>NC_062565.1:1455833-2911666 GCF_022837055.1 Prionailurus viverrinus
AGCAGGTTCCAGCGTACTTGATGGCCAGTGGGGAAGGCGGATCTTCCCAGGGAGCGTTGCTTCACCCAGGCACCTGCTGGCTCTGCCTGCAAGGACAGAGGTGATATAGAGTCCGCGCTAATTACTGAGAGCAGCTCACAGTTTGGCTGGATGATTACAGAGAGGCTTGGAGGGAAAATTATTGGGGACGTGGTGACAAAGAGGTCTGGGGAGGAGGCCGAGGGTTAGATTTCTCCAAAAGTACAAAGTCTAAGGGCATTTCTTCCCCAAGTGAATGCTCTCCAAAGAGCACTGTCCTCAGAGGGGAATCTGAATGGGCAGGTGGACAAGATGACCCATTCTGCTAAGTCTGTAAGCTTCTCCTGTCCTTGCCACCACTGTCCTTGTTCAAGGAGCTGGGAGGTCACTACGGGCTCAGCAAAATAGATCTGCTTTGAGCCTCTTCTGAGTGACCAAACTCACAACATCACAAACCCTGAGTCTTCACATGTTATCATTCCACGGAGGAACCAGTTACCCACCTCGCGTCGGGTTCGTTACACCTGACCAAGTTCACACTACAGGGTCGGCGTATGTTGTCACCGGAATAGAAACTGCCCCTGGGTGGAGATTTGCCTTTGCCTCTCACAGTGCTCTGGCCAAACCACCATCCACGAATTTGCTGAGTGTCCTGTGATTGCAAAGCATTCCTTCTGAGATAAGAAACCAGGAGCAGATGGAGTATGGCGGTGGGCTAACGTGGAGCTCACCATCTCTCTGAAGCAGCTGGCCTACCGGAGTGGTGGACTGCCCTCCCAAGTACTTGGTTATGGTGCGGGCTAGGAGACAACAGTTTTCTGGGAGCTGGGGTAATGACATCCAGGACATGCTAGGTACTCTGAACCAGTACGTAGCACTGTCTCTCTCTCATCGGGATTCGTGGTTGCAGGAGTCAGGGAGAGGAGATGGGGACTCAGTCCATTTGCTCTTATGGCTAATGGCCAAGGGACCATTTTGCTTCCTGTCTATGCCATTGACGACCTTCATTCTGAGTCCAGAGCCTTTACGTGTTTTTCCAGTGCTCTCTATGTGATCGGAACTTCTGTATAACAGGCATGACCTTATTTAGAGAGTTAAAAACAGTGGGGGTGGGCGGTTAGTGAGGGATGCAGAGGAGAACCTGACGGCATGAAATCGCTAAGTTCCCTGTGTCAGAGCTGTGAAGAATTCACCTCAGGAACCGGTGAAGGAGGACGTGGTCTGTTAAGTTGTGTACAAAGAGAGGAGGGATGAGAATGTTTTTGGACAAAAACAGTACTTTTCCTGCATCTAGTAAGGAGGAGAGACCTATTTCGGTTGCACCAGAACACTGTGGATTCACTAACCCCCTGACTCCCACCCCCACGTTTCTCACCTTTGGAAGCACTGAGTGATTAGTTCTCTTCTGTGGAGGACCCCACTTTACTTGTTTAGAAAGCGTCACAACCCGTTGCTTGCTCCTTCTGGTGACTGTACAGGATAATTTCTAGCTGAAGACAGAAGGGTGGGGACGGAGGGGGAAGGGACTGTCACCGGGAAGGTTTGTTTCTCCTTGGCCTGCAGCTAGTACATTGACCCAGGCACAGTTGAAAAAATAATGCCCTTTAAGAGATAACTGACTGAGAATCTCATCTGTTACTTTTTCTTTCTCTTTCTGTTTTCTCTTTCATGCCTCTGCAAGATCTTGCCAGTGGAATCGAGTCCTCAGGCTTGATGTGACTCTGTCGTCCCCAGTTCCAGATCTTTCTCTTTTGTTTCCTTCAATCAAATGTTCCTTGGGAAGACAGACATCATCAGTAACGACGAGGCCCGTGGCGTTGAGATGGGTCAGGAGCAAAGGCAGCCCATGCAGGGTATGAACCGAACTCTGATGTAAACAGGGCAAAGTGAGTAAATTAATTCAATGAGAGGGAAGTGAGGAAAGGCTGTCCGTGTGTGGTTTAAGAGACGGAAGGGGAAGGGCAGGAATGCACTCGACCGCTGAACTACACTGCCTCATAATCCGAGAAGTTCAGAAACATACCTGTCTCTGCTGACTTCCATTAGTTGCTACTGGTTCCCCATGAAATGAGTGTAGACGTGGAAATAAGGACTTAAAAATGTTGGGGAATCTTTTGATGGCTTTGACCCCCACGTGCATACCCAGAGGACCTGGCTCACCTAACAGTGTGTGGGTCTAATGGGGGCTGTCCGCCTGCTCAGTGAATAGAACAAAGAGAGGGAAACAGACTAGTACAGGGGAGCAAAACTTCACCTCTACCCATCCGAGGTTCTCAACTGGGACTCTAACCAAAAGGTAGATGAATAAGAGAAAAAACAGTTTATTAACGTGTGAAGTATATATCGTGTGGGATTAACCTCAACAAACAGTTGCTGAAAACATCAGCTTAGAACTTCTTAGCATCTTCTACAAAGAGCAGGAAATTTTCAGAGAAACAACAGGACCAACGGGACTGAGGAAGACAGTTTTAGGCGATAAGGGCAGCAAGGCGGAAAGTAAAGACATGGCAGGAAACTAATGGGGAAAAGGTCTGTTTGCAGCTTCGTCTGGTGCCTCTCCAGGCTGGTACATGTCCGTCTCCTGTAAACAGAGACTTTAGATCCTGACTTCAGGCAGGAAGGGGAAGGGTAGAGAGAGATTTTCTTGTGTTTGCTGCTTCTTAACTGCCTTCTGGTCAAAGTAATTTTTATGTCAAAGTGGCATATTTTAGGTGATATATTTTGGTTTACTTCACTAGTCACGTGTAGTGGGACCATATTGTGGCACATGATATTTTAGGGTTAACCTGTCAACTAACCCAAAAGCATATGAAAACCTGAGAAATTATGTTTTTTTCATATCTTGTTATATTTAAGTGTTTAGGTCTATTTTAAAAAATTTATAGTTTAGGGCAGTCTGGGTGGCTCAGTTGGTTGAGCATCTGACTTTGGCTCAGGTCATGATCTCACGGTTCATGGTTTGAGCCCCACATTGAGCTCTGCACTGACAGTGCAGCACCTGCTTGGGATTCTCTGCCCCCTCCCTCGCTTGGGTTTTCTCTCCCCCTCTCTCTCAAAAATAATAATTAAACATTTTTTTAACGTTTATTTATTTTTGAGACAGAGAGAGACAGAGCATGAATGGGGGAGGGTCACAGAGAGAGGGAGACACAGAATCTGAAACAGGCTCCAGGCTCTGAGCTCTCAGCACAGAGCCCGACGCGGGGCCCGAACCCACGGACCGTGAGATCATGACCTGAGCCGAAGTCGGACGCTTAACCGACCAAGCCACCCAGGCGCCCCATAATTAAACATTTTTTAAAAACTTTAAAAATTTTACAGTTTAACATTAGTAGCTAATTGGAATTTTAAAATTATACGTACATACGTTTAAAATTTTTTAATGTTTATTTTTGAGGGAGAGAGAGACAGTGTGTGAATGGGGGAGGGGCAGAGAGCGAGGGAGACACAGAATTCGAAGCAGGCTCCAAATTATATATTTTTTAAAATTTAATTTATTGAAGACTAAATTAGGTTCATTTGATGGTTTTCTTTTTCTTTTTCTTTTTTTTTTTTTGTCAAAAAAGTGGTAGTATCTCAATATGATGAGGATAGAAATGATTGCAAAAAATGCAGACCAAAATTGGTCCTTCTGGTTTTAGGTGGACATGTGATCTTTCATAGGTTAAGTTTGGTTTTGTAGTTTTCATTGATGGTGAGGTTCTAATGGGGTTATTTGCAGAAACGTGTTGGCTAATCAAGGAACAAAGCCATTAGAACTTAAGTTATGTTAACACCAAAACATAAAATAAATTCAAAATAAAAAGAGCTCTTTGAAAAGAAGACTGAATTAAAAAGCTATGGGAGCAGATGTTCAATATTTTACATAAGAACGTTAGTGATCCAGGCTACTTTTATAAAATGCTACCTTATTAAAAACTGTAATTGCCAAGACATTAGCGAAATGTTGCATCAAAGATATTGACCTAGAAATGTCGAATGAATACATGGCAAAATAAAATAAACTGATTTAGTATCCATAATAAGGAATACCAAGAAGGAAGTTATTGATGTCAGTGAATGAAATTGGTTTTCAGATCTGAATCTTTATGACCTTGGTTGTCATCTGCTTTCCATTTTTATTTTTAAGTTATTGATTATTTTCTCAAATTTTTATTTAAATTCTAGTCAACGTTTTTAGTATTCTAATCTCAGTAGTGAACGTATCCTTCATTTAAGAATGCTTCATACTGTTCTTTTCCTGGAGCCCTGAAAAGGTAGACATTCCAGACAGGGACAAAACTCTACCAGTAATGGTAGGTTCGCTGCAAGACTGTTTGGCAGGAGGAAGAATTAAAAGGCTCAGTTCATTGTGCAAATGGCCAGTGATGTTCAAAAATTTTCCCCATGTCACCAGTGAAACCAAGATGGCCTAATGCCAAGCAGTTTCTCATAACAACATGCACACCACGGTGACACATACACACACACACACACACACACACACACACGCACACACACTATAGAGATTCTTCTGGGTCTTTTCACTGTGCCTATGATTGGCCATCACCCCACATGCACACGCACATAACATTCAAGGTAGGAATGAATGAAAAAGGGTGTTGCTGAGTAGCATACTGGAATCCCCCCCCACACACTTCTTGAGATTTTTCCAATTACACTTTAGATTTTTATTTTTTAATTTCTAAATGAAATCACAATCAGAATAGATCAGGCAACATGGCACAGTGCAAGGATGTATGATGGTCCCATTTGGATCACCAAGTTTTGGTAACAAGCTCTTTATTAGAAAGGGGGATGTATCACAAAGTCTGGGAGACAAGCCGATTTTGATGGCACTCTCATGATTGTGTGTGTGTGTGTATTCAAGCATCTGGAGTGGAGAAACCTGAGCCAGAGACCAACTTCTGCCATGAAGGTGGAGACAATGACCTGAGAGATGAGAGGAACAGGGGAGAGAGACAGGGATAGGATATTAGGAAGACGTGAGGATCACAGGAGGAATGTTCCAGGAAGAATGTGCAAGCGGCAACTGACGTCTCCATCAGAAGAAAACAAAGTCTTTCATACAATTCATTTATACTGTAGATTTCAAGAACGTGGTCTTGCTAAAGTTTAAGAATCATTGTCATAAGGAAATTATCTTCTCAGGACTCCACAATAGATACAAACATATAGGTCATTTAGAATTTTCTTTAGTATTCCTTCGATTATTTATAACAATTTGAGAAACCCACAGCATTTACAGACTGTAGTGTGGCATAAAAACATTTCTGTCTTATGAATAACTACACATTTATAATATGTACAGAATTAAAATTAATGAAGACATTTGGAGGAAACAATAAATGCACGTGATCTTAAGACCTATGTTTGGCTGAATCGCCGGGTGTGCGGGATGGGTGGACTCAGCGGGCCTCAGGTCTCAGGAAGAGTGGACAGCACGTCTTCTGCGGCTTGGATGTTGAGGATGTTGTGTGCAACCCGGAGGCATGGGATTGCTTGGGGGCCCTTCTTGCAGAAAAGGAGCGTTTACTTTGGGTGGAACATGTCCACTAGAGCCGATGTGAGTTAGTACACAGAAAACTGGTGATTTTGCGTGACTCTCCAATGTCACCCGAACTTACGGGGCCCCGGGGGGCGGGGCAAGAGATACAAGGTTCCCACAGTCTTGAAGAAGAGCCTTCATAGCACCTCTCGATTCATACAGTGGTTTGGTTTCCTGAGAGTGGCTCATTATCTGCGACAAACACTGAATTGGCGCACAGCAAACCAATCACCTCTTTCGTGATCAACGATAGAAGCTCTTGGGCCACCTGCCTGGCTCAGTCGGTACAGCCTGGGCTGCTTGATCCCCAGGTCGTAAGTTCAATCCCCACCTTGGGTGTAGAGATAACTTCAAAACTAAGTTAGCTGCTCTTTCCCTCAAATCTCTTGCTTCGCATTCAAGTCTCTCCGTGCAATATTTTCTCCTGGTTTAGGTCAGGCATAAAGACTATTCTACTTTATAAACTGGGTTGTATGATCGAATTCATATGGATTCACCAAAGTTACTATGTTATCAGGACTGTGGATTGAAAAATTGTGGAGAAAGGTCCCGTCGCCCCACAAGCAAAAGCAATTGCCCTAAATCGGGGGAGAAGGTGAGTGGCTTCTCTGATTCTCCTGTAAGTGCTCATGGCACCTGCCGTCCGTCTTCTCTTACAGCCTTCCCAGGAGGCCGTGCTCTGCCAGCTATGCGGAGTCTGAGCTCAGGACCAGTGCGCGGGGGATGTTTCCCCCACTATGCCCCCTTCTCTTGTTTTGGAAACCAAACAGGGCAGGGAGAGCACCAAGTGCTTGCCATGAGTGGCTACCTTCGGTGTCCTTGAACATCTCGCTCTCGGTCTTTCAGGGAAGGAGCAGCCTAGGCTGGCCTCCCCCCGGTCTGTCACCCGACATGTCATCAGGGACAGCCGCAGTCCCTGACCAGGGCCCAGCAGATTATGCAGCCAGCCGGGCCACCTTCCATCACTGGGCAATCCCGTGTTCGTTGTTGCAGAGCAGAAACCTTCCTCTGAAGGTACCGAAGCAGGTTGACTTTTTCAGATTTTCTAGGCCTTTAATTTTAAACTTTCCCTCAAATCCAGGAAAACCCTGTTGACTTGGCTCCTGATGTTCGAGGTGCAGGAAAGACTAGGTGGGTATGGTTTCACTGTCTTAGCAGATGCCCTTTCCGGTCAGAGGGTTTCCTGCTTTTGGAACTCTGACTTTCCCAACTTAGTGATGGCGGAGTGAAGACCTTGGAGAATGCAGCGCTGGTTGCCGAGGGTGGGTGGAGGATGAAAAGGCTGACTTTGAACGAGCACGAATTTCTAGCTTGTGTTCCAAAGTGGCTAGAAGGTCGCCAAGATAGCATCCTCCTCCTGGGAGGATGGAGACTTGCAGACAGAAACCTGGATTTTTTTCACTCCAGGATCAAAAGATCCCTCCTCGAGGAGATGTAGGAGCCTGGGGAATGGAGGTGCCGGGGATTGAACCCGGGGCCTCGTGCATGCTAAGCACGCGCTCTACCGCTGAGCTACACCCCCGGTGTGGGCACACTTTTTTCAGAAGCATTTTCGTCACAGCCATCTACCCGCTGAGCGTCCTGAGGACACGAAGCTTTGAGCGCCGACATCCTTACACACGACTCCTTATTTCGGAACCGCCTAGACGGCGTCTCTTGTGCAGCTGCGTGAGGATGAAGGTGATGGTGCTTCCCGAGACCCGCTCATGCTCCTCAGCCCGCCCTGACCTTGGGGCCCCTCAAAGCTTCATGAGAAGACGGCAATGAGGAGCCAGGTCATAGGTCTGCCAGCACAGAAGCACAGAAACAGTGCTGCCCTAGTGACAACGAGGAGGGCTAGTCTCCTCTCTTAATTTCTCTTTTTTGAAGATTTATTTATTTGAATTCAAGTAAGTTAACATACGGTGTAGTCTTGGCTTCAGGAATGGAACCCAAGAATTCATCACTCACACACAGCACCCAGTGCTGGTCCCAACAAGCGCCCTCCTCAATGCCCATCTCCATCTGGCCCATCCCCCACCCACCTCCCTCCCTCATCCCTCAGTTTGTTCTCTATCTTTAAGAGTCTTATGGTTTGTCTCATTCTCTGTTTTTATCTTATTTTTCCTTCCCTTTCCCTATGTTCGTCTGTTGTATTTCTTCAATTCCACGGGTGAAATCATATGATATTTGTCTTTCTCTGACTTATTTATATGTATACATATCATCTTTATGCGTGTCTTTATCCATTCATCAGTCCATGGACATTCAGGCTCTTTCCATAATTAGGCTCTATCTTAATTTCTTGATACAGATCCCCACTAGCAGGAGCCAAGGCTGCTGGAGGAAGTTGCTGTCATCCCAGGGCTGGGGCAGGGGAATCACAAGAGGACCCTAGACTGTGTCTCTGTGCCAGAATGTAAGAAAGTGCTCAAAAGATGACGGTAGGCTCAAAAGGACACGGGGCCTCTAGAGAAATGTTGGAAGCCCTGAGTATTAAAATGGGAAATGAACAATGAAGGAATGTAATCTAATGGATACAATAAGAAAACCTGAGTCTATACTGGTAAGAAAGAGAGAGAAGAGAAAGCTTTCTTTATAATGGTTTGTGCGTTCCTACGTGTGGAACCGCGGATCCTCATGTGTCTTCAGTGGACGTGGCCCTGAGTTCAAGTGACGACCCACCTACACTCTGGGCTTGAACAACTTCACTATGAGTTTTGGTGTGTTCTGTAAGAAGGGGCTTATAAAGAGCAAATTCATTTCTTTCCTTCCTTCAAGTTCCCCTGGAGAGCATTTTCTTCTGAAAGAGGCTCTGTGTACACAGGAGTGTGTTTTCTAGTCTACTTTCCTGTCTTCTGTCCTTCCGGCTCTCAGAACGAGATGCAGCGTCTAGACAGAGTGAGGACCCCACCTCCCTAGACACAGATGTTTGGCACAGCAGTTTAGGGAAGAAGTGACAGACACACTTTTCTCCTCATTTCACACCAATATTGTGAAGTACTTACTCCACCTTGTCTCCCGACCTGGACCTCACTTTCCTGAGTGGCCTCACCTTACTGGTTTGTCCTTTTTTTCTTTTCTTTTGTTCTGTTCTGTTGTGTTTTGTTTGTTTTTAGTGCTTGATCCTATACAGGTACTGTTTTTGTATATCCCCCGCACCACTTTTCTTCTGAGAGCTCTGCAGATAGGAGGGAAGGAAACTGAAGAACCAAGAGAATGTTACATCCTGAAACTCTCCTTGGTGGTGGACAGGAACTTTCACTCAGGAAGACGGCTGCCCGCAGTCCTCTGAGGGTCGGACAGTTATGAGGCTAATTGTGTTAAGGGCTGTGCAGGTTGGAATGCAATGTGTCCTCTCTCGAGTGCGTCTGAAACAGCAGGGTTGTATGCAGTGGGTCCTGAGTTGTCAGCTTAAATCTTGGTGCACCTGCAGATAATAGGGGCCACCAGTATAGTGGACACCACAGGATTCCACCAGGAGGGGGTGTAGCTCAGTGGTAGAGCGCGTGCTTAGCATGCACGAGGCCCTGGGTTCGATCCCCAGCACCTCCATGCTTCCTTCCTGCAGGTTCACTTTTGACCGAACTCCACACTGATCTGAATGCCAGGACAGGCATACCACTGACATAAGATTCAGCCGTGTTGTCTTTACCTAGTGCAGGTATAATTACCGCAGTGTTGAAGCAGTCAGTTTGGAGGAATCAAGCCCTTAGGAATTGAAATGACTAAGTATTAAATTATCAACCATGCAAAGGAAAGATAGAAAAGAGTAAGAGTCCGGGGACAAATTGCACCAAATTTCTTCTCTTTTTCTCACTATCCTCAAGTGAATACACAGAGAAGAAACTTTCCCTTTTTTCCTATTCCCTGCTCTTCCCTATCCTTCCACACTGTGCCCGGCATGAAAATGCCACCAGGGAAAGAAAGAGTGAGATGTCAGGTTGGAACTCCTTCTGGAGTCAAACCCATGGAGTTCGTTCAAAAAGCTTACCCTCCCAGATGGGCATGTGGAGGTGCTGGGGATTGAACCCAGGGCCTCGCGCATGCTAAGCGCGCGCTCTACCACTGAGCTACACCCCCTCCTGGTAGAATGCTATGGTGTTCACCATACTGGTGGCGCATATTATCTGCAGTTGCGCCAAGATTTAAGCTGACAATTCCGGACCTACTGCATACAACCCTGCTGTTTCAGACGCACTAGAGAGGAGAGGTTGCACTACTATACAATGGGGTTACATAGGGAATATGTGTAGAGCTCAAGGAGATTTCCCAGGGGTACCTGTCAATGACCTCATGCACTGTGATTAAAAAGTCAATGAAAACTGTAATAACCTGATATAGGGAGCACTGCTAATGTGGCCAAACTTTTGGCAGTGTGGATGAGCCTCACTCGGCCAGCTGGAGTGCTTGTTGATGGGAAGGAAATATGGAATAGAGGTGGAGCGGACGGCTATGATGACCAATACTCGGCAGACACAAGGACTAGAAGGGCCAGAAGCACCCCTCTCTCCTGGCCTTCCTGGATTTGCAGCCTTATCCGTCCAAGTCTCTGTCTCTGGGGTTCCGTGTTCAAATTTCCCTCTTCCTATGAGGACACCAGTCCTATTGGGTTAGCACCCACCTAATGGCCTCATCTGCACCTGATTACATCTGCAAAGACCCTATTTCCAAATGAAGTGACATTCTGAGGTCCCAGGACGCCCATGAATTTGGAGGAAGAGGAACTTTCAACTGAGTACAACTACCCCATAACATAAGACTAGTCACTGTAGTTATCTTTATGACCCAGAATTTGAGTAACAGGATATCAGGGAGTATTTGTTAGGACACATAGAAACATCACCAAAAGATGGCTGACTGGGATTTTGTGTTTTCTTCATGTGGAAGTTAAATATGGTTTAAAGAGGTGTGTGAGGGTGCCAGGTAAGCTTCGACATTGTTTAAGAAACAGGGCTTCCCTTCATCAAAACTCACCCAATATTAAAACGAAACAAAACAAAACCCAAACAAAGAAACCTTTTTTAGTTTGGAGAGAATGTGTCACTGAACCCCAAGTTCATCTGCCCCTGGTTTGAAAAGCTAATACTTAAGAGACAAGATTTGACTGGAAAGGAATATGACCTTTATTCAGGAGCCCAGCAACCTGGGGAGAAGGCGGACTCTTGTCCAAAAGCCACCTCCAAGGTTTCTGCCTGGCCCAGGGATGGGGTTTTTAAGGAGACTTAGTTAATCAGTTAAGGGATGCAGTGATCTGTGGCAATTCTTGATTGTGCACAGTTTTGATGGCGACAGCTACAGACATTATCTCAGGGCTCAAGGTTGTGCAAGAGGGTTTGCTTCCTTGGTGCCCAGGGTGGTGCAGGAGAGCCTGGTGATGGGTAGGAGGCTCTGTTCTTTTTAGGAAAGAATTCATGATCTTGATCAAGATACAAGAAAAGGTTTAAGTTCATCAATGACATGGGCTAAGGCTACTTGCTCAAAGTTAAAGACGATTTGGTTGGCTGGAGGAGCTGAGGCGGCTTCACGAGGAGCAGGAGTTAAAAAAGAGAGAAGAAAGAGGAAAAGGAGAAGCAAATGGAAGAGGAAGGAAAGGGAGAACTTCCAATCCAAATGGTGATTTTTTAGCACCGAGAGAAGGAATGGCAACACTAGATTTAGAAGAAGCCGCATTGTGCTGCTTAAGCTCTAGTGGTGGAGGCTTCGACAGTACTTAAATTATCGCAGCACGTTCGAGGTCTGAAGCCATCATTCCTCAGCCCCTAAAGGAGAATTATAAACCCAGACCAGAGAAATTGGTGATTAGTGGAATTTTGAAAAAAATATATTATGCACTCATTGTGTCCCTCCAAGAAGAACAAAAAACAGCAGCTGTGCACCCATTAACTTCCACTCATTGTGTTAGAGTGGGCAGTTAATTAGGTTCTAAGAGGAAGCCTGGAGGCCAGCACGGAGGAGGCTGTGCCCAGTCATGGGGAGGGTCAGAGGCCTGTCCTGCCACACTCCCCAGAAGCCCCAGCACACCAGACGGGCCCCAGATGGTGGAGCCAGGACAGGAAGCCCCTGAGCAAGTATGGAGGAGAAGGCACACAATCCTGCTTCCAAGAAATCCCCACCCCCAGGTAATGAATATTCCTCCTGCTTGTTAACAACTGTCAATAACAGATAGAAACTCCAACCCCGGGGTGCTTGGGCTCTCACTAGCTCACCTATCTCCAGAGTGTACCTTTTGCTTTAATAAACTTTCCCATCTGTGTGGCTTGTTGACCATGATGCATGTCTGTCCTTGAATTCATTCCCCTGACAAGGCTCGGAACCTTTGAGGACTCCTTCGGGTTGGGCTGGCTGGAGGCCCCAGGACCAGGGGGCTCCCCAGTACACGCCGCAACAATTCAATTAAAGTCTTGTATCTGCTACTTATATTGAAACAATTATTGGGTTAATCACTTGACTTAAAGTGTGAATGAAGTAGTCTCTGACCTCAAGGGGTTGGGAGTACAAAAGATTACAAGGCAATTACATCAAAACCCACAAGAATCCTTGGTAACCTACTCTCCAGTCTTACCAGCTGTAGTGTGAAGCCATTTCATAACTACAAAGTTGAGAGAAGAGACCACTGGAAATAGGAGACATTTTTGTTTCGTATATGGTGGTGCTGAAGTTCTTCTTTCCCAGGAGGTATTTCCTGGGCTTTATTGATTGCAGGTGGAGAAGGCAGGCATGGTATAGAAAATAAAGCCACAAGTCAACTGTAGACAGATGACACTTGAACGTGGGTGTGGACAAGATGGTCAAGAGAGACTGGATTGGAACTGGTTTGTAGCACGAGAGAAAGAAACTGCGGAGAGGAAGAGAAAGTTCCATCTTGGGAGTTTCGTGGGTGTGGCTTGAAAATAATATAAAAAGAGGTTTTAGGCCAGTGAACGGGTGTCTGGGAGAGACTGGCCAGGCAGGTAAGGTTGTAAGAGCAGAATGGTATCATACAGTCTAGAATTTATTATACTTTCTTTATGGATCTAGGTTGAGGTTATAGATATAGTGGGTTTAACACAACGGACTTAAAAAAATAACATCTTTTTGTTAAAGTCTTACTAAATCCAGTTGATTTTTTATTTTTTTTAAGTAAGCTCTATATCCAAACACGGGGCTTGAACTCATGACCGCAAGATCAAGAGTCACATGCTCTACCAGCCGAGCCAGCCAGATGCCCCAACGGAATGGGCTTTTGGTTTAAAAAGTGAGGGTTTCGAAGAACCACAGAAAATAAGTGAAATATACATATATTTTGCAGGATGCTACAAAAAAACCTGCCACTGTCAAAGATGGTTCAATGGGAGGCTGTGTTTCTGGCATATGTGAAAGTTCTGGCTTCGGTTCCTGATGGATCTAGGGCGGCTCTGTCTTCGCCTGACTCTGGAAATAGGGAATTGTCTCCTTCCTCCCCCTGTCTTGTCACAAGATCCAGTGGGTTGTTCCTACACAGGGTGATAGGCACAACATAAGAAAGAAATGAGTGTAAAGCCACAAGTAGCCACCAGATTAATCAGCTTTTCCAATCAGAGCTACCATTTTGCAATATTGCTGAAGAGAAAGGAACATAGAACTTTCCTGAGAGAGGAAAAAGAACTTCTGAACTCCCTGCGGGTCCTTGCTGTTACTATTTTAATTTTTTTTTTACATTTTTATTTATTTTTGAGAGAGAGACAGGGCACGAGTGAGGGGGGGAAAGAGAGAGGGAGACACAGAATCTGAAGCAGGCTCCAGGCTCCAAGCTGTCAGCACGGAGCCTGACGTGGGGCTGGAGCCGACTGAGCCACCCAGGTGCCCCCTTGCTGTTACTATTTTAATCTATACAAACTTCATTGCAGACTTGATCGCTGGGGTCAGACATCTCGACCCTGAGTTGGTCATCCATATTAGTGACTTAGGTGGGCATTACTGGCAGGAAGCATGACACTTCTTTTCACTGTAGAGCCTACTACATCTAAGTAACAATTTATAGAGGTTTCAGAAGGCTCTAATCTCTGAGTCGGGAACTCTGTAGATATCTCTTATCCTAAGGATGAGGATCCTAAGGATCCTAAGGCCCTCCATGAAAAGGAGGGCCCTTGCAGACTAGGTGGTAAGAAGGGCTCAAAATTATCCATTGGTATCAGAAGATAAGGGTATTGATCCAATTTCAATTGTGAGCTCTTAATTTTCTAGTTGGAATTAAACATTTTATCCATTAAGCTACATTTTTAATTCATGCCCAAGTTTCTCGATGCTAACACAAAGCCCAAAGCCACATAACGGTGTCAAGAATTTTCTGTTTCTTGCTTCTAATGCAGAAACAAATTACCCTAAAAACAACAAAAACCTGGAAGAAATCCTGTTCATGCCTCTGTACTTACTAGCATAATACACAGTAAAACCTTGGATTGTGAGTAACTTGTTCTGTGAATGTTCTGCAAGGTAAGCAAACATTTCTAATATGTTTTAACTTGATAAACAAGCGATGTCCCAGAGTATGAGTCGTCTGTGACACCAAATATCACGTGATCACAACTGAGCCAATGGCGCGCTCTCTCTCTCTCTCTCTCTCTCTCTCTCTCTCTCTCTCTCTCTGGGATTGTGGGTGATCATCTCCCATGCTCAGATGCTGGGTCTCGGGCTGCTGTGTTTGGCAGAAATCAGTGATTTTTCAGCACGTTGGAAGGTGCCCGTAACTGGCACTAGTGTATTTTTTGTTACTTCCAAGCACCTGTGGACAGTCCTTTGCTTTTCCAGAAAAGTGAGCTTAGGAATGCTTTGCTTCATTCTAGGTCAGGCTGCCTGCAGATGTAGACCCTTTCCTCTGCTGCCTCGTCGCCAGTTACATTAAATACAGTCTGTGACGAGTATTTTAATTAAATTTAAGTATTATATTATTAATACTGTGCTGTAGTCAACATCCGTGCAAGCATATACAATGGCCCCCGTGCAGGAAAAGGTTCCGTTGAACCAAAAGATAGCAGTGATTCCATTACTGATAGTGAAAGTCGTCCTATGCAATAATCCTCCTCTCTTGTCTCCCTCACACCAGCCACCAAGATTTTCAAAGGTAAGTGCAGGTCAATTTGTTTTTCTTTATATTTTGTATTTTCTTTATTATTTTGTATTATATTACAGTATTGTCATTAAACACCGTAATCATTTTTGTATGAATATCTTTGGGTTGTGGAACGAATCATCTGAGTTTCCATTATTTCTTATGGGGAAATGCGCTTTGATATACAAGTGCTTTGGATTACAAGCATGTTTCCAGGACGACCTATGCTCAGAAACCCAGGTTTTACTGTAAGTCTGGTCAAGCCACCTAGAGGTCTTTTAAGTGAATCCCTCACTCCCCAAATCCAACATGGCTGCAAATCCTGTGTCAGTCTACACTCTTCCTTGTTCTCAAATCTGTCTTTCCATTTTCATGCCTACATCCACTCTTTTGGTCACCCATCTAAATCTTGTAAGTCTCTAAAGAGGATTAGTGGGTTGCCTACATTGGAACAATGGTGTTCTCATTCTATTGCAACTCTGGCTTTGCCCCCTCAAAGTCTTGACTTCAGAAACCAGTTGAGAAGAGATGAGGCTGTATGCACAGAGATGCCCACACTATCAACACCATAGTGAGTTTCCTAAGAGAAAGCCAGGTTTCAATTAGCTTCTTCTAAGACTTAGAAATGTGTAGGGGAAAAGAAAGAGTAGCTTGAACAGGGCCTGAAATCCTGAAGTCTCGCACCAAAGACTAAACCTTCACCAACAGAGCCATACCACTCCCTAGGCAAAGAGATCATTGATGTCTAGTCAAGCGGATTTTTGCCTTGTACTTTTTCTTTATTCCAGGTTTTCATGTGGATTTTGCCCCCACTCATACCAGAGATGTTCAAGCCTGAATGCCGCAGTCAACACGCTCCCCACACAGGGACACGTGGGGTTTCAGGAAAGCTGGCTTCATGTGGTTCTTGCAGGAGCTACCAGTAGCAGAGGCTCCTGCAAGGAGGTCCCCCCCACCAGCCCGCGCATGCTCACAGTGTTCTCCAGCAGCAGCACGAGCAGCCTGGCACTGCCCAAGCCACGACAGCTCTGGACTCTACAAGTCAGGTCTTCCTGTGGGACAAATGTCGTCATCACCTTCTCTTTCCCGGAGACATCGCCCATTGTTTTGTATTCAGAAGATGGGGAGAAGGATGCGGTGGGCCACCTGTAGATACGTCTCCTTTTGGATGATGGCGCTTTTCCAGTAAGTTAACTGAATGCAATTTCTGGGTGCTTGACCTTCCAGGCTAATGGTTCCCGAACTGGCTGATTACCAGAATCACTGGGGAGACTTCAAAGTCACGGAAACTACTGATGGGTTTCCTCAACGGTGTCCAGCACTTCTTCCACAACCCAGGGCTCTGCGTTCTATGTGATGAAGCTGAAGACTTCTCTAGACCTCTGGAGGTTTTCCAAGGTCTTAGATTTTGCAAAGGTTTTGTAAAACCTAGTGTCCCAGCTCACGTATTTGCCTCTCTGTGCTTTCTTTATTTAGGCAAGAATCTGTCCAAACGAGGCTCTGCGATAAATTGTAGCCTTTTCTTCCTTTCCTCTTCCTTCGTCTTTGTATGGGGGTCTCCTGAACTAGAGCTGAAGCATCCACTAACTGGGTCTACACCAGGGATTACTAGAGCAGTGACTGTGAAACACACTGTTCTCCACCTAGGACCAAGTTTTGTGACCAATTCAGTCCTCTTCTGTCTCATCTCCCCCACAGTAGCCTAGATTTTGAGATCTGTGTTTACCTCACGCATCTCGCCATGCTTTGTCTCTCTCCAAGGTTCGTACTTTATTCCACTTGTATCTTTTCTCCAACCTGGATGTAATTTCCCCGAGGTGACACACTGCTGATCTTCTATCTGCCCCTCTGCACTATCTTCCCGGTTATCAAAAACCAGAAAATTAAAATTAAATTAAAAACCACCAAATCGATAAAATCACATTTAGTACGAGTTTATTGTGCATACATAACAGCTCGTGAACTGGGAGCTTTCAGATGTAAAGCTGATACAAAGCTCAAGGCATGACATCACAGGACGGCTTATAACGTGAAAGTGGGGAAGCCCTTTAATTTTTTTTTTAATTTTTTTTCAACATTTATTTATTTTTGGGACAGAGAGAGACAGAGCATGAACAGGGGAGGGGCAGAGAGAGAGGGAGACACAGAATCGGAAACAGGCTCCAGGCTCTGAGCCATCAGCCCAGAGCCTGACGCGGGGCTCGAACTCACGGACCGCGAGATCGTGACCTGGCTGAAGTTGGACGCTTAACTGACTGCGCCATCCAGGCGCCCCAGCCCTTTAATTTTTTAAAATGCTTATTTATTCTTGAGAAAGAGAGACAGAGGGAGGGGCAGACACAGAATCCGAAGCAGGCTCCAGGCTCCAAGCTGTCAGCACAGAGCCTGAGCAGGGCTTGAACTCACTAATGGTGAGATCATGACCTGAGCTGAAGACTGACGCTTAGCCGACTGAGCCGCTCAGGTGCCCCGATGAAGCTGTTTAATTTTTATAGGGATTGGGTATTGCAGTGATTTCCAGATGGCAGGGATTGGTTAGAAGTGATTATATTACACCATTTTTAAGCAGATGACTTGGTTCTTTTCAGGCATTTACAAGGGACAACCCACATTACGCTTGTGTTCATGAGATAGGCTGCATTTACCTTGGCTTATGTGGCTTATGTGGTCCTGTCTGCTCAGGCAATTTTCAAGTCTGGTCTCTATTTTGTATTTAATTTTAACAGGGTCTTCCTTGCTTAGAAGTCACAACAGAAGTTGAAAGAAAAGGGAACTGGAGACAGAGGTGAATATTCCACCTGGGACTCCCCCTGGTACTTGAGCTGACCTTGGAGTCGGTTGCACTCAGGGGATCTTGGCCGCGGGATCTTTGGTCTAGCATTCAGATACCCTTCTCACTGCAGAGGCGCAAAAAAGATTCAGGCCAAGATTTTGTGAACTAGTGAAGCTAAATACAGCAAACCTTGTTCTACCAACTGTGAGATCCTAGGATAACCTCGTAGGCAGGTCAACCATCCATTGTAGAGGGTTTGCTGGAGTGTGGGGTGTACCCAGGTGCCCAGCTCGGGCTCACCTGCAGGAGAGGCTGGGTGTGTTCCTGGATTCCTTCAACACAGCTTCCCTCTTTCCCCTTCAAGGTTGTGCACGTCCAAGCAGCATCAGCACAAGGAAGACCAGAAGGAGTGAGCAGGAAGAAAGACCACGCTCACTCGGGGGTCTCTGGAAAGGAGAGGAATAAGGATGCCATCGCCCCCACAAAGAGGCTCATGCCCCTGCCCATGGCGCAGCTCACCAATGAACCGGAGAGAAAAACAAAGACCAAAGAAGAGGACGGCCCTCGCACAATGTTTGTTAAATTTCCTCCTGGGTTCTCAGTTGCACTTGTGTGAAGCTTGAGGCGCAGAAGACGTGCCCACTGATCGATCGTCCCCTCCTTTTCCTTAGTCCAGATCAATCACCAAACGTGACAGGGTATGGACTCCAACTTCTGAGAGAGGGAGCAAGGGAAGGATTTCTCGAGGAACGCAGTGCTTGCTGAACTGTTCTGAACACGGAAACTATCAGTGTCCATGAAGGTGGAGGTGTGGCCGAAATACCCCGGGAGAGCCCGGGAATGAAGGTCTAAAAGTCCGAGATCTCCCATTTGGAAGGCCAGGTGTCTCCTTACGTGTCACCTGATTGCAAACATCCAGACGCGCTCGTGTCTCCGGTAAATCTTGCAGAGAATCAAGGGGGTGGGGGGCGGGGCCCTTCAATTACACTTAACGTCCTCGGGTCTTTAAACGCAGATCCACCCGAAGGACATCCGTCAGCACTCCACGGGGCTCAAGTCGGTAAGCAGGCCGCCGAGCGAACGGCCTCTTCCTCGGTCTTTCGCGGACAGACCACTCCCGCTTGCTCTTCGGGGTCCAGGATCCCACCCCCACCCCCACCCCCAAGCACCCAGGGCACCACTTGGAGGTCTCCCCGCGTTCCTTGATTTTGTTCTTTCGAATATCTGCACCCACAGCAGGCTTTCCGCTGGGTCAGCGGGTGTCCCAGGGAAGGACTTTGCCGGCTTCGCTCGGTGCCCCAACTTTGCTCGGCTGCCCCCTGCCTGCCCTGCGCCCCGGTTCTTCCCTCCAGTGCGGGACGAAGTCACTTCAGTTAAAGTGGAAGCAGTTCTGAGGCTGTTGTTCGTACAACCCCTTGTGGACCTGACCCTCGGGAGGGGGACCCACAGGGACAGCGGGGCGGACGCGGACGTCTCCCAGCGCGCGGCGCCAGAACACGCAGGTGCACCTGCGGCCGCAGCGGCGCGGGGCGCGTCCGTCTGAACGTCTGCGCTGCGGTCCGGGTGGGAGACGCGAGCTTTCCCGGCGGAGGCCACGCAGACCCTGCCCTGAGGAGCGGGCCCGGAGCAGGTACCCGGGTTGGGGTGGGCGGCTCTCGGGTCGGCAGGGGCGCTATTCCGACCAAGCCGCTAAATGCTCTCCAGTTTGGCGAGTTTGGAAGCAGCGAAGTTTAGCCCAGTAGACTCTGCCGGCCGGTTCTTAGATGGTAAAAAAAAAAAGGAAAAATAAAAGTGCTATTTTATGAAGCAGGAGACAGGGGCGCAGGCCGGGGGGTGTAGCTCAGCGGTAGAGCGCGTGCTTCGCATGTACGAGGCCCCGGGTTCAATCCCCGGCACCTCCAGCCCGAGTTTTCTCCGGGATCAGGGAATCTGCAGGCTTGTTTTTATTGTCACGCACCACGCCCGCCCCGCGCCGCAGCAGGTGAAAGAAGGAACCCCGCCCACCACGCGACCTCCTCCGCGGTCTAATTACGGACGGCGTCCGGAAAGGGCAGGACGCGCACAGGACAGGGAAGACGAAACCTGAACCCGCGTTCAGGTCCTGTTCTGTGACAGCAGGGGGTCTGACCCCACACCGCGACCCTAGGCCTCTGCGTGTCCCGCGCGACCACCGCCCGTCACCGCATGGCTGGGGTGCGGGGGCCGGAGCCCAAATCTGCTGGGGGGCGACCCGGAAAACACCCCGCGACCCAACCGCTGCGCTGGGGGCCGCGGACTCGGGAGAAGCCCCACTTAGGAATGGGGGGCGGATTTCCTCAGGCCTCGTCCGGGGGGTGGGGTTCCCTCGGGTCTCGGCCCCGGGCGGGGGGTTCCTTGGGCCTCGCGCCGGAAACCCCCGAACTGCGCACGCGCGCAGCTGGCATAAAATCCTCGCGTGTCCACGAGCAACCCTTCCACGCCGCCTCCACCCGCGCACGGGGTTCTCGCTCCTCAGGTGCGAGTCCCTGTCGGGGTGACCTGCTTGACCCGAAACGCGGTCCCTGCCCTCCCGCCCCAAACCAAGTCCCCGCGTCCCCAGCCCATCCGAGAGTTTCCACCTGTCGCTGTCCTGGAAGTCTCCTGCCTTCTGCCCCACTTGGCGGTCTTCTGGAAGGTCACCGCGCACTCGTGACGGATTCAGTAAGTTTGCATCACCTCAACCGGCTTCTTCAACCGTTTCTGGCACTTGTTTCTAGAACGCTAAGGAAAGTCATAAAAGGGAACACACGTGTTAAGGTCCCAGCAAGGATCGGAGAGAGAGATGAAGCCCAGAGGGGCAGTGTGTGTGTGTGTGTGTGTGTGTGTGTGTGTGTGTGTGTGTGTAAGAGTGGTTGTGGGCACACGGAGGGAAGGGTGGGAATAGATAGATGTGTAAGTTCCCTGTGTTTCCTGAAACAAACAGGGCGTGGGTAACAATTACAGAACTCCTTCATTTCTAAACATGATTCTACGTTGGGTGGATGTATCACAATGCGTTACATTTTCATTTTCTTTCGGGTGCTAGTCGGTGTATCACAGGGTAGGAATTCTGCAAAACCCGAGTCTCAAAACAAGCTTTGCTGTCCCCTGAGTACAAACAAAATCTCCCCTCGCCCAGGCTACGGGGCCAGGAGGGGTGAGGCTGGGCCGCTCCCAGGCAAATGGAACAGACACGGGCTCAGGGGGCCCTGTTGTTACAGCAGCTGTCACCTGTGTGTCCGTCACACTGTCACCTGTGTGTCCAGCAGCTGGCACCGCCTAGAGCACAGGCGTCCCAGGCGCCCAGACCCTCCCAGCTCAGAAACACTCTTCGGACGCCGCGTCTGTGTCAGGGCGCGAGGGCTGCTCTCAGATTCCTTTTCAAGTGACCTGGCTGTTGTCTTCAATTTTCCTTCTGGTGATTCTTGGCAGAGACGAGAGCTGCCACTCGGTGTTTTCCCTTCCGGGAGCACCTAGGTGCTTCCCGTGACTCTTCGTAACCTCCCGGGGTTAAGTAGGAAGGCTCTATAGGGCCTCAGGCTGGGCACCGGGGCAGAGCCGCGAGAGCGCCTGCAGCGCTGGGACCCCGCCAGTGTCGTCTCCGAGGGAATCCACGTGCTGGGCGCGCTTTTGGGGAAATGGCTGACAGCTGGGGCCCCCGCCCACACGGCCAGGCCACGAGACGCAGATGGCCCTCCAGGTCTGTCAGTCCCTGCGGGCTCAACCTCCGTGGTTCCGCGTGTTTCCACGCCGTCATAGCGGGGTCACTGACGCCCCACTGCTCCCGGCTCCCACAGGCCTGCTAGAAAATGCGCAAGAAAGGGTACAAAGGGAAAAACTCAGTTGTCTCTGGAAGTCTGGGTCCAGATGGGAAGAGAAGACCGAAAATCTTCATCCACTAACGGAAACGGGGCGGGGGGGGGGGGGGGAAGACTACGTTTCTGGCAGTCCTGGAACGCGATGGACTTGAACCGGGTAAGAAACACCACCTGCGGGCGATGGCCGCGTCCGCGGAGAGCTGGCGTCCCGAACCGGGTTTCCACCTGTAAGGGGAAGGCAGAATGGTGACGCTGAAGTGACGGAGCCCTGAGCGCTGGACCGGGGGGTTAGGAATTTCTGGAAAACAAGAACGGCTGCTTGAAGCTGGTTTTGGAGCCTGGGGTTCGCTGTTCCTGCTTCAAGGGTCTTTCTGCGGCGGTCGGCTGGCGCCGGGTCCCACTGATCCGTCGAGAAAGCGTTTCCGTTCCATCGGGGAGCCGGGCGCGGGGCGCAGGGAGAGGGCGCGGGGGAGCGGGGCGTGGGGCCGGGGCGCGGGGAACCGGGAGCACGGCGCGGGGAGCGGGGTCCAGGGCGCGGGGTTGACGTGAGGGCCCGTGCGGGCGGCGCGGCCACAGCCGGACCCGCGGGCGCCCGGGGGACGCTCTCTGCCTTAGGCCACCGAGAGTCGTAGCCCCGCGGGGCCGCACAGAAAGATTTACTACTGAGAAGCTCCCCGGACTGAAAATCTAGCAGAGATCCGGGAAGCCCCGACTCCGAGACCTTGGGACCCCGGAACCCGGTAGCCGTGGACCGCGAAATTAGGAAGGCTTCCTGGAGGAGGAGGCGGAAGGAGAGAGGAGTAAGGAGTGGGTGATGCGAACGAGGGCGGAGGCGCGGTGAGGCTGCCACCCGGTGACCTGGGGACACCGGGTCCAGGGGTCTCGACGCAGCCGGACCCGAAGATGCCCGGGAAGGTTCTGGGTCTCAGGAGAAGGAATCCAGCACAGACGCGACACAAGCAGGAACGTTTACTGAAGCGGATAGTACAGTCTGCAGATGTGAGAGCAGGTGTGTGTGTGCGTGTGTGTGTGTGTGTGTGTGTGTGTGAGAGAGAGAGAGAGAGAGAGAGAGAGAGAGAGAGAGCGAGCGCGCGAGGACGAGCCGCCATCCCCGAGGGGTTGGGTTCCCCTCCCCCATGTTTCACCGCCGGTTGGGAACCGGGGGACAGAATGTTCAGGACTCGGGGCTGGTCTCCCACGTTTCCTCTCTTGCTCAGAGCCTCCCGTGCTGGCGCCGCCACGCGGGGCCCGTCCGTGAGACGGGGCTTCTCGGGGAGCGCGGCCCGGACGCGCCTCTGACCCCCGCTCCCGCCCCACCCCACCCCCGCGCGGCTGGGCACGGCCTCCTCCGCGCCGGCCTCCAGGCTTCCTCTTCGAGCCTAAGGAACCGCCACCCGACAAGGCGCGGAGGGTTTGCGTGCGGATCTGTAGATGGGAGGAGGATGTGGATAGGTGGGTGGGAGGCCCGGCCGGCTCCGCATCTTTTCTCTGCCCTCCAGGTACGAGGAAGGACCGGTGGGGCGGACACTTCTGTCCCACGAGAAAATCCACCCGTTTTTACCCAAACTGTGGGATTTGAGGTCGTCGGGGGCGGGGAGGTCCTTCCCAACCCCACTCCCGCCTTGGTAAAGGGGACCCCATCCTCCTCAGAGGAGGCACCACTCTCCGCCCTGGTGCAGCGGCCCTCACCCGCCCCAGTCGGAGCACCACTCCCCCGCCTGGATCCAATCTGCTTGACACGGGAGGGGAGAACTGTTCCAGCACTTTTTGGATGTGAGAATTCAGGGGAAAAAGGTCAACTTCTCCGCCCGAGCAGGGACTTGAACCCTGGACCCTCAGATTAAAAGTCTGATGCTCTACCAGCTGAGCTACTCGGGCTCCCGTACCGGGACTCCTCTGACCGCCTAGGAAAGGTCAGGGCAGTCGCCTGATGTTGACCGTTGTTTTTTTTTTTGTTGACAACGTGTCGAAAGCAGCCGCTTGCACGCGGAACTCAGGTGCCCCGTGTGGGATAAATGGGGTCCCCTTTATTAAGGCGAGGGGTGGCGCCCCGTCTGGGGCGGATGGGGTCCCCTTTACGAAGCTGTAAGAAAAGCACCTCTCGGGGCGCCTGGGTGGCGCAGTCGGTGAAGCGTCCGACTTCAGCCAGGTCACGATCTCGCGGTCCGGGAGTTCGAGCCCCGCGTCGGGCTCTGGGCTGACGGCTCAGAGCCTGGAGCCTGTTTCCGATTCTGTGTCTCCCTCTCTCTCTGCCCCTCCCCCGTTCATGCTCTGTCTCTCTCTGTCCCCAAAATAAATAAACGTTGAAAAAAAATTAAAAAAAATAAAAACGTTGAAAAAATTTAAAAAAAAAAAAAGAAAGAAAGAAAAGCACGTCTCCCGCTGGTCGGTACGTTGTGGAATTTCCTCCGGAAGTGAAGAAGAACTCCTGAATTCCTTCTGATAAGATGCTTCATATTTCATACTCTTCTACAATCTTTTTTCTTTCTGATATCTAAAGGCTGATACATTTTTTCTGTGAATGATCCAAGATTGTCTTCTAACCAAATCATTCACTCATAAAATGGGTGTGTTAAGATTGGAAAGAGGTTTCTGACTTTCTGCCAGTACATATTCCCTCCATGACTTCCTGCAGGCAGAAACCCATATTTAAATTTTCCACAACCCTCGGAATCCCTTAATATTCCAGAAATTACTTTGCAATCCACTGGGGAGAGAAATTCTTGGGTTTACACACACACACACACACACACACAAATACATTCAGAAGGTTGATAATATACTTTTTAAAAGCTATTCGAGTATGTATTTGCTTTAAAAACAAAATGTGTAACAGTAAAAAGATAAGATATATATTTGAAAAGAGATTCAGATATATGTACTTTCAACAAGGGAAGTTATCATAAACAAGGTGAAATTCACATCTGAAAGGACACTTAGACATACATTTGAAAAGGTAGCAACTCATAGTATATATCTTGGGGCAGTTGAAATAAAGGAAGTTTCCAAAGGAATTTTTATAGCTTAAAGTAGACTTACGGGTTCTGGGTTGGGGGTGGGGGGCGGTCAGGATAGTGTTAAGCTAAGGTTCCCTTTTGCCCCCAGCAAAGTGCCATCATCTAGGCAGCTGAACTCCTAGAGGGAGGTCACTCTGCCGGTTTCAAGGACTTGTCCATGGCTGTAGTCAGTAAGGGAATTTAGTTTTTCATTTGCCTTAGTTTCCCACATCACCATGGCAAGCACTTAAGCCCCTTTCCTTTGTTCTTGGGCAGCCAGGAGTGTCCGAGGAATATCATACATGTCCCACCTGGGGGGGGGGGCGGGGAACGGGTGCTGTAACCTGTACTTTGCCCTCAGCTTGCCCCACGCTCCCTCATCAAAGCCAGTGAGTTGTAATCTTCCATTATGGGTAAAGATGGTCCATTTAATAATTGAAGAGACAGAATTTGGGTAGTAACCTGGAGAAAAAATTGATTCCATATTCCACAGCATATAGCAGAATGAATTCCAAATAGTGTTTCCAGTTGTGATTCAAAAATCCAAAATTATTTAAAGAAAAATATTGACAAATTTTATTTCAAGAGAGCATCTGAAAGACTGGTCAGAGTATAGTAGTTTTTCTTCAGTATATTTACTCTTTTCCTACTTTCCAAATTTTATACAATAAATATGTACTATTAGAATAATCATGGAGTCAAACAAAACAAAACCTTCTGTAGGACAGAGTGAAAACCCACAAGCAAAGTCAAAGAGAAATCTCAGACTGGGAAAATAGAATTGCCCTTCATGTCACAAAAAGGATAGTTTCCACACGTCACTAAGTGTAGGCTTGATTAGGGTGTAAGATAAAACATGCACAAAATCTCAGTGACTTCACAGTAAAAGCTTATCTCTGGCACATTACATCCTCCCCCCCCCCCCATCTCAATCTGGGATTGAGAATTAGGATGATAAAGCAGTGTAGGGGAGGAAAAACATCTTTTTCTCCTACCCAGTTTAAATTCACCGCCTGGGGCCCTGCAAATTAAACTGACCTAAAACACGAACAAGGGGAACGTGAGCAGACGTGGGCTAAGGCACGCAGCCTGTGTTATGTGGCACTATTTCATGATGGAGCTAAAACATGGGCTGACCCAGCATCTTAGCAGAGAAGAACACATCTGTAGAGAAGTGACAAAATAGAGGAAAAGGGTTTGGGACTTTCCTGCAGCAAACTGCGGGAAGGTCTGTTGGTGCACATGCATCGCGGCACCAAACTTCTACTTCTCCACGGCCAGAAAACTTCCCCAGGAGGGGGAATTTGTGACAGCCCTCATTTCTCAGAAGTGTCTGCTTTTACTCAGATAAAGGAAGTTGTGGGAACGTCTTTTCAAATCTGCTGATTCTCATTTACCTCCAACTAAAAAATAATCGTTTTGCCAAAATGGCATATTCTGGGGTGGCAGACTTCAGCTTCTATCTAGAATAGTGTCCGTTGCTATTTCAGAGGCAACGTGAGCTATGAAGAATTAGGCACCTGCTTTTAAAGTTCAAGAGAGAAGCCACATGCATCCATTTACTCATTTGGGTGGGAAAAAAATGGTCACACCTAACTTCAAGGGAGCCGAGAAACATGTTCCGAACGTACACCCAGAAAAGGAGAAGAGACGTATTTGGGAAAATACCAATTACTACGCCCCCATACATATAAAAGGAGCCTATGTATCAATTAGAAAGATATCCAAGATTTAGCAGAAAATTTGGTGAAGAATATAAAAAGATGGTTCACAGAAGGGAGATAGAAATGGGTCTTAAATATATGAATGTATGAAAAGATGCCCAAACTCATCGGAACAGAATTGGACACCAGAGCTAATCTGATTATGCACCAAATGGGTTGGTTATGAGTTGGTATTTAATAAAACCGAGTAATGGATATGCGGAAATTCATTATAACATCCTTTTTGTTCTTATCTATGTCAAAATGTTCTTCAGTAAAAAGGAAAGGAAAATTACACTAATTAATTCACACAAAAAGAAATAGAAAGTCTAAATAAATGCACATATATTACAGAAATTAAATCAATAAACAATGACCTTCCAAAACAGAAAGTACCAGAGCCAGATGGATTCGTTGGGGAATCATACCAAACATTTAAGGAAGAAGTTATGCCAATTCTCAACAATTTCTTCCAATAGATAGAAGCATCAGGAATACTTACTAATTCATTTTATGAGGCCAGCATCACCCTAACAGAAAAACCAGACAAAGGCATTCCTATAAAGGAAAGTTAAGATCAATATCTTTCATGAACATAAATGCAAAAATCCTTTAAAAAATAGCAAATCAGGGGCGCCTGGGTGACCAGTCGGTTGAGCATATGACTTTGGCTCCAGTCCTGATCTCGCGGATCCCTAAGTTCCAGCCCCACATCGGGCTATATGCTGACAGCTCAGAGTCTGGAGCCTGCTTCAGATTCTGTGTCTCCCTCTCTCTGCCCCTCCCCCACTCGTGCTCTGTCTCTCAGTGTCAAAAATACATTAAATAAATAAATAAATAAATAAATAAATAAATAATAGCAAAGCAAATCCAACAATGTGCAAACAAGAATTAAACATGATGCCCACGTGGGGTTTACTGCAGGTACGCAAAGCTAGTTGGATGTTTGAAAATCAGTTGACCTAATCCACACATCAACAGGCTAAAGATAAACCACACGACCATATCAATAGACGCAGAAAAGCATTTGATAAAAATCCAACTCTCGTTTATGATAAAAATTCTCGGCAAACTCAGAATAGAAGGGGAAATCTTCAGCTTGATAAAGAGTATGTATCTACAAAAATCCCGTAGCTAACGTTATTCTTAACCATGAGACACTCGAAGCTTCTGGCTAAAGTCAAGAGTAAGGCAAGAAGGTCCCCCTCAGCACTCCCCAATATCCATGAAGTACCAGCTCACAGAGTGAGACAAAAGAGAGAAATCAAGGGTGTGGGGAGGGAAGGTCTGCATTGGTCCATCATTACCCCCCAAGCGTGTTAGGGCTCCCTTTCAGTGTTGCGCCTGGTAGGAGTTTTGACAAATGGATAATGGCACCATCACAGCATCACTCGGAGTGGTTTCTGGCTCCAAGAAACGAGTTTCCTCATCCCACACGCCCCCAGCACTAGGTGGTGCTGGTGTTCTGGGTTTGGGCCATTCCACCCAGTAGGCGTGTCCTGGCGTCTCATTATACTGCTGTCACTTGCACCTCCCTGACGACATATGTGGGACATCCTTCCCGGTGCTTACCTGGACTCCGCATGTCTTCTTTGGTGAGTGTTAATGTATTGGGCCTGTTTGGTTTGCTTTGGTTTTGATCAGAGGTTTGTTTTCTCGCTGTTGAGTTTTAAGAGTTTTTGTACACTTGGGATACCGGTCCGCTATCAAATCCGTGCCTTGAAAGTATTTCTCCCAGTCTACGGCTTGTGTGGTGAAGTCCCACTCGTCAGTTACTCTTTTTATGGATCCTGCGCCTTCGCTGCTGTCACAGTTTCTTCTGAACAGTCGCTGTTCTCTCCTGTCTAACTTCCGAGGTGAGAGGAGACCCTGGAGGGTGGCTGCCGCGGGGTCTGCGGTAGTTCAGGGGGTCTGGTGCGGGCTCCCTCCGCTCAGCCTTGCGGTGGGGGGGGGGCGCCTCAGGTGAGCTGGTGTGGGTCCCCCTCTTCCGCGCAGCCCTGCGGGGTCTCAGCTGGACGCGATCAAACAGAAGCTGGCACGTGGTCAAGAAAAGAGAGAAACAAGGAATCGCCGGCTTCTCAAATGGAAGACTCTTCACGAAGTCCAGGTTCGCGGTGTCCGCCGCGGTGACAGCCGGAGCCGAGCCGTGGCCTCCGGGGACGAAGATGTGGGCAGGATTTCCACGTTTTCATCTACCTGGACAGGTGTTTCTCTGAGCGGGATCAGGTCGGGGGCGGCACCTCCCCAGATTCATTCACCTTTCCAACATGTGGGTCGCATTTTCCATAAGTCCTTGGCTGGTGGAGGGTCCTCGCCAGGGTCCCCGAGGACCCCCGCGTGCGCCCTGCTCGGTGCTGCGTGAGGCCGCCGGGACGGGGAGCGTTCTCGCCAGGGTCCCCGAGGACCCCCGCGTGCGCCCTGCTCGGTGCTGCGTGAGGCCGCCGGGACGGGGAGCGTTCTCGCCAGGGTCCCAGAGGACTCCCGCGTGCGCCCTGCCCGGTGCTCGGTGAGGCCGGCGGGATGGGAAGCAGGCGTCCGCAGCTCTGCTCGCTGCAGCCTAGAGCTGGAAGCTGGCGCCGCGTGCGGGATGCAGGCCCTTGGTGACACCCAAGGAGGCTGCAGATGGGATTCTTCCTCTCCGACCGCCGCGCGCAGGCCCAACGCCGAATAACCCGCGCTTTTAACAGGACAGGGAGGCTGCCCAGCCGGTGCCCTGCGCCAGGGGATGTAGCTCAGTGGTAGAGCGCATGCTTCGCATGTATGAGGCCCCGGGTTCGATCCCCGGCATCTCCACGGCAGCATTTTATCCCCATCCTTCCCCAGTTCAGCCTCTGCTCTAGAATCGCCAGAGAAAACAGGTTTTTTTTAGCCCGTTCTCATTTTTGCTGTTACCATTCTCTTTAGGTCGAGCTATTTCCCGTCTGCCTATGTATTTTACTGCCATTTCATTAACTGCCCACAGTAACTAACATTCCCTGCTTTCTGAAAACTCCCCTGGGGTGCAAAGCCAGAGGGGCCATCTTAAAAGTAAGTTCATCCTATGAAAGCGTCCAGGAGGAGGGAATACAGGTGCGTATGACAGAATGATTTAGCTCCATTCAATGAGGTCCCATCCATTCCACTTACCCCTGGAAAATAATCAGTAAACGCAAAATAGCTTTTAGTAATTATTTTAGGGGAGGGAGGGGGGAGGATTCCTCGTGTTGAGGTGGGAATTGGGTGTCAGTATTCAAGGGTCCACCCGAGGACCATTAGAATAATTTCTTCATACGCTGTCCTTACCATTTCATTTCTGTCTGGTTCTTTGGCTTTACTTAAGGATTCTGGGCAGGGGAGGTCTGGTCAGTGCAGGAGGTTCGGGAAGGCAGTAAGGTTAGAAACAGCCCACGGGTGGGAAGAAACCCATAAAAGATTGCCTGACAGCCCTGGAGGCCCGAGTGGCACTGCCATCTGGCATCTCTCGTCAAATGGATTTTTAGGCTTATGTGATTTCCGATGGCACTTACATTCATTCCTTGATTCAACTCAATGCTTTGAACTATTGATAATAAATAGCAACAATCTACAGTTTCTGTTCACATTTAAAAATACGGTGAACTGATACCATGTATTCACCTGCCCTTATTATAAGGAAATCCAATAGTTTACTTACGGAGGCTTTGTCGGGTGGCTTTTGTTTATTACCGTGTAACCGCACTATGAATCAGTGGATGGAGCCGAAAGGAGAGGAAGAGACGATTTATAAGCCGGATTTGCAGCTCTCTCTTAAGCACCATACCGGAGGTTTGTAGGAGACACACTGGGACACAGCAGAGGGCCGGATCGATTCTTCTTGAGGAGGTGGGTCAGGCAAAGCTTCACAAAAGCAGAGACTGGTGATGGGTATTAGAGAACCAGTGTGAGGTTCACAGCGGGAAATGAGGATCATAGAGTTACTGTAGTCGTAACAAACATCGTGTGCACGGCATGAAGCCGGGGCAGAAAACGTTGGAAGACTTGGGTCGTTATGTGAGGCTGGATCACAGGATTCAGTAGGGAAATGTGGGGGATGTAGGACTGTGTGGTTCAGCGAGATTTTGGACTCTATCAGTCAGTGTTCTTGGTTGCAAAAAGCAAAGACTGCATATGGTTCACTTAAGTGGAGAAGAATATCTGCTTGGCCAGGTTTAGATTCATGCCAGCAGCCTTGAAAGCATGCATCTGACTCTAAAACTGTCACATTCCCTGAACATAATAAAGAAGCGCAGACACACACACACACACACACACACACACACACACACACACCACATTTCCAATGACCATGTCCCCATGTATGGATGCCTTCCCAAAGGATCTAGTAGGCAATGCAGAGACAATGAAACCTTATAAACAAGACATGGCCACAATCGGATTTTAATTTTACAAAGTTAATTCTGTAATGTGAAAATGGATTGGGAATGGAGGTGAGAGAAGATGAAAACAATTCAGTCATTATTGCAAAAGTCCTGAGAGCCTGGGGACCTGCACTGAGGAGTGAGCTTCAGGACATCAAAACCTGTGCTGAGGCCATTCCTTAGGAACCCAGGAGTGAGAAAGCCAGAGGCTGGTGTGCTCCCAATGACCTGGACAGTGGGCACAGCTGACTGTCTCAAAGATTGAGGTCCAGCAGGGGATCCATCTCTGGGACGGAGCTAAATTCTAAGAGCCTTGTCTGTTTGAATCTTTTAATATCTTAATTAATCATGCCTTCTTACCCATTGTTGTCACTTCCAATGGAATCTTTTCGACTGTGGAGAACAGTTAATTGACTTAGGAACCATCTGACCGCTTAACCCACTGTCTCTCATTCTTGCTATCCCAGTTCACCACTCAAGACAAGAACCCCCCAATTCTCTACCCCATCTGGTACCTTCCAGGATAGACATACCCTCTGTCCTTCCAGTTTAATGACTTAAACGTGCAGTCTGTCTCCCCTGAATACTTCGACTCCACTCTTTGTAACTCAAGTTTCCATGCTTAACAACCCATCTAGCCAAACCTTCTTGCTTTAACTTAAACTGGCTCACCCTAATGACATTGCTGCTTCAAGCAGATCCAGCACATCCTTCAACTTCAGAATCAGGAGGGGTTGGGACCTTCCTGAGGCCACATTTCCAATTTCCGAACCATTACATTTCTATCTGCGTTAAAACAACACCACCACTCTGGCCCTTGGGAGCTATGGTCTATCCATTATCTCACTTTTCTCATCAAGAAGATTCTTCCTAGTTGAATGGATACTGAGACTGGAGCCTCACTTCTTCCACTGGGTCTTGGTGATATCAGCACCCAGGTAGACAGGTCACCAGATCAACAGCTTCTGGCTCCTTCCATCTCTGTTTTCCCAATCACCTTTGCTTCTACTGTCTTTAGCAGCTCACATCCATGGCCATGCTCTGCACCTGAGCAGGAATCAAGATTATGCTAAAATATTAAGTCCAGGGGCGCACCTGGGTGGTGCAGTCAGCTAAGCACCTGACTCTTGATTTGGGGTCAGGTCATGATCTCAGGGTCCTGAGATCGAGTCTTATGTCAGGCTCTGCATTGAGCATGGAACCCACTTGGGATTCTCTCTCTCTCTCTCTCTCTCTCTCTCTCTCTCTCTCCCTCTCTGTCTCAAAATAAGTAAATAAACATTAAAAAAAAAGACCAATAGGACTGTCCCAGCCAGTGTAAAAAATATATACTAAGTCCACGTGGAATATAGTGATTTTTTAAGAACATGACCTCTGGAAACATAATGCTAAGGTTTAGATCCCAGCTGCCCTGCTACTGTGGGATCTGAGGCAGACCATTTAACTGATTTAAGCCTCAGTTCCATCATCTGTAAAATGGGGTGACTAATGATGCCAACTCACAGGGCTGAGTAAATATTAAATAAGATAATATATTTAATGTACTTAGCGTGATAACTGACTCATGGGAAAAAAACTCAGTGAATATTAAATCTCTAGTATGAGGATTAAGTGAGTTAAATCTTGTAAAAGTCCTTGTGATGATGCCCTGGAGTAATGTGTGTGCTCAAGAGTGTTAACTGCTATTATTAACAGTACTGAGATCTGCGTTAGTCCCTGAGAGCTGCCGTGAGAGTAGTGTCTTCAAACAACACACGTTTACTATTTCATATTTCTAAGGATCAGAAGTCTGAAGTGGGTCCCATGGGGCTAATACCAGGCTGTCATCAGGGCTGTGTTCCTTCTGGAGGCTTCAAGGAAGGGTCAGTTCTCCGGGCTTTTCCACCTCTTAGAGGTGCCGGTGTTCCTTGGCTTGTGGCTTCTCCCTCGCTCTTCAAAGAATCTTCCAATCGGTGTCTGAGTCTGATCCTCCTGACTCCCTCTTTCCCTTACAAGGACCCTTCTGGTTACACTGGGTACACATGGGTCATCCAGAATAATCTCTCCACTTCAAGTGCTCAAGTCAGTCCATCTTCAAAGTCCCATTTACTGTGTCAAGTAGTATTCACAGGTTTGGGAAGTAGGACACGGATGTCATATGGGACCATTACGCCAGGCACTGCACTAGCTTACAACCCAGTTCTAATCTACTTCCTGGCAATTTCATCCCGTTACTTCCACAACTTCTGTCTTTCTACTGAATTGAAGCTCCCAGTTCCCTAGCTTTTCTTTCTCCCTGTGAATCTTCACTCCCTACAATTTCCTCTTTCCCTATGGCTATAGAAGGAATGTTTGTGACTGCCCAAGATTCACAGATTGAAACCTGGTCCTCTGTGTGATGGTGTTTGGTGGTGGAGCCCTTGAGAGGTGCTTAGGTCTTGAGGGTGGAGTCTTCATGACAGGATTAGTGACCTTGTAGAGGAGGCCTCAGAGCTGTCCCGTCCCTTTCACCCTGTGAGGGCACAGCAGATCCCGAATCTGCCTGCACCTTGATCTTGGGCTTCCCCGCCTCTAGGACTGTGAGAAATGCACTTCTGTTGCTCATACACCAGCTGATCTGCAGTATTCTGTTACAGCAGCCTGCACGCTCTAAGCCACACTCCCAGCCTAGAGTCTTTGACCCTCCCCTTCAAGCACATTTTGACAGTGACCGCAGACTCCTTGGTTTCCTATGAGCACCCTCCCTCAGCAGTCTAACTGTAGATGACTCCAAACACACCTTCTTATTGTTTGCACAAAGATGGCTGCGTACACCTGGAGAACATGCCATCAGGAAAGTTAGTGCCCCTCTGAGAATTGAGTGGGTCATCAGTGCATGGTCCCCAAGGCCGGACCCAGAGTCTCCCCTGTGTCCCCACCCAGCATGAGGCCTGGGGAGCTCGGCTGCTGTTGCATCCCCCCACTCCTGCCCCCACTCAGAACAAAAACAAAGAAGCCAGACCCTCTTCTGCAGGGGTCCGAGAGGCAGTCCATACCTCCGTCTCCTCCTGTGTAGGGATTCAAGCTGGCGTCATCTTCAGAGAGGAGAGAAGGAACAAAGATCAATGGCATCATTATGAATTTTGTCCCTTTGGGTCCGAATAGGACGTTGGGGACTTCAGTCCAAATTTCTATCTTTGAGGCAGAGAGAGAGGTGACTTCTGTTACTTTGCCAATGCCACTCTTCCTCTGTAGTTCCCTAGTAAGATTTACAGTAGCTGCTTCTGTTTCTTGAAACATCTAATCCTACTTTCTGTCCCTTCTGCTAATTTTGCCTCCTACTTTAAACATAAAAATGCAATCAACTGAAGGTTCACATAACTTTCTTCACTACCTTAAAAAATGTGCATATCCATCCTTTTTAAATTGCTCTCTGCTAAAATGAAAGAAATATCCCTTGTCTCAGTGCTACTTAAGCTTGACTATCCACACAAAATCACCTGTGAATTTTGTTAAAATGAAAATTCCAGGGGCACCTGGGCAACTGTTGGTTAAGTGTCTGACGTCAGTGCAGGTCATGATCTTGTGGTTCATGGTTCATGAGTTTGAGCCCTGCGTTGGGTTCTGTGCTGATGGCTCGGAGCCTGGAGCCTGCTTCAGATTCTGTGTCTCCCTCTGTGTCTATTCTTCCCCCCACTCTGGCTCGCTCTCTCTCTCTCTCTCTCTCTCAAATAAATAAACATTAAAAAAAAAAGAAAGAAAATTCCATGGGTCTGGGGCAAGATCTGAGATTCTACATTTATAACCAGCTCCCAGTGATGTCAATGCTGATGAGGAAGCATAAGGCAGCCTGAGGGCCAAGCAAAAGCTAAGAATGCCCTCCCCCCTACCCCAGGTGGGATAATGTGTGATATTCTTCAGGGTCTCTGGGCTGCCCTAGGACAAAGGAAAGGACAGAACACTATGGTTGAACCGACAGAGACAGCAGGACCTGAGTCTCCATCAGTTCACAAATATCTTCGTAAATTACAAGAAAAGGGTGATCTCTTGGTAGCTTCATCTCCAGGAACTTCCTACTGTCCTAACATTGATGCTTTGCTAGAGGGAAAAACAACCTTTGCTTGACAACAGCTCGGCCTCCAGTAATCTGTGAGTCTTCTATTAGCATATGGAAATCCCTTTAAGAAACCTCCTCTTGACTTTTTCTCCCCCAACTCCACAGCATATAAAGAGTCACCCCTCAGCTCTTTCTGCCCATGGGTCCTGTCCCCCTGTTTTAATAAAATCACCTCTTTGCACCAAAGATATCTTCAAGAATTCTTTCTTGGCTGTCGGCTCCAGACCCCACCATTACCCCCAAACCCTATCAAATGTCACTGGTCTCCATACTACACTTTTAGTGGCAAGAACTGAACCCCCCCAGGTCTAGTCCTCCAACTGTTCAAGCCATCGTGTCCTGCGTTTGCAGGGACCCTGTTCTGTCAATCGCTCTTTCTTTTTTCTTACATCTCTCCCTCTCCACTGGCTTCTTCTCATTATTATCTAAAATGGCTCAAATTTCTCCCCTAGCTGCATGTTCTCTTATGGTCCCCACTCTTCCTCTTCTCTGGACGCCAGATCTATTTCTTGAATTGCCAGTCTTTGCACCCTGTCTCTAGCCCTCATCTCACCCCCCCCCTTCTCAGCCCTCAAATATGGCCTTGACCCCTAGAACTCCAGTGAATTGGTTACCAGAGTCACCAATGAGTCCTTTGTCTCTAAATCTAATGGACATATTTTGGCGAAGGTTGGACCTAGATGATCTTTCTTCCTACACTACACATCCTTCCTAAGCATTCTTGTGTACTAGATGGCTCTAACGCCCTCAGTAAGCTAAGCTGACACTTCTCAAAATATATCTCTAGTCTAGCACATCTCCACTTAGCTGCCCCATGGGTGCCGTGCCCTGTTTTGCCCCCACGTATCTAATCAATCACCCAGGACTCCCAGTGCTACTCTCCATTACCTCTCAAAACCGTATGCTGCCTCCCTGCTCATTCACTCTAGGATGCATCTCCAGCCATTCTTCAAACTCCGAAACACCCACAGACCAACTTCCCTTCCCTCCTTGCACTGGGCTTTGTTAGCAAGGTCCTTAATCGAGGTTAAAACTAACCATGCCAATGCCTGGGAAGCCAAAATTTTCCAAAGAAACACACCTAACCATGCTCATGGGAGTCATTTTAAGTTCACAGAAACAAATATTAAATGGGTAGACACTGCTGCCTGGTGAAAATATTGTCCCCTGGTCATTTGCTTTCCCTGTCTTAATAATTGCTATTTTTCATTGTGGCACAACAAGAAATATCTTCTGTTTTTGTCCCAGGTTCCTAGCATAGAGCTTCTAAAACCCTTGTACTCTCCCAAATGATAGGAATGTCTTTTGTTACCCATAAGGAGCCCCTTTTAAGCACACCTGAATTTATGCTAATGTGGTACGTTAGAAAGGGACCCCTCCATGGCCTTGGATTTGCTGGTCCCATAGCAACTGAGTGGTTACAGTGTTGCAATGTTCAGCCTCAACCACTGGCCTCTGGGAAGACAAGGTCTGAAGACTAACCACTATAAAAACTATTGAACAACAAGATTTGATGACTGTCCATCTTGGTGAAGCATCCACATGCTGGGGCGGGGGGATGCACCCACTTCCATGGGGACGGATGCTCCCATGCTCAGGACCCTTCCAGACCTTGCCCTATGTGTCTTTTCATCTGGCTGTTCACCTGCATCTTTTATTATATCTTTTATAAGGACTTGGTCAAGTAGATAACCTGACATCAAGTACTAACCTGGTAAGTAGAGTTCTGTGAGCTACTTCAGCAAGTTAATTGAATCTGAGGAGGCAATTGTGTGAACCTCCAGTTTATATCCAGTCAGTCAGAAACACAGGTAACACCCTGGACTTGTGATTGGCATCTGAATTGGGGCCATCTTTTTTTTTTTTAATGTTTATTTATTTATTTTGAGAGGGAGAGTGTGTGTGTGCAAGTGGGGGAGGGGTGGGAAGAGAGACATCGAGAATCCCAAACCATCAGCACAGAGCCTGATGAGGGGCTCAATCCCACAAACCTGTGAGATCATGACCTGAGCCGAAACCAAGAGTCGGACGCTCAACCAACTGAGCCACCCAGGGGCCATCTGGTGGGACTGAGCCCTTAACCTATGGAATCTGATAGTGTCTCCAGGTACATAGGGTCAGATATGAATTAAATTTGTAGGACACCCAGTCAGTGTCCGCTGATAATTGGAGAATTGCTTGGTGCTGTTGGGGGTGGGGAGGGGAACACATCAGACTCACTGTTACCTGACACTGGGTTTATTTCGGGGGGAGGGGGGCATCAGCCAAAAGACACAACCAAGCCAAAGAGTAGGAAAAGGAAGGGTTTTATTTGCAAGAAATAAAGGAGAACACCAGGGATATTTCCCAAAGCAGTGTCTCCTCAAAAACAAAACTGGGAAGTTTTAGCCTAAGAGTGCATCCACACTCATGAAGGGGCTTTCACAATGGGGACTTCTGCATGGAACTGGGGCAGAAGTCATATTAAGGTGACAGACCAACTTCTTTATTTCCCCCGTTTTCCAGCCCCTGACAACCACTTTTCTGCCCTGTTTTTTATGAGTTTGACTTTCGCCCACCCTGATTCCACATAGAAGTGACACCTTGCCATATTTATCTTCTCTGTCTGGCTTATTTCATGTAACATAATGCCCTGAAGGTCCACCAATGTTGTCACAAATGGTAGAATTTTCTTTCTTGTGGCTGGATAATACAGCACTGAATATATATGCCGCATCTTCTTTACCCATTCATTTGTTGGTGGACACTTAGGTTGTTTCCATATATTACTATTGCAAATAATGATGCAGTGAACATGAGTCAATAGATATCTCTTCAATATCTATCTTAATTTCTTTTGAATATTAAAAGGTGATTCTAATAGCCAAATTCCAGTGTGTGTGTGCAGGGAATTTCCCCACACCAATAAGCAATGCTCTGTGTGTCAGCTGAGTGTCCTAGCGTTCAGCTGTATTCTGATGCTATCTACCTGGAGATAGAATTGGATCCCATAGGTTAAGGGCTCCATCCCACAGAACTGCCTCTCCTCTCCCCTCCTCTGCTTAGGACACCAGTCACAAGTCCAGGACACCACCTGTACTTCTCACTGACTGACTATAAACCAGAGGTTTCCATGACCCTCCCTCCTTGGGTTTGATTAATTTCCTAGAACAGATCACACTGCTCAGAGAAACAGTTTACTTACTGGATTAAAAGGGTATAACTCAGAACAGCCAGATGGAAGAACTGCTTAGGGAAAGGGCATGGAGTTTCTCTGCCCTCCAAGTGTGCCACTCACCCCCAGTCTCTACGTGATCACCAACCCAGAAGCTTTGTTCCAAATCCTGTTCTTTAGGGTTTCGGTGCAGAGAAATCTCCGTGCTTAGGCACGACTACGCAGGCATGATCGATAAAATCGTTGCCCATTGGTAGTTGATTTGACTTTCAGCCCATCTCCCCTTCCTGAAAGTTAGAGAGGTGGGGCTAGAAGTTCCAACCTTCGTTGCCGCAGGGCTGGTTCTCCTGGCACCCAGCCCCCAACGGCAGGAGCCGTCACTATTAACATAACAAAACACATCTTTGCCGCTCTAATGACCTAGGAAATTCTGTGGGTTTTAGGAGCTGTGTGCCAGCAACAGGATGAAAACCAAATGCAAACTTTCTCTTATTATAAAGCACAATATCACAGACATACACACGCAGAAGTAGAGTTCCTGGATCATATAGTAGCTCTGTTTCTAATTTTTGAGGAGCTCTATATTTTTAGTGGTGGCTGCTCAAATTCCCACCAACAGGGTAGACGGGTCCACTTTTCTCCACATCCTTGCCTACAGCCCTGACTTTTTGCCAATAGCCATTGGAACAGGTGTGAGGTGGTATCTCATTGTGGTATTTATTTGCATTTCTCTGATGATGAGTGCCGTTGAACACTTTTTCATGTACCTGTTGGCCATTTGTAGGTCTTCTTTGGAAAAGTGTCTATTCAGTTCCTCTGCTCATTTTTAAATTGGATTGTTCGATTTTGCTATTGAGTTGTATGAGTTCTTTATATATTTTGGATAGTAAACCCTTATCAGATAACTAACCAGATATATGATTTGCAAATATTTTTGCTTATTTTATAGGTTATCTTTTCATTTGTTAATGATTCTCTCTGTTGTGCAGAAGCTTTTTGGTTTGATGTCGTCCTGCTTCTGTATTTTTGTTTTTATGTCTCTGCTTTTGCTGTCAAATCCAAAAAATCATTGTTGAGACCAGTGTCAAGGAGCTTACCCTGTGTGTTTTCTTCTAGGAGTTTTATGGTTTAGGTCTCATACTTAAGTGTGTAACCCACTTTGAGTTAACTTTTGTGTATAGAGTACGATGGGGGTCCAGGTTCATTTTGCATGTGTCTGTCCAGTTTTCCCAGCACCATTGATTGAAGAGACTATCCTTTCCCTATTGTATATTCTTGGGTCCTTTGTCATAATTCATTGGCCATATACGCAAGGGCTTATTTCTGAGCTATTTTGTTCCATTGATCTATGTGTCTGTTTTCACGACAGTATCATACTGTTGGTTCCTACAGCCTTGTGGTACGGTTTAAAGCCAGGAAGTGTGAAACTTCCAGCTCTGTTCTTTCTGGGATTGTTTGGCTCTTCCATTTCTTTTGTGATTCCATACAAATTTTAGGATTTTTTTTCTTTTACTATAAAAAATGTCATTGGGATTTTGGTAGGGATTACATTGAACCCGTAAATTGCTTTGGGTAGTATGGGTACATTTTAACAACATTAATTCTTCTAATCCATGTACATGGATATATATCTTTCCATTTTCTTAATGTCTTCTTCAATTGCTTTCATCAATGTCTTATAGTTTTTAGTATATAGATCTTTACTTCCTTGGTTATATTTATTCCTAGGTATTTTATTCTTTTTAATACAGCTATAAATAGGATTGTTTTGTTTCTTTTTTCATGTAAAATTTTTTTTAAGTTTTTATTTAAATTCCAGTTAGTTAATATACAGTGTAATATTAGTTTCAGGAGTACAATTTAGTGATTCAACACTTCCATACATCACCCAGTGCTCATCACAAGTGCCCTCCTTAATCCCCATCACCTAGTTCACCCTTCCCCCCACCTTCCCTCTGCTGACCACCAGTGTGTTCTCTGTAGTTCAGAGTCTGTTTCTTGGTTTGCCTCTCTCTCTTTTTTCCCTTTGCTCATCTGTTTCTTACATTCCATATATGAGTGAAATCATATGGCATTTGTCTTTCTTTGACTTATTTCACTTAGCATAATACTCTCTAGCTCCATCTATGTTGTTGTAAATGACAAGATTTCATCCTTTTTTATGGCTGAGTAATATTCTATTGTTTATATATACCACATCTTCTTTAAAATGGGATTGTTGGGGCGCCTGGGTGGCTCAGTTGGTTGAGTGTCCAACTTCGGCTCAGGTCATGATCTCATGGTTTGTGAGTTCGAGCCTTGTGGGGCTCTCTCGAGCCCGCGTGGGGTGGGGCTCTGTGCTGACACCTCAGAGCCCGGAGCCTGCTTCGGATTCTGTCTCCTTCTCTCTCTGCCCCTCCCCACTTGTGCTCTGTCTCTCAAAAATAAATAAATGTAAAAAAAAATTTTTAATGGGATTGTTAATTTCTCTCAGATCGTTTGTTATTAGAAACACGACTGATTCTTGTACATTGATTTTATATGCTGCAAGTTTACTGACTTGTTTATTAGTTTTCCTAGATTTTGGTGGTGTCTTTAGGGTTTTCTATACATAGTGTCATGTCACCTGCAAATAGTGAGTGTTTTACTTCTTCTTTTCCAATTTGTATGCCTTTTATTTCTCTTTTGTTTTTTTATGTTTATTTATTTATTTAGAGAGAGAGCGTGAGCGAGCACAGGTGGGGGAGGGGCAGAGAAAATCCCAGCAGGCTCTGCGCTGTCAGCCCGGAGCCTGGCATGGGGCTCAGTCTCACAACTGTGAGATCATGACCCCCGGCAGAAATCAACAGTCAGACATTCAGCCGACTGAGTCACCCAGGGCCCCTGATGCCTTTTATTTCTTCTTCTTGCCTGACTGCAGGAGCTAGGACTTCCAGTACCATGTTGGATAAAAGTCCAGAGTGTGTTTACTCCCTGTACTTACCATCTGTCTTTCCAAACTCGGGGGCAGTAGTTGCTGATTTTTCAGCCTGTTTTGCTTTTTACTGGTTAGTAGGATGAAGTGGTAACTTCCAAAGTCCTTACCTATGGAATCAGAAACTGGAAGTCTGTTGGCTGGGGTTTTTATTTATGTTTTTGCCTCTGTGTTTGTTAGTGAAATTGTCCTGTAATTTTTCTTTCTTAAGTTTTCTCCATTGAGTTTTGGTGGCAATATTATACTTCTCTCCTAGAATAACTTATAAAGCTTTTCTGTTTGCTGGAATATTTTGTATAACAGAGGTTATCATTTCCTTTCAGCTTTCATATCCTGTGCCAATAAAATAATATCAGACTAGAAAATATATTCTATGGAAATGTTGCTCAAACTCTCGATTCAGCTTTCTAAATGGCTGTATGTTGAATCAGATTTTCTGTAACTTCTTGGGTTGGTTTTGATAACTGGTACATTTTTATACATTTTCCATTTCTCTGTTGGAATTGAGGGGAATGAAAGCGAATTTCATGATTTCTCCCATTTGAAATCTCCTAAGTGGCCACTGAAATATTCTGTTGGTTTATTTATGCAAGCATCCATCTGTCTATCCATTCACTCATTCACTCTTTTAAAAAAAAATGACTCATATTACTTGGGCCAGGTACTGTAGGATTAGGGATAGCAGTGTCTTGGCCAACCTTCAGGAAGGGGCGCAATGATGCCTACCTCCAGGTTACACAGTAGATAACTAATAGTCACCGCAGGCCTTAAACACATTTTCTCTTTAGTAAATAATAATTGCTCACAAAAAAATAATTTTTATCCTTTCCTTTAAGATAGCAGACTATTATCAGGAACCACACTTCCGGAAAATCGAGTTGCAAGGTTAAACGAAGACCCGTGATTGCCCTTTCGTGTTTCTCTTTTTATCCTGAGAAAACTGGTCTTTTTGCGGACTGGCTAGTGTGTGTGTCCACCAGAGGGTCCGGTACCTTCCTTGAAAACCATCACTGGCCCTGGGGAAGGGAAGGGCCATTGAACTCGAGACGACTCAGTTTTGCGCAGACTGTGTGGGCCCACCACCCCCAGTGCGGGAACACACGCTAGCCTCCCCCCTCCCCCCCCCCCCCCGCCAGCGGGGAGGAAGGGTGTGGAGTGTGGGGCGCGGGCCGGGGGCTCCCCCAGCCGGGAGGAAGGGCGCGGGGCGCGGGCCAGGGGTCTAGCAGCTCGCTGCCGGCCCCTCCGAGCCGCTCACACGTCCGCGCCTCTGAGCGCGGCAGCCTCAGCTCTGCGCTCCTTTCTCCCCGCATCCCCTCCGTCCTTCCAGATTTGCTCTTGGGTCACCGGGTGTGCGCACTCGGGCGCCAAGCCTCGGCTCGCAACCCTTGGGGAGAAAGGGGCCCCGATGGCCGAGAACCACGTCTGTGTAGCAAATAAAACCCCACGGAAGCCCTCCACGGTATGCCTCTCTCACCTCCTTCCAGGCCCTTTGTTTCAAAGACGCAGAACTCCCAGTCTCCGAATTTGGGTTGCATTCTTTGGATAAAATGGGGGCCACGAGCCGAGGGCAGCACTTTACATCTCCGCCCTTTGGCTCCCCAAGTCGAGGGGAGAGGAAGCAGATCGTTCTTGTGACAGAGTTCCCTCCACCGGCCCCAGTTTTCCAAGGAAAGGTGGGGGGCTGTTTCTGGATCCCGGGAATAGGGTACAGGGCGATTGCTGGAGCCCGGGGACGGGGTGCAGGGCTATTTCTGGAGCCCGGTAACGGGGTGCGGGGCGATTTCTGGATCCTGGGATGGGGTGCAAGGCTGTTTCTGGATCCGGGGAATGGGGTGCAGGGAGGTTCCTGGAGCCCGGGGACGGGGTGCAGGGAGGTTTCTAGATCCCGGGATGGGGTGCAGGGCGATCTGGAGCCCAGGACGGGGTGCAGGGAGGTTTCTGGAGCCCGGGGACGAGGTGCAGGACGGTTTCTGGAGCCCGGAACGGGGTGCAGAGCAATTTCTGGATCCCGGGATGGGGTGCAGGGCGTTTTTGGAGCCCGGGGATGGGGTGCAGGGAGGTTTCTGAAGCCTGGGACAGGATGCAGAGCGCTTTCTGAAGCCCAGGAATGGGGTGCAGGTTCCTGGACCCTGGGGACGGGGTGCAGGGAGGTTTCTGAAGCCTGAGAATGGGGTGCAGGGCTGTTTCTGGATCCCGGGAATGGGGTGCGGGGAAGTTCCTGGAGCCCGGGGACGGGGTGCGAGGAGGTTTCTGGAGCCCCGGAATGGGGTGCAGGGCGGTTCTGGAGCCTGGGGATGGGGTGCAGGGTTGTTTTGGATCACGGGATGGGGTGCAGGGCGGTTTCTGGAGCCCGGGGATGGGATGCAGTGAGGTTTCTGAAGCCCGGGACGGGGCGCAGAGCAGTTTCTGAAGCCCGGGAATGAGGTGCAGGGCTGTTTCTGGAGCCCGGGGGCGGGGTGCAGAAGTGGGGGGAGAATTGGGGGCAGTTTGGAGGGTCCCGTTGGCAAAGCGGTTTTTCCTTCCCTGAAGCACCTGTCCTTTGGCCCACGTGCCTCCAGAGGGAAGAGCGAGGCACTGACGGTGGGAAGCTGTGGGAGCGTGTTTCTTACAGGTTCCCCATTCGCGTGTCCCCGCGGTTACTGCGGGGACGGCTTGCAGGTCAGGGTTCCTGGGCAGTGGGTTTCCGTAGACAGAGATGGAAACCCGAGTTCCCCGAACCACACACGCATGTAGAGTGTGAAGGGGGTAAATTTGTATCGTTCTGTGAAGACAGTTCGGAAAAGCCGGCTCTTCCGCGGTGGGGATGTAGCTCAGTGGTAGAGCGCATGCTTAGCATGCATGAGGTCCCGGGTTCGATCCCCAGCATCTCCAGCCTTTTGTCCCCTCGCAGGGGACACGGCTTCCTTCTTGCTTCCGGCCCGGGTCCATCCCCGCAGAAGCCGATTCATCTTACCCCCCTCCCATCCCCCGCGGCAGCGGTGTGCGGGGCTGTCCACGGAACCCCTCCACCGTCTCCACTGCGTGCCTGGCCGCGCTTGCCCACAAAGCGAAGCAGGAGCGGCTCCCCCCTCCCTCGCCCGCCCATGCAGGAAGAAAGCCTTGGGGACTTGGTGACGTTTGTCCGTGAAAACTCTGCACCAGAAGGTTTGCGGATGAATCCGTATCTTCGCTGACTTTCCAGGCCGTGGCCGCCAGAGGCTCCCCGGGGTGGGGGTGGGGTGCGGACGCGCGACAGGGAGGAGGGTCCCTCCCCCAGGTGGGGCGGTGCGGACGCGCGACAGGGAGGGGTGTCCCTCCCGGGGTGGGGCGGTGCGGACGCGCGACAGGGAGAGGGGTTCCCTCCCCGGGGTGGGGGTGCGGACGCGCGTGGGAGGCCCTCCCCCCTCCTCCCCAGCCCGACCTCTCGCCCCCGGGTGCGACCCCGGGAGGGCTGGGTCCGGGTGTGCTCTGCGCGGACCGGGTGTGCAGGTTGCAGACTCAACCCGGAGAATCTATGCCCGTAGACGCGGCGCCTGCGGGTGAGGACCGTCCACCGCCGGGTCTGCCGGGTCTCCGAACGCGGCGTCCTGTCCCTCGTGCCTCAGCCTCCACCTCTCCACCTGGGACCCTCTGTCACCTCTGCCAGCAGGGGGTTTAGGGAACGGTTTTCTGTGGCTTCGCTCCCCCCACCCCCAGGCAGGCCTCCCTAGAGTCCCAGGGACCGCAGACACGACCCTGAACGTCCCAGATTCCTAGCAGGTGCAGGAGCCCGGCCTAAACTGTGACCGTGGCCAGCATCCTTTATGTCAGACCTTAATATCCCTGTCTGTCACCACGGCTGGCCCCCTGACTCCAATGGTGTCTACTGAAATTCTCTCCAAATGCCCTCAAAGGTGGGATGAGGGATAAGCCAGGTCGTCTGCAGGTTTTTTCCTTTCTCAGTTAGGCTAAACTAATCTAGAGACGCCACTGGCCACTCAGATTGTCGCAGATATCTGAGCAGTCCCCAGGCTGGCCACGTCAGGGGCAGCTGGAGGCCACCAATCGGATGGAACTTAAGTTCTCCACGTTCAGTTCCATTAAGTTGAGAGAAGAGGGCTCTCTCCCCCTCTCCCCCACCCTCCTTCCCTCTCTCTCCCCCTCCCTTTGTCTCCCTCTTCCACACATCTCTGTCACTCTCTCCCTCTCCCCTCCTCTCTCCCTCTCTTTCTTCTCTTTTTTTCTCCTTCTTTCCCTCTTCCCCCCTCCACCTCTCTCTCTGTCTCTCCCCTCTCCCCCTCTCTCCCCCTGAGGTCCCTAGTTTGCAAAGCTGGTCATTGGGAAGAAAGGAGATCATCTAATCATTGAGGGCCATCTGGGACAGAAGGCATATACCCTAAACTCTCCTTCCCCAGATTTAAATTTGGAGGTATCTCTCCGTGATCTCTGATATAGACTCTGATATAGACTCACAAGTTTCCTGAAATAAAATTACTCCTGGAATGCAGGGGTTGATATTGGTAACTTGGGGCTATGTCTTCATAAAGGAGGGCTTGTTTTAATGTGTCATGCGAGTCTGGCTCCCTGATAGGAAGATAATAATGTCTTTAACAATATTTCAAGCGATGACTATTTTAATCACATAAAGCCAGATCTCATTTTTTTTGTAGTTTTGTTTTTTGTTTTTTGTTTTTTGTTTTTTGTTTTTTTTTTTTTTTTGCCCAAAGAATATTAAGAGGAGCAAAGATAGAAAGCAATGCAGCTATTTTCTAAGAACACAGAAAGGAGCAGAGCTGACATCTGGGGAAAATGCAATTTGCTGATCTTTATTCCTTAGCATTGAAAAGGATAAGGACTCCTTTTATTTAGGAACAATGAAATTTCTCTGAGCCCACACTGAGTTTGACTCCACTTAGCAGTTTCTACAGTCTTGTGGCTAGAGAAAATTAGAGGCGAGCCTAGGTCATTTCATGAAAAGAAATACACCTTATTCCTTTCATTTCAAGGAGAATGAGACATAGCCGACCTGCATGGGAGTACTGGGTGATCCTCGCACAGTTTAATCTTAAATTGTGACCATGGGCCTCTTGGTAATTGAAAGTAAGATATGTCCAGGTATGTAGATAGCACAGAAGGCTAATCTCTTTTCTTTCCTGCCTGTATTGGGTCTTCAGGTACGAAGAGAGGACAAACCAGATGAGGAGACAAGCCAACTGCTCTTCTCATGCAGACATTTACATAGAACCAGACTGCATTCCGGGCACAAGGATGTCAGCAGAATGCAGCAAATCTGGGAGAGCTTAAACACTCAGCCTGGGGTCAGGTTTAAGAGCTAGAAGTTCCTTGAGCCCGAAGGTCTTGCTGGTCTCCTGGGAGCTGTACAGGTGTTTTCTCTTGGCAATTGAACATCTTCTTACTTGGTGAGCTAGTTCCTGTTCTCCAGAGAAATATACCAGTGCTGTGTGTGTGTGTGTGTCTGTGTGTGTGTGTGTGTAGAGACAGAGAGACAGAGAGACAGAGACAGAGACAGAGAGAGGGAGAGACTTATTTTAAGGAACTGGCTCACTCAGCTGTGGGAGCCGGCAAGTCTGAAGTCTGCAGGGCAGGCTGAAAAGTCTGGCAAGAGTTGACGGGGCAGTCTTGAGTGCAGAGGCAATCCAGAAGCCGAATGTGTCCTCCTTGGGGGAACTACTCTTAAGGCCTTCAGGTGTTTGGATGAAGCCTACCCACCTTATGGAGGGTAATCTGCTTTACTCAAGGTCTACTAATATAAATGTTAATCGCGTCTAAAAAAAACATGTTCACAGCCACAACGAGACTGGGTTCTGACCAGACAGCCGGGCACCACAGCCTAGCCGAGTTGACACAAAAAATTAAACTGTCACACTTTGTTCTTAGGTCCTGGCATTCTCGTGTGTAAAATTTTATCTAACAAAAGTCTGCCAATTCTCCAGGGAAGCAATGATCCCTACCTTTGTGAAGAAATAGGAATCACTTTGAGGAAGAATGGCGTGTGTTCTAGGAAAGCCACAGTATGGTGGCCCACCGATACATTGTTTTGTATCTAAATGGAGCCACTTAGGGACAAAGACCATTTCTCTACCCTTTGCTACTTTCCTCGGGCATTGGATTCATAGACTTGGAAGTCTAGAAATGGCAGCAACACTTGATTATGGACGAGGCTCTACTACGTGTAAAGCATCCAGGCTCATGCTCGGAGTTTGCAGGTGCGCTGGCCTCCAGCTCTACTTCCATATTCTTCTTCTAATGTGATCATGTGAAAGTTTATGCAAAACATCCTGTTATTAAAATTAATTATGAGATATTTAAGACATTAATACAGAGACTGTTACAATAGACCTCATAAACTCATTATCCAAATCTTTCTTTTTCTAGGAAAATGATGGACCCCTACCTTCTCGTTTCCCTTCCTCTCTCCATGTGGACCCTTGCAGTCTACACCTTACACTAGAAGTCTGTTGTACTGACCCCCTAACAGCCCACTCTGCCCTCTGCACTGCCTGCACCTCTCCTGTCTTCTTCAAAGTGCCTTTTCCTGCACCCCCACGTATCCTGGTGCGGATTGCCCGCCACCTCCGTCCCAGATCTCACTCACCCATGCTCCCCACATTCCCCGCTCCTTTGCCTCCCCCCTCAAACCCCCTTGGAGGCTCTGGCCTCAGTGCGCTCCTCACTCAGTCTTTGCTTTTGCTCCCCTTGTAATGGCCCCTTACCTGGTTACCCCCATTTGATCCTTCTCCCCCAAGCCTCCATGGTATCCCTGTTCTTAACTTTTCCTTCCCAGGCTGAAGCTGTCCCCTTCCCAACACATCAGGGGTTCCAATTCTGAGTGCCCCATATTTCTTTCCATGTCTCCCCACCTCTGGTTGTTTTCTGAAACTTTGGGCCTGATCACTGATCAGACACATATTTCTGTTTGTGCTTCCCTGCCTCCCTCCCTCCCCCCTTCTTCCCTCTCTCATTCCTCCCTCCTCCTCCCTCCCTCTTCCCTTCCTTCCCTCCCTCTTTCCTTCTTTCTTTCCTTCCTTCCTTCCCCGCCTACTTCCCTCCTTCCCTTCCTTCCTCCCTTCCCTTCCTTCCTTCCCTTCCTTCCTTTATTCCTTCTCCCCCTTCCTCTTCCTTGCTTCTTTCCTTCCTTTCTCCTTCCTTTTTTACTTTCCTTTTCTTTTTGCTTTTGAACTTGAATTTTTGTCCAGCTTTTTAGTTAGGACATAGGAACCTCTTGCACTTTCCTCCCATTCCCCCTTATTCAGTAGTTCCCTTTTAAAATAAATTTATTTCAGTTACGTTTGGGGCAAAACACAGGAAAAAACTTAGTTCTTCCTCAGAGGAGGATGCCTAGGACAGCCATAACCAAATAACACAAACTATGTGGCTGAAATGATAGAAGTCTATTACCTGGCAGTTCTAGAGGCTACACATCCAAGATCAAGGTGCAGGCGGGGTCGTTTCTCCTGCTCTATGCTCCCCCCACCCCCAGCTTTTAGTGGTTTGCTGGAATCTTCTTTGTCTTGTGGATGCATCACCCAGATGCTAGTGTTCATGTTCACACGTGTGCATGTCTGCCTCCAAATCTCCCCTTGTACAAGGACAGGGGTATATATGGATCCATAGTACATATATAATATATCAGAGAGCCCCACCCTACTCCAGGGTGACTTTATCTTCACTAGTTATATCCCATTCTGCAAGCCTGGGGGTTAGAATGTCAACATATGGATGTTTAGGGGACGTAGTTCCACTGATAACACCTGTTAACTAGTGGTACATCAACTCACCCTATTCTCAACAGAGAAAGCACTCAGAGGGTCATGAGAAATCACTGCAATCATGAAAAATCTCCAGGCTCTAGTATCCGTGCTCCCTTATGTAGCTATTTTGCGTCTAATGTTAGTCAAGCAATTTTACATCAAATTGGCCCACAGTCTCATGGTGTTTGCTCTTTCAGTTCACTCACAGTCCTTTCCCTGTGCAAGTCTACTTCTGGGAGACCCTCGCTGGAATAGGTTCCCCAGCTTCTGCCTCTTTTTGCTTTCATGATAATTTTATTTAAAGTGCCTTCCAGACCTTCCCACCACTGGACCTTGGTCAGGTTTATTTCATTGCACCTCAGCACAGATTCCTATTTTGGTTAAATGCCTGGGATTAACTTGAAAGTATTACAGATGTCTTTAAGTGCTACCTGTATCATTTATACACACACATTTTTTTTCTAGAAGAAAAATCTAATAAATTAAAGAGCAATGACCAAGAAAATGTACTGAGCCATGTACATAGGGAGTACTATGTACTTAACTATGTTGCCGGCCCTGTTAGGCATTCATCTGTTATCTTGTATTTCTTTTATTGTAACACTTACAATGTTCAGTAACATTTCTCCTTTCTTTCCTCCCATCTGTGGCCATCTTGTACCTAGTTGTATCCACAGAAGTCATTTCAGCACCTGACACATGCTAGGTTCTCAGTAGTACAACTCTTGTTGGCCATACTTCACTGAAAAGGTTGACATTCCAATTGAACTTTTTAAAAATTATTTTATTTTTTATTTTTTATTTTAGAAAGGGGGGGGGCACAAACAGGGGAGGGGCAGAGGGAGAGAGAGAGAGAAAGAGAGAGGATCCTAAGCAGGTTCCACGCTCAGCACAGAGCTCATGTGTGTGTGGAGGGGGGAGGGGGCTCAAACCCACGACCCTGGATCATGACCTGAGCCTAAATCAAGACTCTGATGCTCAACGACTGAGCCACCCAGCTGCCCCCCAATTGCACTTTTGTGACTGAAATTTATTCAGTCCTTATCATAAACAATGCAGCTAATTAGAATTCAGAAATGCCAGGGTCCCTGGCCCAATTATGACTTGGGGTGCTGGTTTCCACACTCAGTAAACCCACAGTATCTGGAGTACACAGTAAACACCGTCCTAGCCACAGAAGTTTGCGAACAGACTAAGTTTAAAAGTGATCATCTGGTTCGCAGACATGTGTTTACACTCTCTACCAAAACACTGTGAGTGGAATAGAAAATGGCAAGGCCAGAACATTTGATTCAAGAAAGGAATTTAAAACGACTTTGCGATTCGAGGGCCTCCTCATGCAGAATTCCTTCTAGCCTTGCTTGGATGGATACAGAATTCAGGAGTCCTCGGTCTTGCATTTTAACCGGGCAGCGGGAGCTGGGCGGACGTGCAGCGTCACCTTCTAAACCGGCGACTTCACTCCCCTCCCTGGTAGCACTTTCTCCTAATTAAAGGCAGAAAACCTGGGTGCAGTCCTTGACGGTTTAAGAATGAATGCTTGGTTGTGTGATGTTTATTTACACAGTCAGCTGATGCTTGTTTAGCCCCCACGAGCCGAGAGTCCACGAGGAAAGTACAGAAGGGCAGCCTCTGGAAACACCAAAGCGAAGAGGAATTTCCTCCGCCGCCGCCGCAAGCTTCGCTTCCCCCTGTGCACCTGCCGCGGCCGGCGGGGCGCTGGTGGGCTCGGGCCCGCGAGGGCGGGGCTGCGGGGCTGCGGCACCGGGCGGGGCGGGACGGGGCGGCGACCCCGGAGCAGCCGCCTTGCTCCGTCTGCTACTTGTTGGGGCACAGCCGCCCGGAACCTTTAGGCGCCCGGCTGGTTTCGGTTCGGCTCGGTTGTCCGAGCGCAGCGCGCGGTACTCTGCGCGCCGGGATGGAAGCCGCACCCACCTGCTTCGAGGGGGGAGGCGGCCCCTCACCCGGCCTCTCACCGGAAGGTTCCTGAAGACCAAGATCGGTGTGACGTCACGCGGACGAGCCCCGTCACGCGGACGAGCCCCTTCCCGCGCACAACACTCAGCTCGGCTCCCGCCTTTCCCGCCGCGAGGCTGGTCCAGCCTTTTTCCCCGGCACGGGGAGGGTGCGCGCATGCGTGCTGTCGCGCCGGTTCCAGTCCAAGCTCCCGGGTGTCCCGCGCGAGCCCCCGCCCATGCGAGCGCGACCTCCTCCGCTAGGGCGAGCGCGGGAACCTGGCGGAAGTGGCTTTCCCCCTAATGCACCGCGATTTGATCACCAAAGTCCCTCCGCCCGCCGCGCAGCTGGCTCTGTGGCTTAGTTGGCTAAAGCGCCTGTCTCGTAAACAGGAGATCCTGGGTTCGACTCCCAGCGGGGCCTGCAAAGCTTTTTTGTTTTGGCCATTTACTCCAATTTTTTAGTCTGAAATCATCTCTAATCTCAATCTCAAATCTACTGTTTGGAGCTGTCATCTGGTTTACAGTCCTGCGTGCGGGAGCCTTTCCAATAGTTCCTGATTTCTCAGGAAGGGATTAATGGCTTGTTGCTGAATACTGCGCTTGTTGGGGGAAGGAGGGTCCAACTCTGACATGTTGCGGATGTCAGTCCTCCTCCCCTCATGATGCCCTTTTTAGCAAAAATCTTTGATTATGTACTGAACTCGTTTGTCGTTCTCTTTCATCTTTAACCTGTGGGCTTTCTTTTTCTGACATGGCCATTTTCGAAGAGTACAGAGCAATTATGTTGTAACATACTGCATAATTTGGGTTAGTCTGCGGCCTCTTCACAATTAATTTAGGCTCTGTATTTTGGGCAGGAATACAACTGATGTTTTGTCTTTTTCAGTGCATCACATCAGTGGACATATAATGTCAACTGTCCCATATTGTCCCGTTCTTGCTGATGTTAATGCTGGTCACTTGCTTATGATGATGTCTTCCAGATTTCTCTGTAACTACTTTTTTTTTTTTTGCAATTAATAAGTATCTTTTGAGGACATGCTTTGAGACTATGTAAAGGTACTGTTCTCATTCAACTTTTACCTATTTAATTTATCACTCGATGATTCTTGCCTAAATCAATTATTAATGTAATGATTTCCAAATGGTGATTTCCTAAACCCGTCATTCTTTCTATATTTATAATTTGACTTCTTAGTATAAGAAGAAGACGATTTCTTTCTTCTTCATTGACTTATTTATTTGTACGGATTCACAGGTTGTTATTGTATCCAATAGGTTATAGCCCATTACTATCAGTATTTATTTTGATATTTCTTAACCTGAAGCACAATTCAGAGTTGAGTGTAGTATACAGGAAGCACTCTAAATGTCTTAAGCAGGAAGGATTTAAAAACAGGAAACTGGATTAGTGTAAAGTCAGCAGAAGTGATTGAGAGACAGACTTCAGACTGGACCTTCAAGTAAGAGTCCAAGAAATATCCACAAGACTGTGTTTGTGCTTTCCCCTGATTACAAGGATACACATATCTATAGAACTGCTTTACAAGGGAAGCTAGTGATAACATTGCTGAGCTCGTGGACATGCCACCATGTCTGCGAACCATGAGGTTAAGCCTAGGAGACCGCCTTGTCTAGAACCCTTCCCAAACTCAGGAGCTGTGACTGCACATTGGAACGTGGACGATGGCATTGGCTCTGTCACCGCTCTCTCTCCTGTTCTACAGAGGCTGGGCTTGTAACATTGCTACAGAGGAAGCATGTGTCCACAGTCTGGCTTGCCATCAGAAAATGGCCAAAATGAGCAGGATAATATCCTGTTTTGTAAACCTCAGAGAAGTGTGCCTAATAGTTGTTTTAATATCATTTGTATCAAGATCCCTAGGTGCGAGGGGGGTATGGGACATATCCTTTGTAGCTGTCCAAGCCCTCCAGTAAAGACTGCCAACCAGAAGAAAGTAGGAATGCATGCTGAATGCCAATACGTATCCAACAAATGTACACTCTCCTTTTATCCTTGGGGTGTGAAGACAGTAACAATAGCACTGCCTCCTGGGCTCATTTAGAATTGTGTCAGCTTTCTAGGGCTGCCGTCACAAAGCCCCACAGACATGATGGCTTAAATAACAGGAATTTTTTTTCTCACAGTTCTTGAGGAAAGTAGTCTGCAATTGGGTGTTGGTTGGGTCGTTCTCCAAAGCCTTTCCCCTTGGCTTGTGGATGGCAACCACAAGTGTCTTTATATTAAATATGACCAGGCAAGTGAATCAATATTTTTATTTATGTAGGGGTGGGGTTTTTTTGGTGTCTTAAATAGGCTTTCCCTATAGAAAGTTCAAGAACATTAATTTTTACTTTATTTAAAGACCAGTCTCTGTTTCTTAGCCTTGCCATATCAATTTTTTCGCTTCTGTATTAGAAAATGTTAAATAAATTACAATTGCTGAATCTTCACACATAAAAGATGAACTTAATCCTTGCTCAGGCAATGGGGGAAATGCAAACAGAAGTACAGACTTTGGCCAAACGAAGCAAGAGGGATCGTCATTATAGGATTTGGTGGGGAGGAGGGGGCGAGTTTAAGTTTTAAATATAATAATATAGTATAATATAATCGAAACAGTGTTTTATAGAATCAAAGCAAAGCAGGACTGTATATAAAGTGGCAGCATCAGGCAGGCCTGAGAATTGGACTCACATCCTGTTTTCTTAAAACTACAGAGTTAGAGGGGCATCTGGGTGGCTCAGTCTGCTGAGCGACCGACTCTTGAGTTCAGCTCAGGCCATGATCCCAGGGTTGTGGGATGAGGCCCCATGCTGAGTGTGGAGCCTGCTTAGGACTCTCTCTCTCCTTCTGCTTCTCTGCCTCCACTGGCATGTGCTTGCTCTCTCTCTAAAAAAGTAATAAAGAAAACTATACAGTTATAATAAATTTTAGAAGATGTTCCTGAAAATCCTTACTGAAACTCTGGAAAGTGGTTGGAAATAGAGCCTAAGTTTCTATGTCAAAGTCATAGCAAAATTTTTGTCAAAGCCAAAGTCATTTAAGCCACATCAGTTAGATAATAAGGATACTCTGTTGCTACTGACATGATTTCCAAGAACAAATTTTCTTAGCCTATGTTTTTAGAGGACACTGTTGGCCTATGTCCCTGATGATAATTGGTAAATTGGTAATAGCAGTTTTTTCTGGTTTACAAAAAGAACCAAGGAGAAGCTAATAAAACCCTTTGCTCTCTGCATAGATTTCTAACCAAGTCTCTCTTTCCTCTTGTACCTGAAGACTGTTCTTGGCCTACAATTTCTCCTTGTTACATTCTCAGCTTCCAGCAACCAAGTCATTAGAAATTAGTCATGTGTTTACCCCATTTATACCAGTGGTGGACTTCCTAGTCAGCGGCTGGCTTTAGATGTGATCTCCTCTAAAACAGAAAGAATGAGACGTAAAGCATTTCTTTGGTTATGAACGGTAGAGGCACTTATGACAAAGTTCAAAAAGTTGCTGACAAAGCAAAGTTGCAGAAGTGGAAATAACTGGTCCATCGTCTCAGCTTAATCCCTCCTTACCCTCGCCTCTGGTCCTTGTTCAAGGGGAACCAAACATCAGCCTGTGCCCTTGGCAGAGCAAGTCGAGTATTTTCTTCAGCAGCATATTTGGCTTTCCAGCCAGAGTGAAACCTGACTTAGTTGCCTCCAGTTTAAATTGCTCAAAAGTGTCAAAAGGGCTAAAAGCCACAGACGTCTGGTTCAAGATGGAGCATTTTAAAAAGGCGTGCCACAAGCAACAAGAGACTGGAGATGCTGGGGATCGAACCCAGGACCTCATACATGCAAAGCATGCGCTCTACCACTGAGCTACATCCCCAGAACTGTAGGGTTTATGGGGCACAAAAATACCTTTCTTTATGAATATACATCAAGTTTTCTGTAAAATGTATGTCGCTATACTTTGTTGTGCAAGGATTATATGAATTTTACAGGTCTTGAATGTCAGAAAGAAAATGTTTGTAAGTCAATATCACTAAAGGCTTTAGATTCACCTTAATCTGCCCAGGCCCAGCTCAAAACAAGCAGGTGGAAATTTGGGTTTTATCCTAACAATGACCAAGAATATGTCATTCAGATCATGAGGCTTTTGGAAAGGCTAGCATGAGAAAAACTAGACCCACAGATGGCTACAGCAACCCCCTGGGGAATGTCGTGATGGACGGACAAAGTCCTGGGTACAGGACGGAGACAGAGTCATCTTGCAGGGTCCACTCAATCTCAGGTTCTAGGCTTGGAATTGTCCACAGTGTGTGTAAATCTCGGCCCAAGAAGGAAGAGCCCACTCCGTAGACTGGGTGAGTAAACCTGTATCCTGTGGAATAAAAAGTACAAGAAAGACGCTGAAGATTCAAACATAAATCCAGGTTTTCATACTGTAGAAAGGGTTTTAGGGTGAGGCAACGGCTCTCAAAGCATGGTCTTTGTATCTGCGGCATCATCATCACCTGAGATCTTGCTAAAAGTGCAAATTCTCAGGCCCCATCTCGGTGAGTCCAGAACTTGAGGCATGGGGGCCCAGCAACCCTTGTCCTGACAAGACCCGGAGGTGATGCTGATACACGCAAAAACCGAGGAACAGAGTTTTTGTACAGAATTTTTGAACAGTCTGCTGTGCAGAATGCTACCTCACTACATCATTTTCCAACAACACTGCAGGACTCAGGTGCGTCCAACATTTAAAGATTAAACAATTTAACATAAGGCCTGAGTTTTTATAAATATTTGTGTGTAAGGGAAATCTAAGTTTTGAATTTATGTTTTTAATATACTGTGAAAATAGTGTGAATATTTACAAATGTTAATTTTTAAAGCTTAATGAATTGTGCACTGACGTACAAACCATATCAGACCCTTCTCTCGGTGTTGGAAAGGCCTTGAACATCAGATCATCTGTCCACTGGCCATTCGAAGAGAAGAGGAAGATAAAGACGAGCGAAGGCAGATTAAGAACGGCAAAAGGCCGAAAGAAAGCGCGTCTACAGGTGTAGACGTCCCGTGCGTGGACAGACCAGGGATGAACCGAGGACCTCAGGCCTGCATCGAAGGTCACGTGGGAGGGAGCGAGGGCAGGAGGGCAGACCGCCCTGTCCAGGGCTGGACTCAAGCATCCAATCGCGGTGCCGGCCGGCACCCAGGGCAATTATGACCAAAATGATAAAAACTCCTGTTCCGGGGCAACAGTTGCACCCCATGATCCCACCACCGACGGGATTCAGGGGCGTAGAGGTTAGCACCTCCCCCGCCGGTCAGCGCAGTCCGAGGGCTGAGCCTCCAAACCCCCCGAGGCCGAATCGCTAAGAATCTGGCCACGTTGACCGCCCGGGGACCACGCAGGAGTCGTGGCACACGAGTCTCGTTCCCTCCTCACTAGACCGGCCGCCGGCCCCCTCGCCACGGCCCCTGGCCCTGCCCCAGGCTGGGGGAGAGCGGCCCGCGGCTCCGCCCGCCACCTGCGCACCTGCGCCCGGCCGCTCGCGCGCGCCGCCCTCCTGTACCCGGCAGCAGGTGTCTCAGGCTCCTTCTCCCGCACCGAACCTTCATTCTGGCTAAAATCCCACCGGCGCAAACCTGCAAATGAGTCAGGGGGCGGGGCGGGGGCTTTCCCGGGGTCCCGGAGGAGGGGGCTGGTGGTGGTGGTGTGCACGGGGTGGTGGTGTGCACGGAGTGTGCATGGGGTGGTGGTGTGCACGCGACGGTGGTAGTGTGCACGAGGTGGTGGTGTGCACGGGGTGGTGGTGTATGGGTGGTGTGCACGGAGTGTGCATGGGGTGGTGGTGTGCACGGGGTGGTGGTGTGAACGCGGTGGTGGTGTGCACGCAACGGTAGTAGTGTGCACAGGGTGGTGGTGTGCACGGAGTGTGCATGGGGTGGTGGTGTGCACGGGTGGTGGTGTGAACGTGACGGTGGTAGTGTGCACGAGGTAGTGATGTGCACGCGGTGGTGTGCACGGGGTGGCGGTGTGCACAGGGTGGTGGTGTGCACGGGGTGGTGGTGTGAACGCGGTGGTGGTGTACACGGGGTGGTGGTGTGCACGGAGTGTGCATGGGGTGGTGGTGTGCACGGGTGGTGGTGTGCACGCGACGGTGGTAGTGTGGACGAGGTGGTGGTGTGCACGGGGTGGCGGTGTGCACGGGGTGGTGGTGTGCACGGGTGGTGGTGTGCACGCGATGGTGGTAGTGTGCACGCGGTGGGTGTGCACACGACGGTGGTAGTGTGCACGAGGTAGTGATGTGCACGCGGTGGCGGTGTGCACGGGGTGGTGGTGTGCACGGGGTGGTGGTGTGCATGGAGTGGTGGTGTGCACGCGACGGTGGTAGTGTGCACGAGGTGGTGGTGTGCACGGGGTGGTGGTGTGCACGGAGTGTGCATGGGGTGGTGGTGTGCACGGGTGGTGGTGTGCACGCGACGGTGGTGTGCATGGGGTGGTAGTGTGCACGGGGTGGTGGTGTGCACGGAGTGTGCATGGGGTGGTGGTGTGCATGGGTGGTGGTGTGCACGCGATGATGGTGTGCACGGGGTGGTGGTGTGCACAGAGTGGTGGTGTGCACGCGGTGGTGGTGTGCACGGAGTGTGCATGGGGTGGTGGTGTGTACAAGGTGGTGGTGTGCACGGGGTGGTGGTGTGAACGCGGTGGTGGTGTATGGGGTGGTGGTGTGCATGGGGTGGTGGTGTGCATGGGTGGTGGTGTGCACGCGACGGTGGTGTGCACGGAGTGTGCATGGGGTGGTGGTGTGCACGGAGTGGTGGTGTGCACGGAGTGTGCATGGGGTGGTGGTGTCCACGCGACGGTGGTGTGCACGCGACGGTGGTGCTGTGCACAGGTTGGTCTGCACAGGAACCACTCCCCCGGCGGGGTCTGCAGGTGGGTGGCGGGCAGGTGAGGTCCAGGACCAAGAGGAGCTTGGGGACAGCTGGGGGCTGGCACGAACTGCAGTCGGCAGAGCGAAGGGACACCACGCGCTTCCGCAGGGAAGTCGGGTCCTTTGCGCACGTCGGTCGGGAAGTGCTTGGCGCCGCTCTCCTGGAGGCTTGCGGTGAGACGTCGAGGCTCGCCGAGGGCCTCGCGTCCTGCGGGGGTAGAACCGTTGGCTTCATTGCTTGTTTTTAGACACTTCTGTTTATGTTTGTGTCTCCCTTCCCGGTTCCAATTTACCTTTCCTTCTCTGGCTGTAGGTCCACTGTCCTTCCCTCCCCAACTCGGCCGAGCCCGGGTGCGTTTTCGGGACGCGCAGGGCACCATCGCCGCTGTGGGCATTTTCTGGGAGAGTTCCAGGGCTTCGGGGTCACCGGGAGCAGCCGGACTGGTCACAGAGCCCGGCTCGCTCCAAACACCGAGGAGCCGCCCGCCCGCGGCAGTAAAGCCGGTAAAGGCCAAGGAATCTGCCAGAAGGAAAGGCCTGAGGGAAGGCGAGGAAGCGTGAGACAGACCGGGGCACGGGCTGAAAAGGTGACCTGTCTACGAAAGCTGGGAGCGACCCCGACGAGTCCCCGCCGAGCCCCGCGTAAGGCAGAGGCCGGGTGGTGGGCCGGGCGGCGAGAACCTGAAGGCCGAAATCGCAGCCCTGGGAGCGGGCGGCAAGGGCCGTGCTGCGCTGGCTGACGAGCAGGACGGATGCAGGTGTCTGGGCGGGGAACCCCCCGGGGGTCGGCCCCCGCGAGCCCAGAGCACCCCCACCCAGCGGCCGCCCGGGTCTCGTTTCTCCCGCGCATCTTTGCAGAGGATGCGCTAGGTGAAGCCCACGAGTGCGTTTCAGAGCCGCACCTGCCCAGACCCTGGGCGGACCGCTGCGGGGGCTCACCTGCGCGCAGAACTTCGGGCGAAATCGAGAAGCGTCGCCGCCCACCGCTGCGAGCGCAAACGGGCCTTTGTTCAGGGGTCCGGTGTCTCCTCAAGGGTGCGCGGTACACTTGCCCGTCCGGTGTGGGCCGGAGCGCCCGCCCCGCTGCCCTGAACGAGCTATGCGCGTACTTCGCAATCCGCCTCTCTCCCGCGCACTTCACCGCACGGTTCTCTGCGCTGCGACACGAACCCTGGACAGAGGTCACCTCTCCGGCATCCCTCGCCACCCTTTACTGAGGGGCTGCCGCGTGCCAGGCTCGGTGCCATCGGCTGGAGGTAGGGTGATGGGGAAGGACACCCAGGGCTCTGCCCTTCTGACATCACCCTAGGGGGAAGCAGGCAAACGTAACCCAATAACACAGATCTGCAAATATAAAAGGCGCATTAAAGGGGAGCGCGGGGCACTCTGATGAGTTAGGTAATAAGGCTTGTTAGATCCGCCTGCTGGCGTTTCTGTGCCTGAGGGAGGACCTGGGTCAGCAACGAAGGAGAAGGGAGCGGTTTTCGTGGTGGGGATGTAGCTCAGTGGTAGAGCGCATGCTTTGCATGTATGAGGCCCCGGGTTCGATCCCCGGCATCTCCACTTTACAGACGTTCCCGTTCGCTTCTTATTTAGCCCTTGGCAGGCCCCTCTTCAAATACTGAAATGACTGAGAGGAAAGGAGTTTTCTTCCATCCGGAATTCTTACTGGACTAAGAATTAAATTGGCTTGACACAGGTTACCAGGGTGAAAAGAGGCTTAATAGTGACACTGAGAAGCACTTTAGACAGAGAGAAGGTGAATTCGTGAGGAAATGACAGGACGGAGCCAACAGACGTTTTGGGGACTTTGATTAGTAAGGGATTTTAAGCGGAATTTGGGCTGAGGTAGATTTACTGAAAAAGTAACGAGCTTATACAGCTGTCTCAATTTTACAACCCGCGTCTCTGGTGATAAGGATGTCTTTTACTTCTTAGTACAGGAATCTCCCTTTCGTATGGAAAGTTTATTTCCTGCTTCCAGGGCACAGAGGAGGGTGTGATGTCCTTGAACCTGCTGTTTCCCAAGTAGCTGCAATTAAAAGTAATTAATATGCCGTTGGGGCGCCTAGGTGTCCGTTGGGGACTCTGGATTTCAGCACAGGTCATGATCTCTGAGTTAGTGGAGCCTCCCCTGGGGCTCTGCGCTGATGGGGTGGAGCCTGCTTGGGATTCTCTTTCTCCCTCTCTCTATGCCCCTCCCCCACATGCATGTGCGCGCGCTCTCTCTCTCAAAATAAATAAATAAAACGTTTAAAAAATAATTGCTATGCCACTGAGGTCCATTTGGGGACATCCATTTTGGAGATAAAGCCCCATATGGGGCTCTGCGCAGGCATCGCAGAGCCTGCTTGGGATTCTCTCCCTCCCTCTCTCTCTCTGCCCTTTCCCCACTTGTGCTGTGTCTGTCTCCCTCAAAATAAATACATAAAACTTAAAAAACCCATCTTCTGGCGTTCCCAATACTTACTGTAATGTGTTACCGGCTCCATCTGCTTGGAGAAAGCAGTCATCTTTTAAGGCCAGTATTTCATTGGTGGGGTTGGGCATGTTCTGTTTTACAGCATTAGGAGGTGGATGTGTAACCGTCTCACTTCTAGCCTCATGGAATTAATCGTTGGTTTCAGGCGAAGTCCACCTGTTCCATCCGTTCTAGGTTTCCCCGTCCAATTTCTCCTCGTGGTTGTAGCCACCATCGATGATCGCAACCTGGATGCATTACAGCAATATCAGTAGTAAAATGTTGACTGTGGTTTTCATTCTTCCTCCTGCATTTATTAGCTGTGATTCTTCGATGGAGAAAATCTTTCCCTTACCAACTATATGTATCTCCTAAAAACATTCCATATTATCCATAAATGCTTGATTCTCTCCCTTCATTTGTCAGCGTTCAAGAGAATGGGCTGTTGTCCAAAAACCTCCAAAGAACCAGTGTGTGTCTCTGTGTGTGTGTGCATGTGTGTTGATTTTACAACCAGTTTCTCTAAATTCTCTATTTGTAGAGAAAGGTGATTTCCAGATGTATAATACTACCAAGACCTAGAAAGATAACTTTGTCTCTATTCAATGCCAAATCCTCTATTCTTCCCGTATCTGAAGGCCTTGATTTATACCTTCATCACAGCGTTAAATAGTAGTGAAGTTAACGGACATCCGTGCCTAATCACAAACAACTTTAAATCTGACCACAAAATACCTTAAAGAGACTAAAATAGTGATACAGATCGTAAAAATCTCTGAACAACACATATTACCCAGAATTATTTTCCAGGATGAAAAATAATCCCTAGAAATGAATCAGTTTAACAGTGATGGCAGTCCCCCCCCCCCCCCCCCATCTTATACTATGTATTCAACTATTATTTCACACTAGCTGTGGCCTGGGCAAATCAGTAGTCATTTTGGAATTGGTTAAGCGATGCAGATTTACTTGTGGGATGCTTGTCTGGGGGCAGTGGAAGTGGTCCTTTAGTCAAATTTATGTCTACAATGAGCCTGACAGGTCATTTACTTTGATTGAAGTTTTCTGGAACAAGAGCTGTTTACATCTGCTGCACAGGGTCCAGGGCGCGTGTGGGACAGGAATCGGGCGTCCAGGGCGCGTGTGGGACAGAAAGTGGGACAGGAATCGGGCGTCCAGGGAGCGTGTGGGACAGAAATCAGGGGTCCAGGGCACGTGTGGGGCAGCAGTCGGGGGTCCTGACCGCAGGGGCGCGCGGGTGGAAAACGGAAGTGGGTACCGGGTCTAGCGGGGGAAAGGCCAGGCAGGTGTTCTGACCGCGAGCACGACCCCTCAAAACTGCTGGAGGTGCCGGGGATTGAACCCGGGACCTCGTACATGCTAAGCACGCGCTCTACCACTGAGCTACACCCCCGACTGTGAGCGCGCCACTTTGGATTCCTGTCGTGATTTATAATCATTACTTCCTGGTCTCCTAAAGATTTGGTAACCTGCAGGGAGCGCGCGGTGCGAGCTGCCTCGTTTGCGAAACAGGCTGAGAAGCGGTTTCAAAACACAAAACAAACAAAAAACCCCTCAAAAGCACAAAATGAGATTCCAAACGAAGAAGGAAGCTGAAAAGAGACGGTCAGTCTTCTCTCGCTCTTCCCAGCTTCATTTCCAGTGTTCTGCGCTCCTTCCCCCAACCCCGCCCCCAGAGGCCGCAGCAGGTACGGCGCAGCGGGGGGCGGGAGCGCGGGGGGGGGGGGGGGGACAGCCCGGGGAGGGGGAGGGAGGCGCGCGCGCAGCGGGGGCGTGTGGCGGGGGGAGCCCGCCTCCGGGGGTCCGAGACCCTCAAATCCTCCCCATTTCCGGGAGGCAGAAGCCTCCACTGAAGGCCGGGCGGTGGTGGCAGGGACCGTCCCCGCGGGGTCACCCTGTCCTGGATGGACCCCGAGGACAAGCTGGGAACCTGGGTGGCAGGTACCCCTGCCCTGGGGCCAGCGGAGGGCGGCAGGGGTGCTGCTGGGGGGGGGGTGTTGAGCTGGCCCAGCAGCCCTGACTTCCTCCTCCCCACTACCCCCCCTCCACGAGCAGCCCCCCCCAGCTGTGAGGAATTCGGGGTTCCTCGTATGGTTTGGGAGACCGCTCCTCACGCTGTAGAGTTGGCCGGGTCCGGCCCCACCCCCAGTCGCTGATTTCTCTGGAGTCTTTCTCTGCCTCTGAAACAATTTCAAACTTACTAAAAAGTTGAAAAAAATAAAAATAGTACAAAATTGCCCCTATTCCCTTGACCCGGATTTGGCTATTGCTAATATTTTACTCCATTTGCTTTGTGGTTTGACGGCTCTTTCTCTCATTAGGGAGTATCACATGTTCAGTTACCCTTAAACCCTTGACCTCATGACCTCAGGACTGTGGTGAACGGGAGAATTTAACCCTAACAGACAGCTGTATTTAATCTACGGTTTGCATTTGACCCAACTGACCCGATCGCCCCTCCTACAGCATCTAGTCTGGGGATGGTATTGCATTTAGTTGGCCTTTTTAGTTTTCTTTAATCTGGAACATTTTCACAGATTTGGAGGGGGGGGGCTTTTATCACATTAACATGCCATTTGAAGCATGTCCTTTTTTTTATTGTTTGTTTGTTTCTTTTTTTTTTTTTTAATAGAATGTCTTTCGCTTTGGGTCTGTTTTCTTATGATCACATTCAGGGCATGCATTTCCCACCAGAGTACTGCAGAGCTGATGTGGGGATACTTATCGTGGATAATGTGGGGGTAATTACCTGGAGACTGTGCCTTCCATGGATCACCTGGTTTGTGGGGCAGCAACCTAAGACCCCAAACATCCCGCTCTTCATCAAAATGTTGAGAGATGATGCCAAAGTGTCGGTCCAGAATACAGCAAAAGTAGTTAAGAAATGGAACAAAGTCAGCCGTGACAGACGAACCTCACCACAGGTCATTTGCACCTCCTCCCGTCAGGGGGTGGAGTCTAATTTATTCCTCTGAACCTTGAATCTGAGCTGCTCTGACCAGTGGAGTACAATGAGGTAATGTTGTGGCACTCTCAAGCCTGGTCTCAAGAAACCTTGTAGCGTCAGCCTTCACTTTCCTGGAACACTGCTATCATTTTGTAAGAAAGCTGGGCCACCATCTAGAAAGAGCACAGTAAGGAAACCTGATAAACCAGAAACAGTCCCTGCCTACTGCTGGATATGGTTGGGGCTGTCCTGGAGCTGTCAGTCTCCAGCTGACCTGCAAATTGGCTGCAGAGAGACTAGTCCAGCTGACCCCACAAACAGAAGAGATGATACAGCCCATGTGAGCTCTGCCCATATTACCAACCGCTAGAATTCTGAGAAAATGAGTGGGTGTTGCTTTAAGCCCCTGAGTTTTGAGAAAATGGATAAAAGAACATAGTAGAGATGTAGGAACAAATAAATTCTGAGTATATATAATTATAGCCCAGGAATAGAAGAAGAGAAAAACGTAGGTGAGGTCATATTCGAAGACATAAGAGATTAGAATTTCCCAGAACTGGAGAGAAACTTTTTATTTTTATTTTCAACCTTTATTTACTTTTGGGACAGAGAGAGACAGAGCATGAACGGGGGAGGGGCAGAGAGAGAGGGAGACACAGAATCGGAAACAGGCTCCAGGCTCCGAGCCATCAGCCCAGAGCCTGACGCGGGGCTCGAACTCCCGGACCGCGAGATCGTGATCCGGCAGAAGTCGGACGCTCAACCCACTGCGCCACCCAGGCGCCCCGAGAGAAACTTTTTATACGTAGATTCAGAAAGCTCAGTGTATCACAAGCAAGGAAAAGTAAATAACCATAACTTCACACCTCACACTGAAAGTGTGTTACCAAAGAGAAGGTCTGAAATCAGCCAGAGAAAATGGACGGATCTACTGCAAAGGAGGAACAGTTACAATGTTAACAATGTTAACATTAATGTTACAATGTTACAATGTTAATTTCCATAACAAACCAGGGAAAAAGGAAATCTATTTTAGAAGGATTGAAATAAAATAATTGTCAATCTAGACTTGTGTGCTCATCAAACTAACCTTCAAGAATGGGAGCTTTTTTAAAAAAAAGTTTTTAAAGTTTATTTATTTATTTGGAGAGAGACAGAGACAGCATGAGTGTGGAAGGGGCAGAGAGAGGGGGGGAGAGAGAATCCCAAGCAGGCTCTGTGCTGCCAGCATAGAACCTGACACGAAGCTTGAACTCACCAAACCATGAGATCATGACACGAGCTGACACCCCGAAACCGAGTTGGATGCTTAACTGCCACCCAGACGCCCCAAGAATGGAAGCTTTTTAACACCATTTACAAATAAAAACAGGGAGTTTAAAACCAGACTGTCACAGCTGACTTTGTTCCGTGTCCTTAACTATTTTTGCTGTATTCTGGACCAACATTTTGGAGTCATCTCTCAATGTAGTAATTCTTTCTTAGGCTGTAGCTAACATGCTGTTGAGCCTGACCTATCAGGATTTTTTAGCTTCAACTATTGTATCTTATTTCTTGAGTTCTAAATTATTGTATCATTCTACTCATTCTTCTGGCGTACTGTCTCCTTAATTTGTTGATGTATACCCCACATCGCTGTTCTTTATCTTGTATCTTAAAATTTCAACATCTGCTGCCGTTTAGGTCTAAATATGTCGCGTTTTGTATCTGCGGATCCATATGCATAGTGGTTTATCTTCTTGCGTCTGTGGTCATCCTTACAGTTGGGAGGGTTGTGTGATCTTACTATGAATGAGTCCTGCAGGCCTAACTTGGGGAAATTTTCTCTCCCAGAGACATGTTATCAAAACATTGGAACTTACGTGAAGTTAGAGAAAACGATATAATGGATGTCCATATACACCCCAACCTGGTTCAACAATGATTAACATACACCATTCTTATTTTATCATCATTTTTTTCTGAAGTATTTTAAGCTACTTTCAAGCATCATGCATTTGATCTTTAAATATTTCTGGGGGCGCCTGGGTGGCGCAGTCGGTTAAGCGTCCGATTTCAGCTCAGGTCACGATCTCGCGGTCCGTGAGTTCGAGCCCCGCGTCGGGCTCTGGGCTGATGGCTCAGAGCCTGGAGCCTGCTTCCGATTCTGTGTCTCCCTCTCTCTCTGCCCCTCCCCCGTTCATGCTCTGTCTTTCTCTCTCCCAAAAATAAATAAACGTTGAAAAAAAATTAAAAAAAATATTTCTGTATATAGTCATTTAAAAAACAATAGATAATAGAGAATAGGTAATAATAGATAATAGATAGTTATTTAAAAAACAAAATTCCAACAAAATTCACATCTAAACAATTTAACAAGATTCTTCATACTATCTAATACCCAGTCCATGGTGAATTTTCTCGGTTTTGTGAACATGCCTTTTTTGTTGTTGATGATTTGTTTCATTCGTAATCTGAAGAAGGTCCACACATTGCTTTTGGTTGAGAAAATCTCTTACAATTCTCAAGACTAACAGGGTCTCTTTTATTATTTTTTTAAATGCTATTCACTTGTTTATGCAACTGGGTAATCTGTCCCATAGAATTTCTTATGTTCTAAGTGTGGTTGATTTCACCGTTGTGGTAGCACCTAATGTGTTTTCTTATTCTCCATATCTCTTGTAAACTGGTAGTTAGACAGTGAAGTTTTGTTAGACTCATATTCGGTTGTTTTAGGCTAGAATACATTATGGGTTTTACGGTGGATTTCCTATAGTATCACATCAGGTGGCATATAACCTAGGTTTTCCCACTTCTAATTACGCTAAGGCTGTTTGTGGGTTCAGATCCACACCTTTGTTTTCCACCTAATGGCTTATTCAACCACTGATTATTACTACCTAGATTTATTATGCATTAAGGGTTATAAAATGGTGATTTTTAAAAAGCATTTCTTTTGCATTTTTTATCTGTAAATATTCTACAAAGAGTCACCTTTCTTAATCACTTATTGGTTATCTTTACAAAGGCAAGGTAAATGGTAGGTTAATTATTAAAACAACCTCAAAATGATATACTTCAGAGAAAAAGAAAAATACTAGAATGATAGTCTGAGACGCAACAATAAATAGAGAACAAACAAAATGTGAACATGTAGGAAAATTTGAACAATAATTATCTGAATAAAATAATAGTAGTATCTAATTTGTAACCATAAAAAATGGCGAGCAGGGGCATAACCAGAGATGGAGGAGGAGGGGACTCCAAATATCCGCGTCTCCACTAAAGCGACAATTAGGTGGCAAAAAACCAGAAACAACTTTTGCAGAACTCTGGAATCTAATAAAAATAGCAACCAGAGAATGCTGTCTGGAGACAGAAGCTGCTTATGTTAGGCTACAAAACAAGTTTCAGCAAATTTAAAGTGATTCCAATCATACAAAGTGTATTTTCCAACCACTATCGAATGAAACCAGAAATCAAATAACAAAGCAAAAACTGGAAAATACGCCAATATGTGGAGTTAAAAACATCCTTGTAAACAGCTACTGGGTCAAAGAGGTGGTCATCAGGGAGATGGACAAAATACTTGGCTGGAAGAAAATAAAGACAAAACGCCAAGTTTTATGGTTTTATGGGACACATTTACAGCTGTAAATGCCTGCATTAGGAGAGAAGAAAGATCTCAAATAAGTAACATAACTTTCTACCCTAAGGAGCCAGAGAAAGAAAAGCAACTTAACTCAGTGGAAATGGAGGGGAGGAAATGATAAAGATTCGAGCAGAGATAAATGAAATGGAGAGCACAAAAACGATAGAATCAACGAAACCAAAAATTGCTTGTTGAAAAGATAACAGAATTGGCAAATCTTTAGCTAGTGACTAAAAAAGAAAGACAAAAGACTCAAATGACTCAAGCCGAAAGTAAGGTGAGGATTTTAATGCTGATCTTACAGAAATAAAAGGATTATAAGAGGGTACTATGAGCGATTATGCACCAACAAATCAGAAAACCTAAACAAAATGGACAATTCTGAGAAACACACAATCCCCCAAGACTGGATCGTGAAAAAATAGAAAATCTGAGTCGATCCAGAAGTTAGAACTCTGGACAATGCTAGTGAGAATGTAAAATGGTGTGGCGGCTGTGGAAAATGGCGATTCCTCAGTAAGTTAATAAACAAGAAGTGACCGTAGGACCTAGCAATCCCATTCCTGGGTGATACCCAAAAGGTTGAAAACAAGTGTTCAAACAAAAACTTGTCCACAAATCTACATGGCAGCACTATTCACAATAGCAAAAAAAGTGAAAATAACGCAAGTGTCCATAGACTGATAAATGAGTGAACGAAGGTGGTATATCCATAGGATGGAGTATTATTCAGTCATCAAAAAGGAAGACTACAGCATGGACGGACCTTGAAAACATTATGCTAAGTGAAAGTAGCCAGACACAAAAGGCCGCATTCTGTGGGATTCCATTTATAGGAGATATCCAGAATAAGTGAATCCATAGAAAAAACAAAAGGCAGATTAGTGATTTCCAGATGCTGGGGGTGAGTGCAGGTTTGAGGAATGACTACTTAATGGGTACAAGGTTCCCTTTGGGGTGATTGGGGTGATGAAAATGTTCGGATAGTGGTAATGGCTGCACAACGTTGTGAAGGGACTAAATGCCATTGATTGTACACTTTAATGAAAACAGTGAATTTTATGTTAGGTGAGCTTTACCACAATTTTTTAAAAAGTGGAAGAAGAGGGACTAAAGTGTTTTGAAAGACTTTATGTTTTTTAAAAAGATCAAGAGGGGTGCCTTGACTTCAGTTCAGGCCACGATCTCACAGTTCATGGGTTCAGGCCCCGCATCGGGCTCTGTGCTCATAGTACGGAGCCTGCTTGGGGGTCTGTCTTCTCTCTCTGTCCCTTCCCTGCTTGCCCTCTATCTCCCTCTCAAATAATTTTTTTAAAAAAGATCAAGATCTTTTTCTTTATATTTTGTTAAGATAATTATATATGTTACTTCAAATATTCACTAAAACAATGGAAATGGAATGATTACATTCCAAACAAACGGAGAAAAAAAGTTGTAAAAAATTAATAAGCCACCAAATAAATAAAAGAAAGGGAAAAAAACTCATACAATATCTGTTGAAGCAAAATAATGACAGGAGAAAAAGGTTTTAAAAGTGCAAATAAATCAGTAGTCATTTTAAGCAGAAATTACCTCCAACTGCTAGTTAAGTGACAGTTAAATTGTATATAACAAGACTTATGCTATTTATGGGAGTTTTCACTAAAGCTGACCAACTTCTTTCACTCAGTAATATGCATTTAAAGTTGCTCCTTGTGTTTTCACGGCTTAATGGCTCATTTTGGGGGACACTGAATAGTATTCCATTGTCTGGATGAACCAGTTCACTTATCCATTCGCCTACTGAGGGATGGTTGCTTCCAAGTTTGGCAATTACAAATAAAGCTGCTGAAACATCCACGTGAAAGATTTTGTGGGAGCTCAAGTTTGTCACTCATATGGGTAAATATCAAGGAGTGCAACTGCTTCCTCATAGGATAAACCTGTGTTGAGTGTTATAAGAAATTAACAAGCTCTCTCCCAGAGCGGCTGCACCATTTTGTATCCCCACCAGCAACGAATCAGAATTCCTGTTGCTCCACATGCACACCAGCATCTGGTGTTGTCAATGTTCTGGACTTTGGCCATTCTAATAGCTCTGTAGTGGCACCTCATTGTTTAAATGTGCAGTTCCCTAATGACATAGGATGTTGAGCATCTCTTTTTTTAAGTTTATTTATTTATCTTGAAAGAAAGAGAGTGCGAGCATGCACAGGGGAGGGGCAGAGAGGGAGAAAGAGAATCCCTAGCAGGCTCTGGACAAACCCTGAGATCATGACCTGACTGAGATCAAGAGTTGGTCATTCAACCTACTGAGCCACCAAGGTGCCCTGATGCTGAGCATCTTTTAATGCTTTCCTTGCCATCTGTACATCTTTGGTCAAGTGTCCAGATCTTTTCCCTATTTTTGTAAACTGGTTGTTTGTTTTCTTGTTTGTGAGTTTTAAGAGTTCTTTGTATATTTTGTGTACCAGTCCTTTATCAGATACGTGTTTTTCAGATATTTTTTGTGGCTTGTCTGTGGCTTGTCTTCTCATTTTCCTGATACTGCCTTTAGCAGAGCATATGTTTTTAAATTTTAATAAAGTAGCACTTACTGGTTATTTCGTCCAACAATCATGCTTTTGGCGTTGTATCCAAGAACCCATGGCCAGAGTTGACGCCACCTAGATTTTCTCCTGTGTTATCTGCTAGAAGTTTTATCGTGATAAAGTAGCTTCCTTGTGGACCGACTTGTTAGGAGAACAAAGAGCTCCTTCTTGCAAAGGAAGCTCTTCTACCTTGCATTTTGGTGCTTGGCAGTGCTTTTATTAAAAATCCAGATTTTTAAATTCATTCATTCATTCACTCATGCATTCATTCAAGAATAGCTATTGTGTACTACATTTCAGAATGGCCACTTTTCCCCTCTCCTAGCCACAGGCAAGAGGGTATTTTTTCTTGGTCTTCAAAGTGAGAGCCTGGTGGAGCTCCTGTAGGTAAAACTCAGGAAAGCAGAGGGCTCTCCCAGGACAGAGCCTCCTTGCAGTGTTCAACCCTCAAGCTACTCTACACTGAGCCTCCAGCAATTCATTAATTATGGTTTAATTTTCCTGTCCTGGTATTGATTTCTGCTGCCACCTCCTGGCTTCTGCTCTGGAAAATTGTGATCATTTACCTGTCTCTCCAGCTTGGGGGCAGCAGTTAGTCCTGTGACCTCAGTTCTCTGATGGGTCTAAGAAGGGTTGTTTCAGCTCTTTCCTTGTCGTGAGGATGGGAGTGACGCCTTCCAAGCTCTCTACATGTTGATCGGAAACCAAAAGTCCTATCTCCATCTATATTTACATAATTAATACATGTTTGAGACTACAGTAAAAAGTAAAACCTTACAAAAATGATATGGAAAGTGCTGGAGCCCCGTAGCTGCAGCCCTGGATATAACAACTTTTGACAGTCGGTATATATTCTTGCAGGCATTTTTCATGTCAATGCCCATCATGGTTTTCCCAAAGTTGCAAAGGGCCTGTGGCATTTTTTTTTTTTTTAGTTTTCTACCATATTTAAAATAAAATACAAAAGGAATATTCTAAAAGTTGGGATATAGTTGAAATAATTATATTTAAACATGAACTCTGTTAACATCAAATAAATATACAATAATTGTATGTATAATGTACTTTGGAAATATCAAGAAAAGTCTGTATTTGAGTCTTCATAAAACTGAGGCTGAGGCTAAGTGGCCTCACTGATATTATCTAAAACTCTATTAATTTATCTTCATATTTACTTAAAATAATAATGATAACAAAACTACACATACTATAGTTGGAGTTACCTCCCTCCTACCCCTACTTGATAGTTGGGTTTTAGGAAGGGAAAAAGGATGTAAGTTTTTAAATTTTAATAGGTCTTATAAAATTATCTTTTAATGTGTTTGTGCCAAGTTACAATTTCACAGCAGTATTTCAAAACATGCTTTCCGAAACTCTGGCCCAGATTTGTTATTATGAATTTTGTAAATACTTGTCAGTCTAATGGAGGGGAGAATATATTACTATTTTAATTAGCATATCTTTAAATATATGTGAAGGGAAGCTTCTTTTATTATGTTTGTCGTCTGAATTGTTTCTACTTCTGTGGATTGCCTGCGCATACTATTGGTTCATGTTTTCTCTGCTGGTTGTCTTTTCTGAGGGATAATAATGATAATGCAAAGCGTTTACATAGTGATTGCAGTGTCAGGTATTACATTCTTTTTTAATGTTTATTTATTTTTTTTGGGGGGGGGGAGAGAGACAGCATGAGCAGGGAAGGGGCAGAGAGAGAGGGAGACACAGAATTGGAAGCAGGCTCCAGGCTCTGAGCTGTCAGCACACAGCCTAACATGGGCTCGAACTCACCAATGGTGAGATCATGACTTGAGCTGAAGTCAGCCACTTGACCACCAACTGAGCCACCCAGGCGCCCCCAGTGTCAGGCAATTTAAAGCACTTTACATATTCATTCTACACGCTGATGTCCTGGGTGTAAAATTATGAATAATGAAATATGATCCCTGCCCTCTGGGGAGTATGGCGGGAGAACTGTCTAAAAGAAAAATCTTTCGGGGCGCCTGGGTGGCTCAGTCGGTTGAGTGTCCAACTTCGGCTCAGGTCATGATCTCACAGTTCGTGGGTTCGAGCCCCGCGTCAGGCTCTGGGCTGACGGCTCAGAGCCTGGAGCCTGCTTCGGATTCTGTGTCTCCTTCTCTCTCTGCCCCTCCCCCGCTCATGCTCTGTCTCACTCTGTTTCTCAAAAATAAATAAATGTAAAAAAAATTTTTTTAATAAAAAAAAAGAAAAATCTTTGTTAATCTAACAGGTAAATTTTCTCTTGAAAAGTTGTCTTGAGCAGTAGTTTTGAAGTCACTGGTATAAAATCAGGTTTCCTTGGAACTGTGAACAGGACAATGAGAAGGGATGCTTTGAACAACAAAACAGGAGTCCTGACTCAAGGCTGAAGGAAAATCCTAACAGCCGACCTCATTCGAAAAAGTGATACATTGTTTGACTCACTAAATGAACAAGTCCTCAGTCCTCTAACCCGTGGATTCCCATGATGGGCGGTGCATGCAAAGGTGAGTTTATAAACTCGGTAAGGGACCCTGGGAGGGAGACCAGAGCTCAGAACACAAGTAGAGGTTTCATAGGAAGGAAAATGCAACGGCATCTTGGCAAGTAAGAATCTTCTCTCTTCCATTTCTCTCCAAAATCCTGCACGAAATATAGAAAAAACAAACGTAGTCTAGTGAGTGAAAGGAGTTTCTGAATGCTGGTTTACCTGAAGCGGCCAAGGTGGGCTTCCGCCGGGGGAGAAGGGTGGTGATGGAGTTGGCTAGGTGGCCTGCACCGAGTGTCACGGAGAGCGGGATGGAGCCCGGGATGGAGCCACCTGCGGCTCCCCGGGGCTCCGACCTCCCCATCTGGGGCTCCCCGGGGAAGGGGGGGGAAGGGCCTCCCCACCTGCGGCTCCCCGGGGCCCCGACCTCCCCCCTGCGACTCTCCTGGGCTCCGACCTCCCCACCTGTGGCTCCCGGGGCGCGGGCCTCCCCACCTGAGGCTCCCCGGGGCTCCGACCTCCCCACCTGCGGCTCCCGGGGCGCGGGCTTCCCCACCTGGGGCTCCCGGGGCCCGAAGAGCGGTGGCGGCCGCGCCAGGTCAGCCCTGCCTAGGTTCCGCTCTGCTCTGGCGCCCACGCCGTCTCCGCCGGGTGCCCGCGTGTAGCCTTGTTTCCAGCCCAGTTCTCCCCGGTCTCTGTTCGCGCCAAGGCCCAGAGAAGCGAACCGGAGGGAAATGCAGGTGTGCCCCCCGCGGTCTGACGCATTTCAGGGGCGAGTACCAGAGATCCCGGCCTTTCCCGGAGTCCGGGCGCTCCCGGGGCGCTGGCCACGTGCGGGCAGCAGGTGTCCGCGCGTCACACGGCGGCGCGCTGGCTGTGCCTGCTCATGTAGCACCTGCTGCGGTGAGAGGGACCCGAAAACGCCTGTCCGGGGTCCGGCGGGGAGGGTGGAGGCGGCGTGGGGGGAGAGCAAACGCGCGGAGGCGTCACCGCGGCACCCACCGCGGAGCGAAGAGTCCGGCCGCGCGGTGCGGGCACCGGACGAGGTGGCCGAGTGGTTAAGGCGATGGACTGCTAATCCATTGTGCTCTGCACGCGTGGGTTCGAATCCCACCCTCGTCGGGAGGTTTTCTTTGAACTCCAGCCGGGGTGCACACAGGAGGGCTCTGTGAGAGCGTCCGGGGTCTCCCGGGTAACGCTTGGTCAGCAGCACCTGTCACAGTGGGGTCACTGGATCCAGCATCTGAGACGCGGACCTTCTGGAGAGAAGAAAGATGTTTATACTCACCGCGGAGTCTCTAGGTCTTTTGAAGAATGGTCCACTGAGGGATATAGAAAAACACTTGCCTGACTTAAATGATAAAGTCACCCACAAAGATATGCAAATGATTGTTTATATTGTACTTTACATGAAATTTTCAGCTATACATGTATTTTAATTATACTGCAATTTTCAACATGTTTAAAGTGTCGCCTCAAAAAAAAAAAAAAATCTCTGGGGCCCCTGGGTGGCTCAGTCGATTAAGCGACCAACTCTTGATTTCAGGTCAGGTCATGCTTACCCGATCATGGGAGTGAGTGTGGAGCCTGCTTAAGATTCTTTCTTTTCCTCTCTCCCTGCCTGTCCCCTGCTTGTGCTCTCTCTCTCTCTAAAATTAAAATAATTTTAGAAACAAAGTGTCCCATTGCCCCCAACGTGTAATTTCGACTGTGTGCACCTGTAAATACTGCAGCATACATTTTAAGAAATGAGTTTGCTGGTCCTAGGTTATGTGCATTGGAAATATTTATACATATTGCCAAATTGCCCCCCAAAGGAATTTTATTACTCTACACTCCAAACCTATAATCTTGCTCCCTTCCCCCTCCCCAACAGAGTATCTTGTCAGCTTGGGTTCTCTGTTCATTTAGTAGGTGAAAAGGGTATTCCAATACAATTTAATTTCCATTTCCCTTATTATGACAAAACACTTCTTACATTTATAAAAGCAGAATTATTTTTGTTTCAATATATTTGAATTTTTGTTTTTATCTTTTTAAGCTGAGAGCAATAGTTCACGTATGATCTCTGGACTGCTTCAGCTGCAGAATTCTGGGCCTCACTCAATCTATTAAATTACGATCTCAGGGCGTGTGTGCTTTGGAGTCTGTGATTTAATAAAGCATCAGATGTTTCTTCTGTTGACCCGAAAACCTTGTACCTGCCTTAGGTATCTACATGTTATATCTAATCACCCAGAATTCTCTTTATTTCTGTAAATGTTCAGCCCGGGAAAGCTGTTCTGGTCTTTTATCTTCCCAGCCACATCTCTCCTATCTTGTACAGATTTTAAAATCTGTTTTCATATCATCAGAAAATTGGCTACTGTTAGTTGATTCATTCTACCCTGGTCACACCTCTACACAGTCGATTGCAGCTTGTTTTCTCTGGATAAGAAACATTCCCAGGATGTGTCTGTAAGTTCTTTGAGGGAACTATCAAAGAAAAATTGCACCAGATGGGGTTAAACAGGCAAGGAAGGCTTTATTTAGACTATTGAAGTAGAACAGGGAGACTGACCTCCCCTTGGAACACAATGAGGGCAGCTGGGGATTCGTGGCCAATGGGCAGGGAGAGGGAGTCGCTGGATGGAAAATTGCTAAAACAAGACAAAACAAAATAAAAGCAAGCAAACAAAAAAGACGTGATTGAATATTTAGTGGAGCAAAAGGAACCTGATTGGCTATCAAGGGTAGGGGGTTTCCCACCTAAACTGGTTTAGCAGGATTCATGCCCAAACTGGACTCAATAGGATTCTTTATTAAGACTGGGCTTGACAGGCCAAGGATGGAGCCCAGTTCAGAAGTCTCAGAAGAACCTGACCAGTTTGGCCAAGGAGGGAGCCCTTGTCAATACCCATAGGGATTCCCTCCGCTTCCTGAAGGCATAGGAGACCCATGAGGTACCATGCACAAGCCATGAGGTACCAGCACAAGTATCCACACACTCTCCCAGCCTCCGTCATGTGCCTGGCTGGCTCTGCCCCCGTGGCAGCTGCTCTGTGGCCTTCTCTCCAGTCCTGGGTCAGCTGGGTGCAGGCACCCCTATCCCCAGGCCTTCCGTTACCTTAATTTAGAGGCTTGGAATAAATCTGAATTATTGGATCTGAACTAGGACAGGTGGGACCTTGATGCTGGATATGATCATAATGATTACATCGTTAAATTCCTCTTCAATAGTTAAGAAGTGGTTCTTCCTTCTGTTCCTTCACTCCATCTGTTCCATAAAGTTCCAGGAGGGCAGTTGGAAGTCCAGGGTCTATTTGCAGTATGGACTCTGTGTCGGTTAGGATGTCAGTGCCGTGTGGCCGAGAAAACCACAGGCTGCAGGTGGACTTGGCTGGGAGAAGGACTGCGGATATAGACTTCCCACACGGGCAGGGCTGTCGGGCCATCTCAGGAGAGAGTCAACACTGTGGGGGAGACCTCTTCACACTAGCACCCACAAGGTGGAAAGAAGACACCACCTGTTGCTATGGCAACACCCCAACAGAAAAGGTTGGTTCCCTCTGCAATCAGCCCGAGCACAGACCGGGTAAGCGGAGGTGCCTCTTATGACATAGAAGAGAGTCATCTTTACAAAACACACATACCTGTCGCTTCCTAATGTAGCTCTTGTCCTGCTGAAGGAAATCCTTCCTTCCTGAGACCCTGTTTCTCTCATCGTCCTAAAGGTAAAAAAAACAAGGGGCGCCTCGGTGGCTCAGCCGGTTAAGAGTGGGACTCTTGACTTTGGCTCAGGTCATGTTCTCACCATTGTGACACCCAGGCTCAGCCTGGAGCCTGCTTGAGACTCTTTCTCCCTCTCTCTCTGTCCCTCCCCAGCTGTGTGTGCGTAAAATAAAAAAATAAAAATAAACAAAGGTAAATTGAGTGTAAGGACTTCCTAATTTTGACCTTTACCTCCAGTTTGTTCCTGTCTACACAGTGACAGTAGTGTTCCGGAGGCACACACTTGTCCCTGAGCCTCAGCTCCCTGTGGTTCAGTCGCACCGATGCTGGTGTGAGGACAGCCCACCCTGGGCCGCCTGTGATGGACTGGAAGCTTTTCCTGCAACCTCCAGGCTGCCCTCCAAGCATTGGGGGCAGGTGGCAGGAATGAGGAGGAGGGAGAGAAGGTGAGAAGTAACCTAGGCAGGGGTGGTGCTTGGAGTCTCCCTGGGGGGGGGGGGGGGTGGACTGAGCGCTCTGGGGACATGTGTGTCCTTGGAGATGTTGAAGGTGCTGGGCACCCCAGGAGGGTCTCCAGGTCTTCAGGTGAACTTTAGAAAGTGGAACTTACTTCCCAGGGTCTTATGTTTGTTTGGTGAGAGTAGGGAAACTGAATACCACTGAGCGTGCAGACGCAATCCCACCAACTACAAAATATAAAAGGTTCTTCTCGAGAGGAGCCATTGAGCGAAACTCGATCTCAGATTGCAGATTCAACATCCAGAAAGCTACCTGTTATACCAGGGACCAACCGAAAGGGCGAACACAGCCATCTGTAGTCTCGGCTAAATATCCCCTGGGCAATAACTGTGAGCTCCGACCCAGAAGTAGGTCAGACTTCCAAGAGCCCAGGCTGAGCATGAAATCTGACGCTGTGGTGTCGTTGAAGAGGCAAGGAGCAAAATGTATCTCAAGGCAGTCGGAGCACTTTCCTGCGTGCCTCCGTTGGTATCCAGATTTTGTGAGGTCTGAAGCTTACACCTTTTACGGAGTCCTGCTTAAGAAAAGGAATAGACATTATCTGTACAGAATTAGACACAGCCACTCTAAGGCCTAGATGATGTAACAGGATAAGTTGCGGTAGAAGGAGGCAACAGTCTTCACTAGTTTCCATTATAATATCTTTCTGCAACTTTTACAAAAAAAACATACGTCATACAGGACTATCCCTTCCAGGCCTTGGATAGGGTGCATGCAAACGGGGGGGGGGGGGGGTCGGGTCATGATAAATACTCTTCTGAAGGGATGTTTCACAATATCTTTCAAAATAATCTTTTAACAATTTTTCTTTAAGCACAAAAGAATTAAAAATAAAACATGTTCAAGAATGTTCATTGTAATATTTTGCAATATCAAAATGTGAAAATGTGCCCATCTGCTTAATGGAAATAATATCCAGCTACTAAAAAAGACTGGGACAGATGGAGGTGCCCACATGTTGGCTTGGCAGTTTTGGGAGAGGATCTAATTTAAAACAAACAAATCCCAGGGGCACCTGGGTGGCTCAGTTGGTTACGTGTCCAACTTCAGTTCAGGTCATGATCTCACAGTTGGTGGGTTCCAGCCCCACATCAGGCTCTGTGCTGACAGCTCAGAGCCTGGAACCTACATCATCAGATTCTGTGTCTTTCTCTGCCCCTACCCCAACTCATGCTCTGTTTCTGTCTCAAAAATAAATAAACATTAAAAAATAAAAAAAAAACAAATCCCAGCAACTTCTGACTTGTGATATATAGCATGATCTAATTCTGGTTAAGTCTTAGTGTGTGAGTTTATATATTCATTTTAAAATAGGTTTGAGGAATATATACTAAATTCTTGGCATGAATATTTCTGAGACATGGAACGAGGGATGAAGGAGCTATTCATTTTTTGCATGTTCACTTTTGTTATACACACACACACACACACACACACACACATAGTTTGTTTACAGGTGTATGCCATTTTAGATGTTAAAAGTGAAAATGTACCAAAAAATTAAAGCCCCTACGTAGAGGACTTAAAAGTCATGTTTACTTCATATTAGCTGCCTACTGTGCTCAGCACGACCATGATCAAAGTATACCGAAAGTGAAAGGGACAGAAGACAGAATCTTTGACTGCAAAGGATTAACGGTTGGTTAGGGGAAAACCACAAAAGATAAACGCAACACGTTAATAGTGGCTAGGAAACTGGGGGTGGGGGTGAGGTGGGGCTCCATCTCGATCCTTCGAAGGTCTGATGACGAGGGCACATAAGCAAACATTTTACATACAATTTCATTGGGTTTAGGGACTCGTTCAAGACCATTTACAGAACCCAAGGGTAAGCATTTTTAATTTAGAGCTTTCCAAAAGAAATGTTGATTCTTCAAAACCTCTTGCATCAGAAATGCCAAAATGTGAGTCATCACTAGGGACCAAAGTAGAAGGAAACAGAATGGGGAGAGGACGCCATTCGGCAGTTCAACAAACGCTCTTGGGGTGGGATCTACCGTTCTCTGTGCGCTCTCAGCATAGCCGAGGGGCCATCGGGGTGGGGAGAAGGAAGAGGAATCTGGGCGGGGGCCTGAGACGCTTCTAGTGCTCTCAGGCCTCCTGCTCGGCGCTTTCCGCGGGGGCCTGGGGAAGCGGGCACCTGCCGGCACCGTCCTGTGGAGCGCGCGCTGTCGGCTGCGGACCTGCGGGGCGCGCACCTGCGGGCACCGGCCTTCGGGGCGTGCACACGCCAGCACCGGACCTGTGGGGCGCGCACCTGCCGGCACCGGCCTGCAGAGCGTGCGGCCCCGAGCAGCTCGCAGCGCGCAGGAAGCTCTCGTGCCCTCCCGCCTCTTGCCGGCGCTCTGGAAGCGCGCCGGATCGCGCAGATGCGCCTCTGGGGCGGGTTTCCCGGCGGCAGCGGTACGGCTCGCCAAGCCGGCGCCGCCGCGTCACCGGGAGAGGCGCACGCTGTGAGTTGCGGGTCTCCCACCCGTAAAATGGAGAGAGGACACCCGCTCTCGCAGTCCTTTTCCGAGCCTGACCGGCGGCTGCTAGAACAGGCCGGGCAAAGCCTGCAAAACCGCGGCCGTGGCGGCCGCCGTCCGTCCCGCTGGTCCGTTCAGAACCGCCGGTCGGAGCGCCAAGCAAGCCCCGGGCAGCCTCTGCACCGCGAAGCGCTCCCCCGCGGAGGACCGCGGAGCCGGGGCCCCCGCGCGCTCGCCTCCGGGGCGCAGCGGTCCGCCGCCACGACCACCGAGAGCTCGCACCGCCCGCAGTCCTAGAGCGGACCGGAAGTGCGCGCCGGGCGGCGGGGAGGCGCGTTTCGCGGCGGGAGCGCGGGGCAGCCCCGCCGGCCGGGACGGCGGCCCTCGGAGGTGCGGACTGCGGCCGCGGGGAGGCGGCGTGTGCGCGGCGACAGCCGGCTCCGTTCGCCGCGCGCCGCCCGCAGCCCCGGCCCGTCCCTGCCCCCGGCCGGCTCGGCGCCTGCGCGCGGGGCCACGCGGCCTCGGCTCTGCGCCTCGCAGGGAGCGGGCGGCGCGGCGAGCGGGCCTGCGACCCCTTAGCGGCTGAGAGCCCGCCGCTTCCGGGGCGGGCCGGGGCCGCTTCCCTGCGGACGGAGGCGCTCGGGTGGCCGCCCCGTGGGGCCACGGAAGCCAGTGCCCTCTCTCCGCGTCTGTCTTCTGTGTTTGACGGGGTTCCTCGTGCAGAACTTCGCTGACTGAGGAGCGGGCGGGACGCCCCGCACCTGCCCAGACCGCAGGTGGAGTGCGGCATGGCCGCGGCCTGCGCGCGCGTCCCAGCCTCGGCTAGCCCAGCGTCAGAGGCGCACGGGGACATCATCCAAGTGAAGGTCAAGGAAGAAGACCATGTTTGGGATCGGGAATCCTGCCTGCAGAAGACTCTGTGTCACACCAGGGAACTCTGTCGCCAGCGCTTCAGACACTTCTGCTACCAGGAGACGCCTGGACCCCGCGAGGCGCTGCGCCGGCTCCGCGAGCTGTGCCGCCAGTGGCTGAGCCCGGATATACACACCAAGGAGCAGATCCTGGAGCTGCTGGTGCTAGAGCAGCTCATGACCATCCTGCCCGAGGAGCTGCAGGCCTGGGTGCGGGAGCACCACCCGGAGAGCGGGGAGGAGGTGGTGACCGTGCTGGAGGATCTGGAGAGGGAGCTGGACGAGCCTAGGCAGCAGGTGAGACCTCGGAGGTGCCGTCTTCTGTGCAGAAGTTGAGGGCGTGGGTCCAAGCTGGAGTACATGCCATCAACTCCACACTGGTGGCGGCACATTCCGGTTTGGGGCATTATTATTTGATCACCGGTGTAGACGAATAGATTCAGGCTTATGGGATAACAGTTTGCACGTAAGCGACAGCTAATCCACAGAAATAGATGATGTAACCACATGGGAAACCTTGATCTATTGCTTATCAGTAGAAAATACACTTTATTTAGTGGCTGTGAGATTAAACTCTTCTGATGTCCACTACTTTGACCACATATGAAAACAGATCAGTATCAGGATATAAGGAACACCTTCTGGGAAAGACAAATAGAGAAGTAGCCGCATGTAGTAGAAATATCAGGAAAAAGGGAATGATGAGATTTGGGTTCCATAATAGGCCCTGTCACTAATTAGCTGTGTAGCCTTTGGCGTATCAAACCTTCTCTGGGCTTTAATGTCTTCGTTTGTACAACAAAGAGATTAGTTCCATCATTTTCTAGATGGTTTTCAGTACTTGGAGTTGTTGGTATGTGAAACGTATTGAGTCCAGTATCTGGTCCTTCACCCTTACGCTAGAGGTTATTTTTAAGGGCGCATACATGCCTTCTAGGACAGTAATTTTAGAACATTACGGACATTACCAGTCACATTTCTATAATGATACTATCCATCATAGTATCTGAGCATCTGAACTCCTTAAATATGAACATTTTATGTATACAGTCTGATCCATTAAGACATGTTTTTCTGGAATGCAGATCTCTCATATGAGCTTGATAAATAAGGAAATGAGTCCGTGTAACATTGAAATCGTTCTGGCGCGTACATGAATTTTACCAGCAAGTCGATGTTTTGGGCCGCCGAGTGAGAGCAGCTGAATGCAAGGTGTGTGATTATAGCGGATGCAGCAAACCGTGAAGACGGGCAGTACTGTACCAAACGCCCATTTGCCCATTCACCTCCACATCCTTCCTCTTGGCCAGTCTCTGTTTTGGAAATGCTTCTTTGCATGGTTCCCTCCCAACTTTGTGCATTTTTTGTTAAACTTTTTTGTATTCCAGAAAATGAGCAAGCAGAGGGGTTTACAAGTGCCACAGAAGCATGCTGGTGATAAAATCTTTGCTAGCGAACATAAAAGAACAGCTTTAAGAATTGAAGAAAAGCTCAAAATTACAAGATGCTTTCAAGAAAATGGAAGAATCTGTGACATTGTGCAACTGGTGTAAAGGAGTCAACGTTGCATACTGCTAGAGACAGTAAAAGAACTGGGAAGTAACAGAAAGTTCTCTAGCTGGAACATCTGCCAGTGCTACAAAGTTTGTTTGGACGGGGTGTAAGGAAATGGAAAAACTGGAACGTTGGTTAAGTGTGTGGATTGAATACCAAGCAAAGAAGGAATCAGAGGCATCCTTTCTCAAATAAAGGGAAGTCTTCGCAATATATGAAGACCTTCAGGAAAAAGCTACAAGTGTCTTCACTTAGTGGAAGCAGTGGCTGGTTTAGTGACTTCAAGAACGGCTGTGTCTTCCAGTGCTAAGCTCTCTGGTGAACTGTGAGTGCGGATAGAGGAAGCTGTACGGTTCTCCCAGGGTTAAGGAATCTGATTGATGAAGAAGGCTATGCCCTGGATCAGATTTTAATTTTGATGAAACCAGGCTGCACGGGAAGCACATTCCCTCAAGGGTCTGTATCTCTAAGGAGGAAACACACAACACACACGAGGGCCTGAGGCCACACAAGATCGTGTGATGTGATGCGGGGTGCAAATCCCAGTGGAGAAGTAAAGCCGAGGACTGCTGTGAGTCCTCACGTTCTGTACGCATGAGCTTTGAAAGGAGTCGGAAAGACTAGCCTGCTGTAGTTGTAACAAGAGAGGCCGGATAACAGGCAGATATTTATTGGTCTTTTAGGTGATGTTTTTTCCTACGTGACTAAAAAGGTAACTGCAGGAGGAAAAAATTATCTTTCAAAAGTCTTAGCATACATCAATCCCTCCTCGAACAGTTGCTACCCTTTCACCAGATACTGAAGTTCTCTTTTCTCTCCTAGTACAACTTCTTTACTCCAGCCCCTTGATTGGGGTGTGATTGCAGCCTTTAAAGCTTATTACTTAAGGAGAACATTCAAGGTGTTTATTGCACCTACAGCGGGTGAAATGCACACACAGTTTTCGCATTCTGGAGTCAATTGCACATTAAACCTGCCACTGATATTACTGTGGAGGCCTGGCATGATGGTTCAGGTAGGACGGAGGGGGAGCGGACGGCTCACTTCTGTCACCTGAGGTTCAGGTAGGATACAGGGGGAGTGGACAGAAGATGCTGAATGACTGCCATGCAGAGTGCCACAGGATTGTGCTTCATGCATAAGGTCCCATTTGGAACCATACAAGCAGCTCCTTTACAAAAGAAGGGAAATGTTTAAGCAGCAGGAACTGCATCTGTAAGTCAATGTCAAAGAAGTAAACACACGATTGATGAGCCGGAACCAAATCATGGTTTTCTGAAATGACTGCATTTCTTGGAAGATGTGCAAATGCTTCTCCTCCTGAACTTCTGAGGACAGAGTCTCTACTCCTCCTTCCCCTTTCCTGAGCCCACTTTGTGGCACAGTAGCATCACCTCACTGAGGTACAGTGCTATACGGGATGTAATCATCCTTTACAGTATCTTTCTGACTAGGCTTGTATATTACTAGGACCATGGTTTTATTAGCACTCTGGTGACAAAGTTGTGTATATCTTAAGTAGTCTATCCTGTAACTTTATTTTCTCCATAAATCCTGTCACTTTTGTGTTTAGTTTTGTAGAAAGCATGTATTTTCCTCTTCCCTCCAGCCAGCACACCTCCTGCTTTTGTTTCAAAGAAACAATATAGTTGTGGTTTTTTTTTTTTTTTTTTCCTGCAGATGTGCCTGTTTCTTGAGAATGTTCCTCTTCTACTTTGTTGAGAAATGTGGCCGTTGGTAGGACTTGGTGTTTGGTCAGTTCTGGGTAATGTTCGTATTTGATAGATTTTCATATGACTCAGGGTTATAGAGCTCTCCCTAGTCTTGTAGAATACTAAGTTTGCATACATGTTTCTCATTTTTCTTGTTTCTGTGTGATTTCTGGAAGAAGGGGAAATGCCATTGTTGCAGACACGCTTAGCTGCCCTCTCGGAACACAGGCACCCCTGCTTTCAGAAAGTGTGGGTTCTAGCTCTCCACTTTATACCACTTTGGTTTTTTTTTTTTGTTTTTTTTTTAATTTTTTTTTCAACGTTTTTATTTTATTTTTGGGACAGAGAGAGACAGAGCATGAACGGGGAAGGGGCAGAGAGAGAGGGAGACACAGAATCGGAAACAGGCTCCAGGCTCCGAGCCGTCAGCCCAGAGCCCGACGCGGGGCTTGAACCCACGGACCGCGAGATCGTGACCTGGCTGAAGTCGGCCGCTTAACCGACTGCGCCACCCAGGCGCCCGTGCCCTTTCTGCTTCAACAGTTTTCACAGGAACGCCCTACTTTTGTGTAGCGGGGGAAACCTATTCCCCCCCCCCCCGCCCCCCCCCCCCCCACTTGCTTCTTCCATAAAAAGCGTTGATTTTGTTCATGTTGGCCATGTACCTACCTACTTTTCCAGCTTTCCTCCTACTGGAGTTGGCTTTGCAACACAGGCCTGGCCCGGGAGAAGTAGGCACAGTTTCTGGCAGTTTCTGTGAAAGCTTGTACTTTCCTTGTAAGATGGGGCAGGTGCGTTTATTCTGTCTTTGCCCACCGCCTGTCGTGAACCTAGCTGGTGTCCAGGCCTGCACAATGGTGGGCACGAGCAAGAACCCCAGGGTGGTGAGGACAGCTGCCCTCCTCAACACCTCTTGTCATGTGACAAAAAGAACACCCCCTCCCCCCATTTTTTAAAGCCAATATGAGTTAAGTGTCTAATTGGGAAATATATGCATTTCTAATGACTGTGGCCGCATTATACCACGATTTTACAACCAGAACTTTCGTATTAGAAAATTTTTAAAATCAAATCCAGGAATCATAGAGTGAAAGACAAATGACGGTCATAACGGGTTTGAGGTTAATTTCATTTCTGTAATTCATTATTGCCGCCCGGAGTCACCCTTTAAAGTCCGGTGGTGGACGTCCTTCCGGGACCTGGCGAGTCCCTCCGCTGCATAGACAGAAGGGTGTGCGCGGGCGCGGTGGGGGAGGAGCGGCCGCAGCCGCAGGTCTTCGGGTTCGTGTTTTAGTTGCTGTAAGAGTCTTTGCAGAACTGATAGGATTATTGAACTATAAGCAGCAGGTTCCCCTGTCCCCCAGCTGGCATATCGTCTTCACTCCACGACTCTTTCTCCCAGTTATGTAAAGATTCGGGCAAATTGAAACGTAGCCTATTTATTATACAAACCAATCTACATAGGATGTCTTTTTCTTTTAATCCAGATTTTTCTTTTTCTCTTTTCTTATTTTAGAGACAGCGAGCACAAGTGAGGGAGAGGGACAGAGAGAGGGAGAGAATCTTAAGCAGGCTCCACACCCACCGAGGAGCCCCAGGTGGGACTGATCCCATGATCCTGGGATCCTGACCTGAGCTGATATCAAGAGTCAGCTCAACCCACTCAGCCAGCAAGTGCCCCCACATATGATGTCTTATTCTTAAGATCAGAGAAGGGAAGGGGCACCTGGGTGGCTCAGTTGAATAGCCAACTCTTGATCTTGGCTCAGGTCATGACCTCGCGGTACGTGGGTTCAATCCCAGCGTTCGGTACTGTGCTAACAGCTCAGAGCCTGGAGCCTGCTTCAGATTCTGTGTCTCCCTCTCTCTGCCTCTACCCTGCTTGTGCTCTCTTTCTGTCCCAAAAAATAAACATTAAATTAAATTAAATTAAATTTAATTTAATTTAATTAATTAATTAATGAAATTTTTTTTAAAAACGTGAACTTCATTCATACTGTGAGCATGAAAGAATCACTGGAAAAACTTGAAAAGAAGGAAATAGTCTTACTAGATACTAACCTACCGTAAAGCATCTTTAGATGACATCATGATACTGATGCATGAGTAGATGGACCAATAAAGCAATAGAAAGTACAAAAGTAGACCCAAGCACATATGAAAATTGTACAATACATTTGCCATCTCAAATCACCGTAAGGAAAAATGGACTTTTAAATAAATGTTGGGATAGGGGCGCCTGGGTGGCTCAGTCGGTTAAGCATCTGACTTTTGGCTCAGGTCATGATCTTATAGTTCGTGAGTTCAAGCCCTGCATCAGGCTCTGTGCTGACAGCTCAGAGCCTGGAGCCTGCTTCAGATTCTGTGTCTCCCCCCCTCCCCTTCTCTCTCTGCCCCTCCCCCACTCATGCTCGGTCTCCCTATCTCAAAAATAAATAAACGTTAAAAAAATTAAATAGATGTTGGGATAAAGGGACATAGCCATTTTGAAAAGGCACATTAAATCTGTGCCTCCTACCATATATCAGAAACAATAACCTTTAAATGTGTCAGAGATCAATACATAAAATTTTAAATACCCAACTACTAGGATAAAGTGCGAATGACGTATTTTATTATCTGGGTGTACAGAATTACTCCAAACCCAGAAATAATATCAAGAAATTTTTTTTCGTGAAATAATTTAAAAATGCAGGACAGAAAGCCCACACAGAAATAAAAATGATAAATTTTAGTGAAAATATTTGTAAGATTTATCATAGATAAAAGCTAATCTTTTTGGCAAATGCAATAAAAATGATCGAGAGACATGAGCAGTTTTCATAAACATAAATGAATGACTTTTAACTGTACAAAAAGGTGCTCCACTTCTATCATAAAATTACAAATCAAAACTACATTGAAGTACTTTTGTCACCTGTCAGATGGCAAAATTTCAAAAGCTTGGCGACACAGTGTGGTGGCCTGACTGGAAGATAGGTCCTGTCGTATGTCGCTGGTACACGTACAAGATGGCACCTTTCCTTTGGGGGTGGGGCAGATTTGGGCACCATCTAACGCCTACTTGTGCATCTAACGCCTATTTGTACCCTTTGACCCACCCAGCAATACCCTTTCTGGGAATTTGCTTTGAATATACACATCTACAAAGAAGAGACGACATAGACATAGTTTTTCATTGCAGCTATTTGTAAAAGCAGAATGTTGTAAGCAACCTAAATGCTGATCCATGTACAGTGACTGAATAAACTGTGGCGCATGAATGTAACGTGGGACCATGTACATAAAAGTGAAGAGGGTATCTATGAACTGGTATGAGATGACCTCTGGAGAATATTCTCCTAGCAAGTGAAAAAAGGAAGGTGTGAACTACTATGTATAGTATAGAAAAGTATAGACACATTTGCATTAAATTTGTATATATTATGTATATATGTATATAAGTGCAAATATTGGTGTATATGTATGTATATATGTGTTTTACATATTTTTGCAAAAATAAACTGAGGGTAAACCATCACCAACAAAAATGGTTTCTTATGGGAGTAGAATATAAGCAATATTTCTCTGAATACGTGTTTTGATTTTTGGGGGCATCTGGGTGGCTCAGTCGGTTAAATGTTGGATGCTTGGTTTTGGCTCAGGTCATGATCTTGTGGTTTGTGGGATTGAACCCCACGTTGCTCTCTGAGCCGATGGCACAGAGCCTGCTTGGGATTCTCTCTCTCCTTCTCTCTCTGCCCCTCCCCTCTCCCAAAATTAATTAATTAATTAAAAAACTTTTAAAAACTGTATGTTTTCATCTTTCGTACCATTTAAATGCTTCAAATATATATTTTTTTCCCTTGGATACTTTATTGGGACTTTTACTTTCCTGTCATAACTTTTGCATTTGGGAATGCTATGGCAATTTTGTATTGTTACAATTTTTCAAAGAAAAGATACATTGGCTTCTACAGTAAAGATACATATAGCTTTTTTTTTTTTTTCTTTTCTAAATTGGCTTAGAAAAAAGTGTTTTTTTTTTCATGACACTTAACAGAAAGGCAGAAACTTGGGAGTCCCAGTACCGGCTGTTCAGAAATATCTCCTAGAGAAAAAAATTCAAAAGCAATGCTTCCAATATTTAAAAAGCAATGTTAAAGGGCACCTGGGTGGCTCAGTCAGTTAAGCACCTGACTTCAGCTCGGGTCATGATCTCACAGTCCATGATTTTGAGCCCTGTGCTGACAGCTCAGAGCCTGGACCCTGCTTCGGATTCTGTGTCTCCTTCTCTCTCTATCCCTCCCTCGCTTGCTCTCTCTCAAAAATAAAAAATAAAACAAAAACAATAAAAAAATAAAAAGCAATGTTAAACTCAAAGTGATTAAACACAGAAACAGATGGACTCAACTGTATATCAAATTATTATTAATAACAGAGCAAAAAAACAATTCAAGTAACTTGAACACAGTACTCTGACTATATGCTCTTAGTGGAATACTTACTGTCTGTGTACATATAAAGCTGCAAAGATACTGATTTCACATAGTAGGTATGTCGTTGGAAATGTTCTACAACACAAAGTAAATTCTGAAACTGTTCTGTGCTTATTGTAGGTGAGGGCAAATGAGTAAATATATACATCATATTGAACTAAGTTTTTGTTTCACCGTGGGAGAAGGTATATATTAAAATGGAATATAGAAAGGTGAAATAGGGGCGCCTGGGTGGCTTGGTTGGTTAAGCATCCGACTTCGGCTCAGGTCACGATCTCGCGGTCCGTGAGTTCCAGCCCCGCGTCGGGCTCTGTGCTGACAGCTCAGAGCCTGGAGCCTGTTTCAGATTCTGTGTCTCCCTCTCTCTCTGCCCCTCCCCCGTTCATGCTCTGTCTCTGTCTCAAAAATAAATGTTAGAAAGGTGAAATAAATCTTACTGTGTTGAAATTGTATTGAATTCATGATATTCTGTAAATATGTTTACCAGCTCTATCCATGAAAGTGCCTGGAGGGGACGAGGCATCATGAACAATGAGCCAGCCTCCTACTCAGTCTTTGTTACTAATAGTGTTGCTCCAAAATGAATCAAGACTTATTGGGAAAACCGTTGAAACTAGTCCTGATACAGGGAAACGACAATGTGGTCATGTGTTCATTTTTCTGGAAAAATGGATGTGACCTAGCAGGGTCATGTTCAAACAATGCAGGAGCCTGATCAAAGGGGCCCCAGGGGCGAGATGGGAGACAGTTGGCGACCAGCATGAGTAAGGAAGGAATAGATTACAAAATAAGTCTATAGTGATATTCAAAATGATAGAAAGCTCTTTATGGGAAATTGCTGGCTAATAAGTGTAGAAGAAATTATAAAGGCAGGCAGTAGCCCCCAGTATAAAAATTGATTCAAGCAAAAATCATCAGTGAATGCTAAAAACATTGGGGAACAGGCTCTTGATGTCCATGCACGCTCTTACCCCATTGCTGACTTAGTAATTACAGTGGGAAAATGAGTAGATAGATCTGGTGATCACGGCCTTAACTAACTGATCAAATTTAGCATTATCGATAATGAAATAACTTGATAGCATGTGCCCTGTGACATGACACCATAAGTACACATCACTTACGTAGCATTCTTCCAAAAATTACTCACCAGAATCTGTTTGTGAGGAACCAAGACAAATCTCTGACATTCTATAAGATAACTGGGTCTGACTTTTCAAAATTGAATGTCATAAAAAAGATTCCTGTCTTTTTTAGATGAGAGGAAGCAAAAGGTATAACGTATAAATATTGTTTCATGGACTTAAAACCATAAAATATATTTTGGGGACAGTTAGGGAAATTTAGTTATAAACCATACATGAGATGGTTAGTGTAAGGAGCAGATGATGTTTTCTGTTTCCCCATGCATAACACTGGGCCGGTTTTCCACATTGACTCTAAAACAACTGTCAGATTCCTTTCTGGGTGCAGTAGTCCCAATCAGATAATTTGCATAACCCCCACCCCAAATATTTATTTTTAATTGCTTACACTGAAACCCATTTACAACTTTCTTTTAATTGTCACAACTTAGGATTCCTTTAATGTTTGTGTTGTTATTCCCCAAAACCAAAACCACAGGGATGAGTACCGACTTCTGTCCAATGGAGAGAGTTTCTGTTGCATGGCTCTGCTTTATTAGTCCCAGCATTTTTTTGATATCTCTCCTTATTCTGTTTGGCATTCATGTTAAGAATTCAGCAAAGGGGCGCCTGGCTGGCTCAGTCAGTTAAGCATCCGACTTCCACTCAGGTCATGATCTTGCAATTCATGAGTTCAAGTTGAACACGGGTCGGAGCCTGGAGCCTGCTTTGGGTTCTGTGTCTCCCTTGCTCTCTGCCCCTCCCCCACTCGTGCACGTGCTTTCTCTCTAAAATAAACATTGAAAAGAAAATTCAATGAAGACTTTTTTTCTTCTCACATTCTATTTCTGTACAAGAATGTTCTGAGGTTTAGTAATGCTTTGTGCAGTGATCACCTATATTCATTTCCAGATGTATCGATTTGTCCCCAGGTCCCACAGGACACAAATGGGCCTGAAACTCCTATGGAGGAGATGAGTCCCCTGGATGCGGCACAGGAGTGCCTGGGTACCCAGCTCCCATCTATGGAAGACAGAATGGAATGTGCATCTCCAGAGCCACGCCCACTGCAAGATAATGGTGAGGTCCAGAAGGAGGATGACGTTTGGGAGCGGGAAGGGTCTCCTTGCTGAAAAGCTATGAAATCTCATCCATTGCAACCTTACTGAATTCGTCTGAGGGAAGGTCAGCCAGTGTTGGGTGATGCTATTAAAGGATTTAAGCAGCCAGGTAATAATGTAAGAAATCATTGAATACAAGATTTTTGATGGATATTTTGCAATGGAATTACGTCCCTGTGGATAAATCAGAGGATAAATCAGTAGGGATGCTGAGCACTCGTCCGTGTGCCCATTGGTCTGATTTCTAAAGCCTCTGCCCCAGTTTTTGTCACACATGATGTTTAAGACTTGGATTGCTACTCAGAAATTCTACTGAAGAAAATGGAATTTCTGGTCTATGCCCCTTAGCATTTTAAGGACTGTTAATAGGATAAGGTGTAGTGGAGGCAAGAGCACAGGCTGACTGTTCTGGAGCAACATCTTTTCCAGAATCTCCAGTATAATCAACACGTTCTACGTCTTGTGAAGTCCTAACAACTCCCCAATTATCCTGCACCTACCAATACCCTCCTTGCTTCTGGAGCTCATGTTCTGGTTCTCATTCACATTGCCCTATATTCCTTTCTTCCCCCAAGTTCATCCTGCTTCACCCTCCTTTCCTATTCATGGCTCCCCAGCGTGACACAAAATGTATTTGCGTGGAAAGAAGTACTATCCATATGGTGGTCTTTTCAGTCGCATTTCGAGACGTTGAAACATAAGCCCCAAATGTTGCTGTAACAGTTAACTTGACTTAATAGGACAAAACATGGTATAGTCTGGGGCTTTTTAAAAAAAGATCTAGTACTGGGGCACCTGACTGGCTCAGTCAGTAGAGCACACAACTCTTTGATCTCGGGATTGTGAGTTCAAGCCCCACGTGGTGTGTAGAGATTACTTAAAAAATAAAAGTAAAGTTTTTAAAAACTAAAGTTTTTAAAAAAATAAAGTTTTTAAAAAAACTTACTGTATTGCTGAGGCTTCTCTAGCCAAAACAAATCATCTTTTATAGTTAATAAATAAATAATAACATCAATTTGCTTCTTGTTTTACATAAAACAGTACTTTAAGGCCAATCCCAGATACTGCTCTGGAAAGTCACATCTCTTTACTAGACCAGAACTTTTTGTTCCTAGCTTGGGTTCTTCATTTACCTTCTATTTCTCCAAGGCTGGGCTCCCTAACCAAACCTGTGTTCCCCCAACTTGTGTGCCCACACCTCTGTTTCTACCCCAAGCTCTAGTGACTGCTTGGGCAGTGTATATGTTTCAAATGATATTCCCAAATATTCTAACTGATTTTTTTCTCTATATTTTAGGGTCATTTTTGTGGCTTTCCGTGATGTCTCAAAGGGTGGGTGATGATAACCCCAGTAGCTTAGACACTAATGAACCAGAAATGGAACCAGAAAACATGAGAGAGAAGTTCTTCAGGAACTTAGCAGTGTTGCTGGAAAACAAAAGTAATAATACCAAGATATTTTCCAAAGCAAAGTACTGTCAGTTAATACGGGAAGTGAAAGAGGCTAAAGCAAAGGCAAGAAAGGAGTCTGTTGACTACCGTCGCTTAGCGAGGTTTGATGTGATCCTTGTGCAAGGAAATGAGAAGCTGATTGAGGCTATAAATGGGGATACAGATAAAGTTCGGTATTACTTACACAGTGAGGAGTTATTTGACATTCTGCACAACACACATCTCAGCATTGGGCATGGAGGACGTACCCGAATGGAAAAGGAGCTGCAAGCAAAATACAAAAACATCACAAAAGAAGTTATAATGCTGTACCTGACCCTCTGCGGACCCTGCCAACAGAAACATTCGAAACTCAAAAAAGTTCTAACATCAAAACCAATTAAGGAAGTTAGTTCAAGATGCCAGGTGGATCTTATAGACATGCAATTGAATCCTGATGGGGAGTATAAGTTTATTATGCATTATCAAGACCTTCGTACAAAGTTGAGTTTTTTGCGGTCACTAAAATCTAAAAGGCCTAAGGAAGTGGCACATGCTCTTTTAGATATTTTTACAATTATTGGAGCTCCCAGTGTCCTACAATCTGACAATGGGAGGGAATTTTCAAGCCAGATTGTCTACGAACTCAGTAATATTTGGCCAGAGTTGAAAATTGTCCATGGGAAGCCTCAGCCCTGTCAAAGCCAAAGTTCTATGAACCAAACTAATGATGATATCCAAAAGAGGATTATCTCCTGGATGCAAACTAACAACTCATCACACTGGGCTGAGTTTTTGTGGTTCATTCAGATGATCCAGAATCAGCCCTATCACAGAGGTATGCAACCAAATCCATTTGAAGGCACATTTAGCTCTGAAGCTAAACCAGGCCTCTGTCATCCTCAGTTAACCGAAGAACTCATTGCCAGCCCAAATCCAGAAAGTGAATTTGAACCAGCTGACAAAGAATTAGAGAATCCACCAGGAGCACAGTATGAAGAAAATGTTGAGACTGGAACCGATAGTAGTGATATTGAAGAGAATCTTTCTATTACTCCTACGGTGGCCATGAAAAACCCTCCTGAAAGCAGATTAAAATTTTTATCCTGTGTAGTTTGTAAAAAAGAATGCTCAGGTACTAATAGTTGCATATCATGTGATGGAAGTGTCCATGCAGTCTGCGGGGTGCCCTCCCCACATGGGACTGCGGGCTACCATCACAGAATAACGTGCAGTCTTTGCTACGAGACCACCACAATGAAGAGGAAACATGATGAGATCCAAAGAAGTTTGACTGGTCAACCTTCCAAAATGCTAAAGCCTTCAGAGACACCATTTTCATCAGACAAAGTAGGGGATTGGGTAAGAGTTTGAGTATCTGTTGTAGATGAAAGCAGGGGAAGAGCTTCATTACTCTTCACTGTGTTCATGATGAGTGAGAATGTTTGGCAGGGTATATACTAAATAAAGCACAGGGTGGTCAACTTGGATTTGTTTTCTCCAGAGAAAAGCCCATTACTTCTAATTCCTATCCCCCCCCCACCCTTTTATCAGGTTGGAAGTTATAACCTTGAATGCGGCTTTATTTGTTGTGTGGGGTGATGACAGTCTCTCACTCTGTCCTGGTGTGAGGAATTCCTTGGGGGGATAAGGAAGCTAAGATCTAGGGGGTAAGTGGTGTGTGTGAGGGTGTGTTTCTACAGGAGGATGAACATGAGAAAAGCTGAACTTAATGTTACTTTGGGTGGGGAGCTGAGCCAAGAAAGGGCATCTTGGGTCAAGTGAAGTAATTAGGACGGACAAGAGATGACAAGTTGGATTACGAGATAGATGGGTTTGTGTTGAGAAAAAGTTCAGTTTTCAGATATAAATGGAGAACATGAGATAAAGCCAAAGAGCTTTATTTTAAATCCGTAGGTTTTATAGAGTTAATGTGTGTTCAGCGTTGAGTTTTGAAATACGGGGGCTACACCTGATTTGGGCCAGTGGTACTGGAGTGTGATCTTCGGATCAGCGCTGGTCTGCAAACTTTATACCAGTCCACAGTAGGGCAAGTGTACTAATCAAGAGTATTTAGAAACTAGCCACAATTTGACATTGCCGTAGTGCCCAGCATGTGATTACTGCACTTGCGTTTCCGAGTAGAATGCTGGGAGGTATGGATGTTGACTCCTAGGGCAAGTCGTGTGCTGGCATTGTATAGCACTCAAGCACAGTTACAGTGCGTGATATTTTATGGCTAGTTTGTCTGCTGTAACTCAGAAAAAATGTAAGCATTTATTTATCTTTATAACTTCATTTTAAAACCATTTTTAAATTTGTAATCAAACCTAGTTTTTAATTTTTTAACATTATTAGACAAAGGAGGAAAGTAACATTTGTGTTTATTTATTTTTAATCCTGATTTTCAGATGGCAAAACGAGCTTCACTGGACTTGTTTGTCAAGAAGAAACATAGCCTTTATGAATCTGGGGGCAGGAGTAGAAGAAATGGTAAAGGTGGAAGTCAGCCTGAGGAAGTGAAAGGCAGAAGAGTTCACACAGGTTTCACCCGGAAATATGACCCCTCGTACATTGAGTTTGGGTTTATAGCTGTAATTGATGGTGAGGTGCTGAAACCACAGTGTATTATTTGTGGAGATATCCTGGCTAATGAAGCGATGAAACCATCAAAACTTAAGCGGCATTTATATTCAAAACATAAAGAAATGAGTTCACAACCAAAAGAATTCTTTGAGAGGAAGAGTAGTGAATTAAAGAGCCCACCAAAGCAGGTGCTCAGTGTTTCTCACATAAACATTAACGCCCTGCGGGCTTCCTACAAGGTGGCGCTGCCTGTGGCCAAGTCCAAGACGCCGTACACGATTGCGGAGACCCTGGTGAAAGACTGCATCAAGGAGGTCTGCCTGGAGATGCTGGGAGAGTCCGCTGCCAAGAAGGTGGCTCAGGTGCCCCTGTCCAATGACACCATCGCCCGGCGCATTCAGGAGCTGGCCAGTGACATGGAAGACCAGCTAATAGAGCAAATAAAAGAAGCAAAGTACTTCTCGCTGCAGCTGGACGAGTGCAGAGATATCGCTAACATGATTGTTCTCTTGGTGTACGTGCGGTTTGAACACGATGATGACATAAAGGAAGAATTCTTCTTTTCAGCCTCTTTGCCAACAAACACAACTAGCTCAGAACTGTGTGAAGCTGTGAAGAATTATGTCGTCAACAAGTGTGGTCTGGAATTTCAGTTTTGTGTAGGCCTGTGTTCTGATGGCGCGGCTTCGATGACAGGGAGACGGTCCGAGGTGGTGGCCCAGATTAAGGAACTTGCGCCGGAGTGTAAAATAACACATTGCTTCATTCATCGAGAGGGTCTGGCCATGAAAAAGATATCAGCTGAACTAAATAGTGTGCTTACTGACACAGTAAAAATTGTGAATTATGTAAAATCTAATGCATTAAATTCGAGATTGTTCTCTTTGTTGTGCGACAATATGGAAGCGGATCACAAGCAGCTGTTACTGCACGCGGAGATGCGGTGGTTATCACGGGGGAAAGTTCTATCAAGAATGTTCGAAATACGAAATGAACTCTTAGTGTTTCTGCAAAGCAAGAAGCCAGTTTGGTCCCAACTTTTCAGAGACGTGAATTGGACAGCCAGACTTGCTTATTTATCTGATATCTTCAGTATTTTTAATGATCTTAACGTTTCCATGCAAGGGAAGAATGCAACATGTTTTTCAATGGCTGATAAGATTGAAGGACAAAAACAAAAGTTAGAAGCTTGGAGAAACAGAGTTTCTGTGAATTGTTATGACATGTTCCATAATTTAACAACAATTATCCATGAAGTAGGTAATGACCTTGATATTGTCTATCTGCGAAAAGTTATCAATGAACATCTTACAAATTTGTTAGATTGTTTTGAATTGTATTTTCCATCGAAAGAAGATCCACGCATAGGGAACTCATGGATCCAAAATCCATTCCTCTCATCAAAAGATAACTTAAATTTAACTGTCACCCTGCAGGATAACTTGTTGAAGCTGGCTGCTGATGAAGGACTGAAAATGAATTTTGAAAATACAGCATCACTTCCTTCATTTTGGATAAAAGTTAAAAATGAGTATCCTGAGCTTGCTGAGGTTGCTTTAAAATCCCTTCTTCTGTTCCCCTCAACGTCCCTGTGCGAGACCGGGTTCTCGACTTTAAGTGTCATTAAGACAAAGCACAGGAACAGTTTGAATATACATTATCCCCTGAGAGTAGCATTGTCATCCATCCAGCCCAGGTTAGACAAATTAACAAGCAAGAAGCAAGCTCACTTATCACATTAAAAACCTTAAGGTATTCAGTCGAAGTGTGCATATATGCATTACGGAATACGAAAGTTATTAAAATAGCAATTCTCTATATAAATTGTCTGTATGTACACTTTCAGTTACATGTACAGTTTTTATAATTCTTTTCTTGATATATTTCTTATATTTATTAAAATGTAATTTTAAATCTGTTGTTTCTAATATTAAAAAATTTTGGTCTTGTATTTTGTATGTCTTTGTTATTGTTGTATTTCATTAGGATATGAAGATTGTAGGATGACTTCAGGATGGCAGTGATTTCTCTGAAATGGCAAATTAGATCAGTGAGGGGAAGTGAATTTAAGGCTGGAATTGGAGTCTGAGTGTCCTGGGTGGTCAGGTGGGAAGCTAATGTTAAGTTTCCTTTGTTGGTGCATGTCTACACACAGTGTTTACGTGGTGAGGACAGGGAAACACTTATCATGTAATGATGTCATGGCTTTGGATTCATATTCATGAATTCTGACCTCATAGCAGTGGGAGATTGGGTCATAGTGATGAGTTTAGGTCAGGTACAGAGTTTTAGATTTTGCTTGAGCTGATTGCTGTTCAGGTTCTCTGGGACAGAGCCAGGTATGGCGAGCTCTTCAGGTAGATTTATAACCTCTACTGTGTGGAGATGATTCAGAAAAATGGCACACATATCTGCTCTCCTGTCGGCACTCACTCGGAATTATAGAAAACAGACTGTTAGCACATGGCAGTTTCTTTAGGGTAAAAACATGCCAAGATCCTTGAGTAAAATGAGTCTTTTCCTAGACAGAAAAGCAACATAACAGTAAGTGCTTATTTTCAAAGAAATGTAACATTGAAAGTTGAAGACGGGAAAGATATGTAGTCATACGAAATGTCACTAATATTGATTAAAAAGTTTCATTGGAATGGATCCCAAAAATGTTAGAAAGCGGAGGAAACATTTTTCACATTCAATTCAGAACCTTCAGTAGGATTATATTTTATTGTGCGTGTTTGATAAAATCTTACAGCTTCTCAAAAAAAGTGGTATTGGTGGATAGATATATGCGACAATGGTTTAATTTCTTCCACCTACATTTTATGTGTCCTGTCTCCTATCTGACTATATTTAGGAACTAAGGGACTTACATTTAAAAAATTTTACCATTTGTTTTATTGATTGAATAAAGTATTGTGCTTTCAATTTTCAAAATTAAAAAGCAATATATGTGTGGTGATTTTATATTTATTTCTATAAATACCTCAAGTGTCTGGGAGAAAATAAACTGATGGACATAAAGAATACATTTTAAAAGAGAACTAAGTCCCCTTACTTTATCTGTAAGAAATATAAAGTAGTGGATATTTGAGAACAGAATTAGAATCATCTGGGCAGAATTTTTGGTGTGAATTTTGGCCTTCTTGGATATTTTCTTTACTGGCTGCCTGTTTCTCCTGCAAATGATACGCTACCAGGAGGCTGGATTGCTTTACCTGTACCTTTTTCACATTTTGGGAAATTGGACTTTCTTCTGTTTCCTCCTCCCTGTGTGTTTTATTATCTTACTGTACATTTTTTTTTCAATTCAACAGCTTTATTGAGGTACAGTTTACATGAAACCTTAACATGAATTGGGTGACTAGTGACTGTAAGTCATGTGATCTTTTTCTTCCTATTTTCTGCTTGTTGTGCAGTGAGTTCACATGTCTGCAGACATGCCAGGAAGCACCCGCTTTGATTTTGCCAGGAAGCCACTTGTAAGTGATCCTTCAGGACAAAGGGCCTTGCATTTCACTCCCAGATTGGGCGTCAGGTTAGGCCGAGGATGTGCTCATGGGCCCTGTGGCTGCCTGAGCAGGAGGAAGAGGTTGGAGAGCGGTGGTTATTCCTGCAGGTCAGCTCACGATCCCACACTTTGGAGTGACAAAGGGATGCAAGTTCCCTGTGGGTCGGCTGACACCAAGGAGTGGAAGTCTGAGCCCTCAGCTAGTGTCCCGCTCAGGACAGTGGTCCTGTAGCGGGAGAGCCCTTCAGCAAAGGCTGATGACATTTACAGCTGCTGGAGGTTGAAAGAGGTGAAGGAAGTTAAGCTGAAGGTCGATTCTCTTTCTGTACATATATTTGTGGGCAAGCCCCCCGCAAATGCCCTGAAAAATATCTCCCATGATCCCATGAGAAAGCTAGAATTCCAGGGTCTAATCAGAGAGCAGGTTACCAGTTGACTGTGTGTGTGTGTGTGTGTGTGTGTGTGTGTGTACATACTTTGACATCTTGTGTGTGTGTGTGTGTGTGTGTGTGTGTGTGTGTACATACTTTGACATCTTTCCACGAACCTGGCCTCCTAGCAAGGTTTATTGCCATGAGTAGGGCTGAGTTTGGGGGAAGCAGCAGGTCAGAAGAGGGATATGCAGTTGGAGGCTTTGCAGACTTTATGCCCCGATTCAGGGGACCTCCTCCCCATCAGCCCTGGTGGTGACAAGCCCGAAAAAGAAGGAAGTGAGGAAGAAACCCAGGGCAGGGCTTTGTGCAGGGGGGAGGAGGAGGGAGGGAGAAACTGACTGGTATTAGTGATGCAGTGCGGCCCTGGGCCTCCCTCCTGGGCTGGCCGGCTCCCAGGATTTTTCAGACACTGAGAAGGATTGAGTCGGGTTGGGAGGCGCCGGGCTCTGTGGTGTTGCTGTGTCCCTCCTGCAGGGGGTCCGCTAGGACCCTGCAGACTGGATGAGGAAACCAGCCCAGTTTGCACCCTTCCTGGGCACTCCTAAGTAGTAACTTCCAGAATGTCTTTTCTGGTTTCACACCAAGATAGAAAGATTATTGTGAAAGCTCCAAACACCATAGAATTAGGCATTATTATGATGAAATAAAACATGCATTTACTGGCTCAAAGAACATACTATGTGTTTTATATTCTGCTATACTTGTGTTACACTGAATACAACCAATTATTACTATTATTTATTATTGATACAATTATGGTTTTAATTAATTAAGCCTTGGGTTCATTAAAAAACGTAAAAAGGAAAGAGCATGAGGCTGTTATGGACTGTATGACTTTTAGGAGTGTGATTATGATGTGCTTTATCTTAGTAAACACAAGTTAATTTCTGACTGAAATCTCTTTTGCATCTTTAGGAGGGAAATTTTTTCCAAATTACCATTTCCCATCTGAAAGATCTGTCATAGTTAACTCGAGGAACCAAGAGTGAACTCTGGGCAGAGCACAAGGGCGTGTGGGGTGCTATCGGTCAGGAAGGAGGCCGGAGGTGAGGAGGCCGCAGAACAGAAGCCGGTTCTCGAGGATAAACCCAGGTAAGGAGCATAGCCTTCATCCGGGAGACACTGGGAAGCACTGAAGGGATCATAAATAGAAGGTGACCCGAATTACAGTTCAGCAAGATTTCTGTGCCTACAACGTGGGAAGTAAAGTGCAGACTGAGAGGCAAGGAGGCCATGAGGCCTGTGTGATCGATCCTGGAGATAGTGGTGTGGATGGGGACATGTCACTAAGGAGGAAAGCAAGGGGACATATTGAGAGGCTTGGTGTTACAAAGGTGCCAGTTTACAGTCCTACTGAATATGCCAGTGCAGGTGTTATGCAATATAATCAGTATCTGTATACACAAGAGCTAAGCGTCAGACTGGCTAAGAACATTAAAACTCATTATAAAGCTATAGTGTGTGAGACATGGTATTATGAAGACAGAGACAGACAAATAAGCCACTGCAGTGTAATAGGGATCCCAGAAGCAATCCCACCAACATACGGAAACCTGATACGACAGGACTGTTCCTGCTCAGTGGAGAAAAGAAAAAAATGACTATCCATTTGGGAGCATATGGAATTGGACCCCTGCATTCTAAATGCATTAGAGACTTAAATGTGAAACACAAAGCTGTAAAACTTTTTAAATAAGTTATTATTCAGTACATTTGAAGATGTCCACGCCCTGAAGTCTTACCACGTCCACCGTTGGTTATGTGTCGAGCCCTGGAGGAGCCACGCATCTGAATGGTTATGACATCAGAGTGTATAAGAGCCCAAGTGGGAAACAACCCAAATGTCCATTCACAGAATACAATGTACTATGTTACTCAACAGCTAGATTACAGTAGTAAATCACATCATCACTGAGAGAATTTGGGAGATGTGATGAAATATATATATATGTCAAAACCCATCAAAATTATGTAATTAAAATGGGTGTGTTTTATTGTATGTATGGTATACCTCAATAAAGTTTACTTGAAAAGGCAAGTGACCTGGGGGCACCTGGGTGGCTTAGTCAGTTGAGTGTCTGACTCTTGATCTCAGCTCAGGTCTTGATCTCAGGGTCTTGAGTTCAAGCACCACGTTGGGTTCTATGCTGAGCATGAAACCTACTCATGTGTGGAATTTAAGAAACAAAACAGATAAGCTTGGGGGAAGGGAAGGAAAAATAAGATACAAACAGGGAAGCAGACTGTTAACAGGGAGCCTCTTAAGTACAGAGAACAAACTGAGGGTTGCTGGGGGTTGGGGGGGCGGGGCTAGATGGGTGATGGGCGTTGAGGAGGGCACTTGTAGGGATGAGCACTGAGTGTTGTATGTAAGCGATGAATCACTGAGTTCTACTTCTGAAGCCAAGACCACACTGTGTGTTAACCAACTTGTATTTAAATTAAAACAAAACAAGTGACTTCTAATTACACACATCAACATGGGAGGGACTTAAAAATAACAAATAAATAAAACTGACTTACAGTAGGTTTTTCGACAGCCATGACAGAAGCCAGAAAATGTTGAAAAACGTTTTCAAAGAGCTGAAAAAAAATAACTGTCAAGCTAAGATAGATGCAAGCCACTGGTCACTGTGGTGTTCAAGAATGAGAGAGGATTACAAAAAAAAAAAAAAAGAAAAAAAAGAAAAAAGAGAATGAGAGAGGAGTACAAACATTTTCACAAATGTCAGGAGAGACACGATACCAACAAACTTTCAGTTAAAAAAAAAAAGCTGTTAAAGACATAAGTAAGAAAGAATAAAATTTAACCATGAAGGAAAATCTAAGCTCCACAAGGAACGATAAGCAAAGAAAAGAATAAACATCTGGGAAATCTAGATAAACATTTACTGTAAGATAATGTTAGCAAGAATGTGACCTTATTAGGGTTAAAACGCCAAGAAGGAACTTGAAATGCTAAATAACAGGTAAGTTGCGCAGAGCAGAGTGCTGAGAATTGTTTTTTAACAAATATAAGGAACAGACCCAGTTTGCTTTCACTTCTGTCCAACAAATACAATTTCCTACAGACAAGATATTTCAATGAAAGTCCTAATGGCGATTACTATTGAAATCTTTGAATTTGATAGGAGAGCTTCTTGTTCATCTGAGCAAATAAACTAGCAAGAAATTCAAATTTATGATGGAGATATGCATGTATCTAACCTAGTCTGACTGTAACCCATCTGTAAGTGTTTTCTGTACTTGTGTAGTAACTGGCACGTTAATATACCCAACCTTTCTTCACCACAGGGAAGAGCGACTTTATCTTATCAATAGCACTGAGTCAACCCTCACCCTTTCTTTCTGAGATTTCTGTGTCGTTACACATAACTCCTACTGATCTCTCTGACTTTGCCCTCACTCCTGTTCAGTCCATTCTCAACAGCCAGAGAGATATTCTCAAAGTGTAGATTAACTTATATCACTCTGCTCAACACCCTCCCGTGTTTCCCATCTCATTCCAAATAAAACACAAAGCTTACAGTAGCTTGGACTGCCTTATACAATCCACCCCTGTCTGCCCTGGTTTCCTATTCTCTCCTTATAAATTTCTCTGTTTCCCACTAGAATGTGGTAGCCATGAGTGGATTTTTTTAACGTTTATTTAGAGAGGGAGAGAGAGCAGGGAAGTGACAGAGAGAGAGGGAGACACAGAATCTGAAGCAGGCTGTCAGCCTAGCTCAGTCGAGCTATCAGCACAGAGCCCGACATGGGGCTCAAACTCAAGAGGTCATGACCTGAGCCAGAGTCAGACACTCCACCCAATGAGCCAGCCAGTCACCCCGAGAGAATGGGGTTTTTAATCTATTTTGTTTATTGCTATATCCCCATGACCTAGAAAAATACCTAGCACATGGTATTGTTCAATACATATTTGGTGAATAAATGAACACATAGATGTCAATGTAGGGACTCAGGATTGTATTAATACTTTGCATTGTAACAAATGCTAATATTCTACTTATGATAATTTGCCTTATATTTTTCATGCACAAATTGCCTTCATAAGTCAAGGGAAGACTGTATCATAAAAATGATGTTTCAAAAGAGGAAGTAACAACTACCTCTGGGATAGGAAGCTAATACTTTGGAACAAATGAAGACCTTTATTTTAGTACTTTCGCCAAAATATAAATCCCAGATATATTATTGTTTAAATGTACTTTTTAAATGTTAGGATAAATTTAGATGGTAATTATGTAAATAGTGGGAGGGAAAGTCATCAAAGAATGACTCCCAGGAAAGTTACTATAAAGAAGGAAGCATTGGGTTTAGCCCATTGAAAATTTATAGTTCTATGTTGAAACAAGTATTAATAAATATAAAAAAAATTAGTAATTGGGAAAACATTTTGAATACATAGTACATAGATACACTTGCTCTATTATATGTTTGATGGTGATCTTTTGAATAAATAAGAAAAGCGTTGAACAGAGTAAAAGAAAAAAGAAATGGGTCAAGGACCCAGCAGCTTAAAGTAAGACATTTGCTCCTCACAGGCCTGTTGTTTGGCGCCGTTCTGCTGGGCTCAGTTGGGGTTGGCGGGGCTTTTGCTGTGCTATGTCTATGTCTCCACGTGTCTTCTCATTCCAGACCAGCAGCCACCATGTGTGCCCTTCTGCTGGTATGATGCAGATGGGCTGGAGAGCTTGGCCATGACTTTGAAAGCCCAGCTCAGAACCACACACCCTCTTCCACCCACATCCACTGGTCAAATCAAGTCCTATTGCTAAACCCAATGTCAGTGGATTGGGAAAGTATACCTCCTTTTTAGGGAGGACACAGCAAGGGCAAAAAAACAAAAACATTAAAAAAAAAACCCAGAATATTCAGCTAAAAGTCTTTTAAATCATAAACACATTTTTTTTTTTAATGTAGCAAGATAAAGTGGCCTCAGGATTATTTCAGTAACCCAGAAATGTGGTCAGGGAGCCAGGTTTTCTGTGTTCTGTCCTTTCCTGTCTGTTGGTCTTTGTCCTGATGTTTGTTGTCAGAGGTCACAGCTGGCTTTCCCAGCTCACTCGCAGAAAAACAGCTAAGTAGAAAGAATCTTCTCTGGAAACTCTTTCACCAGTAAGAAAAAGTCTTTTCCACAACCTCCAGTGGTTTCCCCTTCAACTAAACAGCGTAATTGGGTCACGGTAGTTACGTGGGAAGAGGATTGCCATGGCTGGCTTAGAAAAATCCGGATTCATCCCCTATACCAGGGCACTGCCACGCAACGGGAATTCTGTCACCCAGATGACGGAGAATGGCAGAGAGAGGCAACCCTCCACGTCCGCCAATACTGGTCAACATGTCAAACACTTTCTGGATGCTGGCTGGACAGAGAAATTCTTAGGGCTTACAGCCTCTCAAGACAACAATTTAGAAATAAGCATGGAAACATTTAAAAACTTGGCAACATTTTACCAACAACTAGAATTTTTAGAAAATTATGTAACCTATGCTCCAAATCTAATTGTGAGATTAATATGTTAAGAGAGTTTATATTACTCTACACAAAAGGAAATCATCCAGGAGCCAACTTCACAGGAGCTGTTTAGTCAAGTAATGCTTCTTTGATACATTTAGATTCTAAGCAGTCTTTTTTTTTTTTTTTTTAACGTTTATTTATTTTTGAGACAGAGAGACAAAGCATGAACGGGGGAGGGTCAGAGAGAGGGAGACACAGAATCTGAAACAGGCTCCAGGCTCTGAGCTGTCAGCACAGAGCCTGACGCGGGGCTCGAACTCACAGACTGTGAGATTATGACCTGAGCCGAAGTCGGCTGCTTAACTGACTAAGCCACCCAGGCGCCCCTAAGCAGTCTTAATAATAAAAATGTATATGTATTTTCTTCCATGGGAAACTGATCAAAATACTGTATTAACTGAAAAAAGATTATAAAACAGTTTATGTAGTACAATCCTAAATTGGACATTGTATTTCATGTGTATTAGGAAGTCTGAAGAGTTATTTCCTCAAAACTTTAACAGCAGGTATCAAGACAGGGAATAGATTTTGCAAAATCATTCAGTCATGAATGCATCTAGGAATATACATTTGTAAGCTTAAAAAAGTACTCTAATTCAACTTTGGTTAAAATGAAATTTATTTTCAAAATTATAATCACAGTAGAATTTAATTTAAAAATCTTGGGGGCGCCTGGGTGGCGCAGTCGGTTAAGCGTCCGACTTCAGCCAGGTCACGATCTTGCGGTCCGTGAGTTCGAGCCCCGCGTCTGGCTCTGGGCTGATGGCTTGGAGCCTGGAGCCTGTTTCTGATTCTGTGTCTCCCTCTCTCTCTGCCCTTCCCCCGTTCATGCTCTGTCCCTCTCTGTCCCAAAAATAAATAAACGTTGAAAAAAAAAATTAAAAAAAAAAATCTTGAAAGAAGAAGGTGATGGTTTACTCAAGTGCTTTTGAAAATACAAAAAATCTGGGGCGCCTGGGTGGCGCAGTCGGTTGAGCGTCCGACTTCAGCCAGGTCACGATCTCACGATCTCACGGTCCGTGAGTTCGAGCCCCGCGTCAGGCTCTGGGCTGATGGCTCGGAGCCTGGAGCCTGTTTCCGATTCTGTGTCTCCCTCTCTCTCTGCCCCTCCCCCGTTCATGCTCTGTCTCTCTCTGTCCCAAAAATAAAAATAAACGTTGAAAAAAAAAAAAAAAAAAAAAAAAAAAGAAAATACAAAAAATCATTTTGTTATAAAGAAAGGGGAGAGGATTGGAAAATATTTCCATTCCAATTGCTACAAAAATATAGAGCATTTGCCAGGTGGAATTAAGGTCATATTAAGGTTTTATGTATATATAATTTAATACATATTAAGTACATTAATACATATTTATATAATTTATATGTATAAATATAACCATCTTCTCATCAACAAATTGAATTACTGGCTAATATATTTGCTGAGATGAGCAAGAAGCTCTCCTATTAAATTCAAGGATTTTAATAGTAATTGCCTAAATTTAGGACTTGTTAATAAAATATTTTGTCATAGGAAACTGTATTTATTAAAGATATATGTTTTAAAAATTGAATTTGTTCTTTAAAGTTATAAATTATGTTTTTTCCAACAAATTTCCATGCCAATCCTGGTTAATTAACCCACTATAAACTTACTGATCTTGTTATACTTAATTTCACAGATAAGTAAAGCCAGAAATTCTCTATGGGTTAGGAAAAGTATACTGTCCAAACCTTTTATAGAAATACAGATCTCTCCTCTTTTCAAGGAGAAGGAAGTTTTCTTCATGTTGAAGGATAATCAACTGAAAACAACAGGTGTAGAAATGAAACCTTACATTATTTCACAAGGGACATACCTGTATATAATTATACATAGTAGCGGTTTCTTTAGAAAATTTAAAAATACCTGATTTTTACAAAGATACTTCCACAATATGTTCGTACAAATTTTCCCTAATCCCCATGTGGCCTATCTTTGACCTCGGGACAGCTATTGATGTTATTTCAGTGATTTAGGATCAAGACACAGGGAAGGTCTGTGTAGGAGGAACAGACAAAAAAAGATAACCTTTTTTGACTTGATAAGTTTGAGGCATTTGTTGGGGAAATCAGAGTTCCAACAAAAGGCTAAACTACAAATCTGGAGTTGGATGAAAGGTTTTGACCAGCATGAAACTCAGTAAGATTATCTAAAGGAGAATGAATGGAACAGTAGGAGAAATTCCTAGGACCAAGTTCTTGGAATGCTGTATGTAAGAGTCAGGTAGGAAAAGAGTGCTCAACAAGACGTGGGGAAGGAATCCTAAGGAGTAAGGAGAGAACCGGGGGTAAGATTTTAACGGGAGCCAAGGAATGAGAGAGAGGCATGCAAGTGACTGTCAACTCTACAAAATGCTTGGTGAAATGGAAGTTGCTAAGAAGAACTCTTGGTAAAACAGGAGTCTGAAGGGAGCCTTTATAGACAGTCACCTCTGCACCATGGCCAGCCTGCCGCTGGGAAGTCTTTGCCTTCCCCTGCCCTGCCCTCGACCAGCTGTGTGCTTCGGCCAGTGCTGTCACCTGATACAGATGCCCTGGCCTGGCCAGGCTGACATGACCCGGCTCCTGGCTGCCTCTTCAAGGATTTTTGGATGTGGTGGAAAGGAAAGGATCAGGACACATCCTGGCTGTTGGTTTAAGCCCAGTCATAAACCTCGAGACCTTCTCTCTCACATAAAGATAGTTATTGTCCAGTAAAAGAGAATAAAGCTTGACAGACACAAAACTAAACATTTTCAACACAAATAGGGAGGAGATGAGCAAACGAAGAAAACTTTAAAAGAAAAAAGAAAACTCCTGGGTTTTGAAGGTGAGAGATAATACTGGATTTTTGTCGTTGTGGTAGATGATTATTCAGAAGTATTTGCTGCCTCTTCCTGGGGTACCATGATTACTCCCAGGGGCAAGGTTACTTCCTGGGGTCAGTTGATTACTCCCCCTCCCCCCCATCTTTAATTGCCTCATTCACTTCACCCTGGATAATGGAATGTGAGCAGAATCGACAGGTTACTTTTGAGCAGCAGCAAACAAACAGTCCTTGATTTGGCCTTTTTTACTCCTCTGTCGAGAGAACATCAGTGCGTCAGGTAGAGGTGACCCCACCGCCCTGGGCTGGGTCACGATGGACAGAGGGCATGAGCAAGAACTAGACTGCTGCTTTTGCAGTCCCTAGGATTCCTGGGCTTCTGTGTTCCACAGCACTTGGAAAATGCTGTACTAACAATGTGGTTGGATGAGCGTCAGGAAAGGAGCTTAGGTCTTGACCCTGGTGTTTGCCCGAGTGAACCTGAACAAGTCCCTTACTTCACTGGTGCTGAATATAAAATAGGGACAATAATGTGCTCAGCACCTTGGGGTTGCCATTCGAGTTCAAGGGGGAAATGCATTCATTCATTCATTCATTCATTCATTCTCAAGTCAGCACCCAGTTTGGTTTTGGCTGCAGGAGTGGAACCCAGTGATTCATCTCTTACATACAACACCCCCGCGCTCATCCCAACAAGTGACCTCCTCGATGCCCATCCCCCATTGTCCCCACCCCCATCAACCTTCAGTTTGTTCTCTGTATGTAAGAGTCTCTTACGGTTTGCCTCCAAAAGGGGAAATAAATTTGAAAGCTTTCAGTAAATTGTAAAGTGCTATAGAAACGTGAGACATGTACAGTATCATTTTCACTTGAAGTCTGGACTCAGATACGCGGTCTGTGGCCTCATTTCAGCTCCTGGTTCAGCCACCGCAAGCCACACAAAGTGCCTGCATATGAATGAAACCAGCACGGAAAGTCCTGTTTCTCAAAACAAAACACAAGGTGGGGCGGGGGGAAGAGGTGAATCAAAAGGTACTTATCGAAGGAAGTATTTTGTTTGGCTCCGTGGCTTAGCTGGTTAAAGCGCCTGTCTTGTAAACAGGAGATCCTGGGTTCGAATCCCAGCGGGGCCTGAGCCCAGCCTTTTAGCTGGGGAGGGGGCGCGCGGCGCTGGGGGCCACCTCCTGGGGTTGAGTCCACCCTTAAAAACAAGAAAGAGCTACCACCAGTTTTGAGGATTTTCTGGAACAAAGGTTTTTCTGACTCGGGCAGAGATTCGATAAACCGGGAACCGGTGATTGACGATTAAAAGCGGGGCGTCTTCGGGGCTATGCTGGCGCATCCGCTTGGACAAAAGAGCGCGCTGAGCCTCCGGCAGAGGTCGTGAGGACGCGGCTCCTCCCCCCCGCCGGGGCCGCCGCGCACACGCGGCTTGGCTGCGTTGTGCGCATGAGCCGGTTTCTCGGCCGCGTTTGTGGAATGAATACCCGAGGCTTGAATGAGTGAGGAATGGAGTCTCAGGGCGTCCTCCCCTATTTCCTACCCGGTCCGAGGAAAGTCTCTCCCTCTACCGCCCCTCCCTTCCCCCCCTTGTCTCCTGGTGTCCTTCCCCCCCCACCCCCACCCCCACCCCCCACCCCCGCTCTGCCCACACCCCTCCCCCAGCCCGCCTACTGTGCTCCTAGTGTCCTTCCCCCGCCCACAACTCCATCCACGCCCCTCGCCTAGCCCTCTGCCCTGGGATGGAGGCCTTTAGTCTCGGCCTGGGTCCCCCAGGGGGCCGGGAGCGGGGGTGAGGGGAGAGCAGGAGAGCGCAAGGTCAGCTGAAGGGGGGTACCCGCACCCCTCCTCCCAAAAGTCGCAAGAACAATATTGTAGTAACAACATATTTCGGGTTTTAATCTCCCAATGTAAGGGTGAATGAAAAGCAGCAAATCAGAATACTTACTCCAGTATGATTTTATTTCTGTGCGTTCAGAAACACAAAACTATTGTGTGTGGGTGCGCATGTATTTAGTCGAGCAGAAAACATGAGCGACAAGAAGGGCAACCATTACGGGGTACTGGCTACTTCTGCAGAGTGAGATGGGGCCGCGTCCTCGTTGTCCATTTCTTCCACAGACTTCCACTGCAGCGTGAGGGTCTCCGCGGCAGTGTGAGCAGGGGTGCCTGGTACGGTCTTTCCCGTAGAAACCCCAAGGCTTTTTCAACAGTGACTTACTTACTTACTTAACTTACCAGAAGACCGAGCTTTGGGCCTGTAAGGAAGTATCTCAAGTACCAGAAGATTGGACACCTGTTGACAAAAGACTCAGTGACTGTCCTTAACTTGCTCCGGTCACTGACAACTTTGGGACAGAGGAGCACAGTCGTGGACTGGGAAGGTGGGATTGTCCACTCCCAATCGGCAGGTCTCACCCATGGCCAGCCTGAAGGAAGGACACACTGGGGACAACGTGAATTTCGAATGTATTGCACTCCATCTTGCCACTGCCTGTCACTGCTGATGCCAACTGACAAAAATATTTTAAACCTAAAGATAAACTCTTTTTAGAAATAAGTTTGTTGATAGTTATGGTGTGAGCCTGTATACAGACATAACTTCAACTGGTCTGAAAACGGGGTGTGCGTGAATATAGGCACACTTCTGCTGAACCTGGAATGGACGTGGTCACTGAAAAATATACGTGTCGCTGGCACATTCCCTTCTCTCTATGAACTGACGATACTCCACATGCTCTGAGTTCAATGAACTGGGCAGCTGATATAATACTTTTGGGTTAATTAAGAAAATACGGAGCATCAATTTTTCCAGCATCCCCCTGCCCCCGGCATTGATTTTGAGCACCATGCGTGAACTAGAAGAAGAAGGAGTAATACTTGGGTGTTACCAACTGGCTGTCTGGGTAGCATCCAAGATGGTGTGATGACAAAGGCACCGTATCGGTCTCTGAAGCTGTGGCCTGATCTTGGAGGAAGCAGTCTGAGGAAAAGATGTCAGATAAACCACAAGTGCCTAAGAACAAAACTTGTGATAGCTTTATCTACGTCATCAATGAGAGTATCCATATTTATATATTAAAAGATAGAGGGATACTTGGGTGGCTCCATCGGTTGAGCGTCTAAACTTCAGCTCAGGTCATGAACTCATAGTTCATTGGTTTGAGCCCCACCTCAGGCTCTGTGCTGACAGCTCAGAGCCTGGAACCTGCATTCGGACTCTGTGTCTCCCTCTCTCTCTGCCCCTCCCCCACCCATGCTCTGTCTCTCTCTCTCCTTCAAAAATAAATAAACATTAAAGTGATGTGTGATATATCTTAATTTCTATGTATTTTATTATATATGAATAAGATAATTTTAAACAGTAATAGATAGTGACATGTAGGCTTTAAATGTTACCCTTTAAAATATTATTAATCTTATCAAGCATATTTTAAGACTGAGTTTTTACTACTTTGATTTTAACACCAATTTGAATGTTATGAAGAACAAGTGATTTGCATATTGACAAGAGTACATCAGGAAAAAAATGTGCTGAAGAAGTACTCTTTTTAAAATTAAGACTATTTTTCATGGGGTCCCTGGGTGGCTCAATCCGTTGGTCGCCTGACTTTGGCTCAGGTCATGCATGATCTTGCGGTCCGTGAGTTTGGGCTCCGCGTCAGGCTCTGTGCTGACATGCTCAGAGCCTGGAGCCTGCTTCGGATTCTGTGTCTTTCTCTCTCTCTGCCCCTCCCTTGCTAGTTCTCTGTCTCCCAAAACTGAATAAAAACATTTTTTACAGGGGTACCTGGGTGGCTCAGTCGGTCAAGCGGCCGACTTCGGCTCAGGTCATGATTTCTCCGTCCGTGAATTCGAGCCCCGCATCGGGCTCTGTGCTGACAGCTCAGAGCCTGGGGCCTGTTTCGGATTCTGTGTCTCCCTCTCTCTGACCCTCCCCCGTTCATGCTCTGTCTCTCTCTGTCTCAAAAATAAATAAACATTTTAAAAAAACACATTTTTTACAAAATTAAAATTGAGACAATTTTTTTTTACAACCATTTCAAGTTCACAGGAAAATTGAAGGAAGGTACAGAGATTTCCCATAAGATGCAAAGCCTCCCCACCTGGGTGATACATTTGTTATTACTCAAAGTTCATCATTTACATTGCAATTCACTCTTGTACATTCTATGGGTTTGGACGAATATGACATGTGTCCATCATTATGGTGTCCTACAGAATAATTGCACTGTCCTAAAAATTCCTGGTCCTTCCCCTATCCATCCCTCCACTCTACCATGAAACCATGGCAGCCACTGAACTCTTTCCTGTCTCCACTGAACTCTTTCCTGCCTCCATAGTTTTTGCCTCTTCCAGAGTGTCCTGTCATCAGAATCATACAGTACACAGACTTTTTTTTTTCTATTTATTTTTGAGAGAGAGACAGAATGCAAGTGGGTTAGGGGCAGAGAGAGAGGGAGACACCTAGCATAGGGAAACATAGGGAGAATCTGAAGCAGGCTCCTGGCTCTGAGATATCAGCACAGAGCCCACCGCAGGACTTGAACTCACAAACCGTGAGATCATGACCTGAGCCGAAGTCCGACGCTCAACCGACTGAGCCACCCAGGTGCCCCAGTACACAGACTTTTAAGATTGACTTCTTTCACTTAGTAACGGCACTTAAGGTTTTTTGATGTCTTTTCGTGGCTTGATAGATCATTCCTTTTTATCTCTGAATAATACTCCATTGTCTGGATGAACCACAGTTAATTTTTCCAATCACCTACTGAAAGACATCTTGATTGCTTCCAAGGTTGGGAAATTATGAGTCAAGTTGCTATCAACACCTGTGTGCAGCTTTTTGTGTGCACATAAGTTTTCAACTCCTTTGGGTAAATAACAATGAGTGTGATTGCTAGATCATGCGGTGAGAGTATGTTTACTCTTGTCAGAATCCAACAAACTGTCTTCTGAAGTGGCTGTGCCATCTTGCATTCCCACCAGGGATGAATGAGTGTTCTTGCGGCTCCACATCCATGCCAGCATCTGGTGTTGTCAGTGTTCTGGATTTGGATCCTGCTAATTGGTATATAGTAGTAGCTCGTCGCCGCCTTAATTTGCGTTTACACAATGATGTATTATGTGGAGCATCTTTTCTATGCTAATTTTCCATCTGAATATCTCCTTAGTGAGGTGTCTTTTCTTCCATTTATTTTTTATTAATTTTTAAAAGGTTTTAATGTTTATGTATTTTTGAGAGAGAGAGAGAGAGACAGCGTGAGCAGGGGAGGGACAGAAAGAGAGGGAGGCACAGAATCCGAAGCAGGCTCCAGGCTCTGAGTTGTCAGCACGGAGCCCCACGTGGGGCTCAAACCCATGAACCGAGACTGACTGAGCCAGCCAGGCCACCCCTCTTTGATCTATTTTTAAACAGTTTTTCTTTTGTTTTTGAGTTTTAAGGGCCCTTTGTATATTTTGAGTATCAGTTCTTTATCAGATATGTATTTTTAAAATTTTTTCCACTGTATAACTTGTCTTCTCATTCTCTCAACATTGTTTTTTGCAAAGCGAAAGATTTTAATTTTAGTAAAATCCAGCTTATCAATTATTTCTTTTGTGGGTCATGCATTTGGTGTCATATCTAAAAAGTTACTGCCAGACCTAAGGTCATCCGTTATCTTCTAGGGGGGTTGTAGTTTTGCATTTTACATTTGGGTCTGTGATCCATTTGGGGTCATTTTTGTTAAGGGTGTGAAGTCTGTGTCTAGATCACATTTCATGTGGATGTCCAGTTGCTCTAACAGCATCTGTCTTTGCTCCATTGAATTGCATTTGCTCCTCTGCCACAAATCCGTTGACTTTATTTGTGCGTGTCTATTTCTAGACTCCGTTCTGTTCCATTGGTCTGTCTGTCTATCCTGGATGACTGTGGCTTTGCAGAAAGTTTGAGGTCAGCAGCGTCAACCCTCTCTTTGCTCTTCTCCAACACTGTGTTGGCTATTCTGGGTCTTTCGCCTCTGCATATAAACTTTAGAATCATTTTATCAACATCCACAAAATAACTTGCTGTGATTTTGACTGAGATTGCATTGAATCTATAGATGAAGTTGGGAAGATCTGGCATCTTGACAGTATTGACTGTTCCTGTCCATGAACATGAACTATTTCCCCATTTAACCAACTTTCCTTTGATTTCATTCATTAGAGTGTTGCAATTATCCTTGTATAGGTCTTTACATATTTATATTTCTTTTTTTGGGTGCTAAAAATGTTGTGTTTTTAGTTTCAGATTCCACTTTCATTGCTGGCATATAGGAGAGCAATTTACTTTCGTAAATTAATCTTGTATCTTTGACCTTACTAGCATCACTTATTCATTCCAGAGGGTTTTCCTCTTTTTTTTTTTTTTGTGAATTCTTCTGGATTTTCTACACAGATGATCATGTCATCTGAGAACAAAGGCAGCTTTATTTCTCCTTCCCAATCTGTATTCCTTTTGTTTGCTTTACTTGTCTTATTGCATTAGCAAGGACTTCTAATACAATGTTGAGAAGGAGTAGTGAGGACATCCCTGCCTTGTACCTGATCTTCATGGCGAAGCTTCCTCTTTCTTACCACAAGTGTGATGTTATCTGTAGGTTTCTTGGATATATTCCTTACAAGGGTGAGAAAGTTCCCCTCTATTCATAGTCTACGGAGAATGGGTGTTGTATTTTGTCAAAGGCTTCCCTCTTTTTCTGCCCTTTGTGGTTTTAATTGAGCATTTTATATGATTCCATTTTCCCTCCTTTCTTAGCGTATTGACTATGCTTCTTTTTGTTTACAAACTTGTTTTTAGTGGTTGCCCCAGAGTTTGCAATATATATTTACAGCTAATGTCCATTTTCAAATAATGCAATACCTGTCATGGGTAACGTGAGTACCTTATAATAACAAAATATTCCTGGTACCCTCCTCATGTCCCTAGTATCATTCCTGCCATTCACTTATCAATAAGCAAACATAAGCATATATATATACATGAGATATATAAAGGAGCATACATAACTGAATACATTGTTGCTATTGTTATTTTGAACCAAACAGTTATTTGTTAGATTAAGAATAAGAAAAACAAAAGTTTTGGGGCGCCTGGGTGGCGCAGTCGGTTAAGCGTCTGACTTCAGCCAGGTCACGATCTTGCAGTCCGGGAGTTCGAGCCCCGCGTCAGGCTCTGGGCTGATGGCTCAGAGCCTGGAGCCTGTTTCCGATTCTGTGTCTCCCTCTCTCTCTCTGCCCCTCCCCCGTTCATGCTCTGTCTCTCTCTGTCCCAAAAATAAATAAACGTTGAAAAAAAAAATTAAAAAAAAAAACAACTCCTTTAACAATTCTTGCAAAACAGGTCTACTGGCCACAAATTTGTTTAATTTTTGTTTATCTGAGAATGTCTTCATTTCTCCTTCACTTTTGAAGAATAAGTTTGTAGATTACAGGATTCTAGTTTGGTGAGGTTTTTTTCTCTCAGCATGTTAAGTATTTCTTGTTTGTATAGTTTCTGAGGAGAAATCGGATATAATTCTTATCTTTGTTCCTCTGTCGACAAGATGCATTTTCCTCTGACTTCTTTCAGAATTTTTTCTTATTTTCTCTTCCTTCCTTCCTTCCTTCCTTCCTTCCTTCTTTCTGTAGTTTTAAGATGATATGTGTAGAGGGATGCCTAGGTGGCTCAGTCGGTTGAGCCTTGACTTCAGCTCAGGCCATGATCTTATGGTCCCTGAGTTTGAGCCCAGTGTGAGGCTCTGTGCTAACAGCTCAGAACCTGGAGCCTGCTTCGGATTCTGTGTCCCCTCTTTCTCTTATGCCGTCTCTCTCTCTCTCTCTCTCAAAAATAAACATTACAATTTTGTTTAAAAAAGATAAGATGTGTAGGTATAGTGTTTTTTTTCTGCCGTTGTTGTTTATTTTGGTTTGATTTTAGGTGGTGGGTTTTTCGTCTGCTTGTTTGGGGTTTTTTGGTGTTTTCTTGTTTTTTGTGGGTTTGGGGGTTTGGTTTTTTTTTGGTTTGTTTTGGGGGAGGGCATTTTTTATGCTTGGTGCTTTCTGGATCTGTGATTTGGTGTCTGAAATTAATTTGGGAGGAATTCTCAGTCATTGTTATATCAAAAATGTCTCCCATTACTTTCTCTCTTTCTCCTTTCCTGTGTTTCCATCATGCATATGTTACACCGTTTGTAGTCGTGCCTCGGTGCTTGGAGGTTCTGGTCCGGTTTTTGTTTGTTTAGTCATTGTTCTGTTTGCTCTTTGGTATGAAGGAGAAAAAGACGTTAACATTTCTCTGTCCTCAACCTTGACCACAATTGCCACAAGTTCTTTCTGAAAGACTTTTAGCAATTTCACTAAAATGCTCATCTACTTAACTATGTTACTTATGTTAAGAATTCTGTGCCACCAAGCCAGTTACCTCAAACTGAATTCCCTTCTGTCTTTCTGAACGACCAATTTTTATCTGAGAAAGTAATTGCTTTAATTACACAAAGTGCACAAGAATATTGGCAGCGGTAGATTGAAACTGATGTCCTCAAAGAGACTGGAGCGTAACCCGGAGCGTGGGGTCCTTTAGGCCTCTACCGTGTCGGAGACGTGCACGCAAGAAGTAGTTTTACTTCTAAAAGATGCAAGAATGTATTTTGTAAGAACGCAGAGTTGACAACCTAATCCTCACATCCCCCACTATAAATACTGGTCAGGGGCTTCAATTCTCTCAAACTGGGGCATTTAATTGAAATATGCATTTGGATTGTCCACTCAAGGGGCGCCTGGGTGGCGCAGTCGGTTAAGCGTCCGACTTCAGCCAGGTCACGATCTCGCGGTCCGTGAGTTCGAGCCCTGCGTCAGGCTCTGGGCTGATCGCTCAGAGCCTGGAGCCTGTTTCCGATTCTGTGTCTCCCTCTCTCTCTGCCCCTCCCCTCTGCCCCTCCCCCATTCATGCTCTGTCTCTCTCTGTCCCAAAAAAAAAAGTTGGATTGTCCACTCAATTCCTACCTATGCAAGGTCACTTCCCCATCCTTCCAAATCAACCGCCGCTTTCTCAGCTCTTACTATGGGCCAGCTTCCAGCTCAGACTGCTACTGTGAGCTCTGTTACCTGTGCTGTGAGCTCTGTTACCTGTGCTGTGTGCTCTGAGACACCACCACGGCAGGGACTGGGCCCTCAGGGGAACAATCACTGTAGTGAAAGGATCCACCCTCGAGGGAGTGAGTAGAAATTCCAGTGCCCTCAGCGACACTGGCATTCCCACGGTGTGGAAATCAAGTCCCGGGTTTAACAGTTGCTTTGCTGGGCTGTGGAAGGTTGTCGCTCGTCTACCTTTTTGTCTAGTTTGTCCTGTTTCATCCTTGTCCCTTTTCAACTTGTCCATTGCTCCTTTATGTAATTACAGAAGGATGCAAATCACACGTGCTGCTTGCAGCAGTATTTGTAGTGAAGCTCAACATTCCTGTAGTGACCCAGCAAGCCCACTCCCAAGTACATACCTGTCCTGCCGTCATTCAGCTGAAAGCAAGTGGTCTCCCCCACCCCCTGCATTTGGTTTAAATCACAAGACTGATAATGCTATATGTGCACCAGGAAGCTATGAAAATGTTTACTCACATTATGAGGCTTTCTGGGGAGAGCAGACAAGGCTCCCAGGCAGGTCCAAAAATGGCTTGAGAGAGCAGGAGGGGTGGAGCTGGGCAAAGGTTCCCGAGTGGCAGCCGGGGCTAGTGTGGTTTGACCTTCCCACTGGAGCCAAGAGAGGGAGCTTCTGCACTTTCTTATGAGCTGGTTTAGATGTGAGGGAGTGATGGGTCTTGAAAGCGATCAGCAAACTTCAGCAACAGTCAAACTCCTAGCTACAATACCCCAGAGGAATTTGTGTACAGGTCCACCCACAAAACACCTTTACAAGAGTGTCCTTAATAGCCCTGTTCATGATATCCCCAAACTGGAAACAACCCAAACGTCCATCATGAACAGAACGGACCAATAAATTGTGACATATTCATGCAATTCAACAAAAAAGAACATTGTTAACTGCAACAACAGGAGAAGCCAGGCGTAAAAGAGCGCATCCTGTATAATTCTACTTACATAAGTGATTAAAATGTGCAATACTGAAAAGTGATGTCAGAAGTTAAGAGAGTGGTGACCCTTATGAAGAGAGTGGTTATGAGGTGCATGAGGAGAGCTTTTGGTGAGGTTCTATTTCTTGACATAGCCCAAGGGACAAAATTGAGTTCTGGGTTTCATTTGATGGAAATAGTGGCAATAAATTGGAACAAAAGATCTGGGTGAAGATTCAGAGATATGTTCTCTTTGTAAACATTCAGTGATCTGTATACATGTATGTTGTTGTGGTTTTTTTGGATTAAGTAATTTATTTAGCTCACAATAATATTAAGAATCAGATAATCCGACTTCAGTGTCTATGCTCTTAATTGGTACACTACTCTGGTAACATGAATATAAAAAACATGTTACATGTAATTTACCATTTTTTAAATTTTTTTATCAATTTTTTAAATTTACATCCAAGTTTGTTAACATATAGTGCAACAATGATTTCAGGAGTAGGTTCCTTAGTGCCCCTTACCCATTTAGCCCATCCCCCTCCCACAACCCCTCCAGCAACCCTCAGTTTGTTCTCCATATTTATGAGTCTCTTCTGTTTTGTCTCCCTCCCTGTTTTTATATTATTTTTGTTTCTTTCCCTTATGTTCATCTGTTTTGTCTCTTAAAGTCCTCATATGAGTGAAGTCATATGATTTTTGTCTTTCTCTGGCTGACTAATTTTGCTTAGCATAATACCCTCCAGTTCCATCCACCTCGTTGCAAATGGCAAGATTTTATTCTTTTTGATTGCCAAGTAATACTCCATTTTATATATATACCACATCTTCTTTATCCATTCATCCATCGATGGACCTTTGGACTCTTTCCATACTTTGGCTATGTTGATAGTGCTGCTATAAACATGGGGGTGCATGTGTCCCTTTGAAACAGCACACCTGTATCCCTTGGATAAATACCTAGTAGTGCAATTGCTGGGTCATAGGGTAGTTCTATTTTTAGTTTTTTGAGGAACCTCCATACTGTTTTCCAGAGTGGCTGCCCCAGTTTGCGTTCTCACCAGCAGTGCAAGAGATCCTCTCTCTCCGCATCCTCGCCAACATCTGTTGTTGCCTGAGTTGTTAATGTTAGCCATTCTGACCAGTGTGAGGTGGTATCTCATTGTGGTTTTGATTTGTATTTCCCTGATGATGAGTGACGTTGAGCATTTTTTCATGTGTCGGTTGGCCATCTGGATGTCTTCTTTGGAGAAGTGTCTTTTCATGTCTTCTGCCCTTTTCTTCACTGGATTATTTGTTTTTTGGGTGTTGAGTTTGATAAGTTCTGTATAGATTTTGGATACTAACCCTTTCTCTGATATGTCATTGGCAAATATCTCCTCCCATTCTGTCGGTTGCCTTTTCGTTTTACTGATTGTTTCCTTCGCTGTGCAGAAGCTTTTATTTTGATGAGGTCCTAATAGTTCATTTTTGCTTTTGTTTCCCTTGCCTCTGGAGACATGTTGAGTAAGAAGTTGCTGCAGCCAGGATCAAAGAGGTTTTTACACGTATGTTTGAACACTTTCCCACATGCTTTTTATACTTCACTTAAAAAAGAAAAGCCACTAATTAAGAAAGAATATTTCCATTTTATCTCTCTCTCTCACTCTGAAATAACGAGTATAATAATACTTGTGATAATCATTCTCTTGCTTTTATATACTACTACACATGTATCCATAAAAAAATAGATTATTTAGTATGTTTAGTTTGTAGTTTCTATACATGAAACCATGCTATATTTGTTTTGGGGTATTTCCTTATTACTGAAATATTATCATGTGACTATCTTGTTTTGTGTGGTATCTAGATTTTTCTTTGTTGCATGCAATTGCTTTTGTAAATTTTTATAGCTATCAGGAAAATGTGTTAAAATTCTTTTGCTAGTTATAATAGTTTATTTTTGTTTGTTTAGTTGATCTTTTACACAAGCACACAATCTGTTAAAAAAAGGGGGGGGGAGAGACTTTGTTTCTTCCTTTCTAGTCATTACACCTTTTTAATTTACATGCTTTTTCTCTTTGTACTAAGGTGCACATAACTTTTTTCTTTTAATTTCTGGATGTGCTGAATCATAAAAACTTTTTTTTTTTAATTTTTTTTCAACGTTTATTTATTTTTGGGACAGAGAGAGACAGAGCATGAACGGGGGAGGGGCAGAGAGAGAGGGAGACACAGAATCGGAAACAGGCTCCAGGCTCGGAGCCCTCAGCCCAGAGCCTGACGCGGGGCTCGAACTCCCGGACCGCGAGATCGTGACCTGGCTGAAGTCGGACGCTTAACTGACTGCGCCACCCAGGCGCCCCCATAAAAACTTTTTTTAATGTTAGATTGACTTTCAATTTTTGGTATAAGCCCACGCTTGTCACAATTTTTAAGCACTGTTTGATCTAGTTTGCTTTTTTTTTTTTTTCTTTAAGGGATATTTGCCTTTACATTCATGAATGAGATTTGCCGATGATTTTCCTTTCTCACCTGTCTCAGCCTGGCTTTGACATCAGGATAAGGTCGGTCGTATAAAATGAGATGGAAAGCTTCCCTCTGTGACTATGTAAGTGTTTGTGTCCAGTTGAAATTATTCCCCTTAAAATATTTTGTAGAACCTGCAGATGAAAATATCTGGGTTTGGGGTTTTCTCTGTGGGGAAAAATGGACTATTTATTCAGTTTGTTGAATGATTTGGGGCTATTCCACTGTGTGGCTCCAAACAGGACGGACGTTTCTCGGTCGTGCACGGTGTCTGGGACCTTCTGGGGCCTCGTACAAAGGTCGGGGGAGGCTCTGGCGTCTCCATCCTGCACGGCTTCCAGGAGAGCAGGGCGAGGAGGCCCTGGATCCCGCCCTACCTGAGGCTGTCCCAGCGGGGTTGGGGCTGAGCTGAGCCGTGGCAGGAGGGGCTCTCTGTCCCACTCCTGGTGATTTTCCTTTACTCCCAGGGCGTCTCCGTTCTGACCTCTCAAGGTGACCTGGGAGCCTGTGGCCCTGACCACAGAGGGACTTTCAGTCCTTTTCTCCCGTCTTTACAGTTGGAAGCAGCTGGCTGAGCTGCACGAGGGAGGTGCGGGGTCCGGGTGAAGGCAGAGGCGAGGAGGGAGTCACAGCTTGTCAGCAGGTGGATTATGCAGCGTTTGTGAATGTCAACCGCGCTGCCTCCGAACCGGGGTTAACCGAGAGGGCGCCATCACTTTAGAGAGCAACGCACGGGCAAGCCAGAGTCTAGATTCGCAACACTTGTTGTAGCTTTTGCGACAAGGAGGCTGTGGGACCACGTGGCCTAATGGATAAGGCGTCTGACTTCGGATCAGAAGATTGAGGGTTCGAATCCCTTCGTGGTTGCTGTTCCCTTTTTCACTCTCACATCTCTGTCCGACCCTCCAGTGCGTCTCAGGTGCACAGACCCTCCAGTGCGTCTCAGGTGCACAGTTGTGCGGGGAAGCGCGTGAGCGGCCCCCACCCCCCACACCGTGCCGGGCAGGTGCACGGGGGCGTGGAAGCGCAGCGGGGCTCGGAGGCTGAGGAGCTCTGCTCTCTCGACCCTGTAGCACGGGTCCCTGTAGGTCACTTAGGTCCGTGACGACCGTCCTCCCCCTTTCCCTTCCCGGTGGCTGGCGGCCGCGCTCAGTGACTTAAGAGCAGACGCACAGAAAACCTGTTATCTTGCGCGATTTGTCTCTTAAGTCAGTTTAAATGTTGCCTCTTTCGAAAGGAGGACCCCTCACACCTTAGATCCCAGGTGGTGACTCCCGCTGAGTCAGACTGACGCCCCCCTCCCCCCATGGCCACTGGACCACCTGCAGATCTGCGCACCTGGGCTCGGCAGGTGCACCTGTCCCGGTGCCCTGGACCCAGTGCGGTGACCCCCGACCTGCAGGGGAGGGGAGCCCAGCGAACCGGGACCAACAGGGAGCAGCTACCGCGGAAGTGAAAAGAATCTGGGCAAATACACCTGAGTATTTAGATGAAGTGGACGAAATGTTAGAACAGCATGACGTGTCAAGGGAGGTTCGAGAAGGAATATCAAATGTGAATATTCTTAAACGATGAAATATTTTGAATTAGTTGTCAAAAGTCCTACCTAGAAAATCCCGTGTCCCGAGGCTTACCAAGGACTTCTTTAAACTATTCAAAGAAGAAATCAATCTGACCAGACATAGCTCTGCTGAGGCAGAGCAGGGCCTGGGCCTGGGTCCCCTCGACCCTCCCCACACGGTCCCCGTGGGGGAAGAGAACTGCCCGCCTCCAGCACACCCTGCAGGAACGCGGACGCGGGTGTGGCCACAGGCTGGGCGACCCCGGACCAAAGCCGTCTGCACCCGGAGGGGCCCCAGCGCTGACCTCCCTCCTCTCCCCTCATTGTAACAGTAAATGTCACACCCGGGGTGGAGATCACAGCCAGGGCCCCCTCCTCCACGCTCTCACTCTTCACCCCTCTCCCGCCCACCTGTCCTGGGGTGTCCACTTGAGCCCACCATCCGTCCCACCGCCCCCGGGATGCAGGGCAGCAGCCCCAACTCAGCCGAGCCCGACGCTCCTGGTGGGCCCCGCGGGTCAGCTCCTGCTGCGGGGCGAGCCCAGGGCCCGGGGAGGGGACACTTCCACAGTGTAGGGAAGGAGACCCACAATTACGTTTGCAGAAAGCCATAATGAGATTGTCTTCCAGGTAATGTACATTTTATTTTATTTAGTTAATGTACATCTTAAATGGCTTTATAAGGTATAGTTTGCTTAGAATCAACTGCATATATTTAAACATATGTATGAGTTTGACATAGGTATAGCTCAAGAAGCCATCACTACGATAAAGGTAGTGAACACAGGCCACACCCCCAAAAGTGTCCATCAGTGCCCTTTTGTAACCCCTGTCCCCTCCCACACCCACTGCTTCCTGTCAGTATGTTTGTAGTTTTATGAAACATTATAACTTGTAGTTTATACAAGTTATACATTATAACTTGTAGTTATCCGGAATTTATGTAAATGAAATCCTACAATATGGGCTGTCTTTACTCTTTCACTCACATCATTATTTTGAGACTCATCCATGATGCTTGTATCAATAATTCACTTCTTTTTATTGCTGGATAGTATTCTGTTCTATGGACATACCACATCTGCCTGTTGGTGAATATCTCCAGTTACGAATAAAGCTGCTATGAACAGTTGTATGTAAGCCTTGGTGTGGATATAGTCTTTCAGTTTTCCTGAATAAATACCTAGCAGTGGAGTGGCTGGGCCATATGGTAGGTCCATATTTAACGTTTTAAAAGGAAACTGCCCGACCAAGGCTGGTATTACCTTCATACCTAACCTGATGGGGACATTATGAGAAAGGAAGACCATCAGTCAGTCTCCCTCTTGAACATAGATACAAATTATAATGAAAGTTAAGGAACTGAACACAGTCATGTTTAAAATTGTAAGTGATTTTGGTCTTAAGTTTATACCAAGATTACAAGGTTAGTTTATCATTAAAAATTAAGTCATTCCTGGGAATGCAAACTGGTGCAGCCACTCTGGAAAACAGTATGGAGGTTCCTCAAAAAACTAAAAATAGAACTGCCCTATGACCCAGCAATTGCACTACTAGGGATTTATCCAAGGGATACAGGTGTGCTGTTTCAAAGGGACACATGCACCCCCATGTTTATAGCAGCTCTATCAACAATAGCCAAAGTATGGAAAGAGCCCAAATGTCCATCGATGGATAAATGGGTAAAGAAGATGTGGTATATATATACAATGGAGTATTACTCGGCAATCAAAAAGAATGAAATCTTGCCATTTGCAACTAGGTGGATGGAACTGGAGGGTATTATGCTAAGTGAAATTAGTCAGAGAAAGACAAATATCATATGACTTCACTCATTTGAGGACTTCAAGGGACAAAACAGATGAACATAAGGGAAGGGAAACAAAAATAATATAAAAACAGGGAGGGGGACAAAACAGAAGAGACTCATAAATATGGAGAACAAACTGAGGGCTGCTGGAGGGGTTGTGGGAGGGGGGATGGGCTAAATGCGTAAGGGGCACTAAGGAATCTACTCTTGAAATCATTGTTTCACTATATGCTAACTAATTTGGATGTAAATTTTAAAAATCAGTCAATCAATCATTCCAATTTGCACATTAAGCATGAAATAACCCCCCTCCCCCCAAAAAAGAATGAAATAAACCCTGTGATCACCTCAATAGAGACAAAAAAAAAGTACTTGATAAAATTCAGCATTCAGTCATGATCAAAACTCCAAGCAGCCTAGCAATAGAAGGTAACTTCTCTAACCTAGCATCTTTTTTTTTTTTAATTTTTTTCAACATTTTTATTTATTTTTGGGACAGAGAGAGACAGAGCATGAACGGGGGAGGGGCAGAGAGAGAGGGAGACACAGAATCGGAAGCAGGCTCCAGGCTCTGAGCCATCAGCCCAGAGCCCAACGCGGGGCTCGAACTCACGGACCGCGAGATCGTGACCTGGCTGAAGTCGGCCGCCCAACCGACTGCGCCACCCAGGCGCCCCTAACCTGGCATCTTTGAGAAAGTATAGTCAACATCACCTTAAATGTGAAATATCGAATGTATGTAGAGTAATGACAACATTCTGTTTGAGCTTGGTGACTAATCAAGGATACCAGCTATAGTCATTTCTATTGAAGATTATGGATTTCTGTGTGCCTCATTCGTCGCCTTGGGCAGTCATGCCCACACAAGGAATAAAAGGTTAAATGACCGGAAAGGAATAAAGAAAAGTGTCGTTATCCTCAGATGATGTGATGATATATGAAGGTAAGTTGTTAGATTATATAGATCTATTACAATATGCCAGCTCGTAAGATCTAATCGATGTTAATGTACCGGGCCTGAACACACAAAGAGATTGACTGTAAGCGTATGTTACACACGATGATAAAACAGGGGGTTGGAGAATACAACCTTGCTCCCCTCACTTACAATAAGCCCTTTCCTTTTTACTCCACAGCAGCCTGCGAATCCAATAGACAACTTTTATTGATTACAGTTTTCATTGTTTATTTTTTACCAGTTGGTGAAGGCTGCATTTAGGGGCTCTGAGAGAGTGATACAAGGCAAACCGGGGGCAGCTGACATGGCTGAAACCCTCCTGCTCTGTGTGCCTGCTGGACCCAGTCCCCTCTGTCCCCCTGTCTCCTCTGGGCGCTTTCTGGAGCTGAAGTCCAGGTACAGCTGATTCTGGGCCCAGCTGGGGCTGGTGGGTCGGGAGGCTTTGAAGGCTTTTTTTGAAGACAGAAACCATTTCTCTCCCTAGAATTCTGAGCTCTTCTTGGGGCTTCTAATCTGAGAATAATCAGGCAAGGACACCAAATTGGGCCTCAGAAACCCCAGAGCCCTTCAGAACAGTCATGCAGAGATCTCACTCTGCCATTGCCCACAGACACTCCGGCCTTCAGTCCCACACCACTGCATGATAATAACTCCTGCCTCGTGAGATGAAACATTAATATGTTGTTCCAAAGTACGCCCTGGGTTGTTTTAGACCAGTCTGGGAACACACAGGAGGGGACTTGACTGTCAGGAAAGGGGAAGTTCATGGACTCACAGATCTCCGGAAACAGAAGCCGTGGCCTGTCACAAAGGGGAGAGGGGAAGCACCAGGTCAGTCAAGAGGCAGAGAAGGGGGAGGGGGATGTGGGCTAGAGACTTTACTGTGGTCTCTGTGGGAAGGAGTGTGTGAGACAGGGAGACAGGCTTAAGCACCGGGCAGTTTGGATAAGTTTGGGGGCTGTCCCTGGCCATCTGGTGTCTGGCCCTGGGGTGATGAGGGCAGGATAGTGGGCCAGAGCATAAGGGCTTGATTAAGGCAAACATTTGGAGCCTGGATTCTGGACTGGTTGGTTTGCACAGAAAAGGCATGGGGTTGTTTCCTACCTCTGGGAATTGATTAGCCCGCAGGGACAAGGACAGTCTTTCTCTAGGGTTGCCGAGGTCCCAAGATGTCAAAGCATCAGGAAATACAGAGAATTAAAAATACGATTAACACACATATATAAAGCACTGAGCATGAGGCATGACATTTGGCCTGTCCACAATAAATTATATTTATCATTTACATTATGTATTTTAAGCTCAGAGGGGATCAAGTGATGTGTATGCCACATCATGTGGTTAATAGCAATGGAAGGAACCCAATTTCTGTATTCCTACTTTAGGGCTCTAACTATGTCATCCGGCCCCTCACCTGTTGTTACTAGTTCCTAACCATCTATGACATTAACCTTTGCTCCCCTTGTAGAAATTATCTCTTGAGTGGTAAGGAAACTCTTTATGGGCCCGATTTCACTGTTCAGATCAAGTAAAGACTCTGCTTTCCCAGATCTCTGAAGCTCTGGTAAGCTTGTGAGTACCTTCAGAGCATGCCTTCTGCATGAGAAGAGCAAATAGTCCAGATCCTACAGAAAACATGGTAGGCTTACTTCAGAACTCCCAGCTGAAAGTATGACCTATCCCTATTGCAACCAGGTTAAGAGTAAAAAAAAATTGAGGCTGAAAGAGCTTTGCCTACTCACAGGGCCTTAGCTGCCCTGGGCCAGTAGACTATCACTGGAACACTCAGATCCTAGAGTTCTCAGCCTCTCATGACCCAGGTGTCCATTCTGGCTCACATCCTGGTGAAGACAGAGTCCATGGGGCCAGAAGGTGTTGTGGGAGTCTAGGCTTGGAAGATAGGAAGGGGGGAAGGCAGAGAAGGGGGGAATAAGGAAAGATAGAAGAAGAAGGGGGGTAAGAAGATGAGAGAAAGAAGTATGCAGGAAGAGAAGAACATCGACATTCACAAGCTGCCTTCCATGTGCCAGCCATCTTCAAATACATCACATTTAATCCTCACTAATCATCAGGGGGTTATTAGTGTGCCCATTAGATCAATATGGGAGTCAACACAGAGAGAAAATAAACAATATGTCTCAGTTGGTTTTCCTAAAAATCCCAAGTGTTCCAAAACCACTACTACTACTACTACTACTAATAATAACATCTAATGATAAAGATTTTTGGAAGACGGGAAGAGTAATGCCTGAAGGCAGAACACAGAGCTGGAGTACAAGAGAAAGGGAGGGAAGAAAGGCGATGCGGGAGATTCAGGAGCACAGACCTCTGGGATCACGAGGCATTCCGAAGCCAGGGTCACATAATTTCCCTGAGTGGGGCTTCTGGGTGGCTCTGTCTGTTAAGTATCTAACTTTTGATTTCAGCTCAGGTCATGATCCCACAGTCATGGGATTGAGCCCCCAAGTCAGGCTCTGCACTGAGTGTGGAGCCTGCTTAAGATTCTCTGTCTCCCTCTCCCTCTCTGCCCCTCCCCCACTCGCATGTGCACACTCTCTCTCTAACATAAAATTTTTAATGCCCCTGAGGTAGGGGTGATCTCATATAGACCTCAGCCTCTTCAAGGAAGAAACCATTTATTAACTAAACCAAGATTGGTGTATTTTAAATTCCACACACCCCTCCTGTTATTTGGGATAAAAATGAACAATTCAATAGTCTCTGCCGTGAGAAGCTTGATGTCAAGGATGTCAACAAGCAGAAGTCCTGCCTTTGCAGCTCTGATCCTGCCGTGATGGCCCCACAGACTGGCTGTGGTGTGTGTGTGGACATGCTTTGTAAAAAGCTTACAGCAGAAAGGAACCGGGGAGAGATAAACCCACCGTAGCAGGTAAGTGGTACAATATTACCTTGGACTGAAGAAAACAATGCCATTTAACACCCATTTGCTTCGGTCTTCTCCAACAAGGAAAAAATCGTATTATTTTTTAAAATATTAACTCATTTTATCATCACACAATCTTTTTTTTAAATTTCTTTAGTAATCTTTATGCCCAATGTGGGGTTCAAACAACCCCCAGATCTGGAGTCACATGTTGTACAAAGTGAGCCAGCTGTGAGCCCCAGAAAAATTATATTTATAGTGGGAAAAGAAAAGGATTGAAGAGGAATATGAGGCTAAATTGTGAACGAATGCTAGGGAAACTTTTTTTTACCTACTTGTAGTTTTTAAGGCTATACACCCACTGAAATAGTATCTCAGGATATTAAAAACACCATTAATCCGCTGTAATTCTGTAAGTATTATCTACAAGAAGTCCTAGAGGTATTAAAATATCCTGAATTTATAAAGAGGCTAAATGAAACTTTGAAGTCTAAAAGGCAACCTTAATGTAGAAATTCTGTGGCTTTGTACACTTATTTTTTTTTTTTAGCAGGACACGCTGTGAAGGCCTGTGGAGTGTGGTAATCACTGAGGAAAGGCTTAGGTTTACAAAGGACGACCCATAAGACAAACGTAAGTCAAGCCCAAGTAGAATCCTAGCTCTGGGGTCTAGGCTCTCTGTGGACGTTTCTTGCTACATTTGAACTGATTTGGTGGAACATATAATAAGTGTCCTGATTACATTTGCTTGTGATTTCTAACTATCAGTTGATCAGTTATGATCACTGATCAACTTGACATCCCCAATTGCTATCGACCAGAGGGTGCATTAAACTTGGGAGAAATCAATTGCCCAGAACAATATTGGAGATTAACAGCACCTCATAAAAACAAGGTTCATGCGTTTTAGTTGACCATAAGCTACACTTTTTTAAAGCTACACTTATTTTTTAAGTAATGCTAAAAATAAAAGCAACTTTGACAAATAATGCATTTCCAGAGTACTTAAGGAATTCCCACAAATAATAAACAAACCAGAAAAACCCAGGAAAAAAATGGGGAAAACTATTGAGTAGTCACTTCCCCACAAAGAAAGATGTCTGAAAGATCAGGAAACATATGAAAAGGTGACAAACTTCAAGTCAGCAGAAAAGTGGAAATTAAAACTTCAATAAGATACTACTGAATGGAAGACATTTAAAAAGAGTGAAAATATTAAGTGTTTGCAAGTATACAGAACAACTATGACTCTCCTATAATCGTGGACTGTGTCCCCCCAAATTCTTATGCTGAAGCCCTAACCCCCAATATGATGGTATTAGAAGGTGGTGCCCTTGGGATGTTGTTGAGATTATATCATGAAGGTGGAGCTGTCCCATGATGGGATGGGAGCCTTTATAAAAAGAGGAAGAAACACCAGAGTTTCCTCGCCGCCGTGTGGGGACGTACCAAGAAGACAGACACCTGCCAGCTAAGAAGACAGCCCTGCCCACGCTGACATCCTGATCATGGACATCCCAGCCTCCAGAACTGTGAGGAATAAACATCTTAGTCAAGTTGATTAAGACACCTACCTTGTTAGGGTATGTTAACACATGTAATAGAGGCATAGTCCTATAATCAGAGGGCCGGTACTAGAGTTCTTTCTCTTGCACTGTTCTTCCTAAAATGTTATACTTAAAACCAGAGAATTCTAAGGTACTGGAGGCAAATAAATGTACGAAAATCAATTGTATCCGTATATACAAGTAATAGGCAATTGTAAAAAGAAATAAGATGCATTGATTGTCATAGGACAAATTGCATAAAATGTGTCATATTTAATAATAAATCCAATAAAATAAATAGTATTTAATCTAATGAACCTAAGGGAAATGATGTCTATGAGGTCCATTAGACCTCTATGGAAAAAGCTATGAAAATTTAGTGAGAGAGTTTAAGACCCAAATAAATAGAGATACATACCAAGTCTATGGAATGAAATAGCCAGTACTATAGAGATGTCACATCTCTCAAATTGATCCATAGATTCAAAGCAATTCCAAAATCCTAACTAATTTATATTTAGAAATTGATGAACTCAGTTCTAAAATGTATGTAGAAGTGTAAATGGGCAATCAACTAAGATACGAGGGAGATAAGGAACAAAATGAGAGGATTTATCCATCTGATATTAAGACTCATTCAAAGTTTCAACAGTAATTAAAAGAAGCATGGCATTGGCCGGGATCAGTAAATAGAGAAATCAAACATAACAACTTGTGCTCATGTGGACACCGGATAGAGAAAGTGGATACTCTACAGATGGGGGGTGGAATGAATTTTAGATAAATAATTCTAGAAAAAATGAACACACGTGGATTGACCTGTACTTCATCATATAGAAAAAACAAAAACCTGTTTAAGACTTACACGTAAAAAACAAATATATACAGATTTTATAAAATTATAAAAAAGAATATATTTGTAAACTTGGGGTAGAGAAGAATTTCATAAACATGCACATGACAACAATGAGGAAAAAGATTGGCAAATTTGTCAACATTAATTTTTTTCAAGTTTATTTATTTATTTTTAAAGAGAGAGAGAGTTGGGGCGCCTGGGTGGCTCAGTTAGTTAAGCGTTCCACTTCAGCTAAGGTCATGATCTCATGGTCTGTGGGTTCCGAGCCCCGCATCAGGCTCTGTGCTGACAGCTCAGAGCCTGGAGCCTGCTTCGGATTCTGTCTCCCTCTCTCTCTGCCCCTCACTCACACTCTGTCTCTCTCCTTCTCTCAAAAAATAAATAAACATTTAAAAAAGAGTGAGGGGCGTCTGGGTGGCTCAGTCAGTTGGGTGTCCAACTTCGGCTCGGGTCATGATCTCAAGGTTTGTGAGTTCAAGCCCTGCATTGGGCTCTGTGCTGACAGTGCAGAGCCTGCTTGGAATTCTCTCCCTCCATCCCTCTCCCACTCATTCTTGCTTTCCCTCTCTCTCAAAGATAAAATAAACATTTTTAAAAAGCTAGCATGAAGGTTAAAAGACACAAGTAGTAAAAAAAAATTTTTAACTACAATAATTATTTAAAAAAAAAGAAAGAGTGTGAAGAAAGGGGGGAGGGGCAGAGAGACAAGAGAGAATCCCAGGCAGGCTCTGCACTGTTAGCTCAGAGCCGGATGCGGGGCTCCATCCCACGAACTGAACCATGAGATTATGACCTGAGCTGATATCAAGAGTCAGGTGCTTAACCGACTGAGCCACCCGGTGCCCCAGATCTTTGTTCTTAATCCAGTATGACAATCTCTGCCATCTGATTGGGTTGTTTAATCCATTCACAATTAGTGTTATTTTTGATATGGTGGTATTTATATCTGCCCTTTTACTTTTGTTTTCTCTGTGTTGTTCTTGGCAAATACATTACATTTCTCTATGTGATAGAGGTCCAACAATACATTTTATATATATATATATATATATATATATATATATGAGTTCTCGGTATCTCTGAACTACTTCAATATGCAAATTTGTCTCAATGTGGACATCAGCCCCTTGTCTCCTTATCATGGCTGATAAAGCAAACCAGTACACTTATGAGATGGACAGGCAACACTGGCAAGAATACGGCTAGTCTGTTTGCAAAAGCAGGCAAGGAATGTGGACATTGCCTACTCATTCATGCATCTCCTCACTCTTGAGGTTCAGAAATTCTGACTTTCAACTCTGAGTTCGGTGCAAGGACCCAAGGAGACAGCTTACTCATGGAATAAACGTAAATAGCCCGGGGTCCCCAACGATTTTGGAGTCTCTCACCTGCGGCAAGAGCAGAGAGGACCCGATGCTTAGGACAATGAGAAGATCCCCCAAAGTAATAATCTAATTTATCTTAGGTTCTTATTCTGTGTTAAATGCTTTTATCAGTCATGTACATCTTTGTAACAAACCTCACCCAAATTTATTGGCTTAAAACAATAATTGTTTTTGTTTTTGTTTTTTTGCAACTCTGCAGGCCCACAATCTGGACTTTGCTTGTGGCCATTGCCGTGCCTTCAGTCATCGGACAGCGTGACTAGGACCAGATGGTCCAAAATGTTCCCACCCACATGTCTGGGGAGTCCACTGGACTGGCTGGGATCCAGCGCCCCTCTCTCCATGTGACCGTGTACCCTCTAGGAGGTGAGCTGGAATTTCTTCACAAGGTGGGCCTCAGGGTCCCAAGAGTGGCAAAACCTGTTGAGGCCTCATCTTGGGGCCCCTGCAGAATCATTTCCACGGCATTGTACTGGTCAGTGTCAATCACAAGATCAGCTCACAACCAGGAGGGAGGGAAACAGACCCCACCTCTTGATGGAAGTAGCTGCAAAATCACATTGTGAAGGGACATGCCTGGAGATGGGAGGAATTTGTGGCCGTTTTTAATGGATAATTTATTATGTCCTTTTAACACTGAAAACAACTCTGTGAACAACCTCTATGCTACGTCCGTTGTCCGTGTTGGTAAGTGAACTATCTGCTATCCCTTCGTTGCCCAGCGTCCGTCTAAGCTGCTGTGAGCCTGGTTGTGAACCTACACGTGCAGGGCGGGCCGCTCAGTGTGGGCCGCCGCTGTGGACACTCCAAACCGTCGCGGCGCCCGGAGAACTGACGCATGTGCACGGGGACCGTCACACGCACCCCGGGAAGCTGGGGACTCTGTGTCCAGGATGCCTCCGGTAACGTTTCAGACCCAGACGGTGAGGTGGGGCCGCACGCGGGTTTCCCGCGCAGCTTGGAGGCGGTGATGGGTCCGTTGGTTTTCTGGGGCTGAGCACCTGCGTCGTCGGCGCCAGCCGCAGGCCCCGCGGGCCCGCGTGGCGAGCGTCCCACCCAAGCCCAGAGCCGCGGAGAAACTAAGGTAAGGGAACGGGTGCAAAGACAGATTTTCCACGGAAATACTTATTAAAAAAACAACCTGATTTCCTGCAGTTAACAAATCAGACATAGGAGTACTTTTCAGTGGTTTTATAATTTCTGTGCGCACGTGGAGCCTGGGCCTGAGTCTCTGGCGACTGTGAGCAGGTGTCCTGGCGACCGCCGGGAGGAGGTGGCTGCAAAAACGCGGGCGGTGGACCTGCAAGAGGCTCCCGGGGGATGAGGTCACAGCGGCTCGACAGCACCCCCGCACCCAAAGGTCTCCCCACCGCTCCCCTGAATTCGCAGGGGCGGCCGCAGCGGGCGCGGTAAAAGTGCTCCAGGTGAGGCTCGAACTCACAACCTCGGCATCGCCCACCGGCCACTGTCTTATAAGTACCGCGCGCTAACCGATTGCGCCACTGGAGCCGTGCGGGAGTGCGGCCGCGGAGGTGGTGTTAATATATGCTTCCGGCCGAAGGCGGCGCCCGCTGCGGAAGCGGGTCGTGCGAGCGAGGCTTCCAGCCGCGGGCGGAAGCCGGGTCCCGGATCCCCGGGGCCGCCGTCGCCGCGGAAGCTGGAGGCTGAGGGTCGCGGTTCCCCGCTCTCGTCCCCGCGGCTTCCCTACACCCAAGCTGGGATTGGAAAGCACTTGAACGACAGGTCACATCGGTCCAAACGGCCACGTGCGACGCAGACTCCGTACCCTAGGAGGAGCCCCCCCCCCCCGCTCCGCCCCCAGGAGCGAATTCCACCTGCGTTTCCAGCTGGGGGTTCCCGCGGGCCTTCCTCCCGCGCCCGGACACCTGCCCTCCCGACCCCTCGCCCCTGTGCTCTAACCCCACGATGTTAAGACATTTTCCTACCCCGAAACCTTCGGAGAGCTAATATTTCCTTCAGGAAAAACACTGTTTTGCAAATACACAGCTGCAACCTGGGCTAAGGAGATGCAGGAAACAATGTGATAATTCCGCGAGAATTTTTCTAAGGTCTCACACGCAAACCCATTGTTTCCATGTGTTGTAGCTCATTTCAGACTTTGTTCTCTGAAGGTTTTCCTTGGAGTATTTTTGGAGTGGGCAAGGCTGTAACTACACACACACACACACACACACACACACACACTCATACGTACCCACATACGCATTTATGTATTTTTTAATTGGAAAAATTGTTTCTGCACTTCTAATACATAGTATTGTGCAGGAAACAGTCTCGCATACATATCTGCAGTAACTGTCACATACTCTGTTTAGAGGCAAAGCACCATGGGTAAAGCTGACCATCCGTCCAGAGCTCTCTACTTATGGGATCTCGCTTTCCAATTTACATTAATTTTTAAAAGTCAGAAGTGTTATCTCCAAAAAACGTGAAAAGAACTGTAAAAAAGTAATCACTTTATTCAATATTACAGTTGTAGAAATGAGTGTATTTTCTTTAAGAAATGAAAAACAGGAGAACCTCGCTGGCTCAGGTCACGATCTCAGGGTTTGTAAGTTCGAGCCCCAACATCAGCTCTGTGCTGACAGCTCAGAGTCTGGAGCCTGCTTCAGATTCTGTGTCTCCCTCTCTCTGCTCCTCCCCTGCTCCCACTCTGTCTCTCTCTCAAAAATAAATAAATGTTAAAAAAAATTAGAAGTGAAAAACTAAAAAGGGGATGCCACTTAACCCGGTTGGGACATCAGTATGGTCCAGCAGGAAGAAGTACTGTGATGAGTTTGGTCTCTCTGACACCAAGAGGACATTCCAACTCAGGCTTGAACATGCTCTGGTATTCTCAGTGGACAAAGGGTTCACTTCACTGCTGCTTTCCATTCTTTTCCACATTTCACACCAGAAGGTTGGAACAGCCTTTAAAAACTTTGTTAACAGGAGCCAATCCAATGTCCACTGATTTCTTCTCAAAAGGCATTTTAACTCATCAGATAGCCCAGCAGTTTCTTTCTCATGAACACTCTAGCCATGACAAAACTCAACAGGACACAGATGAATCCAATGAGTTAGAAGAAGACATCTACTGAGTGTGGGAATGTTTGGTGCATTTGATCCGTCCAGGATTGTGAAACCTGAGTCCGTCATTGTAAACAGGAATCTGGATGCGAGTCCTTCCACAACATATTGTCCATTAACACCGTAGGCCAGGAAAGCTACTGGTCTGTGACACCCATGTTCATCTGTCATACAGCCAACGCTTGGAGGTTCAGCAATAACACCATAAATTATTCTTCCAGTGATGAGGAAGTAAGAACCACCAGAGCGTACACAGTCATGGCCAACAGCATGTGCACCCAGGGTGCCGTCTTCAGCTTCAGCGGTGCAGCGGTGGGGGAGGGGGGGGGGATGCAGATTTGAGCTCTAAGAACAGGACTCAGTACAAAGTCTCCATGTTGGTGGTGGCAGGAGCGGCTCCTGACCTGCTGTATTATTTTGTTTTTATTTAGCACTATAACATAAACTATTTCCCGTGATGGGCAAGCTAAAGGAAGCACTTATATAGTCCTTGCTATTGGGTTGGACCTGTTACTCCACGTTATTACACATTTGCACAATGTTCAGTCCATCCACTGATATACCACAGTTTAATCAATGCTGCCGGATGTCTTTCCCTGTTTCCTGATGAAGAGAATATTTGGTGCTGAGGTACATTTTACAGTGTAAGGACCAGCGCTCCAGAACAGAGACTGTCTTTCCTTCTGATCCCTTGTCTTCTCTTCCTGGGAATAGCCCAGCCTGAGCTAAAGAGCTAGCTGGGGACTTGGTCCTGGGGAAGGGCCAAACGTCTGACCAACCCATTGACCCCCTCTTGTCTCTGACCCCAAAACCATAAACATTGTCTTCTGAGTAGGAATGTGGCCTTCCTAGCTGAAAAGTCAGTCTCTGCCCCTTCCCAAAGGATCGATGTCCTTAACTCTAAACAAATGTAGATGTTCTCTGAGCCAGGTTTGGGGATAAGATGATAGTGTTGGGATGTACAGAAAGTGTAATGACTCAAGGGTAAGATTTTATTATGGTGTTCAGATGATTTTTTTAAACTAATGATTCCAAAAAAGGTCATACTCAATCTCATTTTCCACATATTTCTTTAAAGAGTCACAGGGTGGGGGCGCCTGGGTGGCGCAGTCGGTTGGGCGTCCGACTTCAGCCAGGTCACGACCTCGCGGTCCGTGAGTTCGAGCCCCGCGTCGGGCTCTGGGCTGATGGCTCAGAGACTGGAGCCTGTTTCCGATTCTGTGTCTCCCTCTCTCTCTGCCCCTCCCCCGTTCATGCTCTGTCTCTCTCTGTCCCAAAAATAAATAAACATTGAAAAAAAAATTAAAAAAAAAAGAGTCACAGGGTGTAAATTAATGTTTTCTAACAAAGATACCACATCAGGTGCAATGGTTTCAATTAGGGCTATTCTTCGGCATAGATCGTGGTAGGTAGTCCACTGTCATTTTCCAGACTCTTTCTTTTACTCTTTGTAGGGAAGAAACTGGTGCATTAAGTGGAGACACTATAGGGATCCCAATTGTGCATCGATTTTGGCCCATCTGTCACGGTCCCTGGGAGGATGGTTTCCATTCACCTGAATGGCTTCATTTACTGGCCCAGCTGGGAACTGGGGAGTCAACCTCAGGCCTTCCTCTCGGCTTCTACTGTGATAGTTCCTCAGACCACATGCCAAGAAGTCAATGTAGTGGTTACGCCAACTCCCACAAATACCATTCTAACTGTACATTTGGGGACAGGAGAAATTTCCGCCCCATGGATCCATGGCCTTAGTGGATGAACCAGCCCTGGGCCAGGACTCCATTTGCTGCCTGGACCCTGTAGCCTCCATTCTAACCAGGGGCCATGATGACACAGTGGGCCTTCTGGTATCAATGTCAAGTTGGACCTTATTTAAAACAGTCCTTGAAATGTAAGGGTGTTTCTCTTTCTGAGTTTATGGCTGCTGAGTGAATGGTCACAAGTCCCTTTAGGGAAGGAATGGGGAAATTATATTCTCTATATTTGTGGTGCTGTTGCAGGGTCCCACTTCCTCAGGACTTGGCTTTTCCTCTGGTTCAAGATCAGAGCTGAGCAAGGTATGCTGATTTTGTTTTTAGTTGGGGCTGCTGCCCTCAGTCTACTGGTTATGTATTCCAGGTTCTTCTGATTATGCAGACAATGATACCTTGTTGGCTGTTCATCTCCCTTGCTTCTAGGGATGCCGTGTTCTATTAATCATCTCCGACACTCTACAGAGTTGCCTGCCCCCACTCCCACCACCCCCCACACAGATTCTGATGTATGAGTGCCGCCATCTCTGGCCCGAATCATTTCAGGATCCTATAATCCGCATCGTTAACAGCGAGGACACTTTTGTAGCAGAATCTCTCATCAACCACACTCACCACACACTTCTCCGTGATCCTGCACATTCTTTTTCATGTTTTCAAACTCCTGCAATACTTTGTCTTCAGTGACTTTCCAGCATTACTTTTCGGAGCTTTTGATCCCTCCTTTCTGTCATTAGACACAATAGTCCTGGTATTTCTACCATATTTGGTGAGGGCCATTTCTTTGTCTAAACAGGGGAATCCTAACGGTGTGTTGGTTCTTGCCAATGTGTAAAACCTCTGCACTCGGTGAAAATGCTCCAATATCCATGAACTCTCTTTCAGCTAACTTTGTGTTTCATGCCCCTTGATCAGGAACCCTTGGAATCTAATTCTTTTTGGGCGGATATTGAATGGGTGTTTGGCAGAGCACCAGCCTCTGCATTATCACCAAGCAAGAAGGACGTGCTTACCCTTAATAAGGAGGGCTGGGGGTCTTGGAAAGTCTGGGGATTTAGATGTTCTAATGCATCCAACCAGATGTATCCATCCAATGCCTCAAGGTTCTATTCTTTTCCAATCCAGGCCATGTGACTTGAGCATAGGAGATAATCTGGGTTTGAGGGTTTAACCTTCTTTGGAGTCCTACTATTCCTACGATTAAGTCTTGAACCTGAACCCTTGCCTTTTGTGCTCTTGAGTTGCAGGATATGAGAAGTTCTTTATCTCCTCTTGGGGAGGCACTCTGGTTTTCACAGTTAGCCCTTATCTGGTGAGAGGTCACCCTCAGTCTTTAAGCATCTCCCTCCAAAGCATCAATTTCTTCTCAGAACAACCTTAAAATTGCCTTAAAATTATATCACCTCAAAAGTACCACTCTCTCACATTTCTCAAGTGCCTGATCCGTCACATTCACCAGCACATGGAGCTACCAGCGTGACCGCCTTGTGCATGTTTGGTGAGAGTTGTAAAAACTGCACCTGCTGGTCTGTATTCTGGCTGTTTGTGCTCCCCCCACCCCCCACACTGCCAGCCAGATAACAGACAGTTCAGCTTCAAAACTCTTATCTATCATCTATCTATCTATCTATCTATACATATATACACCTATATATGTATATATATGGGGCACCTAGGTGACTCAGTCTGTTGAGCATCCAACTTCGGCTCGGGTCATGATCTCATGGTTTGCGAGTTTGAGCCCTGCATCGGGCTCAGAGCCTGGAGCCTGCTTCGGATTCTGTGTCTCCCTCTCTCTGCACCTCCGCTGCTCCCACTCTGTCTTGCTCTGTCTCAAAAGCAAGTAAAGATTAGAAAAAAATTTATTAACTCTCATTTTAGCATCTTATTTCTCAGATCCCCTTTGGTTACCTGTAGGGACTCAAAGATGGAGATCGGCATTCAGAGTTTAGTGGAACACTACTTCAGGGTCAACACAAAGGCATCAGACCCTCGGGGGTGTCCGCAGCTAGGACGGGCCCTTCAGAGCTGTCCCAAGTTGGGAAGTCAGGTCTTGCCTTTTATACCCTCCGCTGACTGTAATTGGATACAAGCTGCCCCTGGAGAGGGGACATGGCTTTGACCTGAGACAACTCCTAATCAGGGGTGACAGTTCAGAGCCACCAGGTGACAACCTTCCAAGGATCTGGGAGGACAGTTCCTTCTAGGCAAGGGGTTAAGGTAATTTGGGAAACACACCATCTCTGGTAGTTACAGTGAGAAAGAACAGAGAGATGAGACAAGTTTGAGCACAGGACAAGGTATAAAAACCACCACAGTGATGCCAGGTGCTGCAGAAAACATTTTATTGGGACAGGACAGGGCTAGCTGTGATGCTGAGGAACGTAGGATGGAGAGAGGAAAGCCCATCCTTCCAAGGGCGCCTGGCCCGGGTGTCGTAGCCTGAGTGCACTAGAGGTCAGACCCTAGGAAAGTTTCTGTAGGATCTAAGTGAGAGGGAGGCTCTGGAGATGCCCCTCCCTTCATGCGAGGCAGTCCCCTGCTCCCACTCCACCCCAGGGCTCCTAAACCAGAATGACAGGTCGGTGTGCATGTGGGACGGTGGGTGTCACGGGTGAACGATGATCTGAAAAGACTTGGGAACTGACAATGCGTGTTTGTCCTTAGGGGAGGGAAAATGTTATGAGGTGGAACCCAGACTGTGTGCTACCACCCCACTGTTCTTTCTACACCTGTCGGGTGGAGAGAGCAGGGGCAACGTGGTGTCTAGGAATGCACTTCTCCAGGATACTGTGGCAGACTGACCCATCCTCACGGAAGGCTGATGTTCCCTTGATGGATAGGAGTGATGCCATCTGCAACAGGCGTCTGAGGATGTAGGGTTTCCAGTGTTTTGTGCTTCTCCCACGTCCGTACTCTTACAAGGAGAAATAGCAGCAGCCTTCTGAGCATCAATCTACTTGGTAGGGAGGGGGAACTTCAGCAGGATAGAGTGATTTGGTCGAGTGGAGGCCATTTAGGAAGACAGCGTAGGGAAATACGGAATTTTTTAAAAACAGGTCTTCAGGTAAGAAGCAGGATGGCTCCCGCCCCACACGCGGGATTCCTATTTCGTTTTTAGCTGCTTCAGGTACTCCAGGATGTCCAATCTGACGGTGCTGATGGGAGCCTGGTGGAACCAGCGCATGACAGGGACCCCATTGGGCCCCACCAGGAACTTCTCAAAGTTCCAGCGGACGTCGTGGACCTTTACCGGCTCCCAGGATATGTGTCTGAAAGAGCCCAGCACCTCAGAGGGGTGAGGGCAGGAGAGCTGGAGCAGAGAAGGAACAGAGAAACATCATTCTTGCTACTTTCGCCCACGGGGAATCCGCCCCTCCCACGCCTAGATACTCTGATTTCCTGTGATTCTCAACAACTCTGATTGCCACCATGCCAACCATCAAGACAGCTGTCGGGGGGCACCTGGGTGGCTCAGTTGGTTAAGCGTCCGACTTCAGCTCAGGTCATGATCTTGCGGTCTGTGGGTTTGAGCCCCACATCTGGCTCTGGGCTGATGGCTCAGAACCTGGAGCTTGTTTCGGATTCTGTGTCTCCCTCTTTCTCTGATCCTCCCCTGTTCATGCTCTCTCTCTCTCTCTGTCTCAAAAATAAATAAATGTTTAAAAAAAATTTTTTTTTTAAGATGGCTGTCAGTATTACAGGAAGAGTCTGTTCCCCCCTCCTGCTCCCCGGTGACCCTGTGATCACACAGCCATGCTGCTGTGGGTAAGACACGTCACCTCTATGGCTGTCAGTTTCCTGTTCTGCAAAGTGAATGGCTTAGATTAGAATGTGCTTCTCCAGGTCTCAGGGTTCCTGGGCCAGAAGCATCTCACAAATATCTTTGGGACCAACATGGAGTTCCAACATTTTGTTTCATCAAATAACAAAACCTTTCGGAAACATCATCACTTCATCATTTAATTTTAAAAAGGTTACTGTAAGAATAAATTCTATATACATCCTAATCTGAGACTAACAGGAAACCCTATAAGTCAGTTGAGTTTCCGAAACCCTCCTTACACTGTCTTGTTTTCTCCCATTTGCTGAGACTGTATAAAAATCGCAATGTGAGCCAGTGCTGCCTAAAAGTGGCCTCCAGTTCTCTGTACCTAAAAGTCAGCGTTTTAGCAAAGGCACTTATTAACCTGTTGATTTCTACATCTCCCTCTCCAATACTAGCCCATCAAGGAGTAGAGACTGTGTCTTCTTTTTGTCCATATTGTTTAGGAAACTGCCTGAGACTCCGCAAATGTACCTCGAATGAATGAATTCACCACGCAGGCTGGTCCTTGGAAACAGTGTCATTCTACACAGCGCTCTCCGTCACCAAAGCCAGAGCCTCGTAAATGGACAAATGAAACCCCGATCCCTCTGCTGAGCCGGAGATCTCTTGCAAAGATCTCATCCCGTTTGCGGGCATGAGACCCTTTTCCACCACATCGGTTGTAAGGAAGGGAAGAGGGAAGAAGAGGTTTGGGTCAGTAACTCACTCACCTTCAAGAAGCTGAAGACTTTCTGTTCTGTTTTGCCATTCACATCCCCTTTCTCAAAAAGCTGGAAATTCGGTACATATCCTCTCCCTGGACGCACATACCTGCAATGACTCACAGTTGCCAGAGAGCTCCAGAGTGTAGGAGAGAAGGCTGTGGGGGGCCCCGGGGCTGGGGGTCATGGGAAGGGCAGGAAGAAGGGCAGATACAGAAAACAGGGCCCGGGGAAATAAGGCCATTCTTTTTTTTAATTATTATTATTTTTCAATATATGAAGTTTATTGTCAAATTGGTTTCCATACAACACCCAGTGCTCATCCCAAAAGGTGCCCTCCTCAATACCCATCACCCACCCTCCCCTCCCTCCCACCCCCCATCAACCCTCAGTTTGTTCTCAGTTTTTAGGAGTCTCTTATGCTTTGGCTCTCTCCCACTCTAACCTCTTTTTTTCCCTTCCCCTCCCCCATGGGTTTCTGTTAAGTTTCTCAGGATCCACATAAGAGTGAAACCATATGGTATCTGTCTTTCTCTGTATGGCTTATTTCACTTAGCATAACACTCTCCAGTTCCCTCCATGTTGCTAAAAAGGGCCATATATCATTCTTTTTCATTGCCACGTAGTACTCTATTGTGTATGTAAACCACAATTTCTTTTTTTTTCTTCAATATATGAAATTTATTGTCAAATTGGTTTCCATACAACACCCAGTGCTCCTCCCAACAGGTGCCCTCCTCAATGCCCATCACCCACCCTCCCCCATCAGCCCTCAGTTTGTTCTCAGTTTCTAAGAGTCTCTTATGCTTTGGCTCTCTCCCACTCTAACCTCTTTTTTTTTTTAAATAAGGCCATTCTTCACGTCAGGCTCCCTGATTCACGTAACTTGTCTCTGTTCCACAACCTGAGCCTGTGCCCCTGCACTGCTTCTGTTCCGGCTCCTTCTATGGTCCTGCTCCTCTGCGGTCCGTCCAGACCTCACTCCCAGGGAGAAGGAGAGTGTCCAGACACCGCCAGACCCACGTCAGGGGAGGACAAAGTTGATGTCGGTGTAACCCACCCCCGACCCAGGAAGCCTCGTGTGAGCATGCCCCGCAGGCTGAAGAAAGGTGGGCAGAGGCCTCCTGTGGGCCCAAGCACCAAGCAGGCACTCACTTCAGCCCCGGAAGGATCTCCGAGTTCTCTCCTGGTTCCTGGTTCCCAAACTGGTTGCAGGGAAAGCCCAGCACGACCAGGCCCCAGGGCTTCAGCTCGTCCTGAAGTGCGTTCAGTTCTGTGGGAAGAGAAGAGACTGCCTGGTGGCCTGGCCGGAGACTCTGCCTCGTGTAGAGAAAGATCTATGGAGCCACCCATTTTACAGAGGAGGAGACAAAGGCTCAGGGAAGGAAAAGCCTCTAGCTGGAAAGACCTTTAGTGACAGGGCTGGAGTTACGTGCCGGAGCTCCAGACACGCATTCAAAAGCCCTTTATTACAGGGTAATATTTCCCCAATCTGTGGCACATCAGGATCAGCGGAGGGCCCTTCCTGAAAAGCAGGGATGCCCAGGTCGCATCCCAGAGAATTCTCTGGCTCTTCTTCTGAGCTGGCCCCCAGTCATCTTTACTCTTCAAAACCTCACCAGGTTACTATGGATTGTGACAGGTGTGACTGCTTATGGACAGTGCATGCAGGGGTTACTTAATGGGTTCGGTTTCAGTCTGGCAGGATGAAAAAGTTCTGGAGGTTTGTCTCCAGATCTGTGAGTGTGAACACACTTAACACTTCTGGTCAGTACAATTTGGAAATGGTTACAAGTGTAAATTTTATGTTATATCTTTTGTTAACCACAACTGAAAAGAAAATGTTTGCCTTCCCTGGTTGGTTCATTGCAGGACTGAATCTTTCTTTCTTTCTTCTTTCTTTCTTTCTTTCTTTCTTTTTTAATTTTAATGTTTATTTTTGAGAGACAGAGAGACATAGAGTGTGAGCAGGGGAGGGGCAGAGAGAGAGGGAGACACAGAATCGGAAGCAGGCTCCAGGCTCTGAGCTGTCAGCACAGAGCCCGATGCAGAGCTTGAGCCCATGAGCCAAGAGATCATGACCTGAGCCAAAGTCAAGAGGCTCAACCGACTGAGCCACCCAGGTGCCCCAATCTCTTTCTTTCTTTCTTTCTTTCTTTCTTTCTTTCTTTCTTAAGAAAAAGACACAGATGACGATAATGGGCTTCTCTCCTCTGTACAGACTGGGTCCCCTGGGTGGAGCAGGAAATAGACCTGATGGGCAGAGAGAGCCAGAGAAACTCCAAGCCCAGCTTCCCGGTGTTCTTCAACATCCTCAGGATGTTCTACGTCAGTCCTCACCGACATGCCGGAACACACGAGCCCGCACCTGCCTCCTTCCACTGTCTTCCCATCCTTTGCTCAGATTTTTGTCATCAGCTTCTTTGTTAACCCTTTCTGGGCTAGATGGCTTCAGTGCCCTGACAGATACTAGCCGGTCCCACGAAGATTCTCCACAACCAACTGGTCAACAGGAGCCTCCTCTTAGTCCTTTTCTTTCCTCCCTCCCTCCTTCCTTCCTTTCTTCTTTCCTTCCTTTCTTCTTTCCTTCCCTTTTCTTTTCTTTCTTCTTTCCTTTTTCTTTACGAACTAGACATTGGCTTCCTGATTCCATACGGTTCCCCAGTACCTCTCCCCACATCCTTCTTACCTGTCTTCAGTCATCGTACGTGATCACTTGCTCTGGGAAAGAGACAATAAATTAGGAATCCCATCTTCCAGTCCTTGGGAAACTATTCCTTAGTTGCCTTGTCTGTTCTGTACAGAGTGGGAACTGAATACATGAATTTTTAAAGTCACCGTAAACTGGTAAAATGAATTATGGTCCAATAGAGTGTCATTCAGTCTTTAAAAAGAATGAAGAGGTGGTCTGAACTCTAAAGTACTTTAGTGGGATGCCTGCTTGGCTCAGTCAGTAGAGTGGGTGACTCTCAATCTCAGGCTTGTGATTTCAAGCCCCACATTGGACATGGGGCCTACTTAAAATAAATAAATAAATAAATAAATAAATAAATAAATAAATAAATAGTTTATTAAAATAAAAAGCAAAGTGACAAGCAGTATTTACATTATGTTACAATGGGGGGGGGCAGAAAAAAGAATTTGCGGATTCTGTAAACATAATACCAGTCATCTAGAGAGAGGGGGACAAGGAGCTGGAAAGACTTCTTCTCACTCTAGACTTGATTCCTATAATTTGTGAGCCTTGTGAACATGTTACCTATTCAAAACACAACATAATCAAAAACAACAAAAAAATGAAACCCTTATTACTTCAAACATAAGAAGTGCCTCTATTTCTGGTTAAAATCCATCCTGTTCATTATTCACCGGCTTCGAAACCACACGGCCGAAGATACGAGAAAGATGAAATCGCTCCCTGAGTAACGTACAGAGACGGGGAAACCACGTCCAGGAGACCGTGAGGTGCAGCCGGACGACTCGCCTCTACCCCCACCTGCTGGGCCAGCTCTCCGGACAGACACAGCTGCAGCCCATCCCCACCGCCTCTGCCTTAGCAAGTTACCCTGGAAAAGTCTCAAAAACATCAATGCTGTCTCGTATTTACCAAGACTTCTGGAATCTGCGCCGAGGCCCCGAGTCCTCAGATATATGTTATTCTCCCGGAAATCTCAGGAGCAAAGCAGAGGCAGGATGTAGGGAAGGGCTCAGCAAACTTTGTATGAAGACAGTGGACACCTTAGACTCTGCAAGCCGGATGGTCTCCATCCCTATAATCATCAACTACTCAACCCGGCCTTGAGGCGTAAATCAGCCACGGGCAGTATGGAAGCACATGGGCATGGCTGTGTCCCAATAAAACTTTGTTCACAGAAGCAGGCTGACCAGATTTGACCCGTGGGCCATTGCTTGCTGGCTCCTGACATGAGGGAATGAAGTCCCTGGGTCGTGAGGATCTACTTCAAGGCGTAATTAGAATGTAATCCTACTTATGATTTAGAACATGCTGAGCAGGAAACTGTAATCCCAAGGACAGTGGCTCTGAATTCTTACCAGGATACTGAGCTGTCAGACCGCAGTAGGTGGCCACGTTGACGAAAAGGACGTGCTTGCCCGCGTACTGCTTGAACTGAATGTGTTCCTTTCCATTAAGAGTGAGGGCGTCATATTCGTAGATGGTGCCTTTCACATCTTTGTCGCAATCCATCTGGAAGATTTTTAAAAGGCTAATATTAGTAACGGTTCCTAACACCTGTGAAATCTGTCAGCGCACTCAAACGGTAACGGCTGCATTAACCGAAAACGAACCAGCAAACAAACAGGGCTTTTCTGAGGCGTCCACGACACGATGGAAACTTATGTCTTGTGACTGGACAGCCAATGGTGTTTGAGCGGCAGGCAGTCAAATGTCCCCTCCCGTCATCCTGGCAGAGGCAGGGCGCCGGGAAACGTGCCAGGATGACATGAAAAGAGCAGAGATTCACGAAGTAAGGGAGGCCGAAGAGGAAAGCTCGCTGCCCTTTGTGCTTCTGTGGAAATGAGGCTTCTTGCTGGTTCTGGACGGAAGGTGTCCCGCCTAGACTCTCCCACAAAGGGCAGGTGTGGGATGGCTTATGTATCTGAGGACGGCCTGGTCACTTCTGTAACTTTCCCGAGGCCTCCCGACTGCTTGCTCCACGCATCAGCGTGGTGTGGAAGGAACTCCGGCCTGGGGATCCAAAGCCAGCTCTGCTCCCCAGTTCCCTGTGAACCTGGGCCGTTCTCATCCTTGACCCTCAGTTCCCCCGCGGGTAAGACGAAGACATTCATCTAGAGTCCCATCAGCTCTTCAAGCGGCCTTCCAGGTTTTACCTTCTAGAACCTAACGTCAGCCCTGCTTGGGATACTTCTGTCCCTCACGTCTCTCTTGCTCGTGTGATGGTTTTACAAGCCACCACCGTGACGCTCCTTCTGTAGCTCCCAGCAGAGGACAGCGAGAGCCCAAGACCATCTGCTGGTGCCGCGAACATCTGTCCAGCAGCACCTGCTCTCACATAATCAGCCCCCCACCGCATCGTGCTCTAGGAATCGAATTCTCGCCTTCATCACTGGCTCCGTCTGTCCTGTTCCTCCCCGGATCTTCTGAGCATACTTGAGCAGGATTCTGTGTGACACAAATAAGTTCCATATAACAGAAATACTCTGTACATGACATTCTCGCTGCCTGATTTTAGGTTAAATTCCTCTACAAGGCAGATCTCGCCTTGTTCTTCCCCCACTCTATTCTTGTAGAGTCCACGAGGGACCCAAAGGGTCTGGACTCCACAGTGCTCATCAGCACAGCCTCACAGAATCCAGGGAGTGTGAAAAGGAAGCTACCAAGCCTCATGGCGAGACAAAGGCAGAGAGGAACTGGTCAGAGAAAGGGGAGAAGGACGAAATGCGATAAGGAAGGTCCAGATTTAAAGTAGGATTAACCCAGACTCCTTGGAAATCCAAGGGACTAGAGAGGATTTGAGTCAGCCAGCCAGCCAGCACCGGTCCTGATGCCACACAAACAAAACCGGACTTTCTCCAACCTTCTTGGCCAGCTGCTGCTCTCGCTAGCACACCGGGCTGCGGGCCTCAGTCCCTGCCCCTGGTCAGAAGGCTGCCTCCTCTAAGCAGGCCTCTGCGCTTTCCTCTAAGTGCACAGAGACACACATGCCAGCAAAACTGAGAATGTTGTGTGAAAGCATCGATCTCCATGTCCATGGTGCCGGTGCCAAGCTGAACGTTTTTCATGATTTGTCTTTTCCCCCCTTTGCTACCGCAGTGAAAATTAATGACAATCACGTTGGGTACCAGGGTGTGGGGATTTAGAGACTCTGGACCTGGAGAGCCCTTTGCGGTACTTACTGCTGACACTCAGTGCTGTTTCCAACGTATCTAAGTCCACATGACGGGTCTCCTATACCTCCAGACTCAGCTTTTCATTAAGCAAATTCTACAGCCCAGGGTCCGGGGCCTTCATACCCAACCAGGCAGCACGCAGTGACAGAAAAGCACATCAAGTCTCAAAAGTAGAGCGTTCTCTGGTCAATTTCAGAGCAGTAGGAAGATCTTCCCAGAGCTGCCTTTTACTGAGCACATCGCACGTGTTATAATTACTGTTATGCCACCCACAAGGTAGACACTGTCACCCATGACTTCATAGTGAGATGGCAGAGGCTGACAGAGGTGAAGGGTGCCCCGCTACGGACGAGAGTTTGCTCGCCTCTCACTTCATGATCCCATTCTGCCTCCAAGTCACCTAGATCCCATCTATCCATCCCTGAGCTGTCCTCCCACTGCCACACACACACACACACACACACACACACACACGTTGCCTCAATAAGGCAACGGAGCCATGAAATGGGACTAGACTGAGGCCAGAATCCAAGACTTGATTCCAAATTCAGTTGCTTCAGTCCTCCAGTTATTTCTGCACGTGCTTTATGCTTCTCTGGTAGCTCTGTGACTTTATCCATCTGTAAAACTTCCACATTGATTCTTTCCTCCTCTTCGTGGGCATCCCACTGAGATGACTTAGCCCACGGTCTCCCCCAAACCCTGCCGCCCACTGTGATGCCCGAGCCAGCCTTGCCTGGGGCCCAGCTGAGGCCGATACTGACGTGGCTGGAAGGGTATCCAGGCGACCCTAAATGGGGATGGAGAGGAGCAAGGACCACAGTAAGGAGCCTCTTCCCTAGATTCGGCTCAAGGAACACCGTTTATAGGACTGAAGAAGAGGCAAGAAGAAAAGAAAGGTTAATGGAAAGCACAAGAAGAAAGCAAGCGGAGGCGGGAGTCTTGCAAGAATGACTGACGCAGGACAGAAGGACAGAAGGGTGACTCTACCTTGGAGCCCCGCCCCGCCCCCTCTGGAGTTCACTCACCTTCACCTTCTCTGGGGGCTTGGGATTCGTGCACGTGACGCCGACTAGCAGAAGAGGGAAGAGGGAGGAGGCCGGTAACTGTGCCATCATCCTAGTGTGTGAGGTTCTGGTCTTGGAGGCTGGGATCTCCCGCACTCTGGCAGCGTTTTGACACACTAGCCAAGCCTGTGCAGGCCAGTCGCAAGCCGGCAAGGGTTTCTGGGGCATTAAGCGGGGATGTAGAATTTAAACCACATCCTCACCCACACACGCCCCCACGTGCACTCAGTGCTCACCAGTGCGATGAGGGCCTGGGACTCATATAAATTCTGGCAGAATTATGAAAAGGTGAGGGCAAGGGCCCATGGTCCTTGAAGATTACTGTCTGCTTTAGCTGGGTGGAGGGTAGTGTCCAGATGCAGAGAGAGCCTCCCCAGCCTTGCAGTAAAGTCACTGGAATCAGGACCACACAGACCCCAAATACCATTCGGGGTATCATGATTTGTGGACCACCGAGGGCCTCTCTAAGAGAGGTGGAAGGAAACTGGCCCTGAGGGAGTAAAATATTTGCAATAAATGTGAAGGAAGCACATTAATATCTCATGCTACACCTGCCTTCAAGCGCTCCCAAATCAGTAAGAAAAAACAAGCAGCCCAACAGACACATGGGCGCCAGGCAGGAAACCAAATGGCATCTGTGCTGGGATACAACGTTCTCCTTCACCAATAATCAAAGACGTATAAATAAGAAAAGATGCATTCTGTGTTTATCAGATTGGCCACAGTTAAAAGGCGCGGAGGCACCTGCCTGGCTGTCATCGGTCTGGTATGGGGGGGTGGTTTGCACACCAGACGGGGAAGGGAGCCGCCAGTGGCTGCCAGTTTTCTGGAGGAGAATCTACCATTCTGAATGTGCTTCTTTTGAAAGTGCTCTTAAGGGGCGCCTGGGTGGTGCAGTCGGTTAAGCGTCCGACTTCAGCCAGGTCACGATCTCGCGGTCTGTGGGTTCGAGCCCCGCGTCAGGCTCTGGGCTGATGGCTTGGAGCCTGTTTCCGATTCTGTGTCTCCCTCTCTCTCTGCCCCTCCCCCGTTCATGCTCTGTCTCTCTCTGTCCCAAAAATAAATTTTAAAAAAAAAGTTGAAAAAAAAATTTTAAAAAAATAAAAAATAAAAGTGCTCTTAATCTCCTGGAAGCCCCAGGGCCTGAGAAGGAAAATGGTAATGAGGCACGAATAAAAACGCTTTGCCTCTCAGCCAGCAGCTCTTGGTTTATCGAGTTCCCAACTGCTCGTCTCTGCTAAAATTGGGACTGGGTGAGGGATACAGGCCTGGATATTGCTGGATACCCCGCTTCAGTAACACATTTAACCCCACCCCGCCTCCCCGGAGGCCTCCCAGCCTCCTTGTGCACTTCTGGATCCCAGGTGCTGAGGCCTGAGTGAGTCACACTCCTCAATTCACAACCGCTTGTCCTTGCAAAGCCCCCTCTTGTTCTGTAGATTATTTACAGCCTCGATTTCCAAACCACATTCTCCAACCCCCCATCCCCATGGCTAAAATATGTTTCCTATTCCTGTGGTTTGTAATCCTGGAAGAAACTTGCACATTCCTCGTCAGATTACTAGCCCCTTAAAGCTTAAAAAAAACCACTCACTTCCCCCCCGCCCGCCCCCCACCTTTGGACATCAGAATCAAGTGGTTGAGTTCATCAAACTCTTACATTCATGGCACTTTATCATCAGGCTGTGCACTGATTGCCTTATTATATTAATTTAAAATGTTTTTTTCTTGTCTCCAATCCACCCCTATTTTCCGGCTCTCGGGAGGATGGGCAAGGAAACAGAGTGGCAGGTCGGGGCCCCAGACGACAGGAAGCCAAATGACTGAGACAAGGTGAAGGTTCGTGCAGGTTGGCTTTGAATCCCAAGTCGAGGGCGGGTGTCTGGGCTGGCCCTCGAGGACTAACAGGGAGACGTCGGGCTCTGGATTCCCCCCCCCACCTCTCTTCCCACAGCCTTCCCCACACAGGGTCTGTGGGCAGCTCTCTCTTCTACCCACCCCTCCCCACCCCCAGGGGGAAGTCCCTCTCAGCCAGCTTGTCGCCACCCCTCCTCCAGGTCCACACAAAGGGCAGCCTCGGCCTCCAAGTCTGATGGGGCTCAGTTCTTTGAGTCTGGGCATTCCTGAGCTCTCTTGGAAAACAGACGCTTTTGTTATCCCAGATTCCTCATCTCTCCTCCGAGGCCTCTAATCTGCTGGGGGATGGGGTGGGGGGAGCCCAAAACAATGACCTCTGACCCAGCCCCAAAGCTCCCACAGCCCGGTTTCCTGCCGTGTGAACCTCCGGACAGCAGACCTGACACCTGCCCCCCCCCCCCCCCCCCCGCAGCCTCTGTCTCAGCTCAAGAACGATGGACATTAAAATATACAGCCTCAAAAATAATGTTTTTGTTACTTACCAATGTTTTCCATTCCTTTATCCTTCCCAAGCTGTGTGACTTTGGGCAAGTTACCCTGTGTGCCTCTGGTCTTTGTTTATGAAGCTGGGAGAATAATACAAAGTTTACAGGGCTAATTTAAAAAAAAAAAAAAAGAGAGATGATTCATTCAAAGTCTAAACATGACCTGGCCAAGGTAAACATCCAGTGTTGACTCAACTAAGAAACGATGCACAAGTAGAAAACCCAGTTTACGCAAAGTCGTGGGAAATTGCTAACTGCTCCTCCATTGCTGTTATCAATTCCTTGCTCTCTTCACTATTTTCTCCTTGCTCAATGACTCGAGAGCAGAAGAGATTTCATCATAAACTCTGACTCAGTGGTGGGACTAAGTGGCCTAAAATCTCCACTGTTTGAGAATTCTGTCCGGGAGAAGAGAAATTTCCAGGGCTTGGGCTCCACGGTGGGAGGGCACTTCCTGTCACCATGGCGTCCCGGTCCACCTGCCCGTTCCAGCACCCCTGCCTCCTCCTCTTCCATCCACTGGAGCCGCTTATCCAGTCGCTGTTGTTGCCTTTCCGGAAGGTGCAAATAATCCCCCTCTTGTCTTCTCTCTTCCAGGTTCTTCACTTCCTGCGGACCCCCGGCTGTCGACCCCTCTCCACCGATAAAGAGACAGTAGGGTCAACCAGTTGAGCACAGCATCAAACCCAGCCTCTCCAGCGTGTACCATGCCTATCTGGACAGGCTCCCAGCCTCCTTCCCAGCACCCCCTCCTGCGATTCCCTGACTTCACACCAGCCGAATCCATCCAGTCTCTAAAACACACCTCTTTGCACTTATATTCTGGAACTTGGAGGTCAATTATTCTGAGTACTTTGGGATTCCACCACCCCCCCCCCCAAATTATCTCTATGTTTCTTCCCACCTAGAAGACAAGGATGCAATTTTATCAGATTTTACCAAACAAGATTTTAGGTGGAAACGTTTGTAACCTGAGCCATAGAGTTAAGGCTGGAAACCTGTCCAGACCTAAACTAAACCATAAACTCTTCTCACTTTCTGACTTTAAAAATCCTACACTTGCCCGTAATCCATGATATTTAATACACAATGATGAAGTTTTAAGGCGATGGTGGGGTGGTCCAGAGCCAACGGCCAAGAAAGAATTCTTGAAGACATCTTTGATGCAAAAGGTGATTTTATTAAAGCACAGGAACAGGACCCGTGGGCAGGAAGAGCTGTCCTGACAGATAACTGATTATGTACCCTCAGGTTGGGAGGGGGTGAGGGGTAGAGTAAGTCCGTAAGGAATTTTGGAAGCAGGGTTTCCAGGACCTTGAGGGGCTGGTGTTGCTAGGGAAATGCCACTTACCACCGTTTAGTAAAACCTCAGTCATGAGACCCTTCAGATGTAGGGTGGGGTTGCATATGCTTGGAGTATGTTTGCCAGCATGTATCTCAGGGCGGTTAAGACAAAGGAAGTAGACTTGCAGGATCCTGGGGGGATCAGGGTAATGTTAGGCCAAGGTTCCCTTTGCCCCAGCGAAGTGTCATCATTGAGGCAGCTGACCCCGTAGAGGGAGGTCATTCTATCAGTTTTGAGGACTTGTCGATGGGCTGTAGTCAGTAAGGGAATTTAGTTTTTCATTTGCCTTCGTTTCCCACAGCACCGTGGCCAGCACTGACACCCTTTCCTTCGTTCTTGGGCAGCCAGGAGTGTTCAAGGAAACACACGTCCCACCTGGGGGGTGGGGGGCGGGGGGAGGCTATAACCTGTACTTTGCCCTCAGCTCACCCCACATAGGGTGGCAGAAATCACTATGTCTCAACCACTGCCTACTTTTCCCATTCAGACTCCAACTTTTCCTTGAGCCAGGACTCCTTGGAGGAGAACTTTCTTGCCCAAGGTGACACAGCTAATGAGTGGCAGTTAAATAAAACCTCCAGACTCCCCATCCTCACTTCTGTTACTGACTTGATCCTGCCTGAAAATCAACAGCAAGTTTCTTGTGTTTTAATTAAAAGTAACAGGAGTTTGGTTCCTTTGGTTATAAAGGAAACAGGTTCAGCTTTTGCTCAGATGCTGTCCACCTCTTCATCCCAGATTCAAACCCAGCCTCTGCAACCCAGACCTGACATAGAGATTTTGGTCCCCATTTAGTTTTACTTGAATATTTTCCCTGAATTAGATCATCTCCGTTGGCATCTGGGATCCCCGTTCAGACCTCCAGGATTTTCTTTACTCTGGGTGTAAGTGTGAGGCATACGACTTATCCCTAAATCTGCAACTTTAAAATAATATTGCATATGTTTATGTAATATTTGTAGTTCACCAATGTCCTTCACATCAGTGATTCCATTTAGCCCTCCCAGTAAGCCGGTTAGGCAGATAGGACACGCATTCCTTGCTCGAATTTGCAATGGAAAAGTGAGGTTCAGACAGGGGACATGACTTGGGCAGTGTCAGAATAGTGTAGACGTAGACCAAAAGTTTGAGTTTTTATTTCAAATCCATTCGTCTCTCCACTCTTAGCTCAATTCCCCATAAAACATGTTTGGGAATGGAGGAAAGTCCCAGAGAGACCACAGTCCTTTTGCATTTAATTTTCATCCACACGTGTTCTTAACCTGCTGACTTCCTTTCCCAAACTTGCTGAGGTCTGGGACTCTCCCCTGGTCTGGGCTGACTGTGGCCCCGAGACTTCCCCAGAGCCAGGAGGCCTGGCACGCGGCCGTGTCACTGACCCCAGCTTTCTGCTCCAGGGAGAGCTCTGCTGCTTGGAGGTGAGGGTGGGAGGCAGTGAGAGGAAGGGTGTGTGCTCCCCAAGGTGTTCTTGTCTCTTACTCCAGCTCTAATGGGCTGGGGGAGGGCGTGGGAGAGAGCTCCGTGTCCTGGCACAACTACCGGAACCTGAGGAAAACCCACACGGTTGGAAACCAGAGCCCTCCCACCTGCAGATTCTGCAGTCTGTGCCTCAGGCCCTTGCTCCCAGGGAAAGAATAAGTACGCTAAATAAAAGATGCCCTTTGTCAACAAACATGCCCTGCGGCCATCGCCAATGACGTCCCAGATCTGTGAGGCTTTGAGAAAATACCTCCCTAGACCTCAGTTTACCCATTTATAAATCAGAAAATCACCAAAGTCCTTTCTAAGGCCGACATTCTCAGGTTTTTTTTGTCTCAGCTTTTGAGAGAGATTCTGAGCTCCTCTGAAGCTGAGTTGATCAGTTGTTACCCCGAGGCGATTGGGAAGCAAAAGTAAGAATCAAGAAATTCTGTGGATCTTGAGTTCTCCTGTGGCATATAGGTTTTCCAGGCCACAGCTGTATATGGTAGAGCCAGATGCTCAGTAAAGTAGAAAGACTGGCCGGTCCAAGCCACCAGGCCAGGGCCAGACACAGCTACAACCGAACCCCCACAACTGTCTATCCACGTTGCAATCAGATCGGATGCAGAACAGATTCGCAGTTGAGACCACTTGGCTTCTCTATCACCCCTTTGCCTCTAGCACCCTATGAAGGGTCTGAGGGCACCAGGATAACACCAGGACTTGACCTAGAAAACCCCTGCAGTCACCCCAGGGACACCCAGGGACAAGGTTGGCTCTCTTTCTGCCAAGATCAAGAGAGGCAGGACGTATTTACAGATGCAGTGATATGATGTTTGGAGTTTGCATCAAAATCATTCCATGTGTCTGTGGAAGGGGGGAGGGCTGGGGGCACATGTGGATGTCGATGAAATTGGCCGGGAAATGTGCTGATCACGGCTGAAGCAAGTAGGAGGTATATGAGGTCAATGATACTCTTCGCCCTGCTGCCCGCATGTGTTTGAGAGTTTCCATAGAAAATACTTAATCAAAGGTAACAAGCTGGGAAGCGGGCTTCTTAAAATTAATGGATAGAAAAGGAATAGCACAGTTAGAGGGTAAATAAAAGAGATTAATGGAGAGGGAAGGGGAAGGAATAAAGAAGACAAATAGTGGGATTTTTGTGAGTAGTCACTAAGTCCTGACTCTGTGCCAGGCATTTCTAGGTATAAATTCTCACTAATGTTTATTTTAAAAGTCATCATTATTATGTTCTTTTACAAAGAAGAAACTAATACGCATACAAATTAAAATTGCTCAAAATTGCATAGCTAGAAAGAACTCAAAGCCAGGTCTGTTTAAGCCCTAAATCCCAACTTTTGTCCCTGGACACAACAGGCAGGGAGAGAAAGAGACAGCAGCTGTAGACAGCGAAGGGTATAGAGTGTAGAAATGGAAACAAATGGGAGACAGAACGAGGCTCAGTGAGTTAGGCATCAGGGACCAGGTTGACAAGAAGCCCTTTCGAAGCCATTCCGGATCGGTGGGCGGTGAGGGCTGGTCCCTCTCCCCCACCCCGGACTCTGAGGAGGAGGGTTAATCTTGCATCAGGATAAGTTAATAGAAATCTGTGATGCCATCTGGAACTTGCTGTGAAGGAAACATGAATTCCATAGTTCCATCTCCGACTGGTGCAGGCACCCAGGAGAATCCATGACTTCCCAGACATTTGTGACTAGCCTTGCCATGAACTTCCTCTGTGTGTGTGTGTGTGTGTGTGTGTGTGTGTGTGTTCAAGCTAAATTATAGCAGAAAGGGAACAGGTGGGGAGGGACGCCTGATTGGCTGTCAGGTTAAGCGTCGGACTTTGGCTCACGTGGTGATCTCCTGGTCTGTGAGTTCGAGCCCCGTGTTGGGCTCTGTGCTGACAACTCAGAGCCTGGAGCCTGCTTTGCATCCTGTGTCTCCCTGTCTCTGCCCCTCCACCACTCACACTCTATCAAAAATAAATAAGCATTAAAAAATATTTTTTAAAGTTCAATTGCCTGGGTGGGTAAACTAAAATGGGCACCAATCTCAAAATGGCAATTCATATAAACTTAGACTGACTTTTGGTTGACATTAAGGCCAAAGTGAATAATAAAAAATAAAAATGAGTGAACTGATAGTGTTCCAAGGATATTAGAGAAAAGAATGCGATCTTGGACTATATTGATTAGTGCACAGTATTCCAAAAAATGTGCTTTATATTGATCGAATCAGACCTGAAATAGCGTTTCTACCTGCGGACAGAACAAATAAAAATGTAAATTAATAAATCAGGGCATGTTCTAAGGAAGAGCGTCAGGATGTAAGCTGGCTTCCAGTAGGTATTTGTCGAATTACGAGACAGGTAGTTAGACGTGCGTGAGGAGGGATAAAGCAGGTGCAGACCACAACCTCCGAGCCACCTCCAAGGAATAACAGGACAGGAAAGGCCTAACCGCAGAGCCGGCTCAGAAGCCACAGCGGGGACGGGGCGTGGGGGGGGGGGGGGGGGCGAGCTCCAAGAGCTGAGCATGCGCACAAACGGTAGAACGTGCCCTTCCGGTCACAGCACAAGCTCGTTAGAAACCCTTAAATACGCAATGCGTGAATAAATACAGTTAGAACAAGGCATCAGGGGCAGGCGCATGCTCCAAGCCAAAGTGTGATGGACCCACCAGCTGCCGGTCAAACAAGTCAATCCAAGCCCAATCTGCTAGTACACAAAGCAAATTTAAGAGGATGCGGCTAGAGCTTCCGGGGCCGGTCCCACTCTCGCTCCGCAGTGGCCCGCTTTCTCTGTTGCGTGAACCGTACGTAGCAGCCCTATGAGCTATGCCCCACTCTGGTGTCGCGTCTCCATCCTTCCATGCGTCTGGGTCAAGAACCGAGCGAGCCGGTAACGCAGAGAAACTAGATGAACTCATGAAGGGAGGAAGAAATGATCGGTCATCTGTCTGCCTCGATTTGCCCCCCACCCCCACCCCCAGGCCCTTTACGATGCAGCAGGCAGAGTGAACGTTGTAAAAATATTCGGTTAAATCTGACACGGTGTTTTCCCGCTTGCAGGTCCCAAGGCTGCTGAGCGAACGTACGGAATCCAAACGACCACGAGGCGCCCCGGCGTCGGAGCCCTCGCATCCTCCAGCCGCTCCGGTCTGTTCTGGGTCTTGCCAGCCACCTCCACCCGGCGCTGCCTCTCCCTAGGTCTTGCCGTGTCCCAGGTCTCACCTCCCGGGTCCCCTGGATGGAGGGACCCCCTCTGACTCCTCCTGGTTACGCTGTGTGATCTCATCTGTGGTCTTCTTTCCAGGGCTTCTCAAATTCTGCAACTTTCTTGTTTATTCAATGAAACAAGCATACATCGGTTTATGGTCTACCTACCCATTGTAAACCTCACTCTGTCCAGTGCAGAGCACTCTGTCCAGCTTGTCTAAAAGTCACCTGCTTTTATTCATCCGGAGCTTAATGAACACTCGTCGGATGAATAGGTAGACCTCTAGATGTCTTACGGTAATAGCTCGTAGACCTGGTTGGACGCACATAAGCCATTTTACAGATCTTTTGAAAACTATGGACTCCTCACCCTCTAGAAAAATGACGCTGCGCACTACGGTTATAACACCAAGGGGTTCCCCATCCCTCAATACTCTTGCTGTCTATAGCGATGTTAGGTTTGCTTAAAATAGCAGGAACAGAAAATCTTTTCCTCTAAGGACATGGGTTTCATCCAGAAACTGAGGGTGGATGTTCTGGCCAAATATTTGTCCAGTTCCCAATGTATTCAGAGCCTTTGAAACAAATACAGCTATCCCTAGAAGCTCAGAGTGTTTCTCTGGTCCTGAGCTATTGGTTCAGGCTACAGTCTGAAAAACTAAGTCCGCGGCTGTGCCTGTCGGAGCCCCTACCTGCCCCCACTGAAGGAGACACTCACACACAGGCCTTCTGAGCTCTGAGAGCTAGTGCACAGAAGTAGCATTCCATGCTTGTACGCGTGCTGTGGCATCGAAGTGTGGTGCCCAGGACAGTTCCGTAACTGGTGACCTCGTACAAGCAAAGCTTGTGTAAAAAGCCTCTGTACGCTCATCTATGCATATGCTAGGGCTTTCTGGGGACCTAGACCAATCAAGGCTCAGCATGCTAAGAACAAGGAGACAATAGTTCGAAAGCATGTCTTTGCTAGAAATCTAAGAAGTAGAATCACACACACAGCAGATGCGTGGAAATATGTTGTAGGCCAGCAGGAATGCACAAGCAGGCTTTTCTGCTCTACGAGATCTGTATACTTTCAAATTTCAAATTTCATTTCATTTCAAATTTATAGTTGGTTTATAGCCCAGCATATGGTCAATTTTTGTAAATATTCCATGTGTGCTTTAAAATAATATGTATTCTGCAGTTGTTAGGTGTTCTATGTATGTCTGCTAGGTCTAATTTGATAACTGTGCTGATTAAATCTCATATGCCATTATTCATGTTTTTCCTGCTTTTTCTGTTACTAAAAGAAGTATGTTAGAGTTTTCCACGACATGCAGATTTGTATATTTCTCTGTAGAGTTCTGTCAATTTTTAATAACTTTTTTTTTTTCTAGTAGGCTTCACACCCAGCACAGAGCCCAGATCAGGGCTTGAATTCACAACACTGAGATCAAGACCAGGGCTGAGATTGAGAGTTAGATGCTTAACCAAGTGAGCCACCCAGGTGACCCAGTTTCTGTCAATTTTTAATTTATATATTGTTAGTTATGCTATTAGGTGCTTACAAACTTATAGTAATTATATATTCCTGGTGAATTGTATGCTTAATCAGTACGAAATTTTTTTCTAAATCCTTAGTTATCCATTTTGCCTTAAAGTCTACCTTGTCTATAAACAACATAGCAAATTTTATTTCGGTTTATTTATGCTTAGTAACTCCCACCCTTTACTTTCAAGCATTATTTATCTTTCTGTGTTAGGTGTCTATTTTGTCTCTTCTGTTCTATATCCCATATTCTCTCATTCTAGTTTTCTTTTGAACTATTTGGTATATGTTTATCCCCCCTCCCCCACTCTCATAAGGTTGATGATTATATACACTTTGAACATTCTTTGAGATTACAAAATGCATCTGGGATGTATCAGATTCTATTCATAAATAGTTAATCTGCCTCATTTTACCCTCTTTCTCCACAATGTAAAGACGTTAGAATTTTATAACACTATATCCAATCTCTTGAATTATATAATTATATGGTATATTACTGTTGTGATTAAACATAGGTAGACATTACCTATCTAAATATATAAAGAAAAAGATGTCGTCCACATTGTCAATCTTCATAATACATTCACCATGATGGTTAATTTAATGTGTCAACTTGATTGGGCCATGGGGTGCCCATATATTTTGGGTGAACATTATTTCTGAGTGTGTCTATGAGGGTGTTTCCAGATGAGAGTGACATATATACATATTTTTTAATTTTTTAAATTTTACTTAAATCCAGGTTAGTTGACATATAGTGTAATAATGGTTTCATGAGTAAAATTTAGTGATTTATCACTCAGATGAACGTAACATTTATTTATTTATTTTGAGAGACAGAGATAGCATGAGTGGGGGAGGGGCAGAGAGACAGAGGGAGAGAGAGAATCCCAAGCAGGCTCTACACTGTCAGCACAGAGCCCAATGCGGGGCTTGAACCCACAAAACCGTGAGATCATGACCTGAGCCAAAACCAACAGCTCAACCAACTGAGCCACCCAGGTGCCCCGGGAGTAACACTTAAATTGGCAGCATGAGGAAAACAGATTGCTCTCCACAACGTGGGTGGGCCTCATCCTATCTGTTGAAAGTCTAAACATAAAAAAAAAAAAAAAAAAGGCTGAGTAAGAAAGAATTCTTTCTCTCTGCCTGTCTTCGAGCTGGAGCACCAGTCTTCTGCCTTCAGACTCAGACTAGAACTGCATCAGCTGTCCTGGTTCTCAGCCAGCTGATAGCCGATCTTGGGACTTCCCAGCCTCCACAGGTACATGAGCTGATTCCTTATAATAAATCGCCCTCCCTCCCTCTCTGTCTCTCTACCTATACATATATACACAAACATAAATACACCTACATTGATACAGATATCTATATATTTATTTTTTAGATATCTACATATTTAATAGGAGATAAATGTAGATATAAATAGGGATATATCTATATATTTATCTGTTTTATACATATCTCAAAGTGGCTTTGGAATTGGATAATGTGTGGAGACTCGAAGAATCTTGAGGTTCATGATAGAAAAAGCCCAAAATGCCTTACCTCACTGTTGCAGAAACAGAGATATGAAAGGCTGCTTGTGGTAAGGGCTCAGAAGGAGGAACACATCAAGAGCAACTGGAAGAAGGTTCGTGACCCCTTCCTGGCGATGCTCCAACCTCTGCTCCCATTGTCGTACCTGTCCTGTTTTCTTAGCAAAATCTCCCTGCTTCCCTCCCCTAAGAATGCGTGTGATTGTATTTAGCGCCCACTCAGATCATCCGGGGTAATCCCTTTATCCCAAGATCCTTAACTTGATCACATCTGCAAAATCTGCCAGATAAGATAACGTCTGGGTTCCGGGGATTAACACGTGAAATCTTTGGGGGCCATTACTTCGGTTACCACAGGGTCCGGATTTGGGATCAGAACATACTTGAGTGTGAGTCCCAGCTCGACATATTACTCGGCCTGGAACTTGGGGAGCTATTTGTTTTTACTCTGTATTTATATCCTTACTTATAACACGGAGAAAGTATTAACCTTATGGTTATTCTGGTGATGCTTTCATAAGAAAATCTACCTAAATATTCCTGATACTCAGTAAACAGGGAGTTGATGCAGACTGATTCTCCTCCCTTTCTGTTCCTCGTACTCTGTTCGCTCCTTCCCCTACCCCCCTGATGTCCCCTCTCCCCTCACCACTGCTCTATTTCTCCTATCTTCTCCCATTCTGGTTCTGGCGCCCCTTCTGAAGCCTGCGTTTCTACTTTGCTCCTGCAGGTCGTGTCCAGAGAGAGGACGAGTTGCCCCAACATAGGCTGGGAGCTGCAGGGACGTCCCAGGCCAGAACTTGGCGTGAACCATTGGTGGAGAGTCCCCTGGAAGAGGTGACACTTCCCAGCTTCCCTTTGTGGCCCCTGACTTGACCTGATGGCACAGGGACAGAGACCAGTGCTTGCTTTTCAGGTAAGGCCACCTGAGGCCAGAGGGGCAATCGCTCCACTTTCTGGGCCTCTGAAAGCCCATATATGAATTCAAGAAGCTAAAATATTCAAGCATTAAAATTTTAGAGGTTTCCGAGTCAATACTTTCTCTTTCCAGTCTTCCCAAGGTGAAATCTGGTCAAATTAAATCACCAAGAGGTCTGGTGGCCTCCTCTTAAAAGATGTGGAAATATGGGGGCACCTGAGTGGCTCAGTCGGCTGAGCATCCTACTCTTGATTTAGGCTCAGGTCATTATCTCACGGTTTGTGGGTTCGAACCACGCAATGGGCTCTGTGCTGACAGCTCAGAGCCTGCTTGGGATTCTCTCTCTCTCCCTCCCTCCCTCCCTCTTCCCCTCCCCTGCTTTCTCTCTTCCTCAAAATAAACAAACAAGGAAACAACCCAAAAGATGTGGAGAAATGAAAAGATACAAAGTGTCAAAGGCAGTGAAGATGTTCATCTCATAGTCCCAGATCCCTGCCCAGGTGACAGGCTTTGGCTTGAAGTGTCCCTTCCTTCCCAGGGAGGAGGAAGGCCAGACTCACAGAGGCTCTGGGACATCGCCTTGCTGGGGGCGGCTGGGTCTATGGAGGACAAGTTGGTTAACTCTCGTGGCTGCCACGGGGTCTCCAGCGCCCACAGTTGTGCGTGGACACGGGGGCACTCCCTGAAACATGTGGGTGGGAATAGTGGACATTGGCTTCACCTGGGAAAGGGCACGTTCCTTTGTCTCACTGAACACAAGAATGATCTCTCGGAGCAGATGAGGGTGGGATCTCTGGCAATGGTGGCAGGGCCCCCGAGGACACGGTTTCAGGACCAGCGGCCCTCCTGAAGGCCACAGCCAGCCTGGATCTGAGGCATGCTCAAGGGTAAGGCTGTAGTAGTCATGAACTTGGACAGAAATGTAACAGCAAAATCATCACTCTTCTCAAAATCCAAATACGTGTTGTTAGTGCATTTAAAGAAGTCAAAGAAGTTTTAAAATCAAACAAAAAGTTAGATTTGAAGCCAAGTAACATTTCTTTTTTTTTGAGAGAGAGCAGGAGTGAGTGGGGGAGGGGCAGAGAGAGAGGAAGAGAGAGAGAATCCCAAGCAGGCTCCATGATATCAGCGAGCAGCCCAATGTGGGACTTGATCCCACGAACCGTGCAATCATCACCTGAACTGAAATCAAGAGTCTGACACTTAACCGACTGAGCCACCCAGACGCCCCATGGCCATCCTTTTATAAAAAACGCCAGTCACATTGGATTAGGGGCCCACCTTACTCTAGTATGACCTCAACTTGTCACACTGGCAGCAATCCTATCTTCAAATAAGGCCACATTCCGAGGTCCAGGGGGTTAGGGCTTCAATATATCTTTTGGGGGAACATGATTCAGCCCATAACACCCTATGATCTGGGGCAGATCACTGATCCCCTTAGGACCCCTCCCTATGATCTGGAGCAGATCATTGCCCCCCACCCCCACCCCAGGACCCCTCCCCATGTCCTATAAACTGCTCAGTCCTGACTGGGTCACAGAAACAGTGACTGAGACAAACTGATCTGAGTCTCACCCTTTTCTGCCCTAGGCTTTAGCAGACCTGATCTTGGGTCCAGTTCAAGGCCTGGTCAAGCTCTTTAGGACCTGAATAGTATCTCAGGCCTCAGAGAGTTACCTCTGAAGTCTTATTTGATAGAATTGTGTCCCATTATTTTTGATAAAAATATGTAACTAATCTATCAAGAAACCTTTCAGGAACGATCCCGAAGTACTGGCCCAGGTTTTACCTAAGAGGTCAAGACTCAACACCCTGGTAGGTGGACTTGGGGTGATGAAGCAAGTTCAATCTGCCAGAAACGTAGTATTTACAGAGTGAAGGATAGGCCCGGAAATTGGGCCGATGTCAAATCTGGAGTGCTCCATAGAATTTCAAATTAAAGGTGTAGGAATTAGGGAGGAACCAAAGCATTTTCAACATAAGAGTGGTGTCAACAAAGTTGATCTCCAGCAGATCATACAACAGAGGCGGAGCGTGGAGGAAGATGGACACAGAAGACTCTGGAAGGAAGGAGACAAGGGACGGACCAAAGCAAAATTCCTGGAAGCAGGTCAGGATGCAGGCTCCAAAGGAGGAGAGAAGGGAAACGGAGCCCTGACATTCATTCCGGTGGACCGGAGACAGGTGCATCCTGGTGTGTGCCCCACACCTTCACTTCTGGTTGCTGGAAGCCCCAACCCAAGGCGCTCGAAAGTTCACGAGGAATGTTGGAACGAGACCCGGGGAGCTGGGGTTTGGGGCCATCGGCCCTACTGATGATCTGTGATGAAGGGTCCTCACCACTCAAGGGCGGGTTACTGTATGATGAGCAAATGTCCACATGAGAGATGGTGGGGATTTAGTCACAACTGATGATCTATATGGGAGAAGACCAAGGGGCCTACAACAGGAACCCCGGGTTTGCTCTCATCTCACCATGACCCGCTGGTGACCTCCCTCCAGCCTCAGTTCCTCAAGCACGAACAGGAGTGTGTGAATGGCTGCTTGCCGGTGTCAGGCGCTGGGCTCAGTCCTGTATGGTTATCAGCACTGCTGAAGCCTAGCAGGTAGACACTATTAATTATGCCCATGTTACAGATGAGAAAACTAAGGTTCAGAGACCTGAGCCTTTTCTGCGTCAAGGAGCTGGTCAGTGGTGCACAGGGGTCTTGAACTCAATGGTCTCCGGCACCTCATAGTCACCTCATAGTCTGCGGTTGGGCCATTATTTGGGGGGCTGAGAGCGGGGAGAGGCCGGAGAGCCTGGGAGTGCGTGTAGGTCTGCGCACTCCCGGAGGGAGCCTTCTGCTCAGCTGCTGCAAATGCCCTGGGGACCTGCAGGCTGGAACAGGGATCAGCGACCAGGCCAGTTTACAGGCCCCTGAGAAAAGCCGGGAGATCTGAGCCGACAGGAAGCCTGTCTTTTCAGAGAGTTCGCCAGCCTCGGGGTCAGGCGCAGAGGCGCGCGCGGGTGATCCTGGCAGAGGCGGAGCGGAAAGGGCTTATAGCCGAGAAGGAAGGACTTAGCACCTCCGTTCACAGGGGTCTTTAGCCGAGCCGAGCCGGCGGGCAAGCCGGCGGAAGCAGGTGGGAGAGCGGGTGGGGGCGCCTCTCCACCCAGTCACACGCCTTGCAGCGCCCCCGCCCGGTGTCCGTTAGGGCCTCGCAATGACAGGTGTTTCGGAGGAAGCGGGCAGGTGCTTTACAGGAGAGACCCCAGCCCAGGGCCGCTCCGGACTCACAGTGTAGGTCGTTCTCTCCTGCGACCGCCCTGCAGGTGTGACCCCCCCGCCTGCGCCACCTACGCGAACGAGGTCCTCTCCGGGGGACACTCGGGCCCCACGGCCGGACTGCGTCATTAGGAAACACAGTGCGCCGTGGCTACTGATGGAGGTTTGGGACACAGGACAGAGAGGTACCGTCCTCCAGGACTGCGCTTCTCAAACTTTTCTCCGCACACGAACCACGTGACGCTCGTTTTTGAAAAAGCAGATTCTGATTCAGTGGCGGCAGCTTCACTTCCAGAATGCGGGGAGCACCTAGGGGCGGCCGGTCACTTGGAGAGGGTGGGGACGGCACTTCCCGGTCCCAGAGAGTGGCCTCCGCCGCCGCCCGCCCGGACACGTGCGCCGGAACAGGTGCAAGACGTCTCCCGGATGCACCCGGGCTAGCGGAGGGCGGTAGGCGCGAGGGAGGGGCGAGCGGGCAGGGGGAGTGGGGAAGGGGAGGGGAGCAGGAGCTTGCAGGGGCAGCGGGGAGGGGACAGGGAGAGTGAGGAGGGGAGAGGGGAGGGGGCAGGTGCGTGCGCGTGCGTGTGTGTGTGTGTGTGTGTGTGTGTGTGTGCGCGCGCGCGCACGCCGCCCTGCGATTGGAGGGCGCGCCTTCGCCCCGCTCCCGCCAGGCGCTCAAAAGGGGCCGACGCTCCGGGGCAGCGCAGAGCCTCCTGGGCGAGCGCGCACCGGCCATGTCCCCGCCGCTCTGGGCTTCGTGCCTCTTCCCCCTGTTCCTGGGAGGCCTCGGTCAGCCGGCCCCGAAACCGCAGACCATGAGGGTGAGTGTCCCGTTGGGGACCCAGCGGACCGCAGCGCCCGACGACTCACCTGGCCTGCGGGGCCTCGTCCGAGGCCGAGGTGTCCGGAGCCCTGCTGAGCGGCCCCCGGCCGGGCGGTGGTGCCACCGCAGGTGGGACCCAGGCTGCCTGGGCGCCGCGCCCCTGGTCTGGAGCTCGTGGGAAAAGAGCTAGCTGATGCCGGGATGCACTCTGGGGCGTCAGGGTCAGGGAACAGGGGCTTTTTTCCCCCGGGGAATAATAAAACACACAAGGCCAGTATTTGTTGGCCCAATGTAATTTTAGGGGACGTGGGCTGGTGAGCAGCGGTTGGGGGTGGGCTGGGGGGACAAAGCTTGTACCAGAGGAGGAGGATTTGCTCTCAGGTCGCAAAGCGCCTGATGCCCCGAAGTCCCCACACTGGAGGTCACCAGCCACCCTGTAAAAGATGTGTGCAAGCCTTAGGATGCAGGGTGGGGACTCCTTAGGTGTCTTGAGGTACCGACAGGTTTAAACTTTAAAACCAGACAAATTCATTCAAAAACAGCCTCACTTGTGGCCTTAAACCAGTTACGTCCCTTTTTCTTGGCCTCCCCCTCCTCTGTAGAAGGTGGAGAATACCGTGGTAAAGTGCAGGGACCCCCAGACAACAACCAGGTGGGAGGCCCCCCGTGAACAGTCAAGAAAGAAGTCTTGAGACGTTTTCAGTGCAGAAAGGTGGTTTCATTATAGCACAGGGACAGGACCCGGGGACAGGAAGAGCTGCACTGGGGTTGTGAGGAGTGACTGGTTACAGGAGGTTGGGGGACAGCATAAGTGTCAGGAATTTGGAAGCAAGGCTTCCAAGACCTTGAGGGGCGAGCAGCTGTTACAATAAGGTTAGTTATTACTGTTTAGTAAGACCTCAGTCCTGAGACCCTCCAGATGTGTATTGATCTGTATGTTTGGTGACGATTGCTAACGTATACGTAGGGGGGTGTTTGTGGTTAGTGAAGTCACACTGACCAGAGCAAAGCTGCAGTGGTAAAACGTGAGAGGAAGTCTCGCAGGAGCTGTAGGAGTGTTACGGTCTACATGCCTTGGGAGCCCTGCCTGGAGACTGCGAGCCACAGCAAAACTCGGCCTTTATTCATTCTTCTCCCATCACCCGCAAAGCTTCCCATTCCGCAGGTCTCGGGAGAACCCAGGAACTTCCATTGCTAATATGTCCCCAGGTGATACTTGTCTAGGTCCACAACCCACTTTGAGCGCTCTGCCATTGGGTCCCTGTGATGTGTAAGATGATGCATATAAAATGCCCAAAGACTGGTAGCTGTTGTAAGACCATTTCCCCTCTCGGAGAGGACAAGACGCAACCTGTGGGAGGCATCCGGTCTGTGCCAGCCACTACCGCCTGGTTGGCGTGGACTTGCAGCGGTAGAAAGCCATCCTCTGAATAAACGGCTGCATTTTAGAGTATCCTGATCCCTTCAGACTGGAGCAGAACTCACCTTGGAGTTGGGAAGGTCCACCCTTCAAGTGTACGGCTTTCTTGGGGTTCTGTGTCCCACTTACGGGGTGATATCCACATGAGAGACAAAAGCCAGGAGTTGTTGTTGAGCCCAGAGGTAAGGTCCCATGAAGGCAAGAGGTGCACGCATCACAGCTCTTGGAACGATTTCAGTGTGTGTGTGTGTGTGTGTGTGTGTGTGTGTGTGTGTGTTTTACTGTTTATTTTTGAGAGACACAGAGCATGAGCAGGGGAAGAGCAGAGAGAGAGGGAGACAGATTCCGAAGCAGGCTCCAGGCTCTGAGCTGTCAGCCCAGAGCCCGACGTGGGGCTGGAACCCACAAATTGTGAGATCATGACCTGAGCTGAAGTCGGTCGCTTAACCCACTGAGCCACCCAGGCGCCCCTCCATGTGATGTTTTAAGTTAAGTAGCGAAAAAGGCAACTAGTAGGAAGGGTTTGCGTGGAGCCAAGGCAGAGGCACAGGAACACAGGCGCACGGATGACAGCATCTTAGGGGCGTTCGGAGGCCAGCGTTCCCAGACGTTTGGATCAACGTGTGTGCTCCGGTGTGGACGAACGGGCGGACACCTAGAGAAGGCACCTGCCCAGGGTCACCTCCTCCTCCAGGACAGTGAGGAAGCAGCTACAGACTCAAGAAGTGGACAGCATGTGGCCTTTCCTTGCGGAAGCTCGTCCATAGGCGGTCCCCTTACTGCTCCAGGCCGTCCTTTATGGACCAGATCCCTGGAGGCTCCCGCTCCATCGTTCTAGAATTCTCTGACTTCTGTGCGGTCTCCAGGGGTCTGCCATCTCCTCAGACAAGAGCAGTCCAGCCTGTCACCCGGCCCGGTCTGCCTGGAACACGGCTGCTTGTGGGTGGGCAGCTCCTTCCCCTGTGTCCCATTTCATCCAGGGGCAGTCACGGCTGTCCACAACAGGGGACAAGAAAGATGAGTTCTGTACCAGTGAGCACCGCACTGGCAAAGCTCTGGGCACGGCCTCCATGGGACCCAGATGGAGAACACGTTATGGGCCCAGCTCTGGGGGAAGGAAATCACAGTTTAAGAACGTATAGATGAAAAATGGATGTAAAACTGCAGAGATCTCTTAAGAAAACTCTAGAAGGGCTGGGATGACTCGAGCATGGTGTTAGCGTGCAGTGTCAGAGCACGGGGGACACTCATGCTGATCTTCCAGGGACGGCTAGAGCGTCACACGTGCACACACACACATACACACGTTTGTGTGCACATACATGTGTGCATGCATGCAGACATACACACGTGCATTCGCATGCATGCACGCACACATGTGTACATAAATGCACACGTGTGTGCCTACACATGTGCATGCGCATATATACACATGCACACACATACAAACACACACATGCACATACAGGCACTTTTTTTTTAAAGATTTTATTTTTAAATAATCTCTACACCTGAGGCACCTGGGTGACTCAGTCGGTTAAGCCTCTAACTTCAGCTCAGGTCCTGATCTCATGGCTCATGAGTTCAAGCCCCACATCGGGTTCTGTGCTGACAGCTCAGAGCCTGGAGCCTGCTTCAGATTCTGTTTCTCCCTCTCTCTCTGCCCCTCCCCCACTCATGCTCTGTCTCTCTTTCTCTCTCTCTCCTTCAAAAGTAAGTAAACATTTTTTAAAAATTAAATAATCTCTACACCAAATGTGGGGCTCAAACTCACACCCCCAAGATCAAGAGTCATGTGCTCTACCGACGAAGCCAGACAGCCCCCCTCCCCACAAAAAGGAATGTCACTTACAAGACACACATTCTAGTGGTGGCCTCGCCATAACTAAAAATATTGCTGGAAAAAGTGTCCTCAGTTCTTAGACTTCCACGGTACTACATGAAAGACCGTCAAGCACTTGCAAAAGTCCACGGGTGTTGGGGATCATTGTTTATGTCAATATCATCTCATTATGGTTGTTTTTGTTACATTCCAGATGGATTGCTATACGGGGGTGACAGGCACCATCTACGAGTACGGTGCCCTCACACTCAGTGACGGGGACTACATCCAGTTCAAGCAGTATGCGGGCAAGGTCGTCCTCTTCGTCAACGTGGCCTCCTACTGTGGCTTGACAGCTCAGTATCCTGGTAAGAACGCGTGTTTCAATTCTTTTGGAACCAGCTTTGTCAGATGGCCACATCCTAATTCCAGAGGTTTCCCAATTTGCCACTGGGGGAGGGGGTGGTGATCCCATGCGTCCATCCCCCTCAGTCCTGCCACCACTCTACTCCTTGGGGGCCAACAGAATTATCTCCAGATCTGAGAAATAAGATTCTCCCGAAGATGCAGTCAGAGGCCAGGAACGGGCCTGTCACCAAACGAGGTGGTTTGTTCCTCGACGCCCTGAGGTAGAACATTTACTGTGGGGAACCATGGGGCTCCTCAGTAAGAAGGTGCTGGAAAGAACTTATTTGAGAATCTGGGCTTGTGTTAGGTGCTCTGGGGCAGAATTCAAGGGGTGGAAGCTTTGCCCTGAACTGGATGCTGTCAGGAAGTGAAGAAGTGGGGACAGTTCTGTGACAATGATTAAGATACACCTTCATAGGGGCGCCTGAGGGGCTCAGGTCATGATCTCGCGGTCCGTGAGTTCGAGCCCCGCATTGGGCTCTGTGCTGACAACTTGGAGCCTGGAGCCTCTTTCGGATTCTGTGTCTCCCTCTCTCTCTGCCCCTCCCCTGCTCATGCTCTGTCTCTCTCTGTCTCAAAAATAAAATAAAACATTTAAAAAAATTAAAAAAATAAGATACACCTTCATAGGGGCGCCTGGGGGGGCTCAGTCGGTTAAGTGTCCGACTTCAACTCAGGTCATGATCTCACTGTTCACGAGTTCGAGCCCTGTGTCGGGCTCTGTACTGACAGCTCAGGGCCTGGAGCCTGCTTCAGATTGTGTGTGTGTGTGTGTGTGTGTGTGTGTGTGTGTGTGTGTGTGCCCCTCCCCCACTCATGCTCTGTCCTTCTCTCTCAAAAATATACAAACATTAAAAAAAAGTTTTGTCTCAGTAGATCCTATCTACGAGGTAGGAGGATAAAATAAGGCTAAAACTGTAGCCAGTGAAGAAGCAGAAGTCCCTTACATTGACAAGAATAGGGAAATTTGGGGCATTTTTGCGATTTGGACAGGGGTCATGTTTTGTCTGTGTGCCAATGTGATTATGGAGTGGTCTTGTTTTGTGTTAATTCCCCGTGGTCCCGTGTTGTGCGACACTGATGTCCTGTGTAACTGTACCAGGGAAACGCCAAGCCGTGGCTGGACTCCCAGGCCAGAGCCTGGCTTTCAGGGGCCGCCTCTGTCTTTCTTGCCCGCTGGTGACAACAGCAGAGAGGACTGATCTCTGATCTTTTGGAAAACACTCAGGTTCCACGGCACTGCCGCAGGACAGAAGAGGGAGATGTGGTTTTCTAAGCGATGATCTTTGGTATGGTGGCCGTTTGGGAAGATGCTGTATCTCTCCAAACCTGGCCCGACCTTCTGCCACGCCTGAGGTGGATTCTTTCTTTCCGTGAGCTCCTGGGGAAGACTCTGGGTTCCCTGTTGGTCCAGACGTGGTTATTTAAAGTTTTAGATGGATTGCAGTAGAGATAAATGCAGTTTCTGACACACCAAGAATTTTTCTGCCTTTTTAAAATGCTTGTTTTCAAGGTTAATTCAAAAGGTTAAGTGCACCAAACGCCACAAAGAACGGAATCAAAATAATACATGAACAGCTTTTAAGAAGAATGTCCCACATGTTGACATGTCCACATTGGTATCTACTCAACTGATCAAAAACAAATTTCCTGGGCGCCCAGCCTGGGCGGCTTAGTCGGTTGGTTAAACATCCGACTCTTGATTTCGGCTCAGGTCGCAATCCCGTGGTGTGTGAGATCGAGCCCCATGCTGTCAGTGTGGAGCCTGCTTGGGATTCTCTCTCTTTCCCTCTCTCTGCCCCTTCCCTGCTCTCTCTCGCTCTCTCTCTCTCTCTCTCTCTCTCTCTCAAAATAAATAAATTAAAAAAAATTTTTAAATAGAAAGTCCCATCAATTTGTCCTTTTTTCTTTTTATTCCCATCAATTTGTCTTAATGGAACTTCAATAATAAGAAATCCAAGAACTTTCTCCTTTTCTTTTTAAGTTTTAATTTAAGTAATCTCTATACACCATGTGGGGCTTGAACTCACAACCCCAAGATCAAGAGTCTCACACACTTCTGACTGAGCCAGCCAGGCGCCCCCAGGAATTTTCTCTTTTAACACCACTTAAATTTAAGTACATTGCAGCCTCATCTCTAAGATACATGGTTCACTATATTTTGATATTTTATTTTATTTTATTTTTTAATGTTTATTTTGAGAAAGAGAGAGAGAGAGAGAGGGTGCAAGTGGGGAGGGGCAGAGAGAGGGAGACACAGAATCCAAAGCAGGCTCCAGGCTCTGAGCTGTCGGCACAGAGCCCGACTCAGGGCTTGAACTCACAAAGCATGAGATCATGACCTGAGCTGAAGGCAGATCCTTAACTGACTGAGCCACCAGGTGCCCCTAAATTTTGATATTTTAAAATTAATACTTAGCAGGTGCTATGGTCTGAATGTTTGTGTCCCCCCAAAATCATATGTTGAAATCCTAATGCCCAATATGATGGTGATAGGAGATAGGGCCTTCATGACTGAGGTCATGAGAGTGGAGCCCCCATGGAGGGATTAGACGCCACGGAACGCCCAGCCCTTGCACCGTGGGGGGACACAGGGAGAAGGTCATGAGGGTGGGGCCCCCATGGAGGGATTAGACGCCACGGAACGCCCAGCCCTTGCACCGTGGGGGGGACACAGGGAGAAGCTGGGCAGTGTGCAGTCTGGTAGAGTAGAGAGTCTTCGCCAGAACCTACCACAACGGCACCATGACTTCCGGCTTCTAGTTTTCAGTACTGTGAGCAATACACTGTTATTGTTCCTCAGCCTCTAGGTCTATGGTATTTTGTTACAGCAGCCTACAAGGGCTAACACGGAGGGGGCTGCTTGATTTAGGCAAAATTATATGAATTTCATAATTATATATAATATATATTATAATTATATGTATATAATTATATAATGTACATAATAAAATATAATATTTAAAATAAATTATTTAGTTATATGTAACATAAAAGTATATTATATATATTATAATTAGTTAATTTTCAAAGAACCACAAAAAAAATGGTTCACATTCACCAAGGGACTCTAAAGACAAATTTAATGGTGAAATTGTGTATAAAAAGATACTCTCAAAAGCACAGATTATGGAAAGATCTTACATTTAAAATAGTTTGGGGGGGGGGGGGGCGCCTGGGTGGCGCAGTCGGTTAAGCGTCCGACTTCAGCCAGGTCACGATCTACAGTCCGTGAGTTCGAGCCCCGCGTCAGGCTCTGGGCTGATGGCTCAGAGCCTGGAGCCTGTTTCAGATTCTGTGTCTCCCTCTCTTTCTGCCCCTCCCCTGTTCATGCTCTGTCTCTCTCTGTCCCAAAAATAAATAAACGTTGAAAAAAAAAATTTAAAAAAAAAAAATAAAAAAAAAATAAAATAAAATAGTTTGGGGGGGTCACTTTATATTTATTTTTTTTTTAATTTTTTTTTTCAACGTTTATTTATTTTTGGGACAGAGAGAGACAGAGCATGAACGGGGGAGGGGCAGAGAGAGAGGGAGACACAGAATCAGAAACAAGCTCCAGGCTCTGAGCCATCAGCCCAGAGCCCGACGCGGGGCTCGAACTCATGGACCGCGAGATCGTGACCTGGCTGAAGTCGGACGCTTAACCGACTGCGCCACCCAGGCGCCCCTATATTTATTATTTTTTAGGTACAATTGGCCCTAGGAAAAACCCTGAAATTTTTACTTAATTTTTACAACACCTCAGGATCTAATTATAAGAGCCTAAATAACAGTTTAATATCACTTAGTAAGTAGCAGTTTTCTCTCTTCAAACAGTTAAATTGGAAACAATATAGTAAGTTTAAAAGTTTTGACGTTTAGGGGTGCCTGGCTGGCTCAGTTGGTAGAGCCTGTGACCTTGATCTCAGGGTCATGAGTTCAAGCCCCACACTGGGCATGAAGCCTACTTAAATTAAAAAAGCAAAAACAAAGTTGTGATGTATAAACAGCAATTCCGTGGAATGAGAATCTGCTTTTAAATGTTCAGTTTTAATTTAAATTTGTTCTGAAAAGGGACTGTATTCACAACATTCAAAATGTAAAAGATACAAAAGGCTTTAACAGTGCAAACGTCCACATTTCTTTCTTTTTGGGAAACCACTGTCGTCCGTTTAGGGTGTAGACTTTCATAAACCTCTAATGTCTATGCAGGCAGATACCCCTCTCCTGTAGAAATACACGAATACACACGTGCAGTCCCACACCTTGCTTTTTCACATAATCAAGCATCTTGGATGTTATTGTGTATCAGTGCGTGATGAGTGTCCTCATTTATGCGAAGGCATAGTTTCCACTCTGTTGCTGCGATATAATTTATTAAACTAGCGCATGAGAATCGTAAAGAGCGTCTCATTCAAACTTTACTCCAGATGGGGAAATTGAGAGAGTTAAAGGAATCCGCCGAAGCGTTAGAGCCAGGATCGGCTAGGTGTTTCTGCCACAGGAAGGGACTGTTCTTGAGGATTAAAGACAAAGGTGAGTACGGACGGTCGCTGAAGAAACATACACAAACAGGAAGGCACTGTCACTTAAGAAGAGGTTTTTGGGGGAGGCAGCCGCGGCAGAGCCCAGAGCGGAGTCTGCGTGGACTGACTGGCACTGGTAATGCGGACCGAATACGTGGGGACTGAGAGTGGCTGAAGATGAGATGCCGGCAGGGTCTGGACACAAGTCAGCAGCTTCTGGCAGCAGGAGAGCACAGGAGTTTGTGGTCTGGAATCCCCGTGAGCGTTCCAAGGAAGCAGAGTAAACAAGAGGGGAGAGAATGCTCTGGAACCAGGCTCTGAATTTCTGCGCCCAGGTGACAGTACCCGAGAGTGCTCCTGGGAGGAGGCCTGGGCATCAGGTGTGTGGTCATGGGGCATCGTGGGGGGGTGGGTAGCTTGTCCATTTTGTTTGCCTTTGCCTTGAAAATTTTTGGCCAGTCAGTCAGTCTACCACTAAGGAAGGTGGCCGTGGCATTTAAATCTTACTTCCACTCAGAATCACACAGGCCCCCGCCCCTGCCCCTTTCCTCACCCCTGCCCCACAGGGCTAACCGACCTGTGCTTTCTAAGAAGCACCCCCACTGGATGACGCAGCAGAGCCACTTACGGGAACCACCACACAAGAACAATGGCCGCTGTTTGGGTCTGTTTCTGGAAACTTCTGTTCCGGCTTCGTGCTCTGCCTCCTCAGTCTCTGTAACCTTGAACTTCTCGCTCATAGTCCTCAGTTTATTCATATGATCAATGGATCCATCCAGTGGTCTTTCCCTGTGCAGGGTGGCCTGCAGGCCAGTCTGCCCATGCTGCTGTCTTCCCACAGAACTGAACGCACTTCAGGACGAGCTGAAGCACTATGGCGTGGTCGTGCTGGGCTTTCCCTGCAACCAGTTTGGAAAACAAGAACCAGGAAAGAACTCAGAGATCCTTTCCGGGCTCAAGTGAGTGCCTGCTGGGACCCTGCAGAGACCCTGCCAGGATTTCCCTTCCTCCTTCTGCCTGGAGGCCGGCTTCCTCTGGAAACTTCCAGGGTGGGTGGTGGATCGTTGGGTCCAAGAACATCATTGTGAGGCTTTGGTGCAAACTTGCCTGCTGGCCGTGCTCAAGCATTCGCTCTGCCTTGAGCTCCTTGATAATGACATGAGGGGAATGTCCAATGGAAAAGAAGTTCGGGACGACGGCAGGAATGTGGGCAATAAAAATGAATCGGGATCCTGACCTTAAAATATGCCCTCCAGTTTTCTTGGAAGTCTCTACTGGCTCCATAAAGCATGATGTCCTGACTCCCAGAGACCTCTCTTTCCTCACTTTCCCTGTCTTCCATGTCTCCCTCTTTATCCTAACTTCCTTTTGTGGTAGAGTTATGGTGGCCTTCACCATCCCTCCTTGTCCTAACTTGCGCCCTCTTGGGAACACGCTGGTTCATTGCAGGTATGTGCGTCCAGGTGGCGGCTTCGTCCCCAGCTTTCAGCTCTTTGAGAAAGGGGATGTGAATGGAGAAAACGAACAGAAGGTCTTTACCTTCCTGAAGGTGAGTGCCCACACACCTGGCAGGCGTTGGTCATAGGCAGAGTTGCCCCGAAAGCACGGGGCTCATTTTGGATCGAGGTTGGACTCCTTGGAAAGAAATGCCTAGATAAGTTCAAGAATCATGGCAATGTCCACGGTGAGGCTCGAGCTTCAACTACAGGAAATGTAACCTGTGACAGTCCTGATGTGGACCAGCGCCCCTTACTGAAGGGTAGCGATTCACTCTTCGGCGGTCGTTTATGGAATCCCCATAGGTGTGAGGATCTCTGCCCACTGGGAGCCCAAAAGTACTAATAGGGCCCAGCCCTTCCCTGGAGGCTCCTCTCCAGTCAGGGAGACGGACATGGAATTCATAACGTAGAGTGCGTATGGCAACTTGTCTTAGCGTCACCGAGTCTTAGAACCACCCAGGTTCTCTTAGGCCACAGGTTCCCACATGCTGGTCTGCCAAACAAGTCTGGTCCCCATTGAAATTTTCACTCATCCATTGCAAACTGAAGAAAAAAAAAAAAGGCAATGTGGGGAGTTTTTCACAAAGCTCAGCTCCTTGAATCTAAAAGACCATCATTTATTCCGATATTAAATTATTTGTTAAATCCTATAAATTGCCATTTCTGTTGCTCAAAAATGGTGATGCTATTGATTTTTCTTCGACCTAATCCTTTAAAAGTCTGCTAATTTTAAATTTTACAGTTAGGTAGACTTTTGATTTTTCTTATCGTCAAAATAAATGTTGGTTATTCTACATTCATCTCCGGAAAATAGTTATTAAACCTTTACCACCCTATGAAGCCCCAAACTCTGGGAACCACAACTCTAAACCGAACCATTTCTTTTTTCGGGTGAGAAAACCAAAGCTATAGAAATGGTAGGACTTAGCAAAGAAAACAGAAGCTATTATTTTACTGAAGCACCATGATATAATCATGGGAGAGGCAGACTGGGAAGGGAGGAGTATTTTCTGTCATACTCTCTAGCTCTTGGTTGTTGTATTGGTGATGCTGCATTAAAATGTGTGGTTCACTGGGGGCATGTCGGGGGTTCACATGTTGACACGTGGATGGTGAGTACTCTAGAGTTCCAGATAAAACTGGACCTTACAGAAGCACGGGGGGAAAAAAAAACTGTTTTCTATTTTTCATATCTCTGCTCCAGAACTCCTGCCCTCCGACCTCTGATCTTTTGGGCTCACCAGACCAGCTGTTCTGGGAGCCCATGAAGGTCCACGACGTCCGCTGGAACTTTGAGAAGTTCCTGGTGGGGCCCAACGGGGTCCCTGTCATGCGCTGGTTCCACAAGGCTCCCATCAGCACCGTCAGATCGGACATCCTGGAGTACCTGAAGCAGCTAAAAACCAAGTAGAAAGGCCCAGAGGCCGTCAGAAATAGCCACCTGCCTCCCACCTGAAGGACATGGTTGAACACTGGGCCCATCTTCGCTCCACATGCCTTCCTACCCAGCGTCCCTGTGACCCCGCCATCCTGGATATGCGTGCGTGTTCGTGTGCGTGTGCTCGTGCGTGTGCTTGAGAACAACGAAAACCGATCTCCCCAACTCTCTGCTCCCCGAATATCAGGTTTTTTCCACTGCATTGCAAAGGAAAAGCAGGTTTCCGGGTAGATGGCTCAGACTACCAAATATCCCTGAAAAAGGTGACCCCCAGGAGTTCTGGCGTCTGTCCTTCCCCATCGTGGAGGTTTGAAGAAAGCAGGAACTGGCAGCAAGACCCTCAAGACCCCCTTCATAACCTCTCCTGTCCTTGAAGACAGCTCTGGGGTGGAAGCTCTTCCTCTCCCAAGTGAGGCCTTCTGTCCCCCACACCCTGCACACTCCTGCAGGGCCTCTGAAGTCCGGGCGAGGGTGGAAACCTGGGGTCCCTGAAGGAAGGCAACTCCCTGATGGGGGCCCCCGGCCCCTCTGGGTTGGACCTACCCAAGCTTCCTTGGCCCCTGTCCCTTAGCGGCTCCAGGGCAGGGATGTCCCTTCATTCTGAAGTTGGGGCTTTGTCCTCACCCTGAGCCTCCCCCCGCCACACACATACCTCTTCTCATCACTGACTCAAATAAAGGAAATTCTGCAGCAGAGTTGGTTTCCCGAGGTGTCTCCCCGCTCCCGGATTACATCCCTGCACCCTCAGTATTTTGTGTTTCCCACATGCACTCTGGATGCTTCTCTGGCCCATCCAGACACCAGGTGGGGCTGGCGGCTCTAACCGTGGACACTGACCTTGCAGAGGCAGCCGCCCCCTCCCACTGGGGTTCCCTGGGGGCCCCCATGTGAGGTAGCCCTGCTTCTCTCCAAAGACACAAACATTCTGTCTGTAAAATTCCTGCTCACAGTTAAAAATCTAAAAACACAGAAAAACGGAAGAAAACGGAAACAAAGTGCCCCCCTACTCAGGGGCAAAGAACGTGCTGGGATGCCCCGTCCAGCGGCTGTCTTATCACCGGGGTTCAGTCCTTTCTGTGAGCCCAGACTGCAGAACACCAGAAACTAGGAGAGGCTTGTACGAGGAAGTGAAACAAAATAGCTGTTTTTCTTTTCCCTTTCAGAAATTACTTTCAACAAATTTCAATTTTTTTTTGCACGTTAAATATTTTTTTGCCCTTAAAATGTAGAGGGAATTTAAGTGTCAGTGGTGAGACATGATTGTCGGCTGTGCGCCGGGACGGAAGCAATCCCTGACTTAACCTCTGCGTAGAACGTGCAAACTGGCAAAGCCAGCGATGGCAGGGGAAGAGATTCAGACCTGGGGACTCCAGCTTCCAGAAGGAACAGGTGCTCTGGGAGCCCAGGAACGCAGGCGTTCACGCGGGCCTCGGGGAAGACCCGGCCTCCTGGAGGAACTGCCGCGGAGACTCTTGGGGTCTGGCCTCCAGGACTGGGCTGCGTCCGACCTCAGAGGAAAATGTTTTCCCCACATTTGGATGTTTTGTCTTCTTGCACTCAAAACCCAGTCAGGAAAACAAAGCCTGGCCGTCTGTGGCGTCCCCTCGGGATGTGAGACCCCCAGAGGCCTCGCCAAGCAGGGAGGGAGTGAGGAGGGGCTGCAGGGCCTCTCCGGTCACGGTGGGAGATGTGTTCCTTGTGGAGTTTCTCCTGAGAACCCCCAGCGACCATAGCAAAGCCTCAGAAGCTTCCACACCTGTTACTGCTTTCGATGAGGATCATCAGGGGCCAGGAAGTGGGTGCAGGAGGCGGGGGCCACTCGAGGTTCCAGTTCAGCGTAAAGCAGAGAACTGCTGTGTGAGAGTGAGTGGTCCGGGCAGCAAGTCCCCAGTCCGTGGGAGAGTCCCGAAGCCAAGAAGGAAGAGGGCTCGGCTTCCCCGAGTGGTTATGCTGAGCGTCTGCGACAGGCTCCATCCTGTAGCTGCTGTGAAAAATGCAGGTTCCCTCCGTGATGCCTCCCCCCAGGGCTGACCCTGCAGAGAATCCTTGATGCCCCCCCAAGGCTGACCCTGCAGGGAACAGAAAGGCTGATCTGAGGCCAGAGAAGCGGGGGAACTTCCTGGCGCTGGGAGGTGGGGGAACTGGGGCAGGTGTGGGGGCAGGTGTTGCAGAGGATGGTGGCAATGATGAGGAGAATGTAGAAGTCTTTATAAAGGGGGGACCCGGAGATAAAGTGCCCACTTCTCCCCTCCTCACCGACCCCTGTGACAGATCTTGGTCCCCCGGGAAAGCCACACACAGAACCTCTGGGAGCGGGCGGGCTGCGCAGGACTGCTCAGGTCCGTTAAGGAAGTTGGAACCTTACTGTTGCCGTCTTGGTGCTCATCATGACCTCACTGGCTCTATTATTGCTGCGGAGTTTTTTCTTCCAACAAGAAGTTCCCACAAACTATCATGCAAATTAGATACACTCGGTGCGGTGTTTTCACAGGCATCTACCCCACCAGCCACCTAACAGGTGTCTGAAATGACTATTGCTCTGCGGATCACAAAACCTTTGAGGACAGTCCCCAGGCGGGATGGGGGGTGGGGTGCGGTTTCCAAAGTCCAGGGAACCAGGACTCAGACCCTCTAACCGCCCACTCCCAGAGTTGAGATGCGGCCACTACTGGTGGCCAGACCCCAGCACACTCTCCCTCCGGCAGTTACCACGTAGAAACCAGGCCTCCCCGAGGACTGCATGAACGTTGGCGTTCCTGGGCTTTGGGAGCACCTGTTCCTTCTGGAAGCTGGAGTCCCCAAATCTGAGAAAGGGAGGGCCAGGGTCCATGCCAGAGCACATCGGATCTCATCCTGTGACCCTCACAAATACCCCTTGACTTGGCTTCGGTTCCCAGGAAGCAGACTGAGACTGAGATTTGGACACATGTCGCTTACTGAGTGGTCTCAGAAGAAGGGACCAGTGATGCAGGATGGGGCAGAGGAAGAAAGAAGATAACGCGGGATTTCTGCTGGAGATTACCTCAGGATAAAGCCCGCTATCATCATTCCACCTTGAAGGAAGAGGGATGGTCTTTTGTAACCCAGGTCAGTCAACCATTGGCTGTGGGGTCGCCCCCAGCCCCAGGGTGAGACCTCTGGGTGAGGTGACTCCTCTGGCTGGAAGGGGCGGCTGGGAGCCACAGGCGGGGGCCAGGGCACCATCCTGCCAAAGCAGACCTGGGTAAGGCCATGGAGACTGCCCACTACCCTCCACAGTTCCTTACCCAGAGGGACCCCCGAGAGTCTCCACCCACCCACGTGTTCCCCTCCTCACCCTCCATCCATAGGGAGTTCATTCTCTCAGCGATGTGTCCTGATCAGGACCAGTAGCAACAGCATCACCCGAGAACTTGTTAGAAACACAGTTCTGAGGGGCGCCTGGGGGCTCAGTCGGTTGAGCGTCCGACTTCAGCCCAGGTCATGATCTCGTGGTGCCTGAGTTGGAGCCCCGCATTGGGCTCTGTGTTGTCAGCACAGAGCCTGCTTCACATCCTCTGTCCTCCTCTCTCTGCCCCTCCCCCCTCGTCTCAAAAATGAATAAACATTAAAAATATTTGACAAAGAAATGCAGTTTTTAGCTCGCTCCCAGACTTACTGAATCAGAAACTCTGGGGGTGAGGACAGCAGTGTGTGCTTTAAAAGGCCTTCCGGGCGATCCTAGTATATGCTGCCCCGGGGAGTGGAGGCTGTGCACAAAATGCTGGTGTCTTGACACAGGATGAAAGAATTGCCCCTGCACTTCACGTGGTCGCCCACTGTGCTCAGCCTCAGCCCCACTGCCTCCCCCGTTCAGCCGGTAGGTGCTCCTAAGACCCAGGGTTGACATGGGCCGTTCGGCCATCCCCCGGCTGTCAGTGCCCTCAGTGTCTGACCTCTGTGGTCTCCACGTGGGCCCAAATTCAAGGTGTATCATCTCACACACCTCCTCCTTGACCAGACCTTGGTCAGGCTCCTCCGATCCCCCTTCTCAACTAGGACTTGACGTTGGCCAGGCTTTGCCAAGAATCCTACATCTCAGCAGTGCTTGGCCCACTTCCCCTCACCCTGCGTGTCAGCTGTAAGTGCCCACACGTCCCTGCTGTGTGCAGAGCGGAGTTCAGTCTGGCTCCCCTATTTCCAAACTTTGGGCTCCGTTGCAGATGTCTTAGATAAAGTCTTCTGTCCGCTTGAACAAGTCGAAACAATTTTCCTTTATCTTCCCAAAGACTCAGACTTGCAATGTGATTTGGAGCCCAGGAAAAGTCTCACTTTCTCTTCTCCCGTCACCACCCCGCCTGCCAGCCCACCTCACCCGCTGCTCTGACTACAGAATTTTCTCTTGCTTTCCTCAAGTTTCAGGTCAGAAACATTATTTTCTTTGATTCTGGGAAGTTCCTGATAGAGATTCTGTTCCCCTTCCCCCCTGCCCAAGTTTTCCTTGTGAAATCACACAGACTACCCACCCTTTTGTTCTTCTAAAAGGAAAGAGCAACGTACGTTGAATTCTTTCAGACGCCGTTTGGCCTCAGAAATGTAGTGGCCTCGACACTGTGCAAACCATTTCGTCACCTCAGAGCGACACCTAGGGCAGACGTACAGCTCATGCCAATTCTTAGTTTTAGGGTTTTTTTATTTTGTAAAAAATTCTTATAACATTTATTCATTTTTGAGAGAGACAGCATGAGCAGGGGAGTACGGAGAGAGAGGGAGACACAGAATCGGAAGCAGCTCCAGGCTCCGAGCTGTCAGCCCAGAGCCCGACGCGGGGCTTGAACCCATGAGCCATGAGATCATAATCTGAAGTCGGACGCCCAACCAACTGAGCCACCCAGGCACCCCGTCAATTTTTAGATTATAATTTCAGAGGGACTAGAGAAAAGATGACTGGGGATGTTTTCTTTTTTCATATCTTTTCTCTCTTTCCAATTTCTTTGCTTCCGGCAGGCAAATCTGTAAGGAATTGAAATTGAGTATCACCCCACAAATTAGTTTTGAAGAACCCGATATGCTGACACCTTGAGCCTCACACGGTAACCCCGCCAGCCTGGGCCTGGAGCTCTGTCTTCACCTCCGGGACCTCAGGACCGTTCGTGTACAGGACACTGGCAGCCTGCCCAGAAATACAGAATGCTCAGTTGGTGGGTCATGAAATATGAGTTTGCTGTGCTATTTGATAATATGTGATATGGAAAGTGGGAAAGCAAATTGGATGGATAAAGCCTATCTAGGGGGTAATTAAGGTAGTAGCTCATGAGATAAAGGCAAAACTTCATAGGATGTGGGAAGCATAGATAATAAGTCGCTGGTGAGACAGGCGGAATTCCTAATTGTGTTGAATTGTGTTGAATTGTGTTCAGTATAGATACCAAGGACATGAGTAACTTGGAAGATAAACTAAATGGAATATAAGGAATACATGGAATGCACGGATTATATGATGGAACAAAGAGGACTGTTACTTAGAAAGGAGTAGAAATGGTAATCAAAACTAAATGATACTCAGCAGGGCAATTTTTCTATTCCCTTAATTAGGGAAAACTGAGTCTCAGACAGTGACTTCCCACCAAAGGAGAGAAAATAATTTACGACTTTAATAGTCTATTTAAAATTCTAATATAAGGGGCGCCTGGGTGGCGCAGTCGGTTAAGCGTCCAACTTCAGCCAGGTCACGATCTCGCGGTCCATGAGTTCGAGCCCCGCGTCAGGCTCTGGGCTGATGGCTCAGAGCCTGGAGCCTGTTTCCGATTCTGTGTCTCCCTCTCTCTCTGCCCCTCCCCCGTTCATGCTCTGTCTCTCTCTGTCCCAAAAATAAATAAACGTTGAAAAAAAAATTATAAAATTCTAATATAAAATTGGGGGTGCCTGGGTGACGGAGTCAGTTAAGTGTCTGACTCTTGATTTCGGCTCAGGTCATGATCTCATGGTTTGTAGGTTTGAGCCCCACGTCGGGCTCTGTGCTGACAGTGTGGAGCCTGCTTGGGATTCTCTCTCTCTTTCTCTCTCTCTTTCTCCGTCTCTTTCTTTCAAAATAAATAAACAAAAATTTTAAAAATAATAACATTCTAATATAAAATAAATCGTGATCAATCACTGTGTTCTAAGGGTATCTCCTGGCTTCAACATATATTCCTAATTTGCAAAGTTATGTAGAAGCCATGCCTCTACGTCTGCTATCAAGTTCTCCTGAAATCAGCCACTTTATGCCAGTACATTTTCACGGACCATGTCTAAAAACCCTAGCCAAAATGTGAGCTAACTTTAAACTTTCTACTTGTCTTCTCTCAGTGCAAAGAGGATGAGTAGTTGATGTGAGCCTGGCATTAGCCACATGGAGCGTAAGACCTGGGGACGCCAGACTGTGGCAGGCACTCCATAACTGGATTATTCATCGGGAACCAAAGCCCACACCTGTCCTGCATTTTAAGAGGCACCGTCCGTCAGGGGACAGAAGGTCCAAGAACGCGAGGACAAAACGCTTGCCTTGAAGTTTTGAGGTGCCACGGGGCTGCGGCTCATTCTGCCCTTCATGGTCCCAGCCAGGAGGTCACCCGATGTCTACAACTCCCTCCATGCCAAGAAGGACAAACTTGGGACACTACATAGCATCATTTCGGATTGTTTTTCATAATTTGGGGGGCAAATTCAACTATCCCTCATGGGAAACTTGATCCAGAATGTTTTTGTCCAGGCAAAAACTCAGGTTTGTATCTACTTAAACTACAAGGTTCTTTAGAGACAATATCAGATTAAAACTAGAATTGTATCTTTGGAATAGCTGGCTTATTGATGGGTTACCTGCATTAATAGCAAAAACTCTCAATGACATCAAATTATGATTTCACAGCAGCAGGCGCCACTTGGAACACTCTACTAATGCTGTGATTGCCGTGGTGAGTTAGGAAAAGATCCCTATTTGAGCCTAAATAGCCGTGACTGCATATTCCCTTATGAATACATGCGTGAGGAGGGAATGGATGATGGAGCATCATCTCGGGTACTTACCCGGTTTCTGGATTGTGGTGTTAACAAGGAGAAAAGACTAGGAAGGACTGGATGTGCTCAGGTGTCTGTGAGATGATAAGGTGGAAATGTCGCATAGGCAGCTGTCTACGATCCTATGAAATTCTACAGAGGTCTTTGTGAGAAAGATATTTAGAAGCCATCAGCCTATTTTGGGTAGTTGGGAGATGTGAATGTACGGAATAGTATGAATATTCTCTCCAGGAAAAGTAGGACAATGAAGGATGGGACCTAGAAAACACCAACATTAAAAGGGTGATTCTCCCACTCGCCCCAGATTTTCAGGTCAGAAACACATTTTATTCAAGTCTCTGGGAAGTTCTTGGCCAGAATGAGAGATTCCATTACCCCTAGAATTTCTCTAAAAGGCACACAGTAGGTCTATTCAAAAATCTCAATTGCAGTTTTTCCCAGCATTTTAAAATTTCAAAACCATGGATTTAAAAATACTAAAAGTTATAAGTGGAGTTACAAAGATTTTTGCCTTTCAATACTTATGCTCAAAAAAATAAAGCAGCAATTTTCATTCAGCAGAAATTCATCAGAGATACAAGCAGAAAGACACAATTAATAATTGGCTTTAATTTACCATTGTCACTCCAAGACATATCAATGGACAAAGAAATAAGCAATAAGAAACTTTAAAAATAATCAATAAAACTAACCCAATAAATACAAATTATTTCCTAAAGATGGGGAATACACCATTTTAAAATTACCCATGGAATTTCATAACTTGACTATATATTGGTCAGTAAGAAACTGTCAAAATATTTTCTTAATTTAGAAAATAATGTACTAGAAAATAAGGGTAAAAATAAGAATCAAAATATAATTTAAAAATATAATTTTTTTGCTTAAAAAATCAAATTCTTCTTAAAATATCTCAAAGAGAAAATGAAAACTAAAACTGAAGGCTATGCACAACAGAATGAGAAGACAACATATATCATTACCAGTAGGATGTAACTAAAGCATGTCAGTGAGAACAATTCATAACCTCAGATGCATTTTTTAAAGAATAAGATGAAAAATGACTGAATTACTGTTTAGTATACCACTTAAAAAGTAAATAAAAGACCACAAAACCTACCAAATGAAAATGGAAGAAATTTAGAAAGAAAAACTGTTTACATGCTAGGAGAGCTAAAAAAAAGTCTTCTTGACAAATGAAACCAAAATACAACCCAGTGGCAAGTCTAATCACAGGAAAATATAAAATCAGAATTCAAAATTAGTAAGGAAAGTGTAGATATATGAATAGATGAGAGATAGTTTAAGCAAAAATCAAATATTATTTACAACTTCATACCTCTGTATCTGGTGATAAGAGTAATGAATGACTGAGTTTGGGACGATATAAGTGGCCAACATTGATGTGATAATAATAATGAGCAACATTGACTGAAGGCTTGCCTGTGCCAGGAGGACAATATACGAGGACAATAGACACAGTGGATCAGTTAGTCTTTTAGTGTCGTTGTCTCTCAACAAATACACCGGGAATCACAGACGGTAGGACATGCCCAAGTTAAACATTCTGCTGGAATGTTAACCAGAGAAGCAAATGAACAGGGCGTCAGGCCCCTTTTCCACTCTGAGAAGCACTCACTCCCTTAGGCAAGTTCCTTCAAATTGCCAAGGATCAGATCACTCCCGTGGCCAGTTGAAAACAGTTCCAGGGCATAAGAAATGGAAAGCTGCCTGATCCGCTGGTCAGGGCCACCAAAACCTGATATAAGTAGCACCCAAAAGAAAACCAAGTGAGAACAATTCAACTCTAACGTCTAAAGATCCACATCTCAAATAAAATATAAGAATCCAGCAAGAATAGTTAATTCAACAGCACCAAACAAAACTCACTCCAGGAGTCCAAGGATTTTTTTTTTTTTTTTTAATGGCAAAACTCATTTTACAAATGCAGACTGTGGTCTCATGACTTCTGGCGAAATAGAGCGGCCAGCACCTCTCTCCTACCTCCATGACCACAATAGACACTTCAGATCCCTCAAGTGTTTGGTGAGTAACGTCTATGTTCCCTCAGTTTGTGAACCTCAAAATAGTTTGCCGAGATTCAAAAAACAAACAAAACAAAACTTCCAAGTAAAGTGAAAAGATAAATGAGGAACTGACCCAAAGGTAGTATTCACAGTTCATCGCGCACACGCGCCCCCCACACACATGCGCGCGCACACACGCGCGCGGACACACACGATTCTTTCGGAGCTGTTTCCCACGTAGAGAAGACACACCAGGCGGCCCGGTGAGCATCACCCACTCCCTTTGGCACAGGCGTCGGGAGTCCCACGACCTGCAACCCGCACAGTCCGAGTCGACGCGTGTGCTTAGACCGCCCCTTGAGCCCACCCACTGGAGGGCAGGTACCGAGCCCCCGGATTGGATCGTCCGCCTGAACCCTGCCCCCGGGACACGGGGCTGGGGGTGCGGAGGGGGACACGGCCGGGGAATAAAATCCGGCCCCGAACCCCCGCGCGGTCCGGGTGGGTCCCCGACTCTACCCCCATCGCCGTTCCGGCCTCCCAGCCGCCCTCCCGCCGCCCCCAGTCCCGGCCCCTCCAGGTCCCCTCCCCCACCCCGCAGACCCTCGGGTCCCAGGCCCCGCCCCGCCCTGACGCCGCGCCTCCCGCGCGCGCAGCGCAACTGGGCGCCTTCCGGGTCCAGGGTGCAACCGAGGAGGTGAGGGTCACCGCGGGGCTGCGACCTCGAGGGTGGAGGGTGGTCACCGCAGGGGTGCGACCTCGGGAGGGGGGCAGGGATGACCTGGGGGGGGCGAGCCACTGCAGGGGGGCGACCTGGAGGGGGCAGGGGTGACCTGGGAGGGGCAGGTCACTTCAGGGGGCGACCTCGGGGGCGGGGGGGGGGGTCACCTGAGGGCGCGGCGGGTTCGAGCGGAGCAGGCCTGCCATGCTTGGCGAGCTGATTTTCAGACTGTCGCCGAGAGCAACCGAGGGGACCGGAGATGCGGGAAACCAGCCGACAAACGGCTTTTTCCTCGTGGATGCTTCAAAACTTGACCACGTGGCTCGCACTCCGCACCCCTCCCGAGAGGCGCCCCCTACAGAGTCGTTCCCGCAGATGTTGGCCGAGCCCTGGAACAGGGCCGGGGGCCCGCTGCCACCTGTCGCCGAGGGCCCCCTGACCCCGGCCTCCTCCGCTCGCCCGGGGACGCGCGACTCTTCGTGTCCCGGATCTGGAGGCTGCAGGCGCCTCGGGCAGGTACGCGGGTGCCCGGGCCCAGACGCTCTGTGCAAATCCTGCGGTCATGTTTAAGTCGTAAATAGCCCTTCTTGTCACGGTCTTCACCACGGATTGCGTGGCCTCGACTCTCTGTGGCACTCTTCCTCCGGGTAATAGAAAAACCCTTGGTCCGCCCCTGCGGCCTCCTGGTGCTTCTGGTGTTCTGCCCCCAGCGCGTCCTGCGGGAGAGAAGCCTCCCTCCGCACCTGCGTGTCTTCCGGAGACGACCGCGATGCGCGCTCGCTTCCACCCTGTCCAAGGGACACGAGGCCTCAGCGCGGTCCCGGCTCCCGGGTGGCTCTATGGCTTAGCTGGTTAAAGCGCCTGTCTCGTAAACAGGAGATCCTGGGTTCGACTCCCAGTAGGGCCTGGCGTTTTCTGAAACCCACTCTTCCTGAGAATCGTTTTACGTTGGCCAGGCCCCTCGAGTCAGTCCTACTCACCCCCCAAGCTCTCACCAATCTCCCGGCGGTGGAACCCGAGCTGTTCGGTTGCAGCTTGCTCGAGCTCCTTGCTCCTGAAAAGTGGATTCTTAGGGAGATGACAGTTCAAATGCGACCCACTGCCGAGGAAGGATGCTTTTCCTAGTAGGAGGGTTTTTGAGCACCTGCGGGGTGTTACAGTTTAAAGCAGGCAGACACGGAGAAATGCGTAATGTCTCTAGATTCTAGCAATCTCCAGCTCTATTTATAATGATTTCATAAAATCCATGAACCATGAATCCTGTGTTCACTACAAAGAAAACTTGGGGTGTTTGCGGGGGAGGAGGGTGGAGAATAAACAGTTAAGATCCCTTGTTAATCCTCTTAAGGAAACTTTAGGAATAATGATCAACTAGAAGTTATAATGTCCGGGACCCAAGAATTCCCAGGGGAGGACAAAGTTACTGTGGGAAAAGAACAGGTTGGGGGACACCTAAGGCCACTTCGTTTGAAATGAAGTTTGTAAGATTGAACCCTGCGTGTGGGCTCTGTACTGACAGCTTGGAGCCTGCTTGGAATTCTCTCTCTCTCTCTCTCTCTCTCTCTCTCTCTCTCTCTCTCTCCCCCTCTCTCTCCCTGCCCCTCCCCTGCTCTCTCTCCCTCCCTCTCAAAATAAATAAATAAACCTTAAAAATAAAAAAAGAAGACATCCAGATGGCTAACAGACACATGAAAAGATAACTCCTAAAAAAACCCCAAACAACTCAATTATTTTATTTTTTTAATCATGATACCTGTAGTACTCTTTAATCCCTACTCCCTATCTCCCCCAGCCCCCCACCTACCTCCCCTCCAGTAACCATCAGTTCTCTATAGTTAGGAGTCTGTTTCTTGGTTTCTCTCTCTCTCTCTCTCTCTCTCTCTCTCTCTCTCTCTCTCTCTTTCTCGTTTTCCTTTGCCTATTTCGTCTCTTAAATTCCACATGTGAGTGGTCATATGGTATTTGTCTTTCTCTGACTGACTGACATTTTGCTCAGCATTATACTCTCTAGCTCCATCCATCTTGTTGCAAATGGCAAATTTTCATTCTTTTTAAGGCTGAGTAATATTCCACTGTATATTCTATGCCACATCTTCTTTATCCATTCATGTATCCATGGACACTTGGGACGTTTCCATAATTTGGCTATTGTAGATAATGCTGCAATAAACATCCAGGTGCGTGTATACCTTAGAATTAGTGTTTTCATATTTTGGGGGGGTAAGTAGTGGTGTGATTCCTGGATCATAGGTTCGTTTTATTTTTAATTATTTGAGGAAACTCCATACAGTTTTCCACAGCAGCTGCACCAATTTGCATTCCCACCAACACTGCAAGAGGGGTCCTTTTTGTCCACATCCTCACCAACACTAATTATTTCTTGGGTTTTTGATGTTAGCCGTTTTGTGTGAGGTGATAGTTCATTATGGGTTTTATTTGTATTTCCCTGATGATGAGTGATGTTGAGCATATTTTCATGTGTCTGTTAGCCATCTGGAAGTCTTCTTTTTTTTATGTTTAAGGTTTATTTATTTATTCTGAGAGGGAGGAAGAGAGAACGGGGAAGAGGCAGAGAGAAGTTTCCAAGTAGGCTCCAAGCTGTCAGCACAGAGCTCACATGCGGGGTTCAATCTCACAAACTTTGAGATCATTACATGAGCCAAAATCGAGAGTCAGAGGCTTAACTGACTGATCCACCCTGGCACCCCTGGCCATCTGTATGGCTTCTTTGGAGAAATGTCTGTTCATGTCTTCTACCCATTTTTAATTGGGTCATTTGTTTTTTGGGTGTTGTATCAGTTCTTTATAGATTTTGGATACTAACCTTTTATCTGATATGTCATTTGCAAATATCTTCTCCCATTCTGTCGGTTGCCTTTCAGTGTTGTTGATTGTTTCCTTTGCTGTGCAGAAGCTTTGCATTTTGATGTAATCCCAAACCACTCAATTTTTTAAATGTGCAAATATCTGAACAAGCAACGCAACCGAGATAGAGTCAGCAAATAAGCATATGGAAAGGTGTTCGACACCGTCTGCCCTATCAGGGGATTGCAGACTGAAACAGCACTGGGATACCACTAGGTGGCTACTGCTATGGCCAAACTCCAGTACACGAACAACACCAACTGTTGGTGACCACGTGGAGCAACAGGAGCTCTGATTCATTGCCGGTGCGGATGCAAAATGGGGCAGCCACCCTGGAAGAGAGCCTGGCAGTTTCTTACAAAATGAAACAGAGTCTCACCGTGTGATGTAGCAGTAACGCCTCTCAGTACTTCACCCTTGTCCACGCTGAATGGATTCTGAGAAAAGCCCATGTAGACCTGGGATAGAAATGGTGATTTCTTTACCGTTTCCTCCTCAAACCGCCTTCCAGGAGGTGCGGGGACTTGAGACCAACTGAATGAAGTCTTTTACGGAAAAGGGTGATCTGGAGCCTGGCGACTTCGGGGAGGAAGGGCCTCCTGCCCCAAGCCTGTCATCCGTGGAGCACACACTCTGCATGGCATCCACAGGACACTCACCCGGGTCTTGAGTGTGAGATGGGCAGACACTCTGCCAACTGGGACAGAAGGCGGACCACCCTGAAGGACGCTTAACTCCCAAGATGTCAGAGTGAGGGAGCCGCCTGAGCATCCTGCCTGGCCGGGAACATGTGCTGCCTTCAGGGGGAAGGAAGCCCAACTCCCATGGCGGAGACCGGGCGGGAAGGGATTTTTCCCAGGCCTGGAGAGCCGGCCCAACACGAAAATCCAAAAGGGACTGGGGAACTTCATTTTGAACTTGCCCAGGACTGGTGCCTCCTTCTTCCCTCAAGGGCTTCCCTTTGCAGGGGGAGTGTCTACCATGGTTATCTACGCCTGTCCCACCGCTGCATTTGGGGGAGCAGATAGCCTGTGAATTTCACACATTTGCAAACGGGGAGGAATTGTGTCCAGAATCGCTCACACCTAGAGCCACCGCTCACACACCCTTCGTAACTGGGCTACTTAGACGAGTCGACGCTGAAATGAGTTGAGATCTGGGGAGACTGGGCCGGGGTGTGTGTTTTGTCCTGGGGGACCCGTGGAAGGCTTTGGGGAGCAGGGGGCAGGTTGTTAGGTGCCATAGCGTCTCCCCGCCCCCTCCCCGGGATCTCCGCTTCCCAACCTCCAAACCTGTGAGCACGGTATCCTGCACGGCAAAAGGGGCGTGGAGGACGGGAGCGAGTCACGGGTCTTGAGGCGCGGCAGTGGCCTGGCTTCTTGGTCCACAAGGCGTGCGGAGGGGACAAAAGTCGCGTGCCTTCTCTGAGGCTCGAACTCAGGACCTTCAGATTATGAGACTGACGCGCTGCCCGCTGCGCTAAGAAGGCACCTGCCCGGCGGGCCTCCCGGCCTCTCCATCCGGTCCAGCCCTGGCACCCGAGGCACACCCCGGACCCGGGAGGTCCTGCCCGCTGTCGTGCGGCCCTCCGCGGACACTGTGTCCCCGGCAGGTCACAGTGACCGATCCGAGTCCCCGGGGTTTACCCTCGAGGAAAGAAACCGCCCCGAGCGGCGCCGCCACAGGGCTGATTTCACGTCGGCCCCGCGTGGGACCAGGGCGCGCACCCTCCCCAGCCCCCGACCCCCGCGGGACCTCCGGGCCGCGGGCCCCGCGCCTGCCCCGCACACCCGCCCCCTGCCCCCGGGCGGCCGCGACCCCCGTCCCCGACGTCCAGGCAGCAGGTGCAGCGGCGGGACCTCCGAGGACGGGGAAGGAGCCGCCGGGTCGGCCCCGGAAGACCACCGGCCGCGCGGGCCGCGTCCTGACTCAGTGCAGGCCTCCCACGTGCCATGTGGCAGCCCAGGAAACGATTCGCTTGGTTTTCCTGCGAGTAGAAGTTCCTGATTGGAAGGGCTTCGTGATGTGCGAAACGGGATGACGTCCAACAGGAGTGTTGACGCCACCGAACCCTGGACACACGGCGGCCGCGGATGCTCGGGGGGCACGCGGGTAGTGACAGTGAGCTCCCCTGGGACGTGCTCTTTGAAGCCACTTACCTGAAGCGACACGCGTCTCTCCATCACTTCTGTGCGCACGTTTGTGTCGTGTCCACGGTGTAGATGGGCAGTGGCCCGGGCCTGGGAGGGAGGGGGGCGGGGGTGCACGCTGCGGCGCTGGGGCTCTAAGCGGCGCCCGCCCCCCGTGCGGAGGCCGCGGGGTGTGCGGTGTTCTGGCCCCGGGGGTCGTGGGAGGGGGAGAACCCCGGGGAAGGATCGCAGGGCGGAGGGGCGGGGGAGGGAGGTTTCTCATCACCCGCAGGATCCACGAACGGCAGGCGTGCGGTAGCGTGGCCGAGCGGTCTAAGGCGCTGGATTAAGGCTCCAGTCTCTTCGGGGGCGTGGGTTCGAATCCCACCGCTGCCAGCCTTTATATTGTGAGCAGACCTTAGAAAAAAAGTCTGGCTGCCAATTATTTATATGTAATGTAAGGTCATGAGGTTCACACGGAAGTGAGACCTCCACCAGCCACACCGAGCTCCCTAAACGGCAGGTGCGCGGTACCAGGGGAGCGGTCGTGAGACCCGACCTGGGGTGGCACTTTTGTTGAGTCTGGCCTCCCCCAGATGTTACTAAACTGTCTTCCTATACCGCCTGGGAAGGTCCTGGTTCCCCGCCAGCCTGTCGCGCAGTGTGAGCATCACAACTGCCACGTGTGTCCTGCTAGTCCCCTGATACTGTCATGGGTTCCTTACACATATTAAGCCATCTAATATTCTCAATAACACACGAGGAGATTTACATTAGAGATGCAAGGAGAGAAGGAGACTAAAGTTAAGACCAGGAAACCCCGTGCCTGTAGGTGGATTCAGGACGTAGTGACTGTAGTAGACTGAAAAATACCCCTTCCTCCCCATTCCTGGAAGCTGTAAATATCACCTTATATGGCAAAAAGTTGAAATGGGGAAATTATCCTGGATGGTTCAGGCGGACCTTAACTGCCTCACAACTGTCCAAGAGAGAGGGGGAGAGAAAAAGGGTATGGATAGGAGGCCGAGACAAGCCACTGGGACCTTGTCGGCGCCTTGATTCCCCCCCCCCCCCCCAGTAACACTGACGCTGGGACTCGTGGCCTCCCTCGCTGGGAGGAAATACCTGTAGCTTCAAGCTGCTGAGCCGGTGGTAACCTGTCACAGGAGCCTGGGACTCTAAATCAGTGTGTGTAAATGCTAAGCAACACCAGCCCAAACAATTGTTTTTGTTAGCTTCTTTGATTGCCAGCCCGACAGGTGCAAAGTGGGGTTTCACTGCAGTTCTGTAGCTGCATTTTTGCATTTCTCTTAAGAATATTACTTATTATAATCTCATAAATCTTATAATTATTAAAAGATTAATAATATTTCCATGTTTCACAGCCATTTGTTTTTCCTTTTTCATGAACTCAGTGTCTACACCCTTTGCACGTCTTTCCTGTGAGTTGGAATGTACTTGCTGAGGTATAGAAGTTACCTACATTAGGAAAATTAACTTCACAACACAACTTACACATTCCCCCACCATTTGTGCATTTGATTTTTCACTTCGCTTATGCAATTTCTTTGAGGGGATGACGGAGTATCTAAGCAGAATATGGCTTTAATATAGTGAGTTATGTCACTTTCATTGTTTCTGAATTTTTTGCAAAAATTAGTTTTCTACACCAAAATTATAAAAATGTCTCCCTTGGCAGTGCTAATAATTATATTTCTGGTCCCCCCCCACTTCTAAAATTTATATCTGCTTGGAATCTTTTTTATTATTGCAGGTGGTGTATTGATGTAAGCTTTCTTTTCCCAAATAACTACTCAACACCATATGATGTTTACTTAGTTACCACTGTTATCATACTCTAATGTATATATTTGCCGCTCCCTCCTTTGGACTTTTTATTTGCTATACCAATCACTGTCACTACCCGCGTGCCTCCCGAGCATCCGCGGCCGCCGTGTGTCCAGGGTTCGGTGGCGTCAACACTCCTGTTGGACGTCATCCCGTTTTGCACATCACGAAGCCCTTCCACGAAGCCCTTCCAATCAGGAACTTCTACTCGCAGAAAAACCAAGCGAATCGTTTCCTGGGCTGCCACATGGCACGTGGGAGGCCTGCACTGAGTCAGGACGCGGCCCGCGCGGCCGGTGGTCTTCCGGGGCCGACCCGGCGGCTCCTTCCCCGTCCTCGGAGGTCCCGCCGCTGCACCTGCTGCCTGGACGTCGGGGACGGGGGTCGCGGCCGCCCGGGGGCAGGGGGCGGGTGTGCGGGGCAGGCGCGGGGCCCGCGGCCCGGAGGTCCCGCGGGGGTCGGGGGCTGGGGAGGGTGCGCGCCCTGGTCCCACGCGGGGCCGACGTGAAATCAGCCCTGTGGCGGCGCCGCTCGGGGCGGTTTCTTTCCTCGAGGGTAAACCCCGGGGACTCGGATCGGTCACTGTGACCTGCCGGGGACACAGTGTCCGCGGAGGGCCGCACGACAGCGGGCAGGACCTCCCGGGTCCGGGGTGTGCCTCGGGTGCCAGGGCTGGACCGGATGGAGAGGCCGGGAGGCCCGCCGGGCAGGTGCCTTCTTAGCGCAGCGGGCAGCGCGTCAGTCTCATAATCTGAAGGTCCTGAGTTCGAGCCTCAGAGAAGGCACGCGACTTTTGTCCCCTCCGCACGCCTTGTGGACCAAGAAGCCAGGCCACTGCCGCGCCTCAAGACCCGTGACTCGCTCCCGTCCTCCACGCCCCTTTTGCCGTGCAGGATACCGTGCTCACAGGTTTGGAGGTTGGGAAGCGGAGATCCCGGGGAGGGGGCGGGGAGACGCTATGGCACCTAACAACCTGCCCCCTGCTCCCCAAAGCCTTCCACGGGTCCCCCAGGACAAAACACACACCCCGGCCCAGTCTCCCCAGATCTCAACTCATTTCAGCGTCGACTCGTCTAAGTAGCCCAGTTACGAAGGGTGTGTGAGCGGTGGCTCTAGGTGTGAGCGATTCTGGACACAATTCCTCCCCGTTTGCAAATGTGTGAAATTCACAGGCTATCTGCTCCCCCAAATGCAGCGGTGGGACAGGCGTAGATAACCATGGTAGACACTCCCCCTGCAAAGGGAAGCCCTTGAGGGAAGAAGGAGGCACCAGTCCTGGGCAAGTTCAAAATGAAGTTCCCCAGTCCCTTTTGGATCTATTTCTGGGCTCTATTCTGTTCCATTCTATTTTTCCCACCAACACCACACTGTCTTGATCACTATGGCTTTCTAGTAAATCCGAGGACAGATAGTGACAGTCCTCGAAATCTGTTCTTCAGTTTTGTGTTGGTTATTCTGAGCCATGTGTCTCAATTTTAGAATGGGTTTGTCAATATTCTAAGTAACTTGCTGGAGTTTGGATTGGGATTTCCTTGAATCTATCAATCAGGCTGTGTTGAGTCTCGGGTCTGCGGTCCGGGTAGACAGCAGGGAAATGTTTTCAAGGTCTGCAGGTGGAAGTCACCCGGGATCCCTCCCCATCCCTGCCTCCCACCCCCCCCAGGGGAGCTGCACTCGGGGTTGTGCTTGCCCGACTGGCGGAGGGGGGCTGGGAGGAGGGGAAGGGAGGGAGGGAGAGAAGTTTGGGGAGGGAGGGAGGGAGAAAAACAAAGACGAGGAGTTTAGGGCCAGGATCCTTTGGAATTCGGTGCGGATGTCACACGGGGCAGAGTCCACACGCGGCCTGGGCGCGTCCTCCCACGCCGGTTCTGCCTCCCGGTCTCCCGCCCTCCGCCCCTCACCTCCGGGCGTCCAGGACCCCTGCCCGCAGACATCCCCCCAGTCCCAGACCCCACCCCGGTCAGTCGCGGAGCCTTTCCGGGGGCGCAGCGAGACCAGGTGCCAGCTTGTGCGCCTGGCTCTCGGCGCCCTGGGTACGACCTTGGGGAGGGGGTGCGGGCGATCACTGGGGTGCGACCTCGGGTGCGGGGTGCGGGTCACCGAGAGGGATGCGACCTCGGGGGGCCTGGGGGGCGGGTCACTGAAGGGAGGTGCGACCTCGAGGGCGTGGGTCAGGTCACCGTGGGGTGCTACGTCGGGGAGGCGGGGGGAGGGGGCGGGTCACGGCTGGGTGAGACTTGGGGGGCCGGGGGGGCGGGTCACCGCGAGGGATGCGACTTCGAGGGGGAGTCGGGGAGCGGGTCACGGGTTGGTGCGACCTCGGGGGTTGGGGCGGATCACCGCGGGGGATGCGACCTCGGGGGGTGGTGCTAGAGGGGAGAAGGCGTCCCGGTCGCCAGCTGAAGACGCCCCTCCCTCTCAGGCGGCCCGGGCTGCGCCGGGTGGGCGGAGCAGCGTTCGCCGGAACCGTAAAGCCCCAGGAGGGCCGACCCGGACCCAGGAACCAGCTGGGGCGCCGGGGGCCTCTCCGCCTCCCCTTCGCCTCCAGCGGGGCACCTGCGCGGGTCCCGGCAGCGCCCTCCGCGCGGCGCGGGCGTCGTGGATTGGAGACGCGGCATGCCTCGCTTGGCCGAGGTCCACACCCCGGCATTCCGCTCCCAGCTCCTGACCCTCCCTGCAAGTGACTGCTTGCGCAGTGCAGGTGCCGGGTGCCCGGGCGGCGCTCCGAGAGTCCTGCGTGAAGCTCCTTTGTTAGAGACCCCAACTTCGCACATTCGAAGGTGGAGTCCACGTTACAGACGAGGCGCAGCCCCCGCAAGGTGTGATTTTGGAAGACGTCATCCCGCTTGGGGGTTACGGGGGATGGCGTCGACTTACTGAGGGCTAGCCTCGGCCTGAGAGAGGTGCTGTGGGTTATCCTTGGACCGAACGAAGCGCTGGGAGGCCTAACGGGGCAGAGGCGCCGAGCGTGTCCGCTTCCCACCGGGTCCTGCACCTGCACCTGCTGGGGCGGGAACGTTTAGTCTGAGAGCAAGGACAGACCCAGCACCGACCCCGCTGTGTGCGCAGGCCCCATGGCTTAGTTGGTTAAAGCGCCTGTCTTGTAAACAGGAGATCCTGGGTTCGAGTCCCAGTGGGGCCTCGGCTTTTCTCTTATTGATCCATTAACCCCTTCTGTTCCTTGTTCTGCACTGTATTTAGTGTTTCTATAAATTCTGACACAATCACTCGTAAAGCACTTGTGACTGTGAAACTCTCACTCTCAAGGGAAAGTGATGTTCCTTTATGATCAAAGTGATAACAACTGTAAGAGAGGGAATCAATAGAAATGGGCCTCCGGTGACTCTCAGAGGCGAGAAACACAGAAATCGGCAACTCCCTACTTTGCTGAAGCTCCTCTGTGTCCTGGCTTTTTGGGGGGAGGGACGTGGCGAGGGAAGGGGGGAGAGAATATAAATGTTCCCAACTCTTAAAACCTTTTTCCGAACTCCCACAGAATTTATTAGTGATTCTAGAAAACCCAGCATGGTATGTTTTACATGTGATTTTCCAAATACTACTAAATTATAAAATAGTAATTTATATTTTCTTATGTGTCTTCAGTCTTCAAGGGAGGCTTTTAGTCCCCAAGGAACTAAATAAATTGGCCCCACGGGAAACTGAACTTCAGTTCTGCAGTTTAAAACGCAGAACGATCCGACAACGCAGGGATTGCCAAGCTGGGTATGCACTGGAGTCACCTAGGGAACTTGTTAAAACAGTTTCTTGGGACTCATCCCCAGAGGTTTTAATTTGGTGAAGGACCCAGCTGTGTGTACTTTTAGCAATTACCTTTGCAAAACTCCAGCTTAAAATATTACAGACAGAGCTGAACCCAGAGGGAGGTGGCTGTATGCCCTTCGCATTTTCATGCTGGTTCACGAACATCCACTTACCCTCCTATCATCAAGTTTGAATCGTGGGACGTCTACAATATTCCAGGTGTTTCCAGACCCACCCTCTCTTAACCCACCAATCCTGTCGAACACGTGTAATAAATAGCTCTTTGTCAATGAGAAAACAGCCTCCATAATGTTCACAGACACATAGTTAAGGACAAAGTTCAATGTCAAACCCAAGCCTGTCTGTCTGATTCTAGAACCCATGCTTTTCTCATGATACATGTCTTCTATTTTATTAGAGTCAATAATGAAGTCTTTGGTCACAGAGCTGAACAAAGTTAAGTGACTTGGACTCATCTCAAACCTGGTCCAATGGGTTTGGGAGCAGGAGATAACTCTGGTGTGTGTTTGTTTGTTTGTTTGTTTGAGAAAATTCTTGCCCAGTGAACGACTGCTCAACTCATGTTTGAATCATGGAAGAGGAAAATGTAAAACAAAACCTCAGGAAATGATGTAAGAAGTTCTCCATGAGGAATGAGCAGGCCCTGTGAACAAGCCGGGCCTGTCTCCTAGGATCTATCTTCTTTTGCCCTGGACAAGCTCTCCTCATCCCCTGCTTCTTTTGATTTAAACATAGTGTATTAGTCAGCTGGGGCTGCTGTAACAAAATATCACAGACTGGGTGGTTTAAACAACAGAAGTTTATCTTCTCGTAGTTCTGGAGGCTAAAAGTCCAAGATCAAGGTGCCATCAGAGTGGTTTTCTGGTGAGGCCTCTCCTCCACCTTGTAGACATCAGCCTTCCTGCTGAATCCTCACATGGCTTTTCAAGGAGAGAGAGAGACAGTGAGACACTGTGATCGATCTGGTAGCTCTTTCCCTTCTTATCAGGACACCAGTCTTATTAAGGGCACCACCCTTATGACCTCAGTTCATCTTAATTCCTTAAAGACCCTATCCCCAAATATAGGCACGTTAGGGATTAGGGCTTCAACATATGAGTTACGAGTTGGAAGGGCGGGGGTGGGGGGACACAACTCAGCCCATAACAAGCAGGAGAGGGAGAACTGTGTGGCTGAGCTCTGAGTAACAACTTCGTCATGACGGCATCTAAGAGCTGCGAAAGTGTTACCTGCTGAAAAGGGAGCTTTGTGGATGTGAAGAAAGTGTTGAGAAAAAAAGTGTTGTCATATAGTTAGCAAGGATTTGGCCTTTAAAACACTTTTTAAATTGCTTTTTCTGTTCTGCCTGGTCCTGAGGAGTGACCTGGTCTGACATATTCTCCCATATCATAATGGAGATAGCTGGAAATTGTCCCAGCCTTTGTAGGAAATAAAAGGAAGACTTAATTTGATTAACACCGTCCTGAAGCCAGCTGAGAAAGACATGAGCCTTGTCTCCAAGGAACCTCCAATATGGTTGAAAAGACCAAATAAACACATATCCTAAACACTACAGACATAAGAAAACCAATGCTTACTCATGACATTTGCAAAGAATTCACTTGGTGTCAGGGGCGCCTGGGTGGCGCAGTCGGTTAAGCGTCCGACTTCAGCCAGGTCACAATCTCGTGGTCTGTGAGTTCAAGCCCCCATGGTCTGTGAGTTCAAGCCCCGCGTCGGGCTCTGGGCTGATGGCTCAGAGCCTGGAGCCTGTTTCCGATTCTGTGTCTCCCTCTCTCTCTGCCCCTCCCCCGTTCATGCTCTGTCTCTCTCTGTCCCAAAAATAAATAAACATTGAAAAAAAAAAAAGAATTCACTTGGTGTCTGAATTCTGGAAATGTGTGAGCCTTGGGTACATTGGACAAATTACACCTTTTTAAGCTTCAAGTTCCTCAGCTATAAAATTAGGACATTAGGGGCGCCTGGGTGGCTCAGTTGGTTAAGTGTCCACCTTTGGCTCAGGTCATGATCTCTTGGTTTGTGAGTTCAAGCCCTGCGTTGGGCTCTGGGCTGACAGCTCAGAGCCTGAAGCCTGCTTCAGATTCTGTGTCTCCGTCTCTCTCTCTCTCTCTCTCTCTCTCTCTGTCCCTCCCCTGCTTGTACTCTCTCTCTCTCTCTCTCAAAAGAAAATAAACATTAAAAAATAAAATAAAATGAGAACATTCATAGTGCCCATCTCAAGGAGTTGTTAGGAGCACTGTATGAGAACATTCGTGTAAAGCGTCTAGGATATATGAAGTTACTATCATCATCATCATCATTAATGCAATATATGCTTTCTGCAAATTGTTGGGGTAAATCCTACTCCCCCTTGCTATTATGATGGGACTAATGAGTGGAGGCAGTGATGCCCTCTATAATCATAACCCAAACTGTAAATGAAAGATGGATGCTGTTTCTCCAGGGAGATTCACTTGCCAGGGATGTGCCCCACCCCGCCCCCAGGGGCCACTGGCATAATGGGTGAGAACTGGCTTTATATGCCTTTGAACCAGACTTGGAACCCAGGCCTCAGGAAACACATTCACCCTACCTGCCAGATCAAGACCCTTAGTGGCTCTTACTGAAGCCGAATCGTGCTTGCTTCCCTCTCCCAGGACTTTTGGGATCCAACCCTTTTGCAATCTTTCTCCTGACTAAAAGCTTCTATAGCTAAAGACACCTGCTTAATACAAGTTCAAATGAGAAGAGGTATGTTCTGGTGATGTCTCCTTCTAGTCACACCAGCCAAGAGGGAAATGGGTATTGTTCAGTTTTGTTTTGAGACAGAAAGTGAAGGTTCCAAACTGTGAACAAGATCAAGCATGATGAGGCGACCCCATGAGCTAAATGAATTCTCATTCTGCCAGACCAATGGCTAGCGTGTATCCACTTCAGTCCAGAATTATGTGCAAAAGATCCCATTGTCTAGGAGACAGGAGGAAAGAGAGCAGGTGTCACTAAAAATCAGTTCTCTAAAGGCCAATACTCTGAAGATAAATGTGAAGATCAAACGTTGTGAACAATGACCAATAAGCCAAAGTATTGAGGATTTTTGGTGGGGGAGGGGATGCTGTGGGATCTTGTTTTATTCTTTTCCTCTGCCATTTCATATGCAGATGTAGGAACTTCCTGGCAAATGTAGTTTATTATGTTCTCTGTTTTGTGTTTTTAATTTATTTTTGAGAGAGAGAGAGAGAGAGAGAGAGAGAAAGACAGAGCATGAGTAAGGGGGGCAGAGAGAGAGGGAGACAGAATCTGAAGCAGGCTCCAGGCTGAGCTGTCAGCCCAGAGCCCAACATGGGGCTTGAACCAACGAACAGCGAGATCATGACCTGAGACAAAGTTGCCCACTTAACCGACTGAGCCACCCTGGGTGCCCCTGTCCTCTGTTTTCGGAGACACGTTCCCTTACCACTGCCTCTGCCCTGATATCTGTCCTTGGTGGTGAAATAGCAGCAACAAAGCGTCCTAACCGTAGATTCAGGTGGTTGTGTGACACTTCGTGAATGGGAAGTTGGTCAAGTTGACACAGAAGTGACTTGAGAAGCAGAATTCATCCTCTGGACCCTGAGGACCCATTGTTACAGGCCAGGCTTTAAATTTACCTTTTTTTAGGATGCCTTTTTTGGTTAACTCACATACTCGTATCAATCCTCACATACAAGCCCCTTCCTGTTCATTGCATTTCCATTCTCTCAGCACCTCGGACTAACACTTCAGATTTCTCTCCACTGCTTCCTCTGTCTTGCACACATACCTGGCTCCTGATCATTTCCTAGCTGACACTCTCAGCCTCTCTCCCTGGACTCCTGCAGCAAATTTCCAACCGACCCCCCAGTTTCCAGTCTCCTCCCCTCAATCCCTCATTCTGCGGCCCTAGTAAATGTTCGGAGTGCCCCTCCCGTCATTTTCACAGGCCTTCTGAAAAAAGTCCTGATTTGCTCAGACCCCTTAACCTCATATTCAAGATTTTCTGTATCCTGGACCCGAGTTATTTCTACAACCTGGTTTTCCATTGCACCAGTCTATGCATCCTAGGCTGCATCATCAGTGCGTGCTTCCAGTTTTCAAAAAAATGCGTCTCTCTCTAATGCCCTTTGCCATCACTTAGAGATCTCAAGCTCCCCTTCCATCCCTTTTCATTTAATTTTCATTTATGTTCAAAGTTAAGAAAAAAGAATACTATGAGCTCGCATCGAAAAACCTTCCTCATCACTCTTCACTCTTGATTCCTGTTCGCCTGAGGTAACACATTTTTTAAAAATTTTTTTTCAACGTTTATTTATTTTTGGGACAGAGAGAGACAGAGCATGAACGGGGGAGGGGCAGAGAGAGAGAGAGACACAGAATCGGAAACAGGCTCCAGGCTCTGAGCCATCAGCCCAGAGCCTGACGCGGGGCTCGAACTCACGGACCGCGAGATCGTGACCTGGCTGAAGTCGGACGCTTCACCGACTGCGCCACCCAGGCGCCCCAACACATTTTTAACAATTTTGGTGTTTTCTTCTATTCACCCATATTTCCTAATAACCAGCTTTCATTCTATTTGGATTTTTTCACTTTAAACATGATTTGTTTATTATTTACTATGAAAAATGAGAAACTTTAACCCTTACATAACAAAGAGAGAGTGAAAGGAAGAGCAAATGAGAGAGAGAAGACAGAGAGAGAGAGCGCTCTATGCCTCACCCTCCGAGTATTCACACATCACACTGTTTAGTTACAGCAGCATTGAGGGTTTACGCTTTCGTGACTGTGTAAACGTTAGTAATGATGGAATCATCTAATGAACCACAGCTGCTTGAAACTCTCAGTTCTATCGCAGATGGTACAAAATTCCTTTTTTTTTTTGTTTTTATTTTTTTCATTTTTGGAGCTATGCTGTTCGACCCTTGCTGTACTCTAACACGTTCCCAAGACGTCCCATTACTGTTGTTATGGGATTGCCCCTCATCCTAGGTTCCCTGTCTCCTGGGGTCGTCCTATTGTTTTGTTCTCTCCCTTATTTTGAAGGTACATAGCTTCCAATAACTCCCTAAGAAATGGTGCCTGGGAAATGGCATTTGGGGTTTTGTTCATGCCTTCAAATGTCTTCTTCTAACTTCATACTTGATTGCTCGGTTGTGAATAGAATTCCAGGTTAGAAATCATTTCCTTGAGAATTTTAAAATCATCGCCCTTCCCTTCTCACTTCCATGGTTGCTGTTAGGAAGTTCAGTACCATTTTTTATTTTATTGGACTTCATATGCATATTTTCCCCTCTGGAAGTCTTTGGGATCCTGTCATCCTGATTTATCTGGATGCCACCTATATTCTCATTCCAATTCTTGGAGTCCCTCTCTTTCCTCCTCAGTGCCCTGACTTACGAGAGACCTGCAGAAAGTTTCAACCCACTTTCTGGTACCATTTTCTGTTTCAGTCAAGGTCCCTGGTCGTAAACAAAGATAATGATTCTGATAAGTTAAGCAGAAAGGAGATATTGGAAGAGTGGTAGTTTACAGCATCAAGGCAAAAGGAGAAGAACCAAACTTGATCAACAAGCAGAAATGAAGGGAAGCAAGACACAGCCAAGATCCCACTCCAGAAAGACGATGAAGGATATATCCTTTAATGTTGTCACATGGGACATCAGTCAGGGAGGCACCTGCTCTGACAGTCCGTTTCCTCCTCCCCATTCTTTTGCATCATTTTACCAAGATTCAAATCCTGTGTAGAAGAGTCTGACTGACCACATGTAGATCACACGTACCCTTAGCTCAAGGTTGCTGGGAGAAGAATACACTGCCCACCTCCCAATGGCTTCTTTAATCATACAGAAGAGCCACAACCACTAATGTCCACTAACCTATCACACAGTGCTTTGATTTAGGAAAGAGATAGATAGATAGATAGATATAGATACATAGAGATAGATATAGATATAGATATAGTAGATATAGATGATATAGATATAGATTTGAAAGCACTTTCTCTACTGAAAGGGCTTTTCAAATGTTACTTTCTAATGTTAATTATAATTATGATATTCATTAATGTTATGATTTATATTGAGCATGTCCCCCACATGTCTCGCATAAAAGTATATTTTTTCTCATGTCTTCAAAACTTCTGCTAACTTGGGGTTTTAAAATCAACCTTATCTTCCTTGATCTTAGCAGGTGTCTCCCATCAAAATTCAATGAAGCACATGAATGAAAGTTTTCCAGAAGACTTAATTCTTATGGGTTTTACCAAATACCCTTGGTTGGATCTCCCTCTCTTCTTTGCCCTCCTGATTTCCTACACGTTGACGCTGTTGGGAAATATTGCTATTATTCTGGTTTCTCAACTAGATTCCCAACTCCAAAGTCCTATGTATTTCTTCCTCACAAACCTCTCCTTTTTGGACCTCTGTTTCACCACCACGACTGTACCCCAAATGCTGTTCAACTTGGGAGGCTCCAACAAGAACATCACTTATATAGGCTGTATGGTGCAGGCCTATATATTTCACTGGCTGGGCTGTACTGAATGTGTCCTGCTTGGCATCATGGCCTTAGACCGCTATGTGGCTGTGTGTAAGCCTCTGAGGTACTCTGTAATCATGGACCACAAGCACTGCCAGCAGCTCTCCAGCTCAGCCTGGCTCATTGGTCTGGCAAATTCACTGCTGCAGTCGACGCTCACAGTCCAGCTGCCCCTGTGTGGGAATCAGGAGCTAGATCACTTCTTTTGTGAGCTGCCCGGGCTTATTAAGATGGCTTGCACGGACACCACAATCAATGAGGTCACTTTAGCAGTGGTGGCCACCTTTCTGATAATGGGACCCCTCTCCATGATTCTTGTCTCTTACAGTTGTATTGCCCAAGCTGTATTTCGAATCCCTTCTGCTGATAGGAGACTTAAGGCCTTCAACACTTGTTCATCACACTTACTGGTGGTGTCTTTATTTTATGGCCCCGGCATCTACATCTACATGCAGCCCTCAGGGGACAGCCCTCAAGACCTTACCAAAGCTCTGACACTGTTTTACTGTGTTATTACTCCTATGGCCAACCCATTCATCTACACCTTGAGGAACAAGGATGTTAAAGGAGCTTTGAGGAGATTTCTGAGGAGTGCCATTTTGTCCAAAAGAATACGAGAAAATGATGCTTTACTCTGAATTGAAAAGCTCAACAATAAACTGAAATATATCCTCCTTTAAATATATGTTTCTCCAGAATTGTGCTCAAAAGCCAACTCAAGAAAACCTTCATGTGCTATATTTACCTACACCACTTTTAACACCAGTTATGTTGGTTTATTTCCAACACCAGCCAAATCTCTGACACCAATGGGGTGGCCTACAATTCGATTCAATTCTGATACTAACTACCCAGAGTTAGCATAGACTCCACAACTTAAGGGCTCAGTCCCACAAAAACAGCCTCCACCTTGGATGTCAATCAGAAGTCCAGGCCACCTATACTTATGACCCACAAACTAAGTCAAGGATTTCTACAACCTCCTCAGGTTTGATAATTGGCCAGAACAGTATATAAAACTCAAGGAAACACTTTTCTTACTTTTACCAGTTTGTTACTAAAAAAACAAAACAAAACAAAACCACCTAGGAAGTGCTGAATGCAAGAGGTGCATGTGGTGAGGCTTGGCAGGGAGGGGTGGTGGGTAGGATGTCCATTCATTCTCAGAGCATGACACCTCCCAGCACCTCAATGTGTTTACCAAACTTGAAACTCTCTAAACCCCATTGTTTAGGGGGTTTTATGAAAGCTCCACTACATAAGCATGATTGATTAAATTATTGGTGAGTGATTCAATCTCCAGCCTCTTCCCTTTTGGGGAATCCAGGGAAGGGGCCAGAAATTCCAACCCTCAATAGAGGTTGTTCCCTCTGGCAACCAGCCCCTTCATCCTGAGGCCATGAATCACGTTATTAGGATAAACTCAAGTATGACTGGAAGGGCTTGTTATGAATAATAAAAGATGCTCCTATCACCCCTATCACTCAGGAAAACACAAGTTCTGTGTCAGGAACTGGGGACAAAGACCAAATATATATTTCTTTTTCTCACACTTTGCTTATGAAAATAAGCACCTTCATAAAAAACACATTTACAACAGGTGTTGTTAATCGCAACAAATTAAATGTGAATCAAAAAGTTGGTATGGTAACTACTTAATTTGGGTCTATTCTTCATAGTATAAATTATAACAAATTATATTTGAATCAAAAAGTTAACATTTTAAAAAGCTTTTCATTAAAAATAATATATTTTTCTGTCACATTTGTAGAAGGGAATTGAATTTATGACAATTGAATAAATGGAATGTAAGACCAAACAAGATGAATAGAAATGATAAAGATGTATGTCACAAAATAAACATAAAAAGTAAAGTTGTGGTTTTGAAAGTGTAGCCAATATTATATTTTTTTCTATGCAAAATATAATAATTATATAATATATATATTACCCTGCAATCACTAGATAAGCAACAGCTAATAGATAAATATACAGATAGTTTATGTATGGGGAAATATAGGGTAATATACCATTATGTGACAAAACTTGGTCTTACAAACAAATTTTTTAAAATGCAGACAAGGTTGCAAACTGAGGTGGGTTCCTGGCTCCTTCTGCTAATACAAGCTGGGAAATGTGATAGGTATATGAAAGAAGCTGATGGGTTTTAGAAAATAACATTTTTTAAATGTGAGAAATAGTTGGAATATGTAAATTAGCTTAGTGCTGTTATCTGGAGGGCAACAGGACCCTAGAGAAAGAGCTTTGAGGGCCAAGACTAGAGGATAATCTTGGGAAAACCTTCTCGCTCCCATGTGACATGAGGGGATCCTTGTCCTCATTTTGGAAAAGCTAAGATGTCTGTTGTTCTTTGAAATATGAGGTGGTTACAGCCTTTTGGAAAGCAATCTAACAGGACCTGTTATTATTAAAAATATATATGTTCTTCTACCCAGCAATTTTACTAGAAATAAAATCATCTGTGAGGAGGGCATGCATAAGAATAAATGCTGCAGGGGCACATGGGTGGCTCAGTTGGTTAAGAGCCAACTTCCGCTCAGGTCATGATCTCGTGGTTCATGAGTTTGAGCCCGGAGTCAGGCTTTGTGCTGACAGCTCAGAGCCTGGAGCCCGCTTCAGATTCTGTGTCTTCCTCTCTCTCTGCTCCTTCCCCACTTGTGCTCTGTCTCTCTCTGTCTCTCAAAATAAATAAACATTTAAAAAATTTTAAAAAAGAATAAATATTGCAGACTTGTTCATTATAACAACAACAACAACAACAACAAAGAAATATTTTTAAGGGGGATCCTGGATGGCTCCGTTAGTTAAGTGTCCAAGCCTTGATATCAGCTGGGGTTGTGATCTCACAGTTGTGGGATCGAGCCCTGAGTTGAGCTCTGCATTGACAGTGGGAAGCCTGCTTGAGATTCTCTCTCTCCCTCTCTCTGCCCCTTTCCTGCGTGCTTTATCTCTCTTTAGAAATAAAGAAATGCCAAAACAAAAAGAAATATATTTTAGTATGCTATTGATAGTAAATTAGCTATTAAAATAAATGTCTTAAGACCATTAAAAATAATGCTTAAAAATTATTCCAGATGACTTGGAAGGATCTATCTGGCTGTAGGGGCTCTTTACACATGATAACTGCCTGGTATGTGTACTGTTATTCTTATTTTACAGATAAGGAAATGAGGTTCACAGAGATTTAGTAACTGGATCCTGTAGGGACCAAGGGCAGGCTGTCCCAAGATGGGCCTCCTAGGTGTGAAGGCTATTTTGAGTTAAAAAGCAATAGAAACCCAGCAGATTCTGGAAAAGCTCTTTACCGCCCCCCACAATTACCTAAAAAGAATTTAGGTAGAAGAGCTGCTCCCGGAAGAGCGGTAACCATGGACAACCACACTATGGTATGAAGTAGGCATGGTGGAGAGAGGAACCTGGCAAGGCTTCTTTGATCAGGGTCCTCTTCTATTTCCCACTGTTTCTGAGCGGTCGTGAAAACGTTTGTTTACCAGACACTTAACTCTTTTTCATCTGGTGAACTGCATTCCTTCCCTTGGAGTCTCAGACTCCGACCCCTTCTCTTTAGTTGAGAATGACATATGTGCCTCATTTTGCCAGTCTTTGGAATTTCATGTCTGTGTGGCTTCCCCTCACGTATACTATTAAATTTGATGTTCTCCCTTCAATCCGTCAATTTGATTCTTGTTGGGCTAGAAGGATCTTTAGGGCAACAGGTATTCTTGCTCCCCCACAATCCATAGCACAAAACTAACCGACCGGTTAAACACCACAGTGCCCGTCTGTAATTGCACTTGAACATGCGTCTGCATATATGATCACACGAGCCAGGAGGAAAATGCGGAAAGGGACAAGGGGAAGTGTAGACTTCGGGATGGCAGAGGTGGAGAGAGGAAGAGGAAAACCGTGGGGGGGGGGGGGGGGAGTGGAAGAAGAACAAAATCAGTATCTCCAGACTGACGGTCATTTCTGGACCAGCCAGCCAGGTGCTGACCCGGCAGAGCCCTGGTTCTGCCAATTCCCAGGCCACGCGGGACCACCTGGGACAAAACGCAGCGGTTTCCGGCCGGCGGGAGCCACAGAGACGAGAACTCCTAGAGCGGTACGGCGCACTTCCGGGTTATAGGCCGGCCGGAAGTGGGGTTTCTGGGCTTCTGGGTGAGTGAGCCCAAGCTCACCGACTTAGCTCCGGACCCGCCGCGCCGAGGGTAAGACCCCGCATGCAGGAGACGGGTCTCCTGGTGACCCACGAGGGCCCGCCCCGGCGGCTCCCCTCCCCAGGGCTGTCCGGAGTGTCAGAGGGGAGCCCCGAATCCGGCGCTATGCTGTTTGCAAAGCAGGCCGAGCCTGCTTGGGATTCCCTCTCCCCTTTCCCTGTCTCTCCCCAACTTGTGTGTGCTCTCCCTCTTTCTCAAGAAAAATAAATAAACTTGAATAAAATTTAATAAAATTGAAAAGGGTTTAATTGGAGTAGAGTGAGCACAGAAAAGATTGGTAGGAAAAGGATTATAACCTTAATTTCGAAAATAGTCGGAAATTTCCATTAGAAAAAAAAAATTCCATTACCAAGAATGTCAACTCCTCAAATCATCTACATCAATCATTGATAGCCAAACTTCAAAAATCTTTTCTGTCCTCTTTTTCTCAAAGTGTTCTGGGCAGCCTTTAACGTAGATTAAATTGTAGATTTTCCTTTTTAACTGGTGGCACTTTTTCATCTTAGCACTTTCCTACATTTTGTGAAGGGGAATCTCCTTGCAGCAGAGAGCCGTCTTCGTGGACCCCTCCCCTCGCCCCCAGCTGAGAGAAAATGGCTACAGATCTTATCCAAGATGGACAACAGGAAGGACCTGCGATGGTAAAGGTGGAGGAAGATCACTTTTACCTACAAGAAACTGACTTGCAGCTGAACAGCCAGTCCAGTCAGATCTTCCACCAGCGCTTCAGGCTCTTCCCTTACCAGGAGACCCCCTGGACCCCACGAGGCGCTGCGCCGGCTCCGCGAGCTGGGCCGCCAGTGGCTGAGCCCGGATATACACAGCAAGGAGCAGATCCTGGAGCTGCTGGTGCTGGAGCAGTTCCTGACCATCCTGCCCGCCGAGCTCCAGGCCTGGGTGCAGGGACAGCACCCGGAGAGCGGGGAGCAGGCGGTGACCGTGCTGGAGGATCTGGAGCGGTTGCTGGACGAGCCCGGAGAGCAGGTGGGAAGAGAGGCATGTTCTGTGGTGACAAAGTGCAGCATTTACCGGTTAGGTCAGTAGGAGAGCCGTGAGGGCAGCCATGAGCTTCTGTCCCTGTCCTGCATCATTGTTTCTGTCTGTTCCTTTTCCTGCCTCATCTCTCCTTCTAAGCCTGTTGAGTCCTTTCTCCCTGTCCTGGCTCCATGGGAAGTACTTCCCAAGGTTTTACGTCTAGTTCTCAGGGCACTTTCTTCCCAAGCCCCATGGTCCCTAATTGTCCCCAGGGCGCATTCCAAGCAGATGGACAGGAAGTGCTCTGGGAGGAAGTGACATCCCTGGGGCCCGGCTGCCAGTTACCATGTGATCAACTCCAGCATGTGGAGACCACCCCCCCAGCATGACCTTGGAGCCCCATTCCCTAGAGAGAGGTGAGAAAGAGGAGGATCTGTCTGGAAAGGTGGATCAGGGTTCCTGCTTGGCCAGGCACAGCCATTCTTTACAGTTTAATCAGGAGTAGTATCCAAGAAGACTGATGGCCATGCATGATTTCACCCAAAATCCTCCCTGGCTCATCTGCCTTTCTATTTGCAAAGTATAACCGGTATTCTTGACCTTTTAAGCAAAAGATTTGTATTTACGTATTTACTTACTTACTTTAACATACTCATCTTTGCTTTTCATTAAAAAAGCGTGGAATTATCACATCATTCAGTGGCTTCTTATATTATGTCTCCATTATGATCTTTACAGAGGCCTCCTCAGTGCCTTGCCCTATCCTGTCTTTTTAAGTTTTCTCTACCCATTAGGATAGAGCCACCTTTTAAACCTTTCGCTTTGACTGCACTGCTCCTATCTTCTTCCACATTAAATTCCCTCCTGTTTTCATGCCCATACCTTCCCCTGCATGTTACTCCAGTCTACTTTCAATCCTTTTTCCCTCCCACATTCTCTCCATGTCAGGAAGAACTTCATACACAGCATGTCAGATGTGCTTCCCACTGACAAAGTTTCCTGATCCCCTTTTTACGTCCTGATCCCCTTCACAATCTCCAGAAGATAGGAATAGAGTGACCAGAACAGCCAAGAAATCAGACCTTTTCCGGTATTTCCTTTGAGTTGAGGTAGAATCTTCATGTTAATGAGTTTGGTGGGACATTTATCTCCCTCGGGCCAAATTTCAGTAAAACTTTTTTCCGTATCTTAGTTAATATAAGGGAATTATCAGTTTACACTGAATCTCCAAGGAGTGCCCTATTTGGGGGAAGATTAAGAGGAAGTTTTCTTTCCAAGCAATAGAATGAATACACTTTTGGGGCGCCTGGGTGGCGCAGTCGGTTAGGCGTCCGACTTCAGCCAGGTCACGATCTCGCGGTCCGTGAGTTCGAGCCCCGTGTCGGGCTCTGGGCTGATGGCTCGGAGCCTGGAGCCTGTTTCCAATTCTGTGTCTCCCTCTCTCTCTGCCCCTCCCCCGTTCATGCTCTGTCTCTCTCTGTCCCAAAAATAAATAAACGTTGATAAAATTTAGAACTTTTGAAAAAAAAAAAAAAAAGAATGAATACACTTTTGCTTTTCTGCTATAATTGAATTTGATTGCAGTTTAAAGTGCTCTTTATACACTTAGACTTTTTTCTTAAGTTTATTTATGTATTTTGAGAGAGAGAGAGCAAGCACAAGCTGGGGAGGAACAGAGAGAAAATCCCAAGCAGTCTCTGTGCTGTTAGTGCAGAGCCTGACTCGGGGCTTGATCCCACAAACCACGAGATCATGAGTTGAAATGAAGAGTCTGATGCTTAACCAACAGAGCCACCCAGGCACCTCCTATAAACTTAGACTTTTAACAAACATTTTAATAATCTGTGCCCTTTGGTAAATATTGTTCTCTGTCCTACCTTGGTAAGTACCACTTTCACCTTTCCTCTCTAGTACTTTCCTTCCTTAACTGAGCTGAAGAGATATTTATTGATTGTTGGGGGAACATGACTACAAAAGAGAAAAACGGTCCCTTGGGGTGTAATAGTCCATCAGCTGAAACAGGTGACATTTCCATTTTGCTTACTTTTATAGATGTTTAAAATTTTCCATAACAAAAAGTTTGGAAAGAAAGTGACATTGGAACGATCCATGTCCTAGTTTAAAAAAAATTTTGTTTTCAACGTTTTTTATTTATTTTTGGGACAGAGAGAGATAGAGCATGAACGGGGGAGGGGCAGAGAGAGAGGGAGACAAGAATCGGAAACAGGCTCCAGGCTCCGAGCCATCAGCCCAGAGCCTGACACGGGGCTCGAACTCACGGACCGCGAGATCGTGACCTGGCTGAAGTCGGACGCTTAACCGACTGTGCCACCCAGGCGCCCCATCCATGTCCTAGTTTAGATAGTAAGACCAAGCCCAAGGCTGGGACATTGGCTGGGAGGCAGGAAGTGTCCAAAGGAATGGAATCACAGAAGATGATTCTCTGTGGAATCTGCAGAGGCAGGACCAGTTTCCAGGGGACCCATCTTGGAGACCTTCATGAATGCAAGGACAGGTCTGGCAGGCATCAAGGAAATTCAGAGGAAGGAGAGCCACACAGATGTGATCAGTGTGGGAAAAGCTTCATGCACAGCATCAGTCTTCTTGGATGTCAGAGAATCCACACGGGGGAAAAGCCCTTTCAATGTGAAGAGTGGGAGAGCCTTTAGTCAAAACAAAGCTTTTTAAGTGCCCCTGATTCACATGGGTGAAAAACGATATTAGTGTGATCAGTGTGGAAAAAGTTTTAGTCAAGACTCAGTCCTTCTTAGATGTCAGAGAAATCACACCGGGGAGGAAGCTTATGAGGAGCGAACGTGGTAAAACCTTCAGTAACAGCACAGGACTCGCTCATTGGAGATGCCGTTCCTTAAACCAGCACACTGACTGTGGGAGGGTTTTCAGTGAGTTCAAACCTCACCAGACATGAGCGAGTTCATATAGGAGAAAAACCCTAGGAATGTGATGAATGTGGGAAAGCCTTTAGTGGAAGTTCTGACCTGAACAGACATCACAGAATCCACTCTGGAGAGAAACCCTATGAATGTGATGAATGTGGGAAGGCCTTCCGTTTGATCATGTGGCAATTCTGTTAATTTTTTTTTTGAGGAACCTCCATACTGTTTTCCACAGTGGTGGTACCAATTTACATGCCCACCGGTAGCGTACAGCATTCCTCTTTCTCCACATCCTCATCAACACTTGTTATTTCTTGATTTCTTGTCTTTTTTATTTTAGCCATTCTGACAGGTGTGAAGTGATACTGTGGTTTTGATTCACATTTTCCTGATGATTTGTGATGTTGAGCATCTTTTCACGTGTCTGTTAGCCATCTCAATGCTTCCATGGAAAAGTCTATTCAGGTCCTGTGCCCATGTTTTAATCGGATTATTTGGGCCTTTTTGGTGCTGAGTTATAGAAATTCCTTATATATTTTGTATGTTAGCCCTTTATTGGATATATCATTTGCAAATATCTTCTCCCATTCGGTAGATTGCCTTGTTATTTTGTTGATGCTTTCCTTTGCTGTGCAAAAGCTGTTTATTTTGGTGTAGTCTAAATAGTTTAATTTTGCTTTTGTTTCCCTTGCCAGAGGAGACATATCCAGAAAAATGATTCCACGGTCAATGTCAAAGAAATGACTGCCTATGTTTTCTCCTAGGAGTTTTATGGTTTTAGGTCTCATATTTAGGTCTTTAATCTGTTAGCTTATTTTTGTGTATGGTGAAGAAAGTGGTCCAGTTCCATTCTTTTGCATGTAGCTATTCAGTTTTCCAAGCACCATTCATTGAAGAGACTGTCTTTTACCCCATTGGATATTCTTAACTCCTTTGTCGAAGATTAATTGACCACATATGTGTGGGTTTATATGTGGGGTTTCCATTCTGTTCCATTGATCTGTGTGTCTGTTTTTGTGCCAGTACCACACTGTTCTGATTATGACAGCTTTATAGTATATCTTGAAATCTGGATTGTAATACCTCCAGCTTTGTTCTTTTTCAAGATTGCTTTGATTATTCAAGGTCTTGTGGTTCCATACAAATTTTAGTATTATTTGTTCTAGTTCTGTGAAAAATGTTTCTAGTATTTCGTTAGAGATTGCATTTAATCAGTAGATTGCATTGGGTAGTGTGCATGTTTTAACAATATTGGTTCTTGCAGTTAATGAGCATGGAATATCTTTGTTTCTGTTATCTTTAACTTTTTCAATTATTCATAATATACTATGAATCCATTTTTAACAAGGATTTAATCATTGGGGTTATGATTGCATAAGAAATACCTAATGACCTGTCATATTAACAAAATTTGAATGTTTAAGAACATACAGTCTGGGGGGCTATGTGAAAACAGGCAATCTCAGAGTGCAAAGTAATACAGCCCTTACAAAGACACCTCCCTTTCTCTCTCCTCACTTCTCATTTCTGTTTCTTCATTGATCATTGATCATTGCAGCATTGTTTGTTAAAATATTGGAAACAATCCAAATACCTATCCCTCAAAGACTAGTTGAAAAAGCCACACGATGGAGTACTATGCCACTGTAAAAAAAAAAAAAGACTATTTCAATGAACAAATTTAGAATAATTTCCAGGTTTTTTAATAAGTGATAAAGCAAGGTATACAAGAGTGTATATAATATAATTTATGGAGGTAAAGAAGGCAGGTGCTTATTTTTGCAAGAGAAAGGAGAGGAGAGAAGGAAGGAAAGAGGAAGGAAGGACAGGATAAATTAAAACTAATGAAAATGGGGCATGAGTATATAGCTGACCCTTGAACAAGGCAGGGATTGGCGTTCTGACCCCTGTGCAGTCAAAAATCATCATGGGGCGCCTGAGTGGCGCAGTCGGTTAAGCATCCGACTTCAGCCAGGTCACGATCTCGCGGTCCGTGAGTTCGAGCCCCGCGTCGGGCTCTGGGCTGATGGCTCAGAGCCTGGAGCCTGTTTCCGATTCTGTGTCTCCCTCTCTCTCTGCCCCTCTCCCGTTCATGCTCTGTCTCTCTCTGTCCCAAAAATAAATAAACGTTGAAAAAAAAATTAAAAAAAAAATCATGTGTAACTTTCCGGGCACCTGGGTGGCTCAGTCGCTTAAGCAGCCAGCTCTTGATTTCAGCTCACCGTTTGTGAAATGGAGCCCCACATTGAATTCCGTGCCTGCTTGGGACTCTCTCTCTCTGCCCCTCCCCTGCTCCCTCTCTCTCTCAAAATAAATAAACTTTAAAAATTGTATAAAAAATGAGATAAAATCCTGAAGGAAAAAAATAATATATATACTCACTGATACGGCCTAGAAGCAGTGATATATCCTACTACCCATGGCTTATCGGCTGGTTTCTGTATACCATTCTCCACTGAAAGGAACCAGAGCTTCATGCTTTATGGAACAATGGTGGATTCTAGGTCTAGGGCAGGTAATATATAAAGTGAACCTGGAATATGTCGTGCAATTAAGTAAAGTGCACAAAAATGATTTCTTTGCAGGAATGGCAACAAATGCAGAGGGAACGTGCGTCAGTTTCGTCATCTGTTAAATGGGGATAACTGTATCTAACTTACAGGGTTGCAATGCAGAATGAATAAGTTAATATGGGCTAAACACTATGTTGGCTGTTGTCCCATTGCCCCCGCGGGGCAGAATACACCTCCCAGCGCCTCACTCCATCTGTGGAGCCGATTCGGCGGGGCGACCATAGAGGCGTGAGACCTCCGGGCTCGCTAGAAGGAAAGCGGCCGGAACGCCGTCCCGGAGGTGGCGCGCGTGACGCACTTCCGGCCTTTGTAGCCGGTCACTGTGCGGGCTGTGGTTGTCAAGGACCGGGAGGCGGTGGGGCCTGGTGGGGTGGCCTCTCCTCCCGCGGATGCTCGGTGAGCTTCGGAGTCGGGCCGCGCCGGTGTGTGAGCTCTGTCACCGGGCCGGGTGCGGGAGGCGGGGGCGTCCCGGCCGGACCCGAGCTCGGGCGCCGCGGGCCGTCTCCGTCCCCATAGTAGGATGAGGGGACAGGCGCCGATGGAGGAGCGTTCCTCTCGGCCTCTCGGGGTCTGGTTCACCACCCACAGGGGCGCTCGCGATTTGCTCATGTTTGTTAAGCGACTATTTCAGCAGCAGGTAGTACGTTCTGGGCAGGCGTTGTTCAAAGCACTTTCCAGGTAATAACGTATGTAGGTAGGCTCCGAGTACGGACCAGCCCTCTCCTGCCCCCTTTTCTAACATCGAGAAGGAAAGTGAGGCCCGCTCACTCGACCCAACTCATACCAGCTGGTAAGGGGTGTAGTCAGGGTTCAGATCCAGGCCGTTTTCTTAACCTGCTGTGCTGACTCTGTTCTCTTTTCTGTATTAGCTTCACGGCCACAGCCCAGGGGTTACTTACCTCGTTTGAATCTGGTCCTCCCCACTTTCGGGCCTCAGGAGTCCTGGGCTTCCGGTTAGGATTTAAGAGTAGAGAAAAGTGGGGCGCCTGGGTGGCGCAGTCGGTTAAGCGTCCGACTTCAGCCAGGTCACGATCTCGCGGTCCGTGAGTTCGAGCCCCGCGTCAGGCTCTGGGCTGATGGCTCAGAGCCTGGAGCCTGTTTCCGATTCTGTGTCTCCCTCTCTCTCTGCCCCTGCCCCGTTCATGCTCTGTCTCTCTCTGTCCCAAAAAAAAATAAATAAACGTTGAAAAAAAAAAAAATTTTAAAAAAGAGTAGAGAAAAGTGTTATCTGAACACATGGATGTCTTCCAGAGTATGTCTGCAAGGTTGGTGAAACAGCTACTTTAGTGGTGTGTTAACACGTGCTTCCCCGCCCACTTACCCTTGCTGTGCTTTGGGCAATAGGAAGGAAACCTTACAGTCTTGGCCCCAGGGGTAGGTAGCAGGTATCGATTAAGCCACCCGAAGCCAAAAATTGTACAGTATTTCTTTAAAAGGTGGAAGTTTATTGTGTGCCAGGCTTTGCGCCGAACCATTTTGTATGCACTGTCTCCTGTAATACTCTTGACAACTTTGCAAAGGAGCTGTCCTCATTTTGTACACGAGATTGAGGATCAGAAAAACCGGTCAAGTAACTTGCTCAAGATCACGTTGTTAGTAAGTCAAAATTCATAACTAAATCTGCTACCTTATACCACTTTCTACTTACTGCAGATGAATAGGAAAGGTTGTGTGTGTGTGAGTGTGTGTGTGTGCGTGCACACATTAAAGATGCACAGACAACGAAAAGATACATTCTAATCTTTTTAAAATTTTTTTTAATGTTTCTATTTATTTTTGAGACAGAGAGAGACAGAGCATGAGCAGGGGAGGGGCAGAGAGAGAGGGAGACAGAATCCGAAGCGGGCTCCAGGCTCTGAGCTGTCAGCACAGAGCCCGACGCGGGGCCCGAACCCACAAACCACAAGATCGTGACTTGAGCCAAAGTCGGACGCTCAACCGACTGAGCCCCCCAGGCACCCCTGATACAGTCTAATCGTTAACTGTGTCTACTTCTGGGGAGTAGAGCTTGATGAAGGAATTGGCTATTCTGTACTTCTGGGATTTTGTTTTAATTATGAGAGCTAACTGCAAGATAGAGACTGGGGGCAAAATGATAGAAGAGCTGGAAGGAAGAAGAGGGTGGGCTGGAATGCATGAGGAAGACCTCAAAGGATGTGAGATTCAAATCAAGGTGCAGAGGTTGGGTAGGGTTGGAACAAGTGCAGCTGGCAAGACCACGGACACGGAGCAGGGATGAGGAAAGCCTGACTAAAGAACAGTGAGAAGAGAAGCCGGAGTGGAGCGGGCAGGTTTTGCATGTGGAATATGGGAAAACAAGAGGGACCCAACAGTTGCAGCTAGAGACCTGACTGGTCTTGAGCCGAGCTTGAGTGTTTCGGGGGCCTTAAATGGTGATATCAGGGGGGAGGGCTTGGGAGTGCGTACAGTAAGTAGTCGGGGGCCTTAGGTGGTGACCTCAGCGGGGAGAGTCCGTGGCTGCATCCAGTAAGTAGTGGGGGCCTTAGATGGTGATGTCAGGGGAGAGGGTTTGGGGGTGCGTTACGATAAAGACATACTTGGTTGCATGCTGCTTGATCTTCAGCAGCGTGTATTTCTTTGGTAAAGAGCATTCCTCCCTGAGGGCAGTGGTAGATTTGGGAGTATCACGCTTGCTGAGACTCTAGGAGAAACCAGCTTTAAAATGCAGATGTGGTTCTTTTAAGTGTGGGAGATTATTATGCTAATTCTCTACCTGGCATGTACGGATGGTCCCCCGACCAAGGGTGGTACACATTCATACTACTTCGAATTATGAGTTTGATCTTTCTCGAGTTGCTTGTGAGAAATAACGGATACATTTATAACCATTCTGTTTTTCACTGTCAGGACAACATTCCCTAAGGTACATGAGATCTTCAGCACTTAACAACAAAACAGGATTTGTGTTAGGTGATTTTGCCCCGCTGTAGGCTCATGTTTACAGTAAGTGAGGCTAAGCTGTGATGTGTGGTCGCTTAGGTGGACTCAGTGCATTTTCAGCCTATGATATTTTCAACTCATGGTGGGTTCATCAGGACGTAGCCCCACGGTAAGTCAAGGAAGGTGTGTACAATGGGGTGGTGAACCTAAGTGAGATTAATAGCTGTATGTTTGTGAGCAGGAGGGCAGCACTGGGTTCAAAAAGCAGCAAAGATGTGCCGGTGTGAGGCCACCAGACAGAAATGAAATCTGAAGGAAAGCGAAAGGGAGCCTATACAGAGAAGAGAGGGAAATCGATCTTCGTGAAACTGAGTAAAGATTTGAAACACCACAGAGCGGAGATGACTTTCTATGAGCAGAACTCAAAGCTTCAGCTGCATTTTCTGTGAATAGAAAATCTTTGACTTAAAGCCAAAGCAGACGGGCAGCAAATAGGAAAGAGACCTTTTTCAGGGCCTAGAAGATTGACAAAACAAGAGGGCATGAGTCGCCGTTTAATCCTTTGAACCTGTGTTCGGTTAACTGAGTGACATCAGAGCGCGTGTCCTTCATTTACCTGTTTGATACTTGCACCCCAAACTTCCACACCCTAGAATAGACCCTGCAGACCACGCTTGCAGCCACAATCATCGCTCCCTCAAAGACTAGATAGCTTCTGTCTCTGCTTCCACTTTTCCCATAGTCTGTTATCACGGCAGCCAGTTATACTTTCATATTAAGTGTAAGTAACATTTCGTCGCCACCCCCCACCCCACTGTAAACCTCAATGGCTTTCCACATGTCTTAGACTAGAAGGCAGAGCCCTCACATGGCGTTTCATAATCTCCCGACCTGACTCTATCACTGTACCCTTTGCTCTCTCTGCTGTCACCACATTGTTCAACTGGTTGTTGCTTGAAGAACCCAGCCGTGCTCCGGCCTCCAAGGACTCAGTTCCCTTTGCATGGAACCATCCTTCTCCACGGGGTCCTGTGACCGCCACTCACCTCTCGAGTCTCTGCTCAGACGTTACCTTATTCGCAAGGCCTTCCCTGATGCCCCACATGAAATGGAGACCTTTCTCCCCATCTCCTTTACCTTGAATTTTCTCTGTAGCGTTTGCTGCTGTTTGGCATGTTACCGTCTGTCCCTGTTGGCCCCTTCCGTCTTCCTTCCCACGTAGAGGAGAACGAGTGGTGTAGTGCTCAAGACTGAATTCTGAAGTTAGATTTGTGGGGTTTAAAAGGCGGCTTCCCCACCTAGGCCTGCGAAACTTAGTGAAGCCAGAAATGTTAGGAATTTGTGGAAAGGATAATATTTGCAGATTACCCAGAACGATGCTTCCCTGCCCTGGTAGTCTTTCTTTTCTTGATAAGTATGCCTAATACTGGCGATGCAGATTTAACTTCTCTTGTACTCGTAAGTGATCCATGTTCAGTTGTAATTAAATACCCTCTCCTTGGTTTTTCTTTTTATTTTGTGATGGATTCCAATACCTAAGAACAGTGTTGGTTTATATTTACAATGAATTATAATAATTTTACTTAAATTTGGCAACTTTTAAAGCTATAGGTCATGACTCATGTGGATCATGAAGTCCATGTGGGCTGTGACCAGGGTTTTTTGTTTTGGGGTTTAAAAACAACAACCAGGATTTAGAAAAAGAATAATACATATCACATAAATAAGGGTGCTTAGTGTTTTGTGAAGTTATTATTTCAGTTATATGTGTGCGTGTCTCATATACATTCATGTACATACACATGCATATATGTGTTCTGGGTCTCAGTATAAAATAGCTCTTACTGTGGGTCCTGGTCAAAAAAGTTTGAAAGCCTCTGACCAAAAATGATCCTTTGAAATCACTAGGCTACATAATATTCTTTCAGAAAATTGCTTTCATTAATTACTATTCTGGTTTAGATTCTTTCATAAGCTTTATGTGGTCATAGACATTTGTGTCTTTATGAGCACTGGTTTTATTTTACGCATTGCTGTCCACTGTCCATCCTCAAAGTCTCAAAGATAAACAATTTCCAGGAAATTAAAGGACAAGATACAGCTCAGACCCTACCCCTGTTTTAAAATATCAGGACCAGAGGCTTGGATCAGTCGATTGAATGTCCAACTCAGTAGGCTCAGGTCACGATCCCAGGGTTGTGGGATCGAGCCCTGCATTGGGCTGCTTACTGAGTGTGGAGCCTGCTCAAGATTTTCCCTGGTCCTCTGCCCCTCCGCCGTGTGCACACGTGCGCTCTCTTTTTCTCTCTCTCAAATTAAAAAAAAAAAAATTCTAAAATATCAGAACAATATTTCTTTCATTTTAATATCTCTTGACTACTTTCTGATTCTTTTGCCATGGTGTTTTGATTGCTAGGGTTCATTTATTCCTTCAATAAGATTTATAAGAAAAATAACAATAGTAGTAATTTACAATACTTTAGGATTTACCAAGCTGCCAGCTTCTCGTGCTCTTTATCCATGATCTTATTTTATCTTCATATCCCCTAGAAAGATGGGCCCGCGCAGATTGTACCTGGAAGATCGGGTCTCAGCGCAAATACAGAACTCTTTCCTCCACACCTCACCCGACTGGACAGACTTGGCCTCTCCTCCCCAGTACATTTCTTTTGCTCCTCATTCTGTCCTTTTATCTTTACTTCTCCCTTCTCCATTTTGTTTCCCTTTTCTCCTTGACTCTTAGCGTCCTCTGTGACCACTTGGCACCATGATGCTCGTTTACCTCCATTCAGCATGACATTTAGGCCACGTCTAGGATCTTGCCATTCAAATGGAAACTCAGTTGATTCTGAGTTACTTGAGCTGATTCATTGCGGATGATCAAAATGGTCCCTTCTTCAATAAAACCGTGGGGGTGGGGGGGCAGTTCTGGGGAACGTGTTCTGTTTCTGTTTTCCTTCCCCTGTATCACCTGCCTCAGGATTTGCAAAGTCCTTACTGTTCGTCATGCATTCTCTGCTCTTCACTAAATACCCCAGTGCCCGCGAGCAGAAAAGATTTTCTACATTTTAATGTTTTTTTTCCTCTGCAAATTATGTTTTAGATTTTAGGATTTTCAGAAGAAAAGATCAAAGGGAGTCATCAAGGATAGATTCTTTTTCTGAATAGTGAAGCCTAAAATGGCCACAGCCTCAGTCCTTCAGACTCCAGAGATGCAGGAAGTACGTCTGGCAGTAAAGGTAGAAGAGGAAGAGGGGGATTGTGCCTCTGGGCAGGAATCTGGCCCGTGGAGAGATCACCCGCATAGCAGAGAGATCTTCCGTAAACGCTTCAGGCAGTTCTGCTACCAGGAGACCCCTGGACCCCGCGAAGCTCTTCGAAGGCTCCGCGAGCTGTGCCGCCAGTGGCTGAGCCCGGATATACACACCAAGGAGCAGATGTTGGACTTGGTGGTGCTGGAGCAGTTCCTGACCATCCTGCCCGAGGAGCTCCAGGCCTGGGTGCGGGGACAGCACCCGGAGAGCGGGGAGCAGGCGGTGACCGTGCTGGAGGATCTGGAGCGGGAGCTGGACGAGCCGGGAGAACAGGTGGGAGAGGGCAGGACAGAGGTCGGTAGCTCTAAGAACGAGTGTGGGGTTTCTGTGCAGCAAGAGGAAGAGGACGAGGATTTCTTTGTGCCTGATGTGGTCTATTGTGGGTGCCCCATCCTTCTGCCTGTTTCTTCCTGCCAGTTTCTTGGTCCTTCTTTTCCCGTGCAGTGGGCCTGAGGAGGCCTCCTTACGATGTCTTCTCTGACATTTGATTTCTTTTTTTTTTTTTTTTCAACGTTTATTTATTTTTGGGACAGAGAGAGACAGAGCATGAACGGGGGAGGGGCAGAGAGAGAGGGAGACACAGAATCGGAAACAGGCTCCAGGCTCTGAGCCTTCAGCCCAGAGCCCGACGCGGGGCTCGAACTCAAGGACCGCGAGATCGTGACCTGGCTGAAGTTGGACGCTTAACCGACTGCGCCACCCAGGCACCCCCCTGACATTTGATTTCTAACCGTCCTTAATTTCCAGCAGGTTCCAGCCTGTGCCCGTGAGCAGGAAGAGTTGGTGAAAGAGGAGGCAGGTCGGGGAGCAGCCCAGGACTCATCAAGCGGCCAGCCCCCAACCTTGGAAGGGCCGCGTCAGTGCAGGTCGCGGGAGGTGTGCCTGCTTCGGGAGATCGGTGAGGACTGGAACTTCCTCAGAGGCCTCCCTCACTCCCTCACCGTCCATCTGCTCAGCGTCTGCTGTGTGCCAGGCGTTGTGCTTTGTCCTGAGGACACTGTGACCGGCAAGGACGGGTGGTGGGGGGAAGCTTGCGGCCTGGTGGGGGGAAGACAGTCCCCTGACAGTTACAGTTCAGTGTGTCTTCTCCCTGAGGTCCGGGCATCCTTGTCTAGGTGGGGGAAGTACACAGAACCGTGCTTATGTGTCCCCTACCCCCCACCCTCCTGGTTGCTTTTTTCTTTTCCGTTTGGAAACATGACATTCATGTGATCCATTTCTCGTTTCAGGGGATGAGGCTGGGACTTGGAGTGTGCAGTCAGCCCCAAAGAGGGAGCTCTGTAAAGAGAAGAAACATCTTGTGGAAGTTCCTGAGAAACTGAACGGTGACACTTTTCTGGGGCCTGAGTGTGCAGACACATGTGACCAGGAGGGCAGGTGGGAGAGGCAGCGGGCCAGCTCCTCGGCGGAGAGACCCTACGTCTGCGGTGAGTGTGGGAAGAGCTTCACCCAGAACTCCATCCTGATCGAGCACCAGAGGACACACACCGGGGAGAAGCCCTACGGGTGTGATGAGTGCGGACGGGCCTTCAGCCAGCGCTCGGGTCTGTTCCAGCACCAGAGACTCCACACCGGGGAGAAGCGCTACCAGTGTGGCATCTGTGGCAAAGCGTTCAGCCAGAACGCGGGGCTCTTCCATCACCTCCGGATCCACACGGGGGAGAAGCCCTTCCAGTGCAGCCAGTGCAGGAAGAGCTTCAGCCGACGTTCTGTCCTCATTAAGCATCAGCGAATTCACACTGGAGAAAGGCCTTATGAATGTGAAGACTGTGGCAAGAACTTTATTTATCACTGCAACCTCGTCCAGCATCGGAAGGTCCACCCTGGGGTGGGTGCCGCTAGCCCCCTGGAGCAGGTAGGGCAGAGGCTCCCGGTGTCGGACCCTCGTGGAGGTGGTGGGGCAGGCTCTCACTTTGTCCCTGAAGCAGAGTCCTAGGAAAAGAATCGTTCGCTCTTCTGGAGGGCAGACTGTGGAAGTTGTCCGTGTTTTTATGCTGAGAGAAGCATAACATGTTAAGTCCATCTGTCAGCTTCTCTGGGGTCTGTGACATCCGTGTTTGCAGTAGTGAACAATGTTGTGACTTCATCAACTGGTCCCACACCTGTCTGTGCAGAAAGTTCTCCAGGTGTGCTCTAGGAAAACTCCTTCGTCCGAGTTCTAAGAAACTTTTTTAAAAAAAGTTTAAAAAAATTACATGCTACCTGAATACACAATTATGTTAAAAGTAGTTCGAGTATTTAAAAATTAATTTAAAAATAATGGCAGTAAAACTTGCAACTTAAATGATTTGTTTTCTCATAAGATATGATAATTTGCTTTTTAACCTACAAAAGGGGACAGATAAATCCTCCCATAGATACACAGAAGGCTTCTCCCTGTTAAGAGCTCTGTAGAGTTCCACTGACTCCGCCTTCAGTGAGGAACCAAGGACCCAAGTGAGGACACATCAATGTGTTACTGTTGCTCGAGATTTCAGATTTCTGTAGACCAAGAAACTTATCTAAAAATCTGGTATCTCACTTCTGATCTTCATTACGAAAATATAGGCCTCTTTGCATTTTTCCTGTGATTTATAAGCATTTTTGGATTTTGCTTTATTTAACCCTTAGTTATACAAAATTTCAAACATATACAGAAGTTGAAAAGTGTGATCAGCCTTCCACGTTGATTGTTTTTTATAAGCTCCATGCTTCTCAGCATTACCTATTAATTACCACCAAGGTCATGCTTAAAAAAACTTCTTTCCCTTAACACTGATTGAACGTTTACCAAGCTTTATACTAAGCCTAGGACACAAAGAAATGGGAATCTATGGTGATGACAATCCAGATTAGAGTACCAAATACACTGCAGGTCACTTAACCATGATAGAAACATCATAAGGGACCCTACAGATCACTTCTGTGTCCCTTATATGATACAGAAACGGAGGCTGGAAGTGACTGCAGACCTTTCAGCTGGTTCACCGAGCTGGAGCTGGAACCCTGTCTCCTGATTCCTAGTGTTCTTTCTAAGCATCTGGAAGCATTTTATCACCACGTAGAAATGACTAGTATAAGGAACTTCCAGGATTTAGAAGGCACTGAGGTTAGAAGGAACTTCCAGGATTTAGAAGGCACTGAGGCACAGCTCAGTAAAGCCTCCCGTCTGTGCATGTTGCTCTGTTCGGTTTACAGCCGAGTTCCAGGAAGGACTCCTTCCACTGATCCCTCATTTGGGGCATTTTATTTATTTATTTTTAATGTTTATTTATTTTTGAGACAGACACAAAACGCAAGCAGGGGAGGGGCAGAGAGAGAGGGAGACACAGAATCCAAAGCAGGCTCCAGGCTCTGAGCTGTCAGCACAGAGCCCGACGCGGGGCATGAACCCACAAACCGCGAGATCATGACCTGAGCTGAAGTCAGACGCTTACCAACTGAGCCACTCATGTGCCCCTTATTTATTTTTGTAGTGAATGATTTTTTTTTTTAACTCTTAATTTACTTAGAGGGACTTTTCAATAAGATAATTCATTCTGTTATGCCCAGAATTCGTGATCCCCAAAGACCACCAGGGAGCCAAGTCCGATGCAAAAGCAAAAGAGCCTTTATTCGAGCTAGCTCGAGCTCAGTCCCCTACCTGTACCGAAGCAGCGGTGAGATACCAGGGAGAGAAAGCGAGTTTCAAAAGCACAAAGGTTTTATAGGGGTCTAGGGGCAGCCGATTGGCTGGGGAAGGGGCGTGGCCTCGGCCAATTGGCTGGGGAAGGGTCAGTCCTGTTAGGAAGGTCGCTGGGCCTGTTTTGATCAGGAAGTTTGAATGGGTGAGCGGGAGGTTACTCAAGGGGAGGAGGCGTGGTCTAGGTGAAGGACACAGAACAAGATGGAGTCGGCTGGTGTAGGTCCGCCCTTTCAATTCTTCATCTGATTCAAGTATGAAAGCCACATTAAAAAGGGAGCCTATCTTTTCCCTCATAGATAGCCATTTTTCTAGTATCTTACATATCTTCAGTGTTTCTTCATGGAAATACAAGAAAACGTGAACATATATAACCTTATTTCCTTTGTTCCACGGAAAGATGGTGTATATTTACACTCTTCAACCCCTTGCTGTGTTCATGAAACAATACAATCTTTAGAGAAACAGCCAGCTTCCTCTCTGTTTACACGTGGACAGTATCTCATTTGCTGGTGCTCCATACTTTAACACACTGGTGTAAATGCACAACCACTACTTTGAAATGTTACAAATTATTTCATTCTCCTCCCAAATGTACTTCAAGTCAAACTTTAAAAGCTAACAACTTCCACGTGAGCTGGAAAACAGGGTTTCGGCAACTAGAGGTGGACATAATTCTTCCACAGAGAAATGCAGAGTGATGGGGACGGTTTCAGTCTCGTGTATTTGGCTCTGTTAGGTATTCTCAGCATTTCAACCCATTAGTGTCGCCGCTTATGGGTAATTGTAGGTCTTCTCAAAAATCTTATTTTCTCAAGATTGTATTTTACTGTATCTTGAGGTTTAACTATTTCCAAAGGAAATACATATAGATTTTAAAGTGAAGAAAAATATAGTAGACTTAAGTTTGAAATAAAATCAACTTCTCAAGTAAACATATATTCCATTCAATAATATGAGACATACACTCTAATAATCTGAGTTTGTAAGCATCACAGATACCTCTGCATATGCCAAAACAGCATGTTTGGATAATTCCATTATATCAGCTCTTAAAAGATTTAAAATATGAACAGATCAGGATTTTAAAGGATATAGTTCTAATGGATTGTTTTTACAGCTGCAATTGAAGATTGAATGTTTGGTTTGTTTTGTGCTTGTTTTTGTTTTTTTGTTTTCACAGCTTTTCAAAAATTCTAAATTTTCTCAATAACTGATAAAAATGCCAAGAAAGAAAAGATGTTATCTGTGCTGTAGAGGCATATACCACTCGAGTGCAGTGATGGTTAACATGATTAAAACTACTGACAGTTCACCAAACTAACTTGCCTTGTTTTCTGATACGGATTATTCTTCTAATTCTTTTATCTGGGATGCACATTTGTCATTAGTTGACGTAACCACTAGACAGGGGCATGTAGGCCCTGGCCTTTCCTATGATTACTCCAGCCTTCCTGGCAGGGTGCTCTTAGGTGTTGTCTCCCTTTACATTTCTGAATTACCCTCACTTCTCTTTTCTTTTTCTACCCTGGCTCTTTTCACTCAACCCATCGAGTCTCTGGCATTGATCTCCTTTCAGCTGCTCTGTAAACCAGTAACCATCTCTCCTTATGCCTTTGAAAAGCCCCAGTCTGAAAGACTGGTCAGTTTTATGGCTGAGCGAGGTGTAAGAAGTACTGATTCAAATCCAATTAAAAAGACTTATTGGTTCGAGGGATGCCTGACTGTCTCACTCAGAAGAGTGTGTGACTCTTGATCACAGGGTCATGATTTTGAGCCCCACGTTGGGTGTAGAGGTTACTAAAAATATAAAAAAGCCTTACTGGTTCTTGAGGGATAGTACAGCACCCCTCTGAGCATTGTTAGGACAGTGGACACTGTATGTCAAGAAATGACTGAGAATTTTGCAACTGAAAGCTATCTAGAGCTGTAGGTAAAAGCCCTGAAGACTCTCTTTCACTATAATTTTTATTTGAGGAACCAAATCTTCGAGGAGAACCAAGTCTCTGTCCAGATTTTGTATTTGAAAATGACTTCTAGTTTCTCTATCTGACAATATTTTTCCTTTAAAAAACAATTTATAGTGGAAGATTGTTTTACATTTTTCCAATAAGACAAAAAATACCTCTGAGAAAATTTTAAAACAATGGCATATCTAAAGTCAAAATTATAAAATATGAAGTATCTTCTCAGGAGCAGTTTTGAAATCTATGTACCAGTATACATGTGTGTCACTGGTTAAATGTTGAGTTAGAAGTTGAGAGAGAACGTAAAAGTTGAGAGAAAAGTAGATTATTTGTAGAAGGAGCTGGAAGATAGCGGAAAGTATCTTCAATAGAGGAAACGGGGTGAAGAAGGCCCAGCTAAGACAGGCTCAAGAGCCATGAGTGTGCAGGGGTGGGGGCCAGATGCAGAGGTCACGGAACACTTTGTTAAAGCATAATGGAATCATTGAAAGTATTTTGTTGTGCTATAGGAGTTTCTTAACAAAAAATCAGAAAATATTAGCTTTAAGAAGAAATTTTGAGTTGAGCAATTTCATACCTGCATGGGAAAAGTGAAGTCCAAAGTGGTTAAACACTCGCTGTGATCTATTTTTTAATCACATTAAAAATTTTAAAGTTAAAAATCTTAAAAATTTTTAAAACAAAACTGTGTACAAAGATCATTGTGAATTATATGAGGTTTCACAGGCACTTGGACTTGGAGGCTCAGAACCTTTTAGGCCTCTGCAAACAGCAACAGCAGCAACAAAACAGGATGGAAAAAGGAAAAGGAAGAACGAAATGTGAGAACATAAAAAGGAACCAGGCAAACTTACACGCTAAAACTGGATTAGGCCAACAAGTGGTGACCAAAGAGAAGGAAAAAATAAAAAGAGACGTTGTTACCAAGAAACGTGCTTTGTCCATAAATAATACCTATTAGCCCTCCGGCTCTCAATTGGTCCATGTGTCTTAGCAGTGAAAAGAGTCCCACTGCTCTTCACTCCTCACTCTTCTCCGTGCTCTACGTAACAAAGAGGAGGCAAGCACAGTGTGTAAATCACTGATTTCTTTTTTTTAGGTCTCTCTGGACTCACACCCAGTTTTCCATGCCAACGTCTCAGCTCTATGATGAAGCCGCTGCTTCTGAATATGTACCTGTGTTAGAATCACCTGGGTTGTTTGAACTGCAGTTTCCTGGGCACTACCACAGACTGGCTGAATGTTTGTGAAGGCAGGACCTGGGAATCTGCATTTCAGCTAGGGTATTGGTGGTTGTCAGACTTGAGGTAACTATATATAATGTATTGCCCAATCTAGGACACTTCTGAGAATGAAAGGGATTGCTGTTAATAATTACAGCCAGCCAAGAGGCATAAATCAGGATGTATGGTCTTCCTACTTAAGACTTTTCCTGCTGAGGAGATAGAAGAAGAGACAGAAAGAATACAATGGTCTCATGAAAGCTAAGGTAGAGCATCTATGAAGGAGGCTGTGGGATGTTTAGGTGTAGCCACCTAGACCAAAGTAGCCACCGTCTGCCTGGTTTGAAATAATCCCCGTTAACACATTTATTGGATTAGGTAAGAAGGGGTGGGTATGCCTATAAAAACAACACCCACCCAGAAAAGCCTCCCTCTCCCCCCAAAAACCCACAAACAACAACAAAACGCTTAAAATAGCTAGTTACCTAAGATGAGCCTGTTGAGACTATGGCTTACCAGACGAGAGATGACGTTCCAGAAGCATAGGAGCATTTCAGTGGTATAGGATCGATGGACCAGTATGGGCTGTTCACCTCTAACATACAGAGGAAGCGTGGGAAAATAGCGCGCCAGATCACAACCTCGCAGGAATAAGGCAGAGGGCAAGCCGTTTGAAGCAAGTAGCTAGGATGAATGAGGTCCAGATATTGTGCCAAGTTTCCTAAGTTATCATAATTGATGCACATTCTTCACGGGCTGTGCAACCAGAGCGCTCTTAACACCGCAGGGTACCAAACACAGGCTGACCAGGCCCCACATTCCGCAGTTGCCCCGGGGCCATTCACAGCGGGGGACGGGCATGTGGCTTCCCCTCACTTTCTGCTAATTCTGCAGAGTCAGGGATCTGTAAGTGGTTAGGTTACTCAAAAAGACCGGAGTCACATGCACAAAGATTGAGACGGTGGACAGCAAGCCAGCACCTGTCCCTCTTAATGCCGCTTTGCTCAGGTGGGTATCGATTATTGCTTCGGACCCTGGGGGCCGAGTGGACAATGGGTATCACGGGACCAGGGTACTAGGAACGGGGGACTGCGTCGCATTCCCTCAGTGTAACAGAGAGACGGGCCCAGGCTGAGTGGCTGCTGGACACCCGGTGGACCCGCCTGCGCTGTGCAGAGGCCAACCGAGGGCCCCTGCGGTGGGAGCCGGCCAACCACTGAGATGTGGGACCTCTGTGCTTCCTAGAGGAGCGGTGAGGAGCGGGTGGAGGCGTGCCCGGGCGTCGTGACGTACTTCCGGCCTCGTGTGAGCCACAGCTAGCGCGAGCCTTTTCCGGCGGGAGGCGCCCGCGAGGCTTGGTGGCCGCTCCCCGAGACGCAGGCTCGTCTGTTTCGCCGCCCGCGGACGTGGACGCGAGCGCTGCGCGGACCACCCGCTTCGGGGCTCCGGGCGCTGGTGCGTCTTGAAGGCCGGCGGTGGTTTTCTGTCCCCCTCCGGAGTCCTGTTTTCATCGAGGCCTTCGTGGCGGTGGTCATGACCTTGCACGCCTGTGCCGGGAGGGTTCGTCTCGGAGGACGTATGGTGACGGGGTCTCAGGACTTAGAAAACGGAGGAAAGTGTGATTTCCTCGGCTCAGAGAACGTTGAGAAGTGAGCGCGTCCTTCGAGCGGACATGGGCTGCCGGTCGCGTAGTGCGGGTCTCCAGGTGCTTTTAAGACCCCTCCAGCTCACAGTGCCGTGGGGAAGAGGGGAACACCCCTGCGATACCGCGCGGATGCCCGGAGCCGGGGGTGGGGGCACCTCCCGGTGAGGCGGAGAGCTGAGCGGAAACGGGCGGCCGGAGGCGGCCGAGGGAAGCTGGGTGTGCTGTGGCCGGGGTAGAGAGGATGAGCAGGTGACAGCTGCGATACCCCAGGGAACTTGGACTTGAAAAGGTAGTGTGCCTCTCCGTCCTTTCCGTGTGACGGCTCCCGCACAGAATGCACGCGATGTGTGTGCGCACACTGCCTCGCAGAAGGGAGCAGGCCCCGGCTACGCTGCCCCGGGTCCGCGCGCGGCCACCTCGTAGCCCAGGTGGTCAATGTGCCGGCGCTGCTCCGGGAGGCGGACTCCGCAGAGACGGGAGTCCCTGTCTTCACGCACGGGAGTAGCGTCATCTTACTAGGCTTCTAGAAATTCCAGGAGCGGGGTGGCAAATGGATTGGAAGGGGGTAGGACTGGAAGCAAGAGAGAGGAGAGATGCGCAGGCGTCACGGAAAGAGCCGGTACTGTAAGTTGGTGAAAGCCAGGTGCTGGCCGTGGAAGTGACGAGGGTGGAGTGGATTGTGTGGAAGACGCGGATTTAACTCCACTTGACGTCTAAGGGAGAAAGATTGTTGAAAAGGTGCTGAGCACAATGCCCGGCACGTAGTACGTATTACAAGCTTTATTTTTAATATAGTTAGGGATAATTAGGTTTTTGGATTGGATAGATGGTAAGGGGAATGAATGTGTCATTTTTAAAGAAATGGGTAGGCCCGCCTGAATGGCTCAGTCGTTAAGTGTCCGGCTCTTGGTTTCTGCTCAAGATCTTGTGGTTTGTGGGAGCCCTAGTTGGGCTCTGTGCTGACAGTGCCAGAGCAAAGTAAAGTTAAAAAAAAAAAAAAAAAAAAAAGAAATGAGTAATTTTGGAAGAGCCATTGATTATGAGGGGAAAATGATGAGTTAATTTTTGGTGGTGTTGAGGTGCTTTTAAGACCTAGGACTGGAAGAGTCTTATACCATTGGACTATAATGGTCTTGATCTCCAAAGTAAGGCTGGGAAAAGAGAATAGATGTAGGAGTTGTTAGGTGAAAGCGTCTCAGTTCTCAGATGCTACTGAATGGACGAGATTGCCCAGAATGAATGTGGAATGAGAAGGCCAGATCCCGGCTTAGGGTAAGCTGAAGACATTTCTTGGCAAGCTGAAGAAAAGCCACAAAGTGGACTTAAGAATGAGCTTTTGACAAGCCCTTATAGAAGCTTGAGCACCAAGTGTTGGTCTAAGCACTTTACAAAAGCCAGCTCATGGGAAAACAGCCAGAAGATTGCAGTTCCTTAGAAGATTGGGAGTGGTTAGAGTGTTAGGGACTGCGGGGGGCATCTGGTAAGTAAAGGACCGAAAAATACTCACTGGGTTTGTATACAAGGGGGGCTTTGGGGGGCGCCTGGGTGGCGCAGTCGGTTGAGCGTCCGACTTCAGCCAGGTCACGATCTCGCGGTCCGGGAGTTCGAGCCCCGCTTCGGGCTCTGGGCAGATGGCTCAGAGCCTGGAGCCTGTTTCCGATTCTGTGTCTCCCTCTCTCTCTGCCCCTCCCCCGTTCATGCTCTGACTCTCTCTGTCCCAAAAATAAATAAACGTTGAAAAAAAAAATTATTAAAAAAAAACAAAAAAACAAGGGGGGCTTTGGTTAATTGACTTGGGACCCCTAACTCAAATGTGGGACACCCCAACTGACGTGCACACTGTTCTTTTCTAAAACTAAAAATGCCTTTGAAAGAATCTAGCATAATTCTTGGCACAGAGAGGTTGATTTATAAATATGATTGACTAAATCTGTGACGCGCAATTCAAGTAAGCAAAGCTGTTTGCATTGTTTTTGTTATCGGGATATTTCACGTTATCTGAATATTTCACTTCAGTTTCTAGATCTAAAAGCTACTAGTATTGTTCTTTAGTCCTAAAGTAACCGAATTGTCTATAAGTCAATTTTAGGACATTTTTCTAATGACATTTTGTGCTTATCTTTTACAGGGCGTCTTTACCTTCAAATCATTGACTTGACCACAGCGATTCACTCTGAGTAAATATGTTCTTAGTTTGGAGTTGATCTCTGTTAACAGTGATGTGTTATGCCTTATCACCAGCCTTATTAAGCCCCTGCTACTGTTGTGGTGAACTGCTTTGCCCAGCAATGATTCAGTCCAACCCTTTTGGGCTGCAGAAGAACAGAAGGGATGTCAAATAGTTAAAGCATCTAGCCTGCACAGAAATGGTGCTTCTGACAGTTCTTCGGACAAAACTCATGGCAGTTCTGTTAGGAGGATTCCCTTGGGCCTCGGGAGTCCAGCTCCAGGCAGGCTCTCCGCCGCCAGTGGCTGCGGCCCGAGACACACAGCAAGGAGCAGATCCTGGAGCTGCTGGTGCTGGAGCAGCTCATGACCATCCTGCCCGCGGAGCTCCAGGCCTGGGTGTGGGGCAGCATCCAGTGTATAGGGAGGAGGCTGTTAGTGGACTGGGGGCTTGTTGAGGAAGCTGGACCATCCAGGAGGAAGGTGAGATAAGGAAGAAACAATCTATTACCAGAGGCAGGTATTCTCTCCAGAGAGAGAGCAGAGACTTGAAGTTTCCTCTCAAGTGTAGTGAGAGGAAATGGCTAAGATGCGTTGGCCAGAGTTGTGTTCCCCTCCCTGTCCATTTATTCCCTGTCCTTGTAGGTCAAAGGAAACTCTGCTTTCTGTCCTCCTCTTCTGTTCCCCGATTAATACTGGGATCTAAGCTCTAGAACCCTAGCAGATATCACCCTGGTCAAATTTCTCTAATTGTCCCTGGGTCCTTTGTCCTCCTATGGGGACAGGAAGGGCAAACGAGGGCCCTAAGGGCAAATGGCTTGCCTGGCAGCAGCATTAAGACTCACGGGGCGGGGAGGGCAGGGCAGCTCCAGCCAGAAACAGGGCAGCTCAGTTCTGAGTCTACTGAGGAGAAAGAGGAGATCCTACTGGGGAAAAGATCAGAAATGTCTTTTGCATTTTTCCAAATGAACCTCATCACTAAACCTTTTGCCTATCTTTCACTTGATGTCTTGTTTCATTTTTACCTTGTCCCTCTAAGCACATTGTTTTAACCTTGATTGTCATTCTCCCTTCACTACTTTGCACCAACGTTGTTGGAAATCCTGCTTCTATTGAATGGTTGTTTCTCCATTCTAACTGAATACTGCCAGCTTCCCTGGGCCTGACCTTTTATGCCAAAGGCAGGACAGCATTTTTCTACATTGAAGCCAATAGAAAATGACTCAAAGGCTACATACGATAGAAAAGTTATTAAATGTGCATTCTCAAAGACTTCGTGTAGAAAACAAAACTTAGTATTTCTATGTGCTCATTGGACAAGCACACATATATGCCCAAATTGTAATCATACTGAACATCCCAACTGACACTACTTTTAAATTTAGTATTACATTATGGACATATTTCCCAAGAGTTACATGTAATGTATATACATATGGCTGACATAAGTTCCATTGTACAGATATCAAATTATTTTTCGTTTTTACTTTAATCAGGTCTTTATTAAAAATTAGCTGTCCAGAATGATTTGACGTTTATGGAACAAATAAACTGAAGCTTATGCAGCAGGCTTCTTGTCTTACATGGTGGGTTTCTCTTCTGCACACTTCTCAGCTGCTGGTCTCCTATATTTATGACATGAGTCTAGGCATTTGACAGCTTTCTTGCTTCTGGTATAAAAAGAAGTATAAACTCCTCTAATTCCTTTCCTCCTCCTGAAATCAATCATTTTCCCAAGGACCCCAGATTCTGTTTAGTAAGAAATGGTATTTTAAAACCAAAGATAAGGTGCTAGGAATGCTCATATTGTTATTGGACATTGTTCCTAGGCCTTTCAGTGCTCAGAGCTAGGAAGAATTTAAGATAAAGTATGTATTGTGAATTCATACTGACAGTTCGAGTTCAAATTCAGGGCCTTAATCTTTCATCTGCATCTCCTTTTGGAGACTTCTCAAAGACACCGGGAATGATAGAGTATCAAATACTCATCTGTTTTATCCCACAGTATCTCAGTGGCCTCAAAAAAAATGTTAGCATTACCATCAAATATGGTTTTTATAAACAGCTTAATGGTGGTGCCTGATTTTTCCATTCTTTTGTCCTTAAGTTCTATATCATTGGGTATATACAAAAAAATTACTCTTCAAAGGACATTGGAAATAATTTCTCTTTTGTGTGGTTATGTCACCAGCAGGTACACATTTAAATTCAGTTTGTTTCATTTCTGTTTCAATGTTTAGGGATTGCTTTTTTTATTGTATTTTTTATTAAAAATTTTTTTTTTCATTTTTTAAATTATGTGAAATACAAAATTTTATACATGAAATCTATAAAATGTTTTCAAGGAAATTCTCCTTTTCCTCCTCCTGTTCCCTCTCTCATATAGGTAACCTTTTTTGCTCTTTAATGGTTTATCCTTTTATTATTTATTTATTATAGGCACATGTGTACATGCACACCCTTCCCTTTTAAAAATAACACACTATAGGGGCGCCTAGTGGCTCAGTCAGTTAAGCATCTGACTTTAGCTCAGGTCATGATCTCACAGTTTGTGAGTTCAAACCCTGCATCGGGCTCTGTGCTGACAGCTCAGCCTGGACCCTGCTTCGGATTCTGTGTCTCCCTCTCTCTGCCTCTCCTCTGCTTGCTCTTTCTCTCAAAAATAAATAAACATTAAAAAATTTTTTAAATAATAAAAAAAATTAAAGTAACAGTATAGTTTATGTCATAAACTCAATACACATCTGTCTTACATGAAACATTTTTTTTTTCTTCCCTCTAGCATGTAGTTTGAATGAGACTTGTTCAGTGAGCAAGTAACTGAGTAAGGTATGTGTGAATGAGGGAATTAGGCTGAAATTTTCAATCTCCTCTTTCAGGTGATTTGGTCAAAATGGAAAATGAGAAGGTGTTTCCAAAGTGGAAGAAATCTGAAGAAATAACATGCCAACAGGGACACACTGCTAGATTTGATGGCAATGTTCTTAAGTGCCTGAGTTATGTAGAAGTCCCAAAATACCAGAGAACCCTAGAAATAGATCTATGATTGCATAAGTGATGAATGTGGAATGAGTTTCAGAGCTCCGTCCTTATCCAGCATCTGAGATACACAGGAGAAATGCCATGAAAATGAGAAATGTGGAAAAGCTTGTAGTCCAAGAGTGCTGGCTTCATTGAAGATAAGAGAATTCCCACTGAATTAGACCCACAGATATGGAGAATATGGAAAAGCTCTCAGTGCGGACACTGGACTAGTTCATCATAGAGAACCCATGCTGGAGAGAGACCCTATAATAAAAGTGACAAGTATGGCAAAGCCTTGGACGGTCAGCCCTTAACCAGGACCAGAGACTTCACACCAAGGAGAGGTGTTACCATCTTAACAAGTGTGGGAAAGGTTACAGTCAGAACACAGAGATTTTTCACTATCAGAGTTTGTGTTGGAGAGAAACTCTTCGTTTAATCAATGTAGTAAGAATTTTCCTGGATATTTCATTCCTTATTAAATACCAGAAAACTCGAGAGTGTGAGAAGTTGATAAATGTGAATGGAAAAGCCTGTGAACAGTAGCATCTCATCTAACATTAAAAATTTTAGGGGAGCCTGGGTGGCTCAGTCAGTTAAGTGTCTATTTCAGCTCAGGTCATGATCTTGGGGTTGTGATATCAAGGCCCATGTCAGGCTCTACATTCGGCATGGAGCCTGCTTAAGATTCTCTTGCCCATCTGCCCTGCTTGCGCTCGCTTGCTCTCTGTAAACAAAACAGAACAAACTCTTAAAGTGTCCAGCATGTGAAATCAGCAAGGCAGAATTTCTTCATACCAGACCTCTGGGTGGTCTTTGATGGGAACTGGCCTTTCAGAATGTCCCTCAAAACCTTGTCAGATTGAACAGAACAAACCATTTACTTTTCCTTAATCGTCTCCTCAAGCAAGGTGCCTGGGTGGTTCAGTCAGTTGAATGTCCAGCTTCAGCTCAGGTCATGATCTCGCAGCTCATGAATTTGAGCCCTGTGTCCAGCTCTGTGCTGACAACTCAGAGCCTGGATCCTGCTTCAGATTCTGTGTCTCTCTGTCTGCCCCTCCCCAACTTGCACTCTTTCTCAAAAATAAACATTGAAAAAAAAATTTTTTGAAGTCTCCTCAAGCAGCTACATTATTTTAGTGATTCAAAGGGCTGCTTATGGACCACCAGTTCAGATTTCCAGATGTTTTAATTAGTTCTTAAATACAGTTCTCACAAAAGCTTGGGCTGTTAAATTATTTTAGTGAAAATTTAAGTTATGTATAAAAGACAAATAGGAATGTTATTAGATGGTTAATTATTTTAAATGCTGCAGTTATGATTTGCCAAGTCAAAAAACTTGTTCAGCATCTTTTTAGTAATGACATGGTGAGTTCTTGCGCCTTCCGTTCCTATCTAGGGTATGATGTGTGACATGTAGCCCCCAGTAAAGACTCCAGACAAGAAAGATGCATCTTTATTTATTTTTTAAAGTTTTTTTTTTTTTTTTTTTTTTTTTTGAGAGAAAGAGTGTGCACACATGAGCAGGGAAGTGGCAAGAGAGGATCCCAAGCAGGCTCCACGGTAAGCAGGGAGCCCAATACGGAGATTGAACTCACGAACCGTGAGATCATGACCTGAGCTGAAACCAAGAGTTTGGACACTCAACCGACTGAGCCACCCAGGAGCCCCAGGTGCATCTTTTTTTCAAAAAGAGGTGTATTGATTTGTATTAGGAAAACAGAAAAGACCCAAGTTAGTGTTCAAGGGAGAATAAGCAAACTCAAATGCCCAGGAAAGGCAGGTAATAAAAATAAAGGAAGCAATCCTAGAGTCACAAAGAAAAACAAAAACCATTATTTTACATTGCATTAAGTTCAGGGAAATTGTTAGGATTCTCTTTATTTTGAATTCTACAGGAGAAAGATGATCAGGTTAATTATTCATTGCGACCACCATAAACAATGATCTTTTCCTACTCTTGAGTATAGTACAGTTGACCCTTGGACAACATGCGGTTAGGGGTACTGATCCCCTACACAAAAATCTCAATATAACTTGACCCCCAAACACTTAATCATCAAGAGCCTACTATTGACCAGAAGACTTGCTGATAACCTGAAGAGCTGAACACATATTTTGTATGTTATATGCATCACATACTGTATACAAAGAAAATGGTTTTTTTTTTTTTCAGTTTTTAAAGTTTTTTTAAAAGTAATCCCTACCCCCAGTGTAGAGCTCAAACTCAGGACCCCAAGATCAAGAGTCACACTACGTGTGAAAATTTGTGGGAAAAAGCTGAGGTTCTGAATGATGTTACCTTCCTCTAGATTTACTTTTGCTTCTACAGGCACTTAAGAGTATAGTTGGGAGCGCCTGGGTGGCTCAGTGGGTTAAGCATCCGACTCTTGATTTTGGCTCAGGTCATGATCTCACAGTTTGTGAGTTCAAGCCCCACATCAGACTCTGGGCTGACTGTGCGGAGCCTGCTTGGGGTTCTCTGTCTCCCTCCCTCCCTGCTTCACCTCTGCTCATGCTTTCTCAAAGTAAATAAACTTAAACAAGCAAACAAAAAAACGAAACAGTGGCTTAGAATAACCATCCCAGGAGATTTTGGGCCAGGAATTTGGTGAGGTCTCAGCTGGAAGTTTCTTCCATTTCGTGCGTGTGGCATCTTACAGTGGCACTTGGTGGTGTTTATCTGGCAGCTGGGTTTGCTGGAAAATCCAAGCTGCACTGCCATGCCCAGTGCCTTGGGGCGAGAACAGCTAGAAGGACGGTCTTGGGGCCTCCTTATGTGATCTTTGCAGTAGGGCCGTCGGACTCTTTCTGTGGTGGCTCCGGACTCCAGGAGCAGTTGTTCCAAAAAACAGTGAAAGCTGCTGCTGTCCTTAAGGGCTCAGGCTGGGAAACTAAAACAGCATCAGTTTTACTGTATTTTATTTGAGCTGTCCTCAAGCCCACTCAAGACTCAAGGGAAAATGACATAGACTCCACAACTAAACAGGAAAAGCATGGAAGAATTTGTAGTCATCTTTAATTTTCCAAAATACCCTTATCTACCCAGATATAAAGCCTGGGGAAAAAATAATAAAGTTCTTTTTGGATTCTCTATATAATTGTTTAATTTTTTTTCTCCTTTCTTGCTTCCTTTTTAACTTCCCTAAAGACACCCAGCATGACTCTGAGCTAATCAAGTGTATCTATGCTCATTTTTTATGTACAAAGTAACAAAGTGATCTGACATTACAGTTTCACCATTTGAGTGAATTTTTCTCTTTTCATTTTAGAAGTAGTTAGAAGGCTTATCAAAATATCACAGGAGACGGCATTTTTTTTTTTTTTTTTAAATTTTTTTTTTCAACGTTTATTTATTTTTGGGACAGAGAGAGACAGAGCATGAACGGGGGAGGGGCAGAGAGAGAGGGAGACACAGAATTGGAAACAGGCTCCAGGCTCTGAGCCATCAGCCCAGAGCCCGACGCGGGGCTCGAACTCCCGGACCGCGAGATCGTGACCTGGCTGAAGTCGGACGCCTAACCGACTGCGCCACCCAGGCGCCCCTAGACGGCATTTTTTAAATGTTGGAATCACCTGGTTTATAAATTGTCCAAATGTTAGTAATAAACTAACGTCTATTCTGTGCCCCTACATCCCTGGGTTTCCCGCGTGTACGAGACAGGAACTCTGCTCCTCGGCTTCCCGTGTCTTGCCCCTCGACGCGCAGGTGCTTTCTCCTGGCACTTGCACCGGTGACGAGACTCGCAGCGCGCAGGTCGTGCCGGGGGCTGGCACCCACGCGGCGGAGCCTACAGAATCGGACGAAGTCACAGAAGGGAAGACGACAGGCCAAGACGTCCCACGAGCAGAGACGCCAAGTCCCCAACAAAACACTGGCAAGTTGACGCTAAAAATCTATAAAAAGAATTACACACATTACAAAGTGGCACCGATTCCAGGTGTGCCAGGCCTCGCTCACCGTGGGGCGGGGCAGCGGGGACGGCGGGCGGGACCGGCAGGGCCGAGACCTGCAACATCAGCCACCTGCCGCGACCCGTGGGGCCTCCGGCTGTAGCGGAAGTGCGCTCGCGCCCACCGGGCCAACTCTCGCGACCTCGTGGGGCAGCGCGGGATCCGCCCGGCGAGTGCCCGCCCCTTCCTGAGGCTGGAGCGGAAGTGCGCGCGCTCCCTCCCGGCTCGCTTCCGGCCTTTGTGGGGCGCTGTGGGCTGTTTGGGCTCCCGGCGGCTTGGACCGCGTGACCCGTGGTCTCCCCGGGAGGGACCCGGCTGCCGGCCTCGGGAGCTGCAGGTGAGCGCGCTGCTGCTCTCCCCTGCCCTTCCCCGCCGGCCCGAGAAGCCGCAGGGGCGGGGAGCAGCCTTCGGGAGCGGCGTCCGCCGCCCTTTCACCTGCTGCGGGGCTGCCGCGCCGGTTTCGTGGTTTCCGCCACACGCCTGCCCGTTAAAAGAGGCCGTCTCAGTGTTTTATTATTACTTGTTTGCTCTCAACGTTGGTTGTGTTCCATTTGGTCCTCCTTTATTCTAGGGCTAAATGGAAGTGTTGCCTTTGTGAAGTCCTTAAACCCTTAGCACCTTTTACTGAATCTTTCTCTTTAATGTGTTCTTAAGTCTTTCGTATTCAGTTTCCGTGAGTGTCGTGAATTACCCTGGGGGTGGCTTGCAAAGCGCAGAAGTAAATTGTTAGAATTTGAGTTTTCGCTTATGGTGTAGCTTGTGTTAAAAGCGACGGCTTCTCCCTCAGGTCCACCCTTGCTGGAAGCACCGCTAGAGCTTCTGCACGGCCGCGATGGCGTCGGCCTGGGCTGCGCCGGCCCACGAGGAACAGGGTGCGCTTCTGGAAGTAAAGGTGGAGGAGGAGGAGGGGTACAGGAATACCACCAGATGGGATCAGAACCTGCAGAAGAACAACACCCACAGCAGGGAGGTCTTCCGACAGTACTTCAGACACTTCTGTTACCAGGAGACGCCTGGACCCCGCGAGGCGCTGCGCCGGCTCCGCGAGCTGTGCCGCCAGTGGCTGAGCCCAGAAACACACACCAAGGAGCAGATCCTGGAGCTGCTGGTGCTGGAGCAGTTCCTGACCATCCTGCCCGAGGAGCTCCAGGCCTGGGTGCGGGGACAGCACCCGGAGAGCGGGGACGAGGTGGTGACCGTGCTGGAGGATCTGGAACGGGAGCTGGACGAGCCTGGAGAGCAGGTGAGAAAATGAGAGATGGTTTGTGACTGAGATAAGGTAAGTTACAGATTTGTAGGCCAGAGCGAAGGACAGCATTATTCCACCAAGTCATGGAAATTTGGTTAATGTAGACCTAACTTATTTATATCTTTTTTGTGGGAGGATCCTGTATTTCTGTAATGAGCTTATGGTTTCTAGTTGATGAAATGCTACTCAAAAACATTAGAAACAAGATTTATTTCATTATTATTTTTTTAATTTACATCCAAGTTAGCATATAGTGCAACAATGATTTCAGGAGTAGATTCCTTAGTGCCCCTTACCCATTTAGCCTCTCCCCCCCTCCCACAACCCCTCTCATAACCCTCAGTTTGTTCTCCATATTTATGAGTCTCTTCTGTTTTGTCCCCCTCCCTGTTGTTATATTATTTTTGCTTCCCTTCCCTTATGTTCATCTGTTTTGTATTTTAAATTCCTCATGTGAGTGAAGTCATATGATACTTGTTTTTCTGTGACTAATTTCGCTTAGCATAATACCCTCCAGTTCCATCCATGTAGTTGCAAATGTCAAGATTTCATTCTTTTTGATTGCCGAGTGATACTCCGTTGTGTTTACACACACACACACACACACACACACACACACACACATATATATACCATATCTTCTTTATCCATTCATCTGTTGATGGACATCTGGGCTCTTTCCATACTTTGGCTATTGTCGATAGTGCTGCTATAAACATGGGGATGCATGTGTCCCTTCGAAACAGCCCACCTGTATCCCTTGGTAAATACCTAGTAGTGCAATGCTGGGTCGTAGGGTAGTTCTACTTTTAATTTTTTGAGGAACCTCCATACCGTTTTCCAGAGTGGCTGCACCAGCTTGCATTCCCACCAGCAGCGCAAAAGGGTTCCTCTTTCTCCACATCCTCGCCAACACCTGTTGTTGCCTGACTAGCATTACTGTTACTGTTAGCCATTCTGACAGGTGTCAGGTGGTATCTCATTGTGGTTTTGGTTTGTAGTTCCCTGATGATGAGTGATGTTGAGCATTTTTTCACGTGTCAGCCATCTGGATGTCTTCTTTAGAAATAAGATTTCTAAGAGAAAATGTTAAGTGAGCGTAACGGGGTGCGCAGCAGTCTCTTGGAAGGGACATCGCTTCTGTTGCAGGATACAAGTAATTAAGAAATAAGGTCTTGCAGGTATATGCACTGCTCTGCATCCATTAAAGGATTAAAAGATGGAGAAATCAAGGTCACCATCTTGGAGGAATGTGAGGTCAGAGCAGAGAGGAAGGTTCAGAGAGCAGGGACGAGATTCCTGGAGTAGTAGAGCCCAGTTAGGTCCGACACATGGGTAGTGAGTAGAAGGGTTGAGAACAGAGTCCAGGACCTTGAGTATCACCTGTGGAGTGTAGAGTCTGTTCTGTAGGACACAAGCTTCTAACCTTTTCTCTTTAAGTGAGCTTCTCTAACGCCAGGATCTAACCAAATTATGTAGAATTCTGTTCTGTTTTGTTCCAACATTGATAAAAGACAGCGGTTCTCAACCAGTGGCAATTTTCTGCCCTAAAGGGCATTTGGTGATGTCTTGGCACATTTTTGGTTGTCATAGTGGGGGGAGGTGCTACTGGCATCGAGCGGCTAAAGGGTAAGGATGTTTTGGAATATCTTATAACGTATAGGATGGCGTCTTATGACAAGGATTTTTCTGACCCAACATGTCAATAGAATCAAGACTCAGAAGTCTTGGTATGAAGAGTATAAAACAGGGAAGTAATAAAACAAGAAGTGCAACCCAGCATTGGCAAGGGGGAGGAACATGTGGCAGAGTTTGAAGATCTGAGTTTGAAGTAGAGTCAAGACGGTGAGGCTATGAAGGATGAGGCATGTCTTAGGTAAGTATTAATTGGAAACGATGATAGATTAGATGGATAAAAAAGGGAAAACTCTCTACGGAGCAATCTATTCTAGGCTAAGTGCAGGGGATTTCAAGCTTGAGAGACTAGTGTAATTGAGGTGCTCCTAACAGAGTTCAAGGCTATCGGGGATGGTGGATTGGGGGAAAGTTCATTCGTTCAGAAGACGTTTATTGAATGTTTAATACGCACCAGGCACCATTCTAGGCACTGGAAACGCAGCAGTGCACAAAGCCCAGAAGTTGCCTCTGTCTTGTAAACAGATTCTAGTCTAATGAGAGTAGTAACCAGGTGGTGCCAGGTGGAGATAAATCCTATATGAAAACAGCAATGAAGCGGAAAAAAGGTAAACAGTGAATGAAGTGGAGACTGTGGGATTTTTGACAGACTGGTGAGGGAAGGCCTTCCAGATGGGGTGACATTTAGAGCAGAGATCAGGCTGTGCAGTCACCTAGGCTGAGGACATTCAGCCAGAGGAAATAGTGGGCAGGTGAGAATGTGCTTATCGTGGTAGAGATGCAGGAGATGAAATGAGGTAGTTAGAACGAGATCAAATCATGGGGGCACTTACAGGCCATTGTAAGGACTTTGGATCTTATTCTGAGATGGAAAGTCATTGGAGGGTTTTGAACAGAAGAGAGGTTTAATCTGACCTAAATGTTATTTATTTATTTTTATTTTTTAATGTTTGTTTATTTTTGAGAGAAAGAGCATGAGGAGGACGAGGGCAGAGGGAGAGGGAGACACAGAATCCGAAGCAGGCTTCAGGCTCCCAGCTGTCGGCACAGAGCCCAACGCGGGGCTCGAACCCACGAACCGTGAGATTATGACCCTGAGCCGAAGTCGGACACTTAACCGACTGAGCCACCCAGGCGCCCTATGACCTAAATTTTAAAAATAATCACTCCAGCCGCTCTGTTGGAAGAGTCCTAGATTAGGGTTGGTGTAGGGAGTGCAGGAGGCCCAGGGTCAAAGGTCGAAGCAGGAAAGCCCGGTCAGCACTAATCCAGGCAGGAGGTACCAGTGGCTTGAACTGTGACAGTAGCAGTGGAAGCAGCAAGATGCAGTTGGATCTTGAGGGGATTTGTTTGAACATCGCATCGTGTCACATGGGTTTGTCATTCAAGGAGATGATAAAGGCAGGGAAAGAAGAAGGTTTGGAGCAGGGGCGGGAATCTAGAGTTACTAGGTTTTGGACGTGTTGAATTGTAGATTCCTCTTAGAACCCAATTGGAAAAGTTGGGCAAGCAACTCCACTCAGCAGAGGGATGTGTGCTGGAAATAACAAAATTGGAGCTTGTCATAATATGGGTGATATTTAAAGCTGTGGGACAAAAGGATCGACAGGACGGTGGAAACTGAGAGGGAGTGGCCAGGGAGATGGGAAGAGAACCGGGAGAAAGAATGGCACTCCCAAGTGCGGGCAGAAGTAATTTGGTTTTAAACATGTTGTCTGTACTGCCCTTTCCCTCAAAGCATGCTGGGGGTGGCTGATGGAATTTCATCCTGATTTCTGAGGCCTCACCAGAGATCCAGGGACGGAAGGAAGGCACAGCTCACTGTACCGGCCATTTTCTCCTTCCAAATTTGAGGTCTGAAAACCTTTTTCTGTCTGCCTCTGAGAGCATCCTACTGACTTTGGCTCTTATTCTGGGGTCAGAAGTTACAGAACGAAGCTGTGTTGGAAGTAGAGGCAGCGTGTGGTGATTTCTTACTCCCAGAATGTAGCTGTTGCAGGATTGGGGGGTAACTTGAGGGTCTGTTGTATGCCGGTGCCCCCGCAATGTGCCTCATGCACAGTCTGAGTCATGCACGGTCTGAGAAACCACCCAGGGACATGGAGCTCCTGAACCAAGAAGCAACTAAGTGTGGCCCCCGAATCGCTGCCTTTCATACCACGCTGGGGAAATACGATTTATTTTTAAATACAAGAGGGAGTGATTCCGTGGAGGAGTGGAAGCCAGAGTGAGTGAGTTTAGGGAGCAGAGGTCAGAGGTGCAGGAAGGGATGGGGTTGAAGGCAAGAGTTGAGGTTACAAGGTACGGGCCTTGATGAAGCAAAGGCCTCTTCCTCTAAGTGGAAGGGAGTAAGTGTGTGTGGGGTGATGAAGAAAAGAGTGGGTGATCTCTGATGTGACCATGACCTTGGACAAGGAGAGAACAAGGTCATCTCCTGGCAGGAAGTGGGGGAGGAGCCTCAGAAGAGCAGAGACTGTAGGGAACAGCTTCCTCCTCCCATCCCCTGTCTTTCCTCCCTCTTTCTCCTTTGTTCCCTCTGCCTTTTTGCCTCGTTTCTCCATCATTTCTCTTCACTTACCCCATCCTTTTTTTCTTTTTCTCTTCTGTTAATTTCCCCCAAGTTTTTTTCTTGTGCTCGTTGCTTCCCTTTACCTTCTCTTCCTTCTCTCCTTCCTATTTTCTTCCTCTCACATCTCCACTTTGAGCATAAGACAAAGACGTGACGGTGGCACAGCCAGCATTTTTTAGCGGTTCAGAACAGAAGGGCGGGGTTCCTGGAGGAGGTGGCTTGTATACAGGCCTTGAAGAATGAGGCGCGTTACAGCAGGCTGATGTCTGGAAAGAAGTGCAGGTGCCGGAGAGCCGGGTGTCACTGCCTCGGATCGGATCCTATACCGTTGTTTCCTGTTGGCAGGATGAGTGTGTCCACTGTGTCCCTGTCCACACTGAGCAACAGGACACGCTCTTGCAGGAGACGGCCCTTGTGGGAACAGGACGGGAGCCCGGCATGTCCCTCCCATCCGGGGTTGCCCGGCTGAACTATGAATCTCCAGGACCTGGAGCCCAGCCGGAGGAACAAGGTAAGGAAGACGGAGCAGCTTGGGAGGAAGGGAAGACAGGCAGGCACAGGACCTGGGGCCTCTTTAGTTCCGTGTACCGTTTCTCCTCGTCACAGTCAGGACGACCTCTCGTGCACGGACTCTCAGCTGGTTCGGTTTGTCACGCTTCAACTCTCGTTTTCTCTTCATGTTAATATTTTGTTCTCCACTCCTGCAGTATTTTATGAGATCACTTAATTGAGTCCTTCTGATAGTTACTTTCCTTCATTCTGACTTCCCTGCTATTTCTGGCCTTTATCCTGTCAGATGGTGCTACTGTCCTCCTGCCTTCAGTAACCAGGTTTTGGCCCAGGATGTCTGCAGTTTTCAGATGGTTCAGGAGCAAGCATATATATGTGTACTCTTAGGAAAAGGAGGAACAACAGAGCAAATGTGGCGGAATGTTAAGTTGGTGAATGTGCGAAAGACCCCATATTCCTTATCTCTGTGTTCTCTACATTTAATTTTTAAAAATAGGTAAAAATTCATATAGTTCAAAGATAAAAACTTAAAGTTACCCAGTGACAAGTTTTCCTTCCACTCATTCCCTCGGCCATCTGGTCTTCTCCCTGCCCTGAGATGAGTTGTCACTGTTCTGTTTCTTGTATGTGCTTCCCTAGAGATCTTTTTATATGTATACGTTTTTCCACATTCAAGTAAATACATTTTCTTCTCTTTATTACTAAGATGGTAAAGGTTTGCGTTTTTAAAATATTTATTTATTTATTTATTTATTTATTTATTTATTTATTTTAATGTTTATTTTTTGAGACAATGCGAGAGACAGAGTGCAAGCAGCGGAGGGGCAGACAGAGGGAGACACAGAATCTGAAGCGGGCTCCAGGCTCTGAGCTGTCAGCACAGAGCCTGACATGGGGCTCAAACTCAACGGACAGTGAGATTGTGACCTGAGCCGAAGTCGGATGCTTAAGCGACTAAGCCACCCAGGCGCCCCTTAAAAAAAAATTTTAAATAGAGCATGCATGCACGCACATGAGTGGGGGAAGGGCAGCAGGGGAGAGAGTCCCAAGCAGGCTCTCCACTCAGAGCAAAGCCCGACTCTGGACTCTATCTTACAACCGTGAGATCATGACCTGAGCCGAAATCAAGAGTCAGACGGACGCCACCCAGGCGCCCCATATTTTTTATTTCCTAACAGCACCTTAATATTAAAATGTATGGATGGGGGTGCCTGGGTGGCTTAGTCAGTTGAACATCCGACTTCGGCTCAGGTCATGATCTTACGGTTTGTGGGTTCGAGCTCTGCGTCAGGCTCTGTGCTGACAGCTTGCTCAGAGCCTGCAGCCTGCTTCAGATTCTGTGTCTCCTCTCTTTCTCTCTGCCCCTCCCTGGCTCATGCTCTGTCTCTCTCTGTCTCTCAAAAATAAATGTTAAAAAAAATTTTAATGTATGGATGAACCACACAATTAACTTGTCCATTCCCCAGTTGTCCCCAGTGATTTGCTCTAACAGGTAGTGCTGTGGTGAGCGTGTGTGAGTACTTCAGTATAAATTCCCATGTGTGGAATTACTAGCCCCAAGATTAAATACAGTTGTCATTTTGATGGATATTGGCAAGTTGGTCTGTATGAAGCCCGGGTCAGTTTGCACTCCCACTGGCGATGTGTGATACCCATTTCATGAACAGTGTTCTACTGATGGGCGGAGGTGATGGGTGCAAATTGTACCTCAATACTCAAGTTTGCTTTTCCTTATTTTGAGGTGGGCATCTTTAAGAGCTGTTGTATTTCCTTTCCTGGAAACAACTTTTCCTTTGCCCAGTTTTTATTGGATTATTGGTCTTTTCCATAACAATTTTTGGAGTGTTTTATGTATTAGGTCTGTTCTATGTTTTAATTGTACAGTCCTGCAGAAACTCTGGGTTCTTAATATGTTTTTCACCTGAATAATGAGTGTCTGATGAGGTGCAAACTAGTAACTGTGATCCATTGCAGTTTCAGGTGTTGAGACTGGAAATAAGTCCAGGGATTTAACTCTAAAGCAAGAAGTGTCTGGAGAAGCGGCACCACAGGGGAATATGTGTAGCGGATTTGAAAGGGACATGTCCCAGTCGGCTAGGTGCAGAGAAGCGGACGGATCCGAAGCAGAAACAGAAGAGTCTTCTGGACGCTCCAGGGAAGGTGAACAGTCTGCGGGTGAGGAGAACAGACTCCGTCTGACTGAACAGCAGAGGGTCTGTCCAGGAGAAAAACCTCATGAGTGCGAGGAGTGTGGAAAAGCCTTCAGTCAGCACTCGAACCTCTTAGAACATCAGAGGGTCCACACTGGAGACAGGCCCTACAAATGTGAGGAATGTGGGAAAACTTTCCGTGGGAGAACCGTGCTGATTCGGCACAAAATAATACACACCGGAGAGAAACCGTATAAATGTAATGAGTGTGGCAAAGCCTTTGGCCGCTGGTCAGCTCTTAACCAACATCAGAGGCTCCACACAGGAGAGAAACACTACCACTGTAACGAATGCGGCAAAGCCTTTAGCCAGAAAGCGGGCCTCTTTCACCATCTCAAGATCCACACGAGAGACAAACCATACCATTGTGCTCAGTGCAATAAAAGTTTTAGTCGGCGTTCAATACTCACTCAACACCAAGGAGTTCACACTGGGGCAAAGCCCTATGAGTGCAGCGAGTGCGGGAAAGCCTTCGTTTATAACTCCTCCCTGGTTTCCCACCAGGAGATCCACCACAAAGAAAAGGGCCATCAGTGTAAGGAGTGTGGGAAATCCTTCAGTCAGAGTGGCCTTGTTCAGCATCAGAGAATCCACGCTGGGGAGAAACCTTACAAGTGTGACGTATGTGCAAAAGCATTTATTCAGAGGACAAGCCTTGTAGAACATCAGCGAGTTCACACTGGAGAGAGACCTTACAAGTGTGATAAGTGTGAGAAGGCCTTCACTCAGAGATCAGTTCTCACGGAACACCAGAGAACCCACACCGGAGAGAGGCCGTACAAGTGTGACGACTGTGGGAACGCCTTCCGAGGCATCACCAGCCTCATTCAGCATCACAGGATCCACACTGGGGAGAAACCCTACCGATGTGACCAGTGCGGCAAAGCCTTCAGACAGAGGTCAGATCTTAGCAAACACCAGAGAATCCATAGTAGAGGTGCTCCCTCTAATGAGTGTGGGGAGTCGTTCAGGCAGCCCTCAGCTCGTAGGCAGCAGCGGACTGTCCACGAAGGGGAGGAGTCTGTTTCTGGGATGACCACGGGGACGCTGTGTCCCAGAGTACAGGCTGGAGAGGAATACTAGCTTGGGAGTGATTCCAACGGCAGTCACCGTTGCTACAAGGACACCTCAGACGTCTCGTAAAGGGTTCGCCGTGTGCCGTGCGTGACATCGGCTGGTGTGTAGGACAGAGAGCATAACACGAAAGTCCTCTTCTCGCCAGTTTACGGTGGAGCCTGGGGTCCGTCAGGTCACGTGTGAGCTTAGATCGGACTGCAGGACGGCAGAAGTGATCTGAGCCGCATGTCCGTGAGGTGGCGGGTGGCGGCCAGTGCTGTCCGTTCTGAAGGACGGATCACCAATGCCTGAGCGGGTCAGCCAAGATTGTATTGAAGATCGGGGTTCCGTGGGCAGATTTGGAAGGCGGGGTGGAAACCAGGGTAAAGCCCATGTAGGGGGAGGCGAGGACGCTCGGGGCTTGTGGCGCCAGTGGCAGCCTGAGGTGGGGCATCTGTTCAGGTGGGCGGTGGCGGAGATACCCTGGGAACGGCTTGGGCCGGGCTGGGAGGGCGCGGACGGTGCCTCTTACAAAAGGCACAAAGCACTTTTAATTCCTAAGATCTGCCTGTAAATTAAAATCCTTCTCTGTTTTAAAAGTGAGGGTACGCCTGCTTCTGGAGAGGGTGACCTAGCTACAGTGTCACAGGGAGGGGCCGGCAGTAGGTCTCTGACTTGTCCTGTCCCTTGCTCTTGTGGTTCTCCCCTTCAGTGCACGTCAGAGTCCCCTGTGGAGTTTGGTTAAGATGCCTGCAGCCCCCTCACATCCTGCTTCGTGAAGTCTGGGGCGGGGGCCGAGAATCCAATGGGGATTGTCCAAGTTCCACAGTCACCTGATTCTAAAATTCGAGGAACACTGCATTGAATCGCAGCTGCCTTCATGGTCGCCTGTGAGGTGGGGAAGCGTCAACACGGGCCACTAAACACAGGCCACTGCAGATTCTTAGCTTGGGGAAAGCTCTGAAGGACAGGAGTGAACAGGGAAATTAGACAACCATCCAGCATCAGGGGCTTCCGGATGGCCTTTCCACCTCTTCCAACTTAAGTCTTAGGAAATCGGAGACTGACCTACATTGTGAGGCACCCAGGGGTCACCAGAGCACAAGGCTGTGTGTTAGTTAGGGGACAGTACTGGTGTTGTGGTTTGCTCCTAACCTCTGTTTTTTCCCAGCTTCTGTTCTGAATTCCCTAATAGTTGCCTTCAAAACTGGTTTACAATTTTTTGGTTTGTATACCTTCTTGAGCACATAAAAGAGCCAAAGATTAGTGACTCTGTCCCTTGAGGCTTGTGCAAAAACATCAACCAAAAGCTAGTTGACCGGACTCCTGTATCACTGAGTAAGCAGTTCTGTTGTAGACGAGGGCCTGTGACTCAGTCGTGGACAACAGGCACGCACACGTGGCTCCTGCTCAGTTTATCTTTTCTTTTTTTTCTTTTAATGTTTATTTATTTGGAGAGGGAGTGAGAGAGAGGACTCTGCACTGACAGTGCAGAGCCCGAGGAGGGGCTTGAATCCACAGCCCTGGGATCATGACCTGAGCTGAAATCCAGAGTCAGACGCTTAACTGACTGAGTCACCCAGGCGCCCGGTTTATCTTTTTATTTACAGAGATTATTTTTAATCTTCATTGACATGTCCTCTGATTTCCTTCCCTTTGTACCTCACCGCAACAGGCCCTACAACTTCTGGGACTGCCCCCACCCCCCCTCCCCCAGATCATCCCACACAACTCCGGGATCCTCTTCTCCCCACACCTCTAGCTCCTTAGTGAGCCTGAAGTGGTGAGACACACAAGGGACAGGGGAGAAACGAGGGTAGTTGGCGTCTTTACTCCTAACTGCCATTCTGTCCAGCTGCCATGTCTATCCTGTTTCCTCCCCACTACTGTATGTACTCTGCCCCCCTTTCCCAACGGCCCCCATCTCTTGCCCCTGTGTCCATCACCCTATCCCGAACATAGTATCATCACTGGTTGGAACCAGAAGTCCCTGGAGAAATTGATATGTTCTAGCTTCTAAGCTTTAAGTGTGAGCACATTTTCATAATAGAATAATAATAATAATAATAATAATAATAATGTATTAGTACTATAATTTAGGTACATTGTGTGTCAGATTTGCTTTTGGGATTGCAATTTCTGTGACTAAGGGAAAACATCCTGAGTTGACAATAGAGGAAAGCAAATGAACATTTGAAAAACAGCTCACTCTCAAGTTGAGGACCCTTGAGGTGTTATATCCTAAGACCAACACTGGAGCTGCACACAGAAGGCGTCGAGGCAGCTGGGGTTGGGTACCTCCTTTTTTACCTCCAGAAAACTGAGTTTTTTTTCCCTGAGTGAGGCTGGGGGCTCTCAGCCGGGTGTGTTCCTGTTCTCTTCCCAGCTTCCCCTGCCATGCGTCTCTCACTCTTGCAAGCTCTTTGATGGAGGGGATGTTGCTTAGAGATAAGAACCCAAATGAGAATGTCCTTCAGATGCTGTCCATGCTTGTCACCTTGCCTGATTTCAGACATGTTATCCGGACTGAAGTTACTCTTCATAGTAACCTCAAACCTCTAATCTTACTGCTCACTGGAACACGACTCTTAATTTAAACTTGCTTTTGGCTCTCAGTGCTGTTATCTGGGTTCCGCCCTTCATCTGCTGTTAAACATATCCGCTCAGGGCAGACATGTTCCTCCATTTGCCTCTAACACCTTTATTTGCTTAATATGAATGAACCCTAGACAAAGATCCAGAATAGTGGGATATGCCTATCATATAGGATACAGTTCATAACTTGGTTAAAAATAAAGGGGGAGGTTTTGTTCTGGTTGTTTCTTATGCTTAAATGTAGTTGCACTACCAAGAAAAGGTGAGTGACCTGGCGTTTCCAGGTAGACGTCAAAGGGGCTCAAACTATCCAGGATAAGAAAATAGAGTAGAATAATTGGAGCTAAATGGGCAACACAGGAGTAGAAGACCCTGAGGGGCAAGTGGAGGATGTGACCGAGGTTAGACATGGAATTGGGGAGTGCGGTGCACAGAGAATGCCTCACAGTGAAGTCCACGGTACGTCGTTCTGAATAGAAGGTAGATGGAGAACAGTGACAGGCTCTAGGCTCGTTTGAATAGCTTATCTTCGCAGATTTTGAAACCATCAACAACAGGTGGCAGGATGGAAAGGAAAAAGGACACTGAAGCAAGTCCAAGGTAGAAATGTCAGTCCAGAGTAGTGACATAACAGCCAGCTTGAGCAATTGGTGCAACACTCAAATGATGAATCGCAAAGCGGTGGCTTGGGAATAACATTAAGGATAAGAGTGAGATTGACTGGCTTCTCTTTTCTGGTTGATTCAAGGTAAACAAGATACTCAGTGTTTAAGACAAAAAGCTCCTGTAGGGTTTGGGGGAGAATCAAATTGCTAAAGCAGTGAAAAGTGAAGGAGGCTCAGGATGAAAAGTAACGTGACAAACAGAAGCTCCAGGGGGTGTAATAGGGGTTGCAAAGGGAAGAAAGATGGGCCTCCTCCAAAAGAAACCTCAGTTGTAGGAACAGGCTCCTGGAATTTTAGGTATGAGATAAAGCTAATGCAGAAAAAGTGGGACTGAGCAGGGCTTCAAATTGAGAAATGTCTGCTGTGTGTTGAGGGCAGAGGTGGAGAGCACAAAGGTACCAGAATGTGGAGCAGCTCCACTCCCATACCCTGAATGGAAGTAGCCTCTTGTTACATCCCATAGATGATCTGTTCCAGAACTCTTACAGTCAGAGTCCTTATTGGCCATCTTTTGGAGTCAAGAAAAGGATTTGTTAGTAGCATGTAGCATTAACAGCTTATTAAGGGCCAGGCATTACTAAAGTGCTTGCCACGGTTTTATTTTTAGCTGTGAATTGGAGGAGTTGGAGCTGCCTCAGGTCACAAAGTTGGAATGTGGTGGGGTCAAGATTTGAAGGCCAGCAGCCCAGTTCCAGAGCCCATGCTTCCTTGTCTAGTTCAGTTGAAGGAACCCTGTGTTGCAGTCATAAGTAATTATCTGGAAAATCTATCACTATTCTGGAAGATACCTCAGAAACCCCGGAGTCCTGGGTCCAAACACCCAAGGCTAATAATACCACCACCACCCTCTCTGCATACCAACTCTTGGATGAGGTTTGGTCAGCATAAGATTTGGTCAGCATAACATGAGCCCTAATTCTTGTTGCCTCACAAGGAGGGTGCCCACAGGAGACATTTCCGCTAAAAAATGGGCTCTTTAGAGAAAGGGATCCCCCTCCTGGCTTAGAGCTAAAATTCACTCTGACAGAATAGGAGATTTTTGGCAGTCTCCATTGATGCACATCAGAAAGCTATCTCGTTTTGGATCTACCCAGTAGCCCAAATGGATCTCTTCTATGTAGCTAATACCACTTCTAGGATGAAAGAAACCATCATTATTATATAAAGTAGTTCTTTCAGGTGCCTGTCCTGTCCCCACAGCCCAGAATTTGAGCAACAAGTCCTTGTTCAACTTGGTGATAATCATGTGATGACCTTTATTTTCAACGTCCATCCTTTCGCACTGAAAAGTTCTGTCACATCTGCTCTAGCAGTTCCTTTTATTGGCATTTCTGTAGATCCTGCCATTCCAAATACTGGGTATAATTGGTAAGGAGTCCTTGCACATTTTTTACACACGTATTTCTGTAAATATAGGGAGAGTATATACGTATGAATATATTTTATAAAAATGTGTGTTGTGTATGTTTTATACATACAATAAGATTTTGACAAGGCCAACCGTGATGAGTATTCTCAGCTTCTCAGTTGATCAGCTCCTTCGGTCACGTAAGATCGCCGTTGAAAGCCAGGAGTTTTCCCTTGATTTCATGGAAACCATTGATTCTCACCCATGGGTCTGAACGCCCATCAGCCCATCAGTCAAGGCTCGTCTTCCACCCGTCTCAGTTGAAGGTGGTCTTTGGGTAGGTCTTTAGCCTAAAAGGCCTGGTCCTGGATGTCCCAAGGGCTTTCTAAGTGAAGGTTACTAGTAACCAGTAACCTAACTGTACTAGTTAGGTAACTGTACTAGAAGGTAACTAGTACCTAGTAACAACCAAGGGTTAGGTGTTTATTGGTTCCTCTCTAAGCCTGATACGCACATTTTACTTTTTGAGCTAGTGCTTCGGTGTGCCTACTTCACTGAGATACTTAGGAGCAGGTATCATCATTTCATACCCGCTAAAAGTGGCAGCTTACAGTTTACTGTAAATTCCAGCTGAGTGAGTTTGGGCAAGCGGTTTACTAGCCTTGGGTCTCACTTTCCCCTTGGGGAACATGGCAATAGTACCACCATCTCCTGGGGCAGTTAGGTGGGCTGAGTGGCTTACACGCGAAGCACTTGGACGGCGCTTAGCGCCTCTGAGGTGCTGTACGGCCGTTTGCGGCGTTCGGTCACCGGGAGCGCCCGCCGCAGAGGTCACCTGTCCCCGCGCGCAGTTCCCCCAGGACTGGTGCCAGGTGCGGCACCCAGTCACGCAGTCACTGTCCTCCGTGGGGACAGGCCTCCCCGAGCGGGAGGGGGAGGCCTCCCCGTGGTTACCGGAGATGACGCAGCCCAGGTTCGCGCCCTTTGTCTTCGGGGGTGGGGGAAGGCGGCTCTGGCTCGGTCGTGCGACGGGAGGTGGGCCCCGCCGGAATGCTCTGCGGGGCGGGGACTCTGCCAGGCAACCACCGAGAGGAGAAAGCCTCCAGATTCCTAGAGGAGACCGGCGGCGCCGCGGCTGGGGCCCCGCAGCTGACCGGGAAGCGCGCGCTCCGCCGGCCTCGGCGCGCACCTGTATAGGGAGAGGGGGCGGTGCACCTGCGCGCGCCGGGCTGGCTCCGCCTCTGACCCGGCATCTGGGACTGCGGGGGCGGGGGGCGGTCAGACTTCAGGGTTCCAGGGGAAGTCAAGGATGGCCTCCGAGTTTTGAATTGTATTAGGATACCTTGGCTGTGGGACAGTGGGAGTGGCTGGGGAGGTGATCAGACTCACGACTAGAAGCCACTTCCCGGTTATGTGATTTAGCAAACGATTTGATCCCTCTGTGCCACAGTATCATTCAGCTGTCAGTGGAATTATAATAGTGTCTACTTAAATAAGCAAATTTGTAGTCACTTTTAAATAAATATTAGCTGTTATTATTTTCTCATTTCTCATGTTATCCTCTTATCATTTACTTGGTATTCTCTGGGAAGAACCGAAGGGAAGAGCGTCATGGTCTTTCTAGCTTTATTAACTAATATTTAGGAAGTAAAAGATTTTAGCATAGGGTGCTAGCTAATAAGTTGCAAAGCCACTCCCACTCTTCTAATGTATTTAGCTTCCTAACAAAGTTCCTTTTTCTTTCAGTGCGTTGTCTGAGTAGTGAGTTCTTGAGTAAAAAAAGAGCTTAACAAAGTTTAGAGGTTTTGTTAACAATGTTATTTTGTGTCCCAGGAAGAAGACCGACTACAAGGAAATACTTCTGAAAAACCAGCGTGAACCTCAAGCTGGAGTGAATCTTCTCCTGAGTGCTCTCATTCCAGAATGGCGTTCCTCCTGTGGGAAGGTCCCTAACGTGACTGATGGCCGAGGGAGAGGGCTGTGCCTGGGACCACGCTGACAAAGAAGTCACGGATATTCCTTCAGACTTTTAAGTTGCTACTACCCAAGATAGCTGCCTGCCCCCCACCCCGGGGCTGCCAGAAGACTCAGAGAACTTTACTTGCAGGTGCTGAGATCAGAGACAGACCAAGGAGCAGGTGCTGAAGTAGGTCCTGACACCTACCTAGGGAGCTGCACAGTTAGGCAGGGATAATACCCAGAATGTGGAGAAGAGGCATCACTTGTGCTGGAGAAGTTGGAGACAGCTTGGAGGGAAAGCCATCGGGTGGAAAGGGTCGGGATAATCGCTTATGTTATGGCTTGACTAGTGAAAGCCTTCTGGAATGGCGCAGAAAGCAGTAAAGCTGAACTGTAGGATCCACCATATGTCTCTGAAGCGAAAACCCAGTGCCTCCCTCGGGGCTTTAATTCCCCCTGGTATTTGTGCACACCGGGAAACTTCCGATGTTGGGTTGTTGGTTGAGTGTTTTTACTGAGTGTTGAACTTCAAATTCAGTTTTCCAAGACCAGCTTCATCCTATTGGCTCTAGGGTCCAGGCTAAAGGATAGAACAAGATATGGCAGAGAAAGTACTTCGGAATCCGAGGCTTCACATGCAGCCTGTTGAAACCCAATTTTAGTTTGACTTTCATCATTATTGCCTTTTGAAACAGAAAGCCAGTGAGAAAGGGTGTCTGCAGAGAGAAGAGATCCTTGAAAAGAAGCTTCTTGGGTCTCTCATTAGTTCATGTCCTTTCCCTTGAAAACTTGCCCCTGTCTCCTTGTTGTCTGCCCAGTTCTTTAGGTGGAAACTCAGCTATATTTGTGAGCAGTTTTGTTGTTTGGTTTGACCTATTCAGCTACTTTACTTCAAAGTGCTGCTTTCTTATGTTTTAGTCCTGAACATTACTGGAAAAATTATTTTTCCCGACTTTAGTTTTTCCATATCAAAATAGTATGTAATTTTGAAACATTTTCCCATATCAAAACAGTGTGCATTTTATAACTGAAACCTAGCTATTGCTTCAAGTTAACTTTTGTCATATCCCACTATTCATTGATTCACTCAACCAATATTTGTAGAGCATTTATTTGTCTGTAGTAGTGGCCTAGGTACATTTCAGTTGGTATAAATGATCCTTTTAAGTAGTCCTAACAAATTAAAATTTCTCTTGATTTCATTATGTTCTATTTTTTATCTCTGGATTCAAACTGATCTCTTCTTAAGTTTTTTGGTTATACCTTCCTGGTTCTTTGTCACATTTTGTGGGAAAATCCTCCTTGCTCTTCCAAACTTTCTGCCCAGCTGTCTCTTCTCACTCAAAGTGGAACCTCACGTGCATTTTTGGGCACTTTGCCAACCTGAGATGACAGTTTAGACACATAAAGGCGTGTACTTTAAGTCAAACTGGGTTTTACCTTTGTCACTGTTCTTCATTTTTAGTCTCATTATCTCAGCAGAAGAGACAACTGACATTTGAATTATCTGTGCGTTTTTTTAGATGGTTATCCTAAGAATAAAAATAAGGACTTGTTTCCAATTCTGCAGATGTGAAATGCTGTGGTGGGATCTCTCTAGAACTGCAACATCTATGCGGTAAGTGTAGCTTTAGTAACTGGTGAGTCCTTACTCCGCATCAGGGAACACAGGTGCCGCAGAGAACCTCCTTGAGGGCAACAGGTTTGGAAAGGCTTTTCTTTGTAGCGGGTCCCTCCTTTCCTGCCAGGGGATCCTCCCCAAGGAAAAGTGCTCCGTGTTAGGAGTGGGGGCATGCTTTCGTGTATTGTGGCCTTATTTTACATCAGAGAATCCACACAAACGAGAGACTGCATAGATGTGGTGACTGTGAGGAGGCCTTCATTCAGCACAGAACCTCAACGAACTGTACGTGAAGGAAATGGGAACACCTTGGCCCAGAAGTCAGGACCGACTGCACCAGAGAGTCTACGCAGGAGGGAGATCTTGTCAGCGGGATGAATGTGGGCATGCTTTGCGTGGAATCACCAGCTTTATCATTCAGCAGTGGAGAATTCGCACTAAAGAGAAACCCAGACAGTGTGAGGAGTATGGAAGTCTTCAGGGTGGTTCCACCTTGGTAAACATCAGTGAATCCGTATGAGAGAGGTTCTTATAAATGGCAGGATCACAGGAAGTTGTATGGGCAGAGACCAAATCTCAACAACAGAATCTCCACAGTATTGAAAAATTAATTTAATGTAGGTGCACAGGTTCCATTCCCCCATGGAATGGGTATTCTTAATTGCCCAATTTGGCCAATAAAAACATTCGGTGGATGCCTCAGGTCAAGAAAAGGAAAGGTCAGCAGTTCTTTCTTGCTATCTAGAGGAGTCTGTAGATGTGAGCAACCAGGAATTTGAAATGAGCTGCTCACCTGCATGTCAGGACTTGGGACACTGTCTCCTGCGTGACAGTGCACACTGGGGACATGTTTCTCCCAGGTCTGCTCTTCTCAGAGCTTCATTGAACAAGAGCAGTCTACTGTCTACTGTGGTCATTTTATTTTACTTGTTTATGGGCTGAATAGGTTTGTGTCTGTACCCCAGGACACACAAATCACATTTATAAAGTTTCAGTACATGTAATGAAGAACCACGTCATTAATTTGTTGGATGCTCCCCTAAATTTGGGACTGCTTCTGTGTTCTCCAGCATAAGGCCGTGCAAGTATCCTTCAGAGTATATATTTTCCAGCTTTGGTTTAATTGTTGTTGTTGTTTTTAAGATAGTGAAATTGAGAAATAATGATGAAGATATTTCCCCTTATAGATAATACATTATATAATGTGAAGGCTAATACTTTATGTAACTTGCTTATTATCCTTTTCAGTTCGGAAACAAACTAAAAGGGGAAAAGATGTTGAGAAGCTTTTCAGCAAGTTGTTAATATAGCCCAATCTCTATGAGAGAGAATGAGGCTTATGTATTTTATACTAGGTTACTAAACACAGGAATACTTAGGAATATAGGAATTTAGGAATTCCTAAATATAGGAATAAATATAGATTTTAAAACTTTGCAATGATTATTTCAGAATTCTGAGTGTATTTGCTGTACATCCCTATTTTTTTTTTTTGCATAGGTATTACAGTCCATTTAGTAGATGGACTGCATTCTATAAAAGGTCTTTTTAGCATCTATAGAAATCACATTTTTTTAAAATTATTTTTTAACTTCATTATTATATTATGTGCAAGGATTTTCTAATATTGAACCAACATTGCATTCCTGCAATAAGTCCTGCTTATTCTTGGTGTATTCTTTTCTTAATGTGTTAATGAGTTTGACTGCTAATATTTTATTTACTCCATTTTCTTCAATGTTTATATGAAATTGGTCTGTAATTTTTTTGTACTATATTTTTCAGGTTTAGGTTTCAACATTTTATAAATTTTTAAAAACTGTTTTATTTATTTTTGAGAGAGAGAGAGACGGAGTGCAAACAGGGGAGGGGCAGAGAGAAAGGGGAAGAATTCAAAGCAGGCTCTAGACTCCCAACTGTCAGCACAGAGCCGGATGCAGGGCTTGAACCCACAAGCCATGAGATCATGACCTGAGCTGAAGCCAGATGCTTAACCAAGTGAGCCACCCAGGCACCCCTAGGTTTCAACATTTTAACTGCATTTTAAAAGTAATTACATTTTTGTTCATTGTTAATACTCTAGAACAATTTATAGAGCATTGGAATTAGCTAGTCTCTGGAGTTTGAATTCTGATGTAAAACCATCTGGGCTGAGTGCTTTTCTGTGGGATAGTTCCTTGGTAACCTTCTCTGTTTCTTCTATTAAAAAATAATCTGTTTGGAGGGCACCTGGGCGGCTCAGTCAGCTGGGCATCTGACTTCAGCTCAGGTCATGATCTTGTGGTTCGTGGGTTTGAGCCCCACATCAGGCTCTGTGGCACAGAGCCTGGAGCCTGCTTTAGATCCTGTGTCTCCCTCTCTCTCTCTCTGCCCTCCCCCACTCATTCTCTGTGTCTCTCTCTCAAAAATGAATAAATGTTAAAAATAAATAAATAAAAAGCCCTTTTGGGCTTTCTATTTATAATGGGGGTCAATTTTGGTGATCTAATATTTGCCTAGAAAATTAACCATTTCATCTATATTTTAAAATTTATTGGGGCGCCTGGGTGGCGCAGTCGGTTAAGCGTCTGACTTCAGCCAGGTCACGATCTCGCCGTACGTGAGTTCGAGCCCCGCGTCAGGCTCTGGGCTGATGGCTCGGAGCCTGGGAGCCTGTTTCTGATTCTGTGTGTCTCCCTCTCTCTCTGCCCCTCCCCCGTTCATGCTCTGTCTCTCTGTCCCAAAAAAAAAAAAAAAAAAAAAAAAAATTTATTTGCCTCGAATCTGCAATATAATCAGTTATGACTTTTTAAATAGCTTTATTGAGGGAAACTGATGTACAGTAAACTGCAAAGGTATACAGTTGCACATATGTTTTAACATGTACACACCTGTGAAATGATCACCACAATCAATATAACGAACAGATCACCCAAAAAAGTTGCCTTGTGTGTTTTGGTAATTCCTCCCTTCCACACTTCCCTGCACCCTGCCGTCATCTCCAGACAATCTCTGCTAGAAATTCCTATAAATTATTATAAATTTGCATTTTTTAGAATTATGTATGGATGGAATACAGTATGTTCCTTCCTTTTTTAGGCTTCTTTCATTCAGCATAATTATTTTGATATTCATCCATGTTGCATATATCAATAATCCATTCTTTTTATTGTTGAGTATTTCATTGTATGGATACACCAGTTTGTTTATACAGTTACCCTTTGATGGACATTTGGGTTATTTCCATTTGGGGGCTCCTAAAATGAAGTTGGTATAAACATTTGTGTACAAGTCTTTGTATAGACATATGCTTTCATTTGTTTTCAGTAAATACCTAGGAGTGGGATGGTTGGATCTACGTGATGAGAATATTTTTAACTTTTAAAGAAACTCAAATTGTTTTCTAGTGTCTGTCCTCTTTCACACCCGTACCAGCAGCGCACGAGCTTTCCTTCACTACACATTCTTCTAATACTTGGTAAGGTCGGTCTTTCATTTCACACGTTCTAATAGGTGTGCAGTAGTACCTTATTGTAATTGTGATTTGCATTTCCTAATGACTAAAGATATTGAGCATCTTTTCATGGGAGCATTTGTCGTTCCTATAAAGCCTTTTCCTGAAGTATCTGTTCAAGTTTTTGCCCATTTTTCCCCTTCTCTAAGAAGTAGCATTTTGTCAGTCAGCTTTGATAGGTGTATTGTGCTGGGTCAGCCATTTGTTAAATGCAAAAGTGAGGTAGAAAAATATGACCTTCTAACCTCTAGGGAACTTACTAATTGGGAACACAGAACTTTATACCCCAAGAATACCTATGGAGCTACCGCCATCACATAGAAATGACCAACTACCCCTCACTCCATACATCCTTTCATGATACAGTTTTCTTCGCTGGTCTGTAGGTATGAAAGAAATCCATGATCTGGAGCCCTGACACTTTATTCATAGTTTCATTCTACTGGGGCACCTGGGTGGCTCAATCAGTTGAGCATCTGACTCTTGATTTCAGCTCAGGTCATGATCTCATGGTTTGTGGGATCGAGCCCCACGTTGGGCTCTGCACTGAGCACATAGCCTTCTTGGGAATCTCTCTCTCCTCTCTCTCTGCCCCTCCCCTGCTTATGCACTCTCTGTCTCTGTCTCTCTCTCTCAAAATAAACTTTAAAAAACAGTTTCATTCCACTGCTTTTACCCTACAAGGGCAATGCTGTCAGCCATAACAGAAGAGGTAGAGTGGTGACACATCATTAGACTTCATGCTAAAAATGAAGTAACTTAGGGGCGCCTAGGTGGCTCAGTCGAAGTGCCTTACTATTGGTTTCAGCTCAAGTCATGATCTTATGGTTCATGAGTTTGAGCCCTGCACGGGGCTCTGTGCTGACAGCAAGGAGCCTGCTTGGTATTCTCTCTCTCCCTCTCTCTCTCTCTGCCCCTCCCCCACTCACTCTCTCAAATAAACTTAAAACAATTTTTTTTCTAATGAGGTAACTTAGATTTAATATGGACTACTAGAATCTGAAAGGTCAGGAAAAAGGGGCTGCTTGGACTGCTTCAGTGGAGTTGCCACGAGATGTGGGTGGGAAAAGACTATATGAAGAAGGTCTTTTATGAGTGTTTTCAAATGTCTTCTCAACCAGAGTGATTTTGTCCCCTGGGAGTCATTTGACCATATCAAGAGACTTGTTTCACAGTTGGCAGGAAGGTGGGGGGTCAGTGTTGGGGGAGGTGAGTTAGTGGTTGGGATGGGAGAGGAAGGAGATACTGGAATCTAGTGGGTGGAGGTCAGGGATACTTCTGATGGTACAATGCACAGGACAGCCCCTCACAACAAAATTATTCAGCCCCAAATGTAAATAGTGCTGAAGTTGAGAGATTTGTTGAAAAGAAGAAAACTGGCAAGAAATGGAAGTAGGAAACACATGTTTTCTTGGTTTAAATTCTGGAACGTTTCTGAGCTTGCTTGCTTTTTTTTTTTTTTTTTTTTTTTTTTTTTTTAATGTTTATTTTATTTTTGCGAGAGAGAGCAGGGGAGAGGGGCAGAGAGACAGGAACACAGAGGATTCAAAGCTGACTCTGCGAAGATAGCAGAGAGCCCAATGTGGGGCTGGAACTCACTAACCTGAGATCATGACCTAAGCCAAAGTCAGATGCTTAACTGATTGAGCCACCCAGACACCCCAAGACTAGCTTTTTAAATGTACTACCTGATTCCTTACGCTGTATTCTCTCAACCAGGAAACGAAACGCTGAAATCGTCATCCTTTGACTCATGTCCCCACCAGTATTGAATTTAATACCCTACAAAGTTTTTCTGTGGGAAGTTTGTTTTCTCAGCAGGGTATATTAACAGAAAGAAGGGGGGAGAAAGGAGAAAGAACCAGGAGGAGGAAGAAGAATCAACAGGGCTGCCCACTCATATTTCCTACGAGCAAGGCACTTCTTGTGGATCTTGCATGTTCATTGGCTGGTCCCTGATCAAAGGCAGGACAGATAAGTAACAGGCCGGTAGGGGTAAGGCGCTATTTTTATCTAGCAAGTACTCACAAAGCACTTACTTGCTAAAGGACCATATAGAATAAGCCTGGTCAAGTGGGCAAACAACCCTATAAGGAAAGCTTCTGAACCTTACAGACGGAGTTGAGCCCCCAGTGTCCGCGGGAGGAAGGGGTGCAGAGCGCCAGCTTCGGCAGGGAATGGGAGGGCGAGCCTGGAGAACCGCATCCCGTGGCCCGCTAGGCCCAGCCAGCCGCTCCCTACAACGTCCTCAGGACAACCATCGAGTTAGGGACCTTCGTGCCATCCTAGAGCGGCCCGGAAGCGCATCCGGCAGACGCAAAGCGCGGCGGCTTCCGCGGTGGCCGGATGTGCGCCGCGGGAGCTCTTCTCGGTTGCCGTCTTCTGCAGGTAGGGCTGGGAGCCCCGGGAGGGCGCGGAGTTGGGGGTCGGGCCCGGGGAGGCCTCCATCGTCCTTCCCTCCTGGCCCCTCCCCGACGGCCCCGCGCTGAAGTCGGCCCGGGGCGGGACCGCGCGTGGTGGCTGGGGAGCCGCGGCAGGGCCTTTGGGAGGCTTCGGCCACGAGTGGAGGGTCCGGGCCCCGCTCCGTGGCCTGCGGGACTCAGGAGTCACGTCAGGGAGGGCTGTCCTACGTGCATCCCGACTGCTCTTCATACAGCTCCTACTGCTTCGTGTCCTCTATAACCCGCTCTTCGTTTTTGTCTGTTGCTTATTGCCTCACAGCCAACTCACTCCCACCCCGACATGGGTTTGAGCCCCCGACGGCAGATTCGTGTCTGTTTTTAACTCGTGAGTAAGAAATGTAAATTGCCCAGAACCGTGCCTGGCGGGAGTTAACAACTGTACGTGTCGACTGTTACTATTTTGTTCAGGCAGCATCTGGGGCGCCTAAAACAGGCCTGGGACATAGTAGGAACTCAGTGTTTCTCGAATGAATGAATGAATGAATGAATGAATGAATGAGGTTCTTGCCAGAACCTTATGACAAAGAAAGGAAACAGATTTTCTGTGATTAGTTAAGCTGTGTCAGTAAATGCTTCTGAGTAGGCCACTGAGCTGGACGCTGGAGGTAGAGATTCTTAGCAGAGAGAGGCTTTTAGGGCAACAGGGAAAAAAGGAGAGCTAATTGTATGTATGTATGTATAACATAGATAGCAAAGAACCACATGGCTAGCAGTGACAGAAAGTGCTAATGCAATCATTTTTGCCTCTCACCAGTAGGCACTCTAGGTTGTTTTATTATACTAATTTTTACCCAGCATTCAATTTCAGCATCACAAACATCAGTGGCCAAATGACTTGAGGTTACATTGGATTTTTCAGGGAATACAGAGCTAAAAAACACAACACTCTGTTCCCTGGAAATAATGCAGGTAGAAATTAAAATGTGAAATGAAAAGGAAAATGGAGTGTTTGTGATCTCATTGAGAATGCTTTAGCTCACATGCTTCACTCTTAGGTTGTTTTTGTTTGCTGGGAATTTTTGCTGGTTGATTGTTTCGGGTTTTGTAGGAGTCGTTGGGACTTACTTGGATATCAGATCTGGGATATTTGCTATTGGACTTGGAATGAGACAAATGGGATTAACAATTTTCTGTTTTCTGACATTTTAGCTACTCCATTTTCATGTTCTTCACATTTTTAGTGTTACTAGCAAAAGATGGAATTCAACATACTTAGAGTCCTTAATCACTTAACATATCTTTTGGGGAAGGTACAAAACATTAATTATATAGGATTATTGCTAGGACGTAACTTTTTCTATTAACAGAAATCCAATCACTCTGAGGCATCCACTGAATAACTTGAGGGTTTAAAAGATATATGTACCAACTAAATTGTACATATTCAAATAAGGAAGTATAATTTAGCCGAATAATCAGTCATTAATATCATTTAAAATTTACATCTCCAAAAATGTATATATTTGGGGGCCTGGATAGCAACGTGTTTTACTTTCTAACTCTGTATGGGTAAAACCTCCCCGAGAAGATGGCTTTTGGGGCAGAAGACATCATCCTTGTTGGTGTCCCTTGTAGTCAGGTCATGATCTTGAGGTCCATGAGTTCAAACCCCGCGTCGGGCTCTGTGCTGACAGCTCAGAGCCTGGAGCCTGCTTCTGTTTCTGTGTTTCCCTCTCTCTCTCTGCCCCTCCCCCATTCACGCTCCGTCTCTCTCTGCCTTTCAAAAATGAATACATGTTAAAAAAATTTTTTTAATTCTATTTCCCTCAAAATGCATGCCTATGTAGGTATAGGAGGCCAGCACTCACAATGACACCTTTTAACTCTTGCCCTCCTTTTGAAGGGCAGCCATCTTGCTCACTTAGTAACTATCTGCCGTTTTCACCCCCCCTTTTCCCCTTTATTCCCTCCTCCATCTAGTTTTCCTAAATGATAGTCCTCCCTGCAATCTACAGCTACTTTCTTTCTTTCAGTTAATTGGCCAAAGTAGTGAAAGGCATATGAATTTTGGAGTTAGAGACCTATGTTTAAGTAAAAAAGCTTTAGTTTCTTCCTTTTTTCTTGCATATATCACTGAACTATTCTGAACTTCAGTTTCCTCATTTGTAAACAGATTATATAATACCTAAATTGGCCACTTGTAGGAATTAAAGCATCAATATAAGCATCATAAATGCAAGCCCAGCACAGTACCTGGCATACAGAGGATAGTCACTAAATACTAGTACTTGTCTCTTCACCTACTTTCCTCCCCATTAGATGTCTAGTAGCACCCAACCTTTACCAATGACCATTTCTTTACATGCTTATCTAAAGGCCATTTAAGTCAAATCCATCTTTGGCTCACTACTGTCTAAAATAACCCAAACTTTCCAGATTCCCTTATAAGTAGGTAGGATTACGCCCTCCCCCCTCTTTCTAAAGTTTATTTATTCATTATTGAGAGAGAGAGAGCACACACATGAGCTGGGGAGGGGCAGAGAGAGAGGGAGACAGAGAATCCCAAGCAGGCTCTGAGCTGTCAGTGCAGAATCCAACATGGGGCTCAAACTCCCCAAACCACAAGATCATGCCCTGAGCCGAATTCGGCCACTTAACCGACTGAGCCACTCAGGTGCCCCAGATTACAGCCCCTTTAAGTGCTCTTTTAGGAACTAGAAATTCCTCCCACATAATAGAGCGTATCCAGTGTTAGATAGAGATGTTTCTTTTTTTTTTTTTTTTTTAATTTTTTTTTTCAACGTTTATTTATTTTTGGGACAGAGAGAGACACAGCATGAACAGGGGAGGGGCAGAGAGAGAGGGAGACACAGAATCGGAAACAGGCTCCAGGCTCTGAGCCATCAGCCCAGAGCCCGACGCGGGGCTCGAACCCACGGACCACGAGATCGTGACCTGGCTGAAGTCGGACACTTAACCGACTGCGCCACCCAGGCGCCCCAGGATAGAGATGTTTCTTAAAAACACTGCATATCCCAGTGCAATCTCTGTCAAAACACTAACAGCATTTTCCACAGAGCTAGAATAAATAGTTCTAAAATTTGTATGGAATCACAAAGGATGCTGAAGAGCCATAACAAACTTGAAAAAAAAAAAAAGCTGGAGGCGTCACAATTCTGGACTTCAAGTTATATAAACAAAGCTATAGTAATCAAAACAGTATGGTACTGGCACAAAAATAGACACATAGACCAATAGAACAGAATAGAAAATCTAGAAATGAAGCCACAACTATATGGTCAATTAATCTTTAACAAAGCAGGAAAGACTATCCAATGGGAAAAAGTCTATTCAACAAATAGTGCTGGGAACACTGAACAGCAACATGCAAAAGAATGAAACCAGATCACTTTCTTACATCATACACAAAAATAAATTCAAAATGGATTAAAGACCTGGGGCTCCTGGATGGCTCGGTTGAGTGTCCAACTTCGTCTCAGGTCATGATCTCATGGTTCGTGAGTTTGAGCCACATGTCAGGCTCTGTGCTGACAGTTCAGAGCCTGCTTTGGGTTTGGTGTCTCCCTCTTTCTTCTGCTCCCTCACTTGTACTCTGTCTCTCTCTCTCTCTCTCTCTCAAAAATAAATTTAAAAAAATTTTTTTTAATTAAAAAAATGGATTAAAGACCTAAAATGTGAGACAGGAAATCATCAGAATCCTAGAAGAGAACACAGGCAGTAACCTCTTTAACATAAGCTGTAGCAACTTCTTTCTAGATATGTTTCGTGAGGCAAGGGAAACAAAAGCAAAAATAAACCATGGACACTTAAAAGAAAAAGCTTCTGCACGGCAAAGCAAACAGTCAATGAAACTAAAAGGGAACCTATGGAATGGGATAATATATTTGCAAATGACATATCTGATAAAGGGTTAGTATCCAAAATACATAGAGAACTTTTAAAACCCAACACCCAAAAAAATAAATAAGCCAGTTTAAAAAATGAGCAGAAGACATGAGTAGGGGAAAAAAAAAAAAAAAAAAAAAAAAAAAAAGGTGCCTGGGTGGCTCAGTTGGTTAAGCGTCTAACTCTTGATCTCAGCTCAGGTCTTGATTTCAGAGTCATGAGTTCAAGACCTGCTTTGGGCTTCACACTGGGCATGGAGCCTACTTTAAAGAAAAAGTGGGGTGGGGAGACATGAATAGACATTTATCCAAAGAAGACATACAGATGGCCAACAGATACATGAAAAGATGTTCATCGTCCCTTACCGTCAGGGAAATGAAAATCAAAACTACAGTGAGCTATCACCTCACATCTGTCAGAATGGCTAACGTCAACAACACAAGAAACAACAGATGTTGGCAAAAAGTTGAAAATAGAACTACTTGTACCATGCAGCAATTTGCTGGAAGGTATTTATCCAAAGAATATAAAAATGCTAATTCAAAGGGATACATGCACCCTGATGTTTATAGCAGCATTATATACAGTAGCCAAATTTTGGAAATAGCCCAAGTGTCCATCGGACTGAAGAATGGATAAAGATGTAGTATGTATATGTGTGTGTGTGTGTGTGTGTGTGTGTGTGTGTGTGTGTATACATATATGTTACTCAACCATAAAAAAGAATGAAGTCTTGCCATTTGCAATGATGGATGGAACTAGAGAGGATTATCCTAAGTGAAATAAGTCAGAGAAAGACAAATGTATGATTTCACTCATGTGGAATTTAAGAAACAAAACAAACGAGCAAAGAGGGAAAAGAGAGGCAAACCAAGAAATAGACTCAACTGTAGAAAACAAACTGATGGTCACCAGAGGGGAGCTGGGTGGGGGGGATGGGCTAAATGGGTGATGGGGATTAAGGAGGGCACTTTGTTGTGATGAGCACTGGGTGTTGTATGGAAATGTTGAATCATAATATTGTACACCTAAAACTAATATTACACTGTGTTAACAAAATGGAATTTAAATAAAAACTTTCAAAAAAAAAAAGGACATTGGCAGATCCCTATAGGTTAATCACAGAACAGACTCTTAGGGTTTTGGAGCAAAGCCATGCCATTCTTTTCAAATAGTTATTCTCTTTCTGAGAAACAGCTGTTGGCTTGCTACTGGACCTTACTAGAGAATAAATGTTTGGCCACAGACCACTAAGTTGTCATGTAACCTGATCTGTTCATCATGAATTGGATGTTATCCGATATACCAAGCCTTAAAATTGGGCACGCACAGCAGCTTCATTATTAAATGGAAGTTGTATACATATGGTCAGGCCTGAGCAGTCTTGCGGACAAGTGTAAGTTGCATGAGGAAGTGACCCAAGTACTCAAGACCTTTACTCTTGTTGCATTACTTCTCTATTTGCCTGAACCTATAGCCTCATGAGGAGTTCTCTATGACCAGTTGAAGGAGTAAGAAAACAACTTGGGCCTGGTTTACGGATGAATCTGCATGACATCTACAAAAGTAGACCATTGCAGCACTATAGGCCTGCTCTGGGATGGACAGTCTAGAACAGTGATAAAAGGAAGTCCCCCAGGAGACCTAACTTCAAGCAGTGCCCCTGGTTGTTTATTTTGTTTAGGAGAGAGATGGCCAGAAGTAGGAGTCTAACAATTTTGGGTTGTGGTTCTTGGTTTGGCTGAAATGTTCAAGGAACCATTAGAAGGAGGTCTGGGGAAAACTGAATAGACCTCTCCAAATGAGCAAGAACATGAAGTTACACATGTACCGTTAAGTGTTTCACCAAAGGGTGACCTCAGCGGAGGATTTTAATAATTGGGTGGGTAGGGTGACCTGTGTCATAGTTGTCAGCCTCTTTCCGTAGATACTCCTGTCATTGCTTAATGGGATCCTGAACAAAGTGGCCATGGATGCAGGGATTGAGTTTACGCATGGGCTCACTTCCACTCACCAAGGCCAACCTTGTTAGAGCCGCTGCTGAGTAATCTATGTGTCAACAACAGAAACCAACACTAAACTCTCAGGATGCATCATTTCTCGGTGTGATCAGCCAGCTACTTAAGTACACTCAACTGCTTCCACCATGAAAGGGAAGTGTTTTGTTCACACTGGAATAGACACTTACTCTGGATATGGATTTGCCTTCCTGGCCTGCAGTGCTTCTGCCGAAGCTGCCTTCTGTGCACTTACAGAATGTCTTATCCACCATCATGGTATTCCACACAGTGTCACTTTTCTTTTTTTTTCTTTTTTCTTTTTTTTTTTAATGTTTGTTTATTTTTGAGACAGGACAGAGTGTGAGTGGGGGAGGAGCAGAGAGAGAGGGAGACACAGAATCTGAAGCAGAATCCAGGCTCTGAGCTATCAGCACAGAGCCCGATTCAGGGCTTGAACTCATGAACTGTGAGATTGTGACCTGAGCTGAAGCCAGATGCTTACCGACTGAGCCACCCAGTTGCCCCACACAGCGTCACTTCTGACCTGGGAACCCATTTCATAGCAAGTGAAGTGGGCATTGGGACTGTGTTCATGGATCTCCCTGGTCTTACCATAGTCCTCATCATCCTGAAGCACGTGGCTTGATTAAACAGTAAAATGGCATTTTAAAGCCTCAATTATGGCTCAGCTAAGTGGGCATGCTTGCAGAATTGGTATTGTTTTCCAGGATGCGATATATGCTCTAAATCAACATCTAATATATGATTCTATTTCTCCCATAGGGAGGGTCAAAAAGTCCAGAAATCAAGGGGTGGAAATAGAAGATACTTCACTCATTCTACCCCTACCAGAAATGCACTAGCAAAATTTTTATTTCTGATACTGACCTTAGTTTCTGCTGGTCTAGGGAGGAATGCTCGCCTAGACGACACCACCTGGCACCACAAGGATTCCATTGACTGGCAGTTGAGACTGATAGATAGCTGGCCGCTTTGGGCTCCACAATGCCCCTGAATCAACAAAGTGTCACTAGACTGGCTCGGGTGACTGATCACCCCAGGGGGAAAGTGGGTTGGTACTAGACAATGAAGAATAAGGAGGAATCCAGGAGTTTCTGGGCATATTTTAGTGCTATACGACCTGTGGTTAACGTCGGTGGATGACTATGACAACCCAGCACGGGCCTCAGTCTCTTTGGGAATGAAGGCTTGGGTCACTCCATGAGGCAGAGAACCACAAGCAGCTGAGGTGATTGCTGGGTCAATGGGAACATGGAATGGATAGTGAAAGAACGTTGTTACAAATAACAGTTAAGACCATGTGACTAGTTGCAAAAAAAAGCACAGTGGTAGTTATGACTTTCTTGTTTTGCTGTGAAAGTTTGTGTGTATCAACCAGATTTTTTGTTGTCTCTCCTTATTTAACATAACATCTGTTGCTGGTAACATGTCGATATAAAGTTAACTTTATACCTCAATATTTGGGTTATGGGGTTTCAAAAGGAGTGAATCAGGTAGGAGATGGATGAACATCAGCAAAGACAAAAAAAAAAAAAAAGTAGGGGAGGGGTAAGGAGAGGGAGAGGGACTTTGTATTGTTTCTTGAGGACAGAGTGTGGTGATGGTTCTATGAGGATTCCAGTATCGTTTAGACGGAAGTGCAGTTTTGTAACTGTCTTTATTAGGCGACTAAGTATGGTTAAGGAAATGGGTATTGGTACCACGTTGACAGGGGTGGATTTTGATGGCTTATGTTGTGTCAGCTTGGCCAAGCTAAACTACACTCCCCAGAATCCTCTTTCGAGTATGTTGCAATTAGGATGGGCTGCAAAGATGGTCCCTTGAGAGTTACCGGGCAGGCAGGAGGCCGCAGCCACTAGGTGGCACACAGGTGCTGTTGCTAAGCCGCTGGCTCACCCGGTTGGTCTCAGGTACCTGGATCTTCCTTCTGGTTGACTCCTGACCCAGCCCTGTGTGTTCAACTCCACACAGGCTCACTTTCCACAGGATACCTTTGTCACAAATGTCAAACGAACAGACACAGGTATTTGCTGGCTTGTGATCTTCCCTTCCTGACTACCTGCTTGTGGGCTTTGGAGTCTCATGAAGGCTGTTTAGCCAGTCCCCCAAAGGCATAAGCCTGTTGATAGATACACAGATGGTAGTTAGGTAGCTAGACAGATAGCCTCTGTTCTCTGGTTGAACCCTGACTGGTACAGGGAAAATAAGACTCTCTGAACCCAGAGTCTTTGGCCCGCGTTCCTTATAAGGTGTTCTTTTTCTTTTCTGGTCATTAAAATTTCTTTCTTTGAACATTCAAACCTGGGTTCTTTTTCGGTTTGTTTCACTCCTACAGCAGGCAAAGTTTTACCAGTGATTTTCAAAAATGAGTGTAAGCAAATCACCTGGGATCCTGTTAAATGTAGATTCAGTATCTGTAGGTCTGGATCTGAATTTTTAGTAAGTTCCCAGGTGACACTTCTATTATCTTTATTCATTTTCTACTGCCATCTTAACAGATTACCACAAACTCAGTGGTTTAAAGCAACCTAAATTTATTATCTCAGAAGTCCCAGTTAACCCAGCTGGTTTCTCTACTCCAGGTTTCACAAGGGCCAGAATCAAGGTGTCAGCCAGTTGGGTTCTTCCTGGTAGGCACCTGGAAAGAATCTGATTCCAAGTTCATTGGTGGACTTCAATTCAGAACTGGGTTCCCCAAATCCTGATAGAAGAAAGCAAAGAAGATCTGAATGAATGGAGACACACTGTGTTCATGGATTAAAAGACACAACACAGTAGGGATCTGTTCTCCTTACACTGATAATCAGGTTTGATACAGATCCTATCAAATCTTAGCAAGGAGTTTTCGTAGATACAGATAAGCTTCTTCTAAAATTTATATGGAAAGCCAAGGGATCTGGGAAAAACTAAAATATGAAAAAGAATAAAGTAGGAGGAGTCAATGAGCCTGATGTAAGCTTACCATCCACAGTGGTGCAAACAGAGTTCAGTGTTGTGGACCACAGGTCCACACGGAAATGCCCAACTGATTCTTTGCAAAGGTGCAGAAGCAATTCAGGGGAGAAAGGATAGCCTTTTCAGAAAATGGTGCTGGCACAAATGGATGTCCATAGGTCAAACAGAACAAAAACAGCCTAAATCTCACACCCTATACAAAAATCAGCTCAAAATGAATCATGGATGAAATTATAAGACCAAAACCTATAAACCTTTTAGAAGAAAGCATAGGAAATAATCAGGACCTAGATTTAGGCAAAGATTCTTAGAATTGGTATCAAAAGCATGGTGATTAAAGGAACAATTAATAACTTTTTCTTCACCAAAATTTAAAAGTGTTGTTCTGTGACTCTTTGCACCGTCTTGGAGCCTGTGGGTTCAGGACTCCTGGAACGACAAATATGTCTGGAAGACTGTGGTCCAAAGCCATTTTTGCTGGCTATAAGTGGGGTCTCCGGAACCAGAGGGAGCACACAGCTCTTCTTAAAATTGAAGGTGTTTATGCTTCAGTACTGAATTCTGTCTAGGCACGAGATGTGCTTATGTGTACAAAGCGAAGAACACCACAGTGACTCCTGGTGGCAAACAGAATAAAACCAGGGTAATCTGGGTAAAAGTAACTTGTGCTTACAGAAACAGTGGCGTGGGTTGTGACAAATTCCAAAGCAGCCTTCCTCCTAATGCCACGGGCCACAAAACCTGTGTGATGCTGTACCTCTCATGGATTTAAAGTAACTGAAAAGTAAGAGCACCTGGGTGGCTCAGTCGGCTGGGCATCCAACTGTGGCTTAGGTCATGATCTCACAGTTTGTGAGTTCGAGCTCCTTGTTGGGCTCTGTGCTGACAGCTCAGAGCCTGGAGCTTGCTTCAGATTCTGTGTCTCCTTCTCTTTCTGCCCCTCCCCTGCTCAAACTCTCTCTCTCTTTCTCTCTCTCTCTCAAAAATAAATAAATAAAAATACTACAGTTGACTCTTGAACAATGTGAGGCTTGGGAAAGCAACCCCTGTCCAGTTGAAAATCTGCACATAACTTTTGACTCCCCCAAAACTTAATTACTAATAGCTTGTTGCCCAGAAGACAAAAATAAAGTCAATTAACATGTATTTTTTTTGCTATATATAATTATATACTATTTTCTTACATTAAAGTAAATAAAGAAAATGTTACTAATAGTAAGGAAAAGAAAATATACTGACAGTACTGTATTTATCGAAAAAAATCTGCAAATAAGTGGACCTGTACAGTTCAAACCACTGTTGTTCAAGGGTCACTGTTCTTCTGTAATGCTGACTTGCAAAAATTTTTCTCACAAAATTTGACTATCATGAGGGGGAAAAAAGGACAGTCTACAAAGTGTGCTTCAGAAAAGTGATAGGGGTGCCTGGGTGGCTTAGTTGAGTGTCTGACTCTTGATTTTGGCTCAGGTCATGATCCCAGGGTTGTGGGATCAAGCCCCGTGTTGGACTACGTGCTGAGCATGGTGCCTGCTATGTCCCTCTCCCCTGCTCACACTCTCTCTTTCTAAAATTAAAAAAAATTTTTTCAATATTAAGGAAAGTAGATAGCCTCATGAATTAACTTCATGGCTAAAATTCTCATCGTGAATAATTAAGGAAATGGTACCACATTGATGACATGGAAATTAATATTTAAGACCAAGACGGTCCCACATTAATAATGGAATTTTGAAGCCTAACTAATACTTGCTTTAAATATTTGGTATGAATCTACCGACCTAAAGGAAGTTTGAACTTAGGAGGCGTAGGTCGTGACTCGGTCTACTATCCTTTTCGGTGGAGTGGGCTATGGGCAGGATAGTGTCTGTAGCTTTAGAGAGCACTGGGCCCAAGAGAATGAAAAGGTGAGAATCAAGATGCTGAGCATTAGAGAATTTATCATTTTATTTTGATTTGATTAATTTTCATACAGTCTGCATAGGACTATTTTCTCTGCAAAGACTAGTGATATTAAAGAATGGAATCCCAAGAGTGGCACACATTCACAGTGATTTAATGATGAAGAGCCTGTTTGAGGTATTCACATGAAAATTCCTAGTCTGGTCAAGAAATTGGATTCCTTCTATCACAGTAACCCCACACGCACCCCACTGCCAATCCTCTGATTGGCAAAAACGGCACTAGATTAACTCAGAGTCTAGAGCCTCCGAATTAGACACAAGCTCCACCAGGTTTCATGAGAAGCTCCTCACAAATCTAGTTGGTATTGTGATGCAGATCTACAAAGGTCATTTCAGTGTTAAATTTAATGTTTATTAGCACCTGTGTTTAAGGCACACTGGGAGGCATAAGATGTCACAAATCTGACTGTGGAGGACCCATTATATGGAAAATGAACAGTCACAGCAGCAGCCCCCACATCAGAGCCATCTCGCCAGGAGACGTCATCGAGTGCTGGCTGGAGGTGGTCAGCCAGTCTGGAGGCCCATTTCAGTCCAGTAGGTGAGAACAATCATTTCATGTCCTACCTCTGCCAGACAATTCTCCCAGAGCCTCCTATCAAACAAGCTGTTTCCCAGCCACCTTCTAGAATGTAGAAGACAATGCATCCCTCCAGACTCGGCCTTCTAACACAGGATGGCATGTAGCGGTCAGTAAAGCCTCAGCCCAGTTCTGTGAGGAATGAACAACTCTGGCACGTACGACGTGGCTCACTGTGATAGAACTTTCTTTCCAACATGGCTCCTCCGGTGTTGAACAAGGTATGAAGTTCGGGTGAAGCCTTTCCCACATGTGTCACACTGATAGGGTTTCTCACCAGTGTGGATTTTCTGATGTTCGATAAGGCTTCTACTCCGAGTGAAACTCCTGTCACACTCGTTACATGTGTAAGACGCGGGAGCCTCAACGTTTTCCCACCGGCTTTCCACCCTCCCCTGACTCTCCCAGGTCTCTGCACATTCACGATCCTGCACGTTTTTATCGCCGTGGATCCTCTGGTGTCTGAGGAGATGTGAATTCCGCCTAAAAGCTTTGCCACACATGTTGCACTGATACGGCTTCTCCCCCGTGTGGATTTTGTGATGTTCAAGGAGGCTGCAACTCTGGCTGAAGGTTTTCCCACACTCCTCACACTCGTAGGGCTTCTCCCCAGTATGGGTTCTCTGGTGTTTGATGAGGTTTGAGCTGTGACTGAACACCTTGCCACATTCCTCACACTCATAGGGTTTCTCCCCAGTGTGGACTCTCTGATGGATGACGAGGGCAGAGCTCCCGATGAAGGTCTTGCCACAGTCTTCACATTCATAGGGTTTCTCCCCGGTGTGGATTCTCCTGTGTTTAGTCAGGCCTGAACTCTGAGCAAAACTCTTTCCACATTCATGACAGTAGTGCCTCCTAATTCCTGTGGCAGTTTTCTGCTTTCTCGGGAACCTGCCCTCCTGTTCGCCAGCTTCAGTGCCTTCAGGAATCTGGGCAGTGTCTTCACGCAGGGGGCGTGGTATTCCCCCAGCCTCTTGTACTGGCCGGACCTCGTCCACAGGCAGGGCCCGGATCTCGGCCTCTGTTTCACCACCTGAAATAACAAGTGGCCACACGTGGTCAGTGATGCCCTGCCACGCAGGAAGGCTGTGACTACAGTTGCACATACGCGGGGATGAGGGTTTCCGTACAAGAACGAGGATGGGGACGAAGGGGAGAACGGGTGCTGGGGAGGAAGGAGACTGAGAACGGGCCTGGGGTCATTGGAAGCAGGGTGATGGGGGGTGGAGGAGGGTGGGAAGGACCGTGCTGGGGACACTCGCAGAGGCTCTAAGTCCTGAGGACGAAGGCAGGGCCCTGCACTGGGGCTGGACTCGAGGAGGGCTGGGCAGACGGCAGCGGTGAGCAGGCACGCGTGAGGACTTGGAAGTGTTCCGTGCGACACAAGGGGAGCAGGCACGTAGAAAGCGATCATCAGTCAGGGACGGTCCTCGTGGCTCTTATCCCAGACGAAGACAGGGGCCCCGACACGACGGGCTTCGGTGCTGACAGATCTGAGCCAGAGCTCCCGCTGCACCATGGTCGAGCTGCACGACTCAGACGGGTCAGGCTGTCCCGTGTGTCCTGCACCCCGATCTCTAGCTCGCTTCTCGCTCTCGCCCTACAGTCCCACGGCCCATTTCCTGAGGACACCCCAGCTCTCGTCCTGTGTCGGAACTAGCAACAGGGAGGGGACCAACGGTGACAGCCCTACTATGAGCCAGGCCTGTGCTCGGGGCTCTACCTGCCGTGTCCCACTTAACCCGGCCAGGAAGGGAGCCGGGCCGGGAGGGTTAAAGATCGGGTCACGCACGTGGTTAGTAGCTGGGTTCAGAAACGGTGGCTCTGAACGCAGACAGAATTCAGACGGCGTCTTATAGCCCAGTAGGTTCTAACCGACAAAGGAAGCCACGAAGGCCTACGACCAACCAGGCCCCGTCAGTCTTACCCGGGGAGGTCAGGCCGCTGGGGTTCTCCCGCCCTTCATCTCCGTGGAAGCTCCCCCGAGAGGAATCCAGCTGCGCCCAGCCAGAGGAGAAAGCCAGGGCCACGTCTTCCGTTTTCAGCAAGCCCTGAAACGGCACACGGGCCTCCTAGTTCCTCTTACCCAGAGTCCCTCCCGGAGCCGGGGGCTGCGCAGAGGGGCTCAGGCGGTGAGGGGACAGTCCCCGAAGGCTCCGCAGACCAAGCCAGCGCGGCACCTAACGCTACTTCTCCCGGTCTTAAGTGACGGCTTCATCAACAAAACCACTGCGGAAGTAGAGTGACAGCACGTGAGGACAGGTGTCTCCACACAAGTGCTCCAGACACCGCTGTCTTCACACAAATACGCCAGTCGCCCGTGTCTCCACACAAATACTCCGGACGCCCGCGTCTCCACACAGGTAAGCCGGACACCCTGGTCGCCACGCAAATAAGCCGGACACCAGGGTAGAAGGTAAAGAGACTTGGAAAACGAAGGCCACGCCACTGCAAGGACCGGAACTGACCCCCGCTAGTGATGGTGGCTCATTTGTATTAACAGTTACTCAGATACAGGGAAACGTGGGTCTGAAGTGAGGAAAGTCAGGGAAGCCAGTGGACACCACAGAGCCTCCAGGGCGTGAAGGACCGGGTAAGAAGTTCAATCCAGTTGAAGTACAGACTGTTGCGGTCGTGTGACTAGTTGAGACACGTGGGCATGCCGTATCCGTCCCGGCAAGCTTAGGGACCACGTGCTTACCCCCCGGTAACAGGGCAGGAAAGCAAAAGAAAACCTTCGGAACAAAAGCACCGTCGCAACAAAAGCTTCAGTTTGCTTTTGCAGAATCACCCTTACTGATGAAGAAGACCCCACTGAAGAAGGGGCTGGCCAAGGACACGGAGTAGGGGTCTGGGAAACGGCACCCAAGCTAGTCATGAAATAGGACGAGGCTCCCAACTAGGCACCAGGAAGTCAGACAGCGGGACACTAGCATACACGAGAAAGTTGACATCCCATCTGGCGTTTGGCTGGAGGATGTAGACGGGGAGGGGGCGACCCTCCCAGGATGCACCCCGGTAGCGAAGGGCAGGGAGGGGCTCCGGCTCACCTGGGGCTCTGGGGGCAGCCTGGCCGCCACCACTGCGTCTCCTCTGCAGCGCCCTCCCGGGGCAAGCCCAGGACCCTGGAGAACTAGGAAGGAAAGAAGCTCTGGATGAGACGTCCCCGGCACTCAGCCTCCCTGGCCTGCGGAATCCAAGCTCAAACACTGGGCCTGGAACTTCGTACAGCGTGTGTCTCCCCAAAGGCCCGATCCCCACCCGCTCCAGTCCCGGGGCCTAGAGACCTGTGCTGTGCTCTGCCGACACACAAAATCTATGCAACAACGGCGGGATCCTTGGAAGGGATGGTGAGTTTAAACCACATAAAACAAGCTTTTCCTCTGAAGATACTCTGGGTTTTGCTTGCGAAGGGGAGAAAAGTAAGATTTCGGTTAAAATGCCTTTAGTGGTCAGTAAGGGCTTTCTGCTTTGGTTTGGAAGAACTAGAGTCAAAATAAAGCTGGAACCAGAAGGCAGAAATGGGCATCTGCTTGTACAGAACTTGCTCAGCGTCCAGAAGAACCCGAGGTCTCCCTGGAGGAGGCAAACTTTACATGGAGCACAAAACAGCTGGTTTAGCTAGAGCCCGTGTTGGAAGTCAGGACTGCGTGTTGGCCGGCGTCTCAGTGCTGTGTGTCTTGGGACACGTTCAGGGCACGTGAGGAGACACCGCAGGACATACAGCCAGTCCTGTGGAGTAAATCCCGCTATTTTCATAAGAGACCCAGGGTTGAGACATTTATACTCTAATCCGCGGTAGTGCTGTAGTCTGTGGGATATTCCGACGGGCTCTACAGAGTCTGTTCGTTTTCTTCTTGGCACTTACCACTACTGGAAGCTGTACTGTTGTGTGTATGTGCTGTCTTCCCCACTCGAATGTAAACCCCAGTGCCACCAGGAAGGACTCTGTCTCACCAGCGGCCGGTCCTCAGCACCAACCACACTGGCTACCACGTAGGAGGCATAATTACGTGTTAAATGAATGGGGAACGGATTCTTTCCAAACCACCGTTTCAAATTTCCCTTTCAGTCTCAAAGTAGAGTCCGTCAGTGATGGCCAAATAACGTCTCGGTCAGCGCCCCTATCAGATGATCATCAGTGAAGCTGGATGAAGTCTGCAGGTTCACGCGCCCAGAAGAGAACACTCACCTGTGCCTGGTAAGGCCCGTGACCCCAGAGATTCATGCTTGAGCAGAGCCCTCACCGGCTGGAACTGGGCACTCCGTGATCCGCGGGAAGGTGTCAGTGCTGCCATCTCGCAACAGACAAGCTCTTGGCCCTGGTCACCACCTGGGACCTAGAGGTTATTCATTCCTTTTCATTATTTGTCAGACATTTCTGGAGCACTTCCCATGTGCCTCACAGTTTCCAGGGGCACGAAAAATATTAACTCAGGTAACACAGACAGCAACCTTGAGGTGGGTACCGTTACCGTGATCGTTTCAGCGATGAGGAAGCGAAGGCACACAGAGTGTAAGTTTTCCCAAGGTCACCCAGCTAATAAGTGGCGGTGCTAGGACGGGCGCTCAGGCAGAGGGACCCCAGAGCCCGTGCTCTTTGCCGTTACCAGGTGCTCCCGCGTTGTATACGTTGTGCTTTTACAAAGACTTTTGGGAACCGGTGCTGGCTCTCAAAATACTCCTATCTTATCTGACAGGTGAGGGTAATAATTTCTCGTTTACAGGGTTATTGGTTTTGAGAACCAAGAAAGATCACAGAATGTGAAATCACCTAACGCAGGACACACGGTCTATCCCCACTAAAAGGTGGCTTCCATGCATTTATGGGCAAATTGCACTTGTCAAGTTACTTTCTCACGTGCAGCTCAGAACTCCCCACATCTTCTGTAATGACTGAGGAGACTGAAGCTAAGAGACTGGAAACGCCTTCACTGTGAAGGGCTCGCGGGCAGTGGGCCCCAGTGCAGACCCGGATCTCCTGGTCAGTGGTTAGGAGGCTCTGGCTGCAGTCCCCTGAAGGGACATTAACTGGTGCACAGAGGACACCACCTTAGAACAGACTGGCAAAGCAAGAAGAGGTGGGGAGATCAACCTGTTTTCCACCAGGGTGTCCTCTAGCCTGGGGTCCTTGGACTCCTCCCATGTGGTCCATGAACTTGGAATAGGAAAGGAGTAGTTTTATTGTTACCAGCCTCTAAGGGAACGTGGCCTTTCCTTCTATTAGAAATTGAAGCAGCGATCACGTGGCATAAGCCGCGGCACTTCACCACCAATAGAAATTGCAGATGTTTTGGGGCGCCTGGGTGGCTCAGTTCGAGCCCCGCATCGGGCTCTGTTCTGACACCTTAGAGCCTGGATGGAGGCTGCCTTGGATTCTGTGTCTCCCTCTGTCTCTCTGCCCCTTCCCCGCTCATGCTCTGTCTCTCTCAAAAATAAACACTTAAAATTTTTTAAAAAGAAAAATTGCAGATGTTTTCACACCATATTACGGCACAACGAACAGTGTCAAAGTCACTCATGCTTCTAACGACTTTGAAACTGCACTGGGGCTATTGGGCCTGTGCCCAGGTCTTACCGATTAGTGCAACATTTAAAAAAAACGCACACATAACGTTGTCACTAATTTGTTTAATGCTTTGCTGGCTGTATTTCAACATAATCGAGTTCTTCTGTGATCCTTCATGTATCTAAAACTTCTGTTACGAGGAGGGGCCCAGGGACTCCACCCGAGTGGCAGAGAGAGAGAGAGAGAGAGAGAGAGAGAGAGAAGTTCGGATGTTGACGGCACGCCCCGCCCTCGGCCCGAGACTTGGGTTAGAAACCGGGCTCGGGACCTCTACCTGCGGTGTCGGCGCCTCCAGCTGTCTCTGCAGGTGCTCCAGGAGCACCACCACCTCGTCCCCGCTCTCCGGGTGCTGTCCCCGCACCCAGGCCTGGAGCTCGGCGGGCAGGATGGTCAGGAACTGCTCCAGCACCAGCAGCTCCAGGATCTGCTCCTTGGTGTGTATATCCGGGCTCAGCCACTGGCGGCACAGCTCGCGGAGCCGGCGCAGCGCCTCGCGGGGCCCCTCGGCCTCAGGGTAGCGAAAGCCCCGGAAGCGCGGGCGCGAGTCTTCAGGACCCCGATGGGGGCTGGCGTCCCGCACGGGGGCAGAGGCCTCTCCGGCTTCCGTCTTCACCACCAGAGGCCCCATGTGGTTCTCTGTGGGCTGGGCGTCCCAGGCTGTGCTCTCCGCCGATTCTCCAGCCATCCTGGATCTGGCTCTAGTGGGCCGCCGTGCTCCTGCAGGAGGATCCTGCCGGTGGAAAATCACTATTAACCAGCGACAGTGCTGGCAGCCCCCTCGCTCAGGCCCTGGGGCCCAGACATTGCCAGGGGGCAGCTGCGGTTTCTTCTAGCTCCATCCTCTGCAGCACCTGGAACCATAATCCCACAACAGGCTCCTAGGGATCCTAGGGGGTGGGCCTGAAACCCCCCACCCCCCATCTCAACACTAGTCAGGAAAGAAACAGTGACTGCTCAGATCATCCCATTTGCAGCCTGCTCTGTGGGTGGCCTAGTTCTGAGACCCCAAGGAGTCCTGCCCAGGTCCCAGGATTTGAATATGATGATGTAGCTCGTAGCTCTCATGCCTGGACTGAGCACAAGGAACTGAATTCCACCAACTTCCACGAGCTTGTAAGCAGATCCCACCCCAGAAACGCCCTGCCAGCACCCTGAATTGGCCTTGGAAGACTGTAAGATGAGGAGTCTGCTGAGCCTGCCTGGCTTCTGACCTACGGGATGGGGAATATCTGGTCGTTTTAAGCAGGTAGATTGTGTAGATTGTCAGGCAGCAGCGGAAAGTGAATACCAGCTCCTTTTCTGCTATTAAGGCCGCACATTTGGGGGAAGAGATTAGGAAAAGGCAGGCCCTGAATCAAAAGCAACAGGACTGGATTTAAGCCCTGGACACCTGCCAGTGGGGCTCCCAGTTCTCTCTGATGTTAGTCTTGCCCAAACAACAGGCATAAAACTGACCCAAATTCAGCTGAAAGTAGGGCTTCCCTCGGCCCCTCCCAGCTTTGGGCTGGAGATCTTTAGTGTCTGTGAGAAACATCAAAGCAGTGGAAACCACCACCGTGTGCTGCAGAGTGGCTGCACCTCGACCTCAGCAATCCTCACCCTGCCATTCTTCCTCCCCTTCAAGCTGAACTTCTTGAAAGGAAACATCCAGACTCCGACTGCAGTACCGGCCTCCCGCTGGCCTTCGGCACACTGTCAGCAGCAAGCCACCAGCGGTGACCACTGAGAGCTCCTGCGCCAGAGGTGCGCTCCCAGCTGGCCTTTTCCATGGCTGCTTCTCAAGAAGCTGATGCTGCTGTCCACTTCCGGAAACAGTCTCGTCCCTGATCCCGGGCCCCACTCCTGCTTTTCTCCTTCCCATTTCTTTCCAGTCCCCATTTACAGCCTGGTCAGGTGAACTCTCCCGCCAGACAGCCAGGCTCATGATCTTGGCTCCACTGCTTCCTTACTGAGTGGCCGTGGCAAATTAGTCCACATCTCTGCCTCACCTCCCCCACCGTACCAGGGATATTGTGAGCATTAAGTATGTGCATACAGTTCTTATGACACTGCCTGGCTGGTGGTAAATAGCACGTAAATGTCAGCTAATAGCATATAGTTCACTGGCCTTTCTCCATTCTGTTCTTCACCCTTTCCTTTCTCCACATTCTTCCCCAGGACTGTCTTTAACCACCTGCAAGATTTTAACTCTCACTTCTAGGCTAAAGACTCCTAATCCCTATTCTGAACTTCCTCCCAGGCAGTTCTGGCTGGAAATCCTACAAATAAACCCAATTCAGACCATGCTGGTTTTCTTCCCCCTTCTCTGCTCCTTCCCCAGTCTGGCATTCTCTAGAAACAGCAGCACCACCTGCCAGGTTTTCCCTCATCTATTCTACCTTTGGGATGTCTCCAGAGCTGTCCCTTCTTGTCTGCTCTTGCCCTTGTCCTGGCCCAGGCCCTCAGCACTGTCTCTAGCCTTTTCTGCTTTCAATGCCTCTCTTCCTCCCCACCTTCCCCCCCAAGGGACCTCTTCTAAAATACATACTTAATCAAGTCCCTCCTCTGCCATTCCTTTTTTTTTTTTTTATGTTTGTTTATTCTTGAGAGAGAGGGAGAGAGAGAAACCCAAGCAGGCTCCAGGCTCTGAGCTGTCAGCATAGAGCCTGATATGGGGCTCAAACTCATGAACAGTGAGATCATGACCTAAGCCAAAGTCAGACACTTAACCGACTGAGCCACCCAGGTGCCCCTTTCTGCTACCATTCTTACCCAAGTAAAGCACTTGTTTCTTCTCACACCCACTACTCATCCTCTGTGCCCATGAATTGGTAAATAAACTCTGGTCCTGCAGGCTGAGAACTGCTAAATGCACCCAGCCAAGGAGCCAGTGGGGCTCAGGTAGGGCTCACCATCCAAGGCCCTCAGATGGTGTCCAGTCAACGGAGGTATTGGCTTTTCAGCGGGCACAAAGTTTGCCCAAATCTGTAGGAGGCCAGCTGCTGACCTGACAGCTTAATGTAGTATTTGTTTCCAGGATGTCACATCTCTGCAGGCCAGCCACGCCAGCTCTGAAGCTGGAATGCCCCCTGCCTAGCACCTTTTCCACCCTCTTAGGAAGAATGAGGTCTCCTCCCCTGACACTTCCTACCTTCCTCAGGAAAACCAAACAAGAGAGCTTATGGAAAGCACATCGGAGTACTCAAATTCGTATGAAAAACAACAGTCCTTGTGCATCTTTGTTCTCTATTTAAAATTCTGCCAAACCTGATGGACTGTGAGCCTCCTGCCAACAGCTCTGTCTTTAGCTTACCCATGTTTGTGTTCCTAGGTCCTGACACGTAGTAAGTGAACCGATGAATGAATGCAAAAGCATTAGAGACAAAGGGTGCCTGCTTGGCTCAGTCAGTACACCATTTGACTTTTGACCCTGGGGTTGTGAGTTCAAACCCCCCCCAAGTTGGGTGAGGAGCCTACTTTTTTAAAAAAAGCACTAGGTAATTAGTTATTTCTGTAAACCATGGATTCTCCACTTGGACACCACTGACATTTTGGTGGGATTAACTGTGTGTCTGGGAGGCTGGGGGTGCTTCCCAGTAGAGTAGGATGTTCAGCAACACCCCCCCCCCCCCACCCACTAAATGCCAGTAGCTCCATCCACCCCCAGTTATGACAATTGAAAAAATGTCTCCAGACATTGCTGAATTTTACCTTGGGAGCTAAAGGGCCATAGTTTGGAAACCCTGCATTCACAGAATGTGCTTAGTCTCAGTTGGGAGTAACTTGGGACCAGAGGAGGACTCCCCTGGCAGGTGAGTCAGGGCAAAGCTGCCCCCAGGGAACAGAGGCAAGCACTGTAGGGACCCAGGTGTCCCCTGGTTGGACACCGGCAGCCAACAGGCTGGGGGTCTGTGTCCCCTGCAGACAATCCCAAGGAGGAGCCAAGGGAAGGGTGACCACTGCTCTGACACTGGGGAGTGTCAGATGTCAGGAGGGTCACAGGAGAGCCACCTCACAGGACAGCAGGCATTAACCGTAACTAGTGCCAGCACCAGGCTGCGTAAACTACCACTCCTCGTGGTTAGAACACGGGCATGAGGGTCACATCCCACCTCTGCCACTTGTTTGCTGAGTGACGCTGGACATGTTGCCTATTAACTTCTCGGTCCCTCGGTCTCCCTGTCTCTAAAAGGGAGATAACAAAAGGGTCTACTTCGTGCAGTTACACATGTGATCTCTGTAAAGCACTTAAGAACGCTGTCTGATACACAGAAGCATTTATTGGAATATATGGAAGAGGATGGGATTATAGATCCGTCCCCTCCAATTTTAGCACAGACAGGTAAGAAAACTCTTCCCCCACCTTTCCTGCCACTCCCCCCACCCCATGAGTCCACTGATCCAGGAAAGGGAGAAGAGTGGAAGGGAGAGCCCTATCAGGCTCTGCACTGACAGTGCGGGGCCTTCTTGGAATTCTCTCTCTTCTCTCTGCCCCTCCCCTGCTCGCTCTCTTAAAACAAATAAACATCAAAAAAAAAAAAAAAAAAAAAAAAAAAAGAGAGAGAGAGAGGAGGAGGGAAAGAAAAATGTCATAGATTAAAAAGGACTGAATAGACAAATCAGCCAAATGCAAACGGTAAATTGTATTTGGACCCTATAGGGGAAAAAAATAAAACCAGCTGTAAAAAGGTCGTTTCAGGAGTGCCTGGCTGGCTCAGTCAGTAGAGCATGCAACTCTTGACCCTGGGGTTGTGAGTTTGAGCCCCACGTTAGGTGTAGAGATTACTTAAAAATAAAATCTTAGGGACGCCTGGGTGGCTCAGTCGGTTGAGCATCCAACTTCGGCTCAGGTCATGATCTCATAGTTCATGAGTTCCAGCCCTGAGTTGGGCTCTGTGCTGACAGCTCAGAGCCTGGAGCCTGCTTCAGATTCTGTGCCTCCCTCTCTCTTCCCCTCCCCTGCTCATGCTCTGTCTCTCAAAAATAAACAATAAAAAAATAAAAATAAGAAAAAATCTTAAAAGACATATTTCAAACAATGAGCAAAATTTGAATACAATATTAAGGAATTACCGGCAATTTTGTTGAGTGTGATAATGCTATGATTACATTAAAAATCCTATTTGTTAGAAATTAACATTGAAGTACTGTAGTTGTATTTATGGGTGAACAGAGATGATCGCTGGAATTTTCCTTAAAGTACTGAAAGAAAGAGGGAAACAAGGGAAGGAAGGATGGGGGGGGGGCAAGGGAAAGAAAGAGAGAGGAAGGAGGGGATAGAGGTATGAAAGAAAATGGCCAAAACAGGGGCTCCTGGGTGGTTCAGTTGGTTAAGCTTTCGACTCTTGTTCTTGGCTCACGTCAAGATCTCACGGTTTGTTTAAGTTTGAGCTCCCTGTCGGGCTGTGCACTGATGGTGCAGAGCCTGGTTGGGATTCTCTCTCTCCCTTTCTGCCCCTCCCCTGCTCACACTCTGTCAAAATAAACTTAAAAAAGAAAATGGACATAGAGAGTAGTTGTTAAAGCTCAGTGATGGGCATACTGGGGTTCATGGTAGTGTTCTCTCTACATTGATCTAGGTTAGACATTCCCCCACCCCCCATTTAAAAATTAACATCCTACCTTCCTTTTTCCCTTCCTGAGCAATACAGTCTAGAAGCATTTAGGTGGGGTCACACGAGGTGAGAGGGCCTCGGCCAGCCACCTGGGAGCCCAAGTGGTGTGAGGAGGGCGTCCCCAGAGCTAGGGGGAGGCACGTGTGGCAGGAAGATTAGCACTGATTCATCACTACCATCAATCTCACATTCCCCATCCAGGTTTCACCACCGGTGGTATTTGGGGTCTAAGCCCAAATGAACAGAGTGAGAAGGCACTGGATTGGGGGACCGGCTATAAACAGGAAGTGTGACCACATAAGTAAATATCTTGAAGATAAGGAGAGCAGAATTTCTCATTATCATAGAAGAGAGTTACAAATATGGAAAAAAATCTAGTGTAAGTCCTGTTATTAGGACTGGAGTTACAGGTGTTGGTATGAACTCAGTTTCCCAAACTAATAGTAACAAGGAAACCTACAAGTAGAAACACTAAGTTACAGACAAATACATCAGGCTAGCACGTAGGGCTCTCCTGGAGGCTTGCAAACTGGAAGCTCTGCAGCTCGGGGACAGGACCCGTGACCTCTAACACTGGGGTCCGAAACCTTCACTGTTAAACCATTCCTGCTCCTAGTGAATCCAGGCGCCCCGAGGAAGGGGCACTCCCAAATTTTAAAGCCTTGGGGGAGTCTCAGCATCACAACACACAACACATACCAGCTTGGGTCTTTGCTTAGGGACAGGCTCTTCTTGAGAGTATTTTATTTTCCTTTCTAAAATAGAGAAATCGTTCATCACGAAGAAAACTGACAGATGGCCCTAAAAAAACGTAAGAAAAGCCAAGATCACTCATGAAAGAGAACAGGCCGTCATAATGAGAAGTAACAATAGCAATGATAACAGCAAATCTTTGAATCGTTCTTACTCTGTGCCTGGTGCGTGTTACGCATCTTAACTCGCTGAAGCCTCACAACAACCCCACGACTTAGGTGATATCATTTTCCCCGGTTTACAAAGCAGCCAGGTGAGGCACAGAGAGGTCAAGGGACCGGCCAAAAGCCACAAAGCCAATACGTGGGGGATGAATCGAACCAGGCGGCCCGACCGCACAGAGACTTAGGACCCGGGCACTGACCTTGTCTTCGAACGGTGCGCGATCTGGCCCCCATCGTCGCGGCGGGTGTGTGTGTGTGTGTGACCCGGAGTCCCGATTGCACACACTGCGAGGCTGCGGCACCTACCCGGAGGCCGGCGCTGCCTCCCCGGGGTCCCCTCGCGGGAGGAGGCGGCTCCTCGGCAACCCCAACCGGACCAGGGGAGCCAGCTCGCCGCACCCCAACAGTTCCGAAAGTAGCGCCCCCGGGGCGGGGCGGGGCTGCGGTTGCGGCTGCGCGAAGGACTTTTGGGCCTCTCTAGCCGCCGCCGGCCGCCACTCGGTGGTCCCAGCCACCAGAGCTCCCCGCGCCTGCCGTCCGCGTGCGCTGCGTGGTCCCCGCCACCTGCGAGCCTGGCGCGTGGCTGTCAGCGTGCACTCGGTGGTCCTGGCCGCCTGTGCTCCTGGAAGTAGTCTCCTCACTGGTCCCCCTTCGTCTCAGATGCTTCCCATCCTGCGACCACAGCCACAGTAACATGTGCTCCCATCACCTAACTTCTGCTGAGGGACCAGTACAAGTCCCATCCTGCGCCATCCAGCAGTGGTCACACACAGTCCTGTCGTGCTTCTCCTCCTGCTTCTCCCCATGCTCCTCCCCTGGTCCTCGTCCGATGCTCCCCGCGCTCCTCCGTGATCCTCCGATGCTCTCCGCGCTCCTCTCTGATCCTCCTCTGATGCTCCTCCCCGGATCCTCCTCCGATGCTCTCCACGCTCCTCCCTGATTCTCCCCGGATGCTCCCCGCGCTACGCCAGCTCTCCTATTCCTTCTGGGCCGCCTACTCGGCTTAGTACGGATGTGTGTGTTCTAAGTACAGAGCGGTCACTACAGCTTGGTCGATTTACAAACATTTATTTCATTTCGGCTACACATCAGCTTTATGTAGTCACTTGTTCACGTGTCCGCGTCTCCTCCTCGACTCCGAGAATCCAGACGACGGTCAAGAGTAAATCAATCACCCCCACAACCACCATCTCCTGTGGCGCGGCCAACACCGAGAGAGCCACGGGTGGCGAGCGCTGGAACTGACGGAACTGCTGCGTACCCGAGGCCGCCCAAGCGGGAGGGCTGGCGGGGCTCGCGGGAGCCGGAGCTGGGCGGCGGGGAGGCCACCGAGACGCAGCGACCTGGGGGTCCTAGAGAGGCCAGGAAAGCTCCTGGAAGACAGCGGGGCTCAGGCGGCTGACGAACTTCCGGCCTTCACGGCCCCTTGGTTGCCAGGGCGCCGCTACCCGCCGCGGCCCTGGAGCTTCCCTGGACCCGAGGTGAGTTTCGGATCCCTCGCCCCACGCCCCTCGCCCCGGGCTCCCGGAAGACGGTCCCGCCCCGTCGGGCGGTGGGAGAGACCCCCGCAGGGGGCGGGGAAGAGGCGCTCGGCGGCGGGTCCTGCTCCCCGGGGAAGGCCGGACTCCCCGGTACCCGCCCCCTGTGCGTCGCCAGTGTTAGCATTATTGCATCTGTTTTTTCTCTGAATAGTTCGAAAGACCTCACAAGCGTCATGACTTGTCATTCCTAGTTTAAAAATTGAGGTTTTATGGAAGCAAATCACTAACGCACCTGACTAGATGTAGGAGCATTCCCTAAGATCACCTAACACCTAGTCCCCAGTCGTCCTACGGCTGTCTTTTCCAACCGATGTGCACCAACTAGGATCCAGCTAAAGACTATTCATTGCAAGCAGTTGTCTTTTAACATTTAAAAACGAGTCCTGCCTTTCCCCTCGCTTCTCCCCGTCCGTTGAAGGGAGGAGTTGACAGACCTCCAGGAGGAGAGCACCGTCGTTTCTGGATTTACCTGCGGTTCCTCTACTCGTCGTTGCAGTTGGTCTGCTTCGGGTTGTATTTTACAACACAAGTGGTTTACGATTTTTGTGATCTCTCTGTTGCTAACGCGCTGAAGCTAATAAGAAAAATGCTCTTTTATGCTTTTTCCTCCCGTGTTTTTAGTTCAGCTAAGGAACAGGAGGACGCATGTGTTTGCTGCCTGGCACCTCATTGACAGTATCTGTGAGTTCTTTAGTGGGTTATAGGTAATTCTAGGAGCTGACTATTAGGGGTGGCTGAGTAGGTTGAGCGTCCGACTCTTGATTGCCGCTCAGGTCATGATCTCATGGTTTGTGGAATCGAGCCCCAAGTCGGGCTCTGTGCTGACAGTGTGGAGCCTGCTTGGGATTCTACCCCACTCACTCTCTGTCTCTCTCTGTCTCTCTTTCTTTCTCTCTCTCTCTCTCTCTCTCTCTCTCTCTCTCTCTCAAAATAAGTAAATAAACTTAAAAAAAGAAAGAAAGAAACTGAATATTTGATTTAGGATGAGCTCACTTACTTCCTCCAGGAGTCTGCCTGAACACACCTCCAAAATCATGCCTTGTATTTCACCAAATTGTAATTCTCTCCCCTTGAGCTATAAACTCTGTAAACCCAGCTCTTAGCACAGCTCCATAAACATCTGTCCAAAGACAAGCATTTTTGTACAGTAAAAATTAAGCTGTTTTGCCTTTCAGTTGTATTTTTCAGAGTTAAACAAACTTGAAGAATACATTACTCAGGCGGAAGTCTTTCTGGATCCCCTGCGACGGCCTCCCTCCCCACTCTTCTTTCCCCTCTGGGCTTTTCGGCTTGCACTTTGGCTCCACCGTCATTCCTTAAGCTCATTCGCCATCCAGTAGCACAGCTTCTTAAAACATGAATCCAGTCTCTTCACTTCCCTTCGTAAAAGCCTACTGTGACTTTTGCGCTTCAGATGAGACCCATGCTCCTGGCCCTGCACGATCCGGCTTGTCTTGCCGGCCTAATTCTTTGCCACTCTTCACTCTTCTGTCTGTGTCCGCTCCAGCCTTTCATGCGTGTGACCACATGGGCCTTGAACGGTGTCACGTGCTCTTCCTGTCCCCCATCTCTGCTTTTTGCGTGGCTCACCTCCTTTTTGCTGTTAAGGGCTCAGCTTACACGTTTACCTCCCACCCGCCTGTCTTAACAGGTCCTCCATTTATTTGGTAACTCAGTGGTTGGTTTTCCTCACAGTACTTCCCACAACTGTCACTGTATCATTTGCCTCCTCGCTTTTACCATTGTCGCTCTTACTTTTGTTTTGTCTTTCATAAGCCCCAGCAAAACAGGGGCGGGCTCTGTCTTCTCGACGATTGTATCTCTGGTGCCTCGCTGAGTGGCCTGATGCATTGTAGGTGCTCAGGGAACGTTTACAGAGTAAGATGAGTGAGGAAATGGCAACATCGATCTAGCACACAGGAATCGACATCAGAAGAAATCAAATAGGAAAACTTTGAAACTTTGAGTGTGTAACAAAAACGGCACCAAATCTGTCCGCTATATTTTAGAAATGCAAGTTGTCAAAACTCAATTTCTTGCAGTTGTAGGACAGAAGTTCCTGGTAAAACTGAGGTCCCCCTTTCCTTGCTGGCTGCCAGCAGGACACTGGTCTCAGCTTCCTTTACACGTGGCCCCTTCCTCCAGCAACCAGCCAGCAAATGTGCATCAAATCCTCCTCATGCTTCAAATCTCTGACTTCCTCATCTGCTACCAGCCAGAGAATAGTCTACATTTAAAGAGATCATGTAAGGGAGCACCAGGGCGGCCCAGAGGGTTGAGTGTCTAACTCTTGATTTCAGCTCAGGTCATGATCCCCACCCCACCCTCCGTTGGGCTACACATGGAGCCTGCTTGAGATTCTCTCTGCCTGTGTCCCCTCCCCTACTCATGCTCTCTCTCTCTCTCTCTCTCTCTCTCTCTCTCTCTCTCTTTCTGTCTCTAAAATAAAATTTAAAAATTTTTAAAAAGTCATAGAAGTAGTGTAGCCCCACCCAGAGATCTATCTTCCTCTCATAAGGTCCACTAATTAGTAACCTTAATTATGTTGCTGCGTGAACTGGAGAGACTCCCTGGCCCTGAGGCTTTCACCTAGTAATCCCAAGGATGTCACCAAAGGGTCTTGGTCACATAAAGAATTCAATGACGGGGGCACCTGGGTGGCTCAGTTAAGCATCCGACTTCAGCTAATGTCATGATCTTGTGGTTTGTGGGTTAAGCCCCACGTTGAGCTCTGTGCTGACAGCTCAGAGCCTGGAGACTGCTTCAGATACTGTGTCTCCCTCTCTCTCTGCCCTCCCCCACTTGTGCTCTGTCTCTCTCTCTCTGTCTCTGTCTCTCTCTCTCAAAAATAAGTAAACATTAAAAAAAATTTTTTTAACTCATTACATTTGGTTCATCAGATGTGTATCAGCTACCTGCTTCCTCCTAGGAAATCAGATGACACCAAATTGTACTTAATTGAATCAGGGCACTTAATTGAATAAATCAGGTAAGTAAAACATTGAAGAAAGTTCCATCCATAATTTTATGGCAAATGTAGACTTGTACGTCTTCTAGGCATTTTGTCATAAGAGGTGTTTGAGATCTGTAGCAAGTTGGGATGTGATCGGGAGTGGAGAGAGACCTGGGAGCACCAGATAATGCTGACAGATCCCTGGGGGGGGGGGGGGTGGAGGGGGGAGCTTGGGGAGAAGGGAAAGAGGGTGTTTCCCGTCCTTCTTCCCTTCCTGTTCCTTGCCACGTCTTGATGAAATGAAAAGGGAAAATTCATTTCTTGGTCCACAAACCTCCATGAGTAAAGACGGGTTCAGGGCGGCATAAGAGCAGGAGGTAAGATCTCACCCGGCAGCTGTGGGGAGAACAGACAGAGGCTGCCCGCCTGTGGCTTTGGGTGTGTGGAGGATTTGCCTGCGCTGCTCCGGGGTTCTTGGCAGCATTAAGCATAATCACAGAACAGTTGTTGCCTGTAAATGTAACCCCGTGGTAATCCACACTTTTAACAATCATGAAGTTAAATGCAAATCCATAGTTAGGACTTCTCAGACTTACAGTCTTCTTGGACCGAAGACTCAAAAAACCTTTACTGCAGTAAAGAGTAAAAACAATGCAGTTGGCCGTGGACATTGGCAAAGCATAAGCTCCAGTCTCTGTGACTCTCCCGTTTTCTCAACACCATGACGTTGTTCATGTAGATATCACACGAGCGTCTGTCTCCCCCACCGTAAGCGCACACGAGCGTCTGTCTCCCCCACCATAAGCACCATAAAGGCAAGGACCAAGTCTGTTTCCTCTCACCGCTCTGACCTGAGCACTATGCCAGGCATCTGGTCAGCACATGTATTTGGATGAATGGGATAAATGCATTTTCCCGCAATAAAGTACAACTGGAAAACTTGTAAATTCTCTCAGACATTGATAATTCTATTTTTTAATGTTTATTTTTGAGAGAGAGAGAGGCAGCAAGTAGGGGATGGGCAAAGAGAGAGGGAGACACAGAATCCGAAGCAGGCTCCAGGCTGTGAGCTGTCAGCACAGAGCCCGACACGGGGCTCGAACTCACAAACTGCAGGATCATGACCTGAGCCAAAGTCGGACGTTTAACTGAGCCCCCCAGGCACCCCAGTAATTCTGTTAACACTGGGCTGAGGCCATGTATAAAACTCAAATGCTACCATTAAAGTAAACTGTCAGTGTAACCACCATTCGGCCTCCCAGCTTACAGTCCACAACCCTGCAACATATTCTCACGATTTCCTTCCTGAATCTTCCTCAGTATTTCTAAACACAGATCTAATGCTGTGACAGTGACACGAAAGCCTCACTGCCCCTCAGTTTTCCATAGGATAGAGTCTAAACATCTCAGCCTGGAGTTCAAGGCTGTTTTCTGTTCCCACCTTACCTCTTCCCACACGTTTTCTGCCCACACCCTGTAATCTGTAGTCCAGCCACCAGCACCCACACCGGTCCCTACATCTTCTGTGCCCTGTAACCTTAGAGAGCTTTGGTCCTGTTGGGTCTCCTCCCGTCGCCCTCTCTTTGCCTGACAAATTCCTGTTTGTTATTTTAGGCCTAATTCAAATGCATTTGCCCCTAAGCCACATGTTTTCACTGCTCCGTACCCAGTCAGAATGATCTTTTCCTACTCTTTGCTTTCTGGATTATTTGGTTAAATCCTCTGTTATAGCACTCATCACTTGATTTTTTTTTCACATTTATTTATTTTTGAGAGACAGAGACAGAGCGAGAGCAGGGGAGGGGCAGAGAGGGAGGGAATCACAGAATCAGAAGCAGGTTCCAGGCTCTGAGCTGTCAGCACAGAGCCTGATGCGGGGCTCGAACCCACGAGTCGTGAGATTGTGACCTGAGCCGAAGTTGGACGCTCACCCGACTGAGCCACCCCGGCGCCCCCATCATTTGATTTTACAGCTAGTCTTGTGTGTCCTGTTCTTTACCTGAGGCTACTGTGTATTGACTGTCTAGCAGGTTTTTAAATCACTATTTATTTTTGTTTGTTTTCTCGCAATAAGAATTTCAAGTGATACAAAAATCAGGAAAAGTAGAGAGTATTCTGTGTAAAGTAGATTTCCCTTGTTCTTGTTCTGCACCTGCCTGGTTCCCTCCCCAGTGGCCAAGGCCGTGTCTCAGTTTTTCGTGGCCATAATAACATGGTGTAACAACCGTAAAACTTGGCGGCCTGCAGCGATACACATTTATTTAGCACAAGAATCTGTGGGGTGCAGCTGATTGGGCAGGGCTTACCCGCGTATCTGCAGCGAGCTGGGGGGCCGCCGAGCGGCTCGGCAGACGCGTCCAGGCTCACACGTCTCGGGGCCAGCTGCCTGGCAGCTGAGCCGGGAGTGTCCGTGTGCCTCTGTCATGGGGGGGGGGGGGGGCAGTGGGTCCTCCTCCTCACGGTCGTGGAGAGCAAGCCCGGGGGCTGTGTCACACAAGTTCTTCCCAAACCTTTGTTTGTGTCACATTTGCTGATGGCACAGTGGCCAGGTCCGGTCACGTGGTTGAGCACAGACTCCCAGTGGGAAGGCGCTGGAAAGAGTGAGGAGGCCGGGCGGTTATGTGCCACATGCTTTTCTCCAGATTCTGGACAAAGGTAAGTAAAAGCCTAGATGTACATTCGTGAACATAACGGTAGCACGATGTTCGTTGTTGCCGTGCTTTACTTTTTCTCCCGGCACTTTTTCACTTCCATGAATACATAATGTTTTATCGTCAGGTGTGTGCTCTTCAAGAAGAGCAGGCCAGGGAGCCTTGAATCCGCTTCCCTTGCCCGGGCTGCGGCGAGCCTTCTGAGCGGGATGGCTTCGGCGGAGGAGCAGCCCGGACTTAGAGCCGTGAAGGTGGAGGAGGACCGTGTCTGGGACCAGGAGACCTTCCTTCGAGAGAGCGGCATTTCTACTCAGGAGGCCTCCCGCCAACTTTTCAGGCACTTTTGTTACCAAGAGTCCCCCGGGCCCCGCGAGGCGCTGCGCCGGCTCCGCGAGCTGTGCCGCCAGTGGCTGCGGCCCGAGACGCACAGCAAGGAGCAGATCCTGGAGCTGCTGGTGCTGGAGCAGTTCCTGACCGTCCTGCCCGCCGAGCTCCAGGCTCGGGTGCGGGAGCACCATCCGGAGAGCGGGGACGAGGTGGTGACGGCGCTGGAGGGTCTGGAGAGGGAGTTCAGTGAGCCTGAAAACCAGGTGAGAGTAGGAAGATGGGCTCCCAGACGCCGCGCACCGAGTGACCCGGGCCAGCTGGCTGCAGCCAGTTCTCAGTTGCTGTGTAACAAACTACCCCCAAGCGTGATGGCTTAAACAACCCCAGCACTACCTCACGGACCCTGTGCGTCAGGACCTAGGGAGCTGCTTAGGAGGGTCTCTCGCGGGGTTGCAGTGAAGATTTGTTTTCTTAACTTGGATTGTCTTTTTACCAGTCCTCTGAGGCTGGGGTGATCTAACCCACTCTCCTGAGGTGGAGAGGGAAACTGAGGCATAGAGCAACAGGGCCTTACAGTGAGTCAGGGCCACAGGCCCCCCGTTAATCCCGCCACCCAGAACCCAGACACGGTGAGGCGAGGTGTAGCGCCGGGGTCGCTGGAGTGGGTGGCCGTAGGGCTGGGGCCTGTTCCAGCCCCGTGCACAGGGGAGCCCCCTTCCGGCTTGCCTGGGGCTGGTGGATCCACTTCTGAGACTGCTCCCCCCGTGGGTGCTGGTGGGCGCCCCAGTTCCTCACTGGTGTTGGCCGGAGGGCTTAGTTCTTTGCCGCGTGGGTTTCTGCCTCGGCTGAGTGTCCTCACCCATCAGCTGTCTTCCCTGAGAGAGACAGACAGACAGACAGACAGAAAAGGAGCATGAGGATAGAGCCGCAGTGCTTTGTATGACTCAGTCTCAGCAGAAGTTGTAGACCATTGCTTCTGAGTCTCTAAGTACAGCTCACACTCAAGAGGAGGGAATCGGGCAGGAGTAGGGATTGAACTCTGGGCCTGTCCCCATGCCGTCCCTCTACACAACGTTTCAGACGGTTCCTTCCATAGTATATTAGCCTGGGCTCCCGTGTCCCTCTCTTATGAACCCAAATATACCTACCTGCCTCCAGGCTCCAGACGATGCCCCTGGCCATTCAGAAGTGCTGTCAGAGGATGGGGTGCATGTGAAGGCCAAGCAGGAATCAAGAACCATCCAGCTTCAGGCCACGGTGACACAGCTCCAATGTGAATCTCTTGGTCCCCACAAATTTGGGGAACAAGGTAAGGACTTTGATGGGCCCACCTGGGATCTCTGGTGGCCCTGTGTAGGGTAGCAGTTAAGACCGTGGACTCTGGGGTCAGAGTGCCTGTGTTGTAACTTAAGCACGGCCACTTAGCAGCTCTGTGACATTGGGCAGGCCAGGTGGCCATCCGGCACCTTTGGTTGACGCATCCATGGGATGGAAATAAATCATCACAGTCCCAGAGTCGTTTGGGGATTTGCTGAGTTAATGTGTGTGAAAGAGGTGGAACCGCGCCTGCTCACACACCTCCTTTCGGGAGCCTCGCCCTCTCCGGGGCCCCTGCAGCCATCGCAGCAGCGCTCCTGACCCCGCTCTGGTCTCAGGCTCCTCCGGAGCCCTTGTCTTCCTCAGAACGCGTGTGCTTGGACAGGATCTTCCGATGCCCCGTCCCGTGGCTGTGCTGCCCCTAAAGGACAAAGACGTGACGTTGTCCGTGCACTTACCGTTCCAGGTGCCGACGCTGTACCAGAAAGCCAGGAGTCGGCCGTGCGGCAAGAAGTTTTGAAGGAAATGGAGCGTTTTGGAAATAGCCGACTCCAAAGAGACGCTCCCCTGGACTCCCAGTGCCGGGAAGCTTGGAAGCGGGAGAGCAGGGCGGGAAAGCCGAGGGGACGCGCCGCCGGAGAGCGACCGCACAGGTGCAGCGAGTGCGGGAAAGGCTTCGCTCAGAGCTCGGTCCTCACTCAGCACCAGAGAACCCACACCGGGGAGAAACCCTACGAGTGCGAGGAGTGCGGGAGAGCCTTCAGCCAGCGCTCCGGCCTGGTCGAGCACCAGCGGAGCCACACCGGGGAGAGGCCCTACGAGTGCGAGGAGTGCGGGAGAGCCTTCAGTGCCAGCAACGGCCTCATCAGACACAGGAGGATCCACACGGGGGAGAAGCCCTACGGCTGTGAGGAGTGCGGGAGAGCCTTCCGCCTGAGCTCGTACCTCGTTCAGCACCAGAGGATCCACACGGGGGAGAAGCGCTACCGCTGTGGCGAGTGCGGGAAGGCCTTCAGCCAGAACGCGGGGCTCTTCCAGCACCTCCGCGTCCACACGGGGGAGAAGCCCTTCCAGTGCGGCCAGTGCGGCAAGCGCTTTAGCCGGCGGACCCTGCTCGGCAAGCACCAGAGGAGCCACACCGGGGAGAGACCGTACACGTGTGGCGAGTGCGGGAAGGCCTTCGGCCACCACTGCAACCTCATCAGGCATTTTAGAATCCATACCATTGCCAAACCGGACTAATTCCCCGGGCCCCCAGACTCCTAGATGGGGCCGTCTCGGAGAGTCGGCTTTTCACGTGGCTCTTTTGGTTTTGGCCAAATTTACGGTGCTCCGGAACGAGTAGCTCGTCTGCAGACTCGGTGCCGGGGTCTCCTGGTGAACGGCCGTGGTTGTGGGCGGTTCCGGGCACCCCCCTTCTTCCCGATCCTTCGGTTCCTTTCTAATGATTTCCCTCAAAAGAGACCGAAATCACCTGGAGATAAATTGCTGCGGAGGGGCTGTTCTTGGGTGATACTGAATACTGAACAACTCTGAAAAACTGGTTTCCGTGTATGTGTATACGTTTTAAAGATTGGGTAAATCCAGGAGCGCCGGGGGCCTCAGTGTACTCTTTAAAGATGAGGTAAATCCAGGGGTGCCTGGGTGGCTCCGTCGCTTAAGCATCTGACTTCGGCTCAGGTCATGATCTCACGGTTGGTGGGTTCGAGCCCCATGTCGGGCTCTGTGCTGTCAGTTCAGAGCCTGGAGCCTGCTTCGGATCCTGTGTCTCCCTCTCTCTCGGTTCCTCCCCCACTCATGTTCTGTCTCTCTCTGTCTCTCAAAAAATGAATAAACATTAAAAAAAATTTAAAGATTGGGTAAATTCAGAGAATATTAAGACGAGGTGCTTCCCACCCCCCCCCACCCCCCCGTAAAAGTTACATTTTATACACACCTAAAGGTTGGGAAAGAGAATCAGTGCCGTGGTCTCCCCGAGGAATGTGGTGGACGACCATCAGAGGGGGTGGTGTACTCTCTAAGCAGCGTTGTCCGTGGCGTGAAACGTGTGGTCCTGACAGCCTAGAGCGCTGTGTGCCGGGAGATATCTAAGTGCAGGTCGTTACCATATTTCAGGTTTCCAGTTTTGTCGTAAATAATGAGGGGACACTCGAACGCTTGCTCGGTGCACTCTTTCACTTGCCACCTCTCCGTCAGCATTCTTCCCCCGCCTCTGCCTTTTGGAGGTCGGTCGGCGACGTTGAGTGCCCTTGCAAGAATCATGGAGGGGGCTCTGTGGAGGAGGGGGGCCGCTGACCTGGGGCGGCCGCTGACCTGGGGCGGCCTGCTGCTTAACTGGAGAGACCAGCACGCACAGACCGTCTGCTGTCAGAGTTCAGCACGGGCTCTGGCACCAGACAGCGTGGGTTCCAGTCCTGCCCTCTGTTTGTGAGCCGTGCGACCTTGGGTAACTCACTCTAGGCCCTGCGCTACAGTCTCCCCACCTATAACGGGGTGCTAATGGCGCCCTTCGCACGGGGCACATGAGACTAAGTTAACACAGGGGCGCCTGAGTGGCTCTGTCGGTTAAGCGTCCGACTTCGGCTCAGGTCATGATCTCACGGTTCGTGAGTTCAAGCCCCGCGTCGGGCTCTGGGCTGACAGCTCAGGGCCTGGAGCCCGCTTCAGATTCCGTGTCTCCCTCTGTCTGCCCCTCTGCTGCTTGCACTCTGTCTCTCGCATTGTCTCAAAAGTAAATAAACATTAAAAAAAAAAAAAGACTAAGTTAACACAAACTTTGAAACACTGAAGCCAGCTCTCGAAAACTGTGCACTGTGATTTAGAAAAGAAACGATACCATCTAATGAATATAGGTGGCATTGTGAGCGTGCTGGGACTCCCTAGGATATTAAATGCCCCTGCGGGCATTCCTGTTATACTTGTCTCCACAGTCAAAATCTGAGGCAGAATTTCTAAAATGAGGAAGTAAAAGTTCAGCTTTAAAGTATACTGTGCTAAACCTTTGTTTTTGAAGTTTATTATTAAAAAATTAGAATGTGTGTGTGTGTGTGTGTGTGGTTTCCCTTATAGCTCTTACAGTTTAGGGAGGGGGGGTGGCTCTTTAAGTTTCCTTGACTGTTTCATTTGTGAGTAGAACAATTGGCTAAATTCAGATTATCCTAGAATAATGCTTATCAAATTTTAGAGTATCTACAAATCGCCTGGGATCTTAAAATACAGACTCTAATTCCAAAGGTCGGAGCGGAGCCCAGCAATCTGCATTTTCAGCACGCTCCCGGCGCTGCTGCTGGTTCCCAGAGCACCGAGGCCACGAGGCCCTTCGGAAATGCGAAGGGGCGCCAGGCCGGTGCGGTTTCCCTCCCGCCCCCTCCGTCCTGCAGCCTCCGTGGTCGGCAGCGTGTAGTCCCCAGAGCTGTGCTCCCGCGCAAGAGGGCGGAGGGGGAGGCGGTGTCTGGCGCAGGCAAATCCAGCCCGACCTTCACGCGGGGAGTCTGAAAGACGCCCTCCAGGTTCGCCTAGAGAAAGCTGCGGTCCTCGTCCTTCGTGCCTGAGCTGTGCCTGAGCTCCGGGGGTGAAGGCCCAGGGGCTGCCCCGTGCCCACGAGCACACCGCAGACCTGCCGGCCCTCACCCCCGGCCCTCCCGGGGACCCTGGGCATCCAGGACCCAGGGGCCAGGTCCCCGCTGAGGTGTCTGTACCTGCCTCTCCCACATACCGCCCTGAACTGGAGCCTGCCCCTCTGGGGTCCCCACCCCAGGGCTCCGCAAGTTCCCGTCTCCTTCCCTCCTCTATTCGGGAAGGCAAAGAAAAGCCCACAGAGGAGAAAGCAGCCACAGGAAGCCAGAGGGGCAAAGGAGAAAAGCAGGGGGTGGGGGAGAGGAGGCCTTCTCAGGGGTGCAGGGGGAGAGTCTGGAAGAAAGGCCTCATTAAGGGCGATCCTGCAGCAGGGAGAAAATGGAAGGGAGAATCTGGGAATGTTTTCATTTTATTTTTCAGGTTCTGTTTCAATAATCTGGTCCAAGTGTTGCCCAGTAAACTGGGGAGACTCTGGGCCCTGGAGTCTCGACCCAGCCTGTCCCAGAGATGTTTATTTTAAACAGGTTTTCGGTCTGATCAGAAGAATTCAAGGACACAGCAAATGAGCGACACAAGGGGGAAAGTTTATTTAAAAAGTACGCTCTTGAGGGGCGCCTGGGGGGCTCAGTTGGTTTAGCGTCCAACTTGAGCTCGGGTCATGACCTCGCAGTTCATGAGTTGGAGACCCACATCGGGCTCTGTGCTGACAGCTCGCAGCCTGCTTAAGATTCTCTCTCTCTCTCTCTCTCTCTCTCTCTCTCTCCCCCCCCCCCCCCCCCCGCATGCTCTGTGTCCCTAGGGCTTGTGTTTTTTATTGACAGTTGTTAAGGGGGTGGAATATCCATTATTTGAAGCAGGAATTTCTTGGAAGCAGGATTTTTTGGTTGGTTGTTTGTTTTGGGCCTTTTCTTCATTATTTGGTCAGGGGTTTCTGGCCTACCTTGTCAGTAATCTTGGGCCTGTGCTTTGTTCTGGAATGCTGCCAGGACAGGTCTCTGACCCTCTCCATAGCTGGCCCTGACTTCCCCTTTGCTAACCTCCTGCTACTCTAAGTTTCATTAATATTTGTGGAAAAAACATGGGGTGCCTGGGTGGCTCAGTTGGTTGAGTGTCCGACTTCAGCTCAGGTCATGATCTCACGGTTCATGAGTTTGAGCCCCGTGTTGGGCTCTGTGCTAACAGCTCAGAGCCTGGAACCTGCTTCAGATTCTGTGTCTCCTTCTCTCTCTGCTCCTCCTCCGTTTGCGCTCTCTCAAAAATAAATAAACATTAAAAATGTTTTTTAAATATATTTGTGGAAAAAACATTTAAAGACCCAATTTCCAAATATCTCCCTTTTATTAAAACAAATCTAATCATAAGATAGCATTATAATTTATGGATCTATTAATTACTTATTTTCCATTTTCCAGTTAGAACATGGCCCGTTTTATCCAAAGATACCAAATGCTACGGCAACAAACAAACCAAGCGAAGCCCAGAGTGTCTCTATGAGTGTTGGTTCCTCACGAAAGTTGAGGCTTTACTGACTGACCCAAATGGCTTCCTAGTTTCTGATCGCTTAGTCTTCTAGCCGGTTTTCTGTAATGCTGTGCACAAGACACTAATCCAGACATGTCGAAAAGAACTCCACTTGGGACATCTGAGACTCTGGTTTTCCTTACATTTTCCCGTTAGTAAGGACTTGCAGGTATAGGCTCATATGTATTGTCCGTAAAGCCTGCCAGAGTTCCCTGGGGGTGGGAGTTGGTTTTCCAGGAGTTTTGGAACACAGTTCTCTGTTCCTTTTAGTTTTATTTTTTTATTTTATTAAAATTTTTTTTAACGTTTATTTATTTTTTATTTTTATTTTTGGGACAGAGAGAGACAGAGCATGAGCGGGGGAGGGGCAGAGAGAGAGGGAGACACAGAATCGGAAACAGGCTCCAGGCTCCGAGCCATCAGCCCAGAGCCTGACGCGGGGCTCGAACTCACGGACCGCGAGATCGTGACCTGGCTGAAGTCGGACGCTTAACCGACTGCACCACCCAGGCACCCCTAAAGTTTATTTTTGAGAGAGAGACAGAGTGCACGCGGAGGAGGAGCAGAGAGAGAGGGAGACACAGAATCGGAAGCAGGCCCCAGGCTCTGAGCTGTCAGCACAGAGCCCGAGGCGGGGCTCGAACTCACGAACTGTGAGATCGTTACCTGAGCCGAAGTCTGATGCTCAACGCACTGAGCCACCCAGGTGCCCCTAATTTGTTTTATTTTTAGACTAGGGCTTGAATAAGATCTAAAGATATTAAACGGGGTAGATAGGGTGCTGCCTGTGAATGTCACTTCTAAACAGCTGTAATACACTCTCATGTGTCTCAGTTTCTCCCAGCAAGGCCTAAGGCCGTCTAGGGGGCTCAGAGCACTGGACAATCAGTCCTTATGGATGCGTCCCCGGATAAACCAATCATGAATTACCTTAGGAGACAGGAAATTCCTATGGGAGAGCTAAATCTCAAGGAATTCCTCAGATACTCCCGCTAGGCTTTCAGTCACCTGAAAGCACCATTTGGCCAGAAGAAGCAAGTGTCCCTTCATCTGAGCTGTGATTCAGTCTCTCACTTTTCTAACCAGAAAATTTTATTCGAGCCTTACATTAATAACATCAATTAGTATAATGCTAAATTAAGACAACCAACCATAAACTTCCCCCTCTAGGTTATCCCCACTTAGAGAACATTACCTGTAACCTTTGACCGCTCAAATAACAAGCCCATCAACTCAAATTGAGGAGGTCTGGAGAGCGGGAGAACACACCAGATACACCTTGGAGGGGCCGCGAAGTCAGGGGTATAAAGGGCCCGTGCTGGTACCCGCTGTGCTTTCCTCCGAGCACTCCCGTGGTTTTCAGGTAAGTTGCTCTGAGCTCCTACCGGCTACACCAAGAAATGTTGGGCGCAGAATGAACAAACCTTTTAGAATTTCTTTACAAAAGGAAGAGTTTTTAATTAGAGCCCAAGTTAGGACAGCTGCCAGGGATACACAATCTTCAAAAAGGGCTCTGGTAAGGGAGTGTTTGGTGTTGCGGTGTATGTTTTTACATAAAAAGTTGCAAGTCATCGGGGAGCTTATGGAACTGTTTTAGTATTTACAGGGCAGCATGGCTTTAAACTTACTGCAGCCAGGGATGGTGATTCCTTTTTCTTTTGTGTTCAGAATGCTTTTTGGTAACTTTCACCAGGCAGAGGTATAATGTGTGTTCAGGGCAGAAAGAGAGCCCCTGCTTTGAGGTTTTGCCCAGTTGTTCTGACTTTGGCAAATGTTAAAGTATAGCTTCCCTGGGAGTCCAGGAGCAGGGCCCACAAACATGAGAAGCTGAAAATTTCCTTTATCATGGGAGGTGAGGGAGTCCCTCGGTACAATGTGGGAAGAGGGTACGCCTCCCAGCAAAGGGATGAGGTGGAGCAAAGGCCCTAAGGGAAGGAATGAAGATAGCTTTCCATTGGGTTTGTGTAACGATCTTCACCTTCCCGCAGAAGGGGCGGCCATGGGCATTCACCATGGGCCTTTATAACTGCGTAAACTGAGCCCCGCATTGGCTTCATGTTGTACTTGATGTTCATATTTGAGGCTGACTGACGCCCCCATCTAGTGTCTCCTATTAAGTGCCTGGAAACTTTGTGCACCTGGAAAGTAGCTTTTTCCTTCCTCATCTAGAAGGAGTAGGTGGTGCGTCACGCACAGGTATCAGTGTCATTGCTGGGAGACTCGCAGCGTCCGGAGCCCACAGCCTTCGCGCGCACGGGAGAACACGGCGCTGAGCGTGGGGACAGGTCCGACGGCCGGCGAGCGGCAGGTAGGGGACGGGGAGAAGATGGGTGGGGGCGGGGAGGGGACGGGCGGGGCAGGTGGGGGACGGGGGGGCGCTGGGGTCCGGCGGCAGGCGCAGAGAAGTACGCTAGTTTGTCAGCACAGCGCAGGTGTTCGTATTCTGCAGCTGTGTGCCCGCGGACGAGCTCCTCACGTCTCTGTGCCGCTGTGGAGAGGCTGAAGGCTGGGGGGGGCGGGAGGGCGCATCTCAGGAGGCAAGGCAACAGGTGAGAAACCCATTCCTGCGGCAGGTGAGAAGTGGGATGGGGCCGGAAACTGGAAGGCTAGGGCCAGCCTGGCTTCCTACGGGAGGTCCGCTTTGGGGGGGGTGGGGAGTGGGGCACTTCTTACTCCTCCACTGGCCGCCCGCGAGGAGGCCAAAGAGCGGACACAGCCTCCGAGCAGCCTAGAGAGGCAGCGGAAGTGGCCGGACGTGCGCCGGAAGGGGGTCCGCGCGGCCTCGCCTGCCCGGCTCCGGAGCCTCGGTGGTAGCCCCGCCGCGGCCGGGTGAGCGCGGGCCTCGGCCCCGGGGTGACGGCACAGAGCGCTAGGGTGCGCGCCCGCGGGCCGCGTGGGCATGACGCGGTGCCTCCCTGGGCTCCGAGCCGTGTCTGGGAGGAGCGCTAATCCCCTCAGGCGGCCGGGCCGCACTTTCGTCCCTACGGCCCTCCTAGAGCGGAGGGCGCGCGTTGCGGGCTGCTCCCCGTGGGCTGGCGTGGAGGTCGTGTCCCGTGGTCGCTGCTGGGGACGACATCGCCGGCCGGACTCGCGCATGGCCGAGAGTGACGAGCGGCTCCCCGCGCACGTGTCGGCGCGCTTGCCGTTCGCGTCTACCGCTTGAGGTTTTCCTCGAGGGTGTCCCAGCCCATGTCTGTGAGTGCTGCTACTTACATGTGGCGGCGTATGTTTACACGGTGTAATATTGTGTGTGTGTGTGTGTGTGTGTGTGTGTGTGTGCGCGCGCGCGCGCGCGCGCGCATGCTGTGTACCTACCGGACGTACGTGTGCGTGGTCACTGCGCTCGGGCGTCCTCACTGCTTTATAGAACACACCTCCTTTATCACGCACTTCGGTATGTGATCTCCTTCAATTAAACGATGATGGTAAAAGTGTACTTTATTATGCCCACGCACCCATGCTTCCCGCTTTGTGTTTTGGATACTGACCCTTTACGGGATATGTCGTTTGTAAATCTCTTCCATTCATTGTTTTGTCTCTTAGATGGTTTCCTTTGCTGCACAGGAGCCTTTTATCTCCACGTGCTCCCCGTAGTTTATTTTTGCTTTAGTTTCCCTTGTCTCGGGAGACACATCGAGAAATATTTTGCTGCCACCAAGGTTGAGAAATTACTGCCTATGCTCTTAACCTAGGATTTTTATGGTTTCAGATCATATATTTACGTCCTTAATTTATCTTGGGGGCATATTTTCATCTGTGGTGAACAAAGGTCGTCTGGTTTTATTCTTTTGCATGGAGCTGTCCAGTCCCAACACCATTTGTGAGGAGAATTTTCTCCATTGTATATTTTTGCCTCCTTTGTCGAAGTTTAATTGACCATATAATCTTGGATTTCTTTCCTGGATCTCTATTCTGTTCCAGTGCTTTATATGTCTGTTTTTGTGCCGGCACCATACTGTTTCAATTAGTACAGTTAGGGAGAATAGCTTGAAATCTGGGATCGTGACACCTCCAGGTTTGTTTTTTCAACGTTTTGGCTATATGGGGTCTTCTGTGGTTTCTATACAAATCTTAGGATTATTTGTTCTGGTTCTGTGAAAAATGCTGTTGGTGTTTTCATACTGGTTGCATTAAGTCGGTATATTGCACTGGGTAATATAGATCTTCTAAGAGTAATTGTTCTCCCGCTCCAGGAGCGTTCATGTTTTATTTATTTTTGAGAGAACACGTGTGTGCAAGCAGGGGAGGGGCAGAGAGGGAGGGAGACACAGAATCAGAAGCAGGATCCAGGATCCCAGCTGTCAGTCCAGTGCCAGATGTGGGGCTCCAACCCACAAACCATGAGATCATGACCTGAGCCGGTGCTTAACTGAGCTGCCCAGGCTTCCGGGGAGCATGGACTGTTTGACTGTTTGTGTCATTGTCAGTTTATTTCACCAGTGTTCTTATAGTTTTCAAAGTACAGCTCTTTTACCTCCTTGGTTAAGTTTGTTCCCAGGTATTTGATTGTTTTTGGTGTAATTGTAAATAGGGTTGTTCTAATTTCCTTCTACTGCTACTTCATTATAAGTGTACTGATTTTTGTTTTCTGCAACCTTACTGAATTCATTTATCAGTTCTAGTTTTCTGGTGGTGTCTTTAGGATTTACTCCATGTAGTGTCATGTCATCTGCAAATAGTGAAAGTTTTCTTTTTCCTTACCAATTTGGATGCCTTTTATTTCTTTTTCTGGTCTGATTGCTGCTGCTAGGACTTTGAATGCTATGGTGAAAAAAGTGGTGAGAGTGGGCATCTTTGTCTTGTTTCTGATCTGAGGAGAAAAGCTCCCCCCCCCCCCCCCCCCCGTTGAGTTTGATGTTAGCTGTGGCTTTTTCATATATAGCCTCTATTATGTTGAGGTATGTTCCCTCTAAACCTTCTTTGTTGAGGGTTTACACTATGGATGTCGTACTTTGCCAAATGCTTCTTCATCTATTGAAATGGGTCATATGGTTTTTACCCTTTGTCTTGATGTGAGGTAGCATGTTGATTTGCAAATGTCAAACCACATTTGCATCTGAGGGATAAATCCCACTTCACTGTGATGCATACTTTCTAAAATATATTCTTGGAATCAAACTTGCTAATATTTTGAAGATTTTTGTGTCTGTGCTCATCTGAGATATTGGCCTGTAGTTTTTCTTTTTTGGTTAGTGGTATCTTTGTCTGGTTTTGGTATCTGGGTAATGCTGGCCTCATAGAATGAATTTGAAAGCTTTCCTTCCTTTTTTTTTTTTTTTTGCAATTGTTTGGAAGAGTAGATGTTAACGCTTCTTTAAATGTTTGGTAGAATTCACCTGTGAAACCATGAGGTCCTTGACTTTTTTTTCTTGGGAGCTGATTACCAGCAATGAAATTTGAGTCTGTAATCATTCTGTTCAAATTTTCTACTTCTTCTTGATACAGCTTTGGGATGTTACATGTTTTTAGGAGTTCATGCATTTCTTCTAGGTTGTCCAACTTGGCATGTAATTTTTCATCATATTCTCTTAATCCTTTGTATTACTGTGGTATCGGGTGTCAGCTGTTTTTTTTCCGATTGTGTTTGAGTCATTTTAGGAGTCTGGTTTAAGGTTTATCGATTTTTGTTGATCATTTCAAAGAAACCATCTCCTGGTTTCATTGATCTGTTTGTTTTTTGTTTTTTGTTTTTTTTTTTTTATTAAGTAGTCTTCATGTTCAGTGCAGAGCCCAACACAGGGCCTGAACTCACAACCCTGAGATCAGTCCCTGAGCTGAGATCGAGTAGGATGCCTAGCCCACTGAGCCACCTAGGTGCCCCTGCTGTAATCTTTCTTACCTTTCTTCTACTGATGTTGGAATTGGCTTTTTTTTTTCTTCTTCTTCTTCTTCTGGCTCCCTTAGGTGTAAGGTTAAATGGTTTTTGAGATTTTACTTTTTGTTGTAGGCTTGTATTGCTATAAACAAACCGCTTGTGCATTTCAAAGATTTTTGTCCTAAATGTTTTCATTTTCATTTGTTTCCATGCTTTAAAAAAAAATTTCCTCCATGATTGCTTGTGTGACCCATTCATTGCTTAGTAGCATGTTATTTAACCTTCTTTTATAGGTGTTCTTTCCAGATTTTTTTCATGGTTGATTTCTAGTTCCTCAGCATTGTGATGGGGGTGCAGGAAATGCATAGTATGACTTCGGTCTATTTGAATTTGTTGAAATTTGTGATCTATTTCAAATAGTGTTCTGTGTGCACTTGAGAATAAGTGCATTCTGCTGTTTTAGGATGGAATGTTGTAAATGTATTTGTTAGATCCATCTGATCCAATGTGTCGTTCAAAGCCACTTTTTCCTTGATGTTCTGTTTGGATGATCCATTCGTGTATAGGGAGTAATAAAGTCCCCTATTAGTATATTATTATGGCTACTTCCTTTATGTTTGTTACTAGCTTCTCTGTTTTGGTGATTATGATTATATAGTGTCCTTTCTTCTTGTAACAATCTGTATTTTAACACCTATCCCTTTGAGTTAGTGTTCTTGTATTTGGGGGGTAAATACCCCATAGTGCAATCCTTGAATCACAGGGCAATTCTGTTTTTAATATTTTGAGGAACCACCGTGCTTGTTTTTCATAATGGCTGCACCAACTTGCATTCCCAGCAACAGCGCAAGAGGGTTCCTTTTTCTCCAGTTCGGCAAGGACACTTATTTTTTGTGTTAATTTCTTGTTAATTTTAACCATTTTGAAAGGTGTTAGGTGATACCCCATTGTACTTTTGATTTGCATTTCCCTGATGGTGAGTGATGTTGAGCCTCTTTTCATGTGACTGTTGACCATCTCGATGTCTTTTTTGGAGAAATGCCTGTTCATGCCTTCGGTTTCTGTTTCATGGTGTTTGTTTTGGTCTTCTGATTATTAGAGTATTTGTTTTGTTGGTCTTGAGTTGTAGAAGTTCTTTATATATTTTGGATAGGTCATTTGCAAATATCTTCTCCAATTTAGTAGGTTGCCTTTAAGTTTTGTTTTCTTTGCTGTGCCGAAGCTTTTAATTTTGATGTAGTCCCAATAGTTTGTTTTTGCTTTTATTTCCCTTGCTCTGGAGAACAATGCTGCTATGGTCAGTGTCCGAGAAATTACTGACTGTGTGCTCCTTTAAGATTTTTAGGGTTTTAGGTCTCACGTTTAGGTCTTTAATCCATTTTTGAGTTTATTTTTGTGTATGGTCCTCCAGGGGCACCTGGCTGGCTCAGTTGGTAGAGTATATGGCTCTTGATTGTGAGTTTGAGCTCCACATTGGGTGTAGAGGTTACTTTAAAAAAAAATCATGGGGCACCTGGGTGGCTCAGCTGGTTGAGTACCCTAATCTTTAAAAAAAATTTTTTTTGATTTTATTTTTGAGAGGCAGAGACAGAGCACATGTGGGGGAGGGGCAGAGAGAGAGGGAGACACAGAATCCAAAGCAGGCTCCAGGCTCTGAGCTGTCAGCAGAGCCAGATGCGGGGCCTGAACTCACAAACCATGAGATCATGACCTGAACCGAAGTCGGATGCTCAACTGACTGAGCCACCCAAGCACCCCAAGTAGCCTACTCTTGATTTAGGCTCAGGTTAGGACTCCACGGTTGTGGGATCAAGCCCCACATTGGGTTCTGCACTAAGTGTGGAGCCTGCTTGAGATTCTCTCTCTCCCTCTGCCCTTCTTTCATGCACACTCACTCTAAAATAATAAAATGAAAAGAAAACCTTTGGGGCGCCTGGGTGGCGCAGTCGGTTAGGCGTCCGACTTCAGCCAGGTCACGATCTTGCCGCGTCAGGCTCTGGGTCGATGGCTCAGAGCCTGGAGCCTGTTTCCGATTCTGTGTCTCCCTCTCTCTCTGCCCCTCCCCTGTTCATGCTCTGTCTCTCTCCCCAAAAAAATAAATGTTGAAAAAAAAAATTTAAAAAAAAGAAAAGAAAACCTTTAAAAATATTTTAAGTAACGTCTACACCCAACATGGGGCTTGAACTCACAACTCCAAGATCAAGAGCAATACACTCTATCAACCTAAGCCAGCCAGGCATCCCCAAAATAAAATTTAATTTTTTTAATTTTTAAAAAATTTACATCAACTTAGCATATATCACAACAGTGATTTTAGGAGTAGATTCCTTAGATTGCTTTAGTTATTTGAGGTCTTTTATTTAGAAAATCTTAGGGTTTTTTTCTAGTTCTGGAAAATGCTATTCATATTTTGGTAAGGATTGCATGAAATCTATAGATTGCTTTGGATATTTATAGATGTTTTAACAGTATTTGTTCTTCCAACCCATGAGCATGGAATATCTTCCATTTGTGTAGTCTTCAATTTCTTTCATCAATGTTCTATAATTTGCAGAGTACAGGTCGTTCACTTCCTTGGTTAAATTTGTTACCTACGTATTATTTTTGGTGCAACTGTAGATAGGACTATTTCTTTCTGCTAGCTCATTGTAAGTGTATAGAAATGCAGATTTCTGTGTATTGATTTTTGTATATTGCTTCCTTACATATTATCAGTTTTAGTAGGTTTTGGTGGAGTCTTTAGGGTTTTCGATACATAGTGTCGTGTCCTGTGCAAACAGTGAGTGTTTTACTAATTCCTTACCAATATGGACACCATGGATACCTCTTATTTATGTCTAGTTGTTCTGGCTAGGACTTCGCAGTGCTATTTCGAATAAAAGGGGTGATAGCAGACCTCCTTGTCTTGCTCCTGATCTGAGGAGAAAAGCTCTGGTTTTCACATTATGTTGGCTATGGATTTTTCATATAAGGCCTTAATTATGCTGAGATATATTCCCTCTAGACCTGCTTTGCAGAGGCTTATGAATCAGCCAATGTACTTTGTCAAATGCTTTTTCTACATCTATTGAAACAGTCACCTGGTTTTTATCCTTTCTTTTATTGTGATGTATCACATTGTTTTGTGAATACTTAACCACACTTGCATCCTGGGAATTAATCCTGCTTGATAGTAGTGTATGATTTTTTAAACTCTGTTGGATTCCGTTTGCTAATATTTTCTTGAGGATTTTTGTGTCTGTGTTCATCAGATATTGGCCCTTAGTTGTTTTTGGGTTTTTTTTTTGGTTTTGTTTTGTTTTGTTTTGTTTTTTTTCTGGTGGTGTCTTTATCTGGTTTTGGCATCAGGGTAATGCTGGCCTCATAAAATTAATTTGGAAGTTTTCTTCCTATTCTATTTTTGGAATATTTTGGGAAGAGTGGGTATTAATTCTTCTTTAAATGTCTGGTAGAATTTTCCTGTGAAGAACTTTCCTGTGAAGCTGTGTGGCCCTGGACTTTTGTTTTCTGGGAGTTTGATTACTTATTCAATTTCATTTCTGGTGACTGGTCTGTTCAAATTTTCTATTCTTTTGCTTTGGGAGGCTAGGTTTCTAGGAATTTGTCCATTTCTTCTAAGTTGTCCAGTTTATTGGCACATATATTTTCCCCAACTGATTTTAACAGGGGCTTTATGTCAGCTTTACTCCTAACTTCTTTTCCTGATGGTGCTGTCGTTACCTGATTTGCTTCATATTTCATCATTTTTCTCAGTTTTCAAAGGCACTGCTTCACTTCCAGTTTTTCCTCTGTAGCACTCTTCTTCAGCATGCTTGCCTGGCCCTTCTCTCCTATGCACCATCTGATCCAGTTTTATACTAAAGCTGAGGTCTTCAGCCTCTTATCACCTAAGGTTTTAAGATCATCTGTACATCATGAGCCCCGCCTTAATTTTTCAATTGTAGATTCAGCATCAGTCTTTGGTTATTATGGCATTGCCTGAATTAAAAAAATAATAATAAAACCTCCACAAAGAATTAAAGAGACACAATTTCCTTCTTTCAATGCACAAATTAATCCAAGTTATTTCCCACATGTTTCACACCAAAATTAGTCATAGAAAAAGGTGTAGCACTCAGTCAATACAATTTTTTAAATTACTTCTTTGAAACTTCAGGTTTGCTTTGGAAGGGTACAATCTGATATATATCTGATTTTATCTTGTTAATATTAGCATTATGCTCATTTTATCTGCCTTAATCTGATAGATTAGCATTGTTCTCCAAGTAGAAATGTGCAACATATCTCCGAAAATCCAAGAGGTCTAGAGAGGTATCTGGGTTACAGGCTCTGTGTAGCTGCCATGCATTGTTCATGGCTACATCAATTATGTAGCTCACTAAAATTGAGTACCATTTTTTGCTTCTTATTCTCACCCTGTATTTGGAAATGATTTCATCCATTTTAGCTACACCTTCCTTGCATTCATCATACAATTTCACTATAGACGGTTGAGCTATCTGATGGATCTCCTCATCATCGGCACAACTTAGCTCACTGGCCGGTTCTATGCCTACGGCATTGGAGCACAGACTGATGATGCCATCTCCATGCCAACGACACAACATTATCTCCTCATTTTCTTCGACTTGGAAATCGAAATACCCCTTCTTCATTTTTTTCATATGTTCTACATTCATAAGGGGACATTTTTCAGTCCTGTTCTCGCGAATTGTTCCTGTTGCCCTCACTCCTTTCTTCTTCAAGGCTGACACCAATTTGACACTTGTAAAGAAGCTATCAAAACACAGGTGATAGGGATATTGGCCTCTCTCTAAAAGGACATCAGCAAAATGCATCACTAGATTTCCACCTAAACCAAGGTTAAGATTCTTATCCACCATCACAGATGATTCTTCTTGATGGGGCTCAAACCAAACCAGATAACCCTGTGTGGTTGTGCCACACCAAATTTTATAGCCAATTCTAATAGGTTTCCCATTCAGGAATTGGTCACTATCAAAGCATTCACACATTGTCTTATCAAAATAATAGTGTTCTTCAAGGGGAGCATAGAGGAGGAAATTTCTATTCATTTGCTTTATGAGAGGCCTCAACTTTGTAAACTTATCTTTTTGATCTAGGTGGTTGTTATCTGCAAAATGTAGGTACGAGAAAATCAATTCAAATCTGTCCCTTCTAATTGCATCTTTGACTAGGTTCTGATCGGTATCAGAGATTTCCCAATACATTCCCCTTCTGGGACGCCTCACAAATCCACTCAAAAGCAAGATCCCAAACAGACACCTTATTTCCTGAACTGTGACTTCCAAGTTGACATTTTTCTGAGATGCATAATTATTGGTTTCATTGACAATCAAGCTGAATGTTTCGTCATCAAAAAATAATTCAAAGAGTTCTACTGGGTTCAACTTTTCGCTTTTGAGATTCAAAAGTCCAGAATCCAGTGCTGACCAGCTTGGAAAGTTGGGTTTAAGGTCTCTTTTGGTCCAATTCTTCTCTGGGACGTTTGATATCTTTAGCCTTTTTGGAGCAGGGTGGGTCTCAGGCTTGTTCTCTTCTTCTACATCTGAGTCACCAGAAAATGCAAGGCCTTGGAGCAGTTCACTCACTCGAGCTTTGTCCTTTTTTCTCCCTTTTCGGGTAATGTCTCCTGCAGCATATTCCAAGGAGGAGATGTGCATTCGGGCCCACAAGTCACCTGGGTGACGGTCCTTCAGGGTGTTCGTATGTACAACTGTCCTGTCAGTACAGACTGAGGTACCAGGTGGCTGGGGCATACAATCTCTGGAAATGAAAAAATTACCATATTATAAAAATCCTTAGTCTTCCTCACCATGACATCATGAATCTGGTGACACCTAAGTATTCTTCTGCAAAGACTACCCCCTTCTCACTCGTAGGACTTTGGCCAGACCTAACACTGGGGGCCTCCCTCCCAGTAGCTGTTGAGTCTGAAACAAGGAACTGGGCAGCTGAGGGCAGTGTCTCCTCCCCCATCTTCAGGAGCGAGTGGCAGACATCCCATGTTCCTTTGGGCCCAAGTTGAATCACCCCAGCCTCTACAGGGGGAGATGGGCAGAGTCCTCTGCTTCAGGGCTTCCCTGTCCAGTTGAGCTTCCGTCAGTAACGAAGCCGAGGTTTTCCAGAATCCTTTTACTCCTGTAGCTCTATCAATTGACTCTAAACCTGGACCAGGAAGGAGGTTATTTACTGGGCTCCTTCACACCTCTCACAGGATTTCTGAACACAGAAGGATCTACATTCATCTGGTGGACACTCTGCTCTGGGGAGAAACTCAAACTTCCTGTCTTTGAACTGATTTTTATGGGGTTACAAGGAAGCAAGCTAAAGTTACCAAGATGAAACCAACAGGACATTAAACAGTCTAGTTCTAAAAGACTGAAGGGCAAAAAGCAGTGAAAGGAATAGAATTCACACTACATGTATTGACTCATTTCCTTAAAGCCTTTATCATCCGAGGTGTCTCCAGTGTGCTTGTCTGGCCCGTTCAACACACCACCCATCCTAGGGTTCCCAAATACTCTCAACTGCAGGGACCCTCCTCGGCCCTGTTGTCCTGCTCAATCGCTGCCCTCCCCTCTCACCAACTCCTCCCTTCCCTCCCTACTTGTGGACCCCATGATCCATCACAGCAGCCCCTCTCAGGCCAGGATCATCAACCCCCTGCTGCGGTGTCCCTCCTCTAGCCCCAGACCAGCAAAACTTCACCCAGTGGAGACCCTGGCTGGTTCTTCTCAATCCACACCCCAGAGCGAGCAGGGCCGCAGATATCCCACCAGGGACACTGACGCTCCTTCCCTCTTGCCCCTTTATCCCCTTTCCCCACCCTCCACATCTTGGTATCCGCAAACAGAGCCTTGTTTCCTACTCCAAAGAGGACCATTTCTCAGGCAGAAACCTGCTCATGAAACGGTCTGCCTTCCATGGCTCCTGTAACTCCTCCCAGTCTTCTCCAATCCTGTCTGGGCACAGGCACATTCACTTCTCTGTCTGTTTCCTCTCCATCTCCTCTGCATCTAGCAAATTCCTGCCTGGTGCCCGAGTCTTGTTTCAGAGGTCAGTGCTCTGGGACACCTCCTCCAGCATCCCAGGTCTCGGCCGGGTGCCTCTCCATACCCACAGCACAGGCACATGTCCTGCTGCACTGTGGTTCTGTCTGCTCCGCTGTGCCCTCACATGACCCACTGCAGGTGGGGGTCTCTGTCACACAGGCCTCTGAATACAAGTGATAAAATGCTTCCTGAATGAGTGGAAGAAAAAAATATCTAAGTTGGAAACTTCTAAAGATGTGCGTGGAAAATGGTCTTGTCAACCAAACTCTCTTGACCTCTCCTATCAGTTCATCCTGGATTCTCCAAACCGAGTTCTTGATGCATATCTCTGTCTAGTTCACCTTGACCTGTGACACCCAGAGAAAGCTTCCCTAAGTATCTGCTTCATGACAGTGGCAGAGTCGGGGACTTTCCTGCCAATGCCCCTTGCCCTCTTCCCTTTAGCCAGTCAGAGACCCCGTTCTGGGGGCAGCAGTGCGTCCAGGTAAAGGCATGAATTGGTCTAAGCCAGGCATAGTAATGCCATTCCCCTTTCCTTGGTACCCCCTGTCCCCAGCCTCTCTTACAGCCAGAGGTGGTCACAGAAGTCTATTTCTGCCTGTGAGGAACGGGGGAGGGCGGGGGGAGACCTCTCCTTTCGTGGTGCCAGGAACAAACAAGGGGAAAGATGCCCTCCTACCTCCTTTCTGTACTCGAGCTGCAGGGACCGTCATGGTCCTCGGTCAGGAACCAGCACACTAAGGATGGTAGAACAAGAGACCAAGAGCCTGGATCCTTCGGTTTGAGAACTGAGTAATGACAAATGCTGGAAGGGTGTGAACCCTCTACTGAGCCGAGTACAGGTGGGGTGTTCTTCTCAGAAGTCAAGTCGGCAATACTGAGCTAACTTTAGTAAAACACACGCTACGACTCGGAGTTCTGTTCCTAGGTGTTTGTCCCAAAGAAGTTCTCGCACAGGGGGCACGTAGAGGCTGTTCCGTGCAGCAGTGTCCCTGCTGACGGGGACCTGGAAGCAGCTGGGTGACCATCTCTGGGGAAGCTGACAGGCCATAGATGTACGTTACAGATAGTATGTGGCAGCTGTAGGTAAAGGAGTAGATGTGTGCAGATAGCTCCTAAAACGTTATGCTGAGTGACAGAATATTCACCATACTATTTAAGTAGTTTAAAACATTCCCATCAAAGTGCATATTTTTTACAAATACTGATAATGGGTACACATTATGGCCCTAAATGGTAGAAGGAAAGGAGAGTTAGTAGTGGGGGGAAAAGTGGGAAAGAAAGTGTGTAAGTGTGTGTGTGTGTGTGTGTGGCTGGGCACGGGTAGTGGTGGGGAGATGCTGAATCAGTTTCTGTTCACTGAAGTTAAACATCTGACAGGCACAATATATTCCTATTTTGCAGTTAGAATGGTCACAAAACGTTTCTGGTAGAGCTTGGTTCGGACCTCAAAAGCTTTATGAAAAGTTTCACTTCTCTTAAGCTTTAAGACATTTCCATTTTCACTAAGATTTAGCCCCATTTCCCTGAGATGAGCAAGTGTCCCCCCACCACAGGCTTCAAGCTAATTGTCCCATGATGTTTTCTTCCTCCTCTGTGCTCATCTCGGAGGAGGCAATGGCCTCACCCAAATCCAACCCCCTGCCTTTGGTCAGGTCCTTCCCTCTCTGCTTTAGGAGTATCTGTGCTACATCTCCCTCCCTCCCCTTTCCCCTTTCCTCCACAACCAAGGCTTATTAAGTACCTACTACTATCTTTAATTTCCGCTTCATCAGCTATTTTCCTGGTAGTTCTTGTTCAGGACTCTCCCAGTGCTCTTCGTTTCTTCACTGCCATGATAGCCCTCACTCTTGTCTGAATTCTCTGTAGCTCCACCAAGACAGAAGGGAACCCAGGGAAAGGTGGCCAGGCAGGGTAAACAGAGTCAGGATAGGATTCCTGGGGGCAACTGTGTACCACCCGAAGCTTTTGTATAATGAGGATACTGACCGGTCCCCTTCCCGGCCCGGGGCCTCCTACCATTCCTGAAGTGAGAGTAGTTCTCTTCCTGTATTCTTCCAGGGAAGCAGCTTTGACCAGCTAGGTTCTCTGGTCATCCCAATTTGTTCTTACAGCTGCAGGAGCAGTTCCACTTAACATGGACACTTACCTGTTGGGCGCTCCTGAGGCCTCAGCACCTTCCTGTATTTCTTCAGAAGTTTCTTGCTTTGCCTTAAACAATCCATCTTTACTTACAGCTTCTTCAGCTAAAATAAGAATATAAATGTCATCATCTGCATTTTTCCCCCTCAATTCAACATCCAGAGGGAGTAGGATTTTCAGATTAAAATAATCATCAGGTGCCCCAGAAGTGCCGTCACAGCCAGTCCTACAAAGTGTGGCACAGCAGGGGAAGATCATAAGAAACGTCAGTTAGCTGGAGAGAATGTCTAACAAGGCAAAGCAAATTTAGAGAAAATTCTACGTGGACTATAGTATTCTCAGAGAGTGAAGAGAACTTCCTCCAATATGAAGGGATCAGGCAGCGGAGTTTGTGAGACTTCCAGACATGAAGAGCTGTCTGAAGACAATTACATGGAACCCTTTATAGGGAAGAAAATGGGAAGCAAAGCAGGACTCGTGAGAAATGATCAGAGAAGATAAGAATCATTAAGCTGACTGATGGGGAGGGATGCAAGAATCATTAAGCTGACTGATAGGAGGTAAAGACGGAGAAGTGTGCAGGCAGAGGGCGGAAGCGGAAGGGAAAGCAAGGGTCTGGAGGGAATGTGGGCTCCCAAGGGCCAGGTCAGAGTTAATGATGGGACAGGGGAGCAGCCCAAGGCTGTCACTACTTATCAGATGGAAGTCTGTAACCTTCTGAGCTGAGTTCCCATAGAGGAGCTCTCTCTCCTCTGAGCCAGACTCAGAAGTGGCCATTCTGGGAAATCGGCAAAGGACAGCCTCTTGGGGTCTTCACTGTGGTAAGGACAGGGGTCCAGTTGTGAAGGGTGGTGGCTTCCACACTGTAGACCAGTGGTGCCAAGACAGGGACCATCCTTGCCTCTCTCCTGGGCTGTGGGGGTCGGCAGCAGTCCAGAGGGTTCTCTGGCTGGGAGGTCCCTTGTTCTGCTCTCTGCCTTCGCATTATAAGGACACCAGTCACCAGCCCTGGGGCCCTCCCAGCTCCTGCACAACCTCATCTTCACCTGCTTATACCCACAGAGTGTCTTTCAAAATCAGACCACACTCATAGGTACCTACAGTTAGGGACGCAGATCTTTCAGGGGGACACAGTTCAACCCACACCATCAGCTACATTGACTGAAAATCCTGTAAGTTTTACTTCCTATACAATTCTTTTCATAAGAGTAAATTGAGAACAGAAGACTCTGGGTTCAACAGGATCAGGAACCAGTTAGATTCCGCAGTAAGGGACCAAGTGAGGAGAGGACTCCACAGGCACGTTTTGAGAAAACGGAGGTAGCAACACAGGACTTAAAATTTAACTAAATGACTAGGAAAATGATTGAACCACCGTGAGATCGAGGAAAAAAAGGGTCATCTGTGGTTTTGCTAAGGACAGAATTCCCATTACCATCGTAACTGTGAGGTCTGTGCAGGAACACCAAGAATATAAAGGAGTGTGAGGAGGAACCTCCCAAAATAAAGCATCAGGCCCTGAGCCTCAAAGGAGTGGAGGCACGGTCTGCGACCAAGCATCTCCCTGCCCTTCCTCCCTCCCTCCCTCCAGACGTGGATGTGCCTCCTCCACACGGTACAGAATGAGGCAACAGCCGGTCATTGAAACGAGCCCCTGCGCGAGGCACGCGTGGTCTGCTCTCGTCACAAGGGGAACGCAGGGGGCTGGTGCCGCCCCAGAAGCTCCCACAGGTGAGGACTGCTACCCACGTGCCCGTGAGCTGGGAGGAGACAGGAGTCCCGCGTGAGACCTGACAGCCTTGACGAGTGCCTTTTGTGGGGGCCCGGCTTGCACACCTTCTGTATATTGAACATCCCCCATCGCTGTGTCCACTTTGCCAGGGAGCCTACCATTCTAAAACTTCAGGGCCTGCCATCCACACAACTGAGTGCTTATGAACTGGTCAAGTGCTTTACGGTGATGCACTGGTACATATCAGAGGAGGGAGAAGCTAGTGCTAAAGGAGAAATTAAGCTGAGAACAGATACAAGGCCAGGGGGAAACGGGAAAGTAGAAAAGAGGAAGAGTTGTGGTGACAGGGAAATAAAGACCCCCTCCCCCCAGACACAAATACAAGTGACATTAGACGTGAGGTAAAAATGTTAGGAATGTGCCACAGAGGAGCGGATTCCAGAACGACTGACAATAAGTGGGGCACCTGGGGGGGAGGGTCAGCCAGTTAAGCGTCCGACTCTTGATCTTGGTGTGGGTCATAGGATCCAGCCCCAGGTCGGGCTCTGCTGGGCCTGGAGCCTGCTTGAAATCGTCCCTCTCCCCGACTCTTACACGCTCTCTCACATAAAAGTAAGCTACACTACCCATGAAACTAATGTAACATTGCATGTTAACTATGCTGGAGGTAAAATTAAATAAAAAATTTCAAAGTCATGTAAAGTCAGGGGCACCTAGCTGGCTCAGTTGATAGAGTATGTGACTCTTAATCTCAAGGTCATGAGTTCAGAGCCTACTTAAAATAAAAATTCTAAAATAAAGGCAGATAAAGCCAAACAGACCTTTGTTGATTGACTGCTTAATCAATGACCCATTAATTAACTTGCCCAGGTCCCACCGTTGGCAGATAGCAGAGCTGGAATTCAGACCTCCACCTATCCTTCTTGTCTTCCTGGAATGTTTTCCTCTGTCCTGGAGGCTGGGGACAGAATGCTTCTCTCATCTGAAGGATGCCAGGAATGAAAGTAGGCTGTGGGCTGCACGTGGCTCTCCCAGACCCTCAGTTAGCATCACCTTTAGGCCATCGTGCTGTCTGGTCTTGACCCTGATGGACAATCCTAAGGCCTTGGCTGCTGGGGCAACCACACCACTGAGGCAGGCACAACTCCAGCCTGCTCAGTTGAGAGAGTGAAGGATTCCAGTTTGGAGGCTAAGGCCTAAACCACTGCCCTTTAACGAAGGCAGGGATCACACCATTCAAATGCCGATATATTGTACCACAATGTGAAACCCTTGACCACTATCTCCTCCTAACTGCTCTGCTGCCTCAGCATCTAAGTTCAAGATAACAGAAAATTGGATTCCTTGGATAATGCAAGAGGCAATTTTGCAAATCACCCTGAGCTAAGAAGAGGCACCAGAATACTACAAAATCAGTTACTGCCTAATGAGATTCTGTGGTCAAGTTCTGTATTAAAGGTTCACACCTGAATACTGACAGTAAGAAGAGGTGTGTCTAAAAATTCTCAGAGGAGGCACAGTTCCCTCTTTCAACCATCTGACCATCGTTTGGGTACACGGGAGGGAAGGAAGGGTGGAATTTTCTGGTAAAGACAGCTAAGAACTATGTGAGTATGGGGGCTATGTCATCTGACAATGAGGCCATAGAATTGGCAGGCAGAGAACAGGACACAGGCAAGAAAGAACTGAAGGCCACGAACCAGTCCTATGTGGCCCCCAAAGGAATGAAGAGACAAACTCAGCAGAAGCCAGAACACTCATCAGCATCAGCTATTAACTGAGCTTTGACTATATGCACAGCAGTGGGCCTGGAGCAAAGGAGGTACAAGCTAAGGAGTTTGCTCTCGGTGGGTTGGGTTTACAGACTGACCAGAGAAAGAGAATGCAGACAAACTGGGTTTGCTGGCAAAAGAACAGGGTTATACTGCTGGGAAGATGGCACTCACCTCGTTTCTCGGACATAACTACCTAACACTCACCATAGTGTAAATGCCCCAGAAAGCAACCCGAAGGCTGGCAGAACAGAGCCACAATTCCATGTAAAGAAGAGGACACATGGAAGAAGGTAGAAAGGGCGAAGATACAGTGAGGAGCTAATACCCACAGGACTCTCCCCGGGGTGGGGGCATCTGCAGGCACAGGGAGGGTAGACAGACAATCACAGGGTTGCCCATGTGGGAAGATGAAGCCTCATAACACTTGGCTTTGAAAACCACAGGGGCCGAATTCCAAGATTCTTACAACCAGCAGAACTTAAAATCTGGAATTTTAAAAATCACCGGGCTTGGGGCACTTAAGTGGCTCAGTCGGTTGGGTCATGATCTCATGGTTTGTGGGTTCAAGTCCTGCGTCAAGCTCTCTGCTGTCAGTGCTGAGCCGGCTTCTGATCCTCTGTCTCCATCTCTCTCTCTCTGCCCCTGCCCCACTCGTATCCCTGCCTTCTCTCTTTCAGAAATAAACATTTAAGAAAAAAATCACCAGACTCTGCTCTGGGAAAGAATGGAGGCCAAGAGAAAACTAAGTCCCTGCCCTTAAAGAGACGACACAACAGCCCATGGAGATTCAGCATAGAAGCAGCAGTTGGAAAAACACCTGGGGCCTACGGGAGGCAGAGTTCTTTGCTAAGCTCAGAGCATGTCTGCAGGGACAGAACCCTGGAAGACCACCCCCCAGGGACAAAGGAGCCAGCAGGTGCCATTTCTCTCCCCCAGCCCCCAGGATAGACACATGGAGACCTACGGGAGCTAGTGCAGCAGTAACAGTCGCTACCTAACTTACTTACACCTCACCCTGCACTTTGGGGGATCTGACCCCTCCAACCAGGCCTGCCCTAGCACTGTGGGTACCCTCTCCCGAGGACCGTCGAAAACCCTGCTAACACCACCTCTCCCCAACTTGCAAATGTGATGGATCCGCCTCTTCCAACCCAGCTGGCCTCAGTCCCCATTCACAGAGGGCTGTGCAGAAAACCTTAGTAAAGCTGCACCTTGGGGATCCACCCCTCCCCTACACTTGTGGCCAGAGCCCATCCAAACCGGGGCCACAGGCATGGCAGCATGCAAGCAGCCCAAATGAGCCACCGCCACTCCAGAGTGACTCCTCCAGGGAGAGGAGAAGAGAGTCCTATGTACCACTCCAGGTATAGCCCCAGCAGTGGGCTGGGGGCAGAGAGCTGGTCTGGTCTGATTGCAGGTCCCACCACCAACGAAAAGCTTCTCAGGCGACAACACAGGGAAAGTGCCCAACAGTTTCCTGCTACTGCATCTCTGGCAAACACCTGGTCTGACTCCATTCGTGCTCGATGCAGTCGCAAGCTGCTTCACTAACACCACAGGGATCCCAGAAGGAGTAGGGAGAGAAAAGAGGGAAGAAGATTTACTTGAAGAAATAATAACTGCAGACTTCCTAAATGCAGGGAAGGAAAAAGAAATCCAGATCCAGGAGGCAAGAGATCCGCCCCAAAAACTCAACCAAGGAGGTCCACATCAAGACACATGATAAATAAAACGGCAAAAGGTCACGATAAGGAGAGTTTTAAAAGCAAGACGGTCAGCTGGGAAGATGGCACAGGAGACGGACCTTACGCTCGCCACGCCCCACATGAACAACTAGAGAATATCCACATCAGTGTATATAACCTGGAAGCTACCTGAAGACTGACAGAACAAACTCACAACTAAAGACCAAGAAGAGAGCACGATGAAGAAGGCAGGAAGGGCAAGGATGCGGTCTCAGAGAGAAACAGACCAGACCATGGGCGTCCGTGGTGGGGAGGGAGCTGGTGGCAAGATGATGGGCAAAAACAGGCCTTCACACAGGGAGTCCACGAAAGAGAGGGCAAATTCCCATAACATCTGCCTCTGAAAGTGAGAGGGGCCAAATTTCTTGAGTTCTTATAACCAGTGGACTCACATCCTGGAATTTTAAAAATTGGCGGGCTCAGTTCTGGGAGAGCCCGAAGGTATTAAGACGAGTCCCCACCCTTAGCATGACAAACAGCCTGTGCAGGTACAGCGTGGAATGAACAGTCTGAAAAATGGCAGGGGCAGACAGGAGAGTGGTTTGCTCAACTCGGAACATGGCATGGAGAGACAGGGGTCGAGGGGGACCCCTCCAGGAACAAAGGAGCTGGCAGGTGTCACTTATCTCCCTCACCCCCAGCATAAAAAGCAGCCACCTGAGGAACCAGCTCAGCTCCAACACTCTAAACATGACTTCCTTCCACCAAGCCCCCACCCCTGCACGTGGTCAGAGCTGCCCTTTCTAGTCCTCCTCAGATTAGTCTCTGCACCCAGGGAGAGTGGGTTCTTCTCGGCCCGCAGAAGAGCTGCACAAACCCTGCCAACACATCTCCTGACAGTGCACTTTGTAGGACCTCAGTTCCGGCAGCGACCAGGGCAGGTCACCTTTCACAAGTGACCTTTCACACCCCTTATTAAAACACACCCCACTCCCACTAGGGACTAAACACTGCACAGAAGAGGCAAAGAGAAGCTCTGCAGACAACGGGCTCACGGAAAAACAGGCCAAGATTCAAAAGCAGAACACACACGAGACATAGAAAACACTCCCTGGAGCACCAGGCCTAGGAACAGGGGACACTGCAGGGCAGGGCACTACAGGACCTCTTCTTCACAAGGCTCTTATCCTTAGGAGCAAGAGAAGTAGCTAACTTTCCTATCACACAGAAACACAGAGAACTGGAAAAAATGAGGAGAGAGAGAAATACGTCCCGAACAAAAGAACAAGACCAATCCACAGCAAGAGACCTAAGTGAAATGGATATAAGTAATATGCCTGATAGAGATTTTAATAATCCTAAAGATACTCACTGAACTTGAAAAAAAAAGTGGAGGACATCAGTGAGACCCTTAACAGAATGGCAAAAAAGAACCAATCAGAGATCAAGAACACAATTCATGAAATTAAAAATACACTTGAAGGACAAATAATCCAGTGAAGAAATGGGCAAAAGACATGAATAGACACTTCTCCAAAGAAGATATCCAAATAGCTAACAGACACATGGAAAAAATGCTCAACGTCACTCATCATCAGGGAAATACAAATCAAAACCACCATGAGATACCACCTCACACCTGTCGGAATGGCTAACATTAACTCAGGCAACAACAGATGTTGGCGAGGATGCAGAGAAAGAGGAACCCTTTTGCACTGCTGGTGGGAATGCAAGCTGGTGCAGCCACTCTGGGAAACAGTATAGAGGTTCCTCAAAAAATTAAAAATAGAACTACCCTACAACTCAGCAATTGCACTACTAGGTATTTATACAAGGGATACAAGTGTGCTGTTTCGAAGGAACACAGGCACCCCAATGTTTATAGCAGCGATGTTGACAATAGCCAAAGTATGGAAAGAGCCCAAATGTTCGACAGATGAATGGATAAAGATGATGTGGTATATATAATGCAGTATTACCCAGCAATCAAAAAGAATGAAATCTTGCCATTTGCAATAACATGGATAGAACTAGAGGGTATTATGCTAAGCGAAATTAGTCAGAGAAAGACAAATACCATATTGACTTCACTCATGTGGAATTTAAGATACAAACAGATGAACATAAGGGAAGGGAAGCAACGTAATATAAAAACAGGGAGGGGGACAAAACATAAGAGACTCAAATATAGAGAACAAACAGGGTTGTTGGAGGGGTTGTGGGAGGGGAGATGGGCTAAATGGGGAAGGGGCACTAAGGAATCTACTCCTGAAATCATTGTTGCACTTTAAGCTAACTAACTTGGATGTAAATTTAAAATTAATTAATTTTTAAAAAATAAGCACATTGTGAGGAAAAAAATACACTTGAAGGAATAAATAGCAGGCTAGTCGAAAAAGAGGAATGAATTAAACTGTAAGAATAATGGGAAGTAACCAAACTGAGAAACGGAGAAGCAAATTATGCAAATTAAGAATCCTTAAGGAATTCAGTGGTTCTACCAAGCCTAACATTCATATTATAGGGATCTCAGAAGAAGAGATAGAAAGGAGGGAGGGCTGCCTGGGTGGTTCAGTCAGTTGAGAATCCAACTCTTGATTGCAGCTCAGGTCATGATCTCATGGTATGCAGGCCTGAGCCCCTTGTGGGGCTCCGTGCTGACAGTGGGGAACCTGCTTGGGATTCTCTGTCTCTGCCCCTCCCTCTCCCCTGCTCATGCTCTCTTAAATAAGTAAATGTTTAAAAAAAGGAGGGGGGGAGAAAATTGACTTGAAAAATAACTGAGGGGTGTCTCAGTGTCTCAGTCAGCTAACCACCCAACTCTTGATTTCGGCTTGGATCATGATCTCATGGTCGTGGGATCAAGCCCTGCATTGGGCTTGGAGCCCATTGGGCATGGAGCCTGCTTGGGATTCTTTCTCTCCCTATCCCTCTGCCCCTCCCCAACTCGTTCTCTCTCTCAAAAAAAAAAAAAAAAATGCTGAATACATCTCTAATTTGGAGAAGGAAACATATCCAGATAGATTCAGGAGGCACAGAGATCCTCCCAAGAATTTAACTCAAGGAGGTTGACACGAAGACACATAGTAATTAAAATGGCAAAAAGTAAAAAAATTTAAAAAGGCAAAAAGTAGTGACAAAGAAAAAAATCTTAAAAGCATCAAGAGAAGAGAGTTGCATACAAGGGAAACCTGATAAGGCTATCAGATTTTTCAGCAGAAATTAGGCCAGAAGGGAGTGGCCTGATATTCAAAGTGCTGAACGGGAAAAATCTGCAGCCAAGAAAACTCTATCCAGTGAAGCTATCATTCAGAATAGAAGGATAGATATAGAGTTTCTCACAAACAAAAACTAAAGGAGTCCATGACCACTAAAAAAGTCCTGTAAGAAGTATTAAAAGGGATTCTTCGAGTGGAAAGGAAAGACCATAAGAGTATGAAAAGTAAAAAAAAAAAGAAAATAAGTAAAAACGAGTATATCTGTAAAAATCAGTCAAGAAAGAGATTAGTAAAATATGACACTATATACCTAAAACTTGAATGGTGGGAGGGGGAGAGGAATAAAGAATGAGTTCAAAACTAAGTGACCATCATCTTTAAATGCAGACTGCTATATGCAGAAGAGGTTATACACAAACCTAATGGTAACCACAAATCAAAAGCCAGTCACAGATATGCAAAGAATAAAAGAAAGAAATCCAAATATACAAGAAAGAAAGCCAACAAGCCATGAAAGAGGGCAAGAGGAGAAAGGACGAAGAAAATCTATAGAAACAATCACAAAAAAGTAAAAAATGGCAATAAATACTTGTCTATCAATAATTATGTTGAATGTAAATGAACTAAACAAATCCAATCAAAAGACATAAGGTGACATAGTAGATAAAAAAACAAGATCCATCTGTATGCTGCCTATAAGCGCCTACTAAAGGCGGCTGCAGATTGAAATTGAGGGGATGGAGGAACACTTATGAATAAAGCCAGAGCAGCAATACTTATATCGGACAAACTAGACTTTAAAACAAAGACTGTAAAAAGAGACAAAGAAGAGCACTATATAGTCAGAAAGGGCAAAATCCAACAAGAAGAGTTAACAATTTTAAGTATTTATGCATGAAACATGGCAGCATCCAAATACATAAAACAGGGGCGCCTGGGTGGCGCAGTCGGTTAAGCGTCCGACTTCAGCCAGGTCACGATCTCGCGGTCCGGGAGTTCGAGCCCCACGTCAGGCTCTGGGCTGATGGCTCGGAGCCTGGAGCCAGTTTCCGATTCTGTGTCTCCCTCTCTCTCTGCCCCTCCCCCGTTCATGCTCTGTCTCTCTCTGTCCCAAAAATAAATAAACGTTGAAAAAAAAAATTAAAAAAAAAAAAACAAAAACCCAAATACATAAAACAGTTAATAACAAACATAAAGGAAATAAATGACAGTAATAATAGTGGGAGGGGGTTAACACCCTTTGTGCATTAATGCACTGATCATCCAAACACAAAATCATCAAGGAAAAACTGGCTTTGATGGACCAGATGGATTTAACAGATATATTCAGAACATTCCATCCTAAAACGCCAGAATACACATTCTCTTCTTTTTCTTTTTTTTAATGTTTATTTATTTATTTTTGAGAGAGAGAGAGAGAGAGAGAGAGTTAGAGAGCAAGCAGGGGAGGGGCAGGGAGAGAGGGAGATAGAATCCCAAGCAGGCTTCAGGCTGCCAGCACAGAACCCGATGCAGGGCTTGAACTCACAAACCATGAGATCATAACCTGAGCCGAAACCAAGAGTTGAATGCTTAACCGACTAAGCCACCCAGGCGCAACACACATTCTTTTCAATTACACACCGAACATTATTCCAGAATAGATCACATATTAGGCCACAAAACAAATCTCAAAAGATTCAAAAAGATCAAAGTCATACCATGCATCTTTTCTAACAACAATACTATATTACTAGAAATCAGGGCACCTGGGTGGCTCAGTTGGCTAAGCACCTGATTCTTGATCTCAGTTCAGGTCTTAATCTGAGGGTTGTGAGTTTGAGCCCTGCACTGGGCTCCATGCTGGAAGTGAAGCCTAAAGAAAGAAAATAAAAGGGGCACCTGGGTGGCTCAGTCGGTTGAGCATCCGACTCTGGCTCAGGTCATGATCTCGCAGTCTGTGAGTTCAAGCCCCACGTCGGGCTCTGTGCTGACAACTCAGAGCCTGGAGTCTGCTTCAGATTCTGTGCCTCCCTCTCTCTCTGTCCCTCCCCTGCTCATGCTCTATCTCTCTCTCTCTTTCTCTGTCAAAAATAAATATTAAAAAAATTTTTTTTCAAAAAGAAAGAAAATAAAATTAAATGAAGGAAGGAAAACAAGAAATCAACCACAAGAAAGAATCTGGAAAGACCACAAATAACATGGAGGTTAAATAACATGCTACTAAACAATGAATGGGTCAACCAGGAAACAAAAGAAATCAACAAGTACATGGAAACAAACGAAAATGACAATACAACAGTCCAAAACCTTGGGGATGCAATAAAAGTGACTCTAAGGGGAAGTTTATAGCAATACAGGTCTACCTCAAGAAGCGAGAAAAATCTCAAACTACCTAACCTTACACCTGAATGAGTTAGAAAAAGAACAAACAAAACCCAAAACCACCAGAAGAAAGTAAATAATAAAGATTAGAGCAGAAATAAATGATATACAAACTAAAAACACAATAGAACAGATCTGAGGGGCACCTGGGTGGCTCAGTCAGTTAAGCATCTGACTTCAGCTCAGGTCATGATCTCACAGTTCATGGGTTTGAGCCTTGTGTCAGGCAGGCTCTGTGCTGACAGCTCAGAGTCTGGAGCCGGCTTCAGATTCTGTGTCTCCCTCTCTCTCTCTGCCTCCCCCATCCATACTCTGGCTCTCACTTCAAAAATAAACATTAAAAAACAAAACAAAAACAGATCAATGAAACCAGGAGCTGGTTCTTTGAAAAGATCAACCAGATTCATAAACCTCTAGTCAGATTCATTAAAAACAAAAACAGACTCAGAATCACAAATGAAAGATTATAAATAACAATCAACACCACTGAAACACAAACCTAATAGAATATTATGAAAAACTGTATGCCAACAAATTAGACAACCTAGAAGAAATGGATAAATTCATAGAAACAAAGAAACTACCAAAGCAGAATCAGGAAGAAACAGAAAGTTTGAACAGACTAATTACCAACAAGAAGATTAAATTAGCAATCAAGAAACTCCCAACAAAGTCCAGGACCAGATGGCTTCACAGGCAAATTCTACCAAATATTTAAAGAAGAGTTAGCACCTATTCTTCTCAAATGATTCCAAAAAGTAGAAGAGGAAGGAAGGCTCCCAAATTAGTTCTATGAGGCCAGCATTACCCTGATTTAAAAAAAAAAAAAAAAAAAAGATAAAGACACTACCAAAAAAGAACTACAGGCCAATATCTCTGATGAACAGATGCAAAAATCCTCAACAAAATATTAGCAAACCTAAGCCAACAATACATAAAAACATCATTCACCACAATAAAGTGGGATTTATTCCAAGGATGCAATAGTGATTTGATTCAATATTTGCAAATCCATCAATGTGATATATCAATAAAAGGATAAAAACCATATGATCATTTCTTTCTGTTTTTAGGTTTATGTATTTATTTGAGAGAGACAGAGCATGAGTGGGGAAGGGGCAGAGAGAGAGGGAGAGAGAATCTCAGGCAAGCTCCACACTGACAGCACACAGAGCTCTGTGCGGGGCTCAAACTCACAAAACCGTGAGATCGTGATCTGAGCCGAAACCCAGAGTTGGACACTTAACTGTGTCACCCAGGTGCCCCCATACAATCATTTCAATAGAAACTAAAAAAAGAAAAAATATTTGGCAAAGTACAATATCTATTCATGATACAAACACTCAACAAAGAAGGTTTAGAGGAAACAAACCTCAACATAATAAGGGCAATATATGAAAAACCCACAGCTAATATCAGTCTCAAAGGGGAAAAACTGAGAGCTTTTCTCCTAAGGTGAGGAACAAGACAAGGATGTCCACTCTCACAACTTTTATTCAACATAGCACTGGAAGTCCTAGCCACAGCAATCAGAGAAGGAGGAGGAATAAAGGACATCCAAACTGGTAAGGAAGCAGGAAAACTTTCACTGTTTGCAGATGATATGATACTATGTAGAGAAAACCCAAAAGACTCAACCAAGAAACTACTAGAATTAATAATTCAGTAAGGTCACAGGTTACAAAATCAATGTACACAAATCCACTGTATTTCTATATAATGACGAAACAGCAGAAACAGAAATTAAGAAAATAATCCCATTTACAATTCCACCAAAATAATGAAATATCTAGGAATAAACTTAACCAAGGAGGTTGTAAAACACTGAGGAAAGAAACTGAAGATGAGGGGCGCCTGGGTGGCTCAGTCGGTTGAGTGCCGACTTCGGCTTAGGTCATGATCTTGCGGTCTGTGAGTTCGAGCCCCGCATCGGGCCCCTGTGCTGACAGCTCAGAGCCCGGAGCCTGTTTCAGATTCTGTGTCTCCCTCTCTCTGACCCTCCCCCGTTCATGCTCTGTCTCTCTCTGTCTCAAAAATAAATAAACGTTAAAAAAAAAAAATTAAAAAAAAAAAAAGAAACTGAAGATGACACAAATGAAAGACTCACGGATTGGAAGTACAAATATAATTAAAATGTGCATATTATCCAAAGCAATTTACAGCAGCATTTTTTACAGAACTAGAACAAACAATCCTACAAAATTGTATGGAACCACAAAAGATCCCCAAATAGCCAAAGCAATCTTGAAAAAGGAAAAAACAAAGCTGAAGGTATTACAATTCCAGATTTCAAGTTATATTACAAAGCAGTAATAATCAGGGAGCCTGGGTGGTTCAGTCGGTCGAGTGTTTGACTCTTGATTTAGGCTTAGGTCATAATTTTCCAGTTGGTGGGACTGAGCCCTGCGTCAGGCTCCATGCTGACAGCATGCAGCCTGCTTGGGATTCTCTCTCCCTCTCTCTCTGTACCTTCCCCACTTGCACTCCCTCACTCTCAAAATAAATAAATAAACTTAAAAAAAAAAAAAACCAAACCAGCACTAATCAAAACAGTATGATATTGGCACAAAAACAGACATAGGTCAATGGAATAGAGTAGAAAGCCCAGAAATAAACCCATGATTATATGGTCAATTAATCTTTGACAAAGGAAGCAGGAATATGCAATGGGAGAAACAGTCTTCTCAACAAATGGTGGTGGGAAAACCAGACAGCTCCATGTGAAAGAATTAAACTGCACCACTTTCTTACACCATACACAAAAATAAACCCCAAATAAATTAAGGACCTAAATTTGAGACACGAAACCATAAAATTCTAGACAAGAGCATAGGCAGTAATTTCTCTGACATGGCTGTAGCAAAATCTTTCTACATAGGTCTCTTGAGGCAAGGAAAACAAAAGCAAGATAAACTATTGGGACTATATTGAGATAAAGCTGCACAGCAAAGGAAATAACAAAACTAAAAGACAACCTACTGAATGGGAGAGGACATTTGTAAATAGCATGTCCAATAACGGATTGAAATCCAAAAAATACAAAGAACTTACACAACTCAACACCAACAAATAATCCAATAAATGGATAGAAAACACGAACAGACATTTCTCCAAAGAAGATATGCACATGGCCAACAGACACATGAAACGATGCTTAACATCACTTATCATCAGGAAATGCAAATCAAAACTACAATGAGGTATCACCTTACACCTGTGAAAATAGCTAAACTCAAAAACATAAGAAACAACTAGTGTTGGTAAAAATATGGACAAAAAGGAATCCTCCCACATTGTTGGTGGCGAATGCACTGGTACAGGCACTGTGGAAAACAGTATGGCGGTTCCTTAAAAAATAAAAAATAGAACTACCCTATGATCCAGTAATCACACTACTGAGTATTTACCCAAAGAATATGAAAACACTCATTCAAAAGGATATATGCACCCCTCTGTTTATAGCAGCATTGTCTACAATAGCCAAACTATGGAAACAGCCCAAGTGTCCACTGATAGATGAATGGATAAAGATGTGGTACGCGTATATAAGTATACACACACACACACGAATGGAGTCACACCAACACACACAGACACACACAGGAATATTACTCAGTCATAAAAAGGATGAAATCTTGCCATTTGCAGTGACATGGATGGAGCTAGATAGTGTTATGCTAAGCAAAATAAGACAGAGAAAGACAAATACCATATGACTTCATTCATGTGGAATAGAAGAAACAAAACAAAGGGAAAAAAAGAGAAAAACCAAAAAAGACTCTTAACTACATAGAACAGAGTGGCTCAGTCAGTTAAGTGTCCAGCTCTTGATTTCAGCTCAGGTTATGATCTCAGGGTTTGTGGGATTGAGCCCTGCATAGGGCTCCATGCTGACAGGATGGAACCTGTTTGGGATTCTCTGTCCTCTGCCCCTTTCCCTGCTTGAGCTCTCGCTTGCTTGCTCTCTCTCTGAAAATAAAACATTAAAAAAAAAAAAAAAAAAAAAAAAAAAAAAACAAACTACATAGAACAACAGACGTTTACCAGAGGGCAGGTGGGTGGAGGAATGGGTGAAATCAGTGACCAGGATTAAGAGTAACATTTACCGGGGCGCCTGGGTGGCGCAGTCAGTTGGGCATCCGACTTCAGCCAGGTCACGATCTCGCGGTCCGTGAGTTCGAGCCCCGCGTCAGGCTCTGGGCTGATGGCCCGGAGCCTGGAGCCTGTTTCCGATTCTGTGTCTCCCTCTCTCTCTGCCCCTCCCCCGTTCATGCTCTGTCTCTCTCTGTCCCAAAAATAAATAAACGTTGAAAAAAAAAATTAAAAAAAAAAAAAAGTGTAACATTTACCGTGGTAAGCACTAATACATAAAATTGTTGAATCACTGTATTATATACCTCAAACTGATATAAGACTGTATGTTAACTACACTGGAATTAAAAGAAAAGAAAAAAAAGAACTAGGTTACAGCTGCAGCTGTGTGACCTTGGGCCTGTCAGTCTTGCTAAGCCTCCCATTCCTTATCTGTGCCATGGGGAAAACATAGTCCACTTTACAGGGCTGGTGAAGATCAAATGAATGAACACAAAAGCTCTTTGTAAAACTGCAAGACCCCCCTGAGGTCATGTATTATTAATTTTCAGATCAGCTTAATACCAGCTACACAAAACTAAATGAAGAAGACATGATCATTCTAACCCAGAATTTATCCAAGACTGTAGCATCACTTTATTTTGCTCCAGACACAATGGATCACCATAGCATCTTTTCACTGGTGTTGTTTCGTATCTAGAGGAACTACTAAAGCTTGCTGGAAAAACAGGCTTGTCCCTGATGCACTGTTGCGACCTTACCCCCAACTTCCCCCAACAACACATACATGCCAAACCCTTCAACTAAAAAAGCACAATGTGAAACAGGTCTGCTGACAGAGAAGGGGCTATATTGAGAAGGGGAGGATGGGAAAGAAAATGGAAAGGGGCAAACATAAAATGCAGTGAGGAAAGAAAATAAAGACAATGGAAAATCTGAGATAGCAAAGGTCAAATCAGACTTTGTGTTTGCTCCTTATCATCCTCCTCAGGTGGAAGAGCATTAGGGTTAAGCCAGAGAAAGAGGCAGAGGGATGTTTTCATATATGGGAAAGTTCAATACAAACACCACACTGATCTACTGCTGTGCATCCCTGCTCAAGACAGAACAGGAGGATGCAGGCTTCAGGTGCGGTCTATCAGGTGATACCTCAAGGTCCCTTCTACTTCTCCACCAACATGCAAACACTCAACAATGCGTCTGACACTAAGACTATCACAACTGAGCATTGAGAGACTGGGAAAAATACAGTACTCGTGAGTTTTCATTTAATTCTAGTGTTCCATGACAGATGAGAATACCACACACACACACACACACACACACACACACACACACACACCAATTGCTGTAAATCATATTTTTGATTAAAAAAAAAAAAGGCTGGGGCGCCTCGGTGCCTCAGTTGGTTGAATGTCCAACTTCAGCTCAGGTCATGAGATGTTTGTGGGTTCGTGCCCCGCATAGGGCTCTGTGCTGACAGCTCAGAGCCTGGAGCCTGCTTGGGATTCTGTCTCCCTCTCTCTGCCCCTCCCCCCCCCCCCTCTTTCTCTCTCTCTCTCTCTCTCTCTCTCTGTCAAAAATAAAACATTATAAAAAAATTTTTTTTTTTTTTAAATTTTTTTTTTTTTTTCAATGTTTATTTATTTTTGGGACAGAGAGAGACAGAGCATGAACGGGGGAGGGGCAGAGAGAGAGGGAGACACAGCATCGGAAACAGGTTCCAGGCTCTGAGCCATCAGCCCAGAGCCCGACGCGGGGCTCGAACTCACAGACCGCGAGATCGTGACCTGGCTGAAGTCGGACGCCTAACCGACTGCGCCACCCAGGCGCCCCTAAAAAAATTTTTTTAAAAAGGCTTCTATGGGGGCGCCTGGGTGGCTCAGTCGGTTAAGTGTCCGACTTCAGCCAGGTCACGATCTCGCGGTCCGTGAGTTCGAGCCCCGCGTCGGGCTCTGGGCTGATGGCTCGGAGCCTGGAGCCTGTTTCCGATTCTGTCTCCCTCTCTCTCTGCCCCTCCCCCGTTCATGCTCTGTCTCTCTCTGTCCCAAAAATAAATAAACGTTGAAAAAAAAATTTAAAAAAAAAAAAATAAAAAGGCTTCTATGGCACCCAACTTTTTAATGACAGTCCAAACTTTAATGCCACAAAACGTTCCCACGTGACTTCCCCATTTCTCCCACACAGTCTTTTGCAAACAAACCCTACCCTCCAGCCACACTGGTTAACTTACTATCCCTTGAAAATCCCAGCACAGGAGGAAGAAACGCCACTAGTCTGGGAAATTGGTCTAAGTCATGTACTGTCAGGTAACCTGGAGAAATGTGCTGGGTTTATAACTGATAGGTAGGCCTTTAGCTAGAGTCTAAATATTCGGAAGGAGCTAAAAGGCTATATATTAAAAAAAAAAAAAAAAGTCTTTGAAAATGACAAAGCATGCTTCCGGAAGGCCCAGAGAGCGTTCTCATCTGGATAACACCTACCACAGCAGTGGTGCCTCCCTCTGGGGACACAGAAAACCACAAGAGGCCACTGTCCTGCCCACAATGCGGCTGGGGTCCGGTTTGTGAGCCATGTCATGCTGTTTTTAAGCATTCACTTACACGAAAGAATCTTACATCCTATGATCACTGTTACCTATTTGTCAATTACCATCCTCACCATTCTGACAACTGCCCACCTCTGTTCATTACCCCTCTCTCCTCTCCAGTCAAAACAAAATTGCTTTCAGTAGGTGTATATTCATCATCTCATAGGTAAGTAGGAATGTCTGCTCACTGTGGGGCTCCCCACTACCTCTCAACTTCTTCAGATAAACCAACTATTCTGGGGCTTCACGCAATGCTGGTTTTTCACAGCTGCAGAAATATGACAGAACCATCAGCCAAGTAAGCAGGGAAGTATCAAGTCCTATTCATGCTACAGGATATGAGTAAACACCATAAGTAATATGAGCCGTATACATTTCATCTCCCTCTAGTATGAACCGTTTATTCATTCTACACTTACTGTCAAAATATCAGTATTCACAGATCACCAACATAGCGAATTTGGTAAACCATGGTAAACCGTGACTGGGGTAAACCACGAACCCTCTGAAATCATATGCATAATTTTGCATGTACCTACATTTTCCAGGGAAGAGAGTCAAGTTTTCAATAACTTCCGGGGAAAAACTAGCAGCACCCCTCATGAGAAGGCTAAAAAACACTGCACTGTGGAATTCTAAGGTCTCTTCTTTGAACTTTCTGTGTACTTCTGTCTGTTATCAATCCATCTGCAGACCTCAAACACTGTGCCAGATGCCTGCACAGAGCTCAACAATAAGCAACAGTTGGGATGGTTTCCTGGAGGTGAAGCCTGGGTACGGAAAGTGGGGGGACCCTGCACACAGAAGAATGCACTTCAATGGAGAACAGAGAGAACCTGTTTAAGCCCACAGCTGCATTTAAAATGACTCCAGGTTAGACGCAGGGAGGATACTGAAGACAATGTTATTGTGGGGAAAAAGGTATATTTGTGGAAAGCTGCCAAGTAAATCTTGAAAACACCCACAAGTGTAGAATTAGACATGTAGAGCAAAGGTAAGTAGCAGAGAGACCTCCGGTCAGAAGGTCAGGTGACTTGAATTCTAGATGTTGCTCTGCCTCTGATGACCCTGGGCAAGTCATTAAACAGCCTGACTTTTGGTTTTCCCAACTATTGGGAGGGGAATTGGACAAGATCTCAGGATCCTAACATTTTACAATTCCAAATGTTTTTAGAAGCTTGCTTAGATACAGGGTAGGGAAAAAATATAGACAGATAGATACACACACACACATATATAGACATAAATATAGATATAGATATATACCCACCTATATATAAAAACTGAAAGACACAGATAAACAGGCGCCTGTCAGTGTCTGCTCCCAATTTCTGTACTACACACGCACTGGCACTCACCACTCACTTCTCCGGGGTTCTCTTGGCAGAGCTCTGGAGGTTCACACTTCAAGGCAGTTACCCTGGGCAGGAGCTGGAGGCTCTGACATTCTGAAGAGGCTCCCTGATACTCTGTCACCAGCGAGTGCATGTCCTGTCCCCGAGTATAGACAGAAGCCTGGGGATAAAAGATTTACCTTGAAAATGCATCCTGGTGGGAACAGGACTGAACAGCAGTTAGGGACATCTTCAAGGAAATACCAGACAAGCCCCATTTAATCTTTCAAAGCAGCAGTAAATGAGAGAGTAGCAGACCGAGATGTCCACCCATTTGGTAAAGAGGGACTGCACACCTACGGAGACTCGGAGTGTGTTCTACGGGCTGGGGATACGCGGCAAACGAGGACAGTGCGGACCAAAGATGCCCGCCCAGAAAGAAAACCAAACAAACCCAGGTGGATGCTCACACTGGCGGATGGAGACTATCACAGGACAGCTCCCACAGGCTACTTAGGGGACTACCAAGGGGAAAGTGGTAACTTTAGGAAACAGAAATCTGACAGACACCACCTTAAGCTCATCAGTAATGCAACAACCCATCCCCATGTGCCTCCCTGATGTGATGCACTAAGGCAAACATATCTTCTGTGGCATTCAAGGGAAAAGGAACAACACGGACCTTATTAAGAGAAAACGTAAGACAAATATCAATGTCGTGGCAGACAAGGAAAGACCAAGTGGGGGACCTGGGTGGCTCAGTTGGCTAAGCGACCCACTCTTCATTTCAGCTCAGGTCATGACCTCACAGTTCGTGAGTTCCAGCCCTGCATTGGGCTCTGGGCTGACAGTGCAGAGCCTGCTTGGGATTCTCTCTCTCCTTCCCTCTCAGCCCCTCTCCTGCTTACACACACACTCTCTCTCTCAAAATAAATAAACTTTAAAAAAACAAAAAAAAGAGACGAAGTCACTGTTCCAGATTCAAGGAGACTAAAGAGGCAATTAAATGCAACATAGGTTGCTGGACTGTATCCTGGATCGGAGTAAAACAGCCACAGAGAACACTACGGAGGTGACCTGGCAGAATGCGAACAAGGACTACCGTGTAGATGATAGTCCATAATAATTTTAATTTCCCAAAACTTGATCTTTGTATTCCAGTTATACAAAAGAACGCCCTCATTCATCAGAAATACACACTGAACACTGAAGTGTTCAGAGATAAGTGTAGTATCTGCAAATAACTCTCAAATGGTCGAAAAAATACTGCATGAGTGTGTAAGTGTGTGTGACACGCAGAGAGAGAGGAAAGGGGGTGGCTTGCACAAGAGCAGGCACATCATGACACAGTGTTAACAACTAGAGAGTCTGGGTGAGCAGCAGACAGTTCTCTGTACTACTTTCCCAGATACTTCTGTAAGTTATAAATTATTTTTAAAAATTAAAAAAAAAGTTAAAAATTAATAGACAAACGTTCCCCACTTCTCCTCCCATGCCACCATACACATCCTCTTCCAACCTGCTGTCCTGTGTCTTTCTCCAGATCCTCCAGCGCCGTCACCACCTCGTCCCCGCTCTCCGGATGGTGCTCCCGCACCCAGGCCTGGAGCTCCGCGGGCAGGACGGTCAGGAACTGCTCCAGCACCAGCAGCTCCAGGATCTGCTCCTTGCTGTGCATCTCGGGCCGCAGCCACTGGCGGCAGAGTTCGTGGAGTTGGGCCAGAGCCTGGCGGGGCCCAGTCACATCCCGGTAGGAGAACTGCCGGAAGCGCAGGCGGCACAGCTCCTGGGCGTGGCAGCTGCTTTCCCAAGAGCTGCACACCTGCTCCCAGGGGGAGTCCTCCTCCTTCACTGTCACACGGCTGTCTGCACCTTCAGGTGCGGGGCCTGGCACAGCTTCATCCATGGTGAGCCTAAAGACTTAAAGGAAAAGGTTCACTTAGCCCAGATTCACACTTCGGAATGTTTTCCAAACGAACGTCTGAGGCATACGAATGGATCAGTAACAGCACAAAAACAGACATTCAGATCTGTGGGACAGAAGAGACAACCCAGAAACGGACCCACAAATCTCTGGCCAACTTATCTTTGACAAAGAATATCCAATGGAATAAAGACAGCCTCTTCAGCAAGTGGTACTGGGAAAACTGAAGGGTGATATGCAGAAGAATGAACCTGGACCACTTTCTTACACCATACACAAAAATAAATTCAAAATGGAGGAAAGACCTACACATAGGACAGGAAGCCATCAAAATCCTAGAGAAGAAAGCAGGCAAAAACGTCTTTGACCTTGGCCGCAGCAACTTCTTACTCAACACATCTCTGGAGGCAAGGGAAACAAAAGCAAAAATGAACTACTGGGACCTCATCAAAATAAAAAGCTTCTGCACAGCAAAGGAAACAATCAGCAAAACTAAAAGGCCACCGACAGAACGGGAGAAGATATTTGCCAATGACGTATCAGATAAAGGGTTACTATCCAAAATCTATAAACTTATCAAAGTTAACACCCCGAAAAACAAATAATCCAGTGAAGAAATGGGCAAAAGACACGGACACACACTTTTCCAAAGAAGACATCCAGATGGCCGACACATGAAAAAATGCTCAACATCACTCATCATCAAGGAAATACAGATCAAAACCACAATGAGATATCACCTCACACCTGTCAGAATGGCAAAAATTAACAACTCAGGCAACAGGTGTTGGCAAGGATGCAGAGAAAGGGCAACCCTTTTGCACTGCTGATGGGAATGCAAACTTGTGCAGCCACTCTGGAAAACAGTATGGAGGTTCCTCAAAAAATTAAAAATAGTACTACCCTACGACCCAGCAATTGCACCACTAGGTATTTATCCAAAGGATATTAAAATGCTGATTTGAAGGAGCACACCCACCCCGATGTTTATAGCAGTGTTATCAACAATAGCCAAATTATGGAAAAAGCCCAGATGTCCATCAACTGATGAATGGATAAAGAATACAATGGAGTATTATTACTTGGCGATCAAAAAGAATGAAATCTTCCCATTTGCAAGATTGGAACTGAAGGGTATTATGCTAAGTGAAATTAGAGAAAGATATCATATGATTTCACTCATGTCGAATTTAAGATACAAAACAGATGAACACAGGGGAAGGGAAGCAAAATATAAAAACAGGGAGCGGGGGGCGCCTGGGTGGCGCAGTCGGTTAAGCGTCCGACTTCAGCCAGGTCACGATCTCACGGTCCGTGAGTTCGAGCCCCGCGTCAGGCTCTGGGCTGATGGCTCAGAGCCTGGAGCCTGCTTCCAATTCTGTGTCTCCCTCTCTCTCTGCCCCTCCCCCGTTCATGCTCTGTCTCTCTCTGTCCCAAAAATAAATAAACGTTGAAAAAAAAAAAAAAATTTAAAAAAAAAAAAAAAAAAAAGCAGGGAGCGGGACAAAACATAAGAAACTCTGTTTTTTAAATGTTATTTTATTTTTTAAAATTTACATCCAAGTTAGTTAGCATAAACATAAGAAACTCTTAAATACAGAGAACAAACAGGGTTGCTGGAGGGGTTCTGAGTGGGGGGATGGGCTAAATGCACAAGGGGCATTAAGGAGGACACTTGTTGGGATGAGCACTGGGTGTTATATGTAAGAGATGAATTACTGGATTCTATTTCTGAAATTATTACTGCACTATATGCTAACTACCTTGGATGTAAACTTAAAAAAATAAAAATAATTTCAAAAATGGATCAGTAAATTCGAAGAGCTTCAAAATTCTATGAAACATACTTGTATTTTTGTCCCCACTGTAAGTCATGCTCAGAAACTGAGCCTGCTTGCCTATACTACCAGTGAAGTTAATGAGAAGTATATCTTGAACCCTGAGGGGGGGTTGATCCAGGAGGTAAGGGATGTGAGGGAAGCAGAGTAAACAAGAAGATGCTTGAGCAGCCTACACTCCAGCTGGAGAGAAGAGAATTTCATCCGTGGAGGAATCCTAACATACTCTCTCATCTGTGTACTTCCCACAGAATATTCCACCTTAAATGCAGGGGAAGTAGACTGTTTACAAAGTCTCCTGTCCTCTAAAACTTCGTATGATGAGATTCTGTCACTTCTGCCATCAAAAGGTGGAGTCTACTTGTCCTTCCCTTGAATCTATGCTGGCCTGTGACTTGCTTTGGCCAAGAGAATACGGGAATAATCGTTCTGCAAGAGGAAGTGCTTACAGCTCTTGGCACACTGCCACGAGACTGCCATGCATAGGTCACGTGGATTGGAACCCAGGTGCCCCCACCTAAAGCCCAGCGGGGCCTTGTTCCCAGCTGATTCACCACCTGAGTGCAACCACAGGTAAGTCCAGCCCTAGAAGTGCCCAGTCAACCCAAAAATCAATGAAAAGTAATAAGCTGAGGTGGTTTTGAGCCACTAACTTTGGTGTTTTAATTTTTAATTTTTTTAATGTTAAGAATAGACCATTGAAACACATGCTTCAAGTTCTTCTCTCTCTCTCTCTCCTTACTTTCTCCTTGTATGGTCTCATTAATCACAATTTCAGTTCTATTCCAGGAACACTCAAATCTCCGCTGACTCCACCTGCCTTTTACATTCCAGACTCACGTCTTGAAATGACAGTAGGATGCCTCCAGCTTCCAGCCTCTCCTGGGTCGTAATTTCAGCACACCCCAAACTGAAATCAAAGTGCCCTCAAAGCTGAACTCACTGTTTCCCCCATATTTCCATTGGCATCACCACCATCCTCCATGCATTCAGGCTTAAAACCAGCCCCTGTACAATATTATTCTGAGTCCAGTCAATTCTTCCTCCAAAACGCCTCTAACAGCCATTACTTCCCTTTTATTCCCCTATTACCATTTACATGGCAATAAAATTTGCAATACAGTAATTTTCTGTGTGGTATCCCTGCCCCACAGTCCACTCTATTATGGGTTAATATTTCCTAAAGTACAGTTGGGACCTTGTTCAACGCATCTCCCCCACCAAAGAGTTTCAACTGCTCCTTTTGAACTAAATTCACACTCCCCAGGACCTGCCCTTCCCTGGGCTTTTACTGGTTTGTCTGTCACTGGATAGACATCTGAGCACGTCTTTATCCTGCAGGAATATTAACCCCGGAATGAAAGACAGCCCGGGCTCCCTAGACAGCCTTCGCCTTCGCAAACTCCGCATCCCTGCCACGCTGACTGCTCAATTTCTATCCGCCCGCCTTCTCCTTCGCGGCCAGGACTGCCCTTCCAGGAGGGCCGATTTCCCAAGTCCCAGCGCAAACACCTCCCTGAATCTCAAGTCCACACAGGGAAAACCGCAGAGCGAGCCCGACCAGCCACGCCCACCCGGTCCCCCTTCGCCGGACGCCCGAGGACAGGGGCTCCCGTCCACACGGTCCAGCGCCCACCTGGTGCCCGGTCCGCGCGGCGGGTGCAGAATGCACCGAGGGCTCCCGCAGCCCAGCACACGCCCCACCCACCCCCCGAGGTGGCCTCAGGCACCCCGGAGGCACTCGGCTGCCGCTCAATACGTACTCGTCCGACTACCGGTCAGTCCACCAAAAGCCCAAGCACCGCACTCAACGAAGACGTCACGGTCTCGCGAGCGCCAGCCTCCCAGCAGCCCCGAGGCCGAGTCTCCACAGCTCTTTCTTCCGCCCCACGGGCAGTCGAGTCTCGGCTTTTCTAGGATCGCGGCCCCGGCCTCTCTAGGATGGCGGCCGCCGCGCTTCTCTCTGGTGCGCCGGGAGGACCCCGTCGCTCCTTCCGCCCCGCGCAGGCGCGTCCCGACGCCCCGCGCCCACCCTCTTCTCTGTAAATCTTTTCAATTAAAAACGAGACGGCAAAGGCAAAACTGAGACTGTTTAGGATCTTCTCAGGCTGCTGGTTAGACAGATAAATGAACAATTACAAAATAAGAAGCCCAAGTTCTTAAAATTTAAGTATGCAGATTATAGAAACTCAAGTTGCATAGAGACTGTAAAATGAAAAGTGCACCATCCCTAAGGTCAACCATTGTTAATATTTTGCGTGTGTGTTTTCCCAGGACGCCACCAGCCACATAGTAGCACTCAATAAATATTTATTGAGTGAATATGGACCTATAGGATCACCATAGGATTTGCACCTCAGCTTTTTCTGTTAAGATAGCTGGGAGATCATGGGGCGCCTGGGTGGCTCAGTGGGTTAAGCAGCCGACTTCGGCTCAGGTCATGATCTCGCGGTCCGTGAGTTCTAAGCCCTGCGTCGGGCTCTGTGCTGACAGCTCAGAGCCTGGAGCCTGGTTCAGATTCTGTGTCTCCCTCTCTCTGACCTTCCCCCATTCATGCTCTGTCTCTCTCTGTCTCAAAAATAAATAAACGTTAAAAAAATTAAAAAAAAAAAAAAAGATAGCTGGGAGATCTTTCCATACCAGCTTATTAACAGCTAAATAATATTCCATTTATGGATGCACCATAATTTACCTAACTATCCCTGTTTTATGTGTACACGTATACACATATGTGTGTGTGTATATGTAGGTGTGTGTGTGTGTGTGTGTGTGTGTGTACAGTAAGTAATGGTGCAGAGAACATTCAGTATCTTTACATGCTTATAATCCCAGGTTAAATGCTACACATTGGAATTGATCTGTTAAAGAGCATGTGCTTTTAAAATTTTATATACAGATCCCCTGGTTAATTTTTAAGGGCACTGCTGTTTAAAGTAAAAGAAAAATCTAACAGAAAAATCCAGAAAAATGTGAACATGGCTGTTTACAAAATCAGAATTATAACTGACCAATTAACATATAAAAAGATGTTCAACTTTGGCAGCAAAAATATTTGGTAAAACCACTTAAAAGGTACCAGCTTGGCAAATCAAAAGAGTAATTCCCAGGGTTGATGTGGGTATGAAAAATGTGGGCATTTTCACAGACTGCTAACATGAGGTGTAGATTAGTATAACCTTTCTGGAGGACCACCTGGCAAATGAATCAAAAGCCTTAGAAAATGTGCCTATCAGGTGCTTGGATATCTCAGTGGGTTAAGCATCTCTTGATCTCAGCTCAGGTCTTGATCTGAGGGTGTCATTTCAAGCCCTGCATTGGCCTCTGTGCTGGGCATGAAGTCTACTTAAGAAAGAGGGGTGGGGGCGGGTTGGGGGTGGGGTGGGAAGGGAAGAGAAAGACAGAAAAGAAAAAAAGAAAAGATGCTTACCCCTTTGCCTCATTAAGTCCAGTTACAGGAATTGAACGAAGAAAAATAATTGTACAAGTGAGCAAAGCTGTATGTACAAGGATGTTCACTGAAAGACTGTTTACGGTGACAGAATTATAAACTAAATGACTCACAATGGGAACATATATCATAGAATATTGTGCCACCTATATTAAAAGTTATCTTCCATGAAGACTTTTGGTTATCTGTTTGTCTTAATCAGGGATGTTTTTGTTCATTTGTGGGCAAGGTTCAGAAACCCAGTCAAACTAACTTAAAAGAAACCTTTAACAGAAGGAAACAAGGGTATTCCCTGGACTCCAGGACCAGCTGGGAGCACAGTGGACCTCAGAAGCTGAGAGCCAGACCTGCTTCTCCTGTCTCCTGTCTCTATTTGTTTCTATTTAGTTTTTATGTGATCATAAAAATGGTTCGAGCTCTAGATTAGTTTCTTATCCAAATGCCTAACAGAGACCAACCAGAATCTGATCCAGTATCAAACTTCTGGGGGTATCCAGATGACCACACCTGGCTTACAGGTCCCCTCTTGGTCCAATCCTCAGCGGTCAGAGAAGGATCACGTGGCAAGCTGCCAACTCAGGATTATGGCAGATCTGGACTAGAATGGACTGGGAAGATAAGCAAATTGATTGTACTTTTCTTTTACAAATAAAAATTGTTCATGATGTTAAGTCCAGTGAGAAAAGTTAAGTGTTTCTATGCTTCAGTATCTCAAAATACATTATTAAGAGATTATATCTGGACCAGGAACAGGATGATTTGTTTTCTTTATATTTTTCACAGTTTTTACAATTTATGTGAATTTCTATCATAAGTAAACATGAGTTAATTTATTAAGAATTTATGAAGACACAACATGGACAATTATGATATATTAAAAATAGAGCAGAGGGGCGCCTGGGTGGCTCAGTGGGTTGAGCGTCCAACTCTTGATTTCGGCTCAGGTCGTAACCTCATGGTTGATGAGTTCAAGCTCCACATCAGTCACCATGCTGACAGCACGGAGCCTGCTTGGGATTCTTTCACTCTGTCTCAAAATAAATAAACTTTAAAAAATACAAAAATTAAATTAAGCAGAAACTATCAATACTAATCACAATTAGTTTGTACATATATACACACACACACACACACTGAATAGTGATTATTTTGATAGGTGAAAGGGTGATTTATTTTTCCCTTTCCTATTATTTCATGCTAGTTTTATAACAGCACATTTATTAATAACATTATGTTTTTTAAACCAGAAAGTGAGCAGGAAATGAAGACACACGAGGACTTTCATTCCACTACTGTTTGAATATTACAGGATACTATCCCAACAGAAATGCTGATCGGTAGAATTTGTTTTTCAGATTTGTTTTAGAGAGCTGTAATACAGCTCATACTTTCTGGGTTCCTGCAGTCTAAACAGACTTCCAACTTTGCTTTAAGAGTGTCTAAGATGTGTTACATTGTGGGGTGCCTGGGTGGTTCAGTGGGTAAGCGTCCAACTTCAGCTCATGACATATCTCATGGTTTGTGAGTTTGAGCCCCGCGTGAGGCTCTGTGCTGACAGCTCAGAGCCTGGAGCCTGCTTCGGATTCTGTGTCTCCCTCTCTGTTTCTCCCCCACTTGCTCGCTCTCTCTCTCTCTCTCTCTCAAAAATAAACGAACATTAAAAAAAATTTTTAAAGATGTGTTGCATTGTAAGCAAAACTTTCATCAATACCTGTTATAACATCTGCCCTTTGTTCAACGTTTCTGTATTTAATTTTTAAAAATTTTTAAATGTTTATTTCATTTTTGAGAGCATGCGTGTGAATCAGGGAAGGGCAGAGAGAGAGGGAGACAGAGGATACCAAACAGGCTCCATGTTGACAGCAGAGAGCCCAATATGGGGCTCGAACCCACGAATCGTTTGACCATCACCTGAGCTGAAGTCAGATACTTAACCGACTGAGCCACCCAGGCGCCCAATGTTTCTGTAATTTTCAAGAATAGATGAGGAAAGCAGATTATTAAAAGATACCTGTATTGGGCACCTGGGTGGCTCAGTCAGTTGAGCGTCCAACTCTTGGTCTCAGCTTGGGTCATGATCCCAAGGTCATGGGATGAAGCCCCAGTTAGGCTCCATGCTCAGTGTGGGATTCTCTCTCTCTTCCTCTGCCCCTCTCCCCAGCTTGCTCTCTAAAACAAATCTGAAAAACAAATAAAAAATAAAATCTACCTGTATTCTACATTCGTGTCTAGGCGGTTATGGGTGTGCCCCGGGGGTACCTATGAGAACACCATTTTTCCCCTGGGACCGTGAGAGGAATGAGCTCATTTCAGATGCCAGTGAATTTAGAACCTTTATAAATTTATACTGCGTGTACTATAGTATCACCAGAAAAAAACGCAGAAGTAAAATTTCCAGATATTTAAGGGTAGATCATTCTTCATACTTCATACATTCTTGTCACTGTCACTCCTTTTTCATGGGAATAATGACGACATTCTCTGTTCTTTCCTTCTTAAACTGAACAGAATCAAACAGACTTAAACCAGGACATGGAGCTGAATGCTTATGTACTAACCTCAGCACAGCCCTCAAAACACACAGGGGAACATCCCTGATATCAACTCAATTTTACCCATAAAGGCAGAGAAAAAGACTTCCTGAGGGATTGCATAGGATTGTGTTTCCATGAAATACCAAAGTGCCTGAAAAGTTGCACTGTTTTTGGGGCGCCTGGGTAGCTTGGTCAGTTGGGCATCCAACTTGGGCTCAGGTCATGATCTCACAGCTCATGGGTTTGAGCCCCGCATCAGGCTCTGTGCTGCCAGCTCAGAGCCTGGAGCCTGCTTCAGATTCTGTGTCTCCCTGTCTCTCTGCTCCTCCCCTGCTCATACTGTGTCACTCTCTCTCTCTCTCAAAAATAAACATTAAGGGGTGCCTGGGTGGCTCAGTCAGTTAAGTGGCCAACTTCGGCTCAGGTCATGATCTTGCGGTCTGAGAGTTCGAGCCCCGTGTCGGGCTCTGTGCTGATAGCTCACTGCCCGGAGCCTGCTTCTGTTTCCGTGTCTCCCTCTCTCTCTGCCCCTCACCCATTTGCACGTTGTCTCTCTCTGCCTTTCAAAAATGAATGTTAAAAAAATAAAAATAAACATTAAAAAAATTTCTTTAATAAAAAAAAGTCGCACTGCTTTGGGGTCCCTGTGTGGCTCAGTCAGTTAAGCGTCTGACTCTTGGTCAGTTCGGGTCACAGTCTCATGGTTCATTAGCTCAAGCCCCATGTCCGGCTCTGCACTGCTTGGGATTCTCTGTGCCCCTCCTCTGCACATGCTCTCTCTCAAAATATAAATAAATTTTTAAAACGTTGCACTGCTTCTCCTACAGACTCTGTCCTCCCCCAGGACATGGTACGTGTCGCCCAGGACATCGCTCTCAGTTGGCCTGCATACAGCCGGATGCAGGACGCAAGGAAGTGGGTCAGAGACCGCCAAGTGCCTGTTCTGGCCTTCATGCTACCCTTTCTTCTTAGCGACAGAAGGCTGATTTTCAGCCGGGCACCCTGCAACCCAGAACAAGACACTCTCCAGACTCCCTTTCCTAAGTTTTGGCGTGCGACATATGTACTTACAGGACGCTTTTTGCAGAAGGCTGGCTTAACTGCGAGGGGTCTGTCGTCCCACCTGTCTGCATCTTGCATGTGATGACTGGAGCTTCGGCACCACCAAGGACCACGTGACCACCTCAAGGGCTGATGGTGTGCACTAGCATGTTGGAACAGAAAAGCAGAGGGAGGGTCCCTGGCGGTGTCATGGAACCACTTTATCAGTCCTGGACTGCTTGTCTCCAGATTATTCTGAGAGAAAAACAAGCTTTCATGAAATCACTCCTACTTTTTTCCCATAATCTATATGCAGCTGAACTAGACAGATCCTCAGCCACACACGAGGCCTCGCTCCTGTGGCAGAGTAAGAAGTCTTTCCCAGACACTACACCCTAAGCAGCTACTGCCAATCAGCACGCAGTGATGATGCTTCACGAGTGGACTCCCTGAAGCTTACTGTTCTTATCATTTCCGTGACATTTTGGTATTCACAGTACAAAGATCATGATCTCCTCCCAGCTGACTTTACTGTTTGCTTCCAAAGAATTCCAGAACAAGCAACATTTTAAAACTGCATTATCAGGGCGCCTGGGTGGCTCAGTCGGTTAAGCGCAAGACTTCAGCTCAGGTCACGATCTCATGGTTCGTGTGTTCGAGACCCATGTCGGGCTCTGTGCTGACAGCTCAGAGCCTGGGCCTGCTTTGCATTCTCTGTTTCCCTCTCTCTCTGCCCCTCCCCTGCTCACGCTCTGTCTCTCTCTCAAAAAGAAACATTAAAAAAATTTTTTAACTGCATCATCAGTATTAAAGGAAAACAGTCTAGAGGCGCCTGGGTGGCGCAGTCGGTTAAGCGTCCGACTTCAGCCAGGTCACGATCTCGAGGTCCGTGAGTTCGAGCCCCGCGTCGGGCTCTGGGCTGATGGCTCAGAGCCTGGAGCCTGTTTCCGATTCTGTGTCTCCCTCTCTCTCTGCCCCTCCCCCGTTCATGCTCTGTCTCTCTCTGTCCCAAAAATAAATAAACGTTGAAAAAAAAATTAAAAAAAAAAAATAAAGGAAAACAGTCTAATTTCTTTCCCCATTTCCTAAACGGTGTCTATGGAGGACCCACTTTCCTGACACTGAAGTTTGTATCAAGACAGTTACTACCTGGATTCACTCAGCACTGTTCATTCACATGACTTATAAAATCTCTCCCACAGTTTAACCTGGATTTCTAACCTGAATGAGTGAAGTATTGTAGCAAGACTAGGGGTGGGAAATAGTAAAATTAGATCATCTTTGCTTTCTAAAATGCTTCTGCAGATGGTGGGGGGGGGGGGAATGCCAGTAGGGGGTGATTAGTAAAACCACTGGGGGAAAATGTCCACCATTAAACCTGCACTTTAAGACACCTTTAAGAGTGGTATATTTCCAAATGTCATTAGTTTTATTTTACAGGCATTGTTGCTGCACCAGATGTAAAATTATCAACCTGCTCTTGTTCCGTTTAAGCCTATAAATCTGTGGATATGTGACTTGCTGCTGACTTCAAAGCCCTAACTCAATCATGAGGCTCTCTACTACCTGGAGATGCACAATCAAGCATTTACCAGTTAAAGGCTCAGAGAAGTCCTGCAGTAAAGAATGCTCTTGTTCCCATGGTACCCTCTAGGGTCAGATCTCTATGGGCCAAGGCTGAGCACAAGTGGATGCGCACAGCCTCCCGTGTGGGCCCCCCCCCCCCCGCCGAGTTCTGTGAGGCTAGAATTGGTCGCAGTGACTCTTCCTGACGTACTGTTTGCTTGTCGACATCCTGTCTGTGATGGTCTCCGCAGAGGACGCCCCGTCAAGCCATACTGTCTTTGTGGTGATATCTCTGATGCTGAAAAAGCCCCGACCTCTGCCTGAAGGCTTCTCCGCATTTGTTACACTCATAGGGTTTTTCTTCCTTGTGGATCCTCACGTGCTGAGCCAGGTGGGAGTTTAGGCGGAAGGCTTTCTGGCAAATGTCACACTTGAACGGCTTCTCTCCGGTGTGAATCCTATGGTGTCGAATGAGGTCTGAAGTCAGACTGAAGGCTTTCCCACACTCATTACAGCGATGGCTTCCGGAGTGGCTGTGGGTCCTCTGGTGGTGGGTGAGGAGAAGGGCCTGGCTGAAGGTTTTCCCACACTCCTGGCACTCACAGGGCTCCTCCTGACTGTGGATATTCTGGTGCCGGTTGAGGTGGGAGCTGCGTCGGAAGGTCTTCCCACAGTGGATGCACAGGTAAGGCTTCTCTCCAGTGTGGATCCGGAGGTGTTCCAAGAGGCCTGTGTTCTGGCTAAAGACCTTCCCGCATTCTTTGCACTGGTAAGGCTTCTCGCCAAGATGGATTTTCTGGTGTCTGACAAGGTGTGAACTCCTCTGAAAGGCTTTCCCACACTCGTGACACTGATGACCTTTCTCTCGAGAGCGGATTTTCTGGCGTCCAGTAAGACCAGTACTGTGACACGCCGCAGACTCACACAGCTTCCCTCGCGTGTGCGCGCCTTCGTGTGTGACCAGGTCCGAGTGGCGGGAGAAGCCCTCCCCACATTCTGAGCATTTATACTCGGGCTTCTCCTTGGGCTCGACCCGCTGCCTTTCCAAGTGAGATTCCTCAGAACGAGGCTCTACGGGTTCGGATACCTTCCTGGCTGATTCCACTCCTCCACAAGAGTCTGTCTCTGCAAATACCTTCCCGTTCTCAACCCTGGTCTTCTCACCTGAAACATTAAACATATATCACCAATTACTTGGTTTTTGATGCTTTGGGAAAGGAACTTGCATTTAGGAGGAATAAATTTAAAATTTTTTTTTTTTAACGTTTATTCATTTTTGAGACAGAGAGAGACAGAGCATGAATGGGGGAAGGTCAGACAGAGAGGGAGACACAGAACCTGAAACAGGCTCCAGGCTCTGAGCTGTCAGCACAGAGCCTGACGCAGGGCTCAAACTCACGGACCACGAGATCATGACCTGAGCCGAAGTTGGACGCCCAACCAACGGAGCCACCCAGGCGCCCCTAGGAGGAATAAATTTAAAGCAAGCCGTGTATGCTGGTAGAAATGCTGTGGTTGTGTGTGTCTGCACAGGACATACGTGCAAGGGGACACAAGAAACTGTTAACGGTGGCTGCTCGGGGGAGGATGGGGATTGTGGTAGGAGGCAGCTTATTCCCATTGGTTTGAACTTTATATGTGATATACACAGCACACAGTTAGCAAACAGGGAAACAGTCTTAAAAGGCCTGCCTATACGTTCTTCAAAATGGTTTGTCAGCTGGAGTATAAAAAAATGAGGTCAGGGCACCTGGGTGGCTCAGTTGGTTGAGCGTCCAACTTCGGCTCAGGTCATGATCTCGCAGTTCATGAGTTCGAACCCCGCATCGAGCTTTGTGCTGACAGCTCAGAGCCTGGAGCCTGCTTCAGATTCTGGGTCTCCCTCTCTCCGCCCCTCCCTGCTCACGGTCTCTCTCCCTCCCCCTCTCTCTCTCAAAAATAAACAAACATTTAAAAAAAATTTTTTTAAAGTGAGGTCAACTGAGGACCTTGAGGCTCACAAGGGAAAGCACTGGAAATGAAGAAACGTGGACACAGTGCCCACTGTATCACTGTTTAGCTGTGTAATCTTAGAAAGGTGATTTAAACCCTCTGGGCTCAGTGTCCTCCAGTGAATCAAAACCACTGGACCACAAGACCCTGAGGGTGACATGAAGTTGACAAAAGTGTCTTGGACTTTCCCGATACCCTTGGACAGCAGCAGCTGCCTTCCTGTGCAGTTCAACAAGACAGGGGACCTCGGTGCTGGGATAATTAGCTCACGTTTCTGGTACGTGAAAGACCGTAAGCAATGTCTGCCGATAACACCTAAGCTCAGGCGGGTGGAGAGGACAGGAGTGAGAACAAAGATGCAAAGCGAGAAGGACAGGCAGGAGCCATTGTAAGCAGCAGGAATAACCAGCCAATGCGAGTTCATCAGTGTGGGCCACAGAAAGCAGCAGGCAGTGTAAGGTGAGAGCATGCGAGGGTCAGTGTGATGTGGACGACTGGTAAGGAGCCGCCAGAGACCGCGGGTCCCTTGTGGGGCAGGAAGATTCAGCGGGACAAGCCACTTTGTGTGTGTAGGCCCTCTGCAGGAGGGAGGCCGCCCACAGGGGAGGGAGGGGTTACAGGAAGACAGGAGCGATCCTTTACCAGCCATGATATAACGACATAAGCACTAAAAAGAGGGGAATGTCTTGAAACCAGAAAATAACTTGAACTTTGAGTGTAAAATAGAATTTTCAACAGACCCAGAGGGCAAGGAACAGTGTCAAGGATCTACTGTGACTGCATTTACTTGTCGCATTTCAAATAGTGCCCATCATGGATGACAGGGCCTAAATTCATTTCCGCAAGGCTGTTCACAAAAGTCAGGCCCCTCTCTTTCAGCTACTTTGCTCAGCAAATTTCCATTAGGTGGGCCTTTGAACAGACTCAGAAATTGAACAGGGGAGGTGGAAAGAAGGTAAAAGAAGGTTTAGAGTCACAATCAGCCATTCAGCAAACATTTACTGAGGGTCTGTTCGACCCAGGAGCCATAGCAGACTCAGGAAACAAAACAATGTCCTGCCCTTTTCTGGCAGGAGGAAAAAAGACATGAACCAGCAACAATACGACGTGGTCAAATGGGAGAAATCTTGGAGCTCTAGGAACACCGGTCCTTTTCCACAGAAAAGTCGTCCAGGTTTGGGGGACCTTGGGAAGGTTGAGAAAGGGAGGTCTAAGGCCCTGAAGGATGAGTACGAATTAGGGAAAGCGAGGACAAATTACTCCAGACAGAAGAAACGTGGCAGGAGAAACTCAGAGGAGACAAACAGCAAGGAGCAAGTGGGAAACAGAATGTAGCTCAGCATGAAGGGGACCCACGGTGTGATAGGGTCACAGGGGGAAGGACAGTCCTGATTTGTCCAGGACTCAGGGGACATGCAGTGTGATGGGGCCATGGGGGGACAGACCATCTTCATTCGTCCAGGACTAAGGGGACCCATGGTGTGATGGGACCACAGGGGGATGGACCGTCCTGATTCATCTGGACTAAGGGGACCCGTGGTGTGAGGGGGCCACAGGGGAACAGACTCAGGGGTTTCCCAGGACATGGAACCGTCAGTGCTAAAAGTCTCAAGCAAACTGGTAAAGTCAAGCTCATAGATGTGAGGCTGAGAAGGCAACAGACACCACTGCCAGGGAGGCCTCTCTCACTGCCTGCTGGAAGTCATGCAGGTGGTAGGTTTCTTCTTGGTTTTATTTCTTCCTCTTGATCAAGGAATTTTTCAAATGATAAAAAAAACACATGTAGAAAGAAGAGCATAACTCAGCTCACTGAAGGGTTTTAGGGACGGGAACAGCGTTAATGAATCTAACAGTGTAAATGATGGAGAAGGAGCAGGAGGTAAGAATCCCAGCGAAGCACTGAGATGACACAAGTAGCAGGAAGCAGGATTGTAAGGCCGGACAGAGGGGGAGAAACGTAAGCAACAGAAACAAGAAAGGCGGATTTCAATGACGAAGACAATACAGTAGAGCAAAAACTAACCTAGGTGACATTTGGAAATAAAAGTGATAATTATACAGTAATTTGAAGGAGACAAGAACAAACGAGCAATGGAGCACGGGCTGGGTGAGAAACCAGCCATCCTTTCTTTATTCACCCCTGCAGTGAAGGAGGGAAGGAGAAGGCCAGGGCAGGAGAAGTCCTGTTTCGGCTGAACACAAACACCATGGAAAGGATGGGGGGAAATGTGGGGGGACGAGAGTCCTCCAGTCCTGACTGTGGCAGCGACTGCATCACGGACTGTCTTCCTGTCTGAGGAGACAAACGGACCAAACTCTCAGAGTGAACTCCACCACGTGGACACCACACCTCGACAGAGCCACCTCAAGACAAACATGACAGCGGGGCCTCGGAAGGGACGCCGATGCCCACCTCTTGCCCGCCCCGAGACGCAGCTGCTGCTTACCCTTGTCTCCTTCAGGCTCCAGAACTTCACGCTCCGGCTGGGTGCGCTGCCCCCGCACTGCTTCCACCGGGGCTGCCGCCCCCGCCAGCATCATCTGCTCTTCAGCCTGGCCTGGGTCCTAGGGACATGCGGGGACATGCAGGGACAGTTAGGAACCTGTGGGCTGAGGAGGAAAGTGCTGTTCAGAGAGACACTCCCACGTGAGAATAAGAAGGAGAAAGCCCAGGGGACAAAGAAGAGGCTGGGGAAGCAGCACGGCCGGTCCCTCCCAGGGGACAGCAGGTGACGCTGTGGGACGAGCCAATGGCTCTGAGCACCGGACAGGAAAGAACCCGAACAGGAGCTCCGCAGGCCCTCCCCAGGTGCCCAGCTCATGCCCTCGCCTCTGGCCCCAGGTCCCAACTCCTGCTTTCCTGCAAAAGGGCACATCTGGTCCTCACCGCCTGCTTTCCTGCGTCTCCAAGCTCTGGCTGCAAATCCTCCAGAACAACCACCACCTCGTCCCCGCTCTCCGGATGGTGCTCCCGCACCCGAGCCTGGAGCTCGGTGGGCAGGATGGTCAGGAACTGCTCCAGCACCAGCAGCTCCAGGATCTGCTCCTTGCTGTGCGTCTCGGGCCGCAGCCACTGGCGGCACAGCTCGCGGAGCCGGCGCAGCGCCTCCCGGGGCCCTGTGGTCTCCTCATAGCGCAACTGCCTGAACTGTTTGCACAACGGTTCCTGCCCCAGGCCTGTGCCGTCTCCCGGCAGCCGGACTCCCTGTTCCCCAGTAGAGTGGGGATCCCCCTTCATGGTCCGAAGCACCTCCTTCTTCAGATTCAGAGGAGCTGGGGAACGGGCGCCGAGCGGTGCTGTCGCCATCCCCAGTGTCCGCGTGTTTGCTCTCTCTGCTTCAGAAAACTTCCTTTTGATGGTCTCCTCCTGAAAATGTAAAACCAAGAATCACGGAAACAATAACAGTAGTAGGAACAATAATAACAACAGCAACACGCCTTGGTTGGGCTTATACATTTGCAATAATCGCTATCAAATTTTCTTTCTCTGAAACAACCATTCCTAAAAATGGAACACACATACAGAATGAGAAAACTTCTGTTCTACAGAAGATTGCTGGCTGACAGAGCAGGAATACCACATCTGAAAAATCACCATTTTGCAGCTTGATGAAATAACCAACTGAATCAACGACCACATGGGCAAAGGCACTGGGCAAAAGAACTGGGTAAAAGGGCATTCTCACGGTCTCAAAGAACCATCATGCTAACTGTGTGTTAATTACAAAGGGAAATAAATGGAGATGTCTGGCAGCCACAAACCTAATCAAATGATCAAGCCTGGCAACAACAACCGACAACTACTGACCTTCTGCCTTATCACTTATGCAGCATTTTCACTAAATATTCAACATGAATCTAATAACGAGGAGACTTTCTGATAAATCCCAAAGGAATCTTATCTACAACAGACACGGACTCCTCAAAACAGTCGATTTCACATAAATAAAAAGTATTGTTCTGGATTACACAGACATCTAAATGAATTGTGAAAAATGGCTCCTGGGTTTAAAAAGAGCTATAAAACCCAGTTAGGCTCCAAATACAGCTTGCTGTTATATAGTCCAGGATGTGTGCATGGTAAGTCCCAGCTAACACATAATGTTTTTTTCTTTTGGTCAAAAAATGGACCTAAGATACAAAAAATCAAATCCAGAGCACCTGGGTGGCTCAGTCGGTTAAGTGTCCGACTTTGGCTTAGGTCATGATTCCCCAGTCCGTGGGTTCGAGCCCCACTTCCCACTCTGTGCTGACAGCTCAGAGCCTGGAGCCTGCTTCGGATTCTGTGTCTCCTTCTCTCTCTGCCCCTCCCCCACTTGAATTCGGTCTCTTTCTCTCTCAAAAAAAAAAAAAAAATTAAAATTTTCTTATGACTAGTGAACTTTCAGTTCCTCAGACTTTCAATGCTCTCCTGTTCCTGGGTCCTCCCATGTCTTACTCCTTCCTGGAACACTCCTCATCGTCCAATTTTCTCATTTGTGCCCACACACCCTTCATGTCTCAGCATAATGAAACAGTAAGCCAGCACAACTGTTGCATGTACTTTTTTAAAATTTTTTAATGTTTTATTTATTTTGGGGACAGACAGAGACAGAGCATGAGCAGAGGAGGGGCAGACAGAGAGGGAGACGCAGAATCCGAGGCAGGCTCCAGCCTCTGAACTGTCAGCATAGAGCCTGATGCGCGGCTTGAACTTCGGAACCGAGATATCATGACCTGAGCAGAAGTCAGACGATTAACCGGCTGAGCCACCCAGGCGCCCCATAACTGTTGTATGTACTCTACGAAAGTTATGCATTTAATCCTCACACAACTGCATCAAGACACGAGTGCAAATTTCACTGTACAGAGCAAGGTACCGGGACACGGACAGCTAAACAACTGACACAAGGTCCCAAAGCTCAAGCTCAGATCTTTCCTTCAGTAGCTCTTGCAGCCGCAGGCCAAACCCTTGGGCTGATCGTTGCCTTCTTTCTCACAATGCACAGCTGCTCCGACAGCAAAGCCTGCTGGCTCCACCTTCCAGGTAGGTCAGCAATCTGGCCGCTACTGACCACTTTTCTGGTTCAAGAGCCCCTCGGGTCTCATCTCATCGTGAGTCCCCAACTACAGATGCCCCCCAAAACCTCCACACCACCCCGCACACTGAGCCCCGCCCACGGTGGCCTGGGGGCCTGGCTACTCCTCCGGTGCGTCAAGCAGGCGGTTCCCTCTGCCTGAAAGCTCGTCCCCCAAAGGCCACATCGGTCTCACCATGTCCTTCAGGTTTCTGCTCCAGTACCAGCCTTCGAGGCTTACCTTCGATAGGGATTTAATAATGCGCTCAGGGGACGACGCCTGTGCAGCCGACGCTGTTCCCAGTTCAGCGGACATCTCCCGCCCGGCTCCTTCGTCGCCGAGCGTTTCCCTGCACCCGGGGCCCCACTGCCCCCCAGTCTCGGCCGCAGGCCCTCCCAAGCCCCAGCACTGACGCTACGCACCCGACAGCTGACGAGCAGGCGCAGCCACGCTCGCTCCGGCACCGTCTGGGCTACGCGCCGAGCGCCAACACCCGCTCCCCAGCGCGACGTCGCTTCCGCTCTAGGCACGCGGAGGACCGCGGCTCGATGGTGCCCGGCTCAACCCGACCTACCGCGGTGTGCAGGTGCGCGCGCGGGCTTTTCTCTTTTTTAAGCCGGACTTAATTTCCTTCAAATAAAAACAGGCTAGCCCAGTTCAGTGTTTCCCTGACGAGCCGTCGTTTCCACTTTGCTGCTTCATAAATTAAACACGGTCACATACTTTTCCATTTCTCCCCGATTTAAACAGTCGTTAAACAAGATGGCAAAAAAAAAAAAAAAAGGTCAACGCATGGGGTTTTTCCCCTTTTTTTCATAGTAGCAAAGATCTGAAGATTAAATTGAACAATGAAAATGTATTTGAACTGGAATATTTAAGGTAATGAAATTTAAGTCTATTACTGTAAAAGGATAATCTACAATACTTTGCAACGAATGTAGGTTTCAGGGGGAAAAGCATTAGAAATCACTTTACCAAAAATTCTACAGAAGAATACAGAATATTCCCTCTTATTCATTTTACCAAAAACTGTATTTAGAGTCTTTGAATGAGGTAAGTCCTTTTAAAAATGTAAACAAACGTCTGATTAATTAATAGTTTTGAAAAAGCATTAAATATCATACTAATCATTGTTTTATGGCAGGTAATTTATTCAGTGTCTTCAGCATTGAAATGATCAGAACAAAATTAAAAAAAAAAAAACACCTTTCATTGTGACAAGGAGAGTTACCCTTTCCTCCTTGGGTGCCAGAAGCTTGGAAGTATCTTTTAAAGTAGCAATGAAACATGTTCACTTTAAAACTTCCTAAGGCAAACAAATCCAATGAATGCAAATATTTTACTAATTAGAACTTAACATTTTTTCTTGAACAGAAAACTCATGTCTGATTTTCTCTCTTTCTAAAGAAGGGCTTATATATTTTACACCAATTATATAAGGGATAACTATAAAATTTAATTTAAAAAGGAAGTAAATAGGAGTGCCTGGGTGGCTCAGTCACTTGAGAGCCCAGCTCTTGATTTCAGCTCAGATCATGATCTCACGGTTTGTGGGATCAAGTCCCATGTCACGCTCTGTGCTGGCAGCATGGAGCCTACTTGTGATTCTCTCTCTCCCTCTGTCTCTCTGCCCCTCCCCCTCTCATATTCTCTCAATAAACAAACAAACAAACAAATAAATAAAAGTTTTAAAAAAGGAAGTAAAGATCTTAATTCATTTACTGCCCCTTTCAAACTCACTACGACGACTGGCTTCTTAAATGTCACTCATAGTATCAAGGCTCAGATTATTGGCATTGTATTGAATATCCCATGAAAACCAAAACCAGTAATGCAGGTTAACAAAGTATTTTTACAAAATTCAAGGTGCACATTTTTAATTTAAGTAGTCTGTATCTTTTGGAAGGGGTAGATGTAGATGAGAATAAATAAAAATGCTATTTTTACCAGGATAGGCTACATGTTGCTAATAACAAAAATCAATTTTCATACTTGAGATTTTCATTTTCCAGAATTATCCTTAGTTTTGTTTTGTTTTGTTTTATTTTTTTAATGTTACTATTTGTTTTTGAGACAGAGACAGAGCATGAGCAGGGGAGGGGCAGAGAGAGGGGGAGACAGAGAATCTGAAACAGGCTCCAGGCTGTGAGCTGTCAGCACAGAGCCCGACGCAGGGCTCGAACTCACGGACCGTGAGATCGTGACCTGAGCTGAAGTCGGACGCCCAACCAATTGAGCCACCCAGGCACCCCCAGAATTATCCTTATTTTTGTAAACAAAATGGTGGTCTGTATGTTTTCATCAGGTCCATTCTTAAGATATTCAAAATAAAAGTTTCCTTTTCTATATGATCACTAGAGGCACAATTGCATTACAAGTCATGCTACCATGCTATAGCATAAGATTAGCAGTTATCTTTTTGTAATGATGCTTTCTGCATTTCTCTCTGCTTCCACCCGTACGGCAAGATATTACTATTCTGAAATTTTTTAAGTTTATTTATTTATTTTGGGAGAGGGAGAGTGCAAGCAGGGAGAGAGAGGGAGAGAAGGAGAATCCCAAGCAGGTTCTGTGCTGCCAACGAAGAGCCTGACACAGGGCTTGCTAAAATTAAGAGTCAGATGTTTAACCAACTGAGCCACCGAGGTGCCCCATCATTATTCTGAATTTTAAATAGAAAATTATGTGACCAGTGAGTGGTACAAACAACCAAAAACCTACAAATGAGTCCAATAAATTTAATTCATAGTTTAATATTAGGAAATCTATAATTCTTTTCAATGTGTATTTATCTTTGAGAGACAGAGAGAGAGCGCGCATGCTCAAGAGAGAGAGTCGGGGAGAGGCAGAGAGAGAGAGGGAGACAGAGGAATCAAAGCTGGCTCCGCACTGATAACTAAGAGCCTGACACAGGGTTTGAAGCCATGAACCTCGAGATTGTGACCTGTGCCAAAGTTGGACACTTAACAGACTGAGCCACCCAGGCGCCTGGAGATCTATAACTTTAAACCATCTTATTAATAGGCAAATAAAGAAAAATCCTATGATCCCTAAATGCTAATAAGTCATTTAATAAAATTTGACATGCATTTCTTTTTTTTTTTTTTATGAAATTTATTGACAAATTGGTTTCCATACAACACCCAGTGCTCATCCCAAAAGGTGCCCTCCTCAATACCCATCACCCACCCTCTCCTCCCTCCCACCCCCCATCAACCCTCAGTTTGTTCTCAGTTTTTAACAGTCTCTTATGCTTTGGCTCTCTCCCATTGTAACCTCTTTTTTTTTTTTTTTCCTTCCCCTCCCCCATGGGTTCCTGTTCAGTTTCTCAGGATCCACATAAGAGTGAAACCATATGGTATCTGTCTTTCTCTGTATGGCTTATTTCACTTAGCATCACACTCTCCAGTTCCATCCACGTTGCTACAAAAGGCCATATTTCATTTTTTCTCATTGCCACGTAATATTCCATTGTGTATATAAACCACAATTTCTTTATCCATTCATCAGTTGATGGACATTTAGGCTCTTTCCATAATTTGGCTATTGTTGAGAGTGCTGCTAGCATTTCTGATTAAAAGGGGAAACTCCTAATAAAATAGGAATAGATGGATACTACCTTTATATGCCAAAACCATATACATCTCAAAAAAAAAAAAAAACCCTCCCTCAAGACTGTGAAATCTTACAAGGATTCTCATAAAAATGCCCCTGAATTTGTTAAGAATAAAAAGACAGCTATTTGCCAAATTAATAATTTCTTACTCCCTAAGTTGCTTATAGCTATAGGTAGAAAACATCTCCTCTTGTGCTAAAGAAGAAGGAGAAGGTGAAGAAAGGGAGAAAATCTACTGCGAAATCCTCATTAGAACCCCTTATTCCAGTTGAGGAGTTTTTATATCTCGTGAAACACTATTTTACATAATCCCCCAAAGTCATAAAATAATGGCTCATGGTAAAATTAACGATGTCTCACAAAATTTATGGATTGTAATTAAACAGCAGTAGCCAATCTAATTTGCTTTCTTGGGCTGTTTCTCAGTACTGAATAAAACTAAGTGTAGGGGTGCCTGGGTGGGTCAGTCGGGTGAGCATCTGACTCTTGATTTCAGCTCAGGTCATGATCCCAGGGTCATGGGATTGATCCCCAAGTCGGACTTCAGGTGGATCTGGAGCCCGCTTAAGATTCGCCCTCTCCGGGGTGCCTGGGTGGCTCAGTCGGTTAAGTGTCCGACTTCGGCTCAGGTCATGGCTCAGGTCATGATCTCATGGTCCGTGGGTTTGAGCCCCGCGTCGGGCTCTGTGCTGACAGCTCAGAGCCTAGAGCCTGCTTCAGATTCTGTGTCTCCCTGTCTCACTGCCCCTCCCCTGTTCATGCTCTCTCTCTGTCTCAAAAAAATAAATAAACGTTAAAAAAAAATAAAAAAAAAAAGATTCTCCCTCTCTCTCCCTCTGCCCCTCTCCCCTTACTCTCTCTTAAATAAATAAAGTAATAAATAAATAAAGTAATAATAATAATAAAAAAAGACCCTCAGTGTAATTCTGGTGGTTAATTCAAGCTATTTGATCTGTTCAACTCGCTCCTTGAGTAGAGTTTAGTAAACAATGATTCTGATGGTTTTTGAAGCCTAAATATGACACAAATTTTTTGTTGTTCTGTTTTTCTTCTATTCCACAACCCATAACCATGTACTCTGGGCAACACTACTTAAAAAGGAAAAAAAGTTCTACTGCCTTTTATTAGCTCCCCTGAGACAACATGATCTGTAATCAAATTATAAATCTCACAGTCTTGTTTTAAGGCAGATATATTGGCAGGACCCTAATAACAACATTAACCAGCAAGTCAATCCTACTGACGGCATGGAATACCGTCATGGGAACTCTGCTGTGAGCATTGCACTGTGTGTTGCATTGTGTGTATTTTATCATTTTGGCAAAACCCTCTAATTCTGCCTTGCCTTCTCAGAAGGCACAGCTCCTCAACTGCATCTTTCTGCCAAGTGAAAAAGACAAAGATATTTAATTGGCTAGTATTAGGGAATCTTTGGGCCTTAAAAACAATATGATCAAGTGTTTCCCAGAAAAGCTATTCAGAAGGCAGACAAGAGGGGAAATATTTCCAAGACATGTGAGAGAGAGATAATTTATTATTTGAAGAATTCTTATGATTAATAAGAAAAGACCAACAAGCCAGTAGGAAAATGGACAAAGCCTATGTGAGTACTTCACACACACACACCAAAAATATTATAGGACTCATATATATATGTATATATATACATGTACATATACATGTATATATATATATATATATATATGAAAAGATGCTCAACTTTGCTCTTAAATGAACATAAAAAAATAAAATGCCACTTTTCACCCATCAGATTGGCAAAGATCAAAAGGTTTAGAAGTACGATATTGTTGATGATATAGGTGTGAGAACTGGTAAATTTTATTTGGAAAGCAATGTTGCAATCCTATTAAAATGTAAAAACACATAGAACTTACACGTGACATTCTTAAACTTTTCCTGAACACCCTTTTTAAAATTTTTTTTAAAAATGTTTATTTATTTTTGAGAGAGAGAGTGAGACAGAGCGTGAGTGGGGGAGGGCCAGAGAGAGGGAGACAGAATCGGAAGCAGGCTCCAGGCTCTGAGCTGTCAGCACAGAGCCCAACGCGGGGCTGGAACCACGAACTGTGAGAACATGACCTGAGCTGAAGTCTGACGCCCAACCGACTGAGTCACCCAGGTGCCCCTCCTGACCACTCCTTCAAAAATGTCCCCCAATTACTGTCTCTAGTCCTTTATTTTCTTCACAGCATACTGCAATTAATACATATTGTCTGTTAGTTTTTTAAAGGCCTGTCTCCTCCAGTAGAATGTAAAATTCTGTGATGGCAAAGATCAAACTTAATTTGCTCTCTGGTTTACAGCCAGCACCTGGCATAGTCCCTAGTATGTAAAAAGCACCTATTAGGGGCACCTGCGTGGCTCAGACGGTTAGGCATCTAACTCTTGGTTTCAGCTCAGGTCATGATCTGAAAAGTTCATGAGTTCAAGCCTTGCATCAGGCTCTGCACTGACAGCACAAAGCCTGCATGGGATTGTCTCTGCCCTGCCCCAGTGCTCTCTCTCAAAATAAATAAGTTACTTAAAAAAAGAAGACACTATACACATTTAAAAAAAGAAAAGCACTTAATAAATATTTTCCTTTTGATCCAAGAACTCTACTTCTAGGTGGCCATATCCACAAAGATTTTCACTACGATACTGTGTAATTGCAAAATATAGGAAACATCTTAAACATCCAATAAAATATGGTCCTTTCATTCAATATATTATAGAGTCATTAATTAAAAAGAATAAGGTAGATTTATATGCACTGATTACAACATGTCCAAGATATATTAAGTGAAAAATGCAAGGTGTAAGTCCATGCATGTAATGCTGTATGGTTTGTTTCTAAAAATAGAAATATACATATGTAACACTGGTTTTTAGTAGTGTTGCCCAACCCTCTTTGGGGAAATTCTCAAGGTAGTGTGGTCCGGCATCAATGTCATCTGCTAGAATGAAAGTGCCCTTCCACATCACACTGCCTGTGAGATTCTAGAACCCCTTCACCTTCAGTTCTGTGGGGCTTAGTAGGGTCTTGAGCCTTGAAAAGGGAGTTTACTCTTTTTTTCTTCTCCTTCTCCTCACTTCTACTTCCCCTTCTTCTTAAGAGATAGTGCATGAGCCAGGGAGAGGGGCAGAAAGAGAGGGAGAGAGAATCCCAAGCCTGACATGGGGCTGACATGGGCCAAAGTCCTGGGATCATGATCTGAGCTGAAATCAAGAGGTGGAGCGGATGCTAACTGAACTAACTGAACCACCCAGGTGCGCCACAGGGCCCCCTTTTCAAATGAGGTAGTTTGCCTAGTGATGAAATGAAATCTTAAAATTCAGGCAGATGTCACTGGATAAAAACAAAGGTTTATGATAGACCATGAGTGGAGCTCACTCTAAAGTCTTCTCCAGTACTGGTGCTAGCCAGGTTCTCAATGTCAACTCTGTTGTCCATGAGGTCCCTCCTGATCTGATCTCCTTTTCATGAGCTCCACCAACTGCATTCTTCTTTATACCTGCTCATTTCTTTCCTTGTCCTCTTAGTCTAAGGTGGCAGCTAATCCACTCTTTGGAAGACCCAAGCACCATGGACCTTCATCTTTTCTTCTTTATATCTATTTTATGGATAAACCCTATGTCCCCTGCAATCAGGTATTCCCCAATATTCAAAACCAAGCTTCAGCAAAATTTTGGCTTTCAGCACATGTATTGGTTTTTAGAAATCATTCACAACTATATTTGGCATTTTTTTGGTTGCCTATCTGCCTTCCAGTTCTTCCCCATGTATGTAGCCTATAAACTGACTATACCTACAGCTCCAGGAGTGGGCCTATTTCCATGGCAACAGTACATTTTTTTGAGAGTGGGCATGTAACTTAAGCTAATCCAATTAGGGTGAATCTCAGGATTCTTATTTGGAATGCCAAGACAGAAATGTTCTTTCTTCAGAGGTGGACCAGGAAGTATATAATCAAATCCAGGACCTTTGGCAGCCTTTTTGTTATTTAAGGGAAACTAGCCTAAGGAGGAAAATGACCCATGATGAAGAAGAAAGCCAGAGTCGCATAAAGCCACACACGACACCCATTCTCCTAGAGGACTTTGCAATTTCATGAGCCAGTAAATCTTTACTTTTTAACACCAGCTGTTAATTGCAACCAGAAGTCTACATTCAATTGAATCCTCTCTTCTTTCTGGGGTTCTTCTGGTCTACCTGGGGCAAATGAAGGGCTCCATAAGGCCCTTCAAGAGAGAGAGAAATCAGAGCAACAGGGAAAATAACCTTCAGGTTAATCTCTCCAGCCTTTATCCTGAAATATGCTTGCATAGACACAGAACTTATGAACAGACATAAAAGACATCAAAAAGGTTTCTTTGGGGAGAAGAATTAGCGACTAGGGTGAAAGACCTTTTATTAACTTCTACTATAGCATTTGAATATTTTTTAAACTATGTGCACATATTAAGTTAAAAATAAATACAGATCTCAGCAGCTTTTTCTTGAAGGACTTTCTAACATCATAGATACAGTAGCACCGTTAAGTCTTTTCATATTGTTTTGATTACATAAAATTGTTGTTAAAGTCCCACTGTACAACACAAGGTCCTTACTTGTCATCTTTCCCTCTTGTCTTTCTGTACACCATCTCTCGGAAACTGGCTAGCATCTTATTCTCTCTCTTTCGTCTTTCTTCTTGGTTAGAGGATGCAAGAGCTCTCTTCTCATCAGCACTGTAGATCTGGTTCTCTTTACGCAGTCGTACGGCTTCCATTCTACGATGCCTGCTACCACTCATGACATAACCTGAGCATTCAAATGAAGCAATCTCTTCACTTGTCAGCCCAATTTCACCTCTTCGTGGGATTCGCTTTCCAGCTTTCACATACTCAGCCATTGCTGCACCTTCACCTGGGAGCAGAGCATGGCCATAGTTCAAAGGTTTCTCATCTTGACAGATATGTATTACAGGTGCTTCTGGGCCTAGTAGATCCATGGTATCTGTAATCTTTGCTCAATCCAGGTATCTTCTGGCAACTCCCCTTCTGAATCTTTAAAGCTGGAGTCACTGGATTCTTTGTCTTCTTATTCTTCTTTCTCTTGGTTCTTTTTGCCCTGTGTTTCTTCTTCTTTTCCCTCTTCTTGGCTTTTTTGGCCCTCTTTTTATCATCAGAACTAGAATTAATGTCGGAGTCTGAATTACTCTCACTATTATCAGAATGTTTCCTATGTTTCGTTTTAGACTTTTTCTTTCTTTTTTTCTTGCTTTTTGAACGACTGGTATTCCCGTTTTCTTCGGAGCTGGAATCTGAACTGCTGGTCTCCTGACTCTTTACCGCTTCATCCTCCACTGGGCTATGTTCATCAGAATCCGGCTCAGGAAACTTTGGAGAGAGCCCCCACGCCTCAGGAGCTCCCAGCTCCCCAATCCTCTCTCTCTCTTTCAGCCACCTCTGGCGATAGCTCTCCTCCTTCTCCTTCTCATACTCTTTGGCCCACTGCAGGTCGCCCGCATAGTGGTGGTGATGGAAGCGGTATCCGCCAGCGTGGACGGAAGAGGACGAGAACGCGTAGTTGCGGGGCCCCGAAGGCTGTGCCCGAGACTCAGATCGGCCCAGCGGACTCGGGTCGCCAACGCCCGACACCCCCCCCCACCACGAAGGCCTGAGGCCCTCGCGGCCGCGGGAGTGAGAGCGGGAGCGGCCTCCACAAGGGAAGCGTCTGGCCAGCGCGGACGGCGGGCTCCCCACAGAGCTGCGTCGCCGCCTCCGAGAGCCGGCGGCGTCCTCGGGATAGCGGGACTGGGACACCGGGGCCATGAGCCACGCCTCCACCGCCAACCAAACGGCCAACGCCGAGCAGTGGCCACGGAGACTGCGTACGGCCGGCACTTCCCGCCCACGCAGGCGCCACAGCAGCGGTGCCCACGCAGGCGCGTCACAACGGTGCCCGCAAGGCTTCCGCTTCCGGTGGGTTGGTAGGCGAAGGCGTGGCGCGAGGGCGGAAGGCGTCAGGCCGTAAGGTTTCTCTGGGGCATTTGGTGGAGGTGTGCCGCTCCTCTCGTGGTTCCGATTTGCCTGCGCTGCCCTTGGCCCTCGGGGACACAAATAGAGGAATTTGCCGCCAGTGACCCTTATACTGTTCAAACGTCTGCTACTCCTCTTGGGTATTCGCCTTTAACCATCTTGATACCCTTCAAGTCTCCATGCTCCCCTCGGTCCTCTTTATCATCACCCCTTGGTGGGAGCCCCTTACTTCTCGTGCTCCTTTTGTTGATCCCTTAGAAAGGAACCTGTCCACCAGTTTCATGGCGGAAGCACGTTTATTGACTTCAAAACCCCACTTGTTCCTACTGGAAGCAAGCACCAGAACTTTTGGAATCAAAAAGTTTAAGCCCAGCCTCTGAGCCAAGTGAAGACCAGAGGCATGATTTTAATTCTTAAAATTCACAGACGTTTCTACCCCTGAAATGCAGGGAAGCATCCAACCCAGTCTTGTAGATGTCTCCTAATTTGGTTAATTTCTTCAGGAATTTTGTGGTTGGGAACCAGTTTATGCATACACTGTGTTCACTGTCTGAAATGGCTAGCATTTCATGCAAGATCATTTCCCTCTTAGCTTAAAAGGTACATAGGCATTACCATCACCTTGGTTGTCTGTAGTTAAGTTGACCTCAGTTATTTAACAGACTTGGAAAGTGACAGAAAAACTAAATCAGAATTTAGGTATAAGTGCTTTCCTGATGCTAAGATTCTAAATGAGGTGGGAAATTAAATCGAATAGGATAAAATTAATTTTTATATATTTATCAGCAAGATGCATGGAAGTTGGCAAACTGCAAACTCTCAAACTTGATTATCAGTATTCCTATCGCCTATCACTTCCTGTGCAGATATACTAGGTATCTCCATGCCAGCATGAAGGCATTGACCCCGTGCCGCTTCATCTGTGAGATGACTGCAGGAATAGGACTATATCCTGGAAAGCCCTTCCAAGCTAGCTGCTGACTCCTTCCTCCTGGCCGTCTACGTGAAAAAGTTCAGACACTGGGCTCCTACCCTGGAGTATTACAGTGGCTACAAGACCTCTGATCTTCACCCCTTGATCAACCAGTTGAACATCCTGCTGATTTTGTGTCCTTGCAATAAGCTGGAGACTCTACATTTCAAGTATTTTCACCAGATCTTCTTTGAAGTCACCAAAATCTCTCCCTTGGACGTTTTGAAGCTGAAGGAGATTTTGAACTATGCTAATTCTGAGGCTGAGAATTCACTCCGGCAGCAGCCAACAGGGCCAGGCAGGCATTTAAATAGGCTATATTTATTCTATCATTGAATTTGTCTTTTGATCACTTTTCTCCATTTTTATTCTGTTTGTCTTCCCAAACTGATAAAATTGTAAATACTTACGTTTTTTAATGAAAGAAAATAAAGTATTATAGTATTTGATTAGAAACTGAATAAAAGTTAATTTTGTTAAAATATATCATTAAATACATTTTTGTAACACAGGTCTTCTAACAGGAAGAATAAAATTTTTTAAATATTTTTAATGTTTATTTTTGAGAGAGAGAGAGAGGGAGACAGAGTGTGAGCGGGGGAGGGGCAGAGAGAGGGAGACACAGAATCTGAAGCAGGCTCCAGGCTGCAAGCTATCAGCACAGAGTGTGATGCGGGACTCGAACCCACGAACTGTGTGATCATGACCCGAGCCGAAGTTGGATGTTTGACTGAGCTACCCAGGCGCCCCCCCAAAACTTTTAACACTTACTTTTTTTTTTTAATTTTTTTTTTCAACGTTTATTTATTTTTGGGACAGAGAGAGAGACAGAGCATGAACGGGGGAGGGGCAGAGAGAGAGGGAGACACAGAATTGGAAACAGGCTCCAGGCTCTGAGCCATCCGCCCAGAGCCTGACGCGGGGCTCGAACTCACTGACCGTGAGATCGTGACCTGGCTGAAGTCAGACGCTTAACCGACTGCGCCACCCAGGCGCCCCAACACTTACTTATTTTTGAGAGACAGAGACAGAGCATGAGCAGAGGAGGGACTGAGAGAGAGAGAGAGACAGAATCCAAAGGAGGCGCCAGGCTGTCAGCACAGAGCCTGACACGGGGCTCTAACTCTCCAACTGTGCGATCATGACCTGATCTGAAGTTGGACACTTAACTGACTGAGCCACCCAGGCACCCTAAGAGTAAAATAAATTTTTTTGAGGAATAATATTTTGCTAAATTACAGTTCTACCATTGTGGAGTGAAAGCAGCTATAGACAATATGTAAGTGAACATGAATGTGTTCTAATAAAACTCCTTATAGACACTGAAATTTGAATTTCTTTAATTTTCACATATCACAAACTTTTATTCTTCTTCTGATTTTTCCCCTATAATTTAAAAATATAAAATTTCTTGCTAAGGCCATACAAAAATAGGCAGGGGAACAATTTGGTCTGTAGGCAGTAGTTTGTTGACCTCTGATTTAGTAGAGAAAGCAGTGGTGTAAAAAATATGACAATAGGAATAAAAATAAATGCCTACCATAACTTTTCGTGGTGAGAGTCTCTTATTTTCTTAATTTTACTTATAGATGAGCAAATATCCATTCAGATAGAGCACAGAAATGTATTGAAAGATCTTTCTCAAAATTTCTCAAAATTGTTTTACATAAATTTCCCCCAAATATTAAAAAAAACCTTTCAAACCTACAGAAAAGTTAAACACCGGCATATCCTTTACCTAGATTGACTAATTGTTAAGATTGTGTTTCTTACTCACTGAAAGTTAGACATTATGATGCTTCACCCGTAAATACTCCACTAATCAATGTCTAAGAAGGACATTCTCCTTCACAACCACAATGCCATCATTATTCTAAATAAATTTAATATTATCATTAAATATTAGGTAGTGTTATCTAATATGCAGGATATGTTCAAAATTCCTCAATTGTTCCAATAATGTCTTTAAATTTTTTTGATGTTTATTTATTTTTGAGAGAAAGAGAGCCAACAGAGCACAAATGGGGGAGGGCACAGAGTCTGAGACACAGAATCCAAAGCAGGCTCCAGCCCCACTGTGGGGCTTCAACCCACAAACCGGGAAATCATAACCTGAGCCGAAGTGAGACGCTTAACCGACCAAGCCACCCAAGCACCCCTCAATAATGTCTTTAAAATGGGATTAAAATTCAGTCAAGTTTCCTTAAATGCATTTGATTGTGATTACTTACTAGTCTGTTTAATCTAGAATAGTTTCTCTACCTACACTTCTACATCCACTTTTTAAATATTACTTGACACAGTTTTGCTGAGTCCAGGGTGATTGTGTTGTAAAATGTCCGACAGTTTGAATTTATCTGATAATGTCCTCATGATTAGATTTAGGGTAATTCTGTTTGGCAGATCACAGGGGTGGAATATAATTCTTACGGTATCTCAGCAGTAAGCATATAACATTAGTTTGTCACAATCTATACTTATTACTAAGAAATTCCTAACACACAAGTTATATAGAACTCTGAGAACAAGCTGGAATTAAACATCCCTCCAAATTACACTTGCTTATGGCCTTTACAAATATGCGGGTCACCTTTACTCACCAAGCAACAAAAGCAGTCATTCACTAATGACACTTACATGACCTGACAGTCCCCTCCAGCTGCTCATATTTGCACTTCCACACAGTGCTCTGATTTACATTTTACAGTGTTTTTACAGGAGTTATCTCATGGATATGCTCCAGATTACTGAAATGTATGTTGGGAAGAGGAAACAAACACTTGTATTATGACTACAACCTATGTTTCTTACCCTGTTAAAGGCAGGAGCAATGGGACTAAGTGAAGAACAGCTGACCCTTGAACAACATGGGTTTGAACTGCAGGGGTCCACTGGTACACGGCTTTTTTAAGAGCTGACAGCAAAAGGCATAAGGCATTTTATGCCTATTTCAAATGCGCACCCCAGTCTACACAGGAACCAATGTAAGACTGGAGAAGCGGTTGCACCTGCTGCCCTTGAGTACCAGGGGCCCCGGGGTGAGCAGCTGCCAGACCCTAGGACTGGGCAGGGGTGGAGGTAGCTGAGTGTGCCCACCGGGTAATCATGCCCAGGCCAGGAGATTAATAGAAGAGATAGACTGAGGGATTAAAACTCAGGAAGGTACTACCATGATATTTTTTCACTTAAAAAACATCTACCAAACTTACATTCTGAGTAGAAAGCAGACTCACTGACATCTCAGTCCAGCAAAATAACTGCTGTCACTTCTGGCTTAAAATCTAGCCTCCTTTGGCTCAAAGGAATTCAGGGCATCCTACCGTTTTAGGGCGGCCTAGCTTATTACAGGTTAGCCATTATTCTAAGAGCTTTACATAAAAAACCTCACCCACTGCTCACATCCCTATCTACTATTACTATCCTCAGTTATAGATTCAGAAAGTCAGGCACAGAGAGGTTATATAGTTAACTGCGGTCACTCAGCTAGTAAATGGTAAATAAAGCCAGGATTAGGAGCCCAGGTAATGTGGCTTGAGAGTGTGTAGCTTTCACTGTGCTAGAGTGTGAATGGGAACTGGAAGGAACAAGAAGAGAGCGACCAGGAGTGAACGGGGTCCCCTGGCCAAAGACACGGGAGTGGCTGGAAGCAGGGAGCAGCACAAGCCTGGCTGCCCGAGGGGAGGCCACAGAAAATGGAAAGTGGTAACTGGTGGGGGCCGTTGGGGATCTCGGGTTGCTTTTGCAGGAAGGATCCCAATGCCGCTGGTGGCGGTTCACGCGGACAAGGTGTTAAGGATGCATGGAAGTGAGGACGAAGTCAGAGGCGGGGAGGGCCTTCCCGCCGGCGGGCCTCGCAGGAGAGGCGGAGCTGGTCAGGCGCAGGTGCAGCCGCTGCTCTCCCAGCCTGGCCCAGTGACGTCCGCGGCCGCGGGGGAAGGCCTCAGGCCAGAACTCTGAGGGCCCAGCGGGCCCGCGTTCGCTGCAACGTGAGACGTCGGCTTCGGCCAAGCATAAGCCACAGCCCCCCGTCCTCTCTCGCGGTCTCGCCGGCGGCGGCCCGAGAGCCGAAGGGTTAACGGGCCGCCACCAAGAGACGCGTCCTAGAGGGCCCAGGAAGTGGCTCGGCCCGGCTTCCGGCCCCGCGCTCCTGCCCTCCCGCGCCGAGGGCGCCCGCGGATTCCGGCCGGCGGTGTGGAGACTGGCCGCGGGGGGCCGAGGGAGCGACTTACGCACCAGAGGAACCGCCCCGAGAAGCGCAGCCGTCCGCCAGCGCCAGGGCCGGGATGGCCGGGGAGTCGAAGGCGAGCGCGACCTTGGATGCCGGCACTGCAGAGGAGCGGCCGGGGCTGCTGACGGGCATCCTGACCGTGAAGGTGGAGGAGGAGGAGGAGGAGGAGGACGTCCCCACGGCCGCGCCCGGCAGCCCGGCCCCCGGCCCCGAGCGCTCGCGCCGGCGCTTCCGGGGCTTCCGCTACCCTGAGGCCGAGGGGCCCCGCGAGGCGCTGCGCCGGCTCCGCGAGCTGTGCCGCCAGTGGCTGAGCCCGGATATACACACCAAGGAGCAGATCCTGGAGCTGCTGGTGCTGGAGCAGTTCCTGACCATCCTGCCCGCCGAGCTCCAGGCCTGGGTGCGGGGACAGCACCCGGAGAGCGGGGACGAGGTGGTGGTGCTCCTGGAGCACCTGCAGAGACAGCTGGAGGCGCCGACACCGCAGGTAGAGGTCCCGAGCCCGGTTTCTAACCCAAGTCTCGGGCCGAGGGCGGGGCGTGCCGTCAACATCGGAACTTCTCTCTCTCTCTCTCTCTCTGCCACTCGGGTGGAGTCCCTGGGCCCCTCCTCGTAACAGAAGTTTTAGATACATGAAGGATCACAGAAGAACTCGATTATGTTGAAATACAGCCAGCAAAGCATTAAACAAATTAGTGACAACGTTATGTGTGCGTTTTTTTTAAATGTTGCACTAATCGGTAAGACCTGGGCACAGGCCCAATAGCCCCGGTGCAGTTTCAAAGTCGTTAGAAGCATGAGTGACTTTGACACTGTTCGTTGTGCCGTAATATGGTGTGAAAACATCTGCAATTTTTCTTTTTAAAAAATTTTAAGTGTTTATTTTTGAGAGAGACAGAGCATGAGCGGGGAAGGGGCAGAGAGACAGAGGGAGACACAGAATCCAAGGCAGCCTCCATCCAGGCTCTAAGGTGTCAGAACAGAGCCCGATGCGGGGCTCGAACTGAGCCACCCAGGCGCCCCAAAACATCTGCAATTTCTATTGGTGGTGAAGTGCCGCGGCTTATGCCACGTGATCGCTGCTTCAATTTCTAATAGAAGGAAAGGCCACGTTCCCTTAGAGGCTGGTAACAATAAAACTACTCCTTTCCTATTCCAAGTTCATGGACCACATGGGAGGAGTCCAAGGACCCCAGGCTAGAGGACACCCCTGGTGGAAAACAGGTTGATCTCCCCACCTCTTCTTGCTTTGCCAGTCTGTTCTAAGGTGGTGTCCTCTGTGCACCAGTTAATGTCCCTTCAGGGGACTGCAGCCAGAGCCTCCTAACCACTGACCAGGAGATCCGGGTCTGCACTGGGGCCCACTGCCCGCGAGCCCTTCACAGTGAAGGCGTTTCCAGTCTCTTAGCTTCAGTCTCCTCAGTCATTACAGAAGATGTGGGGAGTTCTGAGCTGCACGTGAGAAAGTAACTTGACAAGTGCAATTTGCCCATAAATGCACGGAAGCCACCTTTTAGTGGGGATAGACCGTGTGTCCTGCGTTAGGTGATTTCACATTCTGTGATCTTTCTTGGTTCTCAAAACCAATAACAAACCCTGTAAACGAGAAATTATTACCCTCACCTGTCAGATAAGATAGGAGTATTTTGAGAGCCAGCACCGGTTCCCAAAAGTCTTTGTAAAAGCACAACGTATACAACGCGGGAGCACCTGGTAATGGCAAAGAGCACGGGCTCTGGGGTCCCTCTGCCTGAGCGCCCGTCCTAGCACCGCCACTTATTAGCTGGGTGACCTTGGGAAAACTTACACTCTGTGTGCCTTCGCTTCCTCATCGGTGAAACGATCATGGTAACGGTACCCACCTCAAGGTTGCTGTCTGTGTTACCTGAGTTAATATTTTTCGTGCCCCTGGAAACTGTGAGGCACATGGGAAGTGCTCCAGAAATGTCTGACAAATAATGAAAAGGAATGAATAACCTCTAGGTCCCAGGTGGTGACCAGGGCCAAGAGCTTGTCTGTTGCGAGATGGCAGCACTGACACCTTCCCGCGAATCACGGAGTGCCCAGTTCCAGCCGGTGAGGGCTCTGCTCAAGCATGAATCTCTGGGATCACGGGCCTTACCAGGCACAGGTGAGTGTTCTCTTCTGGGCGCGTGAACCTGCAGACTTCGTCCAGCTTCACTGACGATCATCTGATAGGGGCGCTGACCGAGACGTTATTTGGCCATCACTGACGGACTCTACTTTGAGACTGAAAGGGAAATTTGAAACGGTGGTTTGGAAAGAATCGGTTCCCCATTCATTTAACACGTAATTATGCCTCCTACGTGGTAGCCAGTGTGGTTGGTGCTGAGGACCGGCCGCTGGTGAGACAGAGTCCTTCCTGGTGGCACTGGGGTTTACATTCGAGTGGGGAAGACAGCACATACAACAGTACAGCTTCCAGTAGTGGTAAGTGCCAAGAAGAAAACGAACAGACTCTGTAAAGCCCGTCGGAATATCCCACAGACTACAGCACTACCGCAGATTAGAGTATAAATGTCTCAACCCTGGGTCTCTTATGAAAATAGCGGGATTTACTCCACAGGACTGGCTGTATGTCCTGCAGTGTCTTCTCACGTGCCCTGAACGTGTCCCAAGACACACAGCACTGAGACGCCGGCCAACACGCAGTCCTGACTTCCAACACGGGCTCTAGCTAAACCAGCTGTTTTGTGCTCCATGTAAAGTTTGCCTCCTCCAGGGAGACCTCGGGTTCTTCTGGACGCTGAGCAAGTTCTGTACAAGCAGATGCCCATTTCTGCCTTCTGGTTCCAGCTTTATTTTGACTCTAGTTCTTCCAAACCAAAGCAGAAAGCCCTTACTGACCACTAAAGGCATTTTAACCGAAATCTTACTTTTCTCCCCTTCGCAAGCAAAACCCAGAGTATCTTCAGAGGAAAAGCTTGTTTTATGTGGTTTAAACTCACCATCCCTTCCAAGGATCCCGCCGTTGTTGCATAGATTTTGTGTGTCGGCAGAGCACAGCACAGGTCTCTAGGCCCCGGGACTGGAGCGGGTAGGGATCGGGCCTTTGGGGAGACACACGCTGTACGAAGTTCCAGGCCCAGTGTTTGAGCTTGGATTCCGCAGGCCAGGGAGGCTGAGTGCCGGGGACGTCTCATCCAGAGCTTCTTTCCTTCCTAGTTCTCCAGGGTCCTGGGCTTGCCCCGGGAGGGCGCTGCAGAGGAGACGCAGTGGTGGCGGCCAGGCTGCCCCCAGAGCCCCAGGTGAGCCGGAGCCCCTCCCTGCCCTTCGCTACCGGGGTGCATCCTGGGAGGGTCGCCCCCTCCCCGTCTACATCCTCCAGCCAAACGCCAGATGGGATGTCAACTTTCTCGTGTATGCTAGTGTCCCGCTGTCTGACTTCCTGGTGCCTAGTTGGGAGCCTCGTCCTATTTCATGACTAGCTTGGGTGCCGTTTCCCAGACCCCTACTCCGTGTCCTTGGCCAGCCCCTTCTTCAGTGGGGTCTTCTTCATCAGTAAGGGTGATTCTGCAAAAGCAAACTGAAGCTTTTGTTGCGACGGCGCTTTTGTTCCGAAGGTTTTCTTTTGCTTTCCTGCCCTGTTACCGGGGGGTAAGCACGTGGTCCCTAAGCTTGCCGGGACGGATACGGCATGCCCACGTGTCTCAACTAGTCACACGACCGCAACAGTCTGTACTTCAACTGGATTGAACTTCTTACCCGGTCCTTCACGCCCTGGAGGCTCTGTGGTGTCCACTGGCTTCCCTGACTTTCCTCACTTCAGACCCACGTTTCCCTGTATCTGAGTAACTGTTAATACAAATGAGCCACCATCACTAGCGGGGGTCAGTTCCGGTCCTTGCAGTGGCGTGGCCTTCGTTTTCCAAATCTCTTTACCTTCTACCCTGGTGTCCGGATTATTTGCGTGGCGACCAGGGTGTCCGGCTTACCTGTGTGGAGACGCGGGCGTCCGGAGTATTTGTGTGGAGACACGGGCGACTGGCGTATTTGTGTGAAGACAGCGGTGTCTGGAGCACTTGTGTGGAGACACCTGTCCTCACGTGCTGTCACTCTACTTCCGCAGTGGTTTTGTTGATGAAGCCGTCACTTAAGACCAGGAGAAGTAGCGTTAGGTGCCGCGCTGGCTTGGTCTGCGGAGCCCTCGGGGACTGTCCCCTCACCGCCTGAGCCCCTCTGCGCAGCCCCCGGCTCCGGGAGGGACTCTGGGTAAGAGGAACTAGGAGGCCCGTGTGCCGTTTCAGGGCTTGCTGAAAACGGAAGACGTGGCCCTGGCTTTCTCCTCTGGCTGGGCGCAGCTGGATTCCTCTCGGGGGAGCTTCCACGGAGATGAAGGGCGGGAGAACCCCGGCGGCCTGACCTCCCCGGGTAAGACTGACGGGGCCTGGTTGGTCGTAGGCCTTCGTGGCTTCCTTTGTCGGTTAGAACCTACTGGGCTATAAGACGCCGTCTGAATTCTGTCTGCGTTCAGAGCCACCGTTTCTGAACCCAGCTACTAACCACGTGCGTGACCCGATCTTTAACCCTCCCGGCCCGGCTCCCTTCCTGGCCGGGTTAAGTGGGACACGGCAGGTAGAGCCCCGAGCACAGGCCTGGCTCATAGTAGGGCTGTCACCGTTGGTCCCCTCCCTGTTGCTAGTTCCGACACAGGACGAGAGCTGGGGTGTCCTCAGGAAATGGGCCGTGGGACTGTAGGGCGAGAGCGAGAAGCGAGCTAGAGATCGGGGTGCAGGACACACGGGACAGCCTGACCCGTCTGAGTCGTGCAGCTCGACCATGGTGCAGCGGGAGCTCTGGCTCAGATCTGTCAGCACCGAAGCCCGTCGTGTCGGGGCCCCTGTCTTCGTCTGGGATAAGAGCCACGAGGACCGTCCCTGACTGATGATCGCTTTCTACGTGCCTGCTCCCCTTGTGTCGCACGGAACACTTCCAAGTCCTCACGCGTGCCTGCTCACCGCTGCCGTCTGCCCAGCCCTCCTCGAGTCCAGCCCCAGTGCAGGGCCCTGCCTTCGTCCTCAGGACTTAGAGCCTCTGCGAGTGTCCCCAGCACGGTCCTTCCCACCCTCCTCCACCCCCCATCACCCTGCTTCCAATGACCCCAGGCCCGTTCTCAGTCTCCTTCCTCCCCAGCACCCGTTCTCCCCTTCGTCCCCATCCTCGTTCTTGTACGGAAACCCTCATCCCCGCGTATGTGCAACTGTAGTCACAGCCTTCCTGCGTGGCAGGGCATCACTGACCACGTGTGGCCACTTGTTATTTCAGGTGGTGAAACAGAGGCCGAGATCCGGGCCCTGCCTGTGGACGAGGTCCGGCCAGTACAAGAGGCTGGGGGAATACCACGCCCCCTGCGTGAAGACACTGCCCAGATTCCTGAAGGCACTGAAGCTGGCGAACAGGAGGGCAGGTTCCCGAGAAAGCAGAAAACTGCCACAGGAATTAGGAGGCACTACTGTCATGAATGTGGAAAGAGTTTTGCTCAGAGTTCAGGCCTGACTAAACACAGGAGAATCCACACCGGGGAGAAACCCTATGAATGTGAAGACTGTGGCAAGACCTTCATCGGGAGCTCTGCCCTCGTCATCCATCAGAGAGTCCACACTGGGGAGAAACCCTATGAGTGTGAGGAATGTGGCAAGGTGTTCAGTCACAGCTCAAACCTCATCAAACACCAGAGAACCCATACTGGGGAGAAGCCCTACGAGTGTGAGGAGTGTGGGAAAACCTTCAGCCAGAGTTGCAGCCTCCTTGAACATCACAAAATCCACACGGGGGAGAAGCCGTATCAGTGCAACATGTGTGGCAAAGCTTTTAGGCGGAATTCACATCTCCTCAGACACCAGAGGATCCACGGCGATAAAAATGTGCAGGATCGTGAATGTGCAGAGACCTGGGAGAGTCAGGGGAGGGTGGAAAGCCGGTGGGAAAACGTTGAGGCTCCCGCGTCTTTCACATGTAACGAGTGTGACAGGAGTTTCACTCGGAGTAGAAGCCTTATCGAACATCAGAAAATCCACACTGGTGAGAAACCCTATCAGTGTGACACATGTGGGAAAGGCTTCACCCGAACTTCATACCTTGTTCAACACCGGAGGAGCCATGTTGGAAAGAAAGTTCTATCACAGTGAGCCACGTCGTACGTGCCAGAGTTGTTCATTCCTCACAGAACTGGGCTGAGGCTTTACTGACCGCTACATGCCATCCTGTGTTAGAAGGCCGAGTCTGGAGGGATGCATTGTCTTCTACGTTCTAGAAGGTGGCTGGGAAACAGCTTGATAGGAGGCTCTGGGAGAGTTGTCTGGCAGAGGTAGGACATGAAATGATTGTTCTCACCTACTGGACTGAAATGGGCCTCCAGACTGGCTGACCACCTCCAGCCAGCACTTGATGACGTCTCCTGGTGAGATGGCTCTGATGTGGGGGCTGCTGCTCTGACCATTTTGCCTATAACGAATGTTTCACCAGTTGGTCAGATCTGTGCCATATTATACTCCCCACTGTGCCATGTGTGTAGGTGCTATAAACGTTTATTTAATACACCAGTGAGGTGACCTCCATAACTCTGAAAATCTGATGTGGTCTAGATTTCTGAGGACTTTCTAAGGCTATTTGTGTTTGTGTCTAATTCTCTGAGGTTCTAGATTCTGGGTCAGTCTAATGTATTTATTACCAAATACATAGGGTTGTCAGATTTGGGGTGGGAGAATCCATATTTCTTCACCAGCATAGTACTTGTAAGAATGCCTTAAGCAGCTTGTAATTAGATTTGTGAGATTGCTCCATCCATGTAACTCCATTCTTTGGTCCGTATTATATTTGTTCACATTAATTTTGCTCCTTTTATGGGATAAACCTTTCACGTTCTGGTAAATAAATGAATTGATCAAGTCAGATCAAAATGATGATGAATTTTGATAGAAATCCTGTGATGTTGAACAGCTTGTTTCTCACCTCTTAGTTATCTTGGGCCTAACAAAGTGCTGAGACAGCACCTGTATGCCTCTCTCCCAATTCAGAGCCAAGTTGCACGACAGCTTATACCAGCTAAGCTTCCTCCACGTTAGAGGAGTCATGCCAGATATTTATAACAAATTTCACTCATGTTTTCAGAACTGGTGTGTTGGTTGGGGATAGGAAGATAGGGTCAGAGGCAGCCAATGAGGATGGGAACCCAAGTGTAGACAGAGAAAATGTATCTGTTCAGAATCACATTGGGAATCCTACTCCACAATATCCAAAGTATCAACATGTGAAGCCACAATAAGAATTTTGTGATATCTCTTGTTTTCACCCAAATCACCTTCTACAGAGTTCTTCAAAGACTTAACATCTTCCTGATGCCACCAGCATCCGGCTTTTCCAAGCTGTGCCAAAAATGGTTTCCATTTCTCATGGATCTCAGACCATGTTTTGTTGAGTCACCAACGTGGTATTCTCTGGGTTCGTGCTCTGAAGCACCGCAAACTGACTAGAGACGCTGCAGACTGTGGGGCTCTCCCTGTATCACTTCTCTGAAGTCTTTCATTGTCTTCATTTCAGCTCATTGGAGTCTAATTTAGAACTTCTGTAGCTTTCCAAAATTCTATGGACTTTCTCCATTTAATCTGTTTTAGCCTTTTAAAATTTCCTTAAATTAACCTTTTGTTACTTTTGCAAAGCTAGCCATTTCCTTTTCTCTATTTTTTCTAAATTTTTCCTAATAGCCTTGATCTTAAACACTGTTCATTTTCCTTTGGTATTTGTTTATGTCATGGAGATAAATGTATGTGAAAGCTTCTGATAAACTAGACAGCGTACATGTGTAAGTCATAGAGATTGACAAGGGACCACTGTGCCTCCTTTCATTCTTTCTGCTCCTTCCCAGCCTAAAACATTTTTCTGTGGAGGAGGACATATTGTAGAAAAATACTTTCAGGTGCCCACTGTGTCCAATAATAAATAAAGCACATGCATACATACATACATCTAGGCTTAGGGTTTCAGTATACTAAAGTTGGTAAGACATGTACATAAATCAGTGCCATGAGAAATGCCTTGTGAATGGTGAGCTGAAGGGTGTGGAATCTCAGGAAAAGGTTACTTCTGGCTGTGAGCTGTTATTATCACATGGATAGGGTAATGTTTGACAGAGCTAGAAAGACTGAGTTTGTCAGATTTAGTAAATAGGGCGAGTTTAAAGTAGGTACATCATAGGGGTCTTCACTGCCAGAGCAAGGAGCTTAACTTTTATTCAGTAAGTACCAGAGAGCCACTGACGTGATCAAGATATTATCTGTCTGGCAGTATTGTGTCATTTCAACTGAAAAAATTACCTTGTTGATAGTCTTTTGGACACCTTGCTTTTGTATAAAGCAAAGGTACGTTTATAAAGTGAATTATAAAGTGGCTTCAACACTAGCCTATTGAAAAAAGGTGGTCAAAAAATTATTTCTAGATGAAATTAGATCCAGTAAAATACATTGCTTAGTTAAGCTATAACCGATATTTAAAGTAGAATAAAATGCTACTTTTTGTGCTTTTTAAAATTGTTTTTATGAATTTTAGTGTCGATTGGTCAGCCATTGTACTTAATTCCTCCATCTGCTGCAATGCAGTCTTCCATTTTCTTTTTTCTCCCTTTGCATGAGTTAAGGGGCTGGTTAAGACATATTTTTTTCCACTTGGGTAGAATGAATAGTTATTATGAAAAGAGCTTTTGATGCATAGTCCTCCTAGACATGTTCTTAATTTTGGTAAAGAAGCATATAACCCTATGAAATACTATTTCTCTGCTTTCTCCTTTAGAAGGAAAAAAGGTGCAGCTTACCCACGGGGTTGTGAGGATCACCTATACAAACAAGTGCTCGGAGGTTGTAGTTCCGGGTGGTTCCATAGGAGACTTTGAACTCACCTGTTCGCACACATTGAGTCCAGCTACAAGGGAACAATTTCCTCTTAAAAAACAAAGGCTGGCTGAGTGACAACTACACATGGGCAAACCAGAAGAAAAACATGTTGAAGCACATAGAAGAGTCCGGGACGGAATCCCCTCATAAAGCCCACTCCTGGCACAGTGACGTACAACTGGGAAGGAACTCAAAACCTGGAGCTTCTTTGTGAGGAGCACTGGGCTCAAACTCACATTAGGCCTAACAACTTTTAAGACATACACTTGAGAGACAACTCCCCAAAACATACATCTGAAAACTGACAAGGGCCTGTGTTCCAAGACCCACAAGACTAAAGTGATCTGAGAAACTGCTCTTCTAGGACTCACGTGCTCAGACTCACCCATCCAAGGGCCCAGAGGCAGCTGATAGCACCCAGATTGAAAGTGAAGGAGGCTCACTTGCTTATATTAAAACATTGGCCACAGGGGCAATCATCTAACTCGATACATATCTAGGAGCCTGCTGGGACATTCCAGAGAGGGAAACAGGCACCATCTTTGTATTCTTCCTTTACTGTGCTCCAGAGCACAGTATCTCTCATAAGGGAGCTTTTACATGCATCTGGTATCCTGATTTTTGTGGCTGCCACTCGGGATTCCTTTGGATCACCTGTCTCTGGAGGCCAGGGAGCTTACATTCGTGGTCTCATGGGACTGTAATATTTGGTGTCACCCAAAAAGGAGCTCATACCCAGTCTGGTGCCCCAATTTGGCTACAAGAAAAGAAGAAAGAAACAGAGGAACCACAAAAACAGCCAGAAAACAATAAAATGGCAATAAGCATATACCTATCCATAATTACCTTAAGTCCATGTAAACAGACTAAATTCTCCAATCAAAAGACACAGAGTGGCTGAACAGATAAAAAGACAATACCTATCTGTATACTCACTACAAGATACTCACTATAGATGTAAGGACACACAAAACTGAAAGTTAAGGGATGGAAAAACATTTCATGCAAATGGAAATCAAAAGAAAGCTGGAGTAGTTATACTTCTAGCAGATAAAATAGACTTTACAACAAAGACTAATAAGAGATAAAGAGGGGCATTACATAATGATAAAAGGGTCAGTCCAACAAGAAGATGTAACACTAAATATTTAGGCAACCAGCATAGGAGCACCTAAGTATATAAAGCAAATGTTAACAGGAATAAAGGGAGAAATAGTAGTGCAATAATAGTAGGGACTTAGATTGATGGACAGATCATCCAGACAGAAAATAAGGAAACACCGACCTGATAGGAAATGTTAGACCAGACAGAGTTAACAGATATTTACAGAACATTCCATCCTAAGGCAACAGAGTACACATTCTTCTGAAGAACACATGGAACATTTTCCAAGATAGATCATATGTCACAAAACAAGTCTTAGCAAATTTAAAATGACTGAATCATGTATCTTCCAACCACACTAGTATGAAATTAATTACATGAAGAAAACTGAAAAATTCACTAATCTGTGGAGATTAAACAACATGCTACTGAACAACTAATGGGTCAAGGAAGAAATGAAAGGAAATATCAAAAGATAGTTGAAACTAATGAAAATAGAAATGTAACATACTATAATTGAGGTAATGCAGCAAAAAGCAGTTCCAAGAAGTTCATAGTGATAAGTGCCTACCTCAAAAAACAAAAAGTGTCAAACAATCTAACTTTACACATCAAGAAACTAGAAAAAGAACAAATGAAGCCCAAAGTCAGTAGAGGAAAATAATAAAGATTAGAGCAGAAATAAATGAAATAGAGACTAAAAAGATAGAAAATCAATGAAACTAAAAGCTCTTTCTTTGAAAAGATAAACCTGACAAACATTTGGTTACACTTACCCAAAGAGAGAGAGAGGACTCAAAAAATCAGAAAATGAAAGAGATGTTACAACTGATACCACAGATATACAAAGGATCCTAAGAGACTGCTATGAACAGTTATACGCCAACAACTTGGACAACCTAGAAGGAATGGGTAAATTCCTAGAAACATATAACCTACCAAGACTGAATCCTGATGAAATAGAAAATCTGAACAAAACAGTTACTATGAAGGAGATTGAGTCAGTAATCAAAAACTTCCCAACAAACTAAAAGTCCAAGACCAGATGGCTTTACTGGTGAATTCTACCAAATATTCAAAGAAGAATAACAATCTTAAATTCTTCCAGAAAGGAAAAGGGGAAGGAATTTCACACTCCTTTTATGAAGTCAGCATTACCCTAACATCAAAACCAGACAAAGATGGCATAATAAAAGAAAATTACAGGCCAATATCCCTATTGACTATAAATGCAAAAATCCTCAAACAAAATATAAGCAAGCCAAATTCGACAATACATAAACAGAATTGTATATGTGATCAAGTGGCATTTACTCCAGGGATGCATGGATGGTTCAGCATCTGCAAATTAGTTAACGTGATACATCACCACGTGACATAACAAAATGAAGGAGCAAAATCATATGATCATCTCAATAGATGCAGAAAAAACATCTGACAAAATTTAACATGTTTTACGATAAAAACTCTCAAGGTGGGTGTAAAGGGAATATAACATAATGAATTCCATATATGAAAAGCCCACAGCAAACCTCATACTCAAAAGTGAAAAGCTGGAAGCTTTCCCTCTAAGATCAGGAACAAGACAAGACTGCCCACTCACCACTTTTATTCAACATAGTATTGAAAGTCCTAGCCAGAACAATTAGGCATGAAAAAGGGGGAAAAAAGGCATCCAAATTGGAAACGAAGAAGTGAAACTGTCATGATTTACATGGATATACATGGATATACATAGAAAGCACTATACATTAAAAAAAAATTTTTTTTAATGTTTTATTTATTCTTGAGGGAGAGACAGAGCATGAACGGGGACAGGGCACAGAGAGAAGGAGACACAGAATCTGAAGCAGGCTCCAGGATCCGAGCTGTCAGCACAGAGCCTGACGCGGGGCTCGAACCCACGAACCGTGAGATCATGACCTGAGCCAAAGTCGGACACTTAACCAACTGAGCCACCCAGGCACCCCAGCACTATACATTTCTATGTATACATGATATACATAGAAAACGCTAAAGACTACACACACATATACACACATATACACATACACACACACAAAACTGAAATAAATTACAGGATACAGAATCAATACACAAAAATCTATTGTGTTTCTATACACTAATAACTATCAGAGAAATTAAGAGAACAATCTTACAATTACACCAAAAAGATTTACATACCCAGGAATAAACTTAAGGAAGTAAAAGATCTATATTCCGAAAACTATAAGACATTAGTGAAAAAAAAATTGAAGGTACAAATAAATGGAAAGATATCCAATGTTAATAAATTAGAAGATTTAATCTTGTTAAAATGTCCATACTACCCGAAGCAATCTACAGATTCAATGAAGTCCCTATTAAAATTCCAATGGCGGTGGAACTTAAGCAGCTCAGTTTTAAGAATCCAACTTCATCTCAGGTCATGAACTTATGGTTGGTGAGTTCGAGCCCCACATTGGGCTCTGTGCTGACAACTCAGCTTTGGATTCTGTGTCTCCCTCTTTCTCTGACCCTCCCCCCCCCCCCCAAGAATAAACATTAAAAAAAATTTTTTTTTAATTCCAATAGCATTTTTCACAGAAATAAACAATTTAAAAATTTGTATGGAACCATCAAAGACCCTGAATAGTCAAAGCCATCTTGAAAAAAGAACAAAGCTGGAGTCATCATGCTCCCTGCCTTCTAACTATACTACAAAACTGTAGTAATTAAGAGTAAGGCATTGGTGTAAAAACAGGCATGTACATCAATGAAACAAAATAGTCCAGAAATAAGCCCACACATATACGGTCAATTAACTTATGACAAAGGAGCCAAGAATATACAATGAGGCAAGGTCAGTCTCTTCAATAAATGGTGTTGGGAAAATTGGATGGTCACATGCAAAATAATGAATCTGGATTGCTATCTTGTACCATATACAAAAATTAACTCAAAGTGGATTAAAGATTTGAATGTGAGACTTGAAACATAAAATTCCTTAAAGGAAACACAGGCAGTAATCTCATTGATGTAGGTCTTGAATCTTTTTTGAATCTCACACCAAAAGCAACAGCAACAAAAGTAAACAAGCGGGGCTGCATCAAACTAAAAAGCTGCTCAGCAAAGGAGACCACCAACAAAATGAAAAGGCAACCTATGGAATGGAAGAAGGTATCTGCAGATAACATATCTGATAAAGGTCTAATATCCAAAATACATAAAGAACTCATACTAGTCAATAGCAAAACAAAGAAAACCCATCAACAATCCAACTACTAAAAGATCTGAATAGCCATTTTTTCCAAAGAAGACACAGATGGTCAACAGGCACACGAAAAGATGCTCTACATCATTAATCATCATGGAAATGCAAATCAAAACCATAATGAGATATCCCCTCACACCTGTCTGAATGGCTATTATCAAAAAAGACAAATTAATGCTGGCAAGGATGTGGAGAAAAGGGAACCCTCATGCACTGTTTGTGGGAATGTAAATCAGTGCAGTCACTATGGAGACAGTATGGAGGTTCCTCAAAAAATTAAAGATCTAACTACCATATAATCCAGCAATTCCATGTTAGTATGTATTAAAGCAAACAACAACAAAAGACAAACCCCAAAACGACAAACGCCACTTAAAAATATATATGTACTTCCATGTTCACTACAACATTATTTGTGATAGTCAAGGTATGGAAACAATGTAAGAGTTTACTTATGGATGAATGGCTAACGAAACTGTAGTATATATACACAATGGGATATGACATGACAGTGATTTAGAAGGACTCTCTATCTCCCCACTCCTCTTGGTTTAGCAACCCGTCTCTGTTGGTATCACATCCTGCTGTTAGGCAGCATTAATTGGTGGCTGATTGCTCTATTCTATATTTCAGCAATGCCTTTTGCCATCAATTATTTAAGTGTGATCCAATTAAATTTGAAGCCCTTTGTAGGGATACTTTTTGAGGCCAATATGTGTAAGGTTTCTTTCTGAGCCCAAGAGGACTCTCCTTGTCTTTTTCCCTGGTTTTCCTTGGTAAACTAGCCAGCCTAAGAATTATCATTTAGCTTTCATGGTTAGCTTACTTTAAATTGCTTACTACCAAAATCAACATTGCTTTGGAGAGTACCTTTAGGCTTGACCTTTCCCATAATCTGTTCCAACTATAGTCCATTCCATTGGGGAGAGCCTCAAAGCCCTCTGCTCTTATACCCACCCCCTCCCCAGGTCAAAATCTCCGAGTCCCTGCCCCAGAATTGAGGACAGGGACAGTGACCTACTCCTCTCAGTGACACTTCTGCATTATGATTAGGGTGTTGGGCCAGGCAGTAGCCTCTAGTCTTCCCAGCATGGAACCTCTGTCCTATGCGTGGAACTTGTGTGAGGGCTTTCTGGGCTCCAGTATTCTTAGCCTGCCGTGTCTGAACTAGAGCCTCTGCCCTATGAATGGGGGCCAGGTGGAGGAAAAAGCTCGACTTAATTGGTTTCACTTGCCTGGAATTTAGTCTCTGAAAAATAAAACTTTGATGTCTTGTCCCTCTTAGGGTGGTACCTTAGCCTTTGCTTGGTACCCCCATCTTCTTGGACATATCCACCCAGACTGGAGTTTCCCTCATGCTGAGCCAGTGGATAGGGATAGGATAGAAAGTAGTTCATGGCACAAGTGCCATAGATTGTGTTGGGGCACCTGGGTGGCTCAATCAGTTAAGCATCCAACTCGGTTTGGGCTCAGGTCACGAACTCACGGTTTGTGAGTTCAAGCCCCACATTGGGCTCCGTGCTGACAGTGTAGAGCCTGCTAAGGATTCTCTCTGCCCCTCCCCTGCTCACTCTCTCTGTCGCTCCCTTAAAAATAAGTAAACTTTAAAAAGAAAAGGTGCCATAGATTGTGTTCTTACCAAAATTTAGATTTTCTTGAATAAATGTTTCCTCATTTGCTGTATGCTCTTAGGACAATTTCCAGAGACCGTATGAGGTAGTTTTCACAAGTTATGATTGTTTCACCCTGAGTGGGTCCAGGAGTCCCTCATGCTGCCAATTCAGAAGTTATTTTAAGATTTAAATTTGTAACTATTTATTCCTAGTTTAATAATGGGTATTAAGGGGCGCCTGGGTGGCTCAGTCAGTTAAGTGGCCAACTTCGGCTCAGGTCATGATCTCGCGGTCCGTGAGTTCGAGCCCCACGTCGGGCTCTGTGCTGACAGCTCAGAGCCTGGAGCCTGTTTCGGATTCTGTGTCTCCCTCTCTCTGACCCTCCCCCGTTCATGCTCTGTCTCTGTCTCAAAAATAAATAAACGTTAAAAAAATTTTTTTTTTTAAATAATGGCTATTAAATCTCTGTCAGTCATAGCCCATCCTTCTTTTAATATGCTGTGGGTCTTTTTGGCTAGTGTTTACTTAGGATTACTAAATTAATATTAATGAGTAAACCTCAGTGGCAGTTTTCTCTATGCTAGCGTTGACAGGTCTTAATATCAATGTAATACTTACTGTATAAAAAGAACTTGGCTTAAACTTACACAGTGAGGTATGTCAATTACTTCTCAAGAACATTGAAAACAAAACCCCAATTTGGAATAACTTCCTTTTCTTTCTCTATGCTCCATAAAAGTTTACATAAAACCAGCTTCATGTTCCTTAGAATGTTTACAGGTTTTCCTGTGTAATTCAGTGAACCTGGTGCTTAGGGGTAGAACTGTGACGGGTTTTGCGTTTGTTCTGTTATTGGTCTATGGCAGAGACTGCTCACTGTGCACCCAGCGTCCACTTTCCCTTTCCTCCTCATGCCCGTGATCCTGATTTTATCTAGACGCAGTGCCACTACAGGACATTCTGCAGTCTCCCTAGCAGCCAGCTGTGGCCCAGAGACTGCGTTTAAGTCAGTGGGGCACTTGTGGAAGTGCCCTGTGGCACTTGCTGAGAAGTGCCCATGGGGAGTTGACTCAGCTAGGCTGGGCGTTTATTTTTCCTTCTGCTTTTCTTACTCCTTTACTCTTATACCGCAGATGTGATTGCTGGAGATCTAGCAGCCTCACTGGATCTCTAAGTTGATCCTGAGAAATGTCACCAGACACCATGGTGGTTTAACAGAAAAAGATGAGCCTCTATCCCTGAAACAAAACATATGCAGGTATCTTGGCACAGATGGTTAGATAGATAGATAGATAGATAGGTAGGTAGACAGATCGATCAATCTCCTATATGATATAGGGGGGCTGCCATAGCAGTCCCAAACTGTCTGTCTCTATACTTCTTTTACAAAAAAGATAAATGAAATTTTATTTAAGCCGCTATTACTTGGACTATTTTATCATTTTCAGTCAAACTTAATTCTAAGAAATATGCAGTCTCTTTAAACTTTCTATCTTTTCAGGAGTGAATTTTAGTAATTTATAATTTTATAGAAAATCACCATATGTTAACATGGCCAACCGACACAAGTAAATGATAAAGTATAACAAGAGAAAATTTAAATAGCTGAGCTCAAAAGAAAGAACAGGAGATTTTCCAGGTGCCAGAAACAAGGAGGGAACTTGCAGGTACCATGCAAGGCTGTGGAATGGTGCTACGGGAACTTTCAGAGCTACCGTACCTGGACGCCGGCCATCAGTAAGGCAGTGAATGAGCTATTTCTGAATAACACATTCCCTCAAACCTCAGTGGCTTGAAACAGCATTTATTATATTTCACTATTTCTGTAGTTCAGTAACTCAAGAATACATTAAGTGGGTAATTCCAGCTCAGGGTCTTGCGTGAGGTTGCAGGCAAGGTATCAGCCACGGCTGCTGTCATCCTTGACTGGGACTGGAGGATTCCTAGCCGGCACGGCGGGCCAGCAGCAGGGCTCAGTGCTACCTGGGCCTCTCCACCCAGCTCACTTCCCCCAGGCAAGCACCGAGAGGCAGTTGGATGCCCCCACCACAGTCTAGTTGTGAGAAGCCAGTGGCTACACTCAGCTCACACATAATGTCCGGTTCCTGGTTCTGAGTGTGAGGAGCCTGGAAGTTACCACTCTGACCTAACATGGAAAGAGCTGAACAGACTGAAAAGTCAGTAACGCTTCCTGGATCAGAAGAGAGGGCAGGTGGGGCGCCTGGGTGGCTCAGTCGGTTAAGCGGCCGACTTCGGCTCAGGTCATGATCTCACGGTCCGTGAGTTCAGGCCCCGTGTCGGGCTCTGTGCTGACAGCTCAGAGCCTGGAGCCTGCTTCAGATTCTGTGCCTCCCTCTCTCTCTGACCCTCCCCCGTTCATGCTCTGTCTCTCTCTGTCTCAAAAATAAATAAAAACATTAAAAAAAAATTAAAAAAAAAAAAAAAAAAAAAAAAGAAGAGAGGGCAGGATACAGCAAACTGCCCAGACTGGAGACAATCAGATGAATCCAGGGAGGGAAAGTCTAGGAAGCAGAAACCTAAGTGTAAAAACCAGTGTGACACCAGTGTGGGGGCAGGAAAACTTGAATTTAAAAAAAAAATTTTTTTTTACATTTATTTACTTTTAAGAGACAGACACAGCACAAGTGGGGGAGGGGCAGAGAGACGGAGACACAGAATCCGAAGCAGGCTCCAGGCTCTGAGCTGTCAGCGCAGAGCACAATGCGGGGCTCAAACTCACAAACCATGAGATCATGACCGGAGCCAAAGTAGGACGCTTAACCGACTGAGCCACCCAGGCGCTCCTGGAAAACCTGAATATTAATGGTGGAATTGCTGGAGCTCAATGAAGGCAACTCTGAGAGTTACAACCTCCAGGGAGGCCTGGAGTTAAGGCCTCCAGTCATAGCGATGCCTGCACAACACTATGTGTTCTACCTCCAGGAGCTCAACCAGGTTCCCACAGTAAATACTGGAGAAAAGTCCCCTTTTGCTTCCAGCTGGAGGAGAGGAAAAGGAACTATTTTTAAATAAACAGAGCACTCTGTTCTTTTTAATCAGGCCTGCTTTCAGGGGAGACCAGTTAACTGGAGCCTAACCTTCTGGGGTATTATCAGATCCTAACTGGGTTGGGGGAAGAGAAAAAGCCGATTTAACTCGCTCTAGCCTTCCTTGTGGGAGAGGGGAAATAACAACTCTAACTACCGCATCCCATCTAAGAGGAGAACACTGAGAGATACCTGTGAAGTTCAGTCCAGACAGACTCACTGAGACCTAATCAAAGGACTTTAGCATTAAAAAGCCAAATTCGGGGTGCCTGCGTGGCTCAGTCGGTTGAGCAACCGACTTCGGCTCAGGTCATGATCTCACAGTTTGTGGGTTCGAGCCCCGCGTCGGGCTCTGTGCTGACAGCTCAGAGTCTGGAGCCTGCTTCGGATTCTGTGTCTCCCTCTCACTCTGCCCCTCCCCCACTCATGCTCTGTCTCTCTCTGTCTCAGAAATAAATAAACATTAAACAAAATTTAAAAAAATAAATAAATAAATAAAAATCAAAAGCCAAATTCAACTGAGTAAATTTTAAAGATCTTGCTGGCTTCAGCAATTCATGAATTGCGCAGCATCGCACCCATCAGATGGAAGCATGGAGAGGAGCTGTAAAAATGAAGGACTTGAAGGAAGAGAGGTCTGGGAACAAGGGAGCTACTCTGGGCAGAAAAAGCAGGTTGGTTATTGAACGGTCACTTTCCTTTAGGGGATGACGGGCATCTACCAGGCATATTGCCTAACTAGTGCTGACCAGGTGATTCCTGATTGACTAGTTTATTTGATATTCCATTTCCAGGAGAGCCGGAACTGTATTTAAGTTACATCTCAGTTTGGTGACGTGGGACTTAGTGTAAGTGACTGCATTTGGGGCCTGTTTTGTTTTTAATAACAGAATGCTTCCCACACATCACAACCACATTGCTCGAGGCCATTTTATAGCACTTCCTGGGGCGCCTGTGTGGCTCAGTTGGCTAAGCGTCCGACTTCAGCTCAGGCCATGATCTCGCGGTTCATGGGTTTGAGCCCCGCGTTGGGCTCTGTGCTGACAGCTCAGAGCCTGGAGCCTGCTTTGGATTCTGTGTCTCCAGTCTCTCTCTGCCCTTCCCCTGCTCGCGTGCTGTCTCTCTTTCAAAAATAAGCATTAAAATATATATATATATACATTTACAGCACTTCCTTTTTACTCAGTACATCTTGTCTAGCTTTCAAGGAAAAAATTACAAGGCATACCAAACAGCAAAAAACACAGTTTGAAAAGGCAAGCAAGCATCAGAAAAAGACAGGGCAGGAATTTTGGAATGGTCAGACCACAAATTTAAAATAACTATGATAAATATGCTAAGGGCTCTAACAGATAAAGCAGACAGTGTGCAAGAACAGATAGGCAATGTCAGCAGAGAGATGGAAATCCTAGGAAAGAACCAGAAAGTGCTAGAGATGAAAAACACCGTTAACAAAAATGAAGAGTGCTTTTGATGGGCTTCTTAGAAAACTGGGCACATGTGAGGAAAAAAAAAAATCTCTGAACCAGAGGATAAATTCAGCTCACACTCAAGGAGAATGGGATTAGACTCTACCTCTGGAAGGGAGGGGTGTCAGGGAATTTGTGGATACATGTTAAAACACAACAAAAAGAGACAAAAAGAAACTAGAAATGAGACTCCCTACAAGAAGCAAGAACAACTGTGCTGCTGACTTAAGAGGACTTGTCTCCTGAGCCTCTGGATGGAAGTTTAAAGCCCAAGAAGGAAGTTTAAAGCCCATTAGAGAAGAGGGGAGGTGAGAAAGTGTAATCACAATTCACAGTACCTCCGCTTTTCAGGAATCTGAAATTCCAAAAATTAATATATTCAGAAATCAGTATCTATGGTCTTGGGTCCAGGAAACCCTCCAGTTATTTAGCAGAAGTAAATACAGAACAAGCTCGTAGCAACAATTCCATAACCTCCAACACAGGGTGCTGCCACAGATCAGAAGAATCCCTCCTGGGGATGAGCAATGGCAGAAAATACAAACCAGAGTAAGCATTTACCCTGGAAAAAGGCTGTAGAAATGAATAGCAGAGTCTGCTCCCTAAGAGCTTCAGATAACATGATAATCTGAAGGAAATGGTAAAATGTATTTTACCAGGAGACAGTTCTGAAAAAGAATCATATAAAACATCAGGAAACGAAATATAAAGGCATTGAGATGAAAATCACATATAGTAAACAGCACATTAAATACAGCTCATGGAGAATACGTAAACTATATGACTGATCTGAAGACATATATCACAGAGAGATCAGCAAGACACAATGGGAAGGAGGAACCTGGAAGACAGTGGGAGAACGCCCAATGCATACATGTAACGGGAGAGCCAGGAGGAGGTATTTCCTGAGAGAGAATTTGGATGGAGATGTTGACTGAGAATTGCCCGACTTGATGCAAGCCATAAATCTCAAGTTGGAAGAAGCACTTCAGAGTGCTGAAAGAGAAAAACTGTAAGCCTTCTACACAGACTGAGTGAATGAGGGCTCTGTCACTGCAAATACATGGAAACCAACATTCAAGGGGGAGAGTGGAAAGAAAACATGTTCACACAAAGCCGAAGGGAACTCACCACCGCTAAACCACCAAAAGACATGCTTCAGTGAGAAGAGAAATGAGTCTCCAAGGAAGCCTCAGTGAGTAAAATCAACTTGTTAAAACACACACATGAAAACCTAATTAGTCACTGACTATTAAAAACCCAGTAACAACAATAATTATAATGACAAGGTCAATTTGGGGTCAAGCATAACTAGAATACTAATCCACAGTGGTGTGGGCTGCTGGAGCAGGTTCACAGGAGGTATTCAGGTTTTGCGTAATATCACGGAGAAGGGCACAGATAGAGATCAGTTTCATAATCTCACAAGTCAGGTGGGCATATTAAAATTTTACACGTAACCAGTAAAAATAAAGACTAAAAACGTGAAACTTTCAAACATGTAAATGGGGGAAAAAAGAAGAAAATACAAACTAAGCAGCATAAAACAGGAACTGAGAAAATTTTTTTAAAAATCATGGAAAACAGAAAAGACAAAATTGGGTGGTAGAAATAAACTGACAATCAGAATAGACAAAATCGGATTACACCGAGGAGTTAAAAGACAAGATTGAACACAGGAAATTTTATAGAGTTACTAAAACCAGTTAAAATAAAAACTCTAGTTAGTAGGAAAACATATGTAGTAAAAGTATAAAAATAGGAAAGCAAGAAATTATAAAATCAGGATTCAAGATGATGTTCCTTTAATTGGGAAATTGAGGTACGGGATGAGGGGTACCAAGTGACCAGATAAACACAGATGTTTTTCAAGGTCTTAACTTCTGTTTTGTTTGTGTTTAATGGCATGTGAATGAGTGCCAAGTACTAAATTAACTACCTAAGTTACCAAACGAATAAAGTAGTTAGTCATTCGTGGACCATGACTCCTATCAAGCATTATAATTAATCTAATTCTGTACACAGGTTATCCGAAGGAAACAATTTTTTTCAAAAGGATGGGAAAGAGATACTAGGCTAATATTCTCTGAAAGGTTTTGGACCAGGGCGCCTGGGTAGCTCAGTTGGTTGAGCATTCAACTTTGGCTCAGGTCATGATGGAGTCCCACATTGGGCTCGCTACTGTCAGTGTGGAGCCTGCTTGAGATTCTCTCTCTTTCCCTCTCTCTCTGCCCTCCCCCACTCATGCACACGCGCACACGCACTCTCTCACTCTCTCAAAGGTAAATATTAAAAAATGATTTTGGACCAGCTGCATTAGTATCAGCAATATAAGCTTATTAGAGATAAGCTGTCTCTCTCCCTCCATCCCCCCTACCCCCCCCCCCCACAAAGGGGTCATGCTGGCTGCATCTTGCTCTGTGCTCATGTGACCCCTTTTGCTCATGTGAACCAGAGCTCATGTGACAGAGCAAGATGCAGCCAGCAGACAAGCCAAAAGGAGGCTCAGAGGGACGGCACCCTGCAAGCATCCCCATCCTGAACTTCCAGCCCCCCCCCCCCCACCTCGCTGCATAGTTGACCTGAGCCAAAGTCAGATGCTCAACCGATTGAGCCACCCAGGTGCCCCTTATTTTTTTTTTTTTAATGTTTTTATTTATTTTGAGAGACAGAGCAGGAGAGGGGCAGAGAGAGGAGAGACAGAATCTCAAGCAGGCCCTTCACTGTCGGCACAGAGCCCGGTGTGGGATTCAAACCCATGAACCGTGAGGTCATGACCTGAGCCAACATCAGACACTCAACTGACTGAGCCACCCAGGCGCCCCAGTATTGATCTACTTTTAAACCCATGTGACAGCAGTCTGTAATACATCTTTCTTTTTTAATTGAGGTAAAAGAAAAAGTCCCACAAAAACCTTAACTTGCAAGGAAGTCTCTCACTGCTGTCCAACCCTCCTTTTCTGTATCATGTTCGCATTTCGTAATCACGTCATCTTCTCCTTATCTGACGTGTACTTTATGGACCCCAGTGTCCTTCCGTACCACTGCCGTCTGCTGCTCCTCAGAACAGTCCTGCAAAGGGGCGGGAACAGGCCCTGAGAGCCTGGGCGCAGTCACAGATGCCAGTGGTTCTGTGCCCTGGCCTTCACCCGGCCAGTGCGCCCATCCCCACTGCCATGAGGGCAGCCCTCGATCGGTGAGTGCCGGCACACGAGGTAAGTTTTATTCGAGAGGCCCTTCCTCCAAATTAGGCTAAAGCTGGACTGAGACCACATCCTGCTCAGCCCTTTCCTTCTCCATGTCCTGTTTCCCCTGCTGTTACTTCTCCGAGTGACCACCCCACCCCCCCCCCCCCCCGAACCTGAATCCCTGCCCAGGCTCCGCTTCTCAAAAATCCAATCCAGGAAACTTATCCAAGGCCCCACCTTCCAGGATCCACTGAGACTCCATCCCAGGGGCCCTGGCTCCTGGTCCTCAACCTCCCCGCTGCACCACGTGGTTTGCAGACATAACAAGGGATGGGGACAGGCTACTTTCATAGTTGAATCTTTGAGTCTGAACTCACACAAGACCGCAGACTCTATGACAACTGACATAATCAGCAGGAGCGAATCCTCAGACCATGTCTGTATTTCATGCTAACATTTCTACCAAATGATCCCAGGGTCTACCTTCAAGCCTACTATGATGTGGAAACTCACCTTGGGCTTCTCAGAAGTAGAACCTTCCGTGACAGAGTGAGGGAAATGGCTCAAGCTGGTGCTTCATGGAATCTGCATTAGGTAGTTTCTCTCCCTGTGATGGGAAACTGTTCGTAAGAGTTTTGACTTAAAATCCAACTTCCCAAGAAACAAGAAGAAAGGAGAGGGGGACTCAGACTGAGAAGGGGCTCAGTCAGAAGAGCCACTTAAGGATCTCAGTCTGACCGACCTCTACATTGTAAGTCTTCCTCCAGCTCCCCCAGAGGAAGTGGAGGTGTCCATAGACAGAATGCGCCCCGAGTCATAACCGTGGAAGCTGGTGCTGAGGACACGGGGGTCACTACTGTGCTCCACTTCTGTCTGAAATTCTCCCTTGGAGGTAAAGGACAGAATCCCCAATTCCAGGGCCGGCTGCCCTGGCCAACTGAGGGCACTGCTCCTGTGCCTGGGGGACGTCCGTTCTAGCGGATCGAAGGAGAGAGATGGGGCTGCAGCCTCGGTGGAGAAATCCTAAGAGGGAATAAGGGAGCTGCAAGCCTCGGGTCTGTTCCACCCTGACGAGGGGAGCCTCGTCTCCCCACAGGGACACGTCCCCGGGAAGGCAGCTCCCTGGAAGGAAGACACTCAAGGCCACACAGCTGTCCTCTGAGCTGCTGCCGAACCGCTGCACCAGCTGTGGAACCGTAGGAAAACCCCAACATGTTCAGGGGGGGAATCTTTCTCTGGACCGAGCCAAGCGACAGAAAAGGACTCAGGAGATCTAAGAGGGTTGTTTTAAAAGCACGTTACATGGCTCATGATCCAATTCCCTGGCATGACCCCGGACTCGGGATACAAGTGACCTGTGGTGCTGGCGATGGACAGGCACAAAGGGGGTTCCGGGTGACCAGAGACTGCCAACATGGAGCACAACACCCCAACAGACTGAGGATAAAGTCTGAAGCCAGGGGTTTAACTACGTGATGTTAGATGTCAACACTAGGGAACCCAATTAAGAGCATGTGAAAACTACCATTTTCAGGAGCTCAAATTATTCCACAATAAAGGTCCAGGTTTTCAACCTTGACTCGGAGCCTGGACTTGAGTCTTCCCGTCTGCATCCATACAAGGACAAGGACAGTGCAGTGTCCCCGCCCCTCGCGGGTAGGTAGACCCTGCACACGGTGGCCCCTGTTCCAAGGGCACACTGAGCGCATCAGGGGAAGCGGTGGGGTGGACAAGGAGTGGGCGCAGAGGAACTGGCCCTGGGGACACTGAAGACCCACGTATCAAAACATTAGCAGGGCTCTATGTGACCTTATGGAATTAAACAGGGACGCACGTGTTTCAGGCATATTGGCCTGGCAGCGCCATTTATTCCATTACTAGGAAGGTTCAGCAGCTGCCATCTGAGTAAACAAGAAGGGTGAGTACAGGGCGCAGCAGGGTGGGGACGGGGCGAAGCAGGGTGGGGAGGGGGAGAGCCACGGCGCGGAAGCAGCAGGTGCAAACACGCAAAGCTTCCTCTTCGGATTTGCCCAGACCACTGCTCTGCGTCTGCTCCAAAACGCGAGGAGGGGGCGAGAAGACGACGCTTCCTGGCCTTCCCCTCCCGGGGGGCCGGGCCGTGACCAGGGACAGGCGCGCCCCAGAGTCACCGCGGCCCGGCGGCCGCGTGAGTCTTCTGGTGGCGGATGAGGTTGCACTGGCGGGTGAAGTCCTTCCCGCAGCGGGCGCAGCGGTGCGGCCGCTCCCCCGTGTGGCTGCGCTCGTGCTCCAGGAGGAAGGAGCGCCGGCCGTAGCTCTTCCCGCACTGGGCGCAGCGGTGCGGCCGCTCCGGCCGGTGGCTGCGCTGGTGCTGGATGAGGCCGGCGCTCTGGCTGAAGGCCTTCCCGCACTCCCGGCAGCGGTACCGCCGGTGCGCGTCGTGGATGCCGCGGTGATTGAACAGCCCCGAGCTGCGGCTGAACGCCTTCCCGCACTCGCCGCACGCGTAGGGCCTCTCGCCCGTGTGCACCCTGCGGTGGCGGGTGAGGCCCGAATTCTGGGCAAAGGTCTTGCCGCACTCGTCACATGCGTGCCATCCCCGCCCCGGGGGGCCGCCCCGGCGCCCCTCTGCCCAGCCCTGTCCAGGCCCGGGCCCCCCGCGTGCCTCCTCCCACGTCTGTGCGGAAAGGACTTCCCCGCGGGACTCCGCCATCTTAGGACAGTCTTTCCTCGGCACCACTTCTCTGTCCTCAGCCATGCTCGGTCCATCTGAAACACAAGAGACCAGGCAAGCGTCACCTGCTCCGACCCCACGGGAGGGTCCCTGTGCGCATGAAACCGCAGACTGCTTCCACCTGGTGTGATCCCAGGTCACAGAGCAGAGAGGAGCTTGGAAACAGAAGGGCCAGTGCGGAAGCCTTCCTCCAAGTGACAGGGAAGGCTGCCCTCCGGCAGAATGTGGCTCAGTCCTTCCTGACAGGGCGGGGGGCCTGGAGAGGATTCCTTAGGCTTCTTCATGGGGAGGGCAGCTCAACGTCAGGGTGCCTTCTCCTAGTTTTCCCCTAGAACCCCTCCCCGATTTGGGTGCGGAGCCTCAAAGAGACCATGTGCTCATTCATTCCTTTATGGAACAAGTGCTCCCACTCTTCTGGGGGCATCGGACAGTAAGTACTACAACCGTCAGATCCGCGACATCCCAGGTGTGTCCCAGCACGTCCCAGGTATGACCTGGCCTGTCCCAGTGGGCTCCAGGCACATCCCAGGTGTGTCCCAGCAATACCCCAGATGTGACCCGGCGCATCCCAGTGTGCTCCAGCACAAGGCCCTTACTGGCTCCACACTCGGCCTGGAAAACTCTAGGCTCAGACAACGGCTAGAGTTTGCTCAGTTCCCACCTTCTTGGTTCCTGTACTCAGGGCTGCGGTTGGCCTGCCACACCCATGGCGCCCTCGATGCCCCCGACTCGCTCCAGTCCCGGCCTGGTGCACAGCACTGACCACCGTCTGACACGCTGCATCGCCACCTCGTCTGTGTGCTATGCGTTTCCCCCATCCCACAGTCTAATCTCCATGACAGTGGGATCTTTTTGTTTTATTCCTTGGGTCACGGCTGGCACATGGCAGTTATTCAATAAATATTTGTTGAATGAATAAAAAACAAAGGACTGAAACCGAGCCTGCTGCTCTGGCCTCAAATGACCGACCCAGGCATGGGCACGGGAGGCACTCGGCACCCGATGGAACTGGCCCACACCGGACACTTGTCCAACCAACCCAATCTGACTTGAAGGAATTGAAGGCAGGAATGGAGACACACAGACCCAAACTGTCTAGACAGCAGAGCACAGCCCAGTGGAATCTTCAGGATGTCTCAGGTTCCCTGGGCATGACCGCTGGGGGAAGCCATCGAGACTACGAGACAGCCAACCGACCCATGAGCTGGATCTGGACAATCGAAAGCTCCTCACCCCCTCCCCTGAACTTGAAACGTGAGCTCTAGCTGCCTGCCCCGCTCCCAAAAGCTGCCCCAAGGACAGTGACTACCTGGACAGCACGCGTGACTGCAGTCAGGTAAAGCCTCTACATAAACTTGTAAAATGTGTGGGCAGGTGCCGAGATGTACGCATTTTGCCATGCCCAGGACAAGCCTCCTTTGCTTATTAAAACTGCCATCTACCCCCTTGCTCCGGTCTCCTCCCGCCCCCCACAGAAGGGGCAGCCTCAGGTGACACCTGGGAAGCTCCCAAGGACCTTGTGAACCAACAGATTCCCACCTTGCAACCCAGAAAAGTCTCAGGAAAACACCCACCAACCCCCGTCCTTTTGCCAAAACATCCGGCTTTTTCTCTCCCATCTACTTGTAGTGTCGCTCACGCACCAGAACAGGCGCCTTGTAGGGCTCCTCTGTTGTCAGACCACGGTTCTCCTGCTCCTTTTAGCTGGGGGAGGACAACAGGTGTGCAAAACAGAAATGTGTCTGCAGAGAAGAAATGGACCACAAATGGGATCAGAACTGCCCTTCTGCCCAAACTTCGTATTTATAGTCGAGATGTACAAGGAAACCGGGTAGAATGAAAGCAAAGACATGTCTCGCCTTTTTCATAATTAGCACTTACACAGCCCTCCATGGCCTACAAGGCACTGTCACATGTGGTATCACCCTAACGCACCTCTTTATTTGGGGTTATTATACCACCTCTTTAACAAACTGCATGACAAAAGGTAGACCTGTAGCTAGACAGGCTCTACACGTACACAGAAAAAGTCTGGAAAATACACAACAATTTAACAAGTGTGGCTACTCCTGGGGAATAAAATTCGGAGAACTTTCATGTTTTACTACATACAAACTCCTATATTATTTGGATTTTTTACTACCAGCATGAATTCTGAAAGAAAAGCAAACTCAGTACTATACAGTAACCTTAAATGCGGCTTAATTTAAAAAGATTGAAGAGCTGGATGTTGGTTTTTGGTCCTCGTAATCTCAAACACTTACTATGTTGCTTAACAAAACTGGCTTTTCCTACATGTACAACATATACCTGCGCTGACAGTCCTAGAAGAGAACTTTTTGATTTGTAGATGTCCTCTGTGTACTCTCCTATGGCCATGGCAAATGCTTAATGAATGACTGGATGAAGGGATGGATGGAGGGGAGGATGGAAGGATGGGTGGAGGGAGAGAGGGAGGGAGGGAGGGAAGGAAGGAAGGAAGGAAGGAAGGAAGGAAGAAAGAAAGGATGGATAAAGGGGTGGATGGAAGGAAGGGAGGGAGAAAGGAAGGAAGAGGGGATGGATGGATGGGAGGAAGGAGGGATGGAAGAAAGGATGGATAGACAAAGGGATGGATGCAGGAATGGATGGATGAAGGAGAGGATGGATGGATGGATAGATGGATGGGAGGATGGGAGAGAGGGATGAAGGGAAAGAGAGACAGATGGAGGAATGGATGGATGAGAGGATGGAAGGATGGGTGGAAGGAGAGAGGGAGGGAAGGAAGGAAGGAAGGAAGGAAGGAAGGAAGGAAGGATAAAGGGGTGGATGGAAGGAAGGGAAGGAGAAAGGAAGGAAGAGGGGATGGATGGGAGGAAGGAGGGGTGGAAGGAAGGATGGATAGACGAAGGGATGGATGCAGGGATGGATGGATGGATGAGAGGATGGATGGATGGAGAGATGGATGGGAGAATGGGAGAGAGGGATGAAGGGATGGAGAGACGGATGGAGGAATGGTTGGATGAGAGGATGGACTTACTCAGATGTGCTTCCTGAAGGTAGAAGAAAGGGAAACATGCCTGGAAAATAAAAAGTCCAAGTTCATGGAGAGGAGAAAGAAACAAAGGAATTGACTGGGAAGATGCTCATAAAAGAGGAAAATGAAATCAGAGGAATTTAATCTGATGAGGCCACCAGAGCCAGAGGAAGGTCTGCAGAGCACATTTACTAAGAAAAAAAGAATCTTTTAAAATGAAGAGATATGTTCCAAGTGGCAGAAATCCATGATAACTCCATGACTGCTAGGGTAGACGAAATAGAGGCAGGAAGCAGAGAGGCAAGAGAAGTTGTGGCTTTGATGAAGTGAAAATGCAAACAGCAGACGCCACTGCAGACTGACTGTTAGAAAGTTAACAAATAGTCCGGCAGAGGCTACGCTGTCCTGGTGAGAAATCAGACAGCAGCTGAGCCAGCAGTGACAGGGAGAGCGAGAACAGGACGACAGCTGGCACAGCCCCAAGCGCCCAGGCCTGCACCCGCCACTGAATGGCACACCAGGAGATGCCAGACTGATTCCACTGGACTCCCCCGTCCAGTCTGCCACCCACTGCGCGTTCCCCACCCCTTCCTCACCCCTTTATACTGCAAACGTAAGCCCAAATGGGCAAGGGGGACCTGGAAGAACAGCTACCACATACTAAGCAAAATGCCTGCCAAGTGCTTTTCATCAGTTGTCTGTTCTGTGCTCGCAACTACCCTCTATGGTACATACTTGTTAGACTGAATTGTGTTGTCTCCCTCCCCCTAGAGTCGCATGTTGAAGCCCTAACTATATTTAAAAATGGGACCTTTTAGGAAATTAATTAGGGTAATTAAGAGTGGGGTCCTAAATAGGGTGCCTGGGTGGCTCAGTCGGTGAAGTGTCGGACTTCAGCTCAGGTCATGATCTCACGGTTCGTGGGTTCGAGCCCCGCGTCAGGCACCATGCTGACAGCTCGGAGCCTGGAGCCTGCTTCAGATTCTGTGTCTTCCTCTCTCTCTCTCTGCCCCTCCCCTGCTCACACTCTGTCAATCTCTCTCTCAAAAAGTAGATAAACATTAAAAAAAAAAAAAAAAATTAAAAAAAAAAAAAGAGTGGGGCCCTAATCTAATAGGACTAATGTCCTTATAAGAGGTAACAGCATCAGAACTTTCTTTCTCTCTTCCAACAGGAATGTATACACAGAAAGGCATGTGTGAGAACAAAGCGAGAAGGTGGCCATCAACAACCCAGGAAGGCAGGTCTCACCAGAAACCAAGCCTGCTCGTATCTTGATCTTGGAGATCCAGCCTCAAGAACTGTGATCAAATGAATTTCTGTTTCAGCCACCCAGTGTGTGTCATTCTATTACGACAGCCCAAGCAAACTAAGGCAATGCTATTATCAACCCCATTTTGGAGATGAGGGAACTGAGACCAAATGGTTAAATAAACCTGCCCACGTACAAGCAGCTTCTAAAACGCAAAGCCATGATTTGAATGTATCATACCCATTCTCTAAAGCTGCCCTCCACGGTGATTCCTGAAAGTTTTCCTAAGGTACCACGTGCCAGAATACCAGAGAGATGACAGGATAGTTCACAGGGGAAGCCTGAACGCAGGGAAGGGGACAAAGGGAGGACGCTGGGCCCTCAGCAGCTGTAGCGCTGACCTTACCTGGTAAAGGGACTTCTGAGCCCCTGGTTCCCCAGGTCTGGACTTTTCATTTGTTTTTGCTTGACAAGAGGGGATGTGTTCAACACCAGAAAAGTCCTATACCTCACCTGTCTCTCCAGTAGGGTGGGACTCTTGGGCAGTGTCACGAGGGAGCTGGGGCTCCTCGGGCTGGGACTGAAGGCTCAGTGATGTATGCTCGCCTAGAGGCACCGTCTCTCTAGAGCAGACTTCTCGTCCCTGTCCGTAGGCTACCATCTGGAAACAGAGAGGTGACATTTGACTTCTGAAGAAGTTAACTGTCTAAAGAAACCCTTCCCAGAAAGCAGCAGGAAGCAGAGTCAGGGTCAGAGTCAGTCAAGGGGATACAAAACAAGGGATCCAAGGGTCCTTGATGACACACATACACTTCTTCCCTGCAAATCTCCCTTCCTACCTCAAGTTGTGGCTCATCGAGCTCCTTCTCCAGATCCTCCAGCAGAATCACAGCCTCTTCCCCGCTCTCTGGACAGTGCTCCTGCACCCAGGCCTGGAGCTCCTTGGGCAGGATGGTCAGGAACTGCTCCAGCACCAGCAGCTCCAGGATCTGCTCCTTCGTGCTGGCATGAGGCCTCAACCACTGGCGGCACAGCTCACGGAGCTGGGTGAGGGCCTCCCTGGGTCCAGGAGTTTCCTGGTAACACAGCTGTCGAAAGCGCGTTCGGAAGACTTCCCTCGCCAGGGGACTGCTACGTTTCAGTCTGGATTCCTGCAGCTGGAGGCGACTTTCCGTCTCCACCTTCACGGTCAGTTCTTCCCAAGCCTCAGGACCATGCACATCCATGGGCAAAACCTCCTTTGAGTCTGTATTCATCCTGACTTGGAATAGTTTACAAAGCACCCTCCAGCTGGAGTCGTGTTTTAGAAGCACCTTGAGAGGTTCCCTCTTGAGCAGTAAAAATCACTGTTTATATAGAAGAATGACAACAGCTAGAGATGGGCACTGATACCATAAGCAACTGTCATAGACCCCAAGCCTCTTCACTGAAAGTAAAGTCATTTGGTGACCAAAGGATGGGAATAATGGAAAACATAAGGTCATAATGTGCAAAAATCACAGGCTTTCAAGTTACCCAGAACTGGATTCTATTATGGTTCTAACATTTACCAATTTACTGATTGAGTGACTTTCAGCCAATTTCTTATCGTCCTTCAATCTCAGTTTCTCAATGTAAAGAAATAGCAATAAAGATACCTTACAGAGCTCATGGAGAAAAGAGGGACCACACAATTCACTCGGAATTGTTAAAAAGTTCAGACTCGTTTTTTCAAAGTCAAATCAGAGAAAGAATAGATGAAAATACTGCTCTTATCTTTGATAAATGAATGAGCTAACTCTCATTGGACTCTTTGCTAGAGTTTCAAAACAATCTTGAAAACAACCATTCCATTTCAGGTTGTTGTCCTTTGAGCTAAATTCATTGAAAACTTTATTAAACTGAGAGTAACAGCGCTGCGCTGCAGTCCACAACATGCTTTCGGATACAAGACCACATTTAAGGCTCACGTCACCCTCTGAGGTTTGGTGACAACCACGATTTGAGGTTGCCTAAGGTCAAACCCTCTGTGAGGACAGTCCTCAGGAGCACAGAGGCCCTGGGGGAAGCGGTCTGCTCCCAGCCAGGCTGCGCCTCTCAGTCACCTGGAAGTGCCGCCCCAAAGCTGAGTTCCAGCTGGACAGGCGCGGGGGGGGGGGGGGGGGGGGGTGGTGAGCGGGAGAGGGAAGGGGGGAGGGGAAGGAAGACGGGGGGCGGGGGGTGGACAGGACGTCCAGGGAATGGAATCCTGGGTGGATGGAGATCCGGGGAGGGACGAGGATCTGGGGTGGAGGGGGATCCAGATGGGAATCGGGGACGGCTGGGGAGCCAGGGTGTATGGAAACCCGGGGTGTATGGGGATCCCAGGACGGAGGGGAATCCGGAGACGGAGGAGGACCCAGGAACAGATGCGGATCTCGGGACGGAGGGGTATGCGGGGTTCGGGCGGGAGGGAGGCAGGGCTCCCAACGCCGCAGGTGCGCTCCAGGGCGCGAGGATCGCGAGGCTAATGGAAGCGGAAGGGCAACGGACACGTTCTGCGCCTGAAAGCCAGTCCGCTCCAAGCCCCTTCACCGGCTTCGGAACCGAAAGGAGAGGGTGTGACATCTTACACCCGTGCGTGCCTCCCCCGCCCCCGAGGCCGGCCGCCCAGGCCGTTCCCGCCGAGTCCAGCCTGCGGCCGTCATCCCAGTGGCGGCCCTCGAGCCTCGCGGCCTTCCGAGGCCCTGCCCGCGCGACGTCCCTTCCCCGGGCGGAGGCCCGCCTTCCGCAACCCGCCCCCCCCCCCAGCCACGCCCGCCCGGGGTCCCGGCGCCGACTCACGGGAGCTGGACGCTGCAGGGAGACGGAGAGCGCCGACGCGGCGTCTGCGGGAGCGCGCCGGCCGGAACAATGCGCCGCACCGAGGGGGCTGCCGGCCGCGGGGGGCGCTCGGGGCCGAGGCACTTCCGGGCCGCTCTAGGATCCCGCGTCTCGCCGCCCGCCGCCAGCCTCCCCGCGGCTCACGTGGTTGGAGCTGCGGCCGCAGGTGCGCCCCGCGCAGGTTTTAAACTGAAGCGCAGGAATCCTAGGTCATTAATTTGACGACACTTATTTTTAAAACATTTTTTTTTTTAAAGAATATATTACCTGTGGTTTTTAAAAAACCTCAGCAACGCCAAAATTAACCAAGTAAAAGGTGAAATCCCATACTGTCACTAAGGTCCCCCTACCCTGGGATCGCCGCTGTCATGGTTCGCTGGGGATTTGCGTGTATACTTCCGATCTTTCTCACGTGCAGCTGCATAGACAAGCATTAAGCTATTTTACATTTAGGTTTTTTTTTTTTTTATCACTTATTTTAACGTTTTCACTTCAGGTATCTTAGACCTCTTTATTGGTCGTGTAGGTCCGACTCATTTGGTGGCTGAATACATCAAGCACAGAGACTGCAATTTGTCCAGGCCCCTATACATTGATAGACTTTCCTTCTTCCTTCCTCCCTCCCTTCCTTCCTTCCTTCCTACCTTTTTTCCTTCTGCTTTCCTTCTTCCTTCTTCCTTTCCTTCCTTCCTTTTGATTTTTGCTACAAAGGTTTTTTTGGATTTTTAGTGGTAATACAAAATCTGTCCAAAATAAATTGGCTTTATTTGTACAAAAGAGTATAATTATTAGTACTAGTCATCCATCAATTTTATCATGCCAACCAGAATGATAGTATTGCATAAATTATGTTTGTTTTGTTTTTAACAGAACCTCATTATTTAATAAATATTTTTAATGTTTATTTTAGAGAGAGAGGGAGCATGTGTGCTAGCCCGGGAGGGGCAGAGAGAGGGGGACAGAGAAGATGAGGCAGGCTCTGTACTGACAGCAGAGAACCTGAGGTGGGGCTTGAACTCACGAACCTTGAGATCATGACCTGAGCAGAAGTCAGACACTTAGCCACCCAGGCGACCCCAAAACCTCATTGTTTATTTTAATTACAGCAGTAGGAAAGTATCTTGAATGTTAATGTAAATTCTGTGACGCGTTTTAACTCCAAAACTATAGCTCTATGTATTTCTTCGGTTGGTCTCCTCAACCTAGCCATCTAAGGTCATTAAATAAACACAAGCTTCATCCTTTATGTTGACTTCTTCTGAATGTCCAATAAGTCTGTTATCATTAAGAGCAGCAGCATGAAGCAAATCTGCTCAAAGTCCTGATCACTCTCTTCAACACACCTCACTTCCAGAGCCCTCGGTACAAACTTTTCCAACAAACTATATAATGGCCACAAATTCCCAGCTTCCCTTTAACTGGAATACAGTTCAAATACGTTATTCTTGGGGCACGTGGGTGGCTCAGCCGGTTAAGCATCAAACTTTTGATTTCAGCTTAGGTCATGATTTCACAGTTCATGGGATCGAGCCCCTTGACAATGAAGCACCACAGAGTCTGCTTGAGATGCTATCTCCCTCTCCCTCTGTCCCCCTCCTGTTCATGCTCTCTCTCTCTCTCTCAAAATAAATAAATAAACATTTTTTTAAAAACCCACGATTCAGCTCAGACAAGAAGAAATGCTGACTACAAGAACATTGAGCGTTACCTGAATTTGGAAACAGGTATATTGGGATATTGACTCTTCTGTGGGTTATGTCATAAGCTTAAAAAAAATGAAGAAGGAGGAGGGAGAAGAACAAGAAGAAGATGGAGAAAAGGATTTGGAGAACTGTTAACAAAGAGATTGAGGGAACTAGCTGGTATGAGGATTAAAATGTATCAAGTATAACAATATTGGTGTCCCATATGAACCTTCCCTAACCCAAGATAGTTTCAGTAAGTACATGGGCAAGCTCATCTGCTCTATAGATGTCACCAATCAATTCTGAACCCTAGGTATGATGTAACATTCCATTTGGAACAGCCAGTCACCTGTTGATTACATTGGACTCTCTCTATAATGGAGAGAACAAAACTGCTTCAAAGCGATACATTTTTTTTGGATTTCCACTGGCTTTCCATGCCCACCATCTTGGTATTGACTTGATGAAAGCTCTGCTCACACCAGCCCTAACTTAGTTGGGCATTGAAATGAAGTGTTTCCCCCCCAGTCTACTTTCTAAGTTTATTTATTAATTTCTGAGTGGGGGGGGGGGAGAGAGAGAGAGAGAGAGAGAGAGAGAGAGAGAGAGAATCCCAAGCAGGATCCTAGCTGTCAGCATAGAGGCTGATGTGGGGCTTAAACTCATGAACCGGGAGATCATGACCTGAACCCAAACCAAGAATCAGGCACCTAACCCACTGAGCCACCCAGATGCACCCCACCCCCAGATCTGTACTTTCAGCTAGGTTCTTGTGAATCCTTCTTTCCTGTCCTTTAATGCTACCTTGGGCAGACCCCATAGCTTTCTGGTCAATTTTAAGTATTAAAGATCCTATCCAGAGGTGTCTGGCTGGCTCAGTAGGTAGAGCATGTGACTCTTGATTTGGGGGTTGTGAGTTTGAGCCCCAGCTTGGGTGTAGAGATTACTTAAAAATAAAATATTAAACAAAAATAAAGATCCCATTCAATTTTTTTTTTTAATTTTAATGTTTATTTATTTTTATGAAAGAGACAGAGTGCGAGCGGGGGAGGGGCAGAGAGAGGGAGACACAGAATCTGAAGCAGTCTTCAGGCTCTGAGCTGTCAGCACAGAGCCCCACGCAGGGCTTGAACTCACAAACCGGAAGATCATGACCTGAGCCAAAGTCAGACGCTTAATCAACTGAGCCACCCAAGTGCCCCCCATTCAATTTATTTTTAGCTTGAAAATTTATTATCTATTGAATACGTTACATAGCAACAGATTCAAAATACAAGAAGTATAAAAGGGCAAATGTTGAAAAGTCTCCCTCTGGAGGGCACTTGCGATGAGCACTGGGTGTTATAGGTAAGTGATGAATAACTAAATTCTACTCCTGAAACTAATATTATAATATATGTTAACTAACTAGAACTTAAATAAAAATGTGAAACATTAAACAAAAAAAAATCTCCCTGTGATTTTTTTCTTCTGTTGAGTTTGATAATGATATTGTAGATCCATAGGAAAATGTCCTTATATTTTAGAGATGGGTACCGAAGTATTCGAAGGTGTTATGTGTAATGATGTGTCTAATTTACTTCGAAATACTTCAGCAGAGGAAGAAAAAGCAAATATGGCAAAATGAACAATTATAAATGTAGGTACGTATATGGTGTTCATTATATATAAACACATAAATCCTTGGAAGTAACTGTTTCCGAATTCAGATTTTCTTAAGACGGTGTTTGCCCCAGATGACCGATGGCTTAGGACGAAACACCTTCAGCGGTTTCTCCTTCGCCCAGTAAGGGCAGGCAGGTGTCCAGCCTCAGAGCCAGGGTCACCACGGCCGCCCAGTCCCGTGGGGGCCTGGGCCTCCGGACGCACGGAGCCCAGAAGTAAACGCGGCCCCGTCCGGGAGGTGGGCGCAGCGGTGGGCTCCCGCCGACCAGGCAGAGACACACTGCCCCCCTCAACCCCCGGCCAGCGCCCCCACCACACACACACACACACACACACACACACACACACCAGGCGTTCTGCCCGTCCCCCCGCGTGCAGCCCTCCACATCACTGTGGACAAAGCCCATCCCGAGGGGCGTGTGGCCAGAACTCCTGCCGCAGGGGGAGGGGGTGCCCATCGAGATGCTGCAGGTGAGAACCAGCCTCCAAACGCAGCTGACGGCCGGCGTCCGGCCGCCCCGCCGGGTGTACAGCCGCGCCCCCTGCTGGACGGAGGCCGCCCCCCCCCCCCCCCCCCCCCCCCCCGGCCCGTCTCTGCTTGTCTGTCTCTGTCTCAAAATAAATAAAAATCGAAACAAAATTAAAAAAAAAAACTATAACTCTCTAACAATATCTAAAAATGATGCCACCCCAAATCTTCACCAAATTTTTTACCTTTGCAAAGCTGATAGGCAAAAAATGGTATATTATTGTGGTGTCAACTAGCATTTTAATTATGAAAAAATGAGACATTAATATTCATGTGCATTTCCTTCTGTGAACTTTCTGTTTACACCCTTTCCCTTTTTCCTACTTGTGCTCGTTTTTCTCTTGACTCGTATAATCATCATATACTAAGGAAATTAGACCTTTGTGATAATTTGTAGTATTTTCATTCCACTTTCTTTATGGGGGCTTTAGTTTACAGCAATTTTTAATTTTTTAGTTAAATTTACTAATTTTATATGTTTTCTGTGATAAGAAAGGCCTTCTTTGTGCGATGACTATAACAGAAAATTCTCATGTAGTTTTTTTTCTAGTACTTTCACAGTTTTACTTTTTTCCTACTTAAATTTTGAACCACCTGGAAATGATCCAGTTGTAAGACGTGAGGTGCGGACTACACTCTACTTTTTTTTTTTCTTCAGATTTTTACACAGATGTCCCAGTACCATTTCTTGAATGATTTGTCTTTTCTCTAGTAACCTGAGATGACATTTTTATCAAATGCTTAAATATTGATATTGCCTACTTCTGGATTTTCTATCCTGTTTATACTACAGTACTTTGTTCATTGTAGCTTGCAATATGTTTTAAAATCCCAGAGGCTTGCGTTTTCCTCGTTACTCTTTTCTGAATTTTCCTGGCTATTAATGCTTGTTTACTTTCACATAAACTTGAGAAGCAATTACCCAGTTTGAAAACAAAATTCTATGTTAATTTTTATTGGCACTATATTAAATACCTAGACTCACGTGTAGAGAAATTGATTTTCCTCTTTCTCCATATCTTTGGTCAGTCAACAATATATGAAGCTTTTTCTTTTAATGTTTATTTATTTTGAGAGAGACAGAGCAGGAGACGGGCAGAAAGAGAGAGAGAAAGAGAGAGAATTCCATTGTGGGGCTGGAGCCCAAGAGCTGAGATCATGACCTGAGGTGAGATCGGAGTCTGACGTTCAACCGACTGAGCCACCCAGGCCCCTTGAGATCTACTTTTTAAGTGGCGATAATCAATAACCCTCCAGTTTGCCCTCCCGAAGGCAATTCCCTCTCCCACCGGACGTGTGTGACAGCGACTTCAAGCCGGACCCCAGGCCACCTGGTCCTCCGCCTGTCTCCGCCTCCACCTGCGCTCCAGTCTCTGCTTGGCCCAAACCCCCTCCGGCGCTGTCCTGAGCGGAAGTCCTGAGTAGGCGCCACCGGCGGGAGCAGCGCCGCAAGGGTCACAAACCAGGACCCGGGTGCACGCTGCGGCCTTGGCGTCCGGTCTCCGCATGCGCGGCGCTGACTCAGCCTCAGGGAGCGACAACGTCGTCTCGGAGCCCTGAGCTGCGTCCTCGAGTGGGGGGGGTGGGGGGGGGTCCCTGGCCGGGGACTCCCGGACCCCCGCCCCCGGCCTGCCAGCGCTCCACCAGGGTTGCCAGACGAAAGTGCACTAAGTGGGCCACTCATCGGAAACAGGCCCACCTGTGGCAGGGGTGGAAAGGGGCTTCTTGCCTCCCACCAGGCCCGGCCCCGCTGCCCTCTGATGACAGTGCTCTGTCCCCAGAGAATCCTCCCGGAAACAGGCACCGACCAGCTCCCGCCACTCCCTCCGTCCCCCAGGCTCCTCGGAGCCCTGCTCCAGGGACTCAGATCCCAACAAAGGCCATTCCTCCCCCCCACCCCCACCCCCCTTGTTGGAACGCATTGCTCGTTCCTCTGGGGTCTCCCGTCGCTGCATTGATTCGATAAACGGATTTTGTCGTTTTACAGGTTTGTCCCTGATGGTTTGGGGGATGTCTTTCGCGCCACATTAGCTCGCCCTGTGGGTCCTAGGACATGGCCCACAGTAGGGGTTGGAGACACTAAACCAGGCAAAGCCGCGAAGGTTCAGGATAAACCTTCATCATGCTGATGTTGGAAGGATGGGAGAGACGTGGGTCCTGGGGAGAAAAGATGGGCACCAAGAAACCAGGTCTCAGCCGCGTTTTGAAACAAAACAGAAGTAGCTGTGGCACAAATTAGGTTTGCCTGCAGGTCTTGAGAACGCGCGTTACTGGGCCCCAGCCCCGGGGTTTGTATTTCTAGCAGCTTTCCCGGGATGACGATGCTATTGCTTGGGGGGGAGATGCACTGGAAACCACAACAATGCCAGGTGAGTGCTTTGAATCCGGTGATCCGATCCAGACCTCTGACCTAGACCTCTAAAAACTTCATTCTAATAAAACAGTCAAAGGAGTTCTACCCTCAAACCACACAAAGGTTCAACCTCATCAATCCCTAAATTCCATTAAATCTTAAATATTTAGTCCACTTGATAAACGGCCCGTGGTTACCTGCAAATTCTGTGATAAACCAAGGCCACCAAGCCTATGACAGCTTGGGATTCCTAAACATTTCCTTCTCACTGTGTGTGGTTGTGTCTCCATTTAGATGATGTGATAATGCTTGTTGAATTAACAACCCTCCCCACCCCCACCCCCTTATAGGGCTGCACAAGCCTGAGTGGTCTGGTCTGCTTTCCACTTTGCTGGTGGTGAGTGTAGATCAGTACAACCCCCATGGAGGAAAAATAGCAATATCTCACAAATGCACACACCGTGCAGCCCAGCACAGCCTTGCTAGACATTTATACACGGATGCAGATACACACACGTGCAAAATGGTGTATCTATTCAGATATAGATACAGGACTGCTTTTTACAGGCATCATCATACTGTCTTGCACGACGTTCTTTTTCATTCAGTGATATATCTTGACAACTTAATATTACACTTGCATACTTTGCTTCTGGAAGGATACACGAGGGCTAATAGCATCCTGCTGGTGGGGACGGTAAATGGTGACAAAACTCTCTGTATAGCTTTTTATACTTTTTGTATCATGTGGCTGTAGAACTTCTCAAAAATGGAAATAATAGGGGTGCCCAGCTGTCTCAGTGGGTAGAGCATACAGCCCTGAGGTTGTGAGTTCAAGCCCCACCTTGTGCATAGTTTCCTTAAGTTAATTAATCAAAAAGATAAAAATAAAGAAAAGGCATGTGTCTTGGGAAAAATGGAAATAATTAAATGAAGAAATATGTTATCCCCCCCCCCGCCCCCAAAGTTCTGCCAATATGGAAGTCACAGTAGAAACTACACAAGACTAACATTTTCCTTTGCTCCCCTCAGGAAGAAATCTTTAGCCCTAACTGGGAATGTGACTTTTAGTTTGGTCATACCTCTAAGAATTCATATCCGTCCTTGTCAAAGACAGGAATCCTTAGGAAATAACGGTTGCTTTTAAAGTTAGTATAAATAACAGATGAAAACTGCAGTAGAGATAACATTAGTTTGAAAATGCCTTAAGTAATTAAGTAATGAGGTCCAGTGTTACAGTGTTACTCGGCAGACAATTGTATCAGTTCCTCTTTGTTAGGCAACATGTTTCTCTGGTGCTCAATTATTCAGTCGTTTCCTTAGTGGGGAATCCTTTCTAAGCAGAACTTGTCAGGGAATGCAAATTCGGTGGGGGGCTGAAACGTGAATCCACTAACTCCATTGACAAAGTAGGTTCCAGCAGGAGCAGAGCTACTGAAAAGGCAGGGAAGGAGGGGTGGGGCGGGATTAGAGGGAATTACTCCACTGGGTGGAGAGTGAGGAATTAACTCAGCAAAAGAGAACACTTACGCATCGCTTGGGAAGGGCGACACTACCGGAAGGGAAGCCAGCCGACGAGGATGGGATTCGAACCCACGCGTGCAGAGCACAATGGATTAGCAGTCCATCGCCTTAACCACTCGGCCACCTCGTCGCACGGGAACCCAGGCTGTTCTATTTCTTCCTCCCCGCTGCACTCCAGGATTTCCCCCAATGCGTCCGGTCGCCCTTGCCTGGCTTGCTCGCCACACCCGGTCCGAGTCAAGTGTCTGAAGGGACACAGACCCCACGGCCCCGGCGCGGGGGGGGGGGGGGGGGGGGGCGCAAACACCCGCCAGCAGGTGGAACCAGGCCTGGGCGCTGACCTACAAGGGCGAGAATGGGCTTCGGAAAGAAGCGGGCAGGCGAGGGCGTGCGGGGAGGTCCCTGCGGGAGGCGGGCGTGGGGAGGTCCGTGCGGGGAGGCCCATCCGGCTGGGCACCAGGTGCGCTCACCTGTCGCGGTCCGTCCTGCAGGGCGGGGTGCAGGTGTGGCTCCGTCCCGAGCATCTCTGACTGCGGCCCCCACTTCTCATCTGCACCCCCCCCCCCTCCCGCACTCTTGAGGGTCTGGTGCTTACTTAGCGCAGAGCTTTGGGGGAAGATGTGCTTTTTCCGCCAAAATGTTGGCGCTTCTTTCCCTCCCTGTGCTATCTCTTAGCTCTGTTCTCAGCTGTGTTGCGGGCAGTGGTTTTCTCTCCCCCGCGGTCTCCGAATTTCAGAATCCCTCCGGTCAGCACGAAACTACCACCTGGGCTACCGCATCCACGCCGCTAAATGGGACCGTCGTTCCCGTTCCTCTGCGGGGACACTCGCTCTTCAGAGAGTCAAGGGCAACCCCATTGCCACCAGCAACTTCAGAACGATTCCCGGGGGAGGGGGGAGCGGCATGGACACCACCGTCCCTCAGCTGGAGGGCAGGGAATCGTGTGTGCGTTCTGATCATCCCCGTCCACCAATGCCGGAGTAAGCAAACAGTAACTGTAGTTAAATGCAGGATGAAATGCTCTACATTTAATTCAAACTCTGAGCATCAGAGTCAAGATACCTAGAAAGGATATTTTCAATTAATTAAACCTCTTGGGTTGATAATCCTAGTTTTTTTTTTAATCATAAGGTTGTGATGAATATTAGTTAATATCAATAAATGCTTAGAAAATTATCTTGCAAACAGTAATTGTTGTGTAAGTCTTTGACACTGTAAGTTGTTTTCGGACTAATAAATAAACTAATAATTAATTACATGAAATTGTATTCAACAAGAAAAAGAAAACCCGGTAGGAAAAAAAAAAATTTAAAAACCCCACCAGGTATGGTCAATGCACAGAAGAAAATCAGACGGTTAATGAACATAACTGAAGTGCACCAGCTAACTTGTACATGGGGATAGGACACTTAAAACCTCATTCTCCCTCCCATGCTCCCACTTCAGATTTCTGAAATACTGCCCATGCAGGTGTTAATGAGAGGCCTGAGAAAATTGAAACTTAAAAGCTTAAGTTATGGGAAACTGAAACCTAACCAAGCTTAACCAGCTTGTTCCGCTTCTGTACAATTGCTTGGCATGCCCATGTATTCCTGATCAATCATTATTGCCTGGCACATCCGTATATTCTTGATCAACCATTGTTACTTGGCACATCCGTGTACTCCTGATCAATCATTGTTGCTTGGCACATCCGTGTATTCCTGATCAATCATTGTGATACCTGTACCCTCGGTTGTGGTCTGACCTAAAGGCAGGAACCAATCGAATACTGTTAAGTGTCCAACTTTAAACACCAACCAATCGCAGCTCTGTAACTGTGGAAAATTCCTGATTTCCCCATGACTTGTTTGTACCTGTCTATAAAAGGGGTGTAAAAACCTCTCTCAGGGCCTCTTGGCGTCACCGGCAACGGGGGCGCAGAGGTCCAGGTTCGAACCTGCAATAAATGACCCTTGCTGCTTAGCTTTGACTCTGGACTCTGGTGGTTCGTTTTTGGGGGTCTCTTAGACTCTGGGCGTTTCATTAACGGGTCCAACCACCCTCAAGGACAATTCCATAAGACCTATTAAAATTTACAAAGTTCATACCCTTCCTTAACCCAACAGTCAGTCAGCCCACTAGTAGAGAATTCTGCTAGAGAAATACCAACACTATTGTGAAAACACACACACACACACACACACACACACATTACATACATTTTAGTGGAGGGCTACTTCTGATAGTTAAATATTAGAGACTGCCCAATGCCTAACAAATGGAATAATTTTATGATCAAGCATAACATTGGAGGAGTCTGTGGTCATTAATAAGAACAACACAGAGCTACATGTAGTAACTGACAAATATTTTCCCAATTACTTTTTCTTAAGGCAAATTGTAGAACCGTATGTATAGCATTTTTGTATTGTTTTGGTACTGTGTTTCATTTTAGGTGATAAAATGAGTTTAGATATTTATTATTATTTTTAAAAGGGGGTTTTATTTAATTTTTTTTTTTTTAATTTTTTTTCAACGTTTATTTATTTTTGGGACAGAGAGAAACAGAGCATGAACGGGGGAGGGGCAGAGAGAGAGGGAGACACAGAATCGGAAACAGGCTCCAGGCTCTGAGCCATCAGCCCAGAGCCTGACGCGGGGCTCGAACTCACGGACCGCGAGATCGTGACCTGGCTGAAGTCGGACGCTCAACCGACTGCGCCACCCAGGCGCCCCTAATTTTTAAAAATTTATTTATTTTGACAGAGAGAGAGGACTCACAAGCACATGCATGAGCGAGGAAGGGGCAAAGAGAGAGAGAGAATCCCAAGCAGGCTCCACTGTGCCAGCACAGAGCCCCATGTGGGGCTTGAACTCATGAACTGAACCTTGAGATCATACCCTGAGCTGAAGCAAAGAGTTGGATGCTTAACCTACTGAGCCACCCAGGTGTCCCCAGATATTTATTATTTTTTAAAGTAATCTCTACACCCAACGTGGGGCTCCACCTTACAACCTGGAAATCAAGAGTCACATGGTCTACTGACTGGGCCAGCCAAGCACCCCTGGTTTAGATATTTAATATCAGTGAGGGCCATTCAGCTGCAGCATCAATTTTATCAAGGTCCCAAACTTCGACTTTCCACGTTACCCTCACAGAAGTATTTACACCTACACCTACGTATCTATTAAGCATCACACAACAATTGTGCATTTCTTTTTAATGAGTTAGCTGAAGAATTTTTAACATATCCCAATATTTTCAAATTTTATTTGGCATTTATTTTTATATACTGGGCACGAACCTTTTGCAGTTTCTGAAAAGTCTCTGATATGAAAATTTAAAAAAAAAAAAAAAAAGTCCTGAAGGATGTATGTCATTTGTTAACAGCTGAGTTTTTCAACGTTCTTTATTAAAGGTTTTTCAAGATTTCACTTTTTCTTTAACCATATGTTACTTAACAATTTCATTATTTTTTTTTAATTTTTTTTCAAAGTTTATTTATTTTTGGGACAGAGAGAGACAGAGCATGAACGGGGGAGGGGCAGAGAGAGAGGGAGACACAGAATCGGAAACAGGCTCCAGGCTCTGAGCCATCAGCCCAGAGCCCGACGCGGGGCTCAAACTCACGGACCGCGAGATCGTGACCTGGCTGAAGTCGGACGCTTAACCGACTGCGCCACCCAGGCGCCCCAACAATTTCATTATTTTAAAGAAGGATCCACACCCAACCTGGGGCTTGAACTCACAACCCTGAGATCAAGAGCCGGATGCTCTACTGGCTGAGCCACCGAGGCACCCCAGTGATTTCATTTTAAAAGGTAAAGATAAATTTAAACGAAGTATTTAAAGGCTGAAGCATGGTGAAGAGCACCAAATGCTGCTCAGAAATGAAGATACAAAGAAATGGCCACTAGGTTTACCAACGATCTTTATGTATGACAGGAAGGAGTTTCATCTTAACATCTTACAGATCAAGCTGGTGGACGCCACTTGTAAGAGGTCGGGTCCTATAGACGTCTTCAGGACAGTGGGAAACAGCCTTCTCACTATATTTGATAGCACAGTGAATTGTGCTCCTGCCTGGGCTGTCTTCCCACCAGATTCCTAAACCCATTTCTTGTTTCTCACCCAACCACAGAGGATGGGGCTCCACTTCCCCATCTCTTCTCAGTGGGGATCCGGGTTGCAGTTTTCATTTCCTCAGGGGGAGCATTTGATCTTCGGGAAGGTATTTGATCACTACCTGCTCTCAAACAGGGTCCGAGTGGGATTTCCACCAGGCACCCTGCGTTAACCCTGTGTCTCCACCCTTTCCCCCCATAACCATCCTTCAGATGGTCTCAGGTCCTCTGTGCCTGTTATTCTGGTTTTTCTCTCCTTCCCTATGTGTGTAGATAACGCTCAATCACTGAGCAGTGTGGGGACTCACGGTTCAAGCTTGGGACGTGTGTTTGATGTTGATCCTGTTTAATTAATATTGTGTAGTTCCAGGAGGAGGAGGGACTGCCGCAAATCCACCGAACGAACTCGAACTCCGAGCGTGATGAAATCACAGCACCTGCTGTCCACGCCTCTGTTCTCTCAACAACTATTTAACAAATGTCCTTTCTCTTCCCGTGCAAAGCGTACACTGTCAGGGGGAAGACAGACGTTTAAACAAAGAACACACGTAAGTACATGACCACAAATTTTGTTAGGGGACAGGAAAAATGTACAGAGTGGCATGAGAACAATCACATGGGGGAATTCACGTTCACTGGGAGATTAGGGAATGTGGCTCTGAACAGATACCCTTTAGGTGCGTAGGTGACATTTAGTATAAAATTAGGGCAGTGTCGGGACAGGCAGGGGCAAGTGAAGTGAGGGGTATTCCGGGCAGAGTGAGAGGTGTGTGTAGGGGAGGGGGGTCGTGGTCAGGAAGCTTGGGAGAAGGCCAGTGTGAGCCAGACCCAGTAAGCAGTGGAGACAGTGGGGAAAGCAAGCCCACTGGGGACAGTGTGGCCAAGTCATGTGACCAAGGCATTGACTATGTTCAGGATTTGAAATTTTACCCCAACTACAATGGGAACGTGTTGAAGCCTCACAAGCAGAGGACGAATACAGTCTGTTTAATATTTCTGAAAGACCACATCCAAGATATATTTATATATCCAAGATACACCTGCAGCTGACTCAGATGCACACTGGCAGGGCCTGCAGGGCGACCACTCCAGGTTTGGTGCTGAGAGCTTTCCCCTTTGAGCTCCCCGTTGAGTTCCTCCTCCCTGGGGCGCCCTCAGCCCCAGGCAAACCCTGGGCAAAGGGCAAAGAGTTTGCTGAAGAATTTAGCTTTTTAAAAGACTGTAAAAATTATCAGATTTATATCCATAATGAGTGGTTGACTCCCTAGTCAAGATTTTAATTACCAAGGGTAAAGATTCTGGAACTTTTGTGTGTGTGTGTGTGTGTGTGTGTGTGTGTGTGTGTGATGTATCTAATTCACTAGGAGATCGTTTGATTCTTGGTTTGTTTTCCAGCTTTAATGACTCTGTTCTTTCTTTTTTTTAATGTCTATTTATTTTTGAGAGACAGAGACATGGCACGAGTGGGGGAGGGGCAGAGAGAGAGGGAGACACAGAATCTGAAGCGGGGTCCAGGCTCCAAGCTGTGAGCACAAAGCCCGAAGTGGGGGAAGTGGGGCTCGAACTCACGGATGGACAGGGAGATCATGACCCAAACTGAAGTCAGACGCTCAACCGACTGAGCCACCCAGGCACCCCTGATTCTGTTCTTTCTTTTGACAATTTATTTAAATACTGCACAATTGTATGTGTTTAATTTATTCAAAAGAATAGGGAAAATGTTTAAGAAAACTTCCAATCTCACAAAAGCTTTGATAACCAATTTGTTTGAATCCATATTACCTGGAATAAAGACACTCTTGTATTTGTAGATGTCTTCTTAGCTAGGGTGGCAGGTTGGTCTTGAAACCTGAAGATCCAAGTACAAGCTTTTGAGAAGAAAGTGTGTTTTGACAGAAAAAGGACCCAGGCTAAATGTAAAGAGTAAATGAAGTCCAGGGAAAGGAGACTTTAAGGAGGCAATTGCAAGGTATTCAATGACAGCAGGGAAATGGAGGGAGATATCACACATCACTATGAGCATGAACATCTAGGTAACTGTTCCTGAAGAATATTGCAGATTATGTTCAAATTAATAAAATCAGTATTTAACATTGATCCCTTACATTCGTTTCAAAAACTTTTTAACATTTATTCATTTTTTAGAGAAAGAGTGTGAGGGAGGGAGGGGCAGAGAGAGAGGGACACACACAGAATCTGAAGCAGGCTTCAGGCTCTGAGCTGTCAGCCCAGAATCCCACTCTGGGCTCAAACTCACGAACTGTGAGATCATGACCTGAGCTGAAGTCAGAGGTTTAGCCAGCCGACTGAGCCACCCAGGTGCCCTTAACTTTGATCCTTTAAAAGGAAATGGTCCTGCTGATGATGTAAGCAAACCTCTATCTACCAACTTTGGGCAATGGAATTGTTCACCGGATTCTAGGGGAGCCTGAGTGGCTCAGTTGGTTGAGCTCACGACTTCGCTCAGATTATGATCTCACATTGTGGGTTTCAGCCCCAAGTGGGGCTCTGTGCTGACAGCCTTGATTCTCCATCTCCTTCTCTGTCTCAAAAATAAGTAAACATTGAAAAAGTAAATAGGGGCACGTGGGTGGCTCAGTCCGTTGAGCATCTGACTCTTGGCTTTGGCTCAGGTCATGATCTCAGGGTTTGAGCCAGTGTGGGGCTCGGGGCTGACAGCTCAGAACCTGGAACCTGCTTCGGATTCTGTGTCTCCCCCTCTCTCTGCTCCTTCCCCACTCACGCTTTTTCTCTCTCACAACTTTATAAATGAATAAATAAATAAATAAATAATTTAAAAAGGCCATTCTAAGAAAATTATCACACTGATCAAAATAAAAAAGAATAAAACAAAGATATCTGAAGAAGCCACTTTCCCCCCTACTAGACAGGCTCACTAAATACGCAGTGCTGATATTTAAAAGTCCCACCTCTCTTCTCTTACACATTGGAATCTTTATGGATAAAATAAATAATGATACCTGGATTTTCCTTACAGTATAGGAGGAAAATGGCATAGACAGAGGGAGCTGGGAGGGAGAGGGCGGGAGAGGCACTTGGAGGCTTTATAGGTTTCCTTGTTTTGTTTTGTGTGTAAAAATTTCTATAATAAACGTAGGGGTGCAGCTGATCCGGTCAGGAGAGCAAGCGACTCTTGATTTAGGGGTTCTGAGTTCGAGCCCCATGTTGGGGGTAGAGTTTACTAATTAAAAAAAAAAAGGAAAAAAACTTTAACATTTTCCGTAATAAAATATTTTTTTTTAATTTTTTTTTCAACGTTTATTTATTTTTGAGACAGAGAGAGACAGAGCATGAACGGGGGAGGGGCACAGAGAGAGGGAGACACAGAATCGGAAACAGGCTCCAGGTTCTGAGCCATCAGCCCAGAGCCTGACGCGGGGCTCGAACTCACGCACCCCGAGATCGTGACCTGGCTGAAGTCAGATGCTTAACCGACTGCGCCACCCAGGCGCCCCCGTAATAAAATATTTTGACCACATGGCAAAATACGCCAGATGCGATCCCCGCACACGAGGCACTAGACTCCGGAGGGGACACCGGATGAGCGAGGGCACACGGACGAGCTGGGGTGGGGAAGCTTCGTCCCCCCGTTGGCGGAAATTCCCGCGCACGACCGAGCCCAGCACGTGGGACGCGGGCGCGCCGGCGCAGGTGCACGGAAGTGCTCGCCCCCCGCGGGCCGCGCCTCTGCCCCGCGACCACCAGGTGCCGCCTCAGAGCCCCAGCTCCGCGCCTTCCCGGGAAAGCGCAGAGGCCGCGGGAGCGCGAACTGCGGGCGGTGCCGCCAAACCCGCTCCCCCGGGCAGGCGGGGGGGGGGGGGGGGGGTGTCTCCCCGCAGGCTGCCGAAGCCCCGCACCGCCGCGTGGTGACGACCCCCAACACCCCTCCCTAACCCCAGGCCGCAGGGCCGTCCGCCAGGTGTGCGCCCTCCCCCGGGTCTCTCCGCGCGGCCAGGGGCGCGCCCCCCCCACATCCACCCGACCCCCGGGTTCCTCCCCCCGCCCCCGGGTTCCTCCCCCCACCTCCCGCGTTCCTCTTCCCACCAGGTGTGAGCCCTCCCCCGGCTCCCTCCGCGCGGCCAGGGGTGGGCCCTCCCCACCTCCCCCCGCCCCCCGGGTTCCTCCCCCAACCTCCCGGGTTCCCCCCCCACACCAGGTGTGAGCCCTCCCCCGGGTCCCTCCGCGCGGCCAGGAGTGCGCCCCCCCACCTCCCCCCGCCCCCCCGGGTTCCTCCCCCCGCCCCCCGGGTTCCTCCCCCACCAGGTGTGCGCCCTCCGCGCGGCCAGGAGTGCGCCCCCCCCCTCCCCCCCCCCCCCCCGGGTTCCTCCCCCCACCTCCCGCGTTCCTCCTCCCACCAGGTGTGAGCCCTCCCCCGGGTCCCTCCGCGCGGCCAGGAGTGCGCCCCCCCCACCTGCCCCCGCCCCCCCGGGTTCCTCCCCCCACCCCCCGGGTTCCTCCCCCACCAGGTGTGAGCCCTCCCCCGGGTCCGTCCCGGCTGCTTCCCAGACTGACAACCGCCCGCGAGTTTGAGAGGCTGGTGGGGGGCGGGGCTCGCGGCCGCAAAATCGCTCCGAGAGCAGAAGCGCCTCTCGTCCAGGCGGAAAGCCACGGATGGGGGTCGCTAGCGCACAGGGGAGGCCCGCCTCGCTCTCGGGGCTCCGCCTGGGGAGGTCGCCCTGCCCCCCTCCCCTCCCCCCGCCGAAACTTCCCCAGGTGCCGACGACCTGGGGGTGGGGGGCGGCCACACGGCCCGAAGCCGGGACGAAAACCGGGTGCATGCCCGGCTCGCGCTGGGGGCGCAGGGCCGGCAACCTGCTGGATGGGAGGAAAGATTTACAAATCACGTGTCTGATGGGGACCAATACCCCCAATACCCGCAGGCTTCATTTTACCGCACGTCACAGACACCGCCTTTCTCCCCGCCAAGTGAAGGTGGTGACAACCGAGCATCCAGCGGGCTATTGGCGCCATGTTTCCAACCTTCGCTCACTTCGTTTTGGTCATTCTCACAACGTTTTCAACCTTTTGCTTTCATCCTGTTCAGTATTATTTGTTATGGTGATCTGTGGTCAGTGGCTACGGCGTGTGGAAAGCTCAGATGATGGTTAGCACATTTTAACAACAGAGGATCTTTAAATTGAGGCATCTATGTGGTTTTTGTAGACACGATGCTATCGCACACTTAGTAGACTTCAGTATAGTGTAAACACAACTTTTATACGACTGTGAAACGAGAACATTCATTTGACTCACTTTACTGCGGTGGTCCGGAACTAAAGCTGCAGTGCCTCTGGGGTATGTGCCTGGGTATAAAGAACCCATGCGACTCGATTGAAAAAGAAAAAGAAAAACACATCCAAACTGATTTTAAAAATTTAAAAATGGGCAGAGGATCCGAATAGACATTTCCCCAAAGATGTAAAGATGGCAAACAGGTACATAAAAAAAGTGCTCAACAGGGGCGCCTGGGTGGCTCAGTCGGTTGACCCGCTGACTTCGGCTCAGGTCATGATCTCGCGGTCCCTGAGTTCAAGCCCCGCGTTGGGCTCTGTGCTGACAGCTCGAGGCTTGAGCCTGTTTCGGATTCTGTGTCTCCCTCTCTCTGACCCTCCCCCATTCATGCTGTCTCTGTCTCAAAAATAAATAAATGTTAAAAAAAAAAAGTGCTCAACATCACTCACCATCAGGGAAATGTAAATCCAAACCACCCTTGTTAGGATAGTTATTATCAAAAAGACAAGAGATAACAAGGGTCTGGCAGAACGTGGAGGAAAGGGATCCCTTGTTCACTGTTGGTGGGAATGTAAATTGGAATGGCTGCTATGGAAAACAGCATAGAAGTTCCTCAACAAAATAAAAATAGAGCTACCACATATCCAGAAATCTCACTTTCAAAGGCAAAGAAAACATGAGCTCAGAAAGAGATCTGCACCCACATGCTCATGGCTGCATTACACACAGTAGCGAAGACACGGGCACAACCACAGTGTCCATCAGGGGATGGTTGGATGAGGAAACTGGTATATAAATACAACGGAATACTGTTTAGCCATAAAAAAGAATGACATCTGGTCATTTACCTGGATGGACACTGAAGGCATTATGGTAAGTGAAATACGTCAGACACAGAAAGACAAATACCATATGATCTCACTGATATGTGGAATCTAAAGAACAACGAACCAAACTCAGACACAGAGAACAGACTGGTGGTCACCGGAGGCGGGAGGCGAGAGGGGGTGAAATGGGTGAAGGTGGTCAGAAGATACAAACTTGCAGTTATAAAATAAATAAGGGAGGAGGCTGTAATGTATCCCATGGTGACGATGGCTAGTGATACTGTATTGCACATTTGAGAGTTGCTGAGAGATCTTAAATGTTTTCATTCAATGAAAAAAATTGTAACTATACATGGTGATGGATGTTAACTACACTTACTGTGGTGATTGCTTTAGGATGTATACGAATACCAAATTATTATATTGTAGACCTGAAACTTATATATGTCAATTATATCTCAACTTTTTAAAAGTTGAGCTTATGGCAATTCACATTTGAGCGGCGTCTGAAGGCCTGACACCACCTTTGATCACTTTTGATGCTCCTCTAGATGTCAATTCTTTTTTTTTAACGTGTATTTATATTTGAGACAGAGACAGAGCATGAACAGGGGAGGGGCAGAGAGAGAGGGAGACACAGAATCTGAAACGGGCTCCAGGCTCTGAGCTGTCAGCACGGAGCCTGACGCGGGGCTCAACTCACGGACCGCGAGATCATGACCTGAGCTGAAGTCAGACGCTTAACCAACTGAGCCACCCAGGCGCCCCCAGATGTCAGTTGTTTTAAGAACACGTTGTATTTGCAAGGATAGGGGGTCATGGAGATCATATTATCGGCCTGTAACAGAAGTGATTTCTATTCCCTACAGAAGTGAGATGTAAAAACTACAAAAAAAGACAGGGGAGGGGCATCTGGGTGGTTTAGTTGGTTGAGCACCCGACTCTTGACTTTGGTTCAGGTCACGATCTCACAGTTTGCGAGATGGAGCCCTGCATCAGGCTCTGTGCTGACAGCATGGGGCCTGCTTGGGATTCTCTCTCTGCCCCTCCCCCACCCGAGATCTCTCTCTCTCTCTCTCTCTCTCTCTCTCTCTCTCTAAGTAATAAACTTAAAAAAAAGAGAAATAGGAGAAACATTCTCAATGACCAGGGAAGTGTGAAGAGTCTTAGTTTTGGAGGATCAAAGGGTGTACAGCAGAAAAGTGACATAATGACAAATTGGAAGACCAAACACCCTAAGGGAGACTTATATTCTTACCATAGTTGGGCCAGTTTTTCATTATTGAAAGGGAACTCTGTTGCCTATAAACACTGTAAAACCAGTAGGAAGTCAGGAGCAGTGGTCTGAGACACGCCACAAATCAAGCTTCTGTTCTCTGAATGAAATAAAATAAAAATAAAATAATTCTTCCCAATAAAGCACTTTTCATCTTGGAAGAATGCCCATTTCGCATCTGCTAAACATTTTTTGCATCATTTTCCTTTATATGGTTGGCACTGGGTCGGCACTTAAGAAAGGCTTGAGAAAGGAGTGAGGGTGTTTTGTTTTGATCTCTTTCAGCTCTAAACCTGCATTATTTAATGCTTATGTCTAGTGAGGTGAACGGCCGCTAGAAGAATTTCAGTGTCTGTGAGGTAAGTGGTGTGTGAGTTCATCTTAAAGGAGTCCTGAGTCTGAAAGAAGCTTGATAATCATCCAGTAGAAAATGTAGATGCTACAAGAAAACACTTCAGTGCAAACTGGCCTCTGTTGGAAAGAAGAAATCCAATGAGAAAACCTTCCTTACACGAGAAGTTTCGAGTGTCTGGTAGAGTTGTCGAAACAACCCAGAATATACAGACTAGTACTGTCACCAAGTGCGTTCCAGCCTTTCCTATACTGAGACATCTGTCACTTACCTCCCTCCTTCCACAAGTTGGCCTGGCTTATCACATACTCTGTACACTTCTCCAATAAAAGCCAATACTTGATATTCACTCTTTGGGTTTGTTCTGGTGTGGGTATGGTTTTTATTTCAACCTTCACTTAGAAAAAATTATAGGAACAACATGAGTGCTATATCCCTTTTACTGAGATTTGCCTATTATTAATGCTTGACACTTGGTTTTCTCCTCCATGTGTACCTGACTACTGTCATTCGCTACCCCACTAAACTTCCTAAAGATGTGTTGTGGTACCAAGAACCTTCATCCCTGAACACTTTAACATGCACATTCTAAAAACAGAGACATTCTGCCTTGGGACCACAAAACAATGCCTGACTCAAACTGAACACTGATACAATACTATTACTGAATGAATGGTCCATGTTTCCATTACGCCAACTGTCCCAATAATGTTCTTTACATAAATTTTATTCCAGTCTAGGATCCGACCTAGGCTCACACATTGAGCTCACATTACATTTCTTAATCTCCTTTAATCTAAAACAATTCCCCAATGTGTGTCTCTCAAACATAGATATTTTTGAAGAACACAGGGCAGTTGGTCTGTTGAACACTCTGCCCCAAACTTGGGTTTGCCTAATGTTTCTTCACGACTAGATTCAGGTTATGCATTTTTTTTTTTTTTTTTTTTGCCAAAAATACCACAGAAGTGATGTGTCCTCAGTGAAGCAATGATATCAGAAGCCATATATCAGTTCATCCCATTACTAGCTGTTGTTGGATTACTTAAGGTGTTGTTAACCAGATTTCTCCCATGGGGTGCCTGGGTGGCTCAGTCGGTTGGGCGGCTGACTTTGGCTCGGGTCATGATCTCGCCATCCGTGAGTTCGAGCCCCGCGTCGAGCCCCGCGTCGAGCCCCGCGTCGAGCCCCGCGTCGGGCTCTGTGCTGACAGCTCAGAGCCTGGAGCCTGTTTCAGATTCTGTGTCTCCCTCTCTCTGACCCTCCCCGTTCATGCTCTGTCTCTCTCTGTCTCAAAAATAAATAAACGGTAAAAAAAAAAAATTTAACCAGATTTCTCCCACAGCAAAGGTATCACTTTCCCCTGGATTATGTTTTTGAACTTAGGCCTATAGCTCCTTAGGCAGGATGGTCAAGAACACTTAATATACCGGGAGCTCCAGGATCAGCGCCTGGTCGTGTCTCCAGCCTCAGCCACTGGTAACGAACTCAGAGCTGACCAAGGCCCAGAAGCCTCCTTTCCTTCCTTCCTTCAATATTTATGGAGCAACGAATACATGTCAGGTACTGCTTGAAGTGCGGAGATAGGCTGAGACTAAAACAGAGTCCTGCTGTCAGCCATTCTTAGCTCCAGAAGTCCTGGTGGGCTCCCTCTGCTGGGCCTCATCACGGGCTCTCCTGAGATGTAAAGAGTAACCAGTAACAGAAAAAACCAACACAGACTTTGATGAGAACCCAACTCTGGTCCTCCGTGTCTGTTTAGAATGTTTGTATTCCTGTCTACGGTTGTTCTCAAGTCAAGATTAACAAAACCTGATGTATTTCTTGGAGAGAAAGGGGTAGAGTGTATGTGGGTTGAAAGCCAGTTAAAAATAACAGCTGTTATCAACGACAAAGATGCTATTCAGAGGTACGTTCAAGAACATTATAAACCAGTCAGGATGGACTTCCAAAATCACGTTCAAGAAGGCAGGGAAGAGAAACCACAGAAATGCAACACAGGGAACAAGAAAAAAAATAGCAGACTTAAGCCTTAAAATACCAATAATGACATTAAGTAGAAAACGCTTCAGTTCAATCCACCAATCCTAAGACAACAGTTGGTGGAATAAATTAAAAACCCGTCACCCAAACATGTGCCGTCTGTAAGAAACGCTCTTCAAATTTAATGATACAGGTAAATGGAAAGTAAAAGGTTGGGAAAAGAGACATGATGCAAACATCAAAGAAAAGGAGAAGGAGGGTTGTTCTTTTGCTGGCTGTCTAGATTTAAGAAAGTGTTGAAGACAACGTTAATAATGCAGATTAAACTTTAAAATGTGTCACATCTGTAGCTGTTCCATTATGGACAGCACAAAAAAATGAGAAAATTCTCTCCAGTATTTGAAAACTATTATGAGGTTCGGCACAGAAGTCCCTCATGTCATTGCCCGAGGGACACAGGTGGTTCCAAAAGAGGTTTTCAGTTGTGTAAATATAACTTGTAGGAGGGCGAAAATGCTGGAATGAAAAGTTTGATTTTTCCTCTTCTCTTCTGTCCTTGGTTGTAAGCTCAAGGAGCGAGCTCACAATGAGAAGAGTATGCCCTTGGCTTTGGTCAGAATGTGCCCCCACCCCTGATTTTGAGCTACTGGAGGCCAACACACTATGCTCTCCACGTCACTCGGACTATAGCACATCCTTGGGGTGCCTGGGTGGCTCAGTGGGTTGAGCAGCGTCCAACTTCGGCTCAGGTCATGATCTCATGGTTTGTGAGTTCAAGTCCTACATTGGGCTCTGTGCTGTCACCTGCGGAGCCTGGAGCCTGCTTCAGATCCTCTGCCCCTTCTCTCTTTGCCCCTCCCCTGCTCGTGCTCTCCCTCAAAAATGAATAAACATTAAAAAAAACCACAACTATATAACACATCCTTTCTTCATCAGGAAATGCTAATTATAAGGGTGGAGATCAGGAAGGGTCTGCAGGCCACCCACTTGTGGCTAAGGGCGTGGTTAGGGAGGGAAGGAAACAAGACAACTTACCTCGCACATTCCACGCATTCCAAACTTGGACATTGTAGTGTCCCAGGGGCCGGTACTCAGAGTAATTTCAACGCAGGGCTAGGCTAAAGCTAGTGAGGAATTAGAATGGGTTGAAAACACACTACATGAAAACATGTGAATTCAGTAGAAAATATAATTTTTTTTATAGCTTCCCTTGTGGACTTTTCATCCTATTAACTGATACTTAGTTGCATTTAATAAAGGTAATCACATGTAAATTGCTTATTGACGTTTATTTTTCTTTTTTTTTCTTTTTTTTTTTCAACGTTTATTTATTTTTGGGACAGAGAGAGACAGAGCATGAACGGGGGAAGGGCAGAGAGAGAGGGAGACACAGAATCGGAAACAGGCTCCAGGCTCTGAGCCATCAGCCCAGAGCCCGACGCGGGGCTCGAACTCACGGACCGCGAGATCGTGACCTGGCTGAAGTCGGACGCTTAACCGACTGCGCCACCCAGGCGCCCCTGACATTTATTTTTCTAAATTCTCAACTTTTCCAGCATTTATGACCTTTATAAAAACTTATTTTTTAAGTACATTTATTTATTATTATTTTAAATTTTTTTGTTTGTTTTTTAATGTTTATTTTTGAGAGACAGAGAGAGACAGAGACAGAGCATGAGCATGAGCGGGCAAGGGGTAGACAGAGAAGGAGACACAGAATCTGAAGCAGGCCCCAGGCTCTGAGTTGTCAGCACAGAGCCCGATGCGAGGCTTGAACCCACTAACTGTGAGATACTGACCTGAGCTGAAGTCGGACACCTAACCGACTGAGCCACCCAGGTGCCCCAAGTTTATTTATTTCTGAGAGAGAGACAGAATGTAAGAGGGGAGGGGCAGAGAGAGAAGGAGGCACAGAATCCATAGCAGGCTCCAGGCTCTGAGCTGTCAGCACAGAGCCCAACATGGGGTTCAAACTCATGAATGGTGAGATCACCACCTGAGCCGAAGTTGGATGCTTAACCAACTGAGCCACCACAGCGCTCCTATAAAAACTTTCCAACGTGGCATCTCTGGTTTCCTTTAAATAATGAAGTTCAAGAAACATTTTATCTCAGTTAAGAAAAGGAGTCGTGGATTCTCCCCGCAGTTTTCACCTCACGCCTGGGCGGGGTGTCGGGGTGCAGCGGATTCTCTGGTACTGGGTCGGGGTCCCCAGGGGGACTCCCCGCACTCACTCGGCCGGCCGGGCTCAGCTCCCTGTGGCCCCTCAGGTGCTGGAGCAGCGTGGCTCTCTGCCTGTAGGCCTTCCCACACTCCTCACACGCATAGGGCTTCTCCTCCGAGTGGACTCTCTTATGTTTCTTGAGATCTGACTTCCAACTGAAGGCGCGCCCACATTCCGGGCACTGAAAAGGCTTCTCTCCCGTGTGGATTCTGACATGGTGACTAAGACCCGTCTTCTGACTGAAGGCTTTGCCACACTCTTTACACTGATAGGGCTTTACCTTGTTGTGAATCGCCTGGTGTTCGATAAGATGCTCGCCCCTGGTGAAGGCCTTCCCACACTCAGGGCACTGGTAGGTTTTATCCCCAGTGTGGATTCTTGTATGGTTCCGCAGGCCGGTCGACCGAGTGAAGGTCTTCCCACACTCACCACACTTGTGTGTTCCTGGCTCAGGGGGGTTCCCGTGCTTCCTTCCCAACCTGTGCTTATTGAGGCCCGAGCGTTGGCTGAAGGCTTCGCCACACTCACCACATTTATAGGGCTTCTCCCCAGTGTGGCTTCTTTGATGTATGACCAGGGTTGAGCTCACGCTAAAGGTTTTGCCACACTCAGCGCACTCATAGGGTTTCTCCCCCGAGTGGATTCTGTGATGTATTATGAGTTCTGAGGTCCGGCTAAAGGCGCGTCCGCACACAGGACATTCAAAAGGTTTCTCTCCAGTGTGGATTCTCTGGTGTTGGTTAAGTCCTGCATACTGAGTGAAGGCTTTTCCACACACTTTGCATTCATAGGGTTTTTCTTCACTGTGAATTCGCTGATGCTCAATCAGATGTGAACGTTGCCGGAAGGTTTTCCCACACTCGTTACATTCATAAGGCTTCTCCTTGTGGAATCGCTGATGTTCAGTTAGGTCTGAACTATGGCAGAAGGCTTTTCCACAGTCTGTACATTCAAAAGGTTTCTCTCCAGTGTGGACACTTTGATGCTTTGTAAGAACTGATCTCCGACTAAAACACCGGCCACATTTACTACATCGATATGGCTTTTCTCCAGTGTGGCTTTTGAGATGTTGGAGGAGGCCTGCTTTCTGACTGAAACCTTTGCCACACTCTTGACAGTGATAAGGCTTTTCCTTGCCACGAAGCTCCTGGTGCTGGCTAAGCTCTGACCGTCTGATGAAGGCCTCTCCACGCTCTGTGTGTGAGCATGGTGTCTCCCCGCTGTGGGTCGTCCTGTGCGTGTGAAGGCCTCTTGTCCAGGTGAAGGTTTTCCTGCATTCTTCACAGGCAGAGACTTTTCTGCCTGGGGCACCCCCGTCCTGCCTTTCCAAAGTTCCACTGGGCTCCCAGTCCCCTGTGTATTTGGCATGCTGAGATGAAGTTCCATCCTGTCCACCAGACCCCTTCCCACAAGGCTCTGTTTCTTCACAGAGTTCCTGCTTCACGTCTAACATCACGTTGTCAGTCCTCACTCCACCATCTGGAACAACAGACCACACAACTTGAGGAGAAAAGATAACTCAAAAGCAATGTAAGAGATAGACAGCTGGAAAAGTTAGTCTTGATTTTAGGTTGATGTTAACAGAAGATATCGCATCATCTCTTATGTTAGTCGTGGTACAGGTGTGGAAGCGAGAAAGAACAAAGCATGGCTGAGTTACCAGCAGCGTGTGGCAAAGGTGACAGGCTGTCACTTCTGTAGTGACATAAGACTGTAAGTCCCATCTTGCTGATGGACTCTCCACTAACACCCTTCCTTGCTGGCTTGCTGGCTTTGATGAAGAGAGCCACCACCACCATACAGAGAAGCCATGTGGCAAGAGTGGCCTTGGCCAGCGGCCGGCAAGGGACTGAGATAGAGAAGTCCCTGTCTGACAGAGAAGTGAGTCCTGCCGGCATCGATGTAAGGCTGGAAATAGATCCTTCCCCAGTCACAACTCAGATGAGACCTCAGCCCTAGCACCTTGACTGCAACCTTGAAAGAGACCCAGAAGCACGGGGCCAGCTGAGCCAACCCAGACTCTTGACCCACAGACATTGTGAGATAAAATGTGTATGGTTTTAAGCCACTAACTTTGTGGTACCCTTGTTAAGCAGCAGTTGATAACTACGTACAACTAGCACAAAAACACAAAGCTTCCTCAGTGTAAGAACTACTACAACTAAAAAGAAAAGAGTGGAGGGGCACCTGGCTGGCTCAGTTGGAAGAGCACAAGACCCTTGATCTCAGGGTTGAGGTCAAGGCCCATGTTGGATGTAGAGGTTACTTAAAAATAAAGTCCAAAAAATAAAAATAAAAAAAAAAGTAAACCACACGTTGAAAAGCATATACACGCACATGCACACACACATATGTGTCTATGCACATATGAATGTTTGTACTTATGTTCATATATTCATATGTGTACAGAGGACACGTAGAACAAAAAACATAAGCAAATTATGTTAAAGTCAAACATAATTGTCCTAACAGCCATATCAATAAATGCAAATGGCTTAACTCATTAAAAAACACTAGATTTGCTCACAGAGCAAAACTGAACTCTATTTTATATATATATGTATGTATGCGTGTGTGTGTGTATTTATTTTTTAAGTTTATTTATTTTTGAGACAGAGAGAGAGAAAGAGAGAGAGCTGGGGAGAGGCAGAGAGAGAGGGAGACACAAAATTTGAAGCAGGCTCCAGGCTCTGAGCTGTCAGCACAGAGCCCAACACGGGGCTCAAACCCACAAACCACGAGATCATGACCTAAGTCAAAGTCGGACACTTAGCCAACTGAGCCACCCAAGTGCCCCTATTTATTTTTATCTTTTTAAGTTTATTTATTTAAGAGAGACAGAGACAGTGGGGGGGGGGGGGTGCGCAGAGAGAGAGAGAGAGAGAGAGAGAAAATCCCAAGCAGGCTTTGTGCTGTCAGTGCAGAGCCTGATGTGGGGGCTCCATCCCACAAACCATGTATCGTGTATCATGATCTGAGTCGAAACCAAGAGTTGGAAGCTTAAAGGACAGAGTCACCCAGGCACCCCTATTTTATTCGTTTTGAGAGAGAGAGCGTGCACAGAGGGGAAGACAGAGAGGTAGAGAGAGAGAGTCCCAAGTAGGCTACCCACTGTCAGTACAGAACCTGATGGGGGGATCAAACTCACAAACCAGCAGATCATGGCCGGAGCCGAAATTTTTTTTATAAATTTTTTTTTTCAACGTTTATTTATTTTTTGGGACAGAGAGAGACAGAGCATGAACGGGGGAGGGGCAGAGAGAGAGGGAGACACAGAATCGGAAACAGGCTCCAGGCTCCGAGCCGTCAGCCCAGAGCCCGACGCGGGGCTCGAACTCACGGACCGCGAGATCGTGACCTGGCCGAAGTCGGACGCTTAACCGACTGTGCCACCCAGGCGCCCCGGCCTGAGCCGAAATTAAGAGTCAGACGCTTAACCGACTGAGCACCCCCGGCTTCCCTCAACTCTATGTGTATAGTCAAGAAACACATATACAGCAAAATATGTGAATAAGGATAAATTAAGCAAATGCAAATAAAAAGAAAGAAAGAATCAAGATTTTGAAAGGGGAGATGCAGGCCAAAAGCATGAAATGAGACAAAGAAGAGCACTTAAAAATGCTAAAATAAAGAATACAATTTGCAATGCAGATGTAACACATATGAATAATTATACAGAAAATAACAGAGTGGCAACTTTCCTAAAGCAGAAACTAGAGGTGATATAAAAAAACAGACAGGGGCACCTGGCAGGCTTAGCCGGTAGAGCATGCAACACTTGATCTCAGGGTTATGAGTTTGAGCCCCATGTTGGATGTAGAGATTACTTAAAAATAAAATCTTAAAAGAAGCACATGGGTGGTTCAGTCAGTTAAGCATCTGACTTTCGCTCAGGTCATGATCTTGTGGTCCAGGAGTTCGAGCCCTGTGTTGAACTCTGTGCTGATGGCTCAGACCCTGGAGCCTGCTTTGGATTCTGTGTCTCCCTCTCTCTGTGCCCCTCCCCTGTTCATGCTCTGTCTCTCTGTCAAAAATAAACATTAAAAAAATTTTTTTTTAATTTATTATTTATTTTTTTTCTCTCTCTCTCTCTTTTTTTTTTTTTCAACGTTTATTTATTTTTGGGACAGAGAGAGAGCATGAACCGGGGAGGGGCAGAGAGAGAGGGAGACACAGAATCTGAAGCAGGCTCCAGGCTCTGAGCCATCAGCCCAGAGCTTGACGCGGGGCTCGAACTCACGGACCGCGCGGGGCTCGAACTCACGGACCGCGAGATCGTGACCTGGCTGAAGTCGGACGCTTAACCGACTGCGCCACCCAGGCGCCCCTCCAAAATTTTTTTTAATGTTTATTTATTTTTGAGACAGAGAGAGAAGAGGATGAATGGGGGAGGGGCAGAGAGAGAGGGAGACACAGAATCGGAAACAGGCTCCAGGCTCTGAGCCATCAGCCCAGAGCCCGACGTGGGGCTCGAACTCAGGGACTGCGAGATCTGACCTGAGCTGAAGTTGGACGCTTAACCGACTGAGCCACCCAGGCGCCTCCAAAAAAAAATTAAAAAAAAAAAAAAAAAAGATTCTGTCTCCCTCTCTCTCTGCCCTTCCCCTGCTCGCTCGCTCTCTCTCTCAAAAGTAAATAAACAACTGTTATTTCAAAGGCAAAATATAAACAAACATTTCAGATTTTATAGAAAATAACAATGAGAACACTACATTTCAAAACATTTGGAATTCATCTAGAGCAGTGTTCAATGAAATATTCATGTCATCAAATATTTATATTAGTAAATAGGAGAATGAAAATATATAAATCAACCCACATCAAAAGTTAGAAAACAACAACAACAAAGACAACTAAATAAACCAAGACAGCCTGCTCACTCATGCACTTTGTTGGCTTTTCTCCCTTTAGTGTCTCCATTCCCACTCCTGTGCTTCTCGGGATCACCTGATACTGTCACAACCTTAAGTAAATAAGTGAGCGAGTGAATGAATAAACCAACCAACCAACCAACCAGCCAGCCAGCCAGCCAAAGGAGAACATAAGAAATGAATTAAAAAAATAAATGCAGACACCAAATACAATAGAGAAAAGTAATGGAACATTGTAATGGTAAAACAATTGAATACATCAATATAAATTCATGCGTGTTAGGAAAAAATATGTATTATGTAGCTCTGCCCATGAAATGTCCTAGAAGCAGTGTTACCCACATGATAAAGAACACTCCTCACACCCAGATCTTATTCTCCATTTAAAAAGCCAAGGCTCCTTCAGCAATGGTTGACAGCAGATCTGGGTACAGGGAAGATACAAGGTGAGCCTGAAACAATTTATTTTGTTCAAAAAGTAAAAGCAAGCATTCAAAATTAACAGAGCCAAAATTAACAGAGATGGGAGCAAGACTGAAGACATCCACATAAGCCAAAGATGTGTGGAAGAAAGGGTGGATTGAAATGTGGTGGGTTGAAACACGCTGACTCAATACAAATGCCTATGTCCATAATGATACCCACACAGGAAAAAACCTAAAATCTCATGTCACCATTTAAGGTGCCTAATAAACCACTTCCTGAATTTGAAAACTGGTCAATAAAAGGGGGAAACTAAGCATCAATCATGACTGCCTAGAAGGAAGTGACCAAACAGACATATCGGATGAAGGAAAGCTTTACTATGAAGAATGCCAGTTAATAACAGAGAAGGAATGAAACAATTACAAATTCATCCTGTAACTCTTAATAAAATGGTTGACCCATACGAGGTTTATCAAACATTTGTAATTTGTTGACGGGGAACTGGCTATTCGCAAAGTGGCAAGGCGACACCTCACAGTTAGCTATGAGGGCGAAAACCAGCTATTTCCTGTCATCATGCTAAGCCGGTGATTTAAATAGCGGGTCACCCAGGTATTAATGTCTCTTATTACCTAATATTAATTCTAGCCCAAAATGTTTAACTCAAATCCTTCAAGCCTTTAGATGCAACTGCCAGTTTATAGCAAATACAAGGTACGTGGGCAGCAAAGTAAAGGATACAATGAGGAAGCAATTAAAAAACTCCAGAGGCTGGGAAACTGGCCTGGGCTCATCAAAAAGTCTGGGTTATGGGGAAAAAATGGGAGTGGAATTGTTTTAATGTAGCAAAGAATTAAGAGGCATGAACAACCCCGGATTCTACCCAGAGTTGGACAAATCAGCTTTAAATACATTTTCGAAAAAAACTGAGCCAATCTGAATTTGAACTGAATTTAGGTAACATGAAGATGTACTGATGGGGGAAAGGAAAGATCATTAGCTGAACTAAATAGATCAGAAAATAGCAGAGTATGAGTTCTCTTTGGTAAAAGGTATGTGTGTGTATGCACATGCGTGTACACATACCCGCATATAAATACACATGCACATAAAAAGCTACACAGATATAGAATAAAAAGTCATCAGTTGTAATACTCTCTGGGTGATAGAACATGGTGCCTTGTTTTATTTTGCTACTATGTACTTTCTAACTTTGTACAATGCATATATACTTCTCTGGTAATAATAAAAGGTAACTTTCAAAACAGTTAATATAGTTTTACAGGGTTAATATCCTATCAGTATCAACTGAAAAATGTAGGCACCAAAATTCTTTAAATAACATTTCTACTAGACCATATGCAGAAAATTCAAAGGTAGATATACATATTTTTTAATGTTTATTTAAGAGAGAGACAGAGCATGAGCAGGGGAGGGGCAGAGAGGGAGACACAGAATCCAAGGCAGGCTCCAGGCTCTGAGTGATCAGCATAGAGCCTGATGTGGGGCTTGAACTCACAAACCACGAGATCATGACCTAACCTGAAGTCGGATGCTTAACCAACTGAGCCACCCAGGTGCCCTGCAAATACGGATATTTAAAACCAACCATACCACTGAGGCTGTTCTGATATGACTTACTGCCTTTTAATCATTATTACCTAAAATGTTGCCTTCATCATGTTCTTTAATAACCCTCATCACAAGGAATGAACATGTCATACTCCACACAAAAAAATTCAACTCAGAGTTCATTTCCGTCCAAATTCCCTAGAGAAAGTATTGCCTCACCTCCTTCCTCTGATGGTTGGGGCTCAGGTCCTTTGCCCTTGAACTGGATTGCTGGGGGCTGAACCCATGTGTATGAAGATTCTTCATCCAACGTCTGAAGGGCCACTCTCTGCAAAAGGATTTCCTGTTCCAGAACACAGGCTGAAACCTGGAGACAAGCAGTAGTGATTAAGCCCTAAGGACACTGAAAATTTAAGAGACTAAACTGGTTTGGAAGGACTCCTTGAGGAATCCACAAGAAATATCCCCGAGACACTAGGAAAAAGAAAATTGAAAACAGGGCCTTATTTACCTTCTGGGGCACTGAGAAATAGCTAGAAAAGTAAGCAAAGCAAAATCCGATCAAGACTTGTTTCTGTCATTTCACTATTGCCTGTGTGTCCCTGGCCAAGTTACACGACCTCTCAGACCTTAGTTTCCATGTGTGCAAACTGGGAATGATTTCACCTCCTTCTTTGTGGCTGAGAGTTGAGAGACCTCTAAAGTAAGGAGCATGATGCTCCTCCTAGTGTCTGAAAGATAAAATGTCTTCCTTATCTTTACTCACCATCTCTGAATCCGCAGTTCCCTCCCTCTCCCTCTGCTCAGGGCTGGCTTAGCAAGACGCTCATTCCCCTGCAGAATGCTGGTTCTGCCCTTGCTCCCTCAGAGCTCCACAACTGAGGAAGTTTTGTTCCCAGTCACCCACAACCATATCAGACCAGTGCCTTCCTACTTGTACATTTCTTTTTCCGTCCAGATCCTCCAGCGCCGTCACCACCTCGTCCCCGCTCTCCGGACGGTGCTCCCGCACCCAGGCCTGGAGCTCCGCGGGCAGGACGGTCAGGAACTGCTCCAGCACCAGCAGCTCCAGGATCTCCTCCTTGCTGTGCGTCTCGGGCCGCAGCCACTGGCGGCACAGCTCGCGGAGTCGGCGCAGTGCCTCCCTGGGTCCAGGCGTCTCCTGGTAGCAAAAGTGTCTGAAGCGCTGTCTGAACATCTCCCAGGCAGGGGGCTGGTTGTCCGGCACCTGACTCCTGGGGTTGTCCTCCTCCAGCTCCACCTTCACCACCGCAGGCCCCTGCTGACCCCATTCAGGGTGGAACTGGCCGGCAGACTTTCTTGTGTCCACAGGCATCCTGCCTGGCTTCTGCTGGCGTGTCACCTGGAGGCTGCCGAGGGCGCTCTAGGGCACAGAACTAAATAGGGGGTAAACGGCAGATCCCGTGAAGAACCACGCAAGACCTGTGACCACAGTAACTATTTTTATTCATTCGGTAAATCCACAAAAATGCACTAATAGAGGCCGAGCCTGTGCAGAAAGCATTGCAGGCATTCGAACTGCGTCAGTGCACAGAGCCCGGGCATCCTGGAGCGTCCACTCCACGCGGGGCAGTCAGCAATCACAACTACCAGCGGAACCCCGCGCGTAGGGTGGTGTCGCGTCACTGGGGGAGGGGCGCGCGGGCCGAGGAAGCCTCCGAATCCGGCGCCCCGGCCTCAGGGAACACTTCCAAGCCTCGTGAGGTGGCACAGGGTCGTCCGTCTGCGCGCAGGTGCGCCCACCCAGAGGGAGAGAAGCGCTGAGGAACCGCGGTCACAACAGCAGTGACCTTCGTTCGTGCTGGCTTGGCAACGACGAGCGCGGAGCCCTACTCCCTGCTCGCATCGAGGGGCCCCCACTCCGGGTCGCCCTCGCGGCTCAGCTCGTCGGGGGTCCGCAGGGCCGCTCCCGCCGGGGTCCGAGCCCGAACCCTGGACCCCAAGGCGAGGGACACACTAGGCCGCTCAACCAGCTCCGCCGCAGCGGGCGGGGCCCGGCCCCTGGCCCCCGGCTCCCGGAAGCGGCCGCCGGGCTCCCGGAAGCGCCCCGCCCGCGGCTCCTGGAGGCCACGCCCCCTGGCGCGCGCGGCCGCGGCCCACTTCCGGCGTCTCCCGGAATATACGCAACAGGATCGGGAAAGCACAACATGCCGTCAACAAAATGAAGTCGTTTTCGTTGAGGTACACTTCTATTTAAGTTGCCTTAAATATTAGAAAATAAAAATAACTCAGTGTTTGGGATAAGAATGCTTACTTTCTAGGAACACCCTGTATAGACGAGGGAAAATAATTTGTTGAGCCTAAGGCCCATTTGTCTGGTAAAAACAGGTTATCTTTGCTGTGTGGTAATTTACTAAAAACAAATGACAACAACAAAAACTTGACCTCACTGTGTATGTGAAGAGATGCTCTAATCAGCTGATACAGCCTTGGGAGGGCGGTAACATCGGTCCAACCCACTCCAACCCATCTAAGGGTGACCTTGCTTCAAGCCTACGCACTCCTTGCTTGCTGACCTAAGTCCTTTGGTCCGTAGCAGAAATAACCAACTTCCCTTGAGATTTGCGGACCATTTGCCTTGAGGAGTGAAGGACCAGACCTTCCCAGAGGATAAAGCCTGACCGGAGAGGAAAACGGCGCGAGTCTGTTCAGGGTCACGTCCACCTGTGACTACCCGCCAGGCCACCCGTTCCTCCCGCATGCAGCTCCCTCCCTTACCCCGCGTGGCTTCCCCTTTAATACCTCCAGCTCCCCGGGGGGGGGGGGGGGGCAGGGAAGCCGGGCCATCCCCAGCAGCTCCAGGATCCAGGATCCGCTCTTCTCTTCGGTATGCAGTATGCACGTCTGGCTTCGGCCACTGACGGCGGTTCCTGGAGCCCGTTAGGTCTTCGCGGGGCCCAGAGGCCTCCTCAGCAGAAGCGCCGGAAATGCAAGGGTGCGGACAGGACGCACCTTCCTAGGCAGTGTCGACAGCTCCCCAAAATGTTCTCTTCCCGGTTCACTACGTGCAAACCCTCCTGCTCTCAGGGAGTGTGGACGACAGGAGTCAGGGTTACACCAAATTTTAGACAACTCGGGCTGTGCAGGCTCCAGACAAAACTCAGTGGACTCGGGGCAGAGTCGGAGTCAGAGTGAAGGCTCTTCTGGACTCTGGGGGTGGGGGGAGGGGATCAGAACGTATTGTGAACACAACAAAATGACCCGGGCAGCGGAGAACTTGGATAAGCCTGTTAACACGATAGCGGTGATAAGCCGACCGAACAATTTAGGGACACATTGCACCCAGGCTGCGGAGGCAGGTCTTTGCGGCGCTCACAGCCCCCGGGGCTACAAGTAATGCCACGCTCGCCCGGGCGTGAGCGGCGTGAGCGCCCGTCCCCGGGGCCGGCAGGGCAGGCCAAGCAGAGGGTCGCCCCCCGCCCCTCACCTCGCCTCCAGCCCCAGCCCTCTGTCCGATCCCCTCTCCGCGCCCCGCCGCACCGCGAGCCCACGCCGACGCGCAACTAGATGCCGTCGAGTGGTCCGCGGAACTGGATTCCCGAGAGGCTACTTCCGGGTTTGCACAGGTCCCGGGAGGTCCGGGCGTCTCTCTGGCTTGCGCTCCCGGGCCGGTGTGGTCACGACACCCCCGCCCGCCCCCGGCTCTCGGAGCCGCCTGGCCGCTCGCCACCTGCCTCCCCACGTACCCAGTCTGTGCGGGAGGGTAGGCTTGTGCCCTTCCCGTGGCCCCAGCACCGAGACGGCTTGCTGCGCTCTGCACCTCCGCGGGACGCGTTTACGCGGACGGGAGCACCGCGCACAGCCCGACTGCACTGCATGGCGCCCTCGGGAGAATCGCGTGGGACGCCGGCGGCGTTGACTGCGCCCTGCGCCTCTCCTGTGGTGGCTTCACGCTCCCACGGCGCGGCTGCTGTCGCGAGGCGACCTGGTACATGGGGTTCACTTCTGGGATCGGTTGACTTGAGCAGAGACCTCCCTTCCCATTCTCGCACGGCCGGATGGGCCTTGGCTAATCAGCCAAAGGCCCTAAAAGTTAAAAACATCCCCAAGAAGGCATTTTGCCTCATGACTGTAACGTGGAGATCCTGCCGGAGTTCCCACCCTGGCAGCCTGCTTTGCAGGTCATAGACAGCAACCGCGCAATTGCCTGAGCTGATTCCTTACAAAAACACATGTTCGTACTCTATTTCTCTGGAGTACCTGAACTGATAAAATTCATCCTTAAAGTCCTACCAATGCCCTTGCCCATTTTCTTTGTATACCTTCCCAGTTCTTCCAGGCAGGATTGTTTTCTTGATTTGTGTTCATTTGTCTTTCCCATTAGATTGTAAATTCATCAAATTTGAATCCATGTTTTACTTAGTAGTAAAGTACTACTTGTAGCAATACATACCCTTAAAATACACGACATATACGTATGCAGTGACCACTCTTTAAACAAGTAACATATTGAGAAATGTGTGTTGTCCACGTCCCTGTGCAGAGAGCTCTTCTGTCTACTTGTGAATATGTTTGGCCACAAAGGTCAAATTACTGACATTTACAGTACCTATTTATTACTTTCACTTAAGCTAAATCAAGCAATAATCCTATTTTTAGGGGTGCCTGGGTGGCTCAGTCTGTTTAGCCACCTACTCTTCTTTTAGGCTCAGGTCATGATCTCACAGTTCATGGGATCCACCCCAGAGTCTGGCTCTGTGCTGATGGTAGATGATAGGATTCTCTCTCTCCCTCTCTCTACCCCTCCCTGATCTCTCAAAAATAAACTTAAAAAAAAAAAAAGAAGAAGAAGAACCCTGGGGTGCCTGGGCGGCTCAGTCAGTTGACGGTCACACTCTTGATTTTGGCTCAGGTCATGATCTTGTGGTTCGTGGGTTTGAGCCCTGCGTTGGGCTCTGCCCTGACAGTGCGGAGTCTGCTCCTGTCTCTCTGCCCTCCCCAACTTGCTCGCATGTTCTCTCTCTCAATAAATAAATTTAAAATAAATAAATAATCCTAGTTTTAAAATTTCCTCAACTTCTGGTCACCCCCCCTTTTTTTTTTGCAAACAACCAATCAAAAAGATCAAACTTCACATTGTTTCTATTTTCTCTGCCATTAAACATAAACCTCTTCTTAAGTTGTCATTCTCCAGGTAAGCAAATTCTTGTCTCCAGGGCCCAGATGCATCATGAGCTAGAGGGTGATGATGCCAATGAACTAGAAAACATATCAAGAGAGATCTGGCCCAATGATGCCAGGTCTTAATTTTTCAAAATAAGATGGAAATCCAGGCTTTCACATAAAATCTCTAACATTTTAAAGTTGGCAGCTAATTCAATTCTTAAAAACAACGAAAGGGCTACAAAAATGTCTGCCAAATGTACCTGAAACTTTGGCTACCAGTTTTCATCTCTGGCATAATTCCTACTGCCAGAAAGCTCAGTGCATCAGCACATTTCATGGGAGAACTCATTGAATCGGCTGAAAATTCCTCAAATGTACAGGTATTGTGTGAAAACCTAGATTTTCAATTTCGAGGTGTCTAACTTCAGGGAGATTTAATGTCTCCACTTCTCTCTTATTTTTAAAATATTTATTGACTGTTCCCGCTGGCCTGTAGACTTCAACCTCTCAAGTATTTCCTATCTAGACCTTGAAACAGAGCAAAACAATAGAAGTACTTTGATGGCAGTAAGTATGAACAATTAGCACCTCCAACGTTTTCTTGGCATTTATTCATACCATCCCCATACAAATAGTAATATAGTGAAATACCCAATTTATATATACTCTCTATAAGCTTTCTAATTTCTTTTTTTTAAATCTTTTTTAATGTTTATTTGTGAGAGAGACAGAGAGCGAACAGGGGAGAGGCAGAGAGAGAGGGAGATACAGAATCTGAAGCAGGCTCCAGGCTCCAAGCTGTCAGCACAGAGCCCGACTCGGGGCACAAACCCATGAACTGTGAGATCATGTCCTGAGCTGAAGTCAGATGCTTAACCGACTGAGCCACCCAGGTGCCCCATAAACTTTCTAATTTCTTAAGTCCTGGTAGTGAAAAGTATATTTCATTCCAAGTAGTAGACGACACCAATGCTTCTCAGACTGTTTATTTCAAGGCTGAAAAAATAAACTAATGCATAATGAGAACATCAGCATCCAGATGATTACAGTAGACAGTGACCTCAGCTTGAAACATCTACTGTTTTTAGCATAAGAAAGTCAGAAGGGGGAGGTCCACCTGGCTTGCTCAGTTGGTTAAGCCTCTGACTCTGGTTTCAACTCAGGTCATGATCTCACGGTTGGTTAGTTCGAGCCCCACATTAGTCTCTGTGCTGACAGCCCGGAGCCTGCTTGGGATTCTCTCTGTCTCTCGGCTCCTCCCCCACTCTCTCTTTCACTCAAAATAAACTTAAAAAAAAAAAAAGTCAGGAGGATGCAGGAGAAGGATTAGAGGCTCTGGCACCTGATGTCCCTTCAGTCCCACTACAATATGTGAGCACATCCACCTGGAGTGCTGGATGGCCAAAGGTAATTCTGGGACTTTTCCTCCAGAGATAAACTGGAAGAGAAATGTGTATCACTGAGATTTAAAAAGGCGGGGGCGCCTGGGTGGCTCAGTCGGTTGGGCGGCCGACTTCGGCTCAGGTCATGATCTCGTGGTCCATGAGTTCGAGCCCCGAGTCGGGCTCTGTGCTGACAGCTCAGAGCCTGGAGCCTGTTTCAGATTCTGTGTCTCCCTCTCTCTGACCCTCCCCCATTCACGTTCTGTCTCTCTCTCAAAAATAAACGGTAAAAAAAAAAATTTTTAAATAAAAAAAATAAATAAAAAGGAAAAAAGAGGACGTATGAATGAAGTGCGGAGTTGAGGATGCAAATATACATTGTAACTCCTTCCTAAAAACTCCCTTTCCCCTAAGCTGACAAAGTGCACGGCAAGGCATAAAATTTCATGAGCTGCTTTGATGTGTTTGAGCCTCACAGGGACCCTTAGGCCTAAGTGGGCTCTCCTGCTCTGGCCGGATCTGCCTCCCACCCAGCAGGGAATGCTCCCCACCCGGCTGGTTCGACATTAGACTAGCTGCCCTCCACCTCAGCCTCAACCTACCAGGTTTCACCTCCTCACCTGTGCACGTTATTCAAACACGCCAGTCACATCCTCCCAAGAAATCGGGGCCACCTCGTCCTCTTATTACTGCAAAGCCTGCATCCCAAAGTCCCAGTTTGTTCCTCGTGCTCCCCTGTGGCCCTGGATGTCATGCTGAGAGTGTACCTCCGTCCGGCACCAGGTGTCACCTGTTTGTCCATCACCTGTTTGTCCATACATGAGGGCAGGTGGCCCCCCACCCCTGGCACCAACAGGGTGAAGGGGAGATGAACAAAAGGGCAAATTACCTCACTGAGCAGTCATTTGAAAACCTCTCCCTAGTTCACCCCTCATTTATGTAACTTTAAAAACAGCCTCACATCCCCATGCAGCCTGCTAAGTTCTCTGCAGGGAACACACATGACATCTTTGTGGTCCTCTGCTCACAACACGCGAGTCTCTGGGTCGTCGGGATAGGGTATGTGATGACAGTGAGTTCAGGAAGCAGAAGGACAGACGGACCACAAGGCAGGAGACTGGAGGAGCAGGAGGCAGGGCAGCATTCCCTGCAGAGTCAGGCAGGATGCGAGCAGTCTGTTCCCCTGATGCCGCCAGATCTTTCAACCGGATGTGTGACATCAGACTGTCTCACGGCCTAGAATAACAACGGAATGGACGCACCACATCCTGATGTCCCGAACTTACCACACAGCGATAGGGCCTGTAGCTTTCTAGAGTGGCTCAGTAAGGCCTGATGCATGATTAAAGGCTTTCTTACAGTTAGGACACAAACGCAGACTTCTGCCCTCTCTGGATCCCCTGATGATGAACAAGGCTTGACCTCTGAATGAAGGCTCGTCCACACTCCTCACACTGATGGGGCTTCTCCCCATTGTGGATCCTCAGGTGTGGAGTAAGGCTGGTGCCCCCTCAGGAAGCTCTCCCCCATTCCTTACACAGGTAGGGTCTCTCTCCTGTGTGGCTTCTCTGATGCTCCGTGAGTCCCGACCCCTGACTGAAGGCCCTCCCACATCCATGACATCTGAAGGGCTTCTCTGGTGTGGACCCTCAGATGTCCAATAAGGTGTGAGCTTTGCCTAAATGGTTTACCGCACTCTTTACACCCAGAGGGTCTCTTCCCAGTATGGATTCTCCGATGATGAACCAGGCCTGTGTCTTGACCGAAGGCCTTCCCCCATTCATTATACCGATATCGTTTTATTTTATTATGAACTTCCTGGTGTGAAAGAAGGGCTGGTTTATAACTGACAGCATTCCCACACTGGTTACATTGATAGGGTTTTTCCTGAGTATGGATTCTCCAGGGGCGAACCACCCCTGAGCTCTGAGCAAAGGCCTTCCCACACTCCTTACATTTGTGTTGTTTGACTCTTATGGAGTCGACCTTTTGCTGTCCTGATTTGCCCTCACATTGAGGTTTCTCCACATCTTGCATCCTAGAAAACATCCAATGTGCTCCTTTCCGTGGAACTTGGCTTTGGAGCAAATTCACCACTCATAGTCCTGGTTCAGCCTTCTGCTGGAAGAGCAAGTCAATGATTTAAATGTCACATGTCCCATATAAAGGGTTTTGATGAAAGATTAGGATAGATAATCGAGAGCCATCATCCTAATGGTTTTTGACACTCACTGCACCTATGAGTCACAGAGAATGAAGATAAATAAATAAAGGCCCTCAGGGCCCTGGCCCAGATCTAAACTCAAAATGGCGGAATGAAATGAAAATTCCCCAAGAATCTTCCAAAAGTCCCCACCAAACACACCTTCCAGTATTTACCCCTGGTATAGTCGTCCTACACAGGATCTGGGCTGGCCCGTGACCCACTTTATTCAACAGAATGTGGTGCAAGTAACGCTGTGTCAGCTCAGGGACGAAGACTTTACCACCGTGCGTCTGCGTCCTTGAGATCCTGAGCTGCCCTGTAAGAAGGTCAGTCACCCTCTAGAGAGATGGCGGGAGAGCCCATGAGAACCTGAGGCCATCACAGTGTCTCTAGAGGCCTAGTTTTCTGCCTCCTGATAAGGCAGGAGACAAGGGAGCAAGGTATTTTGGGCAGCACAGCCCAGGAGGGCCCTGGATAACACAAACTGGTATCACGTGCAACAGTAGACACCCTCAGAAGTGTGGGAGACAATTCATGGTCGTTCCTTTCAGCCACTACGTTTTGGGGGTGGTTTGGTACACGGAAATAGACAGCTGAAATGCCAATCCATCAGCCAGTTTTTGGTGATGCTCACGGCAACACCATGAACTGGGTAATAGATTTAGGAACTGAAACCTAAAAATTAAGTGAGTGGCCTAGGATCACATGGCAGGTGAGTGGTAAAGTCTGGCCTGGAACACAGTCTTCTACAGGAATCCAAAGCCTGTGCCCTTTGTTTTTATGATGAAGGAATAGATACGCCTGGGAAAAACTTCAACAGTACAAAAGGCATAAAAGTAAAATGTCCAAGTCCTCACTTGTCTTTCTGCATCACCCTGCGTGCTCCCTGCACTGACTCTGCAGGCAACCACCGCAGCCTCGCTGCCCTGTGATGGATCTACCATGGCGATTCAGTGCCTGTCATTTGCGCCTGCACTTACGGGAAGTTTTTCTCCCAGGAATTCCACACAAGTGTCATAGACTTTTATATAAAGACACCCACTGATGCCCTGTGCGTAATAAAAATACTACAAACAGCTTAGATGTATATCAGCAGAAGACTAGTAAATTAATTATATGTATGCAACACAAAACTAAAGACCTATTAAATGAATAAAGTAGTTCTATTGATAAGAGTAGTATTATTTAGGGGCACCTGGGCGGCTTGGCCAGTTGAACGTTGGACTTCGGCTCAGGTCATGATCTCATGGTTTTGTAGTTTGAGCCCCCACATCAGGCTCTCTGCTGTCAGCACAGAGCCTGCTTTGGATCCTCTGTCTCCCTCTCTCTCTGCCCCTACCCTGCCTATGCTCGCTCTTTCAAAAAAGACAAATAGACTTTTTAAAAAGTTGGTGAGCATACTAAAAAAATAAAATAAAATGTACCCAGGATTTGTCTTAATCAAGGAGGCATGGGAAGGACTATCATGAAGAAGTTTCGATCTCCACAGATCCCTAGGAACAGCAGGTGTGGCACCTCGTGCAGGCCACGAAGGAAGGCAGGAGGCAGGAGAGGGGAGAGTGTGGCCTAGAGCTTTACTGGAGTTTTCCAGAGAAGGAATAGGCAAGGTAGGGTAGGTTGCTGAATGAACTCAGGATCGCATAGTTTGAATGATTCTACTGGGATGTTCTGTGGTTATCCACCACCTTGCCCCGGGGGGGATTTACAGCAGGAGAAATAGGGGACTGGTGTGTGAGAGTCTGATAAAGGAGCCTGATAAAGGGGCCGGCTGGGGAGTGGACTCTGGATTATCTGGTTCAAATATGAAAAGGGTACTTACAGGGAGTTCTCCACAGTCTCTAGGAATCAGCTAGCTCTCCCGGGGGCACCAGGATCAAGGTCCTAAATGCCAGAACATCAAGAAAATAGAAAATAAGAAAATACAGTCCATACAGGATAATACCATTTGACCTGGGGGGCCTGGGTGGCTCAGTAGGTTAAATGTCCGACTTTCGCTCAGGTCATGATCTCATGGTCAATGGGTTCGAGCCCCACAGAACTCTGTGCTGACAGCTCAGAGCCTGGAGCCTGCTCTGGATTCTGTGTCTCCCTCTCTCTCTGCCCCACTTCTGCTCACGCTCTCTCTTTCTCCGTCCCTCAAAAATAAATAAACATTAAAATAACAATAACAAAAATAATCCCACTTGACCTAAAAGAGGGACAGGGGCTTGAGAGGCATGGAATGATTTTAGAAATACGTATATATTAGAGAATGTTGGAATGGAACTTTTATTTTCATTATATGTCCTTCTCTACTACAATTTTTGAAATATAAACTATTGTTCTATAATAATAGCCCTTTTAATAATTAATTTAAAAATATAATAGTAGAATCAATCTATTGTAGTAAATGTATGGTAGATTTGGGCATCTATTTTTTTAATGTTCATTTATTTTTGAGAGAGAGCTAGCAGGGGAGGAAAAGAGAGAGTGAGACACAGAATCCTAAGCAGGCTCCAGGATCTGAGCTGTCAGCACAGAACCCGATGTGGGGCTCGAACCCACTAACAGTGAGATGGTGACCTGATCCAAAGTCAAATGCTCAACCGTGAGCCACCCAGGCGCCCGATGGGCATCTATATTTTTAAATAGTTCCTTGGTGATTGGATTCATAGAATTGAAAAGTGCTATCTTAAGCAGAACATAATAAAATAAAATAAAATAAAATAAAATAAAATAAAATAAAATAAAAACAAAAGCAAAACCAAAATTCAACAATTTTGAGTATCTTAATTCAAAATTAAATCAGCTCTGGATATGCTCACTTTGTAAATAACCTTTTGGTGTTAAATTTATTCTACCCCCAGACACCACTTTTCTTGCCAGAAATACAGCTCCCAGGCGGATGCGATCTACTCAGTGCTTCAAAACCTCCACCAGGATTCACATTTTGAGGCTTTGTTCTCTTGCACAGGCCTGTGCTCCCAAGGATCACACTTTGGCTGGACGGTCAGGGCTGATCTGCAAGGCTCACAGGTGCCACGTCCTTGTTTGTAGAGCTTGGCTTCAACCTAAGGACATACAGGTAGAGCTGGGTTTACAAGACCATCACAGATATCGGGCAATAGCTAAAACCTCAAAATTTGATTTAAAAAAATCTGCTACGGGGGCGCGTGGCTGCTCAGTGGAGCCCGCGATCTCGGGTCGAAGTTCAAACTCCTCGCTGGTTGTAGAGATTACTAAAAAATAACATGTTGTAAATTCCTATGGATACAGGAAGCAGAATAAAGAGATCTGTGTCATAATCAATTCACACAAAACACATAAGCAGCAGAGCTTCAAAGAGAAAACAAAAGGACAACGCTTTAGCCCAGCAACAAGGGCCGGAAATCCCCTTGCTTGCACAGGACCCCTCTCTTTGCTGGCAGACCCTTCGTGTCTAATCAAGGAACGGTGGATTAACCTTTCCCCACCTGTTGCGTGCTGTCTCCAAACTCTCCAACACGGTCACCGCCTGCTCCCGGCTCTCCGGGTGCTGTCCCCGCACCCAGGCCTGGAGCTCCGCGGGCAGGATGGTCATGAGCTGCTCCAGCACCAGCAGCCCCAGGATCTGCTCCTTGCTGTGGGTCTCGGGCCGCAGCCACTGGCGGCACAGCTCGGGGAGCCGGCGCAGCGCCTCCCGGGGCCCAGGCGTCTCCTGGTAACGGAAGAGCCTGAAGCGCTGGTGTAAGACCTCCTGATAAAGGTGCACCTCCCCCAGCCATCCAGGCTTCTGCTCCCAGGAAGGGTCCTTCTCTTCCTCCACCTTCACTACACTCAGAGCCTCCTGTTCCTCCTTGGTGTGGACCTCGGGAGTATGTGTCTATTTCTGGGCTCTCTATCCCACTCTGTTCATCTATTTGTGTATTGTTTTTGCCAATATCATGTGTCTTGATTTCTGTAGATTTATAACTGGTCTTGAAGTCAGGGAGTGTCAGTCGTCTGTTGTTTCCTTTAATGCTGAGTTAGCTATTTTGGGTCTGTGGTCTCTCTGTATAGACTTTAGAATCAATTTGTTGGAGGGGCGCCTGGATGGCTTAGTTGGTGAAGTGTCGGACTCTTGATTTCAGCTCAGGTCATGATCTCATGGTCATGGGATGTAGCCCCGCATTGGGCTTTGTGCTGATAGCGTGGAGCCTGCTTGGGATTCTCTCTCTCTCTCTCTCTCTCTCTCTCTCTCTCTCCCTCTCTCTCTGCCCCTGCCCCGCTCATGCTTGCTCTCTCTCTCTCTCAAAAAAAATAAATAAACATTAAAAAAACCAATTTATTGGTATCTACAAAAGAACTAACTGGGATTACATTGTATCTATAATTTAATTGGGAGGAATGACAATCATGACAACAGAGTCTTCTATCCATGTACATGAAATATCTCCTACTGTATTTAGATCTTTGATTTCTTTCATCAGAGTTTTATAGTTTTCCTCATGGAGATCTTGTACACATTTTGTTAGATTTATACCAAATTATGTATTTATCTTTTTGGTGCTAAGGTAAATGTTAATTTCAAAATCCTGGGGCGCCTGGGTGGCGCAGTCGGTTAAGCGTCCGACTTCAGCCAGGTCACGATCTCGAGGTCCGTGAGTTCGAGCCCCGTGTCGGGCTCTGGGCTGATGGCTTGGAGCCTGGAGCCTGTTTCCGATTCTGTGTCTCCCTCTCTCTCTGCCCCTCCCCCGTTCACGCTCTGTCTCTCTCTGTCCCAAAAATAAATAAACGTTGAAAAACAACAACAACAACAACAACAAAAAAACAAAATCCTGTTGTTCATTGCTGTTATATAAGAAAGCAATTGACTTTTCTGTATTAAGCGGAATCCTGCAACCTTGCTATAATCACTTATTAGGTCCAGGAAGGGTTTTTATTTTTATTTTTTATTCTTTAGGATATTCTACAGAGACAATCGTGTTATGGCAAACAGCCAGTTTTATTTCTTCCTTCCCAAACTACATTACTTTCATTTCTTTTTCTCATTTGTTGCGTTACATAAGTCTTCCAGTATGGTGTTAAGTGGGAATGGTGAGAAGGGACGTCTTTATCCTCTTCCTCATCTAAATAGCAAAGCATTTGTTTTTTTTTTTTTTACTATTAAATATGTTAGCTGTAGGTTTTTGTAGATATTCTTTATTAAGTTGAGGAAGTTCCCTCTCTATCCCTAGTTTGCTGAGAGTTTTTATTATAAATGTGTTTGATTTTGTCAGATGCTTTTTCTGCATCTGTTGATATGATTATATGACATTTCTTCTTTAGCCTATTGATGAGATAAATTACATTAACTGATTTTCAAATAGTGAACCAGATTTGCATACCAAGAATAAATTTCACTTGGATATAGTATACAGTTCTTCCTATACATTGTTGGAATCAATTTACTCATATTCTAGTAAAGATTTTTCAATCTATGAAATATATATTGGTCTGCAGTTTTCCCATCTTGTAATAACTTTGTCTGGTTTTGGTATTGGGATAATACTGGCCTCATAAAATGAATTAGGAAGTATTCCTCTATGCTTTCATTATCGTTAAGAGATAGTACAGCATTGGGGTGCCTGGATAGCTCAGTTGGTTAAGCGTCCCACTCTTGATTTCAGCTGAGGTCATGATCTCACAGTTTATGTGTTTGAGCCTGGCATTGGGCTCTGTGCTAACAGTGCAGAGCCTGCTTGGAATTTCTCTCTCCCTCTCTCTGCCCCTCCCCTGCTCGCTCTCTTTCTGAAATAAATAAATGTAAAAAAAAATGATATAGTACAGCAGTCACATAATTTTTATTTAAATATTTGGTAGAACTCACCAGTGAATCTATCTGTACCTGGTACTTTGGGAAGATTAATTATTGTTTTAATTTCTTTAACAGATATAGGCCAACTCAGATTGTCCATTTCTCCTTGTGTGAGTTTTGGTAATTGTGTTTGTGATTTTGTGACTTGTAATAAAAACCATATATTTGGTCTTCCTCTCCATTCAGTGTTGAGAGTGACAAAGAGATCTTTTGTTATGTTAACAGGGTGAATTTTAGGAAGCACCTCAGGGTGGGGGCTTGGTTGTCAGAGGGGCCAACCATGTGATTAGAAGGTTGGAACTGTAAGTAACCCCCCCCCCCCCCCCCAGCAAGGGGTGGCTGGAGATTGAGTTCAATCACCAATGGACAATGATTTAATCAATCATGTCTATGTAATGAAGCTTCCACAAAAACCCAAAAGAAGGGGGTTAGGAGAGCTTCCTGGTTGGTGAACACAGATTTGGGAAGAGTGGTATGCTCAGAGAGGGTATGGGAGTCCTGCACCATTCTTCAATACCTTACCCTGTGCATCTGTTCCTGAGTTCTATCCTTTTATAATTAACCAGTATTCTAGTAAGTAAACTGGTTCCCTGAGTTTTGGAGCCATTTTATCAAATTAATCAAACCAAAGGATGGGGTCATTGGTCCCTCCCATCTATAGTTTGTTGTCTGAAGCTCAGGTAACAACCTAGGACTTGTGATTGGCATCTTAGGTGGGGAGAGGGGGCAGTCTTGCAGGACTGAGCCCTTAACAGAGAAGATCTGATGCCATCTCCAGGTAGATAGTATCAGAATTGAGTTGAATTGCATAACACCCACCTGATATCTGAGAACTGCTTGGTGGTGTGGGAAAAAAAGACCCACACATTGTAATTGAAATCAGAATTGTAGTGTCCTTCAAAAAATTGGTACGATTCATCTAGGTTAAAAAATTGTGGGCATAGAGTTGTTCATGATATTCCTTTTTTTAATATCTATAGAATCCACAGTGATATTAAAATTTGTGTCTTCTTTCTCTCTTTTCCTTAGCTAACTTGGCTAGAAGTTTATCAGTTTTATTGATCTTAAAAAAAATAAAAACAAACAGCTTTTGGTTTCACTGATTTTTTTCTATTGATTTCCTGTTTTCAGCTTCACGGATATCTGCTCCAATTTTTATTTCTTTTTCTTCTGCTCATTTTGGACTTAATTTGCTCTTCTTCTAATTTCCTAAAATGGAAGCTTACATTTTTGATTTTAGACATTTTTTCTATTCTAATATATACGTTCAATGGTATAAATTTTCCTCTAAACAATGTTTCTGCGTCATCCCACAAATTTTGAGAAGTATTCATTTAGTTCAAAACATTTTTATATTTCTCTTGAGACTTATTTGACCCATGTTTTTTTTTAAAAAAAATTTTTTTTTCAACATTTATTTATTTTTGGGACAGAGAGAGACAGAGCATGGACGGGGGAGGGGCAGAGAGAGAGGGAGACACAGAATCGGAAACAGGCTCCAGGCTCTGAGCCATCAGCCTAGAGCCCGACGCGGGGCTCGAACTCACAGGCCACGAGATCGTGACCTGGCTGAAGTCGGACGCTTAACCGACTGCGCCACCCAGGCGCCCCTGACCCATGTTTTATTTAGAAGTATGTTGTTTAACTTCCAAATCTTTTGGGATTTTCCACTTATCTTTCTGTTACTGATTTCTTTGAAATCCATTGTGGTCTGAGAGCGTACTTAGTATGATTTGTATTCTTTTAAGTTTGTTAAGGTGTATTTTATGGCCATCGGAATGTGGCCAATATTGGTGAATGTTCCATGGGTGCTTGAGAGAAATGAGTATTCTGCTGTTGTTGGATAAAGTATTCTACGGATATCAACTACAACCAACTGAATGACACTGTTATTCAATCCGACTATGTCCTTACTTGTTTTGTGCCTACTGGATTTTTCCATTACTGAAAAAGGGATGTTAAGACCTCCAAATCTAAGAGTGGATTCATCTATTTCTCCTTGCATTTGTACCAGTTTTTGCCTTCTGTATTTTGACACTCCATTGCTTGGTGCATATACATAAAATATTGTAATGTCTTCATGGAAAACTGACTCCTTTGTCATTATGTAATGTCCCTCTTTATCCCCAGTAAATTTTCTTGCTCTAAAGCTGGCTTTGTCTAAGATTAATATAGTTACTACAACTTCCTTTTAAATTTTTTTATTTTGTAATTTACATCAAAGTTAGTTAGCATACAGTGCTATAATGATTTCAGGAGTAGATTCCAGTGATTCATCCCCTATGTATCACCCTGTGCTCATCCCGACAGGTGTCCTCCCTAATGCCCCTTGCCCACTTAGCCCATCCCCCCTCCCACAACCCCTCCAGCAACCCTCAGTTTGTTCTCTGTATTTTAGAGTCTCTTACGTTTTTTTTTTTTTTTTTTAATTTTTTTTTCCAATGTTTTTTATTTATTTTTGGGACAGAGAGAGACAGAGCATGAACGGGGGAGGGGCAGAGAGAGAGGGAGACACAGAATTGGAAACAGGCTCCAGGCTCCGAGCCATCAGCCCAGAGCCCCACGCGGGGCTCGAACTCACGGACCGCGAGATCGTGACCTGGCTGAAGTCGGACGCTTAACCAACTGCGCCACCCAGGCGCCCCTAGAGTCTCTTACGTTTTGTCCCCCTCCTTGTTTTTATATTATTTTTGCTTCCCTTCCCTTATGTTCATCTGCTTTGTATCTTAAACTCCTCATATGCATGAAGTCATATGAGATCTGTCTTTCTCTGACTGGCTAATTTCGCTTAGCATAATACCCTTTAGTTCCATTCACACTCTTTCTTTTTCTTTCTTTCTTTCTTTCTTTCTTTCTTTCTTTCTTTCTTTCTTAAGTTTATTTTATTTTGAGAGAGAGAAAGAGAAAGCACAAGCGGGGGAGGGGCAGAGAGAGAATCCCAAGCAGGCTCAGGGTTTCAATCTCACGAATTGAATCATGAGATCATGACCTGAGCCAAATCAAGAGTGGGATGCTTAACTGACTGGGCCACCCAAGCACCTCTACTCTACCTTTTTTGTTTTTGTTTTATTATTTTTGAGAGACAGAGTGTGAGCAGGGGAGGGGCAGAGAGAGAGGGAGACACAGAATCTGAAGCAGGCTCCAGGCTCTGAGCTGTCAGCACAGAACCAGACATGGGGCTCAAACCCACAAACCAGCTGTAAGATCATGACCCGAGCCAAAGTTGGACGCTTAACTGACTGAGCCCCCAGGCAGCCCTCCACCTTTTGTATGATGAGTGTTAGCATGGTGTATCTTTCTTCATCTCTTTAATCTGTGTCTTTACATTTAAAGAGTGGTTCTCGTAGAGAACTTAAAAGTTGGGTCTTGATTTCTTTTTTTAATTAAAAAAATTTTTTTAATGTTTATTTATTTTTGACAGAGAGAGAGAGAGAGAGCATGAGTGGGGGAAGGACAGAGAGAGAGGGAGACTCAGAATCCGAAGCACGCCCCAGGCTGTCAGCACAGAGCCTTACGTGAATCTCGAACTCACGAACCATGAGATCATGACCTAAGCCAAAGTCGGATGCTTAACCGACTGAGCCACCCAGGCACCCCTTTTTCCTGTTTTTAATTCACTTTCTTTTTTTTTAATGATCTAGGAGATTCCCCCCACCTGCCTTTTTTTTTTTTTAATTTAAATTTTATTTAACCAGCCTCTGTCTTTCAATTGGTATATTTAGACCACTGATGTTTAAAGTGATTATTGAAGGGCACCTAGCTGGTTTAGTTGGAGGAACATGTGTCTCTTGATCTCAGAGTCATGAGTTCAAGCCCCACATTGGGTGTAGAGATTACTTAAAAATAAATAAAACTTAAAAAAAATGAAGTGATTATTGGTGCCCTGGGTGGCTCAGTCGGTTAAGCGTCCAACTTCAGTTCAGGTCCTGATCTCACAGTTTGTGAGTTTGAGCCCCGCATTGGGCTCTGTGCTGACAGCTCAGAGCCTAGAGCCTGCTTCCAGTTCTCTGTCTCCCTCTCTCTCTGCCCCTCCCTCACTCACACTCTGTCTCTGTCTCTGAAAAATGAATGTTAAAAAAAGTTTTTTAAATGATTATTGATACAGGTCAGTTAATACCTATAATTTTTGTTACTGTTTTCTATTCATGGCTCTTGTTTTTTTTTTCTTCTTCCACTCTTTCTGCCTTCTGAGGCTTTGAGCATTTTATCTGATTTCATTCCTCTCCCTTAGCATATGAATTATACTTTGCCTTTTGCCTCAAAGTTCTTATTCTTTTCCCTCCTTTTAATTCTTTTCTCCTTGCCTTTCAGTTTGGCAAGTTTCTATCGGTGACATTTCTTCAACCTCTCTGGTTCTTTGGCCTCGTCCAGTCTATTGATGAGTCCTTCAAAGCATTCTTCATTTGTTAGGGTGTTTATTATTATTATTTCCTTTTCATTAATTCTTAAAGTTTCCATCTGTTTACATTACCAGTCTGTTCTTGCATGTTGTTTACTTTTCCCATTAGAGCCTTTAGCATATTAATCATAGTTCTTCTAAATTCCTGGTCTGGTAATTCCAACATCTCTGCTGAATCTAAGTTTAGTTTTGATTACTGCTACCTTACTTTAAATTTTAAATTGTGATGATTATTATTATTTTTTAGTAATCTCTACAACGTTGGGCTCAAACTCATGACCCTGAGATCAAGAGTCACATGCACTATCGACTGAGCCAGTCAGGTGCCCCTGCTTTTTACCTTTTAGTGTGCCTTCTTTTGTTGTTGTATTTTGAAAACCAGACATAATAAATTAGGTAAAAAGAACTGAGGTAAATAGGTCTTTAGATAAATAGTGTGGGATTTTATGTGTTTGTAGGTAGAATTTGGGTATTTATTGTTTGCTATAGCTGTAGGTATCAGAGCTAAAGTTTGGTCTGGTGTCTGTGTTTTTGCCTTACCTTTTGCTTCTGGGTTTCCCTCTGGACTTCTTAAATAGAACTAAGCTGTGCAATTGTTCCAACTGTTTCCCGTGTTATATAGGATCCCTATTAATGTGGCGATAGGGTGAGGGGAGGGCAGCATTCTAGAGTCCTGAGATTAGGTTTCAGTCTTTCAGGGAGTCTGTGGCCGTGGACTGTGATATTCACAAGTGCCTCTCAGTTTTTGTTCCCTTTCCTTCCTTACATGAGACAGGAAGGACAGAACAGGCTGGGGCTTGCTCTTCCCCTGTATGGGAAGGTAAGACCAGGCCTGGGTATTCCCTTCCCCTACATGGAATGAATAGATTTTAATATTTTTTATCGAGATATAATTCACAGGACATAGAATTCATCCTCTTAACGTGTAATATTCAGTGATTTTTAGTATATTTACAAATTTGAGATACCATCATCACTATCTAATTCGAGAACATTTTCATCACCCCAAAATAAATCCACACCATTAGTAGTGTCTAATGATTGTCCAGTCTATTGATGAGTCCTTCAAAGCATTCTTCATTTGTTAGGGTGTTTTTTATTATTATTATTATTTTTAATTTTTTTTAACGTTTATTTATTTTTGAGACAGAGAGAGACAGAGCATGAACGGGGGAGGGGCAGAGAGAGAGGGAGACACGGAACCTGAAACAGGCTCCAGGCTCTGAGCCATCAGCCCAGAGCCGACGCGGGGCTCGAACTCACAGAGGGCGAGATCGTGACCTGGCTGAAGTCGGACGCTCAACCGACCGAGCCACCCAGGCGCCCCGGTGTTTTTTATTATTATTTCCTTTTCATTAATTTTTAAAAAGTTTCCATCTCTGTTTACATTACCAGTCACTTCCCATACCTCTCATCCCTGGCAACCATGAATCTACTTTCTGTCTCTGTGGATTTTCCTATTTGGGACATTTTGTAAAATAGAATCATACACTATGTGGCCTTTTTTTGTCTTCCTTCATTTAGTGTAATGTTTTCAAGGTTCATCCATGTTACAGCATGTATAAATACTTCATTCTTTTTTATGGTTGAATAATGTACCATTATATGATTATAGCACAATTGTTTATTCATTTATTAATCAACAGAAATGGATTGTTTCTACTTTTTGGTTATTATGAATAGTTCTACTGTGAACATTTATGTACAGTTTTTTAAAATTTATTTTTAAAAATTTACATCCAAATTAGTTAGCATATAGTGCAACAATGATTTCAGGAGTACATTACTTAGTGCCCCTTACCCATTTAGCCCATCCCCCCTCCCACAACCCCTCCAGCAACCCTCAGTTTGTTCTCCATATTTATGAGTCTTGTCTGTTTTGTCCCTCTCCCTGTTTTTATATTGTTTCTCTTCCCTTATGGTCATCTGTTTTGTCTCTTAAAGTCCTCATATGAGTGAAGTGATATGATTTTTGTCTTTCTCTGACTAATTTCACTTAGCATAATACCCTCCAGTTCCATCCACGTAGTTGCAAATGGCAAGATTTCATTCTTTTTGAGTGCCGAGTAATACCCCATTGTGTATATATACCACATCTTTTTATCCATTCATCCATCGATGGACATTTGGGCTCTTTCCATACTTTGGCTATTGTTGATACTGGTGCTATAAACATTGGGGTGCATGTGCTCCTTCGAAACAGCACACCTGTATCCCATGGATAAATACCTAGTAGTGCAATGGCTGGGTCGTAGGGTAGTTCTATTTTTAATTTTCTGAGGAACCTCCATACTGTTTTCCAGAGTGGCTGCACCAGCTTGCATTCCCGTATGTACAGTTTTTTTTTTTTTTTTAATGTTTTTATTTATTTTTGACTCAGAGAGAGACAGAGTGTGAGCAGGGGAGGGGCAGAGAGAGAGGGAGACACAGAATCTGAAGCAGGCTCCAGGCTCTGAGCTGTCAGCACATAGCCCGACTCGGGGCTCAAACTCACAGACTGTGAGATCATGACCTGAGCTGAAGTCAGACACTTAACCGACTGAGCCACTCAGGCGCTCCCATATGTAGTTTTTATTTGAACACCTGTTTTCAAAATTTTTTTAAAAATATGTAACTAGGAGAGGAATTGCTGGGTTATATGGTAACTCTATGTTTAACTTTCTGAGGAACTTCTAAACGATTTTCCAAGGTGGCTACACCATTTTATATTTTCACCAGCAATGCAGGAGGGTTCTAATTTCTCTACATCCCTGTGAACACCTGTTCCTATCTTTATTATAGCTACATTACTGGGTGTGAAGTGGTATCTCATGGCTTTGATTTGAATTTTCCTAATGTAGAATGATGTGCATCTTTTCATGGACTTATTGTCCATTTGCATATCTTCTTGGAAGAAATATCTATTCAAAGCCTTTGACCATTTTTAAATTGGGTTGTCAGTCTTTTTGTTGCTGAGTTGTAAGAGTTCTTTATGTATCCTGGGTACTAGACCCTTAATCAGATACATGACTTGCCAATATTTTCTTCTGTTCCATGGGAGGTCTTTTCACTTTGTTGATAGTGTTCTTTGAAGCAAAAAAGGTTTGTAATTTGATGAAGTCCAATTTCTCTATTTTTAATTTTGTTTCTTGAGTTTCTGGTGTTACTGAAGAAATCACTGCCTTAACCCAAGGTCATATTTACACCAGATTTCTTCTAAATGTTTTAAAGTTTTAGCTCTCACCTTTACATCTTTGATCCATTTTAACTTAAATTTTTAAGTTTTAAAAAATTGATTTTTGAGAGGGTTAGGGTGGAGCAGCGACAGGAGAATCCTAAGCGGGTGCAGAGCCCAATGTGGGGCTCAAACTCATGAACCAGGAGATTGTGACCTGAGCCAAAATCGACAGTCAGAGGCTTAACCAACTGAGCCACCCAGGTGTTCCTCCCAGATGTGTTTCTACTATCAGTTGCTTCTCTTGGATTTTGTGTCATTTGTCTTCTCATGTTCCTAATTTTTAAAATTTATTTTTGCAAAATTGCTTACAGAAATAGTTTCAGACCTAAGAGAATATTACATTCATATAGAGACGACCTCCCAGTACCTGTGGGCACTGGCATTATGGAATCACTTAAATCCACTGTAGAGATTAGGATTCAAAGCAGAGCAGTGGCCTCTGTGAGAGCCTATGTGTGGTTCGTGTACTTTTAGAGGACAGTCTTTGGGGTCCCACATACCGGAGTGAGGGCATTTACCTGCACTACCTCCTACGTTGGCAGTCTCCAGAATCCAATTTTGGTGACTTTTTTTCTGTGACCCTATCAAGAGTTTGACTCACCCTCTCGGTACCCTTTCCAGAATCAGAAGATGCCCAAAGAAAGGATCATCTCCTTAAATATACATACTCTTTCACTCTAATCTTTTATTCTCAAATTAGCTCTTTAATGTGTTTGGATAGATTTTTTTAAAAAGCATTTTGCCCAGCGTCCCCACTTCTCAGTGGGAGAACTGGTCCATAGGACTCTGTCCACCATTACCCCAAGCAGAATTCCGGGTGCATGTTCTTGCAGGCTGAATAGCTATTAAGTGATTTCCATTCCAACTCCTATTTTAACATTCTAACCTAAGAGAACATTTACATATCACTAATTTGATTACTCTTCAAAAAGAAGAATATACCACAGGTAGTATTTCCCAAGAAACTATGGACCCGGAGGTTAGAACTGACCTGCTGTAACTCTCAGAGGCAGGCAGTTTATCTCGTTCTGTAAATTTAAATCAGACAACTCCACGATGTCACTCAGCAATTTACGTCTATGTCCTTTCTACAATGTGGCTGAGAAAATACTGCTTTCGTAAGCCCCAGGTCTTCAGGAGCAGCTGGGTGGAGGAAGAGGGAAGTGCCTGTAAGAAAAGTCTTGCATCTGGGACTGAGGCCGGTGTGGCCGAAGAATGCTCTGGGCTGACAGGCAGACTGTGCCGAGAATGTTCCTTTTTTCTCAAACAGCCAAACTTCTGGGAGGCACTAACTTATATCCCACATTCACTTGTTCAAAAAGAACTGTTCCAGCCGCATCCTCTCATCTCTGTTAAGGTCGCTCTGTTCTTCCACGCCAAAACACTTGGGTCATTCTTGCCTCTTCTTTCGATCTTATCCATGAGCAAAATCCTTGTGGCATGGTCTTCAATGTGTAACCAGGATCCATCACTTGTCACCACCTCTGCTGAGCACCTGTGTCCAAGGCACGGTAGGTTCCTGCCTAGATTACCTCATTGGCTCCTAACTGTTCTCCTAGTTCCCACTCCTGTCCCTTTATATTCTTCACAAGGCAGCTAGAGGAATCCTTTCAAAGCCTAAGACTGATTACGCCACATCTTTGCTTAAAATCCAGCCATAAGCTTTCCATTTCACTCAGGGTAAAACCCAAAGGTCATTTCTATAGGCCATCTCCCTTCACTTGTGTCCTCCTCTCTTCTTGCTGTCTCACCGGCCGTGCTGTTTCTCCAGTATGTCAGTACCTTTGCACCTGCTACACTCCCTTTCTGGGATGTTCTTAGAAAAGTATTTTGTTTCCCCTTTACACACAGGATGGTCTGGTATGTAGCTTTTAGGATCACACTGCATTTTAAGTAGCAGTATCAGTTCGCATCACCAGACCCTGAGAAGTCAGGCATTATTTTTGAAGTTGAGGTTTCTTTATTTCTGTCTTGGAGATCTGCCTCACCCCACAGCGCCACCAGATGAGAAAGTACCTGCATTGTTTGGAAGTCTGCAGCTCCCAAAACCCATGTGGGACAGGTGACATCACCATCAGGTTAAGATACCAGACAGATCGGTTAGTTCACACGGAAAAAGAACAATTACGTGCCAGTGCAACTTAAACTGTGCGTAACCTGTGGGCCAGCAGTTTCGTTCCTGTGTATGCTCCCCAGAAAAACACTCCCAAAGGTGTTCACAGCAAAGCTGGTGAACACCCTAAATGGTTTTCACTTAGTCATTAGAGCAAATGACTTAAGTAACCACCTCACAGCAGAGGATTCGACCTGCCTAGTGAATTGTTATTCATAGTTCATTGGCTTCAAAAAGCAGAAGGGCATAGAATGAGATAGAACACAACGGTTTATGGGTGACTGGAAGGAAGTGGGAGAAATGGGACTGGGATGGGGGGTAGAGATAAAATAAAATGCATAAAAACAAAAGGCCACACACAGACCAATGATTATGATATTCCATGAAGTGAGTTCACAACGAATCCACACTGAGTAATAACCACTCTCATTTGTGGACAGGCCTGGGAAGGCGGCAGATCCGATGACACACTGTGACAGCTCCCTCTTCAGGCTGACTTGCTACCAACCCACAAGCAGAACCCTTCACTGAGCACATGCTCAAGCCTTCTCCGTATGGGTCACTATTCCTTCCATATATTAGACACACAAAGTGAACAAGGTAAATTTGGTCTGTTGTTTAGCAAATCACAAGTTCACATGGCCCACCCATGTGTCTTCATCTACTTTTTCTGCCCAAAGGCATAGGAAATTCTGTGAAACGATTTACCAAACCACAGATATTTGCAGCATTTCCCAGATACTAACACTCTAAAAATAAAAGGGAGTAAGTCTGGTAGAAATGCGTCAAAGGAATTAATGTCAAAATCATTCTTAGAAAAACTATTTTAATTAGCATCATGAATTCCAAGCCAAAAATAAATATAATAATGTTTCAATCATCAAAGGTTGTGAATAAAGACTTTCCCCCCATTCTCTACCTTTACTACAGAAAATGAAAGCTAACTGTGCCAAGAAAGTTAAATACCCATAGAGATCTGTCACAGATGTTTTAATTCACCTTTCCCCATGAAGTGACCTGACAAAGTCTCTAATAAACACTTGTCTTAATTCCATAAAATGGTCAAATGATTGTATGCAGTTGGATTTTTAAAGTTTTTATTTATTTATTTATTAAAAAAAATTTTTTTTTTCAACGTTTATTTATTTTTGGGACAGAGAGAGACAGAGCATGAACGGGGGAGGGGCAGAGAGAGAGGGAGACACAGAATCTGAAACAGGCTCCAGGCTCTGAGCCATCAGCCCAGAGCCCGACGCGGGGCTCGAACTCACGGACCGCGAGATCGTGACCTGGCTGAAGTCGGACGCTTAATCGACTGCGCCACCCAGGCGCCCCAAAAGTTTTTATTTATTTAATAATCTCTAGGCCCAATATGGGGCTCAAACTCATGACCCTGAGATCCAGAGTTGCTTGCTCTTCCTACTTAACTGTGATGCTTGATGTTGAAAAAGTCCTGTACTATACCTTTACCATACATTTGACAATTGAAGTTTATTTTTGTTGTGTATCCTTTGATGTCTGAAGAAAGGAGTTCATACCTGCCCCAGGCAGAAGACTTCTCTCCAGTACTGACTGATGTTTGGTAAGATTTGAACTTTGACTGAAGGCTTTCCCGTATCACTTACACTCAAAGAGGAATCTCTGATCCACTGTAAGAACTGAGCTAACGCTGAAAGTCCCCAGAGCAGTCACACATATAGGGCTTTGCTCCAGGGTGTATTTACTGATGGAGAAGACTGATCTTAGTGAAGCCCTTCCCACATTTTTCCATTTGTGGGTTTTCTGGCAAGAAGCGCTGCTTCCAAATGAAGACCTTCTGCCTACGCACTCGCGTCCAAGATGAATTTGCTTCTGTTTGATGAGAGCTGAGCTCACACGAACATTTACAGCACTGAAGATATCCTCACGGGTCCTCTGACGCCTGACAAGACCCTCCCAGTATCCGCAGGCTTTGCCACATTCTTTACTCTCATGGGACTCTTCCTTAGGTGGCTTCTCTGCTGTGCAGTGCCACGGGACCTGGGTTTACAGTGACGGTCCTTCCGGGCTGAGAATCCTCATAGGGTTTCCTCAAGTCTGCTGGGGCTCAGTCAGGACTGCTGGTGCTCCAGGGTTTGTTTTCTCAGGGAGAGACATTTCTGGAGCACTCACGTTAGACTGAGCAGCTGATGCTTTTATCGCAGCTGAAGCTGAAATTGTGCGCAAGGCGAAGGGAGAATTTCCCACTCCCAGGGCACTGACAGAAGTGAACTTCAGGGCAGGTTCTCGCAAGTGTCTTTACCAGAGTGATACTTATCAGATACTTATCAGTGAGACTTATCCCTTTATCAGAGTGATACTGTCCTTGGCTTGAAGCAGTGCAAGCTGTGAGTCCTCAAAGGGGCTCCTCCCTCACTTGGCTGAACTATTCAGAAGCCCCTGGACTTGTGGAGGCCCTGGGGAATGTTCCCATTTAGTCCTCCGTGCTAGACTTCCACAAAACTCTGCAGGGAGATAGACTCCTTGTCTAAGGCCAGGAGTCACCCTCTGAAAGAACAGGTTGATCATGAAATAGGCACCCTTTCCTCAGAGGGGGAAAAGGAGTCAAATGTAACAAATGAGAGCAGCCTAGGAGAGAAATCACCCAGAATAGGGCTTTTCATATGCGAAAGTCCTAAGTAAGACTGTACACGTGTTTTTCATTAATTTCTGCTCTTTCCCTTTGCTTTCTTTGGGCTATTTTCCTGTGCTTTTTTAAAAGTGCTCAAATATGGATGTTTAAGAGCACTTTTTTCAGCCTTTCTTCTCTTCTAAGTATAGCACCTATATATTTAAAAAAATTTTTTAATGTTTTTATTTATTTTTGAGAGAGAGAGAGACAGAGCATGAGCAGGGGAGGGGCATAGAGAGCCAGAGACACAGAATCTGAAACAAGCTCCAGGATCTGAGCTGTCAGCACAGAGCCCGACGCGGGGCTCGAACTCATGGGCTGTGAGATCATGACCTGAGCTGAAGTCGGACGCTTAACGGACTGAGCCACCAAGGCGCCCCTAGCGTCTATATTTTTAAATGAAATAATTTACCGAAGGAGCTTGAAAAGGTACCTGGAACAGAGAAGGTCCCAGTAAGTGGAAGTTACTACTACTAGTAGTATTCTCACTAACATAAAATAAAAGTAAAACAGAAGGAAGGGACTAGGGAGGAGACGTAACACTTCTTCAAGTCACCTGTGAACATAACCACATATAAAGGAGCAGACTAAAGAGGCCATCACATCAGCAAAGCATTTTACTATCTATCTGGAGAGATTACAAAAATCTCAAAGCTGGAAGGGATGTCAACATATTTGACATGTCTCCTTTATTTTTAAGGATATAGAAACTGAGGCTCAGCTAGGTGGCGTTAGTCTAGCCTAATATGGTTACTTAGAGGTAAAAACAGGTTGGAACCAAGGGCTCTTGAATCTCACACCTTGAAAGATTTTACCAGCGTAACATACTGGCTCCTTGAAGCCCACGCCGGCATAAGAACAACCTTCATGCTGAAACTTTCACGTTACAGCTTAGTAGTTAAGAGAACAGGTCGTCACCTTACACTCCTGGTTTCAATCCCCAGCTTGACCATTTCCTGGCCAAATGACCAAGTTATTTAATGTCTCTGCTCCTCAACGTCTGCAGCTGTAAAATGGTAGTGGTATGTATCTCATACCACTGTTTGTTATTGACAAATACACACATAAGGCACTCAGAAAAAGCCCCGACATAGAAAGCATTCCATAAACATTGGCCCTCTCGATGGTAGATTTTATCAATTTTTTTTGGTTCCTCATTGCCATCTTTGTAAGGATTATTTTCCCCCACCCTATCGTTAAGCTTGGCTATTTGACCTGCTTTGGCTAATGAAACATAAATGCAAATGATATATGCTTCTCCTGTAAAAGCCATTGTGTGTTCCCACCACCGTTTTTCTTTGACTCCTCAAGCCTGGGTCCTGGAGTGGAGAGAACGTGTTGCAGATCTGCACGTGAGCCACAGCTGACACACAACATAAGCAAGACTAAGTCCTGTACCGTGAGCAACAGATTTGGGGTGGTAGCTGGGGGTGGGAGGAGGTGCTGGTTACATAATAAAAGTCTAGTTGATCATAATGACACTAAGTCCACTTGCACACTCTCATACCATTTCGTGCACCAGCTGCCAGGTGTTGGTGGTCAGTTAACACAGACAAAAATAAGGGGCGCCTGGGTGGCGCAGTCGGTTAAGCATCCGACTTCAGCTCAGGTCACGATCTCACGGTCCGTGAGTTCGAGCCCCGCGTCAGGCTCTGGGCTGACGGCTCAGAGCCTGGAGCCTGTTTCCGATTCTGTGTCTCCCTCTCTCTCTGCCCCTCCCCCGTTCATGCTCTGTCTCTCTCTGTCCCAAAAATAAATAAACGTTAAAAAAAAAAAAATGAAAAAAAAAAATGAAAGTCAGAGGTGCACCTGGGTGGCTCAGCCGGTTGAGCGTTCAACTCTTGGTTCTGGCTCAGGTCACGATCTCACGGTTCATAGGTTCGAGCCCCGCATCGGGTTCCGTGCTGAGAGAGAGGAGCCTGCTTGGGATTCTTTCTCTCTCTCCCTCTCCCTGCCCCTCCTGAGTTCTCTCTCTCTCAAAATTAATAAATAAACATTAAAAAAAACACAAGTAACAGCTAAGCCTTGAATCCCTGCTACGGCATTAACAAGATGCTCAACACGAGAAAGTGCCGGTGCCTGCAGTGTTCCATTCTTACTCATCTGACAGCGTCAGGCAAGGGGCAGGAGAATCAGCACGGCTGTGGGGACTGTCTCACTGCCAAGAGAGCACTCCTGGGGGCCGGGGGAGAGCTGGGAGTGGAAAAGTACGGAATACAGAGTTAGAGTGGGGAAAAGTGTGCTCAAGTTTCCTCTACCCCAGTGAGAGAGTCTTGGCAGAGTTGCTTGGGCAAGGTCCCCGATACCAGGCCTCCAGGTGGAGGTGTGGCCTGCAGCACGAGGATGCCTACAAGCCCTGCCATCCTTGACTGCAACACAGAGACTGCACACGGTGGCTGTGCCTGGGAGTCCAGCGTGGGAGGGTGGCTCTGCCCCACGAGGGGCAAACAAGCTGGACTCCTCGGGTAAGACGATTTGCTCCACAGAATACCTAAATGTAATGTAAAGTTACAATCATTAGGAAAATGTGGTACTGACCCAAGGAAATACGAATAAACCAATGGAACGTAACAGAGGAACCAGAAACAGACCTATGCATATAGGACAATTGATATATGCAAATGAGCCTTGTACAGCAGTGGGAAAAGACAGTCTTTCCTGTAAGTAATGCAGGATCAGCTGGATATCCATATGGGAAAAGAATGAAATCTGACCCTCACTCATACACAAAAATCAGTTTCAGCTGAGTCACTACACTGTACACCTGAAACGAATAGAACACTGTACGTTAACTACAGTGAAGTAAAAAATTTTTAAGTTTATTTATTTTGAGAGAGAGACGGGGCGGGGGGGGCGCAGGGGAGGGGCAGAGAGAGAGAGGGAGAGAGAGAATCTCAAGCAGGCTCCACACTGTCACATGCGGGGCTCGAACTCACGACCACAAGATCACAACCTGAGCCGGTATCAGGAGTCAGACGCTTAACCGACTGAGCCACCCAGGTGTCCCCAGACACATACTTTTAAACATGCTTTTCCCAAAGTCCCTTCCTTTATCCCTCTTCCTGGGGCCGAAGAACTCACTCTTCCTCTAAGATTTCACCCTCCTGAGGCCTTTTCAATGGTTCCACGAGTGGTTCTTACACCTTCGGTGCAAAGTAGCCTGTACAAACCCAGTGGCTTTCTCGCTGTATTTACCGTTTTCTCTCTGCACCTTTCTCCCCAAGTAGACTGGGAGGCCCCTGAAGACTGGGGTGCTTTTTCCAGTTGCCTTTGTATTCCTAGTACCTGGCACAAGGCCCAACCCACAGCAGGCGACCATCAACACTGTACTTTGAGCTCACGAGGAATAACCATGTTACACGGATCGTGCCCTCCCACCACTACATTCTTCAGTAGAAGAAATGCGTTTCTCCAGAATGTCTGCCCCCTTCAAAGTCTTCAAGACACGCACCACTTACTGCTTAGGATTCAGTTGCGCTGGTTCGGGGTGGGGTATGGCATCACTTCAGTGCTGATCTCAGAAGAGTATTCTCCACCCAGAAGAGTCTGTCTGCAAACCTCCATCCTAGGGACAAACCGAGACAGTTGGCGCCAAAGAAGTCAATGCTAAAAACACTGACGGTAACAGAACAGAAATGGCAGGGCAGGGAACTTTCTCTGGGACAGAGCAAGGAGAAACCAATCTTCCTCAACTGTCAAAAGGCAGAAAGAAGCAGGAGAAAGGAATTCACACCTCGACCCAATGTCGTAGACAATTTCCTGGTGTTTTGTTGAGGCCCTTCATTGCTGCCCGTAAGTATGTGCCTTACTCTCTCCAGCACGCCCCATGCCTCGGTGAGGTTCTGTCTCCTCAGTGTGCGCTCCAAAACCGGGACCTTTTCTGCCTTCAGCCCCCACGTCCATACTGAAACTTACCTGGGCAGAGTGGTAAGCACGCCTTCAATACCAGACTTCACGCTGTGTGTTTCCACATGCAACCCTGACCTCAGTGCCTGACCGCACAAGTCGGCTCAAAGCTTCATGGAGTCCAGTGTGTCTGTGGGCTGTCTTGCCTCAGATGCTCATGAGAAATCATGGAAACTATGTATCTCTTTACAACACAAAGTCCTACTGCAGACCAACTCAATCTGCAATTTCTATCACTTTGGTGTTCATGTTGAACCTCGTGTGGTTTAGTTTCAGGGTTCACAAGAATTTCCTGGCCTGCCACCCAGGGGTCAGAAATCACTATTAATATAGAAAAATAGTAACAAAGTAATTTTTAAGTCCAGATCTCTTCCATGAGCTTCATACATGCATGTGTAACTTTTGGGTGTAGGTCTGGGGACGGGATTAGAAAGTTAGGGTACATTCTGATGAACAGTTCCACTGGGATTTCCAGATATGACAAAGACATTTTCCAGACTGAACTCATTAACTTTGTACCACTTCCCAAATCTGAGCTCTCCCGGTTGATATGAGGCATCGAACTTCAAGGAGTCACTCAAATAGATCCTTGAAAGTCATCCTAAAACCAATGCCATCCTCAACTCAACAACAGTTCCCAAGCTTGCCCAGTCTCATACCTCTTGAGTCTGCAAAGCCCTCACCACACTTGAGAAACACCAAATCCAAGGGATCGGAGCACCTGACACTTTTAGAGAGGCTTTTTGTTTTTGTTTGTTTTGGTTCAGGAAGCTCAGTCAAGTTTAGGGATTTACTGGCTCAGGAAGTCAAGAGTCCTGGGGTTTTGCCGACTAAGCAAGAATGACCCTGACAAAGTATCTATTAGATTTCTACCTAAAACAAAGGCAGTCTACCCTCTGCCAAGGAGGTTACTAACCCATCGAATCACCCCTGAGAGCATGGAGGTACAGCAAAGGCAAAGAAAGGAAGACCAATCAGTTCCTATTTCCAGATACAATGAGGATATGTGGTTCCTGTCCCGCCAATCAACACTACTTCCAATTTCAAACTTAATAGGTTTTACCTATAATACAATAACAACAACAATAACAGAAGGTTTGCACATGAGGAAAATAAAAATATTTGAAATACTGAAATCTGCTCTTACTAAACCAAAACAAACTACATTACGGTACACATGTATTTAAAGGGCCTTACCTTGTGAGTTGTGAAAGCGCATTCTCAGAAGTCGACGTGATTTCAGAGCTTTAACTAGTCATTCTGGAGCACTTTTCATGGACTTCTCACTTCTTCAATATTCTAAAGGACCAAGTATCAATTAAAACATCAACTTCTTCCATGCCCTTCTCTTAGTGTTAACTCCTGATACAAAAAAAAAAAGGCCTTTGGAATATCTTCGCCACATAAATCAATGATGACACTTTCCTTTGGCGTGTATCTTCTGGTGCTTAGTGAGATTAGAACTCCCACGGAAAGCTTTCCCACACGCGTCACACTCGTACGGTTTCTCTCCAGTATGGATTCTCTGGTGATGAATTAGGGTTGAGATCTGGCTGAAGGCTTTCCTGCATTCTCCACACGCGTACGGCTTTTCTCCAGAGTGAATCCTCTGGTGGTTAATCAGGGCGGAGTTCACATAGAAGGCCTTCCCACACTCCTTGCACTCGTACGGCTTCTCTCCTGTGTGGATTCTCTGATGTTTGATGAGGGCGGAGCTCACGCTGAAGGCTTTCCCACACTCGTCACACTCGTAGGGCTTTTCACCAGAGTGGATTCTCTGATGTTTGATAAGGTCTGAGCTCACGCTAAATGCTTTGCCACACTCATTACATTCATACGGTTTCTCCCCATTGTGGATTCTCTGGTGTATGATCAGGTGTGCCCTCACACTGAAGCCTTTCCTACACTCATTACAGGTATAGGGCTTCTCGCCAGTGTGGATTCTCTCATGCACAGTGAGGGTGGAGCGCACGCTGAAGGCTTTTCCGCAGTGACCACACTCGTAGGGCTTCTCGCCAGTGTGGATTCTCCGATGTCGAACGAGGCCCGAGCTCTGGGCAAACTTCTTCCCGCATTCACTACAGGTATACCGTCTCCCTTCCGTGGGCCTGTCCTCCCGCCTTTGAACCTGGTTCACGTACTGAGAGGTTTTCTGGCGCTCAGAAACCTGTAATGTACTCCCATTCCGTAAGCTGGCAACCTGCTGGTGTGGGTCCATCCTTACAGAATTCTTCCCTTCCGAATAGACACCTTATTCGTGCCTCTGGCCTGGACTTCTGAAACAATAACACATAGAGGTTTCAGTGTAATTTATTCCTTGTTGCTAAAGCAATAGGATGTGACACAGACTTAACTAGAAGCCTCAAACATGCTTGACAAACCCAGGCCACACCAATCAAATGTCTGTAAAGTAACATATCACAAAACTATTAGAATGAACACCTGACTCAAACGTCTATTTAAAAATTACCCTTTATAATGGTATCTACAGCACAGAATCTGGAATATAAGTGACTACAAAATAATACTTAGTTCCTACTTAAAAAGACTTTTCACCTCTTTAATTAAGTCGGGAAACAAGACAGGAATTGAAGAGATTTGTACATAGTAGAGCAGATGAAGGACTATACAAATACAGAAGGGAAAAGAAGCAGAACTTCAACTGATAACAAGTTTGGAAAAGTGACAGCAGCCTCACTGACAGCTGAGTTTTTACCACTCACACAGAAGTCCACACTACTTGGCTGGAAGAGAAACATGGGGATAAAAGCTCTGGCCGTTGCTACCACCACCGCTGCTGCCGCTGATGTTGCTGTGACAGCACCTTAGCAACAGGGATGCTTCGTATCCCGTGCAAGTGTGACAGAACGGACCCCTCCCCTCTCCAAAGAATGGGGCTCCTTCAAACTCATGTGTGGACAGCGTGGTGCCCTCTCTTATCTTCTGGGAAGAAAACTTGATAAAACTTTTGCTGCAAACTTAAACTACACAAATTATCTCTTCTCTGCCTCTTTCCACTTTACAAATTGTTTTACGTCTCAACAATAATAAACTGATGATGTGTACCCTTGATGAGATGAGAATGGCACTTAACCTCTGGGGTCATCCTCCCCCAAACCTATAACCTCAGTATAGTAATGAGAAAAAAATCAGTCAACTCCCAACTGAGTGGCATTCTACCAAAAAACTCCTCAAAGCTGTCAAGGTCATTGAGGCACCTGGGTGGCTCAGTCATTTAAGTGTCAGTCAGTTAAGCATGAAGTTATATGGGGACTCTCTGTACTATCTTCACAATCTTTTTGTAACTCTAAATGTCCAGAGTGCACAGAAACTATTCTGAAAATTTTACTTAAAAATCTGTCTATGCAGGGCATCTAGCTGGCTCAGTCGGAAGAGCATGGGACTCCTGATCTTCAGGTTGTGAGTTCGAGTCCCATATTGGTTGTATAGATTACTTAAAATAAACTTTAAAAATGTGTTTATGTATCACAAAGAAATAGAGAGATATTTCATGCTCATGGATTGGAAGAATAAATATTTTTAAAATGTCTACTTACTCAAAGCAATCTACACATTTAATGCAATCCCTACCAAAATACCAATATCATTGTTCACAGAACTAGTATAAACAATCCTAAAATTTGTGTGGATCCACAAAAGACCCCGGAAAGCCAAAGCAATCTTGAAAAGCAAAGCAAAGCTGGAAGCATCACAATTCTGGACTTCAAGTTACATTACAAAGCTGTAGTGATCAAGAAAGTAGACACATAGATCAATGGAGCAGAATAGAAATCCCAGAAATGAACCCACAACTATATGATCAATTAATCTTCAACAAAGCAGGAAAAAATATTCAGTGGAAAAAAGAATGTTTCTTCAACAAATGCTTGGGAAAACTGCACAGTAACATGCAAAAAAAAAAAAAAAAAAAAAAAAAAAGAAACTGGACCACTTTCTGACACCATACACCAGAATAAATTCAAAATGGATTAAAGACCTCAATGTGAGACAGGAAATGGTTAAAATCCTAGTAAAGAAAATAAGCAGTAACCTCTTTGATATCAGCCATAGCAATTTCTTCCTAGGTATGTCTCCGGAGGCAAGGGAAACAAAAGCAAAACTATAGGGGCTTATAGTTCCTATAGAACTATAGGGACCTCATCAAAATAAAAAGCTTATGCACAGCAAAGGAAACAATCAGCAAAACTAAAAGGCAGCCAATGGAATGGGAGAAGATATTTCCAAATGACATATCAGATAAAGGGTTAGTATCCTAAGAATATAAAGAACTTAAACTCAACATCCAAAAAACAAATAATCCAATTAAAAAATGGGCAGAGGGGCGCGTGGGTGGTTCAGTAGGTTATGCCTCCAACTTCAGCTCAGGTCATGATCTCTCAGTTTGTGAGTTCAAGCCCCACGTCTGGCTCTGTGCTGACAACTCAGAGCCTGGATCCTTCTTCGGATTCTGTGTCTCCATTCCCCTCTGCCCCTCCCCTGCTCATGCTCTGTCTGTCTCTCTCAAAAGATAAACATTAAAAAAAATTTTTTTAAATGGGCAGAAAACATGAACAGACACTTCTCCAAAGAAGACATACAGATGGCAAACAGACACATGAAAAGATGCTCAACACCACTCATCATCAGGGAAATACAAATCAAAACCATGATGAGGGAGCCTGGGTGGCTCAGTTGGTTAAGCGTCTGATTTCAACTCAGGTCATGATCTCGTGGTCTGTGGGTTTGAGCCCCACATCACGCTCTGTGCTGAGAGCTCGGAGCCTGGAGCCTGCCTTTGATTCTGTGTCTCTGTCACTCTCTGCCCTTCCCCTGATCACACTCTGTCTCTCTCTCAAAAAAAGAAACATTATGGGGCGCCTGGTGGCTCAGTGGATTAAGCATCTGACTTCGGCTCAGGTCATGATCTCGGGGTCCATGGGTTCGAGCCCCTCATTGGGCTCTGTGCTGACAGCTCAGAGCCTGGAGCCTGTTTCAGATTCTGTCTCCCTCTTTCTCTGACCCTCCCCTGTTCATGCTCTCTCTCTGTCTCAAAAATAAGTAAATGTTAAAAAAACTTTTTATTAAAATAAAAAATAAAAAAACAAAATATTAAAACAAACCACCATGATGAAATACCACTTCTGACCTGTCAGAATGGCTATAATTAATAACACAAGAAATAGCAGGTGTTGGTGAAGATGTGGAGAAAGAGGAACCCTCATGCACTGCTGGTGGGAATGCAAACTGGTGCAGCCACTCTGGAAAACAGTGTCTAGGTTCCTCAAAAAGTTAAAAATAGAACTACCTTAGACCCAGCAACTACACTACTACGTATTTATCCAAAGAGTACAAAAATACGAATTCAAAAGGATACATGCACCCCTACATTTATTGCAGCATTATTGACAATTGCCAGGATATGGAAGCAGCCCAAGTGTCAATGATGTGGATGGAACTAGAGTGTATTATGCTAAGCAAAATAAGACAGAGAAAGACAAATACCATACGATTTCACGCCTATGTGGAATTTAAGAAACAAATGAACAAAGGGGAAAACAAAGAGAGACAAATCAAGAAACTGATTCTTAATTACAGAGAACAGATAGTTACCAGATGAAAGGGAGTGGGAGGATGGGTTAAATAGGTGATGGGGATAAAGGAGCGCATTTGTCATGATGAGCACACAGAATACTGTATAGAACTGTCGAGTCGTTGTATTACACATCTGAAACTATTGTAACACTGTATGTTAATTAACTTGAATTTAAAAACTTAAAAGTTTGGGACGCCTGGGTGGCTCAGTTGACCGTCCGACTTCGGGTCGGGTCATGATCTCATGGTTCGTGTGTTTGAGCCCCACATCTGGCTCTGTGCTGACAGCTCAGAGCCTGGAGCCTGCTTCAGATTCTGTGTCTCCCTCTCTCTGCCTCTCCCCCACTTGTGCTCTGTCTCTCTCTCTCTCTCAAAAATAAATAAGCATTAAAAATTTTTTTTAAGTATGCCTATGTTTTTGACTAGATAATATACAATTGAAGAGTCAGGACGCCTAGGTGGCTCAGTGGTTAAGCATCTGACTTTGGCTCAGGTCATGATCTCATGGTTCATGCCCCTCTCTCTCAAAGAAAAAAAAAAAAGTAAAGAGAAATCAAAATCCTCGGAAAAGATATATAGAGGGGCACTTGGATGGCTCAGTCCATTAAGTGTCCAACTTTGGCTCAGGTCATGATCTCGTGGTTCACAAGTTTGACCCTCTTAGGGTTCTCTGCTGTTAGCAGGAAGCCACTTGGGATCCTCTGTACCTGCCTCTCTGCGCCGCCCCCACTCTTGTGCACTTGTGTGCTCTCTCCCAAAAAATAAACAAACATTAAAGAAAAAAAAAAAAACGACATATAGAAACAAGTCTTGTTTCCATTCCACCCTGATCCCCCTCGGTTTACCACTTCCATAGGTAATTTTTATTAGTTTCTTGTATCTTTGAATGTTTCTTCATACAAACGTGTCCTTTCTGAACCTCTGATTTCCTTGCTCCTGTTGTGGGGTGGGGTGTGGAAGTTCCCCACGAGTCAGGCACAGGCCCACTGGCATATGGACACTACCCTCCATGGCTGGGCTGAATCATTTCTCAGTGATGTTCTATCACGTTTCTCTGAACAGTCGCTCCTTAGCAACAGTGAAAAAGGCTCACTCAGGGCAGGGGTCACATGCACATGAACTCCTGCCCAGAACCCAGGAAACATGGTTACCCACGGAAGCCTGTGGCCTAAGCTGCTCAGCTCTTATTAAGAAAATATGAAGAATCCCTAGTCCTACCCAAACCCCTTTAGGTCTGCAGCTCGCTCAAACTGGAATGATCCTATCCTGCCGCTGCCTCAATGGGCTTCCTCATACCGGATAGCTACGGGTATGTACAAAATACCTTTCTGGGCTGTCATCAGGTACCTCTGGGTTAACACTTTTAACTTTGAAGAAATCTGTGAGAAGAAGGACATGTGCCGTCATCTTTTAAGCAAAAGAGTCTGGGAGGGGGCAGAAAAATGCAATACAATAGTAAAAGAGGGGCGCCTAAGGAGCTCAGTCGGTTAAGCATCTGACTTCGGCTCAGGTCATGATCTCAGTTTATGAGTTCGAGCCCCGCATCAGGTTCTATGCTGACAGCTCAGAACCTGGAGCCTGCTTCAGATTCCGTGTCATCCTCTCTCTCTCTCTGTCCCCTCCCCCTCTCATGCTCTGCTGGCTCCCAAAAATAAATAAAAGTGTAAAATAGCAAAAGAAAGGAATCTTCATGAGTAGCTCATTTAGCTTTTTTCTTTGAGGCAAAAAGATCTCAGGAACATCTCAATAAAACTGCCAGGTGTCCCTGAGTGTCTCTCTTCTCTCTCTCTCTCTCTCTCTCTCTCTCTCTCTCTCGCGCACGCACACACACACACACACACACACACACACACACACACACACACACGAGGTAGGGGAGGATACAGGGGCCAGGACGGGGCGGTCCCCTCCCCCAGAGTCTCTGTTAGTCCGCAAGCCTGAGCGGCAGGAGGGGGAAGGGGAGGGGAGGGGCAGGGCAAGGGAGCAAAGGAAGAGCGGCAGGGGCGCGAGAAAGCAGGCGGAGGCCAGGGTGGCGGCCAGCCGAGACCAGGCAGCGAGCAGGCCCCCAGCTCCGAAACCAGACCCCACACCCGCACTTCCGAGGTGAGTACGGCGCCGGAAGGGGCGGAGCCGTCGACTTCCGCAGATCCCTGCTGCCCTCGCTTTGCGGCCGCTCTAGGGCCCCGGAGGCTTCTTCCTTAGTGGTCCCTGAGCTGGCCAACAAACAAGGTTTTCACTTCAAACCAGGTATTTTGCACCTTTTATCGCCTTTAATTCCGCAAATAAAACGTTATGCTCCTCCTCTCATGTGTAAGAAAACTGAAAGGCAGATAAATTTTTTGATTGGACAACTAATAAAGCAGACGGAGTCAGAGAAAGACAAATACCACATATGATTTCACCCACATGTGGAATTCAGGAAACAAAACAGATGAACACAGGGGAAGGGAAGGGAAAAGAAAGTAAGATGGGGCGCTTGGGTGTTTTCGTCGGTTAACCATCCAACTCTTGTTTTCGGGTCAGCTCATGATCTCCTGGTTTGTGGGATTGAGGCTGGCAACTGGTTCTGCAGTGACAGCATGGAGCCTGTTTGGAATTCTCTCTCTCTCTCCCTCTGCTGCTCCCCTGCCCATGCTCTCTCTCTCTCTCACTCTCAAAATAAACAAAAAAGCCCCCAAAACTTAAAAAGATAGGATAAAAACTGAGAGGGAGACAAACCACGAGAGACTATTTTTTTTTTAATTTTTTAATGTTTATTTTTGAGAGAGACAGAGCACAAGCGGGGGAGGGGCAGAGAGAGAGAGAGAGAGAGAGAGAGAGAGAGAGAGAGAGTCAGTCTGAAGCAAGCTCCAGGCTCTGAGCTGTCAGCACAGAGCCAGATGTGGGGCTCAAACTCACGAACTGTGAGATCATAACCTGAGCTGAAGTCAGACACCTAACCAACTGAGCGAACCAGGCTCCCCCATGAGAGACTCTTAAATACTGAGAACTGAGGGTTGCTAGAGGGGTTTGGGGAGGGGGGGATGGGCTAAATGGGTGATGGGCATTAAGGAGGACACTTGTGATGAGCACTGGGTTGCATGTAAGTGATGAATCAGTGAATTCTACTCCTGAAACCAATACTATACTATATGTTAGCTAACTTCAACTTAAATAAAATCTTAAAAACGGTAAAATAAGCAAATAAATAAAAAGCAGAAAGCTTAAAAAAAAAAAAAGGAGACATGAAATTTGAACCCAGATCGATTGCAGTCCTAAAATCCCTCCACTTTGCACTCAGAAACTACTTCTTAATTTGTAAATTTAATACTATTCCAATAAAAAATACCAACTTTTTTGTAAATAGATTTTAACGTTCACATAGACAAGTAAGTAAACAAGCAAGACTCCCTGGGACAACTCTGAAAAGGAGGGCAATGAAGGAGCACTTTTCCTAAGTGATCATAAACATATTACAAAGCCTCAGAGAGGCAGTGTGATAGTGGTGAGACAGACAAACGGCACAGAATAGAAAGTCCAGAAATAGATGCAATCAGAGGGAGAAATTTAGCATAGAAAAAAGGTACTAAATCAGTAAGAAAAAGACGAGTAGACTCCTCAATAAATGTATGGTGAGAATTAGGTAATCATCTGGAAAAATGTTAAATTGGATTCCTTCCTCAGTCTATATACAGGTCAATATTCCAAATAAATCAAAGTTTTATTTATTTATTTTAAAACATTTTTTAAAATTTTTTTAATGTGTATTTATTTTTGACAGAGAGAGAGAGAGAGAGAGAGAGAGAGAGAGAGAGAGAGACACCAAGCATAAGCGGGGGAGGGGCAGAGAGAGAGAGGGAGACACAGAATCCGAAGCAGGTTCCAGGCTCTGAGCTGTCAGCACAGAGCCCGACGTGGGGCTTGAACTCAAAGACTGCGAGATCATGACCTGAGCCGAAGTTGGATGCTCAAACGCCTGAGCCACCTGGGCGCCCCTAAATCAAAGTTTCAAATGTTATAAATGAAAACTATAAACGTACCAGAGGAAAATGTGGGAGAAGTCTTTAATAACCTCAGAGTAGGAAGGCCTTTCTAATTATAAGCCCAAATCCAGAGGCTATAAATGAAAAGATTGATAAATTTGAAATCAATACAAAGAATCAAAATTCCTGCAAGGTAAAATAACAAAACCACCTTAAGCAGAGTCAAAGACACATAAAAAAACAATACAGCTTGTCTCAGACAACAGGCAGCAAAGACAATTCTTTATCAATAACATACTGTGGAAATGGCAGGTGAGCCGGGTGCCCTCTTGTTCTACCCTCACTTTGAAGCAGATTCGGCTGAGGGTTCGTAACAGCACACCTACATTGATATTGTTATATTAACTTAAAAAAAAAAGAGTCTTCTCAGGTGCCTTATTGTAGAATCTTCAGAAAACTACAGAATGTCAAAGTTTAATACTTACAACCCTCTCGTGGGATTAAGGGTTCCTATAGTTGAGATTTTAATGGTGCGTTCCTGGGTAGGAGTTGGAGACGGTGATTCTCCCTCCCTTGGCTCCCAGGGCTGTTATTTCTTGCTAGATTACTTCTTGACTGTGCAAGAGCTGGGACCTGAAAAAAAAAAATTAAACACATGAAATTATGAATGTATCACTGTATAAACAAATGAATCATTAGAGCAGACCAGTTAAGAGAGGTATGGAGAAAAATAATGACAATATCTAGATACAACTTTTGTTATCAGGTACCGTTCATGTAATCATGATAACAATTCTAGGCAGGTGCTTTTGTTATCCTCATTTACATATGAGGAAATAGAGGCACAGAGAGATTAAGTGATTTGGCCACATCACAGGTTTAGACCTACAGGCCCTCAAAATGGAAAAAAAAAAAACATCCCTAAGAGACTAAACGTTTACGATGACTTAATAAATACTTCTCCCTTCCCTTCCTGCTGTCTGGTTTCATCCAACTCAGCCACTTTCTCATTGATCCGCGCCCCCGCCCCACGCCACGCCCGTCCCTCTCCCAGGTCTTTAGACCTCCTTAGGCCTAAAGGTCAGGAACTGGCCTCAGCCAGTGTCAACTGAGCTGGAGCCGGCCCAGAACAAGGAGTTTTCTAGTAACAGAATTCTGGAAAGCAGAGAAAACAGCTCCTCTAATGCTGCCACGCATTAGAGTCTGCGCTTCAGTAAGCTTCCTCTTACGGGTCTCCTCTTCGTTGCCCTTCTTTTGTAAAAGAAACGCTATCTTACTCAAAGAAAAAGCAAAGACTGCCATAGCTGTCACACTAACTAGTGAGGGGCGGGAGAAAAAACGCAGTGTCAAGCAAGGGGCTGATCTGCTAGGTCGCGTGTCCGATCCCAGGCTGGGCAGCCGGTGGGGCCGGTGCCCCGACTCGCCGCTGCCGCAGGGCACTGCAGGCCAGGCAGGAACAGCGCCGCAAGCCGCGCGGGTGGGAAAGCGGCTGCCGAGAGCCGGGCACCGGCCCCACGGGCCAAGCTGCAGCCCAAGTGTATCCGCACGCACCAGGAAACGTCCCGGGCACCCGGGTGGAAGAGGAAGCCTGCCCCAAGTGCGTATTTCCAGTCCTCCGCAGTTTCCCCATCTGTTCGGAAAGGCGGGCCGAGGGTCGGCTGGGGGCTACACCACAGCTACCAGGGGTGCACGTGGTCACGGCGGCTCCATAAATCTCGGGAGGCCGTGGGAAAGACCGGGCCGCACTGGGGAGTCGGGTCCGCGGCCGGAGGGGCGGCCGGCCAGACTCCCGCGTGCTTCCCTCGGACGCGGGACTCGCGTCTGCAAGTGAGCCGGAGCAGCGTAATCGCTGCCACCGCCGCCCGCGGGCCGGAAGTCCCGGCATTTCCGGGGCGGCCCGCTCGACACTTCCGGGCGGGTCCTCCACCAGCCCAATCCTGGAGCGCCGCCGCCCCGGGTGGTCCGCGGAGGCCGATCCGAGACCCTTTGGCTCACAGAGGTGCTTTCCCTTTGCTGATTCTGTCCAGTGTAGAACGGACGACTCTGGAATCTTGGAATTTGAAGACACCGCGGCCGGGAAAGGCAGAATCTCCAGAGGGACCCTGAAGGATCCCCAAAACCGCCACGCGGGAGTGCAGGTGCTGAGGACTTTATCTTTGACGATCAGAAGGCCAGAGCCGCTCCTTGTGTTGAAGATTAGGGAACAGGCCCAGGAGGGCGGGGCTTTCAAAACTTGACTGGGACACCAACTGGCCTTAATGGGAGAATTTAACCCAAGACACCGAGTCAGTATACTTGTATGGACATACAAACTGATGAAAGGAGTAAGTCCTAGAATAAAACATTACAGTTGGAGGCTCAAAGTACGGATCCACCCCCTGGCCGGGTAACAATTAAGAACTTACAAGAACAAGGGTCAGACCTGAGCGCATAGCCAGTCAGAAAAGAAATGGGCAAAGCATCAGGAAGCCAGGATTCTCTTCTACCTGCACCACAAACCTTAACGGGCGACCCAGTGGTCGCCGGGCCTTTGTGGACCTCCGTTTGCAGAATGGGTTGGGAAATGATCTCCGGTCACTTCCAAGCCTAGCATTCTATAGACTATGAATAATTAAACACAACAGAGCAATGCAGTGATTTCTTTGGTGAACTACACATTGAAACCGATTTTCTAACTCGAGTTGATACTTTTTAAACCTGTTTAAGTGCCATTGAGCTACTTAATGATGACGAGAAAGATGAATGTTCTTAAAAGGCTTTTTAAAACTAATTTAGGAAATCACATTTTTTTCTACATATTTGCCTTCTTAGGTGAGAGTAATACTCTGTTAAAAACTTAAGTGGGTATGTTTTACTTGGCAAACTCTGACTGCATTCTGGCTTGATTTCCTTGGAGTAGTTAATCCTGCCTAGCCGCTGCCAAAGGGACTGTTGAAGGTTATGTGTTGTCTCCAAAGCTACGTCTTTTATGTTACCGGCCCCCTGCTAAAGGGACAGCGCCCTAAGTATTATCTTTGATTCTTTAAAACGAAACCAGACTGTCGTCCTGTAACACCTGGTACTTGGTATAATAAGGGAGGCAGATCTGACCCTGAAAGCAACCTTAGAACATCATTATCAACCATTTTATGGTTTACCATCACCCTGATGTGTATATTGCTGTGAACTCCAAACATTAAGGCTTTTTCTTTTTTAATCTTACATACTCTAAAATATATATAACAGGATTCTTTTAAACCTTGCCATAGCTAATTTTTCTAATTGCAATGCTAGTATTCCTATCTCTTCTTTCTCCTATATACCTTAAATATGTCCAGCCCAGGGCTTCTCAACTTTGGCCCAATTAAACATATGAAGCCAGATAATTTTTGTTGTTGTGGGGGCTGTGTGTGCATGCAAGGTGTTTACAGTATCCTTAACCTCTATCTGCCAGATGCCAGTAGCATCCCACCTGTCCACCGATGATAGAACCAAAGCTATCTCCAGACATTGCCAATTTTCTCCAGTTGAAAACCACTGGTTTAACGTCAGATACAAAAGTCTATTCTGCAGCACTTTTGCAACAATAACTTTAACACAGTAATCTTTAGAGTTTACTATTCCTATTTTCTTCCTTAAAGAATAAATTTGGCCAAATGGAGAGCTTCTTATTTCAGTTTTCACATATATTCCCCTGAAGTTGGATTTTTTAGTCTTAGGTACAGGCAATTATAGAACTCCATAAATAATCCACACAACGATTCAACAAGCATTTATTAAACACCTACTGTGTGCTCAGCACTGTACTAGGCACTAGGGGGTGCAGAGATACAAATGTAAAAGTTATTATTCCTGCCCTCAAGGAGCTTACAATTTAATTTTGAAAATAAATACAAATGTGAAACTACAATACAGAGAGCTAGAAAATAATTACAAAGCAACATATTAGTAAGTGCATGGACCACAGTACAAACTCAAAGGGTAAGTGCTGAGGCAGCACAGGACAAGGGAGGTCTCAGTGTGAGGTGAAGTCAGGGAGAGCCCACTCGAAGATATAAAGAAGCTAGGCTTTGAAGATATGGATGCGTAAGAAGTGGGGCCAAAAAAAAAAAAAAAACCAATCCAAACAAAAGAAATTGCATGAGAAAGGCACGGAGGCAAGGGCTTGTAAGACAGCAGTGGAAGGCCACGGAAGTTTGAACAAGAAGAGTCAAGGTGAATATGCCAGAGAATTAGGCTGAGGCAGGTGAAACATGAAAGGCAAAACATGGAGGACCTGAAACACCACTGCTGGGACAGCAATCATCTGCTGAGTGTTTCTGACCGAAAATGAATTTTGAGAAGGATCACCTTAGAAGCGTTACTGAAGGGGGTCTTGAAAGCAAGGACACTAGAAAGAAAGAATTACAACAGCTGGGGCCTCAGATGGCATGGCTCTGCAGAAGGCTGCAGGGGATGGCAGAAATGTAAAAGATCCAGCCTCAAGGAGAAAACGGAGAACTGGAATGACTCAGCAAGATTTGAGACACGTACAGTGAAGAGCAGAAAAAGACTAAAGGACAACTCCAAGACAGGGCAGGGTGCCTGAGGAGCTCAGGACACAATCTCAGGGTCATGATTTTGAGCCCTACCCTGAGCACGGAGCCTACTTTAAAAAATAAAAATAAAAAAAGGAATATGAAGGGCAGTGAGTCTATTCAGGGTCAAGAAGCTAAGCAATAATGCCTATTTAAAAGGAAAATGTAGGCTGGGGGACAAGAGTGAGGAGTTCTGTTCCCAAATATCAAATTATGTAGGTAACTGACCCATAGGGTGGGAAATAAAGTACTGAAATACAGAAGGTAAGTGTAAATAATCAAAACATAAATAGAAGCAAGTACAGAAAAAAATACTAGATAAAACCAAGACATGGAGATTATTTTCAGTGGAGAAAAAAGACTAATAAAGAAAAGCTAAAAATTAGGGGGAAAATGATCCAAAATATCCCACAAGCCAAAGAAAAGAATTCCTGAGATGCAGGGTCCCTACTCAACAGTGCGAAATATAGGTCAAGGACAAGGGGCGCCTGGGGGTGGCTCAGTCAGTTAAGCGTCCAACTCTTGCTTTCGGCTCAGGTCATGATCTCAAGTTTCTTGAGTTTGAGGCCCACATTGGGCTCCCTGCTGACAGTGCACAGCCTGCTTGGGAATCTCTCTCTCTGCCCCTCTCCTGCTCATATGCTCGCTTTCTCTCTCTCTCAAAAACAAAACAAAACAGGACAAGAACTTAAAGGCATTGATATTTGTCCATAGGACACTTCAGTGGCATACTGAGTACATAAGCCAATAAGAAGTTTTAAGAATATATTAATGAGAAAATGGGGTTGAACACTGGATGACATGTTTGAAAGATCATGAATGACCAGAAAAACAGAATGGCAGCTGGATATGGGCAGTGAGGTGGAAGGTTTTCCACATTTTACACTGTAGGTAAACTTAACTATTGTCATCCCAACGGACCATATGCCTGGCTGGGCACATGGGTATTTTTCATTTCCCCCCACAATTCTACTTCCTTGGGGCAGTTTAGAGAAATGTACTCGAATCTGTAGCTTATTGCTTTATCCTGCCAGTTACTCTTTTAAACATGCTTTACTTGTACAATTTAGCTTTCTAATACTACAAAGCATCAAAAGTATCAGCATTTAAAGATACAATCATCAATCAAAATGACATTCTCAATCGACTGCACTACACAGTGCTGTACCACTATGCATTCCCTTCCCCAGTAGCTACCTATCCTATGGCCAGGGACACTGGATTTTCCAATGGCTGGCCAGGGCCAGTGTGCTCATTAGAGACAATACAGCACAGTGGTCAGCACCACAGCCTCCAGAATCTGACACTGTTGGGCAGAGCCCCTGCTCTGTCATTTCCCAGCTACATGACCTTGGTCAACTCACTCACTTCTCTAAGCTTATTTCCTCATCTATAAAATGCAAGATATAATGTGTGTCATAACCATGAGAAACACTTAGCATAGAGCTTGGCACACCGTACGTACTTAATAAATGTCAGCTATTACTATTTCGAGTCTCAGAACCAAGAGTAAAGCTAACTGCCGTGTATGGCAATCATCCACCACATTCTAGCACTGCCACTTGCTCAATGGAGTAAACCTTTGAAGCCTAAGACGCCTCTCCTAGGACTATGGTGGATGGCGGCAGAGTGACAGAAGAACCACTTTATCATGCCAGGTCCTAAAATGAGAAGATCACGATGGGAGAAGGTATTGGTGAACAGTTCATTTCAGACCAAGAGCATAAAAATAGAATTTGCAGGATATAAAGGAATTTAGCACACGTCACTCATAGTTAAGAGCTCAAAATAAGGTCATAAAGATGGAGCAACCACATTCTGGTGCAGAGTGATTAGTGGAGACCAAGAATGGACTTCTATGTGTGCCCCAGATAAACAGCCTTTTCTACCTTCTTACACCATGTGGCTATTTCTCGATGCGGCTGAACCGGCTTCAATAGTTCCTTCAGGTCACAGTCTGTCCTTATTCTTTCCAGCAGAACACTGACCTTTCAGGGCACATCTTTCCTCTGAATTCTGCCAGATGCTTAGTAATTATGGATTTAATGCATAGCATGGCTACACATTACTGTAGTAACGAGACGTTAGCTGGTGTGCCTACAGTCATTTCAACACGTTACTCTAAGAGCCCCCACTGGACAAGTGCTCCCCTCAACCGCCTGGGAGACTGTGCACGTGTGCAAGTATCTTCCCTCGGACAGTGACTCCATCCTGTAAGACCCGCATGTGGGCAGCACTGGCCTCAGGCAGAGTTCGTGTCTTACAGAGGGTACACAGAGAACAAGGATCTAGAGTCCAGATTTATTCCTGGTGTCTTGAAATTTCAAGTACAAGAGAATGAGGAATGGAATTCCCTTCAAGTGCAAGGGAATCTATAGTCCAAAAAAAAAAAAAAAAAAAGAGTAAGAAAATAAAGGATAATGGAAAGCACTATTTTGAAAAAGTTAACCAAGGAGGGGTGCCTGGGTGGCTCAGTCGGCTAATTGTCTCACTTCTGATTTCAGCTCAGGTCATAATCTCATAGTTCAGGAGTTCAAGTCCTGCATTGGGCTCTGCATTGGCAGTGCTGAGCCTGCTTGGGATTCTCTCTCTCTCAAAATAAATAAACTTAAAAAAAAAAAAAGAAAATAGAAACAGTTAACCAAGGAAACCAAGCATGACCTATGACAGGTGGGTATCAATGGCTCAATGAAATAGGTATAACAACCTTGATGCTGTCAGTGGTCAGGGTGGGCCATAGCGGGATACAGAAGGGATTTTATAGGGAAGGAATTTATGATATAAAAGTTGGACCTTTACAATGAAAGATTTTACGACTGGTTTTTAAAAACACCAATCTTAAAATAACATGATTAGTAAGTGCTGTCCCTGTTCAGAACAGTCAGTGTGAAGTTGTGTAAATTCTCCTGGCGTTTTCTTCAGAATGTGTAGCATATTCTTCGGCATAGGATTAATGGAATCAATTCCCGTTTTGAAAGCTGACTTTGGAAAAAAAGCCAAAAATGACTCAACTCCAAGTCTGGTGAACAAGTGGGTAATGGTCAAAAACGAGATACTATTCAAGACTAGAAGTCTTCCAAATGTTGGGAGGAGTGGTAGCGCTACAGCAACAACCCGGACCGCCAAATTTAAAGGGCAGACCATGTTCGGATGCACAGGTTCTGGTGTGCTGCTTAAAACAGCCTTGTTACTTTATACAATATCCCCTGGTATATGGAAAGCCTCAAAGGAGAAAGACAGTGCCCGGTAATGAGTTAATATTGTGTTTCCGCTAGCTTACAGACGAATTCAGAACAGTGAGGAACTGTGGGGTGAGGTATTCGACAGATCACCGCTGTGCATTTATAAAGCTAATGGCAAGAGACAGATGGAGAATGAAGGGTGAGGTGCTAAGGCCATCTAAGGAAGGGGGACGAAGGCAATGACAGCAGTGACAGACCATCCAGTCAGGGGTTTGTGCAGACTGACAGGAACCTGAGAGGGCAGGACTGTAATGGGCCAGAAGGGATGAGTGCACGTTCTTTGTAAGGATTTTAGGTCTTCAAGCACCTGTCTCCCCTTTCGCCCACGCGACGCTATAACTGGAACAGTGTCCACACCTCTGTGCACCACGGCATACAGTGGGAAGGTGGAAAAGAGAGCCGGAAGTCACCCAAAGGTACAACCACCCAAGCTCGAGAGCAGCCAGGCTGAGTCTCCACTCACCTCCTTCTCTGCTTCACTCCCACAAACATCACTTCTTTTGCTGACACAGGTGCTGGGGGTGGGGGTGGTGGAGGACACGTATGGATGCTCAGTGACTCAGAGGAGTCAGTGAAGGTGATATATGAAGAAAAATGCTGGAGTGCTGTTAAAAATATAGCATTCTGAGTTTGCGTGGGAATACAGTTTTCCACTATCAGGAACGTTGGAATAAAATAACACGCACACTTAAGCATAAATACATTATGTGTCTGTAAAAATTTCCCTAGAACTAGGTTCTCAGAAAGCTAAATACAAATATAAGTCTCACAGGGAGGCTGCTTCAAACTCTAAAGTAGCTTCTCAGATCAGATCAGGATAACAAGTGTGCCTGCCGGGGAATCAGTGGGGGAAGGAGATCACAGGAGATGGGAAGAAGCAGAGGAACCGGGAGGAGCCTCTCTCACACCTACAGCTACTCACCCGAAAGACAAAATTAAGTGCCTCCACCACCAGCCACTTGCTCAGATGCTACTGTGTTTCTAAAGGATGCATTAGGCCACCAGGAGCTCCACTCCATCAGACACCTCCTAAGACAGTCAAGCTGATCCACCTGCATCAAGGAACCGGCCCAAACTACTGAAGAGCTATTCAAACTCTGCCACCGCTATCGATTCTGATCCTACGTTAAGGTTGTAGTGATGACAAAGTTTCTGGCTTTTTACTTGCACTGAAAGACCTCTCACCAGCATGTGGATTCTCTAATTCTGAATAATGCCCACACTAGGACTGTGGTTTTTTCCCTAAACTCCTGCGGATTCAGATTTTTCTCCACTGTGGATTCTCTGATGCCGAATGAGACTTGACCTCTGAATAAAGGCTTTCCCACACTCATTACATTGATAGGGCTTCTCCCCTGTGTGAATTCTCAGATGCTGTATGAGGCCAGTGTTCCCATTGAAGGCTTTCCCACATTCTTTACATTTATAGGGTCTTTCTCCAGTGTGGATTCTCTGATGTTCGATCAGGCCTGACTTCTGACTGAAGGCCCTCCCACACTCATTGCATTTGTAGGGTTTCTCCCCAGTGTGGCTTCTCTGATGGCCAATGAGGTGTGAGCTCCGCCTGAAGGTTTTCCCACACTCCTCACACTCATAGGGCTTCTCCCCCGTGTGGATTCTCTGATGTCCAATGAGGTGAGAGCTATGACTGAAAGCTTTCCCACACTCATTACATTCATAGGGTCTCTCCCCACTGTGGATTCTCTGGTGCAGAATGAGGCCTGCACTCTGACTGAAAGCCTTCCCACACTGATTGCACTGATATGGCTTCTCCCCAGTATGAATTCTCTGGTGCAGGATCAGGCCTGTGTTTTGACTGAAGGCTTTACCACACTCCTTACAGTGATAGCGTTTTACTTTGTTGTGGATATCCTGATGGGAAAGAAGGGCTGACCTATAACTGAAGGCTTTCCCACACACGTTACATTGATAGGGTTTCTCCCCAGTGTGGATTCTCCAGTGGCGAACAAGGCCTGAGCTCTGGGCAAAGCTCTTCCCACATTCGTCACATTTATGCCGTCTCTCCTGGGTGGGATTTCCCCGCTGCCTCTCTAATCTGCCCAGAAGATCTCGGGCTTCTCCACGCTCATGACCCCCGATAACATCCCCGTTGCATTTGGCAGCTGGCTCTCCATGTGGTTGGATTCCAGTAGATATTACCTGTTTCGAAGCTAATTCCCTGTTCTCACTCCTGGTCTCACCACCTGAAATTAAAATGTGATAAACATCAAGCCAATGTCACTTTCTATTCTCCATGTTAGAAAGGAATAGAATATAAGGGAAAAGGAAAACACACATGGAAAAACTACCAGCAATCACACAGCTTCCATCTGTCTCCAAGCTGCTATCATAATACAGGGAGATGAGAACAGGGCCATGCAGAAGTACCACAAGCCAAATGGGGAAGAAGTGCCATGAACAAGGAGGGTTGTTGGGAGGCATGAAGGCAGGGAAGGGACCACCTGAGGGGCAGCTGGGGAGTGGGTAGGAATACAGACATAGTGAATGACCTAACAGGACAGAAATGGGAAAAGCCCTGGCACTGACAGGGAGGAGCACGACAGGCCCCGAAAGTCCCACAGGGCTGGGAGCAGGGGACTCCCACTGGCAGACAGAACAGTACCCACAGTAAGCCCTGGATCAGAGAATAAAAGTCCATGGGCCAGCACTGTTTCTCTCTGTTAGTTCCTGAGTTTAAACTTAAGAATGTCTTTCAGACAACTGACAGCTACCATCACATAACAAATAAACAAAAAAACCTTAAATGATGACAATAACCAGAGCTCTCCTTACCCAGGGAGAACATGTTTCTGTAATTTTCTGGCCTGTCATCTCTATGCAGATCCTTCTGTGATGGATCAAGAAGCCACTCCTCTCGAATTAGGGACACAGCCATGTCTTCGATCTTCTCCAAAGTCTGAAACAAAACAAAATCCCCATGTGGGACTGGCACTGTTCCATGGCTCAAACCCAGACTGTCAGAGGTCCGCCAGTGCTGGGGAGGATCAAGGGGTGGGAACATACTGTGTAAAGGGATCTAACTAAGCGGGGACAAAGAGGAAAACGCACCAGATTTGGTGGGGGAAATCAAGAATCATGCAGAAACATCTGGGGCAAGTTCCTGGTGAGTACTGCTACAGAGAGCCCGGGCACGTGGCAGATGCCACCGGTGCTGCGAAGCAGATCTAGAAGCAGTACAACTCACCTGCAGCCCTGCTGTGAGAAGTGTGGCCGTCATCTCCTGGTTCCCAGGACTTCCTTTCTGGGAAGAGGCAGGACTCTCACAAGTAGAGATAGCTGAGAGGAGAAGGAAGCGAGGAGTGAGACCACCCTGTCCCACAGTTGCAGGAGCCAGCATTAACCCATTCCAAAGCTGTCTGCATTTCAGAAGATATGCATGTCAGAGATTTTGCACAAGAAGTGCTGAGCGGCCCCTGGCTGCCTCAGTACGTGGAGCATGTGGCTCCAGATCTCGGGGTCATGAGTTTGAGTACAGAGTATAGAGACTGCTTAAATAAACATTTAAAACATTAAAATGAAACATAAAATGAAATAATATAAAATATAAAAAATCAAATCAAATCAAATCTGGTATCTTGGGCTCCGGGTCCACACTAATGGCTGCCCACAGGACATCTGCACTTTGATGTCCCACTCAGCCTGAAATTCCGTGTCGAAAATAGAGTGCTGGTTTCCTAACAGGAACTGCTTTTCAATTTCTTCTCTCCCACCAAAACTACGTTCTATCCCTGTGCTTGTGTACAGCATTTCTTCAGGTCTTCATCTCTTGGCAAATGGAATATGAGAGCCAACAGAACCAATCTACCTCTATTAACTCTATTACCTTCCTGAAATGTCCATCATGACTGCCACTATCTGCTTCCCATAGGTATCAGACAGTGCAACACCAATAAACAGACTACTGTGTTTTGGGTAATACGCTTTAGAACTTTAGACAAGAATTATATAACTAACTGAAACTGTTCCTATGTTTCTTCTTTAGGAATGTTAAAAACCCATTTATATAGAACTGCTATAAAACACATAAATGAAAAAAGAAACGCAGAGTAAATACAAGATGACACTAGAATGGTCTTGTTCTGCAAGAAGTTCTCAAAAAAACGATAGGGAAGTGTCAAAAGGACACAGGAGCCAGACTGAAGGGGGCCTCCTCTGAACAAATCTGAGACAATTTAAGCATCAAAATAAACACAATAATAAAATAAAGATAACTAAAGATACTTTATTTCTGGAATAAAGTAAGAATTTAGGAGTCCATACTGACATATAAAATAAAATGGGGAGGGAACACTCTCTATTACAAGTAAGTGTAGAAGGAATGACATAGTTAGAAAATCATCATTTTGTAAGTCTTAGTAATCACCGATTCAATCAAGAAGCAACAATGAATATTAAAACTAGTATTTTAGCAACAAAAGTTTGATGTGGACCAAATACTTACACAGACTCAAGAGTACTTCCCCCACAAATTACTTATTTATCATAAAGGGAAAAATAGTAACCACAATGATTACCGTAGCAAAAATAAGCCTTTTTAAAAAAAAACGTGTATTTATTTTGAGAGAGAGAGAGAGAGAGAGAGAGAGAGAGAGAGAGAGAGAGAGTGTGCGCCAGCGGGAAAGCAGCAGAGAGGAGGAGAGAGAATCCCAGGCAGACTCTGCTGTCAGCACAGAGCCCGATGCGGGACTCAAATTCATTAACTGTGAGATCATGACCTGAGCCGAGATCAAGAGTTGGACATTTAACCCACTGAGCCACCAGGCGCCCCAAACCTAACCAAGAATAACCTTAACCAAGTCATCAAAGGTACCAACACCAGTAACAGGACAATTTCCTGTTGTAATGCTGAGAAGGATACAACATTACTTTTGGGGAGTTCCTGACACATATGCACAACTTGAATTGACTCGTAAGGAAACATCACAAGAACCCAAATTTTACAGCTATTCTATAAAATAACCAACCTGTACTCTCAAAAATGTCAAGGTCATGAAGGGCAAAAGAAAGGCCAAGAAACTATTTTGAATTAAAGGAGTCTATAGAGACAAAACAACTGACTGCAAAATGGAATCTTGGATTAGATTCTGGAAGATTACTGGGACAACTGACAAAACATGTATATGAACTATGGACAAGATTAGTACAGTATCAGCATTACACTTCCTAATGGTGATGCATTTATTGTGGCTATCAAAGAAAATGCTCTTGCTTGAAGAATTATATACTGAAATAATTATAAATAAAGTGGCATGATGATACACCAGCAAAACCTCAAAACGCCTATGTTGTTAATACATTGAGGTAACATGGGTCGGTCAGTGGACTGAATGCCCAACTCTTGATTTCAGCTCAGGTCATGATCCCAGGGTCATGGGATCAAGCCCATGTCCGGGCTCAAGGTGTGGAGCTGGCCTGGGATTCTCTCTACTTCTCCCTCTGACCCTGCCCAGCTCATGCTCTCACGTGTACATGCATTTGCTAGCACATCCTCCCCTCCCCACCACTTGTTAAGCACCCAACTCTGGTTTCTGGTTTTGGCTCAGGTCATGATCCTGTTAGTGGGATCAAGTGAGATTCTCTCTCTCTGCCCCTCCCACCTCCCAACATGCACATGCTCTCTCCCTCTCTCTCTCTCTCTCAAAATACATATATAAACTTAAACAAACAAACAAACAAAAAAAAACAACATTGGGAAGGCACCTGGATGGCTCAGTTGGTTGAGCATCCAACCTCAGCTCAGGTCATGCTCTCACAGCTCAGGAGTTTGAGTCCCATCTCAGGCTCTCTGCTGTCAGCTGCAGAGCCTGCTTCAGATCCTCTGTCCCCCTTTCTCTCTCTGCACCTCCCCTGCTCACTTTCTTTCTCTCAAGAATAAATACATTTAAAAATTAAATTAAATTAAAATTAAAAAATATATACTGGGATAACAGAAATGTGTGAATATATAAGAATCCCCAAATTCCTTGATTTGTTCTTGAACTTACCAATGGGACTGACAGTCTATATTTGAAGCCTAGATAAACACTTAAACTCAGATCTTAGGACTGGTCTGTACACAAAAATTCTAGTTCCTGATTCTCCAGGAACTCAACAGGTACTTTCTTTTCTATTCCTCCCTCTCATCAATGAAATCTGGTTCCTCACCTTTCTCTTGTGACCCTTGGGACACCGGAGATTTGTGCTGCATTGCCATGGGTCGGAGCTGAGTATTTGGAAGCCCTGGTGTAGACTCTGAATGTACGACCTCCTCCCAGAGTCCATGTCCATGTGCACGGGCTGGGACCTGAAAACAACAGGGCAGCTGCATTACAAGAAATTCCTTTGTGAGAGGAAGTGAACAACATAAAACAATCAAGAAGAGCTCATCTCTAGGGACACATGCTTGGGAAAAGAGGAAGCAGAATCTCACTTACTTCCTAGAGGCAGTAAGAACACAAATGTGTTGATTAGCGCAGAAAGGCATCATTTCTGATGCCCTTCCTACCATTTTGCACTCCCAAGGCATGGGAAGCCTGATAAACAGAAACTTAGAGCAGTTATTCAACAGAAAAAACTTTTGGTAACAAACCAGGAAACCTTAGTTCTGGTCTCAGATCTACCTTTAATTATGAGTGTCCAAAGTAACTGAAGTAATTCAAGCTCCCTGCGTACCAGTTTCCCACTTGGCAAGGATCATCGCAAGGATGTTGAGGATAAAAAACGTACACATATCCTTTACAAAAATAAAAAGGACTCTACGAATATGAGCCACACCGCACTAGAACCATTTTTATCCTCACAAACAGAAATCGACACCCAGCATTCATTCCACTGCTGCGGTGCTGGTGTCTATCACCCAGCTTCCACACACCGTGGGCACAGCATGCACACATCCGTCTACTTACTGGCCGTCCTAATATATCAATCTGTCTTTCTAAATCCTCCAGCAGGGTCACCACCTCCTCTCCGTTCTCTAGCTGATGTTCCTTAACCAGAGTCTGAAGCTCCTCAGGCAGGATGGTCAAGAACTGTTCTAGCACTAATAACTCCAAGATCTGCTCCTTGGTGTTCAAATCTGGCCTTAGCCACTGATGGCAGAGTGCGCGGAGTTGGATCAGAGCTTCTCGGGGTCCTAATGTCTCCTGGTAGCATAACTTCCTGAAGCGCAGACGGAATAACTCCTGGCCAGGAGGGTTATTTTCATGCAGACTAGATTCCTGGTCCCAGCCATGATCTTCCTCTACCTTGACAATTACAAGGTCTTCTTCAGGAGCTTGGTCTGGTGGGGATGAGGCTGACAACTTTCTTGATTCTGCTGCCATTTAGGGCTGGAAAAACTCAGGAGGCTCGTTTCCACTACCTTCTCTATCTTCTTAAGAAGAACCTTCCAAGGGCCTCTTCTCTAAGGGCAATTCTTGGAGAAGAGAAATCGTCAAACAATATTAAAGCAAGTCAAAGGTCATAGTCATTTACTAAGACATCTTAACAAGTTCCTACCACAACACAGACTTCAGGGCTTGGTCATTTAAGTGATCCTCTCCACTGTTGCAGAAGTAACACCTTACCTCCTTAGCTTTCTGCCATGCCAAATCCATCTGGGGAATATTCCCTTCCTTCTGCTTCCTCTCCTTGGGGATGGGGAATATGGCAAAACAAAGTTAGGAAACCACGAAAACTGGGTCTAATTGAAGTTCTGCATTTAACCTCAGCTGGTCTTCATTGATGCTGATTTAACCTTCAGTATTTGCAACTCTAGCTATACTGTTTCTACACACTTCAACTCTCAACCTATCCCTTGTGCCCAACAGACTTTTCTTTTCTTTCTTTCTTTCTCCTTTCTTTCTTTTTCTTTCTTTCTTTCTTTCTTTCTTTCTTTCTTTCTTTCTTTCTTTCTTTCTTTTCTTTCTTTCTTTTCTTTCTTTCTTTCCTTTTTCTTTCTTTTCTTCCTTCTTTCCTTTCCTTCCTTCCTTCCTTTTTTTCTTCCTTTCTTTCCCTTCTTTCCTTCCTTCTTTCTTTCTTGACAGAGAGAGAGGAGTCGGGGAGGGGGAAGAGAGAGAGAGAGAGGGAGGGAGGAAGAGAAGCGGGGCTCATCCAAAGTGGGGCTCAAGCTCACCCAATGTGGCACTCGAACTATGAGATCATGACCTGAACTTAAGGACTGAACCACCCAGGCACCCAACAGACATACATTTCTACACAATCTAGCTCAAGCTATTGTCCAGAATTCCTAACACCAAAGTCTTCTCCACCTAATGTCCATTATCCTTCTGTGCTCTACATCTTCCCTCCTATGTCAAAGCCAACTACTTCTCCCGTGGACCTTATCTCACTCTACAACTCTTTGGAGCACTGGTTGCTACCTTCCCAGGAACCTAAATGCCCCATCTACACACACTAACAACCTCCAGAATGTTTTATAAATAGACTCATACAGGGGCGCCTGGGTGGCGCAGTCGGTTAAGCGTCCGACTTCAGCCAGGTCACGATCTCGCGGTCCGGGAGTTTGAGCCCCGCGTCGGGCTCTGGGCTGATGGCTCAGAGCCTGGAGCCTGTTTCCGATTCTGTGTCTCCTTCTCTCTCTGCCCCTCCCCCGTTCATGCACTGTCTCTCTCTGTCCCAAAATAAATAAACGTTGAAAAAATAAAAAAATAAAAAAATAAATAGACTCATACAGTAGGTATCCTTCTGAGTCTGGCATCTTTCACTTGGCATAATACATATGAGGTCATCAATGTTGTGTGTACCAGTAGTTTATTCCTTATGGAGATGTATGTTTATCTATTCCCTAGTTGAGAGGTATCTCAACTCATTTTCAGTATTTGACGATTACAAATAAAGGCACGATGAACATTTGCATTTGAGGTTTGTGTAAACATGTTCTCATTTCACTTGGGTAAATATCTAAAGTAAAACTGATGGATCACATGGCAGGTGTATGTATAACTTTATAAGAAACTGTAAAACTTAGAGCATGAGCAGGGGAGGGGTGAAGAGAGAGGGGAGAACAGAGGATCCAAAGCAGGCTCCATGCTGACAGCAGAGTCCAAAACTGTTTTCTAAAGTGCCTATAACACTTTGCATTCCACTGGCTGTATGTGAGAACTGGTTCTCTCTATCCTAACAAGCAGCACTTGATATGGTTTTATTTTTAATTTTAGATATTCTAACAAGTATGTAATGGTATCTCATTATGGTTTAATTAATTAGTTTATTTTTTAACCACTCCCTGATATCTCACTATGGTCTTTTTTTTTTTTAAATGTTTATTTTTGAGAGAGAGCGAGCACACGCCACACATTCTGAAGCAGGCTCCAGGCTCTGAGCTGTTAGCACAGAGCCTGATGTGGGGCTCGAACCCACGAACCACGAGATCATGACCTGAGCTGAAGTTGGTTGCTTAACTGACTGAGCCACTCAGATGCCTATTCACTATGGTCTAAATTTGCATCTTCCTTCTAATTCTGTAGAGCATCCTTTCACCTGTTGGTCTGCCACCCGTATTATCTTCTCTGGTGAAGTTATCTGCTCAAAACTTTTGCCTGTTTTAAAAATAAACTTCTTTATTATTGAGTTTTGAGAATTCCTTACATATCTTGGACACCAAGACCATTATGATATATATGATGTGCAAATATTTCCTCCTCTTCATTCCTTTAACAGTGCCTTTCCAAGAACACAAATCCATAACTTTTCTGAAGTCTAATTTGTCATTTTTTTTCTTTTAGGGATTGTGCTTTTGGTGTCATACCTAAGAAATTTTTGTTTAACTCACAGTCGCAAAGATTTTCTCCTGTTTTCTTCTAAAACTTCTATAGTTTTAGGTTTTACCATAGGTCTATGATCCATCTTGACTTAATTTTTTTAAGTAATCTCCGCACCCAACATGGGGCTCAAAATCATGACCCCCGAGACCAAGAATCACACACTCCACCTACTGAGCCAGCCAGGCATCCCAAATTTTGAGTTAATTTTTGTATAGAATTTGAGTTGTGGATGGAGCTTAATTTTTTGGAACACAGCTACCAAATTGTTCCAGCACCTTCAAAAAGATTACCCCTTTACCAACTGAATTATCTTTACATCTTTGTCAAAAATCAATTGACCACGTATGTGTGGGTTTATTTCTGTAATCTCTATTCTGGTCCATTGACCTATATGTTTACCCTTTTCCCCAAACAAATTGTCTTGATTATTGCAGCTTTAAAATATTAAAACCAAATATTAAGAGTCCTGCAACTTTGTTGCAATATTTTCAAAATTGTTTTGACTTTAGGTTTATTTATTTATTTTGAGAGAGACAGAGACAGCGTGAGTGGGGTTGGGGCAGAGAGAGAGGGAGAGAGAATCCCAAGCAGGCTCCACACTGTCAGCAGAGAACTTGATGCAGGGCTCGAACCCACCAAACTGTGAGATCGTGAGCTGAGCCAAAACCAAGAGTCAGACGCTTAACCCACTCAGCCACCCAGGAGCCTCTGTTTTTTCTAATTCCATGGTCTTTTTTTTTTTTTTTTTTTTTTAAAGTTTTTTTGTTTTTTTGTTTTTTTGTTAATTTTTTTTTTTCAACGTTTTTTATTTATTTTTGGGACAGAGAGAGACAGAGCATGAATGGGGGAGGGGCAGAGAGAGAGGGAGACACAGAATCGGAAACAGGCTCCAGGCTCTGAGCCATCAGCCCAGAGCCCGACGCGGGGCTCGAACTCACGGACCGCGAGATCGTGACCTGGCTGAAGTCGGACGCTTAACCGACTGCGCCACCCAGGCGCCCCGTCTAATTCCATGGTCTTTTGATACAAATTCCTACCAACCCTCTCTCCCGGAACTGGATTTGTGCTGGATCTATACAGCTCACTGACATTTTAATATCCATTCTATAAACACACTCTATCTCTCCATTTAAGTCTTCTCCAATTTATTTTATTAGTGCCCCAAATACCTATTCTTAAAGGAATAGACAGAATATTTTCTCCTTTAAAATCTTTTCTTGGAGCACCTGGCTGCCTCAGGCAGAAAAGCATAGAACTCTCGATCTCAGAGTCATGAGTTCAAGTGCCACGTTGGGTGTAGAGCTTACTTTAAATGAGTAATTTTCCTACAGTTATGTATTATTAGTTGCAAAGGAGTTTTGACTTCCTAACTTAATTGTATGTTCTAAGTAAAGATCTGTATCTTTTACTTTATTGATAGAATCAAAGATCATTCAAGGGCTATTATTTATAATATCTAACATGGAAGTTATCTGTCTTTGTTTAAGAGCAAGATTTAGATACAAAACCTATAGATCTAAAGACTTTATTAAAGGGTCCTATTTCTTTGTGGGTATGTCTATGGCCTTTAGCTTTGGTAACAGACATCACTTCTTGCCTGTACTTGCAGTGGTTAAGTGGTCTTCCTGCCTTTGGCTATTCTTTTCTCTCATTCATGTTCCCCACAGCTGCCTGTTGTGGGTTGAACTGTGTCCTCCCAAAAGACATACTGAGGTCCTAACCTCTGATACCTGTGAATGTGACCTTATTTGGAAATAGGGTCTTTGCAGATGTAATTAAGATAAGGTTATACTGGAGTAGAGTAAGCCCTTAATACAACATGACTGGTGTTCTTTTAGGAAAGTAAGAGACACAGAGACTGAGATATACAAAGAGAGAGCCATGTGAAGACACAGACAAAGAAGAGAGCTGTGAGACCACAGACGCAGAGGTAAGGAGTTATGCAGCCACAAACCAAGGAATGCCTATAACAACCAGAAAGTCGGTGAACATGGCTCTGCCAACATCTTTTTTTTTTTTTTCTGTTTATTTTATTTTTGAGAGAGAGGGCACAAGTGGGGAAGGGACAGAGAGGGGAGGGGACAGAGGATCCGAAGCAGGCTCTGCTCTGACAGCAGAGAGTGCAATGTGGGGCTTGAACCCATGAACCACGAAATCATGACCTGAGCCAAAGTCAGACGTTTAACCAACTTAGTGCCCCCAGGCGCCCCTGCCAACATCTTGACTTTGGACTTTTAGCCTCCATAACTATGAAAGAATAAATTTTTGCTGTGCTAAGCCACCCAGCTTGTGCTAATTTGTTATAATATGTTACCGTATAAAATTAACACCTTTCGGGGCGCCTGGGTGGCGCAGTTGGTTAAGCGTCCGACTTCAGCTCAGGTCACGATCTCGCGGTCCGTGAGTTCGAGCCCCGCGTCGGGCTCTGGGCTGATGGCTCAGAGCCTGGAGCCCGTTTCCGATTCTGTGTCTCCCTCTCTCTCTGCCCCTCCCCCATTCATGCTCTGTCTCTATTTCAAAAATAAATAAACGTTAAAAAAAAAAAATTTTTAAAAAAATTAACACCTTTCTAGAAAGACTTTTAATAAATATGTAATATAACTCATCACTTTAAAATCTTTTGAAAGGGAACCCACCTCTTCAGCATGATATGCAATGGCCTTTATGGTATGTAAACCTGCTTACCTTTATCTACTATAAGCTCACCTTCACATACCTATTCCAAATGTGGCTTTCTTTTTAAAAAAAAAATTTTTTTTAATGTTTATTTTATTTATTTTTGAGAGACAGAGACAGCACAAGTGGGACAGGGCAGAGAGAGAGAGAGAGAGAGACCCAGAATATGAAGCAGGCTCCAGGCTCCGAGCTGTCAGCACAGAGCCCGATGCAGGGTTTGAACTGCAAACTGCAAGATCATGACCTGAGCTGAAGTTGGATGCTCAACCAACTGAGCCACCCAGGTGCCCCCAAATGTGGCTTTCTTTAAGCTCCACTCTATTACAGAGCTCTTATTCTAGTTCAGTGGTTTTCAACCAGGCCAATTTTGCTCCCCTCTCGCAGGGACACTTGGCAATCTCTGAAAACATTTCTGGTTGTTAAAACTGAAGGGAAGGGATGCTACTGGTATCCAGTAGGTAGAAGCCCAAGATGCTACTAAACATCCTATGATGCATAACACAGACCCCCCAACAAAGGATGATCTGTCAATGCCAAGGTTCATAAACCCCGGTCTAGCTGAAACCATTCACTCTAACTTAAAAGTCTCAGCTTACCTCCTATTTTTTTCATGAGGTGTCTGTCACTCCCACTCTGACATGCCCCAACCCACAAGCAGATTAAGGTGCTCATTCTTGCCAAGACATTTTTCACATGGTCCAAATAGAGGATTGATCACATTGTGTAGGTACTGTAAATGTGTGCCCATGGCCACGGTATTATTGCAAATGTTTGTGGCAGTCACCTTCTTCTCTGTCCCTCTTATAAAACAAGGAAGTTTTATTACATATTTGTATTCCAGAAAGATCACAAAGGCAGCACTACAGACAATGGAAAGGAGCATAAATGAAGGCAGTATATCCAAAACAGCTGGCAAGAGATGAACATGATAAAACCACACCTATAATCCTCAAAGAAAGAGAAGAGACAGGCCCTTAGGAGGAAAATCAGATTACATCTACTTCTTGACGTGAGTCTTGAAAGCAGTGCCTCTTTCAGGAATTTTTTTTAGGGGGCAGGGGGAAGAATGGGGTAGGGGTCGTTCAGTCTCTACAATCAAATGAAAACACAGAGCTTTTCCATAGAAAAAACCCCATAGGCACAAAAGTTTACATTCAATTTCAGCACAGTTCACAGACCTCATGCCCATGCAAGGACTCCAGGGCCATTAAGAACCTTACTTAGAGGGATGCCCGGCTGGCTCAGTGGGAAGGGTTTGTGACTCCTGGTCTCAGGGTGCTGAGTCTGAGCCCCACGTTGGGGGGTAAAGATTACTAAAAAATATATCAGGGCACCTGGGTGGCTCAGTTGGTTAGGCAGCTGACTCTTGATTTCAACTCCGGTCATGATTCCACAGTTTGTGAGTTCAAGCCCTGTGTCGGGCTCTGTGCTGACAGCACAGAACCTGCTTGGGATTCTGTCTCTGCCCCTCCCCAGATCGTGCACACTCTCTCCTTCTCTTTCTTAAAAAAAAAAAAAGGGGAGCCTGGGTGGTGCAGTCCGTTAAGCGTCCGACTTCAGCCAGGTCACGATCTCGTGGTCCAGGAGTTCGAGCCCCGCGTCAGGCTCTGGGCTGATGGCTCGGAGCCTGGAGCCTGTTTCCGATTCTGTGTCTCCCTCTCTCTCTGCCCCTCCCCCGTTCATGCTCTGTCTCTCTCTGTCCCAAAAATAAATAAAAAACGTTGGAAAAAAAAATTAAAAAAAAAATTACATATACATATATATGTATATATACATATATACACACATATACACATACACACACACGTGTGTTATGTATATATGTATATATATATATATAAACTTAAAAAAACAAAAAACCACCCTTAGAGAGCATGGACAGAGAAGGAAAAAAGTTGGAAAATTATCTTTAAAATTCGATATGGTTGAGGGGTGCCTGGGTGGCTCAGTCAGTTAAGTGTCTGACTTCGGCTCAGGTCGTGATCTCACGGATTGTGAGTTTGAGCCCTGTGTCAGGCTCTGTGATGACAGCTCAGAGCCTGGAGCCTATTTTGGATTCTGTCTCCTTCACTCTCTGCCCCTCCCCGACTTGTGCTCTGCCTCTCAAAAATAAATAAGTGTAAAAAAAAAATGTTTTAATTAGGTAAGAATGAGAACAATAGTTTGGTGTGTAAACTACTAATACCAAGAACAGAGAAGTAAGAGATAGGGTTAAATATGGTGTCTAACATCAGAGAGTTTAATTCATGAAGATTTTTATAGAGAAGCAGGGGGATTTCCTGGCATAGTGAGGGTTGAAGGAAAAACGAATGTGGGCAAGAGGGTGAGATTTTGTGGAGAATTTGAGACAAGGCATAATCATTTTTGTTTTGCACAGCTAGGATTAATATCCATGGTCTTAAAATAATTTTTATATTTATTTATTTGTTAATGTTTACTTATCTTTGAGAGAGAGAGAGAGAGAGAGAGCAAGCGAGTGTGAGTTGGTGAGGGACAGAGAGAGGGAGACAGAATCCGAAGCAGGCTCCAGGCTCCAAGCTGCCAGCACAAAGCCCAATACGGGCTTGAACCCATGAACTGTGAGATCATGACCTGAGTGAAGTCGGGCGGTTAACCGACTGAGCCACCCAGGTGCCCCACATCTTAAAATAATTTTTAAAAATTTAGGAAAAGTCAATTAAGAGGCGCCTGGGTGGCTCAGTTGGTTTAAGCCTTGGACTTAACCACGTCATGATCTTGCAGTTTATGAGTTTGAGCCCCACATCAGGCTCTGTGCTGACAGCTTGGAGGCTGGACCCTGCTTTGGATTCTGTGTCTTCCTCTCTCTACCCCTCCCTGCTCGTGCTCTCCCTCTCTCTCTCTCTCTCAAAAACAAATAAACATTAAAAAAAAATTAAAAAGAACTTTATATTAAGATATTAAAGTAAATATAACATATTAACATCATAGTAAATAACACTTAATAAAGTCTCAATAGTGAAACCCAGAGAAGTCATCTAATTATCAGGTCTGTTCATAATTTACACCAAATCAGCCAACCAGTCTTGTCCTTTCCCCACCCTGATTATTTTTTTTTTAGTATCTAATTTTCCACTTTTTAGTCTCTTCCCTCTCCAATCAAGTTTTTGACAATTACAACCTATAATTGGACTTCAATATTTGGACTACAATATTAGTCTAGTATGTACCTGCCTCTCAGTTTCATGTAAGCACTTTAGGGGTGAAGACTGCTTCTTACATCCTCTTTTAAGGGAGGGGAGCCTGGGTGGCTCAGTTGGTTTGGCGTCCGACTTCCGCCCAGGTCATGATCTCAGGGTTCATGGGTTTGAGCCCCGTGTCGGCTCTGTGCTGACAGCTCGGAGCCTGGAGCCTGCTTGGGACTCTGTGTCTCCCTCTCTCTCTGCCCCTCCCCCACTCATGCTTGGTCTCTGTCTCTCAAAAATAAAGTAAAACATTAAAAAAAAAAGAATACCTGGTCAAGGGGTACCTGGGTGGCTCAGTCAAGCATCGGACTCTTGATTTTGGCTCAGGTTCACGGGTTTGAGTCTCACATGGGGCTCCACGTTGACAGAACAGAGCCTGCTTGGGATTCTCTCTCTGCCCCTTCCCCACTCTCTCTCAAAATAAAATAAACTTAAAAAAAAAAAAAAGAACACTTGCTTAAGTTTATTGATTCAGGAAGTTAAAATAGTCAACATGTACAGTCTCCTGATCTCAAATGCTACATAATCCTGTGAACTACTAAAGACACAACTCAGATTTAAAAGCACTATTCTCTTAATAGATGAAAAGGAATGCTTTTTCTTCCTTCAAACTAATGAGGTCCACTTGGGGATGTTTGAGAACCGAAAACAAGAAAGAGATTGTCCAGGCTTTAAAGGTCAAGAGAAAAACAGGCGAAGCCAAAACTGTGCTTCACAGTTATCAAAGCGAGGAAGCCAGTTTGAACATCTGCTACATTTCACCCTTCACCACAAATTCAAAATACTTACGATTTGTTAAAACGATTCCTGCATAAATATACTTAACTGAACTAATCAAACAACAGGAATATGGGTTGTTTTGAGAGGTGGTAGCGGCGATCTTACTGTTGCCTGACAAAAAAAACCACTCGTGAGTGCCCTGAGTTTTAGAAACGGGGCCCCTCCAAAAAGGGTTCCCAGGCATCTAATTTAGTCGGCCTTGAGGAACAAAGTAAGTACTCTGAGTAAGGGTGAATTCTCTATTACCCCAGAGATGTGACAAATGTGTCTTTTGTGCAGTTATCTCAACGCGCCACCGTGTTCTGCATACACTACGAACAGCAGATTGCCTTAACAGCAAACACAGGTTTCCAAGGATAATTCGGGGCCTCCAAAAACAAAGTACAGCTTGAAAAAAAAATTTTTTTGTTTTTTTTGTATCGTGAACGAAATGCAAAATTGCTGAGTAAAAACAATTCGGATCGTGGGAACAGTTGCATAAAAGATAACGTGGGGCCGGTTTCCCATTTTAAGAACAACAGCACCCCAAAAAGAGGAACGGGATGAAGAAAGCGAGAGTTTGGGGACGCGCCCCCTGCGGACCCTGATGCCCGGCCCTGGCCCCTCGGTCCCCGGTTCCCGCCGCGTCCGCGTCCCCCGCGGACCCTCAGGCCCGGCCCCGACCCGGTCTGTCCCCGGTTCCCGCCGAGTCCGCGCCCCCTGCGGACCCTCAGGCCTGGCCCCGGCGGCGGCCTACTCTGGCCCACAAAGCCCTCCCCTCCCCCGCCCGGAGCCCGGCCCGTTACTCACCGCGAGTTCCGGGGGCGGCCCGGGGCGGGGAAGGGAGGCTGCAGAGGACGGACGGACGGACTCGCAGGAAGGGCGGGGGGCAAACCGGGGCGAGAGCTGTAGTCGGACGCGGGCCCACCGGCCTCTAACTTCCAAACCCGCGAAGGCACAACCTCGACCGACGCGCATCTTGTCGGGAGGCACTTCCGGAGGCTCTCTAGGAACCTGGAGGTCTGGAAGCTCTATGGCCGGCCGGCTAGGGGGACCGGCGCCCCGCCCTCCGCAGGTCCCGGGCTCGTCCGCCGGTGCGCGTTTAGCGGTGCCCGGCGGGAGTGGGGACGTGGGTGCGAGCTCGGGCCCTGGCGGTGCTGGCGACTGGGCGCGGAAAGACCCCCGCACTCGGCTGTCCTCCGAGCCTCCTGTACAGACTGCCGATCGTTTGAGGAATTCCTCCCCATCACGGTTCACAGCCTTTTGAATCCCCTATGGCGCTTAATAAGAGTACACCTTGTACTGTTGTGTTCACACAACCATTGTAAGGGCGGCTGGGTGGCTCAGTCCGAAGCGTGTCAGACTCTTGGTCCCGGCTGGGGTCATGATCCCAGGGTTGGGGGCATCGAGCCCCATGTCAAGCTCCACAACCGGCTCCATGCTGAGTGTGGAGCCTGCTTAGGATTCTGTCTCCCTCTGCCCTTCTCCCCTACTCGTACTCTCTCTCTCTCTCGCTCTCGCTCGCTCTCTACTCTCAGAAAGCAAGAAAGAAAGAGAGAGAGAGAGAGAGAGAGAGAGAGAGAAAGAAACAAAGAAAGAAGAAAGAAAGAAAAAAAGAAAGAAAGAAAGAAAGAAAAAGACCAACCATTGTGATTGAGAATAAATTTCCTCTGAATCTTTGTATCTGTTCAGCCCTTTTCTATCTTACTGAATTGCAATCTCTTAAAGCCAGCTTTGTAGCTTAGCTTTTCAAATACCAAACCCGGGAGGGAAGCTTCACTAGTGGACTTTTGTTTTAATACCACAAATCTACGTTCCCATCTACATTCATTCTTTTCTTGACCGAGAGAAAGCCAATCTCACAGTAGATTAGTAGGGGCTTTATTCCAGTCTTTGTCTTACTGAGACACTATTTCAGATTCTTCTGAACAACTGCTTGCATGCTTATTAGCTTCCAGGGGTCCTATGCAAAAATGGAAAGAGTACACGTGCTTGCAAGCAGTGCTCCAAATCCTTGCCCTCTCAGGGTATGTACCATCTGTCCTTGTAAACGTTAAGATTCACTGACTTCCACATAGGTGTAAATCTTAATTTACACGTCACCTTAATGCATTATGTGTCTATCATATTTGATCAGAAGTATTGCCTGCAGGCCTGTGTTTCACCGTTTTTTCCGGTTCTTCCTGTTTTGGGATCTCCTTGAGGTCACTTGAGATTACAGAAGGCTGACATCAGTCACCTACTGCAGTGTTCGTGCACACTTTAATACCATTGTATTAAAGATTTAGCTTTTCAGACTAACTAGGATTTGGGGGTGGGGGTTGAGGAAAATGTCTTATTTGTATCGTTTAGGTCCCCCTCCTATTATGATTCCTTCAACATCTTTCCTAACTACCCACTTATTCTGAGTTCTCAGGTGCCCCTCCAATCTTCACCTTAACTTCCCCTCTTTAGCTGCTCCTACTGATACGCACCGCCAATGTTTCTATCCGGTCTCCAGCCTGAACCAGAAAATATTCTGTCCACCCATCAGGAGTAAATCTTAGTAGTTTTATTTGTTTTTAGGACTTTTTTGTTTTCATCTAATCATCACAATGAAACAAATAAGAATAAGCACTGAGAAGTTACAGTGTTTCTAGACTCCTTCAAAACACTTATTTTTGCTGTTTATTTTATAGTTCTTGCCTCCCAGATGGGGTGGTGACTGGAAGTAACTGGCAACAGACTAGGAACTCTGCCCTTGGTTTTTGTTTTTGTTTTTAAGTTTATTTATTTATTTTGAGAGAAGGAGAGAGAGAGAGAGAGAGGGTGGGGCAGAGAGAAAGGGAGAGAGAGAGAATCCTAAGCAGGCTCCATGCCATCAGTGCAAAGCCCAACGTGGAGTTCAATCACGTTGAGATCGACTTGAGTTTAATCAAGAGTCAGCCGCTTAACTGACTGAGCCACCCAGGCGCTCCACATAGGTAGTTTAGAAGTAGGGGCGCCTGGGTGGCGCAGTCGGTTAAGCCTCTGACTTCAGCCAGGTCACGATCTCGTGGTCCGTGAGTTCGAGCCCCGCGTCAGGCTCTGGGCTGATGGCTCAGAGCCTGGAGCCTGTTTCCGATTCTGTGTCTCCCTCTCTCTCTGCCCCTCCCCCATTCATGCTCTGTCTCTCCCTGTCCCAAAAATAAATAAACGTTGAAAAAAAAAAAAAAAAAAGTAAAATAGTATCATGACCTAAGGAAAGATTTCTCAAAAGGCACTAATGATAACAGAAAATATTGCTAAATTTGACTTCATCAAAATTTAAACCTTCTGCTCAAGAAAAAGCACCATTAAGAAAGTGAGAAGAGAGGCTACAGCCTGGAAAACATGTGTAATACATATTTCTGACAACTAGTATACAGAGTATGCAAAGGACACTCACAACTCAATCATAAGACAAACTAACATAAGTAGGTAAAAGATCTGAGCGGATACTGTACAAAAGAAGATATTTGAATGGCCAATGAGTACATGAAAAGGTACCCAACGTCATATAGGGAAATATAAGAAAAATCACAACAAAACATTAAAACCACTACATATCCGTTAGAATGGCTAAAATTAAAATGTCTAACAGCACCAAGTACTGGTGAGGATATGAAGTGATTGGGACTGTTATTCAATGCTAGTGGGAGTTAAAATGGTATGCTAATTTCAACAACTGGCAATTTTTAATGAAGTTAAATAATGCCTACATTTTGATCCAGTAATCTCACTTCTAGACATTTACCTAAGACATATGAAAACACAAGTCCACAGCAGCTCTATTCATAATAGGTCCAAACTGGAAAAACCCAAATGTTCATCAATAGGAGAATAGAGAGTGAAATAGTGTAATGTTCATGCAATATATACTACTCAGAAATAAAAAGAAGCTAATAGATGAATAATGAGAATGAATCTTGAAAATATGTTGGTGGGGCACCTGGGCGGCTCAGTTGGTTAAGCGTTTGACTTTGGCTCAGGTCATGATCTCATGGTCCGTGAGTTCAAGCTCCCCAGTGGGCTCTGTGCTGACAGCTCAGAGCCTGGAGCCTGCTTCGGATTCTGTGTCTCCCTCTCTCTCTGCCCCTTCTCTATTTGCATGCTCTCTCTCTTTCTCAAAATAAATAAATAAACTGAAAAATAATTTATTATGTTGGGGGCGCCCAGCTGGCTCAGTTGGTAGAGCATGCAACTCTCAATCTCAAGGGTTGTGAGTTCAAGCCTCATGTTGGGCATAGAGCCTACTTAAAAAAAAAAAAAAGTTAACAAAACTAAATAGTACGCTTAGTTTTATGGTGTGAAAAACACCAGGCCTCACTCCTCCATTCCCTACCAATATCTATTCCCTAGAGATATCCAGTTAACTCTTTCCTTTTACTTTTCATATTAACCTCTATATTTATAATGTACTAACACTGCTATTTCTTGATTTTTCACTTATATTCTTTATTATGCATTAACTTCCTACTATGGAAAAAAAGCATTTAATTTTTTAAGTTTATTTATTTTGAGAGAGAGAGAGAGAGAGAGAGAGCGAGCAGGGGACAGGCAGAGAGAGAGAGAGGGAGAGAGACAATCCCAAGCAGGTTTCGTACTATAAGCAGAGCCCAGTGCAGGGCTTGAGATCTCACCACAAACGGTGAGATCAAGACCTAAGCCCAAACCAAGAGTCAGATGCTTAACCAACTGAGCCATACCCTAAAAAAGCATTTCATTTTTTAGACCACTACTAGAACTAGCCACACCAGGGATTAGAGGACACATAAACTTCCTGAGTTGCCAAGTCCAACAACAACAGCAGCCCCACCAAGGCACAAAAATGTTAGGGGCGCCTGGGTGGCGCAGTCGGTTGAGCTTCCGACTTCAGCCAGGCCACGATCTCGCGGTCCGGGAGTTCGAGCCCCTCGTCAGGCTCTGGGCTGATGGCTCAGGGCCTGGAGCCTGTTTCCGATTCTGTGTCTCCCTCTCTCTCTGCCCCTCCCCCATTCACACTCTGTCTCTCTCTGTCCCAAAAATAAATAAAAAACGTTGGAAAAAAAAATTAAAAAAAAAATGTTAGACTCCAGTTACTTGTACTTTCCCCACTTCTATAAGCAGGGGACAAATTTCTATTAATGTTACCAGATGGAGAAACATTTCCAAACTTAGCATCAGCTGCTCGCTGCTGGAAAATCTGTGCTCAGAGGCAAGTGATTGTGGGAAAGGAAAGTTTACTTTAGTCAAGAAGCCGGTAACCTGGGTGGACTACCTCCCAGGTAGTAAAGAGGGTGTTACCTCGGTGGTAAAGAGGGTGGACAAATCTTTCAAAGACCATCTTCCCTGTCCAGGTGAGGCCAGAGAATTTTTTTTAAATGTTAATTTATTTTTGAGACAGAGAGACAGAGCATGAGCTGGGGAGGGGAAGAGAGAGAGACACACACACACACACACACAGTCTGAAGCAGGGTACAGGCTCTGAGCTGTCAGCACAGAGCCCGACGTGGGGCTCGAACCCACGACCCGTGAGATCATGCTGAAGTCATACACTTAACAGACTGACCCTTCCAGGTGCCCCATAGTCCAGAGAATTTTAAAGGGGAAGGCATGGGAAAGGGAGGGGGCTACACACAGGAGAAGCAGGTGCCCAGGTGGTACTCGTATGTGGACATGACCCTGAACAGAGTCTCTGGCAAAGCCGAAGCTATTTTCCAGTGCGGTCAGGCCATATCCTCTGGGAAAGTCTGGTCCTTCACTCCTCAAGGCCAGTGGTCTGCAAATCTCAAGGAAAGTAGGTTATTTCTGCCACAGACACAGGGACTTAGGTCAGCAAGCAAGGAGTGCATAAAACTGAAGCGAATTCACCCTTGAGATCAGTTGGAGTGCTGTTACAATAACACTCCAAATATTTTCCACACCTGGAACCTCAAAGGTGTTCCCAGATTCTCCTCAGTTGCTCTGAATTTTAGTTTCAGAAGCATCACTTCATATGTAGTATATGGACTAGCATAGTAATTTTCTAAAATTTTGGTCTCAGGGTGCCTGGGTAGCTCAGTCAGTTAAGCCCCCAACTCTTGATTTCCGTTGAGGTCATGATGTCACAGGTCCCTGGGATCAAGTCCCACATCTGTGCTGTCAGTGCAGAGTGCTGAGCTTGTCAGCCTGCTTGGCATTCTCTCTCTCCCTCTCTCTCTGCCCCTCCCCCACTTGCTGTCTCTCTCTGTCTTTCTCTGTCTCTGTGTGTGTGTGTCTCTCTGTGTGTGTGTCTCTCTCTCTCTCTCAGAATAAACTTAAAAAAATAACAAAATTTTGGTTTCATGATTCCTTTTATATTCTTAAAAACTAATGAGGACCCCAAAGAGCTTATTTTTATGTGGCTCATATCCATCAAGATTTGCTGTATTTGAAATTAAAACTGAGGAATTAAAAAATATTTGAAATAACAATAACATTTCCATTACATACTAACTTTAATATGTTTTATGGAATCTAAGAATATCTTCTAAAACAAAAAGTTAGTGAAAGGAGTGGAATTACTTCACATTTTTGCTAGTCTCTTTGAAGTCTGGTTTAATAGGTGGCTGGATTCTCACACTTGCTTCCTCACTCAGTATCACCGGAGGTCAAACCTCAGGACCGACAATTGTAAAGGGCAAGAGTGGGTCACTCATTTAAGAACTGCATTTGGGGAAGTTTGGAGATGTTCCCTAGCTGGCCGCTGGGGCTTGCGTCCTCTGCCCACAGCTAGATACTCACTTTCTAAAACAACCGGAAAGGCTCTTACCAAGAGACTGAACGAAGCATAGCAAAACTTGAGATGATTCAGGACATTTACAATGGAACAAAGAGGAGGAAAAATAAAGATAGCATTCTCTAAAAGTGAAGACACTGAAGCCCGCCACCCTAGAGGAAGGTTCCTGTTTTGGTAATTGTGTAGGTCCTTGGCCTGTCTGCCTGCTGTCTGCTCACTCACCCTACAGGAAGGCCTGCCTGTAGCCTGCTCGTGTGGGACCTAGATTGAGACTCTCCACCAGGTAAGACCAGCTGCAGAAGCAGCCTCCTCCCACTGCAGTGGAAGTTCACACCACCTACAGTAACCAGCACGTGACTCACTCCCAGATACAAGCGATACCGCGATACCACGCGTCAGAAGACACCTAATGAACATCAAGAGCAGAGCATGAAGGAGAAGGGGCAGAGGTATCTGACCCCAGAGCACGGACAGACAACCCAGAGAACAGAAAAATGGATTAACTGTAATGAGGCAGGGGAGGAAAAACTTTCTCTCTTCCCTTCTTGGTTCTTTGGTTGGCCTAATAAATCAACATGAGACAGTTTAACTGGAGGACAAAATTTTAGGGTTGTTCATACAGGAGCTCATAAAACTACAAGACTCAAAGAAGTGACCAAAGCTGACTAAACTTGTTTGCCTTTTGTTTTTTATATTTTAAAATATTAAAATAACAAAATATGATAAAAGTGAGAATCTACATGTATATAAAGCAAACACAAAAATATTAAGTAAGTAAATAAATAAATAAAAGCTGACATTTCCTCTACCCCCAAATGCTACTACCTAGAATGTTGGGAAACAATTCTCCAAGGATTTCTCACATTTCTCTAAGTCTTCTGACAAATTTTCTTTCAGTTCAGCTTTTCAAAGATGTATCTCTCTTTGGAGCAGATTTATTTCCTAATAAGGATAATAAAGATTGTTAGAAATAACCCATCAACCGGATCAAAGGTGGGATGCAGAGACTCACAGCACAGTGAAGCAAGGCTTTAATCAATGTTCTTACAAGAGTGGGTGTCTGATGGACAGGCACACTCGGGGCAGTTATAGCAGACAATTTGTCTCCTAGTGTGCAAGTCTGTCCCCTGGTTCCTCATTGGCTGAGTACTACAGAGGTTACAGCCTTATCCTGACATCACCTGTGCCCATGTAAGGCAAAAAGTAGTCTGATTGGAACACATGTGCATTCCCTGAGCTGACCAGAGACTTTCAGTCCCTCCTATTGACAGACATTTAGATTTTTTCCTTTCTTTCTACCATTAGCAATCCTATCTGCCTTACTGCCCTCTAGAATGTCCCTCTCCTTACCCCATAATCACTGTGAGTCTCCCGAGTCCTCTCAAGTCCAGGAGTTGTCTCATTGTTTCCTATCATTCTAAACACTAGTCTGTTATTCTCATAACAGGTCTCTCTTCTCAGGGTTTTATTAATCTATTTATCACATTCTATTTTGTATTACTTGTTATTATTGCATATGCTCTTAACCAGAGTATAAGCTTCCTCATCTAGTATTTATTCCGAGATCTCTCTCTCCCACTTCCGGTATGCAGTGGCCCTTAAAATATGCAGATATGCCATACATTTCAGACAGGAAAAATGGTTTGAGTTGTTTTGTCAAGTGGCTAAATTTAGTCAGTATGATTCACCTTCTCCTTTCTTTTCTATTAATTCCTTTCCCTGAGATCTGTCCTTATTCATCCAGGTAATACTTCTCAAGAGCTCACCTGTGCCAGGTGCCAAGTTTGGTGAGACTGCTGAGATGAGCAGCTATAGGTCGCTCACAATGACCACAACCTTTTTCCATTCTTCATGGTTTTTCTCTTACTCCAGTCTTGTCTTGCACTTTACTTTTATGGGAGAGCCAAAATAACTTCCAAGCTACCCTTCCAGGTTTTTGGCTGAGGTCCCCCCAACAGCCAATAAAAATGTTAACAGGAGAAAAAGACGTTTAGTAATGAAAGGGCGGACCTACGCCGTCGGACTTCCATCTTGTTCTGTGTCCTCCACCTTGAATGACTGTGTCCCCGATATGCCCCCTTTCCGGGAAAATCACAGAAACCTCAGACCAAGCCTCCTCCCTTTGAGTAACCTCCCGTTCACCCGTTCAAACTTCCTGATCAAAACACGCCAGGCGACCTGCATAACAGGACTCCCACCCTTCCCCAGCCAATCGGCTGAGGCCACAGCCATTACCTCACCAACTGCCCCTAGACCCCTATAAAACCTTTGTGCTTTTGAAACTCCCTCTCTCCAGTATCTCACCGCTGCGTCGCTGCAGGTAGGGGATTGAGTTCGAGCTAGCTCGAATAAAGGCTCTTTGCTTTTGCATCCGACTTGGCTCCCTGGTGGTCTTTGGGGATCACGACTTGTGGCCATAACAGTAACAGGTATACCTCCTGTATACATGGGGAGACCCAGGAAAACGGCATCACTCCTTGAAATGGCGCAAGTCACCACCTTAAATATAATGTCCACCTGTCGGCAAACGAAGATTATGGGGGCTTTCAGGTGAAGCACAGTAAAGATGGATGAGATTGTTACCATATTTGTTGTTACTTTGTCGACAAGAAGTTTCTAGAGTTTTAGAGTTCTTTCTTCTCTTCCTGGGGAGACACCCTTACAAATGGACATTCCCTTAAAAAATGCAAATGTTTCTTACAAAAGGGTAACTTTTACTTGTTTTTTTTGAGCTCCTGTCCCTTTTTTTTTTTTTTTAAGTAACCAGCCTAAAATAACCCTAACAGGCATATTTAAGGGGCGGCAAAATTTGCTCACCTTCACTCTTCCTCCAGATGAGAGGTTGCGGGGATGGGGGGCAGAGGGCTGTCCCCACAGTCACTGTCGGGCCTCCTGAGCAATCCTGGAGGTTTGCCCAGGCCTGAGGCCCAACGACTTTCGGGGAACGTCCCTACCGCCGGGATATAGCCTTCGGGAGCCCCCCCACACCCTCCTCCTCCGCCTGCACCTGGGGCCCCAGGGCTCTTTCGGGCCGGAACCCCAGTGTTTGTGCCGTCGAGGAAGAGCGGACCCATTTTCCCGAGCTCTCGCGTTTGCGAGCCACTTCCGGTTGCGAGCGGCTCCGGAGCGGAGGGCGGCAAGGGGCCGCGGGACCGCGGGCTGGTGCGGATCTCCGGCCCGGGCTGTGGCTGGGTGTTGAGGGGCGCCGTGCGGAGTGAGGTCGTGGTGAACAGGACGGGTATTAAAACACACCCGGGAGCAGCAGCAACGCAGGGAACGAACTGGGGCAGGGAGCGCCGAGCAGGATGCTGACCGCCTCCCTAGCGCTCGGGGCCACGGCCCGCGGGCTCCCGGCTCCCGGCGTCCATGGAGACCACGCCGAGGGTCCCTGCACCGGGCGGTTCTCCTGTAGGACTCCCCTGCTGCACCTGGGTAGCAGCTCCCGGGAGACTTGTTCCCACAACTCCTGGTGCAGCTCCAGCCACTGCTGCTTCTCCGTTTTCGTTCTGTGCGCCATTTAGTCCTCATGGACCCTCCCTTGCTCACGCGGTCTCAAAATGAGTAAATAAACATAAAAAAAAAAAAAAAAAAAAAAAAAAAAAGGACTGTGCCGTAGTGGCACATTTTGGAGCAGCCTGCCCTTGTCCTCTGTGGAACACAGTATGTGCTCAATAAATATTTGTTCATTATTAAACAAATCAATAATAGGTAAAAAGTCTTTGGCATCATAGAACTTAGTCTCTCAGAATTAAACTGGTTTGGAACCTGGAGAATGGGAGGTACACGAGAGCGAGAAGCTCTTGAGGCTGTCCAATAAATAGTAATATAATGTGATGCACCCATGTAAAGTTTTCTAGTAACCACAGTAAAAAAAGACCGGTGAAACTAATTTCAGTAACATATTTTATTTAAACCAGTATACCCAAAATATTAACATCTAATAATATAAAAATTAACCAAATATCTTACAATATATTGTATTAGATATTACAAATATCTAATAATATAAAAATTAACCAAATATCTTACATTTTCATACTAAAATCTTTGAAAGCTGTATTCCTACTTATTGCACATCTCAATTCAGGTATATTTTCATTGAAAATACTTGATCTATACTGAGATTATACAAAATTTACAATGCTAAAAGTAGATTCACATATCCAAATATACTTTAAATATATCTAAAGGTTTTCCAATAACTGAATTATGTTTTAAAACTTAATTAAAATCAAATAAAATTAAGATTGCAGTTCCTTAGTTGCATAGCATATGCACTTGGTGGCTACTACAGCGGACAGTGAAGATCTCAATCAGAAAGTCTACTCATGATAGGCCAGGGGGTAAAGGAGAGGGTAGCACCACACGTAGGCCAGGGAGGGAGGTGTGCATTCTTAAATGCAGTGTAAGCTCTTTACGCAAGTCACACTGGAGGGCAGATTCCTCTGGTCCTCAACACTGAGGTATGGCTTTCTAAATAATTTTTTTTAATGTTTTTATTTATTTTTGAGACAGAGAAAGACAGAGCATGAGCGGGGAAGGGGCAGAGAGAGAGGGAGACACAATCCGAAGCAGGCTCCAGGCTCTGAGCTGTCAGCGCAGAGCCCGACGCGGGGCTCGAACTCACAGACTGTGAAATCGTGACCTGAGCCGAAGTCGGACGCTCAACCGACTGAGCCACCCAGGCGCCCCGAGGTATGGCTTTCTAAAGCAGACTAATTCTTTAGCATGATTGCTGTTTAGATTTTAGGTTCTGCGGGAATCATTTTTTAGGGATGGGAAAAGGGTCTAGCAATGCTGGTCACATGTACCATCTCTAAGTAGAATCTTACTGTGTCTGATTAAGAACAGTCCTGGAAATCAGATCATTTTCCTACAGATCAGCTGTTCTCAACTGGGGGCAATCTGACCCCTCAAGGGGGCATTTGGTCACCCACCTAAGTTTTTTTTTTTGCTTGTCACAAGTAGGGGGTGCTAGTAGCATCCTGTGGGTGGAAGCCAGGGAAAACCCTACAGTGCAGGGGACAGGGTACCACAGGGAACTGTCTTGCTGAAAATGTCAATACAAGCCTGAGAAACCTTGCTCTAGAGAATCTGGGTAAGAAAGACTGAGAACCTTAGTATAAGCAACTCTCTTGTGGGATCAGTAATGGGAGAGCAGCTTGTTTTGTGCAAGTATTTCAAACTTTCTAGTTGTGTTTTCATTATTGGACTTTCTGATTATAGATAATTTCATGCTCAGGAAGAGAATGGAGACCTGGTCGATAAATGGTATGCACTGTGCTCCTAAGACTCAATGTACCTTCGTATGGCTTGTATCGTACCACCCAGGCTCAAATGTGACCAATGCCAGTATTAGATTACTCGCCGCTCTCTTGTTCCTATCACCATCTCCTATTTGATATTTGTTCTTTTCCCTACACCTTTGCTTCTTTTTATTCTCTTCCTTCCATCCCTCTCCCTGATCTTATTTCTCCCTTTTCACTGATGCCCATCCATTCCTCCTGGAACCCCACCCCCCCTGCACCTGTCCATTTCCTCCCCTCAAAGCTGCTGGCTCCTCATTCAAAATCCCCAGTTCACCACCACCCCCATCTGTGGCTGAGAGAGCTGCACCCCCCCGCCCCGACCTCCGTTTAGGGACCTTGGACAATCACAGCTGTCTTGTCAGTTCACAAAAGCTTCAGACTACAATCCTCACCACTTTCAAAAAAAAACAAAACCCATAAACAAAATAAAATACAATCATTCTCTCTCGAAAAAGATGGGAGAAGCAACGCACATGCTTCTGAGGTAACCGAGAACCTGGGCTCCTCTCGATCAGGTGCTGTGCACGGAGGGTGGCGGGTGGCTCCACAGGGACCCAGTGGTTCTGATTAGTGTCTAGCAGATAACTTCTCTTCTGCTAACTTTGGGCTTGAACACAGCTCTTCTTCCAACTGGTTGCACCCTCACCATCTTTCTCTTCAGGCTTCCGCACACTTACTTGGACAATGCGTTTCTTCACGGTACCAGCAACTCAGATCTCCTCTAACCTCACGCTCCTGTGCCTTATGCCTGGGTTATCCCAGGGTCTGCTGGCCTTTCTTCTCTTGCTGCAGCACTCTAGGCTGTCTCTGGCCCCTTACATTTGTCTCTCCTGGACTCTTATGGTCCCTCTGTCAGTATCAGGTGGTGGACACTGCAGTGGCAATTTGGAATCAACACCAAACCTAGAAAAGGGTAGCATGGTGTCAGTGCTCCAAACTAGTCTTCACTCAGCCTTTAAAGGTATCCAACTCTAAGACTAGGACCATTCTTTGTACTAACAGGTATTCACAACTATGAGTAGAATGCTCTAGCATAGAGGATAAAGGAAAACCAGTCTGTCATGTCTTTACCAATTTTAAGAGCCCTAATGTTGTGGCAGCCAGGATCATCTTTCTTCCCACTGCAGAAGCCTCTCTAAATTCAAGGTCAGGATCTGCCGACAACTCCCGTGCATGTGTCTCAGCGAGGCAAAAGGTAAAGGGGGAAGCTTCACTCAGTAAGCATTTAACTTTATTTTCAAAATAAGACATTTTTAATACTAGAGATTTAATGCTTTACTTTTCTCTTAGGACCATTAAAAAATCTTTTGTTTCAAATGCCTAAAATATTGCCCAGATAATTATCATAAAAACAAGCAGGAGTGTGAAGCTTGAGGTCTTAAAATTTTCTACCAAGTATGTTCAAAAGACATAAAAGCCCAGTTTATCTTTATGGAGCTACAGGGAATGGCCTAAGATTCATCTCCCAGTGGGAGTAGAGACCCAAAACTGACTGTGGTGGTTTAACTAGTCGAGCACAATACAAAAGCAAGGATGTCTGACTATTGTCTTCAGGAAGAGATTCGGTCACTGCCTGGTTGTTCTGGGAAGGCTATTCCTAAACCCAGTGGGCATGGCAGTTGAATGGTGTAACTCTGAATGCGCTGGGCCTCTGGCCACAATTTGTCATGTCATTAAAATTCTCAAATTAGGGATGTAAAACTGTTCCAAGTACATGAACTGCTAATATATTTCCAAGCCAGAAAGAAAAAAATTGATTATAATTTAGCCTTTTAATTTAGATTAGGTTACTGTATTCATTTTAATAGTCTTCAATCCTCCAATTATAATATACTCTTTTGCTAAGGCTGAAAAGGTGCTATAAAGTTATTACTTTCTTAGGGTGTTTGCATTTTATCTGTTGCTATTGCAGCCTCCTCAGGTATCGCTTTTACTACCTTCCTGAACTCAGAATCACAGGACGTCAAAGCTGGAAGATACCTTACCAGTGATTGGTTAGGACAGCAATGTCCTTTAGAACTATCTGCAGATAAAAATGGCCTATATCTGTGTTGTCCAATCCAGGTGCTACTAGCCACACATGGCTGTTGAGTACTTAAAATGTCACTAACAACAGAATTTTCTATTTTATTTCAGTTAATTTAAGTTTATACAGCCATGTGTGGGTGACTGGCTACTATACTGGACAATACAGTTCTAGACCGATCCCTCCATGTCCTTCAGTTTACAGTGACGGGAGACTCAGGAGTGATTTATCCACATTATAGATCCCTAATACACCATCATCCCCCTCCTTCCCAATAGCTCCTATTCATCACTTAACTGCTTTCCTTTCCACTGGAATGTCTTCCTTAGCCTGCTATCTTTCCTGATGGTTTCCTCTTTTTCAGCAATGGCAAACAAATTCCACAAAATGATTGTACTCCCTACTTTAAGATAAAAATGAGATTAATATTTAGGCCATTCTAGCAGTAGTGATGGAAAACAAACAGTATTGTTTTAGTTATTAATTTCAAAAGCAGCTTTAACTTAACACAATATATCTGGTAGGTTTCTGCTATGTCATCTGCATGCTACGGAATGGGAAATGAAGGCAGAGAAAAATGTAAATGTTTAGGGGCACACAAGAGACTCAGTTGGTTGAGTGTGTGATTCTTGATTTTGGCTCAGGTCGTGATCTCATGGTTCAGGAGTTCGAGTCGTACGTCGGGCTCTGCACTGACAGCACAGAACCTGCTTGGGAGTCTCTCTCTCTGCCCCTTCACACTTGTGTGCGCCTGCTTGGGATCTCTGTTTCTCTCAAAGTAAATAAATAAACTTAAAAAGAAAGTGAATGTTTGCCCAAAGTTGTACACTGAACGGTCAAGTAACAAGGAGAGCTGAGAAGTAGCATTCGCTGCCTTTCCACCAAGAAAATGGCTATTTTGGGCTGCAAGTCAGCAGTATGTCAACAGACAAGGCTTTCTGAAATAACTCTTAACTCTTCCCAAGAAACTGAACTAATTTAGAAATAAAAGGAAACTTTCTTAGGTAGATTCTCTGGTGCCGGAGAAATGTTTAATGACTGAAGCTTTGCCTGCATTCAGGTTACTCAGCGTCTAAGGCGGATTCTCTGGGAAATAATGAGGCCTGAGGAGCTAAGAACGGTTCCTTCACCATCTTAGTAGAGCTTATTGGCTGTATGAATTCTCTGATGTCTGATAAGGGCCGAACTCACGCGGAAGGGCCTCCCGCACTCCTCACATTCATAGGGTTTTTCACCCGTGTGGATTCTCTGGTGCTGAATAAGACCTGTGCGCCCACTAAAATCTTTCCCGCATTCTTCACATTTATAAGGTTTCACTCCAGTGTGTACTCTGTGATGTCCGAGGAGATGGGAGCGCTGAATGAAGGCCTTCCCACATTCGTCGCACTTGTAGGGTTTCTCTCCAGTGTGAGTCCTCCTGTGTTTGCTGAGGTCTGAGCTGTGACTGAAACTCTTCCCACAGTCCTCGCACGTGTAGCGCCTTCTTTCCCTCTGCGGCCACTCCACTCTGCCCTTGCTTTCAGTAGCATCTCTGGGTTCAGGAGGGAGAGGAATGTCTTTGTTAAGTCCGTCATTTACCTTGCCAAGGAACTGTGTGTCCTTGGGCGTATCTTCCTTCTGGGACAACACTTCATTCTTAGTGCTGGTTTCATCACCTGTAACCAAACACAAAGGTGTCCTAATCTAAGTTTGAGAAAGAACACATGAACGCTCTAAATGTGTTATAAAAGTCACATACAATGGACAAACCAGAGATTTGGCACCATCAAATCATACCGACGATATAAGGAAGAAATTAAGAGGCGAGCGGGGAAGCCGGTGGCAGGGTTATTTGGGAAGATTAAGAAGAGAGAAGGCAGTGATGTGGATTGAAGGGTCACCTGGCAATCTCGTGCACAGGCAGAGTGCTGAGCGGTAAATGAGGACTACGGATATGCTGGGGATAACGAAGACAGACAGGGGGTCAGAGAACAGACGGGGAGAGAGCTGAGAGTGTGGGAGAAACACGTCAGGGCCTGAAACATAGGTGGTTAAGTGGGAGAAGACAGTGGGATTAGGGATCTGAACTGAATGTAGCGAGTAGGAACCATCAGAGAAAGGAACCGCATGAAGGATAATAATCAGTTAAAAGCAGGTTGAGAGCATGCAGGGCAGGATAAATAGAGGAAGTGACAATGGATGGTCTGGTGTGTGTCCACACTCTGATCTCCAGTGCCAGCCCTGAAACATGATTTGCATCAGAATCACATGGATGGCTTCTTAAACCAGAATACTAGGCTTCCCACTCAGCTTTGATAAAGCTGGCGTAGAGCTCAAAAATCTGCATTTCTAACAAGTTTCCTGGTGGGAGAGATACTACGGATTCAGGGACCACATCTTGAGAACCAATGGGGTAGGTATTTTTCAAGGTCGAACTCAAATACTCTCTCCTCCAGGAAGTCTTCCCTAAATCTCCCAAATTGGCTCTTTTCCCTCTTCCTGATCACTATGTCCTCAACCTCATGCTTTGCATACAATAGCACACAATAGCAAGTACTCAGTAAATATTTGAGTTGAACTTTGTAAGAAAATAGCTGTTTTGATGATTTGGAGGGGGTAGAAAGTGTCACCTATTCAGTCATGCTGTGACTACCATCTCAATGAACCTAGGAATCCTAACAGTGCAGCTGTCATTTAGTTAGTCCTCAGGGGCTCACTTGGCCTGAAGGAAGCAGCAGCAAGAGCTCCCAGGGCATCTCAGTGCCTGGGTTGGGCTGGAAACTCTGGCTCACGTGGCTCACTGATGCCAAGCCACAAAGCCCACTCTTCACTGTCCTCACCGTGTCCCCTTTGCTCCCAATCGTCCTCAGATCTGTTCCTCCTGAAAAATCAGTTTTTAAAACCAGGCAGTAGACTTTCTCAAAGTTTGGATATTTGCTCGAAGATGATACTGTTTTGGAATGTAAATGCCATGTTATCCTTGGCTAGAAATTACAAGGACTAAATTAGAGCCAGAAGATCAAGATTCCAGTCCTGGAACTGATCAATGTTTAAATTCTGGCAGGTGATAACTATTTTGGTTTCCTTCTCACCTCTGTGCCTTCTTTACCCATTGTTTGATCAGATGAGGGAAGATAGGATAAAGCATTTGTAAAAGTATAATGTGTGACAGAAGTATTGCTAGGTTAGCAGGGTAAGAGTGATCAAGCAAATCATGGAAATCAGAGACACCTCCTACCATGAAAAGAAGTATTCTGAAACATCAGCATCAGCCTCAACAGCTTCTTTACATATAGCTGTCACCAGGGGCTGGCTTTCCTGGGGCTTACTGATGAATATTAACAACAACAACAACAAAAGACACAGAGTTTGCCCTAAATGGTCAGTTCACCATCTTCAGTGTAATCTACCAGTCCTCAGGATAAGTCTCTCCCCCACAGCTTTGGGAGAAATCCAGAGAAAAATCTCATCAGGACTTCAAAGGTTTTGTTTTTTTTTTTAATACAAGGTCAGCTTTTTTTGGTCAGCAACTGAAATTATAATCCTCTCCCTTAGATCTGCAACTGAACAATATAAAGAATATCGTATGGACATTGTCAAATGTGAGCTTTTTCATCTCATGGACCTCAGTCTACTTCTTGGTCAGCTGGAATTCAGGGTCTTGTTTATGTATGTCTTCTAAGTGCTAGTCTCAGGCTAATACGATTCCAAGAGACCTTTTTTCAGAACGGACAAAATGAAAAATACTGGGTTCTGACATCTGCCAGGGCTGTCCTTCCAATGTTATTTTGGCATGTGTAATACCTAGAGTCCCTATCAGTTACAATTTGAGATTCACCCAGCCCTGCTGGTCACTGAGAGGAGATGTCCACAAAGCTCATTTGATCACCATGCGTACAGCTTGCTTGACAGTCTGGGGAGAAAGAACAAGGTTAAATGCTGAGTGAAACTGGAACAAACTGTCATTTCTTGCTAATGGAGAGTCAGTGCTGTAAGTTAATAGCATGCATAGTACTTCAAAATGAAATATTTTAAAAATGTGTTACAAAGAGGGGCACCTGGGTGGCTCAGTCGGTTAAGTGTCCCACTTCAGCTCAGGTCACGATCTCACAGTTCATGGGTTCGAGCCCCGCATGGGGCTCTGTGCTGACAGCTTGGAGCCTGGAGCCTGCTTTGGATTCTGTGTCTCCCTCTCTGTCGACCCCTCTCCTGCTCATGCTCTGTTTCTCTCAAAAATAAATAAACATTAAAAAAAAGTCTCTCTGTTTAACAATAACTTATTTTTAAAAGATAGTGGCTTTTGGGTATGTTATTGTGATGACTTTTAACAACCATTCTGGACCAGCAGACAGGAGGCCCAGCGTCTGACTATAATCTCAGCTCTGCCTATCTCTGGAGACTCAGACAAGTCACAACCACTGTGGTGTATTTCTTCACCAGTAAAATGAAGATCTGGACCAGATGTTACATGCTTTTAATAAAAAGTTGAAAGACATGTCTTAAAATGTATTATGATTTCTGCAGGGTTTTTTTTGTTTTGTTTTGTTGGGTTTTGTTAGTTTTTTGCTTCTCAGTTTTGGGGAGTGTGGTGGTGGGGACACAGATAAAAACTGTATATGGCCCTTGGTGCTGTATGTTAGAAAAACAGTCCTACTTACACTGTTCAGTGCAGACAAATAGGATGCTGTAAGAATTCTCAGACCTCATAGAATAGCTAGATTTCATAAAGCACCTTTCAGTAGATTATATTAAGGGAAGACAATTTCTATTTTCCCTTGACAAGTTATTTTGATAGTAGCACGTATGTAAGCCTCTACAATTTTAGGTTTCGGAACTGTATTTTTCTGAATTTATAACACGTAGAGTGAAAGCAGTCCAGAGATATCATTAAAAAAACAAAGAAAGACCGACCATCTAGAACTTAAAGTTTTGCAGACTATCCATCATAAGCAATAATTCTGTGTTCCATACTGAGAATTTAGCATGTTGACATGTTAAAATATTCTTGTGACCTATCTGTTAAATTTGTTTTGAAGATTTTAAAAAATGTTTTTTAATTTATTTTGAGAGAGAGAGAGAGGGAGGGAGGGAGGGAGAAAGGAGTGGGGGAGGGGCAGAGAGAGACGGAGAGAATCCCAAGCAGGCTCCTTGCTGTCAGTGCAGAGCCCAACACGGGGCTCAATCTCACCATGAGATCCTGACCTGAGCTGAAGTTGGATGCTTAACTGACTGAGCCACCCAGGCACACCAGTTCTCCCCCCCCCCCTAATTTATTTATTTATTTAGGGGGAGAGAGAGAGGGAATCCCAAGCATGATCCATGCTGTCAGTTCAGAGCCTGACTCGGGCCTTGATCCCATGAGCTGTGAAAGCTTGACCTGAGATGAAATCCAGAGTCAGGAGCTTAACCCACAGAGCCACCCAGGTGCCCTCTTATCAGTTCGTATCTTGTGTCTCAGCACTGGCTACAGCTGGCTGAAGCTCCTGTTGTCCAGTGACGCCACCCTCTTCCGTGTCTCTTACTTTTCTGACAGTCCCTGATCTGTCTCCTTTACAGAATCCTCTTCCTCCACCCCAAATTCACACGGTGGCATGCCTCAAAAATTTACATGTGCCTCTCTTCTCTTCACTTGGTACGTTCTTCTTGGTCAATTTCATCTACAGCCATGTCTTCTATCATCTACTCAGGGGCAATTCCCAAATCTCTTTTCTCCTCCCACATCTTCCTCCTGTATCTAGAATCATATTTTTTTTTTTTAATTTTTTTTTCAACGTTTATTTATTTTTGGGACAGAGAGAGACAGAGCATTAACGGGGGAGGGGCAGAGAGAGAGGGAGACACAGAATTGGAAACAGGCTCCAGGCTCTGAGCCATCAGCCCAGAGCCTGACGCGGGGCTCGAACTCACGGACCGCGAGATCGTGACCTGGCTGAAGTCGGACGCTTAACCGACTGCGCCACCCAGGTGCCCCTAGAATCATATTTTAAATTGTACTGCCTACAGAATTGTATTTGGATGTTTCAGAGACAGCAAACTCGTATGTATAAAAACCGAACCTACTCTAAATCTTCACACATAGATACATCCACCTTCTGATTTTTCTCTCACTCACTGACACCATTATCTGCCAGCTGCCCAAGTCGCAAACTTTGGTTTTATTACAACAGTCCCCCACCACCAATATCCAGTCAGATATGTTCACTAATAAATGAATAATATGGATCTCTTGAATTTCCTCCTTCCTCTCTCCAGCCTTAGTCTACCATGCTCTATATCTGAAAGTGGTCCCTTCACCCTGCCCTGTGTTTATATCTTTTCTCCTTACTATAGTTGTGTGCTCATTCACTTACAGACTTTGGAAAATAGAGAAGAATATGTCACTTGTGATTTCATTAGCTTCAAATAATCTTTGACTACATTTGGAGGTATCATTCCAATGTTTTCCTTTGTAACTTTAAAAAAAAGTTGGGGCGCCTGGGTGGCACAGTCGGTTAAGCATCCGACTTCAGCCAGGTCACGATCTCGCGGTCCGTGAGTTCGAGCCCCACGTCGGGCTCTGGGCTGATGGCTCAGAGCCTGGAGCCTGTTTCCGATTCTGTGTCTCCCTCTCTCTCTGCCCCTCCCCCATTCATGCTCTGTCTCTCTCTGTCCCAAAAATAAATAAACGTTGAAAAAAAAAATTTAAAAAAAAAATTATAAAAAAAAAAAAAGTAGAATCACTGATAGTGATTTTTAAAAACTCAAATCTGGGCCGCCTGGGTGGCTCAGCTGGTTAAGCATCCGACTTCAGCTCAGGTCATGATCTCACGGTTTGTGAGTCTGAGCCCCGCATCAGGCTCTGTGCTGACAGCTTGGAGCCTGGAGCCTGCCTCGGATTCTGTGTCTCCTCTCTCTGCCCCTCCCCAACTGGTGCTCTGTCTCTCTAGGTCTCTCAAAAAATAAATAAATGTAAAAAAAATTAAAAATAAATAAATAAATAAAAACTCAAATCTGTGTCACCCACTTCTCTATTTAATGTAACAGACCTCCATCTCTGATAGGATGAAGTTCTGTTCCTCAGCATGGTATCCAGGAACTTTCACCACTGGCCTTGCATTTTTCCCTTCTACAAAATTCTCTTCATCAAAATCAAAAACACTTCACAGCAACTGTTGTTCTTAGAATGCTGCTTTCATGCTGCTTCCCCACCCCCCACACTGTTCTCTCTGCCTGGGATGCTTCCCTTCCCACCCATGTGACCATCTCAGCTCAAGCAAACCCACTCTGATACTCCTGCAGGCCAACCACAGGGACAGCTGTCCTGTTTTGGGCAGGTTATAGCATAATTGCTCACTTCTCTGTTTCTTGAAGAGGAGTCTCACCCTTGTATTCCTAACATCTAGCATGGCCCCTGGCATATCGCAGCTGCTCAACAACGTTTATAAAAGAAGAATGAACAGAAGAGGAAGTCTCGGTCTCACCTTCAAAGCTAACCAATATCCAACACTACACTCGAAAGCACTAAGAGACTCTTTTAAGTTATACATAATTGAATGCCATCTTTCCAGGTATCAGCTAGAAAGATCTTCACTTAAAATCATTTTTCAGATTAGACAAATCACCTGGCAGGGAGCCTAGAGAATGAAAAAACCATACTGGTAACATTTATAGCAGCGAGAATGAATCCATAACAGACTGGAGTATAAATACTGCGCCAGGTGGGAAGAGCCTCTTGAGAAAGGACAGACAGCATTGAGAAAAAAACAAAAAAACAAAAAAACAACTCCAGTGTTTGGGCAAAACTGGGATGTAAAGTTTGTTTACTTTTGGGTGCCAGGGAGGCTCAGTCGGTTGAGCGTCTTTTTTTTTTAAATTAAAAATTTTTTTTTTAACGTTTATTTATTTTAGACACAGAGAGACAGAGCATGAACGGGGGGAGGGTCAGAGAGAGAGGGAGACACAAAATCAGAAGCAGGCTCCAGGTTCTGAGCTGTCAGCACAGAGCCCGATATGGGGCTTGAGCTCACGGACCGGGAGATCACGACCTGAGCCAAAGTCGGACGCTTAACCAACTGAGCCACCCAGGCACCCGGAGCGTCTGACTCTTGATTTCAGCTCAGGTCATGATCTCACGGTCCCTGGGTCTGAGCCGCACATTGGGCTCCATGCTGACAGTGCAGATCCTGCTTGGGATTCTGTCTCCTTCTCTCTCTGCTCCTCCCCCACTTGCTCATGCTCCCTCTCTCAAAATGAATAAATGAACTTAAAAAAAAAAAAAAAGTAATTAAGGGGCACCTGGGTGGCTCAGTCGGTTGAGCGTCTGACTTTGGCTCAGGTCATGATCTCGCGGTCCGTGAGTTCGAGCCCCGCGTCGGGCTCTGTGCTGACGGCTCGGAGCCTGGAGCCTGCTTCGAATTCTGTGTCTGCCTCTCTCTCAGCCCCTCCCCCACTCATGCTCTGTCTCTGTCAAAAATAAATAAAAACATTAAAAATAAACATAGGAGGAAGAGATGCCAATAGTACACATGTACACAGAAAAGGCCACGTAAAGACACAGCAAGTCTGAGTCAAGGAGGGAGGCCTCACCAGAAACCAGGCCCGCTGACACCTTGATCTTGGACTTCCAGAAAGGTGAGAAAATAAGTTTCTGTGTTTAAGTCACACAGAAATGGTGGTATTCTGTTTCAGGAGCCCTACTAGACTAATACAGAGTGTCATACAAATTCTCCTGCTCAAAATGTAAATTTAAGAGAATTCAGAACTAGAATAACAACAGATATTTAACATAATATTTATTATTAAAGCGTTTGTTTATTTTAAGAGAGAGAGAGAGAGAGAGCGCGAGCGAGCATGAGCAGGGGACAGGGGCAGAGAGAGAGAATCCCAAACAGGCTCTGAGCCCTGAGCAGTGCTTGATCCCATGAACTATGACATCATGACCTGAGCTAAAATCAAGAGTTGGACGCTTAACTGACCTAGCCACCCAGATGCCCCAGAAATGTAAGGTGTTATTAACTTGAATGAGTATTTAAATTCCATCCCCCATCCACTGGGCCAAGTAGCAGCTTTTAAGTCTAATGAAAAAGTAAATTTTCATAATTCTTTCCACGATAAGGCAACACTAGGAAGGGAGGTAAAATCTTCCAGAGTGAGGTGGAGGATAAACAGGAAAACTCAAAAAGGAGAAGATCAGAGTGAGAAAGTTCCTGTCCAACACAAGGAACCACATCTTCCCTCACACACATAAAGTCTTGCTCCTTACCATTCCTCTGGGGATCCCCAGATTCCTGCTCCTCATGGATCTTCTCGGGATGGAGCCGGACAGTCAGTGACTCATGGGGCCTTCCCAAGGGGGCCAACTTGTCCAAGAGCCTGTCCAGTCTTTCTGAATTGGCTGGGACCTGGAGACAATGAAACATTGACTGGGCTGGTAAAAGGCAGATTTTGTGAAAGAACTTAAAGACCTTTAGAGAAAAGATCAAAAGAAGCATTTGCCAGGGACAGGAACACAAAAGGGAAAAATTCTCATTCAATTGCAAATGGCAACAAATGACTAATCTCTGTACTTCAGGCCACTGGAGAGGGAAATTCTCACAAGGACCCGCAGAAGTGCAGGATCACAATCTCGGGATTTGGAAAGAATCTTAAAAATTATCTAGCCCAACTTCCACCGAACAGGGGCACTTCTCTAACTCCTTTGTCCAATAGGATAGCCACAAACACAACGTGCTTACTGAGCACTTGAAATGTAGTTAGCAGGAACTGAGATATGCAAAGGGTAAAATACACAATGAATTTTGAAAGTAATACAAAAAAGAATGTAAAATAGCTCATTTTTTTTTTCAATGTTTTTTATTTATTTTTGGGACAGAGAGAGACAGAGCATGAACGGGGGAGGGTCAGAGAGAGAGGGAGACACAGAATCGGAAACAGGCTCCAGGCTCCGAGCCATCAGCCCAGAGCCTGACGCGGGGCTCGAACTCACAGACCGCAAGATCATGACCTGGCTGAAGTCGGACGCTTAACCGACTGCGCCACCCAGACGCCCCATAAAATAGCTCATTTTTTATAGTATCTACATGATTACTTTGGGATAAGTATATATATTATTAAATATAAGATTACATATATGTAAAAGTGTATATATGTGTGTGTATACATACACACACACACACATATATATATACATATGTATACACACACACACACATATATATATACACAGTTATTTAGTATTTATTTTTGAGAAAGAGACAGAGTGTGAGCCGGGGAGGGGAAGAGAGACGGAGACAGAATCTGAAGCAGGCTCCGATGCTCTAAGTCACCAACCAGGTTATTATGACCTGAGCCAAAGTCGGATGCTTAACTGACTGAGCCACCCGGTGTCCCGCTTTGGGTTAAATATATTTAATTTCACTTGGTTTCATTTTTTAAAATGTAGCTACTAGAAAATAACTACACATGTGGCTCACAGTATAATTCTATTGGACAGTGCTGTTCTGTAACATTCTTGACATCTACTTGAACCCCCCTTAACTATTTTCCTATGAAAAGAGAGGGTTTTCTCATTAAAAAAAAAAATTTATTACCAGGTAGCCCATTTCTTAATAGTTAGCTGTGGATTTTGGAGACTTCTTTACCTCTGATACCTATTTGCCTTTCAAACTGATTCGGAATCCGTCCCCAGCGTCTTTACTGAACTACACTTGAGTTATTCGACATGGGCAGCCAGGTCCCTCCCTAAGCCTTGTTCTCCTCTAGGATAACGTATGCAATACCTTCAGGTGTCCTTTCCCATGCCTTTTCTGCTTTGGCTCGGTCCATACACCCTCATCTCTCACAGCCTGGGCACTGTCCCCTTCCCACCTGCTTCTGAGGCTCATCCAGCTCTCTCTCCAGGTCCTCCAGCACGCTCACCGCCTCCTCCCCAGTGTTTGGATGGTGCGCCTGCACCCACTGCTGCAGGTCCCTGGGAAGAATGCTCAGGAACTGCTCCAGCACCAGCAGGTCTAAAATCTGCTCCTTGGTGTGGCACTCCGGCCTCAGCCACCGGCGGCACAGCTCCCACAGCCGGGTGAGAGCCTCCCTGGGCCCGGGTGCATCCCGATAGCAGAGCCTCCTGAAGTGCTGCCGGAACACTTCCCTCTTGCGGGGGCTGTAGTTTTGTGGGCCGGGGTCCCGTCCCCGGTAACGGTCTTCCGCCTTCACTACCCCAAGTCCTCTTTGTCCCTCGGGTTCCAGGGCTGCGGCCATTCTGGGCTGTGCTGGAGGATAATCGTCTCTGGGGCGGATTCAAGGCCGGTCTCTGGGAAGCTTGTTTCGGAGAGAAAGTTGGAGGCGGAGAAACGACGGAAGGTGCAGCGAGCGCAAAGCCACGCTACCCCGGGCGGCCGGCGCCCTCGAAGGCTGCGCGGACGCGCACCGAGCGGGGCTGTCCTCCCTCCGGGGCTCCGGGGCAGCGGACGCTGCTTACGCAGCCCGGAGCCACAGGTGCTCACCTGCACGAAGGTCGCGCTGCTCACCGGGTTGCATACAGGTTACCCGGGAGCACGCACGGCGGCTGCACAGGCCGCCGCGAAACACACGCCGCTCGGGGCTCCGCGGCTGTGGGGACCCGCCCGCCCCCGGCCCCTTCCCCGCACAGGACCCAGGAGCCAGGGCGGACTCACCTCGCCCGCGCACACGCACAGGGACCACCACCGCGATCTCCCGGCGGCCCGGAACAAAGGCTGGAACCCGGCCGGCCAATGGCGTCGGCCACGGGCACTTCCGGCCGCTCTAGGCAGCCGTGCCTCTGTGGCGGCGGCCGCACCTCCCTGCCCGCCTTCCGGGAGGACCTGGCGGACCAGCGGGCCCTGGGAGGGGCCCGCGGCGCGTCGTGCCAGTGCTTTTTAGGTTCACTTATTAAATACGTGGTATGAAAAAACAATGCATTCACATCGTTCAGTATTTAAGAAGAGTGTTCTCCAGCATTTAGTTTGACAGTGTTTTTCGGGACACGCGCACGGGTGGGTAGACGCATTCGGCAGGTGCATGTTCCCCTCGCTTGTCTCCTACCAACTAATACTGGAGATTGTTCATAAAGGGCTTCCTGCAGCCTCCGGCTTGCTTTTTTCTTTTCCTTTCCTTTCCTTTCCTTTCCTTTCCTTTCCTTTCCTTTCTTTTTTCTTTTCTTTTCTTTTCTTCTTTTCTTTTCCTCCTCTATTTAAGCAATTGCATTGTACTCAATTGGTCGTATGTGCCGTCGTTTATTAATAATTACCCCGTTGATAGTCATGTAGGTTGTTTCCAATCTTTTACAAACACTGCTGCAATAAGTTACTGTAAACATACTTCTGTCTCATGTGTAAGGTTATTTCCATAGTATATATTCCTAGAAGTAGAATTAGTGGAGTATAGAGGAAGGGTATTCGTACTTTTGTAACTGGTAACATTACCAGTCATGAAACCTACTAGAGATGTTCTGGTTTACCTATATTTGGCCATATAATCTTGTAAAATATTTCGATGTTTGCTAATCTCTTGGGTTAGAAATGCATCGTTGTTGGTCCCCCCCCCCCCCCCCACCTTTCCCTTTCTTATACAAACCCTGATTATTCACCTACTATGCCTGGCACTGTTCTGGAAGCTGTAACTATAACAGAAGATAAGGCCCTTGCCTTCATGGATTTTATAATTTAGTGTGTGTGTGCTTGTACATATGAGGTAGGGAGGCAGGCAATAAAAAAAATGAGAAAAACGTATAGTGTATTAGATGGTGGATGTTACTGCCAAGCAGAAAATAAAGGAAATATGAAGTTTGGAGGGAGAAACAAGTAATGCAATTTTAAGTAGGGTGGACATGGAGGACCTCACTAGTACATTGGCATTTAAGCAAAGATTGAGGGAGATGGGTGAGTGTGTCATCAGGGTAAATTTGTTTCAGGGAGAGGATAGCAAATGCTCAGGCTGGAGTGGAGTGTGTTTGAAATATTCTAGGCACAGGGAGGAGGCTTATGTGTCCAAAACTAAGGGAAGAAAAGGGTGTTGGGAGTAGAGAGAGGGAGAGAAATGAGGGTCTTGGGTGAGTTCAAGGATCTTGGTTTTTATTCTTGGGAAGCCATTCAGAATTTCTGAGAAGAGGAGTAACATGTTCAGATGCAGTTACTGAAAAGACTACCCTGTTAAAAATAAACTTGTAAGTGAAGGGGATTGCACAAGGGCAGAAGCAGGGAGATCGGTTCAGAAGCTATTACTACCTTGGAGTGGGGATGGTTCTGAGCATGGCATAAAACCCTAAAGACATATAACTGAAAACTCATAAAGGAAAAGACGAATGTAACTGGCGATGTTAAAATTTGCAATTAAAAAATCAAGAAAATAAAAACTAAGCCAGAGTAACATATGCCAGCCATCTAAAAGACACAGGACTGATTTTCCTAAAACACACAGACCTCTTACATACACACACACACACACACACACACACACACACACACACACAGAAAAGAAAAATATCAACAAGCCAATAGAAAAATTGGCAAACTTAAGTAGACATTTATAGAACACAAATATTAATAGACAATATGAAAAGGAGCTCAAGTTCACAAAGAATTTAAAACAATAACAAACTTTTCTTAAATTGTTCAAATTACTAAAGACAGAAAGATTAGTCATATTCAGTATTGGAAAGTATGTGAAAATATAGGCATTCTTACTTTGTATATTTTTGGAAAGCAAGACTTTTTAAAATTACTATGTCCATACCTCCTGATGCAGCAACTGAGTTTCTTGGAATTATTCATGTAGAAATATTTACACAAATGTTCAAATATACACTAAGAAAAATTGTTTATTTGAAGTGGGAAACCCAAATGTCCACACTTGGGAATTTAAATTTTTATATGCCCAATCTTTTTAAAGGCTAAAAACTCAAAGATACCAAAGGCATATTGAGTAAAAAAAGTAAGTTACAAAACAGTATATAATACTATTTTTACAGAATAATTGTGTTCTCAGTGATTATCACTTCAGGTAAACTTACAGGGAACCTGATTTTATACATTATATATTTCTGTAAAACATAACTTTTTTATTAAAAAAAATTTTTAAATTATATTTTATTAAACATTTTTTAATGTTTATTTTTGAGAGAATGAGAGAGACAGCGTGAGCAAGGGAGGGGCAGAGAGAGAGGGAGACACAGAATCCGAAGCAGGGTCCAGGCTCTGAGCTGTCAGCACAGGACTCGGATTCGTGAACTGGGAGATCATGACCTGAGCTGAAGTCAGAGGCTTAACTGACTGAGCCACCCAGGTGCCCCAAAATGTAACATTTTAACAAAAGATTTTATTTTTAAGTAATCTCTACACCCAACATGGAGCTTGAACTCATGACCCTGAGATCAAGAGTTGTAGCTCCACCAACAAAGCCAGGCAGGCATCCCTGTAAACTGTAACTTTCTACACAAACTTACTACTGCTGGCATAACCAGGTAAGAACTATTTTAAAACATCATTCGTTCTTCACAACCTACAACTTTCCTGTTTGGGGAATGTCACCGATATCCCTTTTCTCTATGAAATTCTTTGGCTGGCAGGTCATCTGGTAAAAGGGTGTAATTCCTTTAAGATGAAGAACAGAGCCGGGGTGCCTAGTTGGCGCAGTCGGTTAAGCGTCTGACTTCAGCTCAGGTCACGATCTCGAGGTCTGGGAGTTTGAGCCCCGCGTCGGGCTCTGGGCTGATGGCTCAGAGCCTGGAGCCTGTTTCCGATTCTGTGTCTCCCTCTCTCTCTGCCCCTCCCCCGTTCATGCTCTGTCTCTCTCTGTCCCAAAAATAAATAAACGTTGAAAAAAAAATTTTTTTTAATAAAATAAAAAGATGAAGAACAGAGCCAATTTCCCTTTGCTTTGAAGGCAGATACAAGTGATGAAATACACTAGGGTGGGACATTTAGGAGATGCAGAAATGAGCAAATTCAAACTACAGAGGAAGCTCCACTATCCCCTGCTGCTCCCTTCAGTGAGTTTCTCCCTCCTTATCTAATGTATCAAATTCTCTCACTGGGTTCCAAACACAAACCCTGCTTCAGGTCCTGAACTTTTTTTTTTTAAACTTCTACCTTCCAAATTTACCACCGCACCTCCCCCATCCCCGGAAAAAAAAAACACCTCACAAAAACACTAGTAGATGGTTTTTTAAAAAATATTTTATTATTTAATTAAATGTTTTTATTTAGTTTTGAGAGAAACAGAGAAAGCGAGCAGGGAGGGGCAGGGAGACAGAGGATCCGAAGCTGGCTCTGAGCTGACGGGAGAGAGCCCAATGCAGGGCTGGAACCCACGAATGGTGAGATCATGACCTGAGACAAAGTTGGATGCTTAACAACTGTGCCACCCAGGTGCCCCACAAATACACTATTTCAAAATAACAGTATTTTATGGGTGTATATTTTCACTTGCTTTCATTATTTAAAAAGGGAGAAAATAAATGAACAAAATGATGTGGTAAAGAAAGAATTCTTGAGACATCTTCTGCACAAACAGGTGGTTTTATTATAGCACGGGCACTGGACCTGTGGGCAGGAAGAGCCACCCGGGGATTGTGAAGACAGATTGATTATCTACTTGGGAGTTCGGGGAGGTAAAGACAAAGGAAGTTTCCAAAGGGATTTTCATATGTTAAAGAAGACTCAAAGGATCCAGCAGGTCAAGTTTTTCCCTCTAGTGAGAGGCATTAACATTGAAACAGTAGGGAGTTCCTGGAGAAATGTTACACCCTGCCTGCCTCAACTATTTGTCAATGGCTGCAGGCTGTAAGGAAATTTAATTTTATCTACGTTTCCTTTTTTGCCTTTGTTCCTCACATCACTGAGCATTCAAGGAATTAGAAAAAGAAACCCCCAAGTAAAAGTTTAGAAAAATAAAAAGAATTAGAAAATAGAAAAAGTGACATTAATAGATCCAAAAATGAACTATTTGTAAGCAAGCCCATTAAAAACAAAAAACCTACAGTAAATCCAATTGAGAGAAAAAATTTAAAAATTGTAAATGACAAATAGCAGATGAAGAAGAAAGTATGCTATCAAAATTTTAAAAATCTTAATGATGGGGATTTTCTGGGAAAGAACCTTTAGTTCCAAAATTTATTCAAGAAGAAAAATCAGGGTGCCTGGGTAGCTGCTAGTTAAGCATCCGACTCTTGATTTCGACTCCGGTCATGATCTCACAGTTCTTGAGTTCAAGCCCTGAATCAGGCTCTGTGCTGACAGTGTGGAGCCTGCTTGGCATTCTCAGTCTCTCTCTGCCCCTCCCCCACTCATGTGCACGGCTCTCTCTCTCTCTCTCAAAATAAATAAACTTAAAAAAGTAGTGGAAAAATCTAGGAGCACCTTGTTGGCTCAGTCAGTGGAGCATATGACTCTTGATCTCAGCGATGCAGTTTTGAGCCCCACGGTGGGTGTAGGGATTACTTAAAAAAAAAAAAAAAGTAGAAAAACCTAAATAAACCAATCCTAAAGGAAATAATTGAAAAAGCTACCAAAGAATCATCTCCAGAAAGGCTCAATTCTGTAATATTTTAATTTTTAAAACGTATTTACCACATGTGTATGATGAATTCTAATGTTTTCACCTGGAATATACAGAGTAGAAAGGTGAGAATCACTCCCTTTTCATAACGTAAATACACTGTTGATATTTTGTTATTTCCAATTTTTAATATTTTAAGACTGTTTTACATATTATATTTTAAAAATACTTGTATAGGCTGTTTAACATTTAAACATAATAAAAACTTTTCATTTTATTATAAGCCCTTCGTAAGAATAAATCATATCTACATACTGTTTAAGACAATAAATTGTACCTTACAGAAGAGTTGGGATGCTGACATGAGATACAGGATGCTGGATACAACTGGTGTTCCAAAAAATAACAGCCATGATTGTCACAGTTTGCAAAGGACTTTTCATTTTGCCACATCATTCATTTAGTATAAAATGGGTACTGCTATCTCACAACGCACTTTTTCCTTTTTAGGAGGAATGGGCAAATCACCCGCTTCCCAGGGAGGCCAAGAATGTCTTCCTTCTCCTGGGGAGAGTCCTTCTGCTTGGCTGGCTTTGCTAAGAAGCCGTAGAACATGGCTTTTCCATAGGACACAGGGGTCCTGTGTCCCATCACCCAGAGGCCCACACAGGGCCCGGGTCGTGGTACAAACCGCAGTGAGCTGAGATTGGGTACGGGTCTTTCATTATCAGGGATTTGACCTCCAAGGCATAGAAATGAAGGGTGGATTAATACTGAGGGCTTCAGCCTCCAGGTCTTCCACGTTTTCACTGCCTTTGCTTCCACTTCCTGTTTGCGGTTGGTTTTTCTTGTGTCTCTCACCTTTCTCTTTTCCTGTTCATCCCTGACCCTCCCTTATTCGTAGCTTTTTCTTCCCACTCTCCCATTTGGGCCTCATCCTCTCCCCACTCTCGCATTTGGGCCTCATTCCACGGCCTTGCCGCCCCTGTGGCTTCAGATCTTGCGCTTCTCTCCCTCAGCTGCACCTCTGCTTTGGGCCCTGAGCCTGTTCACTCCAACATTAGTGTTGATCCCATCAGCATGCTGTTTTCATCTCACAGGAAGAACTAGTCTCCACAGGTCTGGCTAGAAGCCATCACAGTTGACTTTCAATAAGTACCTGTACATTCTATCTAAGGAAAATTTTACCGTGGCTTTCCTCTACCTTCAGGTGCTCAAGTATACATTTTTAAATTTATTTATTTAGGTAGGCTTCATGCCCAGCGCAGTGCCCAAGAAGGGGCTTGAACTCCCTCCCCTGAGATCAAGACCTGATCAGAGATCAGGAGTCAGATGTCTAACTAAGCCACCCAGGTGCTCCTTAAATCTTTTATAGTAAATCTTCAAGCTTTTGTTAGCAGAAAGCCTTTTCTTCAGAGAAAATCTTCTTGGGGGCCAGCGCCTAAAGCTAAAGTGCAGTGTTTTGGTGGCAAGGTGGTCCTGAGAAGCCCGGAGAGCAGGGCAGGGCTCACACAGGTAAGGGGAGCAGGGGGTGGTCAGGGAGCACAGGTCGCTGTGTGGTAGTGGACTGTGTCCATCCGCAGTGGGTGATAATCTGCTCCGGTCAACTCCTGCCTCGTGGGAAGGTGGCATCTAGTATTGCCACATCATGCGTTTTTGTAAGAGAATCTGGAAAGTCAGATTCGATGTGAAATCTCCAGATTTTTAAAAGTTGAAATAATTTCATGTTATCACAAAACATACTATGTGGGAAAAACGCACATGCAGGCCAAATACATCGCCCTGGCCTGTTTGACATCTCTGGTGGAAGATGAAAGGTCACCGGATGTGTGTGATCAACCCTCCTGCTCCATCCCATGGAACCTTCCTACCCACCCAAATGTTTATCCCAAATTACAAAGTGGTTTTTGTATTTATGTTTTTAGTGTAGACAACCGAGAGGCTGAGGTCTTTTATCAAGCTAACCAAAAATTCAGGATTTTTAAAAATGTAAATCAAGTAACTCTCAACTCACACTTCAGATAAGATCATCACTCCGACTCCAAAGAAAATAGGGAGGAAAGGAGGCAGGGGAGGGAATAGCAGCATCTCTACCACCCTGGGGACATATCTAACGGATTACAGAGATCTCCTGAGCCCCTGCTTCGAGGAGGAAAGTCTGAGGCTGTGGAACGAGCCCCTCCAAGGTCCCAGGTCATCAGACGACATGCTTGTTTGGCAAGCTGTCAGGTGATTGCCTCTTTCAGCCTCCAGAAGTATTTTCAGATGACAGCGGAAACAGCAATAGTGATCACAGAATTCCCTACTTCTCCATCACGGAGACGCCCCTGTCTGACGTTCTGCAGGAAAGTGCGGATGGATAATTCTGCACCATTGCTGACATCACCAGGGCTTCTCTACAATGTGGATTCGCTGATGTACCAGGAGGTGCGAGCTCCGCCGGAAAGCTTTCCCACACACGTCACACTCATAGGGCTTCTCCCCAGTGTGGATCCTTCGATGTCCCAGAAGATGGGAGCTATAACTGAACGCCTTCCCGCACACGTCACACTCATAGGGCCTCTCTCCACTGTGGATTCGCTGGTGCCCAACCAGGGCTGAGCTGTGACTGAAGGCCTTTCCACACTCATCACATTCATACGGCTTCTCCCCACTGTGGATCCTGTGGTGATGGAAGAGGCCTGAGCTCTGGCTGAAGCTTTTCCCACACTCGCTGCACTGGTACGGCTTCTCCCCAGTGTGCACGCGCTGGTGCTGAATCAGGTGCGAGCTCAGACAGAAAGCCTTTCCACAGACGTGACACTGGTAGGGCTTCTCTCCCGTGTGGGTCCTCTGGTGCCGAACGAGGCCGGAGCTGTAGTGAAAGGCTTTCCCACACTCACCGCACTGGAAAGGTTTTTCTCCAGTGTGGGTCCTTTGATGCTGAACAAGGTGTGAACTGTAATAAAAGGCTTTTCCACACTCATCACACTGATACGGTTTTAATCGGTTATGTATTCTCTGATGGTCAATAAGTTGGGAACTCTGGATGAAGGTTTTGCCGCACACGTTACATGAATAGGGTCTGTCTCCAGTGTGGATTCTCTTATGTCTAATGAGGCTTGAGTTTTGAGTGAATCTTCTCCCACACTCGTCACACTTATATCTTCTCTCGGTTGAAGAATTTCTCTGATATCTCTTTGGCTGTCCTTCATGTTCTTGGGTTTCTTCACAATGAGGGACTTTTCCGTTGATTTGGCCGGGTGACTTTTTTGGAGACTCTGTATCTACGGTAACCTCCTGCTTTTGAATCGATTCTCCTTTCTCAATTCCGATTACGTCATCTGAAACAAAAGGAGAGATTTCAAACATCACTGAAACATACAGGAAGTAAAATTAAACACATCTACTACAAGTACACAGCTTAACTCTACCAACACAATTGTTCCACACCATGTGAGGAAGACAGTGGGGGAAGGCAAAGGAAGAGGGACCAGCAGTGGCTGCACTGGCCAGGCATGGCTTGTGGAGACGGAGATGGTCAGTGGGGCGTAAGTCAACAACAGGAGAGGATCTGAGAGGACAGGGGGTTCCGAGGGAAGGCCAAAGTGGGGTCGAGATGGACGAAGGCACAGGGCTGTGAGAGGAGGAAAGCTGCCAGGGGGCCGGTGCTGATGTGGAGCTGAGAAGCAGCTCCATGCAGGGGGCCCTGAAGACCCCTGGAGTACTGAAAAATGAGGGGTCAGAGCACAGAAAAGTATCCTATTTCCAAATACGCAGAACAAGCATGTCTGGACATATGGGGCACAACAGGATATTATCATGTGGGGACAGACAGAAACTGATGTGGCCCCAAAGACATGACTACTCTTCTTGCAAAGAAAAACCTGGGAGTCTGCCCTGATGAACATGGATGCAAAAATCCTCAAAAGATATTAGCCAACAGGATCCAACAATACATTAAAAAAAGCATTCACCATGACCAAGCGGGATTTATACCTGGGATGCAGGGCTGGTTCAATATCCTCAAAACAATTAACGTGACTCGTCACATCAATAAAAGAAATGACAAGAACCATATGATCCTCTCAATACATGCAGAGAAAGCATTTGACAAAACACAGCATCCTTTCTGGATAAAAACCCTCAAGAAAGTAGGGATAGAAGGATCATACCTCGAGATCATAAAAGCCATATATGAAGGACCCAACGTTAATATCATCCAAATGGGGAAAAACTGAGAGCTCTCCCCTAAGGTCAGGAACAAGACAGGGATGTCCACTCTCGCCACTGTTATTCAACATAGTATTGGGAGTCTTCGCCTCTGCAATCAGACAACACAAAGAAATAAAACGCATCCAAATCGGCCAGGAGGAGGTCAAATTTTCACTCTTCGCAGATGACATGATACTCTATATGGAAAACCCAAAAGATTCCACCAAAAAACTGCAAGAACTGATTCATGAATTCAGCAAAGTTGCAGAATATAAAATCAATGCACAGAAATCGGTTGCATTCCTATACATCGACAATGAAGTGACAGAAAGAGAAATCAAGGAATCGATCCCATTTACATTTGCACCAAAAACCATAAAATACCTAAGAATAAATCTAACCGAAGAGGTGAAAAATCTATACACTGAGAACTATAGAAAGCTGATGAAAGAAATTGAAGAAGACACAAGGAAATGGAAAAAGATTCCATGCTCCTGGATAGGAAGAACAAATATTGTTAAAATGTCGACACTACCCAAAGCAATCTACATATTCAACGTGATCCCTATCAAAGTAACACCAGCATTCTTCACAGAGCTAGAACAAATAATCCTAAAATTTGTATGGAACCAGAAAAGACCCTGAATAGCCAAAGCAATCTTGAAAAATAAAACCAAAGCAGGAAGCATCATAATCCCAGACTTCAAGCTCTACTACAAAGCTGTAATCATCAAGACAGGATGGTACTGGCACAAGAACAGACACTCAGATCAGTGGAATAGAATAGAGAACCCAGAAATGGACCCACAAACGTATGGGCAACTAATCTTTGACAAAGAAGTAAAGACTATCCAATGGAATAAAGACAGTCTCTTCAGCAAGTGGTGCTGGGAAAACTGGACAGCAACATGCAGAAGAATGAACCTGGACCACTTTCTTACACCATACACAAAAATAAACTCAAAGTGGATGAAAGACCTCAATGGAAGACAGGAAGCCATCAAAATCCTCGAGGAGAAAGCAGGCAAAAACCTCTTGGATCTTGGCCACAGCAAATTCTTACTCAACATGTCTCCAGAGGCAAGAAAAATAAAAGGAAAAATGAACTATTGGGACCTCATCAAAATAAAAAGCTTCTGCACAGCGAAGGAAACAATCATCAAAACTAAAAGGCAACGGACAGAATGGGAGAAGATATTTGCAAATGACATACCAGATAAAGAGTTAGTATACAAAATCTATAAAGAACTCATCAAACTCAACACCCAAAAAGCAAATAATCCAGTGAAGAAAAGGGCAAAAGACATGAATACACGCTTCTCCAAAGAAGACATCCAGATGGCCAACCGACACATGAAAAAATGCTCAACATCACTCATCATCAGGGAAATACAAATCAAAACCACAATGAGATACCACCTTACACCTGTCAGAACGGCTCACATTAACAAATCAGGCAACAACAGATGTTGGCGAGGATGTGGAGAAAGAGTATCTTTTGCACTGTTGATCGGATTGCAAACTGGTGCAGCCACTCTGGAAAACAGTATAGAGGTTACTCAAAATATTAAAAATAGAACTATCCTAAGACCCAGCAATTGCGCTACTAGGTATTCATCCAAGGGATACAGGTGTGCTGTTTCAAAGGGACACATGCATTCCAATGTTCACAGCAGCACTATCAACAATAGCCAAAGTATGGAAAGAGCCCAAATGTCCTTCGATGGATGAATGGATAAAGAAAATGTGGTATGTATATACAATGGAGTATTACTCGGCAATCAAAAAGAATGAAATCTTGCCATTTGCGACTACTTGGATGGAACTGGAGGGTATTATGCTAAGTGAAATTAGTCAGAGAAAGACAAAAATCATATGACTTCACTCATATGAGGACTTTAAGAGACAAAACAGATGAACATAAGGGAAAGAAACAAAAATAATATAAAAACAGGGAGGGGGACAAAACAAAAGAGACTCATAAATATGGAGAACAAACTGAGGGTCGCTGGAGGGGTTGTGGGAGGGGGGATGGGCTAAATGGGCAAGGGGCATTAAGGAACCTACTGAAATCATTGCTTCACTATATACTCACTAATTTGGATATAAATTTAAAAAAAATAAAAAATGAAGTTAAATTAAAAAAAAACAAAACAAAAAGAAAACCCAAAAACCTGGGAGTCTGTCAATCCTGAAGCTCCGCTCTGTGGGTCATTTGAGATGCCCCAGGTAAATAGTCACCAACACAGAGAAGGGTCTTTTAACAGACCTAGACTCTCCCACCGTCCTGACCCAGAGAAGGCATAACTGCCCATAACTGCCCTGCCTGTGTCTCCTACAGACGTGCCTCGAGCAGCATCCCAATGACCACACTCCTCCAGGGTGGGAGATGTGGCCACTTCCTCAGTGGTTGACAGTTTCTGGAAAACAGTGAGACTGTCCCACTCAAGGCAGATTCTCTGTGAAAGTAACCCCATTTTAGGACCCAGAGTGAAGGGCAGACCTAACCCTAGGCAGAGGCACTGGCCAAATGTGCCCAAATGGGTCAGCTAAGGAGACTCTGGGAGCAGGGTGGGAAGGAGCCAAGGTCTAACAGTAGATGTGAGATCTCTCACTGGCCCCCTGCTGAGGAGGGTGACAGCCATCATGGGGGGTCAGGGCATCCACGTATGAAGGGCAAAAACCCAGAGATGAGGTGGAGCAGAGAAGCAGGCTGCCCAGAGTGATAGGAGCCTTTTCCCGGGCCTTCTTTTAGGACCAGGGCCTGTGATCATTACTCACCAGACCACCCTGCCACACGGGTGACAAAACAAAAATCTCATGTTACTGGTTATATGTGGTTATCGTGAAGTTTTGGGGCACTTTAAAACCTTATGTTACATCTACCTTAGATACATCTGTGTGCAGAATTCAAAGGAAAATTACACAAAGTACACATTTATGCAAGAACATGGTCTTTTAGAGCCATAAGCAAATATAAAATGTACTCTAGATGAGATCCAAAACATCACTGCACATACAATGGAACTAAAATTCATATCAGCATGAGAAGAAAACTTATGGATTATTATTAAAAAGCATAGCATAGGTGGGGCGCCTGAGTGGCTCAGTCAGTTAAGCATCTAATTTCAGCTCAGGTCATGATCTCACAGTTCATGAGTTTGAGTCCTGCGTCGGGCTCTGTGCTGACAGCTCAGAGCCTGGAACCTGCTTCGGATTCTGTGTCTCCCTCTCTCTCTGCCCCACCCCGGCTTACGTTCTCTTTCTGTCTCTCAAAAATGAATAAACGCCAAAACAAAAAAAGAAGGAAAAGAAAAAGCATAGTACAGAAACATAATTTCTAACCCACTAAAAAAGGTTGGGGAAAATGGTGTGCTTTTTAGTCAGGACAACACAGCGACTTCACACTTCAGCTTCACATACATGGAGTGATAAAAATAAAAATTACTCTAAGACAAGTCTGTGCTAAAAAAACAAGACAAACATCTCTGTGGACCAGAAAGGGAACAAAACCACAGAATGGTAGCTACAGTTGAAGCCACGGGCCAGGTTCTAGCTCACAGCTCATGCCAGAGTCTGGGTGGGACACAGACACACACACAAGCACGTGGACAGCACGGCGGCCAACAACCCTGTGGGGACACCTGTGATGACACTGATGGTCTGTGTTTCCCCGCATGACACTGGAGCCCCGGTTCTGGGGTGGGAGTGGGGCACAGGTAATGAGAGAATTGCTAAGGAAGGGGAGAGCGTGAAGCAGATCGGAAGGAACTCAAAATGGACCCAGACACGAAAATTTCAAAACGTGAATGGAATGCTAGGAAAGATGATTAACAAAGTCACCACTTGGAACATGAATTCAACCCAGATGAAATTATTCTCATCAAAAATCCTGAAAAGATTAAAGATCCCTAAAACAGATAACTGATGTCATAGTATCCTCATCACATAAACACAGAGTTAGGAAATAAAATCAGCAAAAATGGAACAAGAGTAGACAGTATAAAAACTGGATAGAGATTTTAAAAGTGGATAAACCAGAGTCCGAGAGAATAAACTGGAACATAACAGGACTCCCCTGGGATGTACCACAGAGACAAAGACATAATATATGTGAAACAGCAGTTAAGCAAAATGAACAGATGATAAACAGGTCCTAACCAGTGTGTTCTGGGAGTTCCAGAAGAAAATACGTAAGGAATAAAACAAAAACAAAAACCCACATTATTTAAAGAACTGATAGCGGAGAATTTTCCAGAACTGAAGAAAAACAAGGGTCCTTAGAGCAACAGGGCATTTATGGGCAAAGGAAGATGAGTAAAAATAAAACCCTAACAGGACACACTTTTTAGTGACACTTCATCTTACACAGGTTAAGAGTAAATGTAAACACTACTAATAAGAAAAGATGGAATTCCTAAAAATGTTACAAAAGCATTGAGACTGACAGGAGCCTTTCACTAGCAAATTACAGCAGTTAGAAGAGTAGCTGCTGGAAGCGGCAGGACCGGCAGTACCTTCAAAACCTGAGGAAAAAACCTGTCATTCCGAATTTTACTCTAGCTAAACTGGGATTAGAAAGGGAGGGCAAAATTAGGGTGTTTTCAGATAAGCAAAGACTAAGTCTACACACAAAGCGCCTGAAGTAGTTATTAAAGAACGAACTTCAGGAAGACCGAACCCACAGGAAAGGTATACGAGAGAATGTTGCCTCGATAACTGATAGGTCAGGAAATCTCATAAACTTCCTATGAAAAAAACTGATTTTGCATTTTATTTTTAAAGATGACTTTTATTTATTTTGGAGATAGAGGGTGAGTGGCGGGAGGGGCAGAGAGAGAGGGAGGCAGATTCCCAAGCAGGCTTGATGTGGGGCTGGAACTCAGCAACCGTGAGATGATGACCCGAGTCGAAATCAAGATTTGGCCGTTTAACCGACTGCGCCACCCAGGTGCCCCTGAGTTCACATTTTAAAACGACACTGGTTTTGGGGTGCCTGGGTGGCGCAGTCGGTTAAATGTCCGACTTCATTTCAGCTCAGGTCATGATCTCACGGTTCATGAGTTCAAGCCCTGTGTCAGGGTCGGCACTGACAGTGTGGAGCCTGCTGGAGATTCTCTCACTCTCTGCCCCTCCCCCACGCTCTCTCTTTCTCTCAAAATCAATAAGCAAACATTAAAAACAAGTCACGTGCTCTCAATGTATAATTAATCCCATGGGAGGTTTTCCAAAGTGGTCTAAGGGATGTACACCGATACTTTGTTGCTATCAGACTTCTTTACAGAGACTTAAAGACATGGTTTATTCAAGAAACTGTGCTCCTTAGCAGAACTTAGAATTCAGGTGACTACAGCCATTTACTTTCCAGGAGCTGTGTGATCAGACGGCCCACACTATCCCAACATCTACAGTGGCTGTACTGAAGTGTGCAGTTTTGTATTGTTTTAAGGGGCGCCTGGGTGGCGCAGTCGGTTAAGCGTCCGACTTCAGCCAGGTCACGATCTCACGGTCCGTGAGTTCGAGCCCCGCGTCAGGCTCTGGGCTGATGGCTCAGAGCCTGGAGCCTGTTTCCGATTCTGTGTCTCCCTCTCTCTGCCCCTCCCCCGTTCATGCTCTGTCTCTCTCTGTCCCAAAAATAAATAAACGTTGAAAAATAAAAAAATAAAAATTATTCTGACTTCCCATGCTATTTGTAGATTGTACATACCACACTTAGAGTTTAAATTACCAAATTTTGAAACTGCCCAAGGACTTAAAAGTTCTGAATATTGAACTTTAATTTTCCCACAGAATAAAACCTAAACTCATCTGTTGAGTGTATAAGCCCTTCGTCATCCACTGGGTTCTTGACTTTAGCTGGCTACACATGCAAATCACCTGGAGGGTTGGAAAAAAAAAAAAAAGTCCATGCTCGGGCCTCACCGCAGTCCAACTGAAAGCCAATTTCTGACGGTGGGGCCCAGGCACTTATATATTTTTAAAGTCATCCAGATGCACAGTGAAGGTTAAAAATGTCTCTGCCTACCTTTTCAGTTTCATTTCCTATAACTTTCCATCTTCCTCATTTTTATACCCCAACAGTACTCAGGAATTAAGAACACGGGTCCTGGAGACAGACTATATTTAAATCACACATCTGCCATTTACTGGCATGATAGTCTGGTGTCATTTTAGGATACAAGCTGCTGGCCCTTCCTACCCAAAAGTCTCCAAGAGCAGCAGTGATCCGCAGGCCTGAATCATTAATCGTAATGATCAGCTTATATCTTCAAGAAAAGGACAGGCTCTGTTCAGTTTACAAGAATTTGTTACACATATGGGTAAGATGCTCATTAATTGGCTAATACAATAAAGTTTTGACCTTCACACAGCAAGCTTCAGTTCTTTAGGAAAACCCTATGTCAAACACCTTAATTTGGAAAACATGAATTTCATACACTCCTACCTATATGTAAGAAGTACCCTGCATCCTTTAAAAGTCTTCCCTCAGCATAACAAAGAAGACAACAACAGAGAAAGCATAACTCATGTTGTGTAGACACTATTTCTAACAATGACACTCCATTTTCCCTTGGGAAGAGCGGGCGTCACTTCCACCCATCAGATGTACGAATGCTCCAACTCTGAACCCTGGATTCCTTGTTCCAGCCAGGAGAGGAGTGAGAGCAACTCTATTGTCTTTCCAGCACCTCCCAGGGCTTTAGGACAAGTGACCTCTCTTCATCCCTCCCTTCCTCCATCACCATTCAAAACTGCCCTACTTTTGGCCCTCACAATGTTGACTTAAGCTACAGCAAGTCTTCAAAGGGGTCTTTCTTCTCCTTCTCCAATCTGGCTAATGTCCAGCTTACGCAGCACCTGTTAGTTCCTAATCAAAAACCAAAAAAGAGAGCAAGCGGGCGAGGAATACACAATTTCTCAGGCTCTCACTTTGTTCTGACCACCTTGTTGGCACTGCTCCTCTCAGCCAAGGAGCTGATCTCTGATCCTGTGTTATCCCTCTGCTTGGACTTCATCGTTCACCTTTACTGAGCATTTCCTAGGGCTGGGATTCTCGCAGGACCCAGAGGTGGGTCTTACACACAGTAAAGTTAAAGATGTATGGACTCCTTACCTGGTCCCACACAGCCCTGTGTTCTCGCCCCTGACGGCCTTCTCTCTGCTCTTCTGTCTCTTCATGTTCCAGTCACTCTGGCCTTCTTTCAAACCCATTTCTTTCCCACTTGGTTTTGCACATGCCGTTAGGCCTGCCTTGCTTTTCCGTCTATGGCTAGTTTCTACTTTTAGGATTTAGCTCCCATATTACTTCCTCAAAAAGGCTTTCTCTACCTTCTTCCCCCATATGCAGTCTGTTATGGTACATTCATTTGTGTGTTTATTTAATGCCTCTGTCACCAGACTATTGTAAGATCCATGAAAGCCAGAATCACGTCTGCTTTGTTCACTATACCTACCGCCTTGCATGGTGCCCAGCACGTAATAAGTATTCGACATGTATTTATTGAATGATGAATGAGTCTAAGGTCTCCAGGGGAGCCATATGCCCCAAGTGTCAACACTAACCACAGTCCTGTTGGTGTTGAGGGTCCTGAGATTCACCCTTAAGCTGGATCTCCATGGGTTGAGGCTGGAGATATGTTGCTTCCTTAGCTGGATCCAGAGGCACCGATGTCTCAGAAAGCACTTCCTGTGCACAGGTCTGGGTTGAAACCTGAGAACAAGCAGGCTCGTCTGGGCATCTGAAGGGCCCACAGTGTACATGATCCCAAGAGCCCACAAAGGATCAGCCTGATGCCCGCGCCCAACCATCCCCGCACTGAGCACAGGCCCTTTTTCTACCTGCTGGCCTGGTTCATCCAGTTCCTTCTCCAGATCCTCCAGCACAGCCACGGCCTGCTCCCCGCTCTCCGGGTGATGCTCCCGCACCCAGGCCTGGAGCTCCTCAGGCAGGATGGTCAGGAACTGCTCCAGCACCACCAAGTCCAACATCTGCTCCTTGGTGCGTATCTCAGGCCTTAACCACTCACAGCACAACACCCAGAGCTGGCTCAAGGCCTCACGGGGCCCAGGGGTCTCCTTGTAGCAGAACTGTCGGAAGCGCTGGCGGAATACCTCCTGGTGGTTTGGGCTGCTCCACTGTGGGCCAGTCGCCTGAACCTTGGCAGGCCATTTTTTGTTGTTTACTCCGAAGAGTCCCTCTGACTCCTCAGGAGGCCATGGGAGGAGTACTCCAGCCATTCCAGCTCCGATGGTCGGGGGTGGGGGGTGGGGGCAACAAGTGTGTTACCTTTCAGGACACACTCCTGAGGTTACAAAAACCACTGTTAAGAAGATAGACACACATAGACACACATGCACACACACACACACACACACACACGCTCATTGATTAAATACATGACTCACTAAGTCTAAAGTTTCTGTTCAGAAGAGAAAGAAGGCTCCACCCAAAATTAAAGAGAATTGAAAAAATAATTAAATAATAAATAATTAAATAATAAACAATTAAATAATAAATAATTAAATAATTAAATAATAAATAATTAAATAATTAAAATAATTCAAACCTTTTTCCAAACGTAAGGAATGTTTGTCAAACAGCATTTTTGATAATACTGAGAATATTGTTGGATCTCTGCGTTCCAAAAATAACGCCAAAATAATTGATAATACCAAACTGAATTTATTGCTATGAGTGCTAGCACTACCTTGGCAGAGTCTTAGTAAATCTCCCAGGGAGGAAGGCAAAGTCAGGATTTTTATGAGGTTTCGGGAGTGTGAGGCACATCTCTTGAGGCAGGATAAAGATCGGGCAAGGATCATGACACGACAGTTTAGAGGTGGATACAACAAGGTGAAAGTTTTGAGTTGAGGGTTTCAAAAAGTCTGGATCTTTTTCATTGAAAGCTGACAGTCTGATATTCATTTAAATGGATTTTTTGAGGGGTCATTTCTTGAAATAAATACTATTATTTGCGACTTTATCTTATAGGGCAAGAACTTCCTGGAATAGTAATGTCACGTTGATAAAGACAGTGGAATGAAAGTGTCACATCTAGTGAAGACAAATGAATAGTAAAATCACCTTAACGCAGGCAGTAGGCTGTGTGGGTGCAGATGGTTTGTTTTCCACGTGGTGGTAGGGCCTGTGCGTTTAAGCGAACGTGGACTAATTCACGGGCACGGTGGGCAGTGGTGAAGGACCTGGGCTTGAATCCTGTCGTGTTCTCTTATGCGTATGGCTTAATCTCTCTAAACCTGTATTTCGCCCTCTGTAAACATATCTTACCTTTTTTTTAACGTATTATTTTGGAATACCTTTAAAGAAAATTTCCCAAAATGGAACAGAAAAGTCCCTGCACCTTCACCCAGCTTCCCCTAGTTAACATCTTACACAACCACGGCCCGGTAACAACAGGACAACGTGGGTAGGGGGGTTTGGAGCGCGTACGGCCGGCAGTAACTCGGAGCCTGGCCCCCGGTGAGTCCTCGGTGAGGGCCGCAGTCCGGGCGGTGAGCGGGTCCTCTCTCGGGAGCCCCGCCCCGCGCAGCCCCGCCCCGCTCTCTGGGCACAGGGCTCAGGCCCACAAGGAGGCCGTCTGTCGCCTGCAGAACACCTGCCCCACTGGGCATCCTTTACACCCTTCCCACCTCCCCCGCCCTAACGATGGATTTTGGGGGTTCTCCGTTGTAGGGATCATTCAGAATAAAGGACACAGGGACTTCTAGGAGTTGACACCTTCCGAAGAGGAAGATCCCGCGGGGAGCTGAGCAGCCGGACCGCAAACACCTTTCCCGTCACCCGGCCGCCCGGCCCCGCCGGCACCGCGTCCACGAGCAACCGCAGCGGTCCCCTCCGGCCAGGGTGGTCCTCACAGACCCTGCCGGGCAGGGGGACTCTTCCCTACCCCCCCTTGCCGACCTGGGAGTCCCCGGTCGCGGTACGGCGCTCTCCGGACGCGAGTCTTAACCGGGCCGGGGGAAGGCGGCCGTGCCGCCGGCAGATGTGCGCCCGCGAATCCCACCCGGCCGGCGTCGCTTCCGGCGGCCCCCGACCGTCCGCGCACGCCTGCGGCGGCGGCGACCACTCCCGACGCTGAGGCGGGGAGCCGGCGAGCCGGGATGTTGCGGGGCCGGAACGTGAGGGGGCGGGGCTTCGGGGCATGAGGGGCGGGGCCCCGGGACGTGAGGGGCGGGGCGTCGGGGAGCGAGGGGGCGGGACGTGAGGTGCGGGTGCACGAAGGGGCGGGGCGCCGGGAGGTGACGGAGTGGATCCTGGAGGCAGGGCGCGGCCCTCAGGCACTTGCAGGGGCGGGGAGCCGGCAGCCCGCCCGGGAGGTTGGGGCCTGTGGGAATTTGCTTCGTGACCCTCCCAGTGTTAAGGGGATCGAGCGCCGCCGCCTCGCCCTCCCAGGAGCCTGCCTCCCCGGCCGCGTCCTCTGCTCTCCGAGCCGAGTGCTGTGAACGTTGACACACCTCCCAGGCAGACACTTGGCTCAGCAGCAGGACGGCCGTCGGAGGGGAAGCTGAGGGGCTTCCTCAGCGTGCGGAGCGCTGTCGTGCGTCTTGCTCGCGGCGTGGGGACCTGCTCGAGCCGCCCGGTGTGGCCTGCACGCGAGGGACTCCGCTCCGCGCTGGGTTCCCTACCGTGTGGCCGCGCTCGGTGCCGCACAGCCGGAGACCCCTGTGCTCGCGTTAAAGAGACGTGATTTCTGGACTTACTGTACGTACTGACATTTCAAGATAAAACCGCTACAGGGCCCTTTGAAGTGTGTTGGGTAGAACCGAATGCCCAGACGGTGTAGTGTTGCTGCGAGCTGCTCAGTACCAGTTTTGTGCCAGGAAGACAGGGTTACACGAGGGCTCTCGGCCTAAGCTTGGTCGGCCCAGTGCTCAACAGCTTCTGGTAGGGGGTCGGAATCCCGAGTTCTCCGACTGTTAGTTAAACTAAACTCACTGCCTCTACAAACTGGAGGTGATAGTACTTCATACCGCATTGCTATTACAACTCGTAGTAACTTGACGTTTTTATACGGACTGCAGTAAAAATCGCTTAGGAACTGAATTTCTTACTTCTAGGTAAGAATCCTTACTGCCCTGTTCTAGGCAGTAAGCTCCTTGAGGCTATGCTCATTTTTGTGTTACTGAGCTTCTGCAGAAGGGGAGTTCATTTGTTCCAGGGGTTTTAACCCCTGGGTGACTGGTACAGAGAATGAATGACACAGACACTACAAAAGGGTTAAGAAAATCGGAATCCCAGGCAGAAAACAGGGTGCTGGAAAAATTTAACAGATGTTGGGCTGCAGCTAATACAAAAAGCTTCCACTTTGGAGGTTAAGTTGGTGGGTGGAGTGGGAGGCAGAGAAGCACCTAGGTGCTTTTGCTAAAGGACTAGCAGAGAACCTGCCTAAAAGGGAACAAATGAATAGGACTTCAGTGTTGAGCAGGCAAACATAGATGATCTGTGACAAAGCAGTCGCCCTTGTAAGAACTGAGATATATTGAAAACATGGTTGTGACTGAACTGAAGACTGATGGCATTAACAGGGGGGCTGGTGTTGAGGGTATTCCAGAGCTTGAGATGTGTGAGAATGAGCACCTGCCCTGGTGGGGAAAGAGGTTAGAGAAGGAAAGCACATCTCCTCTGGCTTTCTCTCTCAGCAATTCTAAATCCTCTGTGCCCGAGCCAGTTGCTGCAAGACAGAGAACTGTTAGCTGGGATTTGATTGCTTTTCTTGGATTTTGCTTTCTTCCTTTTAAATTCTGTTCTCTTTCGGGGCGCCTGGGTGGCGCAGTCGGTTAAGCGTCCGACTTCAGCCAGGTCGCGATCTCGCGGTCCGTGAGTTCGAGCCCCGCGTCGGGCTCTGGGCTGATGGCTCGGAGCCTGGAGCCTGTTTCCGATTCTGTGTCTCCCTCTCTCTCTCTGCCCCTCCCTCGTTCATGCTCTGTCTGTCTCTCTCTGTCCCAAAAATAAATAAAAAAAAATTAAAAAAAAAATTCTGTTCTCTTTCTTATCTGGTACCCAGTCTGTCCTCACCAAAGACTTTCTCTTCCTGGGGCAGAAGTATTATTTCTGGAAGATTATCAGCATCTAGATGACAGGGATATATCCTAATCTTCCTTTTTATTATCCGCTGAGTTTGTATGCAAATGCTTAACAAATAGGTTTTTAGTTGGTTGGTTGATATTAAAGCCTGAAAAATTTGAGGACATTGTGGAGGGAAAAGGTAGGAAAAGCTATCTGTATGGCTTTACAAAAGCATTACCTAAGCCTGAGAACAAGATTTTATTTTGTGGTGTTGTAATGAAGTCTTATACAAAACTAGGGTATGTGACAATTGTATCTGGGAAATGTTAAGTTTTCTCTGCATTAGGAATTCTCCCAAAAGATTCAGAAGAATATTTCTGAACCACAGATCCATTCAAGATCATGATGGCTAAGGAGTTAAAGGGGTTAGTAACCTTGACCCCCTAAGATACAGTCTCCAAAAGCCAACTAACCCCTATTAATAAAAGAAGGGGGCCAGACTAGGGTGCAAGAATCCTGGCAACAATGGAGTAAGTCTATTGACCAGAACTTTTGCCAGTGCGCTAGGTAGTAATGTTAGTGGGAAATGAATGCCTGGGCCCCTGAGTCAACTCCAGGAACTTTGCTGTTAGTGGCTGTGGTTCAAGATACACATTAAGGAGCAGATTCTACAGGTGCTGCTGCTTAAGTAGTTCTTGACCATCCTGTCCAAAGAGCTCCAAGCCTGTGTGCACAAGGAGCATCCACAGTGTGGAGGAAATGGGTGTACTAGGAAGTTTTAAGGAAGGAGTTTGACGTTCTAGACACTGGATAAGAAAAGAGCTATAATCTGGGTAGGACAGTTGAGGATGGTGGTGAGGGAACAAGGGTGCAAAACTGGAATGAGTAGATCATTACTGAGCTAAAACCTCTGTGGTTCCAAGTCTGTCTCTTACTCTTTGCTATCTGCTTTCCTGTACTTGGGCTTCAGGTTCCTGGGTCTGCTGTTCTGTGTCCCTTGGTTACACTACTTGTGATGTATTTTCTGAAGTTCTATTTCCAATTCCCAGTGTGGTTCCCTCACAAGCTCAACTGGATCCAGTTTTCTCCAGGTCCTACCTTATTGCCTTAGACAGGAAATGTCTTTTAAAGAGAATAGTGGACCACAAGTCTTAGAGTTTCCAACTCTGGCTTATGGAAAGCCAACTATGCCACGAATCTCAGAGATTCAGTGTGCTACCAGAAAGGGATAAGAGCAGAATTCACCTTTGGCCAGAGCATCTCTCCAGAGTACTTCTGACACCCATTGTTTATTTGTCAAAGGTGTAGTCAGGAAGTAAAACAATGGATACTTTTATTCTGGCCTGGGGTGGTCAGTGAAGGTTTCATGGGAGTCATTGAACTTTAAATGGACAGTGGGTGGGCCTTAGAACAGGGAAGGAGAATCATCTAGGGAGCAAGAACTTAGAAAATTGAGTGATCTGTGTATGTCCTCCATAAAACTTACTAAAATGTAACTGAAACACTTAAGTAAACTCCTCAGCCTTAATGAGACTTATTGAATCAGCAGAGAATAGTAATAGCTTATTGAGATGTGGAACCTGGACTCTCTCACTGGCTGAATAACTTCTCACACTCCAGTGTTAAGGTATTTGTGACTCTGTTAAATGAGAAATGGAGACGTGGATGCTTGAAGTCCCTTGTGCTGACTTGAAATGTTGAGGATCTCCTGTATTTAGTACATTCCCAAATCACTGTAGATCTGGCTCTATCCCCCTTAGTAACAACTCTGACCATGGCTGGTTTTGGCACCATCTTCAGTACTGAATGAAACTTTCCCCTGGTTTTTATTTAACTGTTCATTCTTCTTTTCTCAGATTTCTATTGGAGCATATTATTATTTTAAAAATTTATTTATTGATTTTTTAAAATTTAAATTCAAGTTAGTTAACATACAGTGTAGTCTTGCCTTCAGGAATAGAAGTCAGTGATTCATCTCTTACATATGACACCCAATGCTCACCCCAAAAATGCCCTCCTTAATGCCCATCACCCATTTAATCCATCCCCCAACCCTCTTCCTCCAGCAATCCTGTTTGTTCTCTGTATTTAAGAGTCTCTTATGGTTTGCCTCCTTCTGTTTTTATCTTATTTTTCCTTCCCTTCTCCTATGTTCATCTGTTGTGTTTCTCAGATTCCACGAGTGAAATCATGATATTTGTCTTTCTCTTATTTCACGTAGAATACCCTCTAGCTCCATCCACGTTGTTGCAAATGCAAGACTTCATTCTTTTTCATCGCCTGGTAGTATTCCATTGTGTATATATATACACCACATCTTCTTTATCCATTCATCAGTTGATGGGCATTTGGGCTCTTTCCATAATTTGGCTATTGTTGATAATGCTGCTATAAACATTGGGGTGCATGTTTCCCTCTGAACCAGCACTCCTGTATCCTTTGGATAAATAACTATAGTACAGCTGCTGGGTCGTAGGGTAGTTCTAGTTTTAATCTTTTGAGGAAACTCCATTCTGTTTTCCAGGGTGGCTGCACCAGTTTGCATTCCCACCAATAGTGCAAAAGGGTTCCCCTTTCTCCATATCCTCACCAACACCGATTGTTTCCTGAGTTGTTAATTTTAGCCATTCTGATGGGTGTGAGGTGATATCTCATTTTGGTTTTGATTTGTATTTCCCTGATGATGGGTGATGTTGAGCATTTTTTCATGTGTCAGTTGGCCATCTGGATGTCTTCTTTGGGAAATTGTCTATTCATGTCTTCTGCCCATTTCCTCACTGGACTAGGTTTTTTGGGTGTTGAGTTTGGTAAGTTCTTTAAAGTTTATTTATTTTGAGAGAGAGAGAGAGAGCGCACATGTGTGCGCTAGCATGGGTAAGGGAGGGACAGAGAGGGAGACAGAATCCCTAGCAGGCTCTACACTGTCAGTGTGGAGCCCAATGTGGCTCTTGAACTCATGAACCTTGAGATCACAACCTGAGCCGAAACCAAGAGCCAGATGCTTAACCAACCGAGCCACCTAGGTGACCCTATTGGAGCATGTTATTATCAATGGCTGTTGTCCCCACTTTTTCCAGTTCATGGTCTCTCCCTCCTCAGTCCTTCTAATAATGTTTCACTGATTCTTGGTGATGGATTTACTCTAACACTTCATAGCTCTCGTTAATTCTCTTCTATTTGTGTTCATTCAACTTCCAATTCCACATTTTCCTTTGATTCTCTTCTCATTCTTTTCTCATTCTTATAATGGGTAGAATAATCTAGTAAAGAAATAGGATTTGGGGTCAGAATATCTGGTACTGGGGTCTGTGACTTAGCAGACATTTTAGGGACAATGCACCAGCAGACAATGCTCTTTATTCTTTCTGTAAAGATTCCTAGTGTGGTCATTTCCTCTCCACGTTTATTGCTATGTAACAAATTACCCCAAAGTGTACCATCTTAACACAAACCCCTGATTTCTGTGGGTCAGGAATTTGAAGGGGCTTAGCAGAATGTTCTGGTTCAGGGTGTTCTCAAGAGGTGAGGATTCTCAAAGGATATTCTCAAAAGGTGCCTAGATGGCTCAGTTGGTTGAGCGTCTGACTTTGGCTCAGGTCGTGATCTCATGGTTCGTGAGTCTGAGCCCTGCATGGGGCTCACTGCTGTCAGCATGGAGCCCGCTTTGGATCCTGGGATCCTCTGTCTCCCTCTCTCTTACCCACTCACCTTTTCTCTCAAAAATAAATAAACATTAAAAAAAAAAAAAAAGAGGTAGCGGTCAAGATGTTGGCTGGGCTGCAGTTATCTGAAGAAATCTAAGGATTTGCTTTCAAGTTGCTTCCCTCACATGACTATTGGCAGGATGTCTCCGTTCTTTAACATGTGGACCTCTCCATGGGGTTGCCCGAGTGTCCTCACAGTATGGCAGCTGGTTTCTCCCAAAATGAGTGATCTAAGAGAAAGACCAAGGAGGCTGCAGTGCCTCCTATGATCTAGTTTCATACCGCCACTTCCACCATATTCTGATTTTTTGGACATACGTCACTAGATTCAGTCAAGACTCAAGGGGAGGGAAATTAGGCTCCATCTTTTAGATGGAGTTGTGCCAAAGAATTTGTGGTTATATTCTAAATCACTGCAGGTGAGTTTCTTAACCTCTATGAACTTCTGTTTCTTCACCTCTAAATGAGGACGAAAATAAGATCTACCTTAGAGGAATGAATTATGAGGTGAAATGAAGATATCTTTCAAAAGTGCTTTATATATGGTATAACTCTTTAATGCTCTCATAATTTTACTGTCATTACTGCCAAAAATCTGTTGTTCTCATCTGTGTCCTGGATCTCTGCTGTGTGTTATCTCCCATGAACTGACCCGGTTACCTGTGCTTGATTTAGGTTAACCCATGGTACCCAGTCTGGGACATGATTAAATCATCCTTTGCTCTTCCCCTTAGGTGTCTCTCTCAGATAATAAGTTCTGTCTGTGCAATCTTTTTACTTTAGGTGACAGAAATAGTACCAATAAGTTTGCTCTAAAGAACAAATATTTAGAGAAATACATCCACATAGGCAGTACCAGCTAAATAATCTGCAGGGCTAGTGCAAAATGAAAATGTGAGGCCCCTTGTTCAAAAAGCAGGAAAAACATATTGTTAAAGGTATTAAAAATAAAACCTTTTTGTCTTTCACCATCTGCTGTCTTGTAACTCACCAGTTGTGTTTTTTTAATGTTATTTTAAGTAAATAAAAATTAAAATTTTGAGTTTTGCTGTTCACCTTAATATTGTACAATGTCAGTTTTATTTAGTTTTTAAATTTTCATTTCATTTCATCTCATTTCATTTTGGCTCCATGGCCAACATGGGGCTTAAACTCAATGACCCCAAGATTAAGAGATGTGGGGCACCTAGCTGGTTCAGTCAGTAGAGCATGTGACTCTTGATCTCAGGGCTGTGGGTTCGAGCCCCACATTGGGGGTAGAGATTACTTAAAAAAAAGTCCCGTGCTCTACCAACAGAGCCAGCCAGGCCCCTCCACCCCCCACCCCAGTACAATGCCAGTTTTAAATGCAAGTATAGGGGCACCTGGGTGGCTCAGTCGGTTGAGCGTCCAACTTCAGCTCAGGTCACGATCTCACGGTCCGTGAGTTCGAGCCCCGCGTCGGGCTCTGGGCTGACAGCTCAGAGCCTGGAGCCTGCTTCCGATTCTGTGTCTCCCTCTCTCTCTGCCCCTCCCCTGTTCATGCTCTGTCTCTCTCTGTCTCAAAAATAAATAAATGTTAAAAAAAATTAAAAAAAAATAAATGCAAGTATAAAAGCATCTGGAATTATCAAATCACACACAATTAATATCTTGTAGCTCCTATGTGCATATGTATTTCAGATCTGTAGTAACACCGTACAAAGGTGACTCCTCGCTTCCTTACAGGCACACATTCTACCAGAACTCTACCTTTAGCTTTGTTTGTTTGTTTGTTTATTTTTGAGAGACACAGAGTGTGAGTGGGGGAGGGGCAGAGAGAGGAGGCACAGAATCTGAAGCAGGTTCCAGGCTCTGAGCTGTCAGCAAAGAGCCCAGTGTGGGGCTCAAACTCACAAACCGTGAGATTATGACCTGAGCTGAAGTTGGAGGCTTAACTGACTGAGCCCCCCAGGGATCCCTCTACCTTTAGCTTTTGATGAGTAAGGAGGAAGAAAAAGAAAGGGTCATCGGGTTGCTCTCTTCCCTTTTGCTTCCTGCCATCATTTCTAGTAAGCGGCTGCCTAGCCCAGGGAAGTAACACAAATAAGAACGTGGTGGGGTTTCTTGTTCCTGTTTCTTAGACCCTGCCATTTGCCAGCATTCTGAATTATAAACAAATTATGGTTCCAGCAAGAAAGTATGGTCTCACCTGTCCGTCAGCACCCCAGCTACTCAGCTGCACATGTAACAGCTTACTTTGTAAATGTAGGGGCAAAGTTTCCCTCCTTCTACAGACGTTCTTTGGCTAGGCTAATAATTAAATTGACATAAGATAGACAAACAGGAGAAAAACTTAGTTATGTGCATGTAGGACTCCCAAAGATGAGACCCCTGGGCAATTGAGGTTTACGTGCCATCCCGAGTCAAGGAATGGGCCAGGGACCTGGGACTTCAAAGGGTAGGAGGGTAATTCACAGGGCACTAAGAGCAGATGTTGGTAATCAGACGTTTGCCATGGCATGCAGTTAAGTCTTTCAGATGAAAAAGTTATGTCTGGTAATAGCTCCTTTTCTGGTACAGGCCCCCTTTCTAAATTATCTTAGGTAGTTAATGGAGAGGTAAACGGTTTTCCTGGTCTTCTGGGTCTTGATTGCCTTTGGCTCAAAAAAATCCACATGCCAAGTGGCGCACTTTGGGGCAGCCTATTCTGCCCCCCTTCGTAGTTACTTTGAATCTCACTAACTCCCATGAATCATGGGTCCACTGGAATTTTGTGTTCTTGGGGGATTACCAACGCTACACCTGAATGGGAAGGCAAGACATACGCTCTGCGTAGGTGTGCATTATTGTTCTGCTTTACTTATAGAACATGAGTTCAAAGATAAAATTTAGAATCTCAACACTGTGACAACATAGCATATTAAACCAAGCTAAGGACTTTCCGGAAGTGGGACCCTTCTAAGTGCTAGGGCCCAGTGTGACTGCATAGGTATCACACCTTTGAAGTAAGCACTGCATATCTAGGAGACTCCATGGGGAGACTTACAGGGAAGGCAGTTGTGAAGAAGTCTTCCAACATACAGGTGATAAATGTAGGAGAAATTTCTCCTGGAACACAGGACAAAAACCTTGTAACTATGCTGAGTGTGAGAAAGCCTTTATTCAGCTTTCCCCCCTTTCTGAACATCAGAGAACCCACTTGGGGAAGAAACTGTATCACTGCAGTAAGTGGGAGAAAACCTTTATTCGATGCTTTCATCTTGCTGGTCACTTGAAAATCCATGCTAGAGTGAAGCCCTATAAACGTAAAAAATGTTGGGCATGTGGGTGGCTCAGTCCGTTCAGCATTCAACTCTGGATTTTGGCTTAGGTCATGATCTCAAGGTTTGTGAGTTTGAGCCCTGTGTTGGGCTTTGTGCTGACAGCGTGGAGCCTGCTTGGGATTCTCTCTCTCTTTCCCTCTCTTTGCCCCTCCCCGATCACTCTCTCTCTCAAAAATAAATAAACTTAAAAAGAAATGTAAAGACGGGTGCCTGGGTAGTTCAGTTGGCTTCAGCTCAGGTCATCATCTCGCAGTTCATGAATTTGAGCCCCACGTTGGGCTCAGTACTGACAGCTCAGAGCCTGGAGCCTGCTTCAGATTCTGTGTCTCCTTCTCTCTCTTTGCCCCTCCCCCGCTCATGCTCTGTCTCTCAAAAAAAAAAAAAAAAAAAAAAAATAATAATGTTAAAAAGAAATGTAAAGAATGTGAGAAAGCTTCCGGTGCAAGCACTGGCCTTATTCAGTATTAGAGAAACCCTATGAATGTAATAAATGTGGGAGAGCTTTTCAGGTGAGTTCAGCTCTGGTAACGTCTCAGACTACCCCTGTGCATAAGAAGCTCTAATAATGGGCTATATATTCAGGCAATTTCATTAAGAATTCAGGTCTCTTTCAACAGATAATATGTTTGGAAAAGGACGCTATGGAAAGAAGCATGAGAAAAGCTTCAAGGTCTTTTCCTCTTGACATGGCAATTTTTCCCAATGTCAGACCCTTGTATGGAGATAAATAACTAGTAGTGCAATTGCTGGGTAGTTCTATTTTTAATTTTTTGAGGAACTTCCATACTGTTTTCCAGAGTGACTGCGCCAATTTACATTCCCTCCAACAGTGCATGAGGATTCTTTTTTCTCCACATCCTCACCAACACTTACTATTTCTTGTCTTTTTTTTTTTTTTTTTTTCTTGTCCTTTTGACACCGGTCATTCTCACTGGCATGAGGTAATATCCCATTGTGGTTTTGACTTGCAATTCTCTGATAATTTGTATCTCTTGGTCATCTGTATGTCTTCTTTGGAAAAATGTATGTTTGCCTCCTCTGCCTGTGTTTTATTTTTTAAGGTAGGCTCTGTGCCCAATGTGGGGCTTGAACTTAAGACCCTGAGATCAACAGTCACATGCTCTACCAACTGAGTCAGCCAGGCACCCCATCTGCGTTTTAATATTTTCTCCCATTCTGTAGGTACAGAATTATGGGACGAAGTGGGCAAGGAAAGAGACAAATAGAGCGACAATCAAAGAGAGTTGGATTGAATAATGAGAGTAACAATGGGTGTCAAAAGTAGATGATGATGAAAATAAGCAGTAAGTTTGGGGATCGCAGTTGAAAGTGACAAAGAAAAAGAATTTGTTTTCTTTTTTTCTTTAAAGTTTATTTACTTATTGGCAGGGTGGGGGCAGCAGGTGCACACAAGCAGCGGAGGGGCAGAGAGAAAGTGACAGGGAATCCCCTCACTGACTGTGCAGAGCCCAATGCAGGGCTTGAACTCACAAACTGTGAGATCATGACCTGAGCCGAATTTGGACACTTTACCAACTGAGCCACCTAGGTGCCCTGAAAAATTTGTTTTTAATTGATGGTCAGGATAAATTCAAATGTACTAGAGGGAACAGGGCCAATAAGGAGATAATACTAAAAAGAGAAATCTAAGATATTTTAGAATCTTTTTTAACTAAAGACAGCAGGGACCAAGGGAAAAACCAAACAAACAGGGTTTGATGAGTCTGAAAGATGAGGCAGATGATGTAGCTGCCATCACAGGAAACAGAAAAGAGGTACAAAATGGCTTCAAAGGATCTGGGAAATTCAGAAAAGGTCATTTTAATACAAAAGAGTGAGTTCTGCTTTACAGAGCAAGTACTAAATGTACAGTAGAGGTTAGGCTATGATTACATATGATGAAAACATAAATAGCTTTAAGTAAAGATGAACTTTATGAGAGCAGCCTGAAAAGGTTGTTCAATGAGGTTAGGAATGCTGTACAGCTTCCTCACGAGTCAGATAATAGGGACGACAGCGTTATGTTATTCCGTATCACGTCCTCTGCTAGTGCTGCCCAAGCTGGAATGCTGTACTTGAGAGGACAGATATTCAGTTGGACTCAGCACCGTGTTTCTGTCTCAGGTGTTCCGAATGCTTTTCAACCTAGATAGCTGGCACAGCTTTCAGCCACCCTCTCTCAAGATGGATCCTGACGCTTACCTTGTTCATGAATGGCCTGGAAGTCTACATGTTTCTTGGCCTAGAATAGCTGGTGGCTTCTGTGCTGCCTGGTGAGGAAATTCTGAACACACTCCTATTCCACCTGTCCTGGCTACAACCTGGAAACAATTAAGATATGGTTGGGTTTGTGAAAGACTCAATGAGTGAACCAGAATTAATACCTGATTATAAAGACACCTCAGGGAACAACTCTCTAGGCACAGAATAGAGCAAAATGCACAGTCTGTTCCACCTTCAAGAAGAAGCCAGAAAAGATCAGGGGCCTGGGTGGCTCAGTTGGTTAAGAGTCCAACTTTGGCTCAGGTCATGATCTCCCGGGTTCGTGCATTTGCGCCCTCTTGTGGAGCTCTGTGCTGACTAGCCTGGAGCCTGCTTCGGATTCTGTGTCCCCACGCCCTACCCACTCGGGCTGTCTCAAAAAAAATGAATAAACGTTGAAAGAAAGGAAGGAAGGAAGGAAAGAAACCAAGAAAGAAACCAAGAAAGAAAGAAAGAAAGAAAGAAAGAAAGAAAGAAAGAAAAGAAAGAAGGAAGGAAGGAAGGAAAGAAAGAAAGAAAGAAAGAAAGAAAGAAAGAAAGGAAAGAAAGAAGGAAGGAAGGAAAGAAAGAAAGAAAGAAAGAAAGAAAGAAAGAAACCAGAAAGGATCAAGGTAAGTAACGCAGGCACCAGTACACGTAGCCTGGTCGAGGGGGCCTGAAGCTCCGCAACCCCGCTCCCATGGCTGTACGGATGCTTGTCTCCCTGGCTGGCTATTCATTTATTTAATCACGCCTGCCGACCTGTTTCGTGGAGCTCTCTCTGCAAAGCCCCCACGGGATCGCCGCCTCCTCCCTGCTCTCTGGCTGATGCTCTACCACCCGGGCCTGGAGCTCCGTGGGCAGGATGGTCAGGCTCTGCTCCTCGGCGGGACATCCGCCACTGCCGCCAGAGGTCCTAGAGTTGGGGCGGAGGCCTCCCAGGGTGCAGGCGTCCCCAGGTAACAGAAACGCCCAAAGTCAGGAGCAGCAGTGGCTACGTCCTGGTCGTTGGGGGCTCTTCCGGCACAGCACACATTCTTGGCTCCAAGCGCGGTCCTGCTCTTTCAGGGTCGGGAGCCAAGGCTGCAGCCACTACGGGCTGTCACCGAGGCAACACGTATTACGGCATAGGCTGGAGTATGTGGGAGACTGGCTTTGGGGGTGTTTTTCGGGCTACTCCTGAGGCAAGACGAGTCATTAACGTACACAAATGCGAAAGGCTGCTGAAGGCTTTACTGGGGTTAAAGCTGACCCATCATCTGGAAACCCACCGAGTGAAGCACGGAAATACGAATTCCGAAGGAAAACGGGCGATGCCGGTGAATTCTGACGTCAAACCTGTAATGCGGAGAGAACGTGAAGCTTGACGACAGACGGACTGAAATGAAAACAGCAAATCGAGCACGCTGGGCTCTTCCAGTTCAAGCAAATGCGCGGGTGAGACTTCAGGTCACGACCAGAAAACGACCACACCGAGCGCGGGTCTGAGTGCCCGTGAGGACACGCTCCAGGGCCGCCCCGGGAGCCGCAGCCTCGCACAGCCGGCGCGAGAGGGGAGGCGACACCGGCAGAGGGCGTCCTCGCTCCCTCCCGGGCCTGCCGGGGCGGCGCACCTGCTGCTCCCAAACCGGCGTCTTCCCGGCGCCGCCGCCTTCGTCTCGGAACTCCGTCCCTAAACCTCGGCAGCAGCCGGAGAGACGTGAGACCCGGGCGCCGCGGACACCAGCCGGGGCCGCCGGGCCGGCCCTCGGGGAGCGCACCGGCCTCACCGCCACCACACCATCCGGCCGGAAGCGGCGTAGCCACCGAGGGCGGAAGCCGCCGGCTTCCGGCCTCTCTGGGAGACGCTCCTCTCGGTGGTGGCTTCGCGCGGCCGGAGGAAACCTCGCGCGGCCCCGAGGGTCGCAGCCCCCCTCTCGGCCTCTCTGGGACACGTTCCTCTCGGTGGTGGCCTCGCGCGGCCCCGAGGGGCGGCGCCGCGAATTTGAGGGGCTTGTGGTCGTTGTCCTTCTGGAAGGTTGAAGATGCTCGCGCCCCTGTCCCCTACTTTAAAGCTCCGTCCGGTGGGGATACTGTCAGTCACGTGATCAAGGTTAGGGGCTGAGACCGAGCCCCGCAACGGCGCGTGTGTTTGCGCCCCGGTTCCCGCACGCCGGGAGCTTTGGGGCCGGACGCTCCCCGGCGCGGTTTCCTCCAGCCCGGAGCGGGGGAGAGGTACGGCGCTTCTCACGCCGTGGGCTGCGCTACACAGCACCTGCAGAAAAGAAACTGCGTTCAGTAGTCAAAACAAAACACCCCCAGTACAGGTATTGGGTTACTGAGATCCCATCAGGACATTTCTAATTCAAGGTAATTGAGAAACAAATGCTAAGTCATTTGTTATGAAGCCTATTTATTCGTGGAAGATTTTGTACGTTAGATCATCATTCTACAAAGGACGTGGTTTGCTAGAGTTTTCACGTAAAGACCTTATGCATGCAGTGGGATGTTAAAGCCTTATATCGTTTTTATCCCATTAGGGAAAATGTGCCTCGTCAAGCAGGTAAAAGAAGTCTAGCCAGATTTGCCTTTGTGTCCTGAAATCACTGGTGGAGTTCCTACTTGTTGGATTCCTGTCTCCACTCTCTGATGCCAACTCTCTCTACCCGGTCTTTTCTGGAGAGAAGAGCAGCCAGTGCGGATTCCCTCAGCCCTCTTCCACAATTGTCTGTAGCCGGAGACCCTCCTTATGTCAAGAGAGCTGCCCAGAACTGCAGTCTTGGTACGTTCACCCCAGGGAGGTGCCCCGACAACCTCCCCCCCCCCCCCCCCCGCAATGGGGCAGGAAGATCCTAGGTATGTTACTGTCTCCTCCAAACTCAAGTTTCAGTTCAATTTGACCACCTTTCCCTACCCCAGCTCCTGCCCAACTTATTTCTCCTCTCCTGTCTTGTTTGAATCTCTGGATTCTGGCCTCTTGCCTTGGAGGCTCTCCTGGTTTACCTTCTGGCAAGACCTCTGGACACAGATTTTGGTCTACAGATTGTAATGCTACCATTGTGTAGGTCCTCTTGTTTGGCATGACTTTCTTTCCTTTTTTTTATTGTTTATTTTTTATTTTGAGAGAGAAAAGCACAAGTGGGGCAGGGGCAAAGAGGGAGAGAGAGAATACCAAGCAGGCTCCACACTGCCATCACAGAGCCCGAAGTGGGGCTTGAACTCACAAACTGAGATGATGACCCAAGCCAAAACGAAGACTGTCTCCTAACCAACTGACCCACCCAGGTGCCCCTGGCGTGACTAATTCAGTTTTGTTGTGCCTTTATTTAAAGGAATGTTCCGAAAGCGTTGTTGTGTATTGCTCAGGCTATTTCCACTTCAGGGCTCAGCCCGCCTCCTCTTGTGGCGGATCATTAACTAGTGTTGATGATCAGCCTCTTTACCTGAATCTTCACCCTCCACGTAGTAATCACGGTTACTTCCCAACAGAGTCCCTTTTTCCTCCACCCCCACTGCCATAGACTAACCTACTTAATCAGCCTCCAGATTCTGCCCTTCTGGTTTGACTTTAGCAGTCAGTGGGGGAAGAGGCAAATCCTGTTTCACAGAAAGCACACACACAGTGAAGATCATATGCAGGACAGCAAATCAGAGAACGAGAGAAAAGAGACACTGGTCTTTCAGTCATTTGTCTCACTCAATATTTTTTATTCAACGTTTTTCATGTTTTGCTCTTTCTTTAGCACTTCCATAAAAATTTAAGTTCTTTACATTATCAGGTTTTCCCTCTTATGAATTCTTTGGTGTTGACGAAGGTGTGAACTCTGACTGAAGGCTCTCCCACACTCACTGCATTCATACGGTTTCTCTCCAGTGTGGATTCTCAGGTGTCGAATGAGGTGTGAGCTCACTCTGAAGGTTTTCCCACATTCACTACATTCATAGGGTTTCTCTCTGGTGTGAATTCTCTGATGCAGGATGAGATGTGAGTTCAGGCTGAATGCTCGTCCACATTCTTTGCATTCGAAGGGTCTTTCCCCAGTGTGAATTCTCTGGTGCCTAATAAGATCTGAGCTGCCCCCAAAGCCTTTCCCACACTCATTACATTCATAGGGCCTCTCTCCAGTGTGGATTCTCTGATGCCTAATAAGCTTTGAGCTGTGTCTGAAAGCTTTCCCACATTCATTACACTGGTGGGTTTTCTCCCCACTAAAAATTGCTGCATGTTTAATAAGGTTTGGGCTCTTGAGAGATTTTCCATATTGGTGAATTTTTTCTCCAGCATAAATTCTTTGATGCTTAATAAAATCTGAATTCCATTTGAAACTTTGGTCATAGGTACTATGTTTATGAGATTTCTGGTGTGTAAATTCACTTGAATTCAGGTTTAAGCTTCTGTCACATCCATCATGGCTTATTTCACCTGTAAGTGTATTTTTGTGGGTAAGGATTTTACTAAAACTTCCATCCTGAGCAGATGATGGTCTCTGAGACCCCCCTGATTCTTTTTCCCATTGCCTTTTTAACCTGTCTGTAGACTTGCAGATGTCTTGAGGCTCAGCAGATCCTTCTGACACAAATTCTGAAATTCTTCCTGATAGAATTCTCTGTGATTCCATTTTTTCATAAATGTCCAACTTTGGCATGGATCCATTGTTTTCACTCTCATTATCTAAAATAACGCAAAGAAAGTGGTAAACATCTATTTGCTGAGTTGGAAGAAATACTCAACACTATTACATATTGGTACTTCACTTGGTTACTCTAAAAATGTGACTTTTCAGGGGGGCCTGGGTGGTTCAGTCGGTTGAGCATCTGACTCTTGGTTTTGGCTCAGGTCATGATCTCATGGTTGGTGAGTTTGAGCCCTCCATCAGGCTCTGTGCTGACAGTGCAGAGCGTACTTGGGATTCTCTCTCTCTGCCCTTCCCTCACTCGTGTGTGTGTGTGGTCTCTCTCTCAAAATAAATAAACTTAAAAAAATTAAAAATTCAGATGTGGCCTTTCAAATGAAAGGGTTGAAGGGCACAAGGGAGAAAAACTGGTAAAAGAAGGTAGAATGCTTGCAGAGGGGAAAACCTCCATCCATCTATCCATCCACCCATTTCTTCATCTGCCATGGCTAACCAAATTCTGTAACCACTTTCTGCTACATATCTCCTGAATAGATCCCCTTCTTTACATTTCTGCTACCATGTTCCTTATCACTACTTTTTATCTAGGGGATTGTCACAGCCTCCTGCTGTTTTGACTCTGAGCTGCTAATCACTTTGAATGTCCTCACCAGATTAGCTGTCCTTAAAACCCTGTCACCTCCTATACCTTACTCAGAAACTTTCACCCTCTTTCCTCCACAACTTACATGAATTCTTCCGCCTGGTTTCCAGAATCCATTTATGATCTAGTCCTCACAATTCCTGCCTGTGGCTCACAAATTTATACTGTGCTTATGACTCTGTATTATGCATCCTGTGTTTGTTGTTGGGTTTGTTTTGTCTAGAATATGCTATGATAGGAAAGGTGGTTAGGCAGTGCTGGTCTTAGCATGGGGGAAATGTTGTGATTTTGGATAGGATGGATGGAAATGTTTCCAGAACAAACGTGGAAGCAGAATTTAGGTACTTTTTAAAAAATGGACTGTAATTTACTCTTTATTTTTGAGACCACTCATACCTAAAGTGATACTGAATCCATGAACTTCTTAAACAGATGAGTTTTAGGAGTGCCTGGGTGGCTCGGTCAGTTAAGCATCAGACTGTTGATCTCGGCTCAAGTCATGATTTCACAATTTGTGAGTTCAAGTCCCATGTCAGGCTCTGCCCTGACAGTGCGGAGCCTGCCTGGGATTCTGTCTCCCTCTCTCTCTACCTCTCCCCCCACTTGCTCTCTTTATCTCAGAAATAAATAAAAATAAACTTAAAAAATTTTTTAAACAGAGGAGTTTTAGAACAGTGATGATTCCATGGAGGTGGTCACCAGAAATATGGCCAACTTCCTATAAAAACGTGAAAGCTTTGTAAGACCAAAAGTACAATAAAAAAGATAAGAGTGTGGATTTTGTATGCATCTGAATTATATTCCATTTCTGAGTATATCATTATGTATCTGCTTCTCTATCATTATATATGCTTCTCTACTAACATGTTTTATTTCTCTTGATGCGTTTCTTCCTCTTATTCTTTTGTTTCTTTACTCATTCTCTGACATTTTTTCATTCATTTTTCTTTTCTTTAATTTACTCATAAAAGTATCCTGTGTTTTGGAAATATTCTGGATAAAGTACAAATAGGAGAATGTTAATATGCTTGATAAGGAACCAAATTCTGGGTGGTGTGTGTGTGTGTGTGTGTGTGTGTGTGTGTGTGTGTGTGTGTTTAATTGGCCAATGGCATACAGGGAAAGAGTTCTGTACTTCTCATGGGGTAATAAAGGAAAAGACCACCCATAGTGACTGAGACTATTCTGAGAAGGCACATTCACAGCCCCACTCCTTCAGTGACATGAAATGTGTGTAACACTGCTCCTTACCATAGTCCAGCACAAGGGATGCTGAAGAATCATGAAGGGACTTGGGGTCCACTGGCTGAAACTGGGCACCGAGTGCCGGTCCAGGAGGCACCACCTTTCCCCTGAATATTTCTTGCCCATGTGCAAGGACTGGAACCTGAGAAAAAAAAAGTATATTTGGGCTTGTGAGAGAATCTCTGTTGGAACTGAACATCTTCCAAACACAAAGAGAACCTCCCACAGGAATACAAAACTGCAGAAGGATGGATTAAGTACGACTCAACTGTGAAATGTGGCACAGCACCAGCTGGAGTGGAAAGGAGACATAAATGCTGAAGGAAGAGCCCCTGCAGGTCTCATTGGGGTGTTCAATCTCAGACCCTTTCCTCCCACTGTGTGATCCAGCTCTCTGGAGGCCTTAGATCTCCTGTCCCCTGCGTACCTGGACTACTGAGTCATCAGCGCCTCTCTCCAGATCTTCCAGTACTGTCACTGCCTCCTCCCCACTCTCCGGGTGGTGCTCCCGCACCCAGGCCTGGAGCTCGGCGGGCAGGATGGTCAGGAACTGCTCCAGCACCAGCAGCTCCAGGATCTGCTCCTTGCTGTGCGTCTCGGGCCGCAGCCACTGATGGCAGAGCTCCCGGAGCCGGCTCAGGGCCTCACGGGGTCCAGGGGAATCCTGGTAGCAGAACTGCCTGAAAAGCTGTCGGCAGAGCTCCTGCCTGAGGGCATCACTTCCCTGGAAGCAAGGGTCCTGCCTCCAGACGAAGTCTTCCTCTTCTATCTTCACTATCAGAAGTCCTGCATTCTCCTGAAGGTTCTGAGCTGTAGTTTTCTTTGATTCTGTCGTCATCCTGGGATGAAATGTATTCCCAGAAAATCCACCTCTGCTCTTTGCGGCGTCTTATTTAGTTTCGAGAGCTCTTCTAAAATAAAAACAAAAGTATCTTTTTATTTATAAAATAGCTATTACCGTCTATGAAGATTAAAGATCACATCGCAGAAATTGTCATTTCCCATTATATAGAAGTGTACTAGGCATTTAGCATGTGTACAACCACTGAAATACCTGCTCTGTGGAGTACAACAGTTCCCTGATTTCTACCTCACAGTAGCCAAAATTTAGATTTAAAAACAGAATACTTTAAAGTAGAAACAATAAACATAAAACTTACAACTTTAAGCTGACGCTACATGTTAACATGCCACATGCAATTAGATTATATGTAAGTCAGAAAGACCAAAAAGGATCAGCACAGTACAATGACAAAGTGCTTCATGAAGTTGGGAGATTCAAGAGAGCCTAGTCGTTTGTAATGGATGGGAAAGCTTAATTCAGAAACTAACTTCTGAAGAATGGAAAGGATTTTGAAAGGATGTGGGAGAGAGAAAAATAGGAAATTACAAGCAAGGAAATGGCCTGAACAAGTGGCTAATGGTAGGATCACGGACGCGGGAAAGCAAAAAGTTCAGCAAGTTTGTATAAGGATATCACAGAGGCAAAGGCCCTCCTGTAGAAAGCCTCAAATGTCAAGATCCGGAATTCAGAATTTACTTTTTAGACACTGGGGAGCTAAGGGAGGCTTCTGAGCACAAAGACCTGAAAAATACTGTTTATGGAGATTAATTAATATGTTGTTCATTTCTGGGATAGACTGCAATATGGAAAGAGAAACAGAGGCCACACTTGTGCTCATACAAGTGTAAGGAAAATACAAGCTTGGAATGATAATTATCAATTCAAAATCTGGAACTAGGATTACTTATAAATCTGTTAAATAATAAGGGCAAATTTTTCTTTCTTTTCTTTCTTTTTTTTAAGATTTTAAGTAACATCTGCACTGAATGCAGGGCTTGAACTCACAAACCTGAGACCAAGAGTTGCATGCTCCATCGACTGAGCCAGCTGGGCACCCCAGGGCAACTTGTCTTGAGAGCCAGAGGCTAACCATGTCTTTTATTTTTTAAGTTTATGTTCGTTATTATTTTTTGTTTATTTTATTAAAATTTCTTTAAATCCAAGTTAGTCAACAGGCTGTTTCAATCAATGTTAACTATTTCCTTCCCCAAAGGTCTCAAATAGGTTTGTTTTATCCCAACAGTTCCTTCTCTACCTTCCTAGTTCCTGGCTCAGTCCATATCTTGGACAATAAAATTAAATATAATAAGCCTGCATCATGACTTGTTTATCCATCTTCCATGAGTCTTGTTATTAAATACCAGTTCCTCAAGTCAGCACACGGGAATAGTCTCTGAACTGGGACTGGTTTCTGAACTGAAAAACTGAGTAACAGGAATTTAGCTGTGAAGCAATAGACTACGAGAGCAGAATGCAAATATCAATCTTTCAGATCCTCTACTAAACGTTTCACCAAGTTGACTGCTGATTGTTGCATTGACATGTACTTTATCAAGAATCTGAACACAAGCAAAGCTCTGGGCTGGAAGTTGTACAGCAATGATTTCCAAGAAAGTCTGAGTTAGTTCCCAGCTGAGCTCATTGCCTAATCATCATGTGGGAACTTTGTTAGAAACAGATCCTGGGATGCTGTCTGGGTTAGTACGGGTATACCTGGAAAACCTGTATTCTGATGTACAGCCATAAGGAATTAAATGGTGTGTGAGTTTGCAAAACAATTGGAAAGAAATGACAATAAACACACGTGGGTTAAAAACATTTACATAACTAGATGTGTTTTACATGACACACACTGAAATGATGAAAGATGTTGAAAACTGAAGTACTAAACAAGTATGGGAGAGGCATCAAATACCCTAACGGTTTTGAGGCAGGGAGCCCATGTGTGTGTTTATGTGCAAAGGGTAGCAAATATTTCCTAGAGCTGGTGGGGCTTAAACTGGACAATAAAAGATGAAAAAAATTCAAAAGGAAGGGGCAGGAGAAAAGTTTAGGAAGTGGGAATGAACAGCAGATTGATAGCGATCCCAGCTCACTCTAATATTTGGAGTGACTAAGAACTCTGCACCCTCTAATAAACAATTTGTCATCCCTGCTCTGAGCCCCTACAGTTCCTAACACAGAACACCTGTGAATACAACACTCATCACCTGGTATCATTTTTAGCTTTGGCTGTTTCTCTTCATCAACTGGCTGGAACTCCAGGAGGTTAAGGACCACGCGCTATTTTCTAAGTTCTCACATTTGTCGATGGAGGGAAAGCCTGAGAAGCCTCTAGGCGGTCTCAGAAGAGAGAAGGAGTAACTGCCAGGAAAGTCGGAGCTCGGCGAGGAGCAGGCGCCTGCGTGTGCAGGAGCAGGACCGGGCACTCGGCTGGAGGACGGGGCGTGGAGGGGGGGCTCGGCTGGAGGGCGTTGGAGCTAGGCTGGAGGACGAGGGGGACCAGGAGGGGCCGCGGGAGCAGGGCGGGGAGGGATTCTCGCCCGGGTGCTGGCGGCTGTCCTGCCCCGGAGGTCCTACGGGACGGCCTCTGACGGTCCCCACTGCTTGCCGGACACACGGGAAACAACAAACATCCACAGTATGGATACACTTCACTAGGACGCGGGGCCGTCCCCGCTCTTCCTCCCGCGAGATGTCGGGGCGGGCTCCCAGCAGCTCTTTCCGGCGGAAAGCTGCCATCCTGAGGCCGCCGCCGAGCCGGTCATTCCAGCCATTGACCCAGCCCCGCCCGCGGCGGTGACGTCACGCGCGGCGCGGGTAACCATGGAAACCACCTCCCCTCGGGAGGCAGGCGGGCGCAATGTCCTCCGAACGCCGACCCTGGTTCCCCCTCTCCTCGGGATTCCTCCGCGGTCCGGGCTCCAGGTCGCCGCGGGACTGCTGCAATCCCGAAGGGACAGTGGTAGCGACCGGGTGCTTGCAGGGGGCAAAGGGTCAGACCCTCGGGTCCTCAAAGCCGGACTCACCTCTCCTACAGGATGGTTCCGATCGGACACTTCCGGTGGGAGGACGGCGCTGCGCCGTCTCTCAAAGCTTCCGTCCTCGGGACGTTGAGTCTGCGCAGAAGGCGGCCTGGCTTTGGACTGCGACTCCCAGAAGCCCCGGCGTCTCCTCCGCGCTGAGTCCCTTTCCCTTGCGGCCTGGCGGAGGTCCTCGAGTTCTCAGAGCTCCGGGGTGGGGTCCTTGCACCCGTTTGTAGCGGGAAACGCGGCCCTGCTGCTCCCGCTGGCCTCGCGCGGACTTAAGTCGGGGGAAGTGGAACCGAAGCCCACGCACCAGGGGCGCCGCCCAGACTTCACGCTCGCGAAGCCTCCCTGGGCTTCAGGAGTGCAGGTTTACAAACGGTGGCTGATGATAACCCTGGCTCACGCGGGGTGTGCATGCCCTGAAATGTGAACTTAAAAAAAAAAGAAAAAAAATTATTTTGAGACAGAGTGCGAGTGGGGGAGGGGCAGAGAGGGAGACAGAATCCCAAGTAGGCCCCACGCTGATAGCGCAGAGCGCGAGGTGGAGCTCGAACTCAGGAACCGTAAGATCATGCACGACTTGAGCGGAAATCAAGAGTTGGATGCCCAACTGACTGAGCCACCCAGGTGCCCCTAAGAAATGTGAACTTTCTTTTTTATTTTTAAAGTTTATTTATTTTGAGAGCATGGGGGAGGGACAGAGAGAGAGAGAGAGAGAGAGAGAATATCCCAAAGAGGCTCTGCACTGTCAGCACACAGCTGGTTGTGGGGCTGGAACCCACGAACCGTGAGATAATGACCTGAACCATGAGATTATGACCTGAGCCGATTCTGACGCTTAACTGAGCCACCCAGGTGCCCCAAAAATGTGAACTTTCTTGAATCCCTGGGCCAAAGTGTGAGAACTAGAACTTTGATGGTAACTTACATTTACTGCTGCTGTTTCTCTTGTATCTCTTCTCATCTGTGGTGTTAACAAAAATTCAATCGAGTAGGTTTGAAGATCTAATCATCTTTATGAAGGCACTGTAAGCAGAGAGGAGCCTTGACCAGTGATAGAAAAATAGAAGGTTTTTGTCGGGGAAGGAGGGCGGGGCAAGGAAGTTATTAGCAAAAGAAAAAGCATTATCTCAAGGCAAGATCACCTTCACTTGGGAGGTGGGGGATGGGTCTAATCTTGCAGGGTACCTCATCTTCTTTGGGGTGGGGGAAGGGAATGGAGAGAGCCCATGTGACAGATTATCTTATTAGTGCTGACCAGAAAATTCTTGATTGATTTGCCTAAAATTTCACTTCTAGAGAGATTGCAATTGTAATGTAGTCCTGGTTTGCTGTCCTGGAGACAATTAACTCCATCTTGGGCCTTTGGTTTTCTTTTTAATACATTTTGTATTTATTCTCTTTCTTTTTGAAAAGGTAGTTCTGTTAGATGAGTATGCATAGCCAAACTGGTTTAATTTTCGTTGTTTTTTTTTTTAAATCTAAAAGGCATCATGTCATCAGATAATCTTATGGTATTTGCTTTTTTCACTCCACAGTAGGTTACTAAAGTTGATCCCTGTTGTTGAGTTAAAATTCATTTTCATTACTGTATAGCAATCCAGTTATGAATATAGCATTGCATCCATTCTCCTAAAAATGGGCTGATATACTATTCCCTCTCTTCTGGGTTATGGCAGTAAACCTCTTAAGTGTTCCTTCTGCTTCTACCTGTGTTCCCACAGTCTATTACCTTTTTTTTTTTTTTTTTTTTAAATGTTTGTTTTTGAGAGAGAGGGAGACACAGAATCCAAAGCAGGATTTGCTGAGCTGTCAGCACAGAGCCCGACATGGGGCTCAAACCCATGAACCGTGAGATCATGACCTGAGCTGAAGTAGGACACTCAGCCATTGAGCCACCAAGGTGCCCCTATTCCTTTTCTTTTTTAAACGTTTTATTTATTTTTGAGAGAGAGAGAGTGCACTCGTGCTTGTGCGCAAGTTGGGGAGGGGTAGAGACAGGGGAACAGGGGATCCGAATCAGGTTCTGTGCTGACAGCAGAGAGCCCAACGCAGGACTGGAACTCATGAACCGTGAGATAATTACCTGAGCAGAAGTCAGATGCTTAACCGGCTGAGCCACCCAGGTGCCCTACTCATAGTCTGTTCTTAATAGAGCAGTCATAGTGATACTATTGTAGCACAAGTTCTAGCTACGCAGGGTAGCAGAACACACCTCGCCTTTGGTACATTGATTTCAAATATGCCCCTTTGGTATATTGATTAGTTTGAGCTGTAGGCTCTTAAAAAACAGCAAATGCGGAAAGAAGTTTTCTCCAGATTTCCCTTATCTGCCTACGGACAGATCCTCCAGAACAGACTTCATTGTCATAAACAACCGCCCTGGGAGTTTCATCAACCAGGGAAGATTGACTCGTATGGTCAGAAAGAAGTTGATACCTCACCCTGACAAACTTGTCACAAATGCTCATACTTCCCATCTATTCTAAGGGCTCCATTCATCTTTCCTAAAAGTCATTTACTCTCCCCTGAAAAGCTTACATATTCCATCCCCTTTCCCTGTTAAGATGAAAATTCTAATGTTGCTTTCTCGGTTCCTCCTTTTTCTCTGGGTATTTCCTATATACTCATGTTAATGAACTTCTATTTATTTTTCTTTTTAAATTGTCTTTTATTACAGGGGCTTCAACTAAGAACTTAGAATGGTAGAGGGAAAATTATTTTTCAACCCCTAAACTAGCCCTCAGCTGAAAACTTTTTAATAGCTCCCCATTTCAGTCAAGACAAAACCCAAAGTACTTAAAATGGCCTATAAGACCCCAAAAGACCTATACTCAAATCTATTACTCTCTCCCTTGCTCATTATGCTCTGTCATCTCTGGTGAACTTCTTTGCTCTTCCTCATTGATAACTTTCTGAAAAAGAAGCCACTAAATAGTTTCACTAGTAAATTCTATCAAGGAGTTAAAGACTAAATAATACCATTTCATCACCATCTATTGAAAATAGCAGAGGGAACACTTCATAACTTTCTGTTATACCTAATACCCTAATACCAAAACCAGATAAAGACATTATAAGAAAAAAAAAACCCACAGACTAAGATTTCTCATGAACATAGTTGCAAAAGTCCTCAACAAAATATTAACAAATCCAATAGTATATAACAAGAATTCTATACAACAACCAAGTGGGATTTATTCCAGACATACAAGAGTGATTCAACATTTGAAAATCAATCAATATAATAAACAGACTAAAGAAGCAAAATCATGATCATTTTGATGCAGAGAAAGCACTTCATAGAATTCACCCATTTGTGATACAAACTCTCAATAAACTAGTAGTAGATGGGAACTTCTCTACTTGATAAAGAACATCTACAAAAAATATCCCCCACACCCCACCCAGCAAACCACAGCTAATTCCATACTTATGAATGAGAAGCTGAATCTTTTCCTCTTAAGATTAGAAATGGACAAAGCTGTCCTCTCTCACTACTCCTTTTCCACACCATAGTGGAAGTCCTAACTAGGACAGTAAGATAAAAAAAAAAATAAATAAAAGGTGTACAGAAAGGAAAAGAATAGGTCTATTCATGTATAACATGAACCTTCTATGTAGAAAACCCCAAAGACTCTAAAAAACAAAACAAAAGTCGCCTGGAGCATGCAATTACAGTAGTGTTGCAGGATACAAGATCAATATCTGAAAGTCAGTTGCTTTCCTGGATACCAGGAATGAGAAATTGAAATTTGAAATTAGAAAAAGTTACCTTTTATTTTTTAAGTTTGTATACTTGTTTTGAGAGAGATCATGAGTAGGTGGGTGAGGGGCAGAAAGAGGGAGAGAGAATGCTGAGCAGGGGAATTCAATGCAGTGCTCGATCCCATGAACTGGGAGTTCATGACTTGAGCTGAAATCAAGAGTCAGATGCTTAACCAAATGAGCCACCCAGGCTCCTTAAAAGAAATTATCTTTTATAATGGCACCAAACCAAACAAAACAACAAAACAACACTTAAGTATAAACTTGACAAAATAGGTATAGGATTTGTATGCAGAAAATTATAAAACATTGATGAAATAATTCAAAGACCCAAACATATGGAGAGATTCTGTGTTAATGTATTGGAAGCCTCCATGTTGTTAAGATGTCAATTCTTCCCACCTTGATCTGTTGATTCAACATAAATGAATCAAAAATCACAGCAAGCTATTTTGTAGATACAAACTAATTCTAATATTCATATGGGAAGGGAAAAACCTAGAATAACCAATACAATACTGAGAAAAGGACAAAGTTGGGGGATTCACACTATAATTTCAAGATTTGCTATACAACTTTAGTAGTCAAGATGGCATGGAATTGGAAAAACAATAGACACATAGATCAGTGGAACAGAATAGAGGCCAGAAATCAACTCAAACAAATACAGTCAGCTGATAATTTGACAAAGGTGCAAAGGCAATTCAATGGAGAAAGGATAACTCTTTCAGCAAATGGTGTTGGAACAATGAGATGTTTATATGCAAGAAAATCATGTACCTTTCACAGACTTAACTCAAAATGGCTCATAGACCTAAATGTAAAATCCAAAATTATAAAAGTTCTAGAAGAAACCATGGAGGAATTCTACATGACCTTGAGTTTGGTGGTTATATTGTAGACACAACAACCCAAACTGTGATCCATGAAAAAAATAAATTGTAATTTATTAAGTATAAAAATATTTTGTCTATGAAATACACAAGAATGAAAACATAAGCCACAGATTGGAAGAAAATATATTCAAACACATTTCTACAAAAAGACATATCCAAAATATGCAAGTAACTTTTAAGATTCAACAATAAAGAAAACTAACAATTTAGTTTAAAAAATGGCCAAAGTATATGAACAGATACTTCATCAAAGAAGATTTGCAGATGGAAAATCCATGTCTATGGATTGAAAGACATATGCAAAGATATTCAACATCGTTTGGCAGTAGGAAAATGCAAATCAACACAAGGAAATACCACTACATTCATACATACGTATCAGTGACTAAAATTTTCAAAGTTGACAATAGCATGTTTATTTGAAAGTTGCTAAGAGAGTGGATCTTAAAACTTCTCATAAGAAAAGAGGATTTGCACCTATGTCTGGTGATGGGTGTTAACTAGATTTATTGAGTGATCATTTTGCATTATATACAAATATAAAATCGTTATGTTGCACACTTGAAACTAATATGTTATATGTCAATTATACCTCAATAAAATCCCCCCCAAATTGACAATACCAATTGTTGGTGAGGATGCAGACCAACAGGAACTCTCATTGATTGCTGATGGGAATGCAAAAGGGTACAGGCACTTTGGAAGATGGTTTGGCAGTTCTTTACAAAGCTAGACATAGTCTTACCATACAATCCAGCAATCACACTCTTAGATATTTACCCAAATTTGAAAATATATATTTACTAAACAAAAACCTGCAGGTGAATATTTCTAGCAGCTTTTTATTAATTGCCAAAAAGTGTAAGCAACTCAGGTGTCCTTCAATTGGTAAATGAATTAACAAATTGTGATACACCCATACACTGAAATATTATTCAGCAATAATGAACTATCAAACCACATGAAAACATGGATGAATCAAATACATATTGCCAAGTTAAAGAAGCCATTCTCAAAAGGATACAAACTGTATGATTCCATTTATATGACACTCTGGAAAAGACAGAACAAAGATAGTAAGCAGATCAGTAGTTGCTAGGGTTCTGGGGTCAAGGAAGGCTAAGGAAGTGAAGCACAGGGGATTTTTTATGGCAGTAAAATTATTCTGTATGCTACTGTACTGGTGAATACATGACACTATTTGTCAAACCCCACTGAACATTAGAAGATCCAAAAAAAAAAAAAATGAATCTCGATGTATGCAAATTAAAAACACTTATTAGGAGGTTGAAGGATCCCAAGATGGAATGCAGAATGTGACAAACTACCTAACCATATTATAAATGCATAGAACAACCTCCCTGTAGGGATACAGCTGAAAGATACTGATGTAAATAACATTGGAAATTAGTAGAGTCTGTAATGATAAATACAAAAGGAACTGTACTTAACAGTACTCTAGTTGATAAAGTTGTTTCTCATGGGAGTCTGGCTTAACAGTTCTGAAACCATTACATATGTATGGTAGATTTGAATGATTAAATGGATGGCAGATGGTGGGAGGTAGGTATCTCACTGTTGGAGTAGGAGGTGACAGGCCAGGATAAAAAGGTAGAGTCAATATAAAGTTATGATTATCTTAATATAGATACACATGGTAATAGAGATAGATAAGTATATATGCAGAGGTTAGTATACACGTTTTCTTGCTCTGTCAGATGAGATGGCCTAGAAGCAATTACACTTCAGTAGCAACCAGCACACCTTGTGCCCAGATCTTGTTTTCTAACATGATTCTGTAATTGATAAACGGCTTATTCTAGGGCTGAGAGGAAATAGATGAGTCCAGAGCATCTTATGGTTTCAGAAATAAGTAGTTCAAAAACAAACACAAAACAAACAGTTAAAACCAAAATGATGAGTTACATCAAAGTTACTCAGGAGCCAAGTGAACTTCCGATGGCAAAACCTGCATAATTTGAGCAAAAAGCTAAGTGTTTTTTTTTTTTTTTTAATTTTTTTTTCAACATTTTAATTTTTATTTTTTGGGACAGAGAGACAGAGCATGAACGGGGGAGGGGCAGAGAGAGAGGGAGACACAGAACCAGAAACAGGCTCCAGGCTCTGAGCCATCAGCCCAGAGCCCGACGCAGGGCCCGAACTCACGGACCCCGAGATCGTGACCTGGCTAAAGTCGGACGCTTAACGACTGCACCACCCAGGCGCCCCAAAGCTAAGTGGTTTTGGATTATAAGCCAAAAGATAAATATCCATGAGCACATACTGATACAAACAAATGACTGGATAAATAAACAAATGGCAGAAGATAAGCAAATGTCTTGTGAAGAATAATTAATTTATGCAGATACTCTGCCCTCTTTAAATGTGGTTGTGTGTAAAGACTTCCTGCCCATAAGCACAGAAGGAAAAGGGAGGAAGAGTACCTTGACAGTGGAGAAACTTGACAAACACTACTTAAGCCATATGATCAAAGTTAATATCAACCGTGATATGTCATGTTGATACTATGTGCCCTTGAAAGAATGTGGTGAGGATGGCACTTTACCTCTGTGGTCTGCCTTCCAAAACACCATGGCTCCATTCTAATCATAAAAAAAAAAAAAAAACAACAACAAAACAACCCACATGATATAAATCCCAGTAGATGGACATTCTACAAAACACCTGCATAGTACTCCTCAAAACTGTAAAAACAAGGAAAGTCTGAGAAACTGTCACAACCAAGAGGAGCCTGAAGAGCCTAATGTGGTATCCTGGATGGGGTCCTGAAACAATAAAAAATGTTATACAAAAACTCAGGGACCCTGAGTCAAGTATAGACTTTATTTAATAATAATGTGTTAGCATTGATTCATCAACTACAACAAATGTACCATACTCTGTAAGATGCTAGTAATAAGGGAATCTGATATACAGGAAGTCTTTGCAATTCTTCTGTAAATCTAAAACTATTCTGAAATAAAAAAGTTAAATAAAAAATGTGCTCTTTGTTTTAATATTCCTTTTTTCTTAAAGCAATTTTATTTCTCTCAAGACATTGGAGGTTTATATTTTCCATTGCCATCTCAAATTTTAAGCCTGGGGATTATTCATCATTACTTAAACGGGAATTCTATGAATAAATAAAATCCCATGTCAGTGATATCAGGAAGATTCTCATAGAAACTGTAACAAAGATTCAAGTTTGGAAAAGTCAAGGACTATGAAATGTCCTTATTCAGAAACAGCTAAATCATAGGAAGGACAATTATCAGCAATCTTTCCCCCAGATTTCAAATTAACAACCATCATTAGTGAGAGTTCCTATGGAAAAGGCCATGAAAGTGATTAGTATGAATAAATTGGTATAGTTTTGTGGAGTGCTATTTGATAACATATATTCAATTTGTCCATTGACCCAGCAATTACATTTGGGGGAAATTCCTGCAGATATATTTGAACATTTTAAACATATTGCATGTATAAGATAATTCATTGCAGCATTTATGACAAAAAATGGAAACAACCCAAAAGTCCATTGGTAAGGGACTGGTAAGAGACAGTCCATACAGTGAACTACTGTGGAGTGACTCCCTTTTTTAATTTTTAAATTTAAATTTTATTTTAATTAATTTATTTTTAAATTTACATCCAAGTTAGTTAGCATATAGTGCACAAATGATTTCAGGAGTAGGTTCCTTAATGCCCCTTACCCAGTAACCCCGCACCCCTCCCACAACCCCTCCATCAACCCTGTTTTCATTCTATTTAAGAGTCTCAAGTTTTGTCCCCTCCCTGTTTTTATATTATTTTTGCTTCCCTTCCCTTATGTTCATCTGTTTTGTATCTTAAATTCCTCATATGAGTGAAGTCATGATATTTGTCTTTCTCTTACTAATTTCGCTTAGCATCATACCCTTCAGTTCCATCCATGTAGTTGCACATGGCAAGATTTCATTCTTTTTGATTGCCAAGGAATGCTCCATAGTATATATTTGCCACTTCTTTATCCATTCGTCCACTGACGGACATTTAGGCTTTTTCCATACTTTGGCTATTGTTGATAGTGCTGCTGTGAACATTGGGGTGCATGTGCCCCTTTGAACAGCACACCTGTATCCCTTGGATAAATACCTGGTAGTGCAATTGCTGGGTCTTAGGGTAGTTCTATTTTAAATATTTTGAGTAACCTCTATACTGTTTTCCAGAGTGGCTGCACCAGTTTGCAATCCTATCAACAGTGCAAAAGATATTCTTTCTCCACATCCTCGCCAACATCTGTTGTTGCCTGAGTTGTTAATGTTAGCCATTCTGACAGGTGTGAGGTGGTATCTCATTGTGGTTTTGATTTGTATTTCCCTGATGATGAGTGATGTTGAACATTTTTTCATGTGTCTGTTAGCCACCGGATGTCTTTGGAGAAGCGTGTATTCATGTCTTTTGCCCTTTTCGTCACTGGATTATTTGTTCTTTGGGTGTTGAGTTTGATGAGTTCTTTATAGATTTAGTATACTAAAACTTTATCTGGTATGTCATTTGCAAATATCTCCTCCCATTCTGTCGGTTGCCTTTTAGTTTTGCTGATTGTTTCCTTCGCTGTGCAGAAGTTTTTATTTTGATGAGGTCCCAGTAGTTCCTTTTTGCTTTTGTTTCCCTTGCCTCTGGAGACGTGTTGAGTAAGAATTTGCTGTGGGCAAGATCCAAGAGGTTTTTGCCTGCTTTCTCCTCGAGGATTTTGATGGCTTCCTGTCTTCCATTGAGGTCTTTCCTCCATTTTGAGTTTATTTTTGTGTATGGTGTAAGAAAGTTGTCCAGGTTCATTCTTCTGCATGTCGCTGTCCAGTTTTCCCAGCACCACTTGCTGAAGAGACTGTCTTTATTCCATTGGGTAGTCTTTCCTGCTTTGTCAAAGATTAGTTGGCCATAGGTTTGTGGGTCGATTTCTGGGTTCTTTATTCTCTTCCACTGATCTGAGGGTCTGTTCTTGTGCCAGTACCATACTGTCTCAATGATTACAGCTTTGTAATACTTCTTGAAGTCTGGTATTGTGATGCCTCCAGCTTTGGTTTTCTTTTTTATTTTTTTATTTTTCTTTTTTAAATTTAATTTAATTTTATTTTTTTTTAACGTTTATTTTATTTTTGGGACAGAGAGAGACAGAGCATGAACGGGGGAGGGGCAGAGAGAGAGGGAGACACAGAATCGGAAACAGGCTCCAGGCTCCGAGCCATCAGCCCAGAGCCCGACGCGGGGCTCGAACTCACGGACCGCAAGATCGTGACCTGGCTGAAGTCGGATGCTTAACCGACTGCGCCACCCAGGCGCCCCTGGTTTTCTTTTTTAAGATTGCTTTGGCTCTTTGGGGGTCTTTTCTGGTTCCATACAAATTTTAGGATTGTTTGTCCTGGCTCTGTGAAGAATGCTGGTGCTATTTTGATAGAGATTGCATTGAATATGTAGATTGCTTTGTGTAGTATTGACATTTTAACAGTGTTTCTTCTTCGAATCCAGGAGGATGGAATATTTTTCCATTTTTTGGTGCCTTCTTCAATTTCTTTCATAAGCTTTCTATAATTTTAAGCATATAGATTATTCACCTCTTTGGTTAGGTTTATTCCTAGGTATTTTATGGTTTTGGTGCAGTTGTAAATGGGATCAATTCCTTGATTTCTCTTTCTGTTCCTTCATTATTGGTGCATAGGAATGCAACCACTTTCCCTGCATTGATTTTATATCCTGTGGCTTTGCTGAATTCATGGATCAGTTCTAGAAGTTTTTTGGTGGAATCTTTTGGGTTTCCATATAGAGTGTCATGTCATCTGTGAAGAGTGAAAGTTTGACTTCCTCCTGGCCAATTTGGATGCCTTTTATTCCTTTGTGTTGTCTGATTGTTGAGGGTAACTAAGCCTTCCAATACTATGTTGAATAACAGTGGCGAGAGTGGACATACCTGTCATGTTCCTTCCCTCTCAGTTTTTCCCCACTGAGGATTGTATTAGCGTTGGGTCTTTCATATATGACTTTTTTTATCTCAAGGTATGATCCTTCTGTCCCTACTTTCTTGAGGGTTTTTATCAGAAAACGATGCTGTATTTTGTCAAATGCTTTCTCTGCAACTATTGAGAGGATCATGTGGTTCTTGTCCTTTCTTTTATTGATGTGATGTATCACATTGATTGATTTGTGGATATTGAACCAGCTCTGCATCCCAGGTGTAAATCTCACTTGGTCATGGTGAATAATTCTTTTAATGTATTGTTGGATCTGGTTGGCTAGTATCTTGTTGAGGATTTTTGCATCAATGTTCATCAGGGAAATTGGTCTGTAGTTCCCCTTCTTAATGGGGTTTGTCTGGTTTTGGGATCAAGGTAATGCTGGCCTTGTAGAATGAGTTTGGAAGTTTTCATTCCATTTCTACTTTTTGAACAGCTTCAAAAGAATTGGTGTTAACTCTTTAAACATTTGGTAGAATTCCCCTGGAAAGCGATCTGGCACTGGGCTCTTATTTTTTGGGAGATTTTTTATTACTAATTCAATTTCTTTGCTGGTTATGGATCTGTTCAAATTTTCTATTTCTTCCTGTTTCAGTTTTGGTAGTTTATGTTTCTAAGAATTTGTCCATGTCTTCCAGATTGCCCACTTTATCAGCGTATAATTTCTCATAATATTCTCTTATCTGTTTTTATTTCTGCTGTGTTGGTTGTGATCTCTCTTCTTTCGTTCTTGATTTTATTTATTTGGGTTCTTTCCTTTTTCTTTTTGATCAAACTGGCTAGTGGTTTATCAATTTTGTTAATTCTTTCAAAGAATCAGCTCTTGGTTTCATTGATCTGTTCTCCTTTTTTTTTTTTTTCTGGTTTCGGTAGCATTAATTTCTGCTCTAATCTTTATTATTTTCTGCCTTCTGCTGGTTTTGGGTTTTATTTGCTGTTTTTTTCCATCTCTTTAAGGTGTATGGTTAGGTTGTGTATCTGAAACCTTCCTTCTTAGGAAGGCCTGGATTGCTATATACTTCCTTCTTATGACCACCTTTGCTGCGTCCCAGGTTTTGGGCTGTGGTGTTATCATTTTCATGGGCTTCCATGTACTTTTTAATTTCCTCTTTAACTTCTTGGTTAGCCCATTCATTATTTGGTATGATGTTCTTTAGTCTGGAAGTATTTATTATCTTTCCATTTTTTTTTCTTGTGGTTGATTTCAAGTTTCATAGTGTTGTGGTCTGAAAATATGCACGGTATGATCTCGATATTTTTGTACTTGTTGAGGGCTGATTTGTGTCCTGGTATGTGATCTATTCTGGATAACGTTCCATGTGCACTGGAGAAGAATGTGTATTCTACTACTTTAGGATGAAATGTTCTGAGTATATCTGTTAAGTCTATCTGGTCCAGTGTGTCATTCAAAGCCATTGTTTCCTTGCTGATTTTCTGTTTAGATGATATGTGCTTTGCTGTAATTGTGGGTGAAATCCCTTACTATTATGGTATTATTATCAATGAGTTTCTTTGTGTGTGTGATTAATTGATTTATATTTGGGTGCTACCATGTTTGGACCATAAATGTTTATAATTGTTACATCTTCTTGGTGGACAGACCCTTTATGATATAATGCCCTTCTTGATCTCTTGTTACAGTCTTTATTTTAAAATCTAGGTTGTCTGCTATAAAAGTATGGCTACTCCGGCTTTCTGTTGGTGACCATTAGCATGATAGATGGTTCTCCACCCCCTTACTTTCAATCTGAAGGTGTCTTTAGGTCTAAAATCTGTCTCTTATAAACAGATATCAATGGATCTTGTTTTCTTATCCATTCTGTTACCCTATGTCTTTTGATCGGAGAGCTCAGTCCATTGACGTTTAGAGTGAGTACTGAAAGATATAAATTTATTGCCATGATGTTGCCTGTAGTGTTTGAGTTTCTGGGGGTGTTCTCTGGTCTTTTCTAGTCTTTGTTCCTTTTTTTTTCTGTATTTTCTCCCCTCAGGGAGTCTCCCTTAAAATTTCTTGCAGGGCTGGTTTAGTGGTCACAAACTCCTTTAATTTTTATTTGCCTGTGAAACTTTTTATCTCTCCTACTTTGAATGACAGCCTTGCTGGATAAAGAATTCTTGGCTGCATATTTTTCTGATTCAGCATACTGAATATATCCCGCCACTCCTTTCTGGCCTGCCAAGTTTCTGTAGATAGGTCTGCTGCAAACCTGATCTGTCTTCCCTTGTAGGTTAGGGACTTTTTTCCCCTTGCTGCTTTCATGATTCTCTCCTTGCCTGAGTGTTTTGTGAATTTGACTATGATATGCCTTGTTGATGATTGGTTTTTGTTGAATCTGATGGGAGTCCTCTGTGCTTCCTGGATTTTGATGTCTGTGTCTTTCCCCAGGTTAGGAAAGTTTTATGCTATGATTTGCTCACATAACCCTTCTACCCCTGTTTCTGTCTCTTCCTCTTCTGGGACCCCTATGATTCTGCTGTTCCTTTTTAATGAGTCACCGATTTCTCTAATTCTTTATTATTTATTTATTTATTTGTTTGTTTGTTTTTATTTTTATTTTTTAATTTATTTTATATTTTTTTCTAATTCTAAAATCGTCCTATTTTGCCTTAATCTCCCTCTTTTTTCTGCTTCATTATTCTCTATAAGTTTGTCCTCTATATCTCTGATTCTCTGATCTGCCTTGTCCATCCTTGCCACCGCTGCATCCATCCGTGATTGCAGCTCAGTTATAGCATTTTAAATTTCATTCCTGCTATTTTTTACTTCTTTTATCTCTGCAGAAAGAGATTCTAATCTATTTTCAACTCCAGCTAGTATTCTTATTATCGTGATTCTAAATTCTGGTTCAGACATCTTGCTTGTATCTGTGTTGGTTAAATCCCTGGCTGTAGTTTCTTTGTGCTCTTGCTTTTGGGGTGAATTATTTCGTTTTGTCATTTTGAAGGGAGAAAAGGAATTAATGAGGTAGAAAAATTGAAATAAAAAAAAGAAAATTAAAAAAGTGTTAAAATTAAAAATTAAAACACGCACACACACACAAATCGAATAGATGATGGTAGATCCTAGGTGTGTTTTCATCTGGGTGTTGAAAGTGGTTTGAGAGATTAGAGAAAATAAAGGGGGGGGGGAAGACATAAAAAGGAAATCATTTGAGAGTTTGAAAAAAATGAATACACTGAAGTAGACTAAAATGAGATGATGGGGGTAAAATAGAATTTGAAAAAATATATACAAAAGTAAAGAATTTAGAAGGAAAAAAAATAAAGAAATATATTTTAAATAAAAATTAAAAATAAATACGAATTTTTTCTTTTCCTGTATTTAAGAAAAAAGAAAAGAAATGAAAAATAGAAAAAAGATAAAAAAAGAAAAAAGAAAAGAAAAAATAGAAATCATTTGAAAATTTGAAAAAGTGAATACACTGTAGTAGACTAAAATAAAGTGATGGAAGTAAAATACAATTTGAAAAAATTTACATAAAAGCAAAAAACACAGTAATAAAAATTAAATAAAAATATTTAATAGAGATTGAAAGTAGAAATGAAGTTTTTCTCTTTCTGCATTCAAGAAAAAGAAAAGAAATGAAAAAGAGAAAAAAGAAAAAGAAAAAAAGAAAATTGCTTGAAAATTTGAAAAGGTGAATACACAGAAGTAGACTAAAATAAAATGATGGAAGTAAAGTAGAATTTGAAAAAATTTACACAAAAGTAAAAAATATAGTAATGGAAATAAAATAAAAATATTTTTAATAAAAATGAATTTTTTCTCTTTATTCAAGAAAAAGAAAAGAATTGTAAAAGAAAAAGAAAAAAAAGAAAATTGAGTAGACAAACATGCTAACAGATTGAGGAAGGACTGAAATTGCTTCGTTTTGCTCTATAAGTCAGTTCATGTAGGTCTTTATAGTCCATAAATTAAGCCGGTGGTGAGGTTTGTGTTCTTGAAGAGTGAAGTTGGCTCAGTTGGGCGGGGCTCAGTGTAACAGCTCCACTCTCCCCTAGATGGCGCTGCTAGCCTACTGGGGTGGATTGCTATGGTGCTTGTAGGTGCCTATACGCCTGCGCGGTAGCGGTGAAAATGGCATCACTCACCTACCTGGTCTGTTCTCCCGGATCAGCAATCGGGCACCTGTCCTCCATCTTCAGCCCTTGTCCACTCCCGCTTTTTCACTCTACGTAAACAGGCCCCAGGCAGTACCTCTCTCCTGAGTTTTGTCTCAGATGTGGCTGTTTTCCTCGGCCCCTTACTTCCAAAGGACTGCGGCTTTGACCCATTCCGCCCCTCTGTGGGAGGGTCTCATGGAGCAATGGCTGAATGAGCAATGGCCGAATGTCGGCTGCGCCCAGGAACGCCCGCTGGACCCTGCTGCTGCCGGTGCCCTGAGACTGTGGCCAGGTGCCAGCCCGCCACAGAAAAAGTTCCCGAGATAGTGTAGCAGCAGCGTTTCAGGGACTATGGAAAATCACAGCATACACCTGGCACCAGGCTTCACCCTTAACGACCTTGCTCCAGCACCAGCGAATGTGGCCACCTTCCAGGGTCTGCTGGGGCCAGGTGGCCTCAACATTCTCTACCAAATGTCCTTCCAGCAGTGGAACCACTTTTCCCCGTGTGGCCCAAGAACCTCCTGGACCCCATTCTGCTCCTGGGGATTCTTCCTTCCCACCAGAGCACCGCCAGGTATCTAGCCTCGGAGTTTCACACTCTGTGCCCCACCCTGTTTATAAAGTCTTGATGGAATTTAAACCCTTTCCTTTTCCTTTCTCCCTTTTTAGTTTAGTCCCTGCGGCTGTTTCCAATTTTCCACTTTCTCTCCAGGTGCCTTCCCATATTCTCCCCCATGCCCCCCTCCCCCCCCCCCCCCCCTGTTCCATCTCCATCCTCTCTCTGCCCGCAAAACCAGCTCCCTGCCTGCTGCGGCTTCTCGCTCCCCAAGTTCACCTCTCCGCGCCGTGTACCTGCTGAATTCTGTGGTTCAGGTTGTGCAGATTGTTGTGTTAATCCTCAAGTCAGTTTTCTAGGTGTGCAGGATGTTTTAGTGTTGGTCTGGCTGTACTTCATGGATGTGAGACACGCAAAAAAACTTCCATGCTGTTCCACCATCTTGGCTCCCCCTTCACTTCTCATTTTTATCTACCAAATTTACTAAGGAAGAAAGAGTATGTTGGGGCTTCTATTTACTCAAATCTTTTCTATTATCTGGCAATAAAATTCATTCCTCTGCTTCCATATATTTTAAATTTTCTTCTTTAACTGCCTAGTTGACCCATTTATTCTTTAGTAGGATGTTCTTTAACCTCCATGCATTTGCATGTTTTCCAATTTTTTTCTTGTGGTTGATTTCAAGTTTCATAGCGTTGTGTTCTGAAAATATGCATGGTATGATATCAATTCTTTTATATTTATTGAGGGCTGTTTTGTGACCCAGGGTGTGATTTATCTTGGAGAGTATTACATGTGCACTCGAGAATAATGTGTATTCTGCTCTTTTTGGATGAAAAGTTCTGAATATATCTGTCAAGTCCATCTGGTCCAGTATAACATTCAGGGCCTTTGTTTCTTTATTGATTTTATGCTTAGATGATCTGTCCATTTCTCTAAGTGAAGTATTAAAGTCACCTGCAATTACCATATTCTTATAAATAAGATTGCTTATGTTTGTGATTGATTTGTATATTTGGGTGCATGCAAATTGGGGGCATAAGCATTTATAATTGTTAACTTTTCTTGATGGATAGACCCCATAATTATGATATAATGCCTTTCTTCATCTCTTGTTAGTTTCAAATCTAATTTTCTGATATAAGTATGGCTACTCCAGCTTTCTTTTGACTTTCAGTAGCATGATAGATAGTTCTCCATCCCCTCACTTTCAATCTGAAGGTGTCCTCAGGTGTAAAATGAGTCTCTTATAGACAGCAAATACATGGGTCTTGGTGTTTTTTTTTTTAATCCATTCTGATACCCTATGTCTTTTGGTTGGAGCATTTAGTCCATTTACATTCAGTGTTATTGTTGAAAGGTATGGGTTTAGAGTCATTGTGTTATCTGTAGGTTTCATGCTTGTGGTGGTGTCTCTGATACTTTGTGGTCCTTGCAACATTTCAATAAACGTTTGAACTGCAACAAACGTTACAGTTATGATTTGAAACAATTGACGTGCAGGCTCCTAGGTGAGTCAGTTGGTTAAGTGTCCAGCTGGCTCAGGTCAAGATCTTGCAGTTCATGCGTTCAAGCCCTGCATCAGACTCTGTGGTGACAGCTCGGAGCCTGGAGCCTGCTTCGGATTCTGTGTCTCCCTCTCTCTCTGCCCCTCCCCTCCCTTGTACTCTATCTCTCTCTCAAAAATAAACATAAAAAAGAAAAAAATGATTAAGCATTTTATTTATTTTTCTTCCTAACTTTAAAGAGATGTTTTGGATAGTATGACTTAATATATGGGACATATGGCATATGGGCTCTAGGTGATAACACGGACACAGAAAACAATCTGTTACATAAGCTATGAGTTCCAAATCAAAGATCACAGAGGCATATGCTCTGAATTGCTGGTGTGGTTGCTTCTCCCATAGACACCTCTAAATAACAGCACAGACTTTAAGTTTAAAAACGGTTAATAGTCTTCCAGGCAATTCTCTGTAGACCATCATGAAGGTTTATATAGATTTCAGAAGGATGATATAAATGCTGCTTTTCACACAAGGGATAAAGATAGGTTATAGGGAATTCATATGATACAATTACAAAATGTGACTAAATATAAAAAACATTAGGGTAAGAAATAACAACCCATCCCTCATTCCTCACAATCCCTCATGTGGACACTTCACCCATTCAGATTAGTTTATTCAGTACATTTACTCACTCACACACACCATGCTCCTTCTTACCTACAAGGCTTCCTTAATGGATTTGGCATATTCTCATTGTTTCTATGTAAAAATAAAGTTGATTTCTATGTCTTTGCAACTAGGACCCAGACCAAGTGTGGCTTGTCTTGAACTTTACCTGACCTCTTACACCCTCATCAATATCTTTTCTCTTTAACCTCTCATTGCAGTTATGATTTAAAACCTTTATTATATAGTAATTTTATTCTCTACTGTTTTTCATGCACAACAATGTGGTTACATCCCTCCTGCCTACTCTACGAAGACAGGCCTGGGGGGAGGTGCTCCATTCTGCACTCCCCATGTATGTTTCTGTGTTGATCTGAGCCATCTGGAAGTTCTTAATGATGCAATTGAATGTTGATTTCATATTTTGACTGTGATTTTCAGGGACTTTATTGTCCGCATGTTTGCCAACAACAGTAATACCTTTGGGAGCTCAAATAGATAAATCCTGTGATTAGGTCACAAATTTAGGTCGTTGCCAACTTTAGTTAGGTATTTGATAACAGCTTTGTAACTGTGACTGGAATATCAATGATCTCATGAGGACTTGCCTCCTGTTTAATGCCTTTCAATCAGTACAAATTACTGGGAGAAGATTTTGGTCTGGCTTACAGCTTTCTTTAATGCCCCCTTTAGCTCATTGTTCCTTAGACTGTATATGAAAGGGTTCAACATAGGGACTACAACCATGAAGACCACTGATGCAGCTGAGTCTTTTTCAGTTGAACGGTTGGATGAGGGACTCATATAGACCCCTGTGATTGTTCCATAGAAAAGAATGACCAAGGCAAGATGAGATCCACAGGTGGAGAAAGCTTTGAGTTTTCCTTGGGTGGAAGGGATTTTCATCACAGCAAAGATGATGAGGCTGTAGGATGCCAGGATACACCCCGAAGGTACCACAAAAATAAGCCCCACTGCAGCCAGAACTATGAACTGATTGAGACTGGTGTTGGAACAGGAGAGGGGGAGGAGAGAGTTGATATCACAGAAGAAATGGTGGATCATGTTGTTAGAGCAGAAGTGCAGACGGGCAAGCGTGAGGGTGTGCAAGAGGGCATTCAAAGTGGCAAGGATCCATGGCACAGCCACCAGAGAGGCACAAAGGCACTGGCTCATGATGGTGGAGTAACGCAAAGGATGACAGATGGCCACAAAACGGTCATATGCCATCACTGTGAGAAGGAAATTGTCCATGTTGGCAAACATCATACAGAAATACATCTGAGCCAGGCATCCAGGATAGGAGATGGTCTGAGTCTGTGCCTGGATGTTCAGCAGCATCTTGGGAACTGTAGATGAAGGCAGGCAGAGGTCTACTGCAGACAGATTGGCAAGGAAGAAATACATGGGTGTGTGGAGGCGGTGGTCTGAGACAATAGCCAGCAAGATGAGCAAGTTTCCAAGCAGCCCTGTTAAGTAGAGGCACAGGAAAAGTGCAAAGAGGAGAGCCTGCCACTCTGGCCATCTTGAAAAGGCCAAGAGGAGAAATTCGGAGACACTGGTTTGGTTTCCTTGTTCCATTGCTTGGGTATCTCTGCACGAAGACCCAGAAGATGAAATATTTTTGACATCAAAAAAAACTTCCCTTTTTAGTTTTTGTCTACTCCCCTAGTCCTGTTTACTAAATATTTTCTCTTTAGGCCATCCTACCTCCTGTCTGGTAGTCTCCCCCAAGCTTCACTGATCATGGATATGTTCTTCCATTTTATCAGTTGACTTTTTATTTATCCTCCCTTGCCAGGTGCTGCCTGGCTGCCTGCTGTGTGTTGGAAAACATTGGTGAGTCTGACACACTAAGTAACTCTGTGTTGAACTTTGAGATTTAATGAGAAATATTTTCCAGATATTTATCCAACACCCTATGAACCATCCCTCTTGAAAACTAGTCAGGCATAAACACTTAAGATTTATAAGAAGAAGATAAACCATCTTGTCTTTTTAAGATTCAAAAGAAAAATATGGTAACATGGTTGACAAGTGTAAAAAGTTAAGCCTCCTAAAAATAGTTTACATGAAGGCTATGAGCAACATAGGAAAATATTTACAAGTAATGTAAAAGTTCTATAACACATGTAGTATAACTACATAATATAAGTGGATAAAACTAAAAGATAACAGAGAAAAAGTTATGTCAAAATACAGGGCAGGTTTAAGAGTCCTTTTAATGGTTTTGTATTATTTTAACCATAGCTACAAAAAAAGGGGTTCGTGTTTGTAAGGTATCATGATTACTTTGGGTCCTGTTTGTCTTGGAGTTGTAGAACACACAATGTAATGGGAGGATTCCTGAAACTTGGATCAGGATGTGGACAAAAAATACTATCCTGGACACCAATTAAGAAGACAAACATTGGGGGGTTCCTGGATGGTTCAGTTGGTTGAGCATCCAACTCTTGATTTTGGCTCAGGTCAGGATCTCATAGTTTGTGAGATGGAGCCCCGTGTCACGCTCTGTGCTATGGCACAGAGTCCCACTTGGGAATCTCTTTCTTCCTTTCTCTCTGCCCTTTCCCCCACCCCCCACAGGTGTGCACATGCTCTCTCTCTCAAATTAAATAAATAAATAAATAAATAAATAAATAAATAAATAAGAAGACCAGCATTCACATACACAGATGAGATAGTTGCACAGAAATGGAGGGGCTCCCTGGGAGACAGAAAAGGTCTTGTAGTGTGTGGGCTCTGGTTGGCCCAGCTGGAACCAGACCCAATCATTTCAAGGCTGGGACACTTAGCCACTGCAAATCTTAGTTCTCCCCTGTATAATAATAGCACCTGTCTTAGTCCTAAGAGGAAAATACATTGCCATCCAGGACTATCTTGAGAAGCAAGATAAATCCCAAATACAAAACCTAACCTTACACCTAAAGAACTAGAAGCAGAGCAGCAAAGAAACTCCAAAGCCAGCAGAAGAAGAGAAATAATAAAGATTAGAGCAGAAATAAACAATATAGAATCCACTTCCCCCCCCAGTAGAACAGATCAGATTCTTAAAAAAAAATTTTTTTAATGTGTATTTTTGAGAGAGAGAGACAGAATGCGAGCAGGGAAGGGGCAAAGAGGGAGACACAGAATTCAAAGCAGGCTCCAGCCTCGGAGCTGTCAGCACAGAGCCTGATGCGGGGCTCAAACCCACGAACCGTGAGATCAGGACTTGAGCCAAAGTCAGACGCTTAACTGACAGCCATCCAGGCACCCTGCAGATCAATGATTCTAAGAACTGTTTTTTTTTTGAAAAAATAAACAAAATTGATAGACCCCTAGCCAGTCTTCTCAAAAACAAAAAAGAGAGAACCCAAATAGATAAATTCATGAATGAAAGAGGAGAGATCACAGCCAACACCACAGAAAACACCACTATGAAAAATTCTATGCCAATAAACTGGACAACCTTGAAGAAATGGACAAATTCCTAGACACCCACACACTATCAAAACTCAAATGGGAAGAAATAGAAATTTTGAACAAATGCATAATCAGTGAATAAATTGAATCAGTTATCAAAAATCTCCCAACAAATAAGAGTCCCAGACCAGATGGCTTCCCAGGGGAATTCTACTAGACATTTAAAGCAGAGTTAATACCTATTCTTCTCAAGCTGTTCCAAAAAAAATAGAATCAGAAGGACAGCCTCCAGACTTATTCTATGAAGCCGGCATTACCTTTATTCCCAAACCAGATAGAGAACCTACAAAAAAGGAGAATTACAGGTCAATATCCCTGGTGAACATGGATGCAAAAATTATCAACAAAATACTAGCAAATCGAATTCAACAGTGCATTAAAAGAATTATTGACCATGATCAAGTGGGATTCATTCCTGGGCTGCAGGGCTGGTTCAATATTCGCAAATCAATCGGTGTGATACATCACATTAATATAAGAAAGGATAAGAACCATATAATCCTGTCAATAGATGCAGAAAAAGCATTTGCCAAAATGCAGCATCCTTTCTTAATAAAAACCCTCAAGAAAGTTGGGATAGAAAGAACATACCTTAACATCATAAAAGCCATATATGAAAAGCCCACAGGATATATCATCTTCAATGGGGAAAAACTGAGAGCTTTCCCCCTGAGATCAGGAACACAACAGGGATGTCCACTCTCACCGCTGCTGTTTAACATAGTGTTGGAAGTCCTAGCCTCAGCAATCAGACAACAAAATGTAATAAAAGGCATCTAAACTGGCAAAGAAGAAGTCAAACTCACTCTTCACAGATGACATGATATTCTACATGGAAAACCTGAAAGACTCCACCAAAAAACTGCTAGAACTGATACATAAACTCAGCGAAGTTGCAGGATACAAAATCAATGTACAGAAATCGGTTGCATTTCTATACACCAATGATGAAGGAACAGAAAGAGAAATCAAGAAATCGATCCCATTCACAAATGCACCAAGAACCATAAACTACCTAGTAATAAACCTAACAAAAACGTGAAAGGTCTGTATGCTTAAAACCACACAAAACTTATGAAGGAAATTGAAGAAGACAGGAAGAAATGGAAAAACATTCCAGGCTCATGGATCGGAAGAACAAATATTGTTAAAATGTCTATATTACCCTAAGCAATCTGCACATTCAATGAAATGCCAATCAAGATTGCACTGACATTCTTCTCAGAGCTAGAACAAACAATCCCCAAATTTGTGTGGAACCACAAAAGACCCTGAATAGCCAAAGTAATGTTGAAAAAGAAAACCGAAGTGGAAGGCATCACAATCCCAGACTTTAGCCTCTACTACATAGCTGTTATCATCAAGATAGTATGGTATTGGCACAACAACAAGCAATAGAACAATGGAATAAAATAGAAAACACAGAATTGGACCCACAAATATATGGCCAACTAATCTTTGGCAAAGCAGGAAAGAGTAACCAATGGAAAAAAGTCTCTTTAGCAAACAGTGCCAGGAGAACTGGACAGCAGCATACAGAAGAATGAACCTGGACTGCTTTCTGACACCATACACACAAACTCAAAATGGATGAAAGACCTAAATGTGAGACAGGAAACCATAAAAACCCTAGAGGAGAAAACAGGCAAAAACCTCTCTGACCTCAGCTGACACATCTATGAAGGCAAGGGAAACAAAAGCAGAAATGAATTATTGGGACCTTATTAAGATAAAAACTTCTGCACTGCAAAGGAAACAATCAACAAAACTGAAAGGCAACCGATGGAATAGGAGAAGATATTTGTAAATGATATATCAGATAAAGGGTTAGTATCCAAATTCTATAAAAACTCACTAAACTCAACACCTGAAAAACAAGTAATCCAGTGAAGAAATGGGCAGAAGACATGAATAGACACTCCTCCAAAGAAGACATCCAGATGATCAACAGACACATGAAAAGATGTTCAATATTGCTCATCATCTGGGAAATACAAGCCAAAATCACATTTGGATACCACCTCACACCGGCCAGAGTGGCTAAAAGTAACAACTCAGGAAACAACAAATGTTGTCCTGGATGTGCAGAAATGGGAACCCTCTTGCAGTGTTGGTGGGAATGCAAACTGGTGCAGCTGCTCTGGGAAACAGTGTGGAAGTTCCTCAAAAAATTAAAAATAAGTTACCCTACCACCTAGCAAGAGCACTACTAGGAATTTATCCAAAGGATACAGGAGTACTGATGCAAAAGGGCACATGTACCCCAATGTTTATAGCAGTGCTATCAACAATAGCCAAATTATGGAAAGAGCCCAAATGTCCATCAACTGATGAATGGATAAAGGAGATGTGGTTTATGTACAGAATGGAATACTACTTAGCAATGAGAAGGAATGAAATCCTGCCATTTGCAACAACATTGATGGAACTGGAGGGTATTATGCTAAGTGAAATAAGTCAGTCAAAGACAGATATCCTATGTTTTCACTCATATGTGGAACTTGAGAAACTTAACAGAAGACCATGGGAGAAGTGAAGGGGAAAAATAGTTTCAAACAGAGAAGGAGGCAAACTATAAGAGACTCTTAAATACAGAGAACAAAGTGAGGTTTGATTGGGGGTGGGGTAGAGGGGAAAATGGGTGATGGGCATTGAGGAGGGCACTTGTTGGGATGAGCACTGGGTGCTGTTATGTAAATGATGAATCATGGGAATTAACTCCTGAAGCCAAGAGCACACTGTATACACTGTATGTTAGCTAACTTGACAATAATATATATCAAAAAAAGGAACAAAAATAATAGCACCTGCCTTAACAGTTTTGTGAAACTGAAATGAGTTAATGTGTGCAAAACTCTCAGCAAGTAACGGTTACTCAATAAATGCAAACTGTTGGTGATCAGGCCAGAACTGGGTAGGTCAGGTTTCTTCCTTAGTCTCCACAGTGGCTGTTTTAAATTTTCCCTTCTTGAATGTCCAGCATGTGCCTTCACATCACTTCCCCTATTTTCACAGAGAAAATAGAACCAGGGTTTAATGGATGTGTCCAACTTTCTGCTATCAGTGCAAGAAACTTACCTGTGCCTCCACTCATCCTTCCTTCTTTCCTTTCGTTGTGCCCCACTTCTCCAGAGCCTCAGTTGCTCCTTATTTTTAAAATAGGTAAACTCTACCACTAACGTGGGGCTCCGACCCACAACTCCAAGATCAAGAGTTGCATGCTCTTTGGACTGAGCCAGCCAGTCACCACCAGCTGCTCCTTTCTGTAACTTAAATGTTTTCCTGCTCTGTTGGATCTTGACTTTCAGCTGACGTCTCTCCTTCCTTTGGCTTCCCTTTCCAGATACATGTTTACCTCTGGCCATCCTCCTGATTCTCTCCCCACTGCCCAACCCCTCACAGACTTCATTTCCTCACACCCCCATGCCAATTTGCTGTTACCCCAGCCACTCCAATGAATTGCTATTTGGAGTCTTGAAAAACCCAATGTTCACATCTAAGTCCTTATGTTTTTAGAATTCCTAGAATTATTCCCTTGAGAAACTCTTTTCCTTGGGTTTATTTTCAGATTTCCTCACATCTGTCTGGCCATTCCTTTTCAATTGCCTTTGCAAAATGCACTTCCTTTGACAGCCGGTTAAATGTTGACATTTCTCTGTTTTTTTTGGTTTGTTTTTATTGTTGTTTTGTCTTATGCTTTCTTTCTTTTAATGTTTATTTATTTATTTGAGAGGAAGAGCACTAGTGGGGACGAGGGGCAGAGAGAGAAGGGGACAGAGGATCTGAAGCAGGCTCCACGCTGGCAGCAGACAACTTGATGTGGGGCTTGAACTCACAAACCATGAGGTCATGACCCCAGCTTAACCAACTGAGCCACCCAGGTGCTCCTTATGCTTTCTTTTCTTTTCATCCTACACATGTTCCTGAATGATTCTATTCACTCCCATGGCTTTCATACTATCTGTATGCCAATCTCTCCTAAATTATTTCTCTAGACTCATTCCTGGTGCTGTCTGGATGTTTCTACTTGGATGTCACAGACATCTTATGCTACTACTTCCCAAACTGTATCCATCACATTCTCCTCCCTGCTCAAAGACCGTTCATCCCTCCATGTGCCCTTTATCAATGAACAGCACCACAATGTATCCAGTTGTTCAAAAAAGAAAACTTGGGAGTCAGCCCAGACTACTCCCTCTCCTTTACCTCTTTACCTGCACATCCAGTCAATAATTAAACCCCAGTGATGTTATTTTTTGGGAGTCAGAATATTATTATGAAACAAATAGATTCTTAAAATCTACCATGAAAAAATAATAAAATTTATCACCATGAAAGGAACTGTTTTAGGCATTGAGAATAATGAATAAAAGAGACATGGTCTCTACCCTTGAGGAGCTTTAAATCAAAGCCAGAAACTTTAGAGTTATCCTTGACTCATCCAGTTCATGACCAAGCCCTGTTGATTCTGACTTTTCTCACACCCATACTGCTTTTCTTTGTTCCTGATTGTAATGACTATGTCAGACCCTCATCATGTCTTGTGTGGATACTTGCAATAACCCTCAAATTGGTCTTCCTTCCTACAGTTTTCCCCCTTTCAGTCCTCCTTCATACTTATTAAAGAATTATCACTCTAAAACAATAATTTCCTCCTTCCCTTAAAAATTTCCAATGGTTTCAATTGCCTTTAACCCAAATTCCCAGTTATCATGGCACACAAGTTTCTTCATTACCCCTTTCTTACCTTTCTAGTCTTATCTCTTGCTGTGACTAATTTCCCACCCTTAGAAGTTCCTGACACAACTGAAACTTTATGATTCTCTGGCTTTTCTCACTTTGAAATACTCTGACCACCATACCTAAAGCTTCTCTTAAGACATTCTCTACTGCATTGCCCTGAGGCCATATAGCATTTAAGAATACATACATAGATAGATACAAATATTTATAATTTTTTTCTTGTTTTGCTTTCATGGCTCTTCCTTGCTTACAAGTTATTTTGGAGAGCACATGGACTAATGAGAACATGGGGTAAGAATGAATCTTATTCATCTTTGCATAGGGAAACCCAGTTTTATGAACAACGATTTATATTTGCCTGTGAATACAAACTGATTTTTTAGGCGCGATGAACTGCATGCTAGAGGATGCAAGACAATACCAACTGGGATTCTATTCTTGCTTCTACACCTAGCCCTGTTGTTCTGTATGTTAGCTGAAGCAGTGGAGAGTCTGGTGGAAGAAACAAGAAAATGGAAGAAATCTGTTGGACTACTTTTCCAGTGACCAAATAACAGAAGCATGAAAGTGAGTGGAAGAGAAAGGCATTCTACACACTAATGCGAATGAGTCCTGGGTTCTCTGGATCCAAAGTGCCATGACTTTCTCCACTTTGCACATAAGTTTTCGAATGCCTCTCTCTCTGCCTTGACAGTTATTACTAGTGTATAGGTCTTTCATTTCTACCTAAAGAGAAACCCCAAAGAGAAAATGGCCCCTGTAATTTCTTCTCTTCTTCCATCAAAGTTTCTGCCCTGTCATTTCAGTAGCTTTGGAGGTGGTGGGGGAATGGCCACATGAAGTGACTTAGTTCTTGGACATAGGAGATATAAAAACTTAGAACTGGGCTATTGCTACTTTATGCTATGTGGACTGAATAACAAAGGAAACCTGTTTGCAGAGAGGGAAGAATAAAGTAGATTTTCAGGAAAAGGGGGAGAGTCACATAGTACTTGCTTTACTTCAACTTTGACTTATTTCTTAATTGCTTTTACCATCTAAAAGGATGTCCCCTATTTATTTTCCCTTTCACCTTTGCACCTTCCATACCTAGCAATTCTTCCTAAACTCAGTTCTGAAGACACAGATTCCTGCTTTTTTGTTACTACCTTGGGCCAAGTTCATACCCATTGGCATTTTGGTCCTCATTTATCCAACCCTCTGCAGGTACATATTTTTTTTAGGATTCTTTCATTTTGACCCAAGCCTATTGTTAACTGTTATCCTAAGCTCTTTGTATGATTCTGATAAAGAACTGATCTGAATATTGAAACATTCATTTATAGAAGATATACGAAAGAATATTCCAGAAAATAGATATTCTGGAGGGAGCAGAAAGAGCTTTTCAACAATATATAGGAGACATAAAGAAGGAGTTATGGGCATGTGAAAATATACTCTGGATGCATAACCATAGATTTTATTGATTTCATCCATGCATGAAGGTGGGGCAGTGGTGATAATGTTGAAGACCCCATCCCTCCCCGCTTTGATAGGACCAAATGTTTTCACTCTTGGAAACATCATAAAACGATGAAAAGTACATGAAATCAGCTGAGTAAATTCTATAATTTTGTAAAAATAATACAATTTTCATAAAAATAGAAAAACTATGACGACAAGGCTTACCACTATCAAAATGTTTCATAGTTTGCTAATCCTCATAACACCTCTATAATATGGTCACATATCCTCATTTTGTAGACACTGAGTGTTAGCAGAGCCAGTATCTGAGTTAATTGATTTGAAATCTAGTCAACTTTTCACTAAGCCACTACTAAATCTCAGATTTTACACCTACACAGGGAGGGCTTCCATTCATTCGTTCATTCATTCCACAAATAGTATTAGTCGCTACTGTATGTTAGACAATGCTTGGTGACCTTGAGTAGAACCTGAACTTGTTTTACTTATCTAAATAAAGACATGCTTCCTCCATTTTTCTCAGATCTGCTCACTTTCCACAACACTTACCAGATGCTCACATCAGGAATCTTCTGAGAAGAGACTTTAGCTTACAAGTCTCAAGGTAATGGGAAAAATTAAGGAAGAAAAAAAAAAAAAAAGGAATGTTGTCCCTCCTCCGGGATGTACAAGGATGAGGGATGGGATGCTTCTTGGGGAAGGTGTATCTGGTGTAGTGAGGGCTGGAATGACCTCAGGACTCCCCAGCACTGGAGTTTACAGCTTCTTTGCATGCCTGGGAACCCAATCTTGCCAAGCTTTCTCAATTCGAGTAACAATTACTTTATCCCCTTTGTGGGTTTCCCAATTGCAACCCTAGGGATAATGTACCTGGCAGATAATTCTCCAGGGAGATTCAAGGAATTAAAAGATCTGGAAGTTGTTCACAGGCTCCCAGGAATGGTTCTAACATGCATCTCCTCCCCCTTCCAAGAGGCCCCCAAACATCAAATATCAAACATTACACCAATAACAAATAATCTTTTCTAGCGTGAGTTGACTTATTCTCTGAATATAGGATTTGTCTTCCCTGACTGTACTACTCTGTCAACAACACCACCTCTGGGTTTCCAAATGCTTGGTTTATCAATGTTGCCTGAGATAAGAAGGTCCATTTTTTTTGGCAAAGGAGGTGAGACAATGGGCACATGGTCATTTTGTCATGTACCCTAACCCCACAAAGTGTTCAGCCTGATACAGCAGTGAAATGCCTCCTAAAGCCTCAGCTCATATGTCAATTTGGGGATACCACCCAGAAGTTTTGGGATTCTAAACTCAAGGATGCTGTATGTGCATGGAAAAATGACCACGTGTGGATGTGTGTCCCCAGTGCCAACCTATGTGTCTAGATGCCAAAGGGTGTGTAACTGTTAGCTTTTTCTTATTTATGTCACACTTATGTGGGTCAGCAATTTGGGCTAGGCTCAGATGGGTCGTTCTTCTGGCTTTGGTTAGGCTCATTCTAATCCCTGCAGTTAGCTACTGGGTTCATTTAGGGCTTACTGTTCCAGAATGTCCATAGCTGGTATGACTCCTATGTGCTTGATGTGATCTCTCATCCCCCAGAAGGATAGCTTGAGTTGTTCTATGGTGTAGGCAGAGAGAGGGGTGGGGGAGAGAGTAGAGCGATGAAAAGCCTCTGAAGCCTAGGCTTAAAGTGGCACCATGTCACTTCTACTGCCTTCTGTTGGCCAGTGCAAGCCATGAGACCAACATAGTTTTAAAGAATGGGGAAAGGCTCTCCCTCTTGGTGGAGGAGCTTCAGAGCCACACTGCAAAAAGGCATAGATTCAGGGAGGAGTGCAAAACTATGGGCAGTTTTGCAATCAACCAAGGGTGGAAGTACTATATCTATATGTATATATATCTGTATCTATATCTATCTATCTATCTATCTATCTATCTATCTATCTATCTGTCTATCTATTTTAACATTCCTCCAAACGATATGCTTTTGGAATTTGTCTTTTTCATCCCTGTGCCTGTAGGTCAGCCAGATTTGATTCTAAGGAAGAGAATGTTTCCATGAGGGAACACAGGATTGGTTTCAGTGCACTCGAAGCTATGACTACCTCATGGCCGCTCTGGGCACCTTATGCCAGTGGGCCAGCAAGCAAAGAAAGGGATTATTGTACTGGTGGAGGATGACTGACCTTGGTTATCACACAGATGATGATGTAGATCATGTGGATGCTGAGCATAAGGGAAGGAAGGAGTATGTCTGGTGCGCAGGAGGCGATGTGCAATCACAGCAAACCTGACCATACAAGACTGAGGCACGTAATGATGCAGATGCCTCAAGGATAAATGTCTGGACCACCCTTCCAGGCAAACAACACAGGCTAGCTAAATCGGCAGCTGAGGAGAAAGGAGATCTATTTTTGGCCAAAAGCTTCTAAACAGCTCACAGCATTGAGATTGTAGCAGTTTTATTATCTCTCTCTCTCTCTCTCTCTCTCTCTTTGTTTAGATTTTAAGTAATCTCTACATCCAACATGGGGCTCGAACCCACAACCCCAAGACCAAGAGTCACATGCTACACCGAGCGAGCCAGCCTGGCACCCCACTAAATCTCTTGTATTGAGATTTTATAGAGATTGTGCTATCAGCCACCCTGCAGGGGACTCTGTGTTTGCTTGGACACAAAGGGATCTTAATGTTCCAGGAATCTCTTGAGCACCACCTCAGACCACTGGGGCCTCTTGTTCTTCTTATTTCAACCACGGCTGAAGTAGTTAGTTCTGTGAGCTCTGTTTGTATTCGGTGCCACGTGCCAATCCCTCAGCTTGGGCTTCTGCTTGTGCTGTAGCTTCTCTGATGCTCCGACTAAGTCACCGGTAGCGGATGAGGAGACAGCTTAGTGATCGTGGGGCAGGTAGTGCCCAGGGAGGGAAAATTTGGCCAATGGGGAAGGGGAGCTGATGGTAAATGTTTCTCCTTGGGATGTCTCCTAGTGTGTACTTTAGGGGGATACGTGGCTGAGCACCCAGTTACACACACTGGTGGCAAACTTTATGACAAGCCCACTTTTCTTCCCTTTTCTGTTGCCCCTTCTTTTGCTACTGATGCTGTATCTGTATCACATTCTGCACTAAGTACTTATGCATAAACCTTTATTTTTATTATTTTATTATTTTATTTATTTTTTTAAATGTTTATTCATTTTTGAGAGAGCAAGCGAGACAGAATGAGGGCAGGGAGGGGCAGAGAGGGAAGGAGACACAGAATCGGAAGCAGGCTCTGAGCCGCCAGCACAGACCCTGAGGCGGGGCTCGAACTCACCAAGCGTGACGTCCTGACCTGAGCTGAAGTCGGACGCTTAACCAACTGAGACACACAGGTGCTCCTATGATTATTTTGTTTAGAATTAAGTTAGTTAACATATAGTGTAGTAATGTTTTCATGAGTAGAATTTAGTGATTCATCACTTACATACAACACCCAGTGCTCATCCCAACAAGTCCCCTCCTTAATGCCCATCACCCATCTATTCCATCCCCCCACCCACCTTCCACCAGCAACCCTCACTTTGTTCTCTGTATTTAAGAGTCTCTTATGGTTTGCGCCCCTCTCTCTTTTTATCTTATTTTTCCTTCCTTCCCCTATGTTCATCTTAAATTCCACGTATGAGCGAAATCATAAATTTGTCTTTCTCCAAGTGACTTATTTCACTTAGTATAATACTCTCTAATTCCACCCACAATGTTGCAAATGTCAAGATTTCATTCTCTTTGACGGTTGAGTAATTTTCCATTGTATATAGGAGTGCCTGGGTGGCTCAGTTGGTTAAGTGTCTGACTTTGGCTCAGGTCATGATCTCACAGCTTGTGGGTTTGAGCCCCGCATCAGGCTCTGTGCTGACAGCTCGGAGCCTGGAGTCTGCTTCGGATTCTGTGTGTGTGTGTGTGTCTCTCTCTCTGCCCCTCCCCTGCTTGCACTCTGTCTCTGTCTCTCAAAAATAAACATTATATATATATATATATATATATATATATACATATATATATATGTATATATATATATACGCACACCACATCTTCTTTATCCATTCATCAGTCGATGGACATTTGGGCTCTTTCCATAATTTGGGATTGTTGACAGTGCTGTAAACATTGGGGTGCATGCGCCCCTTGGAATAAACATTTTTGTATCCTTTGGATAAATACTTACTAGTGCAACTGCTGGGTCATAGGCTAGTTCTAATTTTTTTAATTTAATTTTTTATTTTTTAAAATTTACATCCAAGTTAGTTAGCATCTAGTGCAACAATGATTTCAGGAGTAGATTCCTTAGTGGCCCTTACCCATTTAGCCCATCCCCCCTCCCACAACCCCTCCAGTAACCCTCAGTTTGTTCTCCATATTTATGAGTCTCTTCTGTTTTGTCCCCCTCCCTGTTTTTATATTATTTTTTCCCTTCCCTTATGTTCATCTGTTTTGCCTCTTGAAGTCCTCATATGAGTGAAATTATATGATTTTTGTCTTTCTCTGACTAATTTCACTTAGCATAATACCCTCCAGTTCCATCCACATAGTTGCAAATGGCAAGATTTCATTCTTTTTGATCGCCGAGTAATACTCCACTGTATAGATATACCACATCTTCTTTATCCATTCATCCATCGATGGACATTTGGGCTCTTTCCATACTTTGGCTATTGTTGATAGTGCTGCCATAAACATGGGGGTGCATGTGTCCCTTTGAAACAGCACACCTGTATCCCTTGGATAAATGCCTAGTAGTGCAATTTCTGGGTCGTAGGGTAGTTCTATTTTTAGTTTTCTGAGGAACCTACAGACTGTTTTCCAGAGTGGCTGCACCAGCTTGCATTGCCACCAACAAAGCAAAAGAGATCCTCTTTTTCTGCATCCTCGCCAACATCTGTTGTTGCCTGAGTTGTTAATGTTAGCCATTCTGACAGGTGTAAGGTGGTATCTCATTGTGGCTTTGATTTGTATTTCCCTGATGATGAGTGATGTTGAGCATCTTTTCATGTGTCTGTTGGCCATTTGGATGTCTTCTTTGGAAAAAAGTCTATCCGTGTTCTCTACCCATTTCTTTACTGGATTATTAGTTTTTCAGGTGTTGAGTTTGGCAAGTTCTTTGTAGATTTTGAATACTAACCCTTTATCTGATATGTCACTTGCAAATATTTTCTCCTATTCTGTCAGTTGCCTTTTAGTTTTGCTGATCATTTACTTTGCTGTTCAGAAGCTTTTTGTCTTGATGAAGTCCCAATAGTTCATGTTTGCTGTTATTTCCCTTGCCTCTGGAGACATGTCAAGTAAGAAGTTGCTATGGCCAACGTGAAAGAGGACACTGCCTGTTTTCCCCTCTAGGATTTGATGGTTTACTGTCTCACATTTAGGTCTTCCATCCATTTTGAGTTTATTTTTGTGTCTGGTGTAAGAAAGTGGTCCAGGTTCATTCTTCTTTCTGTCACCATCCAGTTTTCCCAGCACCATTTGCTAAAGAGACTTTTTTCCATTGAATACTCTTTTCTGGTTTGCCTAAGATTAGTTGGCCACACATTTGGGGGTCCATTTCTGGGTTCTCTATTCTGTTCCATTGGTCTATGTGTCTGTTTTTGTGCCAACACCATGCTGTCTTGAGGACTTCAGCTTCATAGTATGGCATGAAGTCTGGAATTGTGATGCACCCAGCTTTGCTTTTCTTTTTTTAACATTACTTCGGCTATTTGGGGTCTTTTGTGGTTCCATACAAATTTTAGACTTATTTGTTCTCACTCTGTGAAAAATGCTGTTGTTATTTATTTAAAAAAAATTTTAAGGTTTATTCATTTTTCAGAGTCCGAGACAAAGCGTGAGTGGGGGAGGGGAAGAGAGAGAGGGAGACACAGAATCTGAAGCAGATTCCAGGGTCTGAGTTGTCAGCACAGAGCCTGACGCAGGCCCCAAACTCTTGGACTGCGAGATCATGACCTGAGCTGAAGTCAGACCCTTAACTGACTGAGCCACCCAAGCATCCCTAATGCTGGTGTTATTTTGAAAGGGATTGCATTGAATGTGTAGATTGCTTCGGATAGTATAGACATTTTAACAATATTTGTTCTTGTAATCCATGACCATGGAATGTTTTTCCATTTCTTTGTGTTTTCTTCAATTTCCTTCATAAGCTTTCTATGATTTTCAGCATACAGATCTTTTACCTCTTTGGTTAGGTTTATTCCTAGGTATCTTATAGTTTTTGGTGCAATTGTAAATGAGATTGATTCCTTGATTTCCCTTTCTGCCGCTTCCTTATTGGTGTATAGAAATACAACTGATTTCTGTATGTTGATTTTATATCCTGCGATTTTGCTGAAGTCATGTGTCAACTCTAGCAGTTTTTTTGTGGAGTCTTTTGGGTTTTCCGTATTGAGTATCATGTTGTATGTGAAGAGTGAATGTTTGACTTCTTTGCCAATTTGAATGCCTTTTATTTCTTTTTGTCTGATTGCTTAGGCTAGGGCTTCCAGTACTATGTTGAACAACAGTGGTGAGAGTAGACATCTATGTTGTGTTCTTGATCCTAGGGGGAAAACTCTCAGTTTGAGAAAATGATATTAGCTGTGGGTCTTTTGTATAAGGCCATTGTGATGTTGAAGTATATTCTTCCCATCCCTACTTTCTTTAGGGTTTTTATCAAGAAACAATGCTATAATTTGGCAAGTGCTTTTTCTTCATCTATTGACAGGATCATGTGGTTATTTAAAAAAAAAATTTAAGTTTACTTATTTATTTTTGAGAGAGAGAGAGAGAGACGGAGAGAGAGAGAGAGAGAGAGAGAGAGAGAGAGAGAGAATGAGCAGGGGAGGGAGAGAGACAGAGACAGAGAGAGAATGAATGAATCCGAAGCAGGCTTTCCACAGTCAATGTGCAGAGCCCGATGCAGGGCTCAGACTCATGAAACTGTGAGATCATGGCCTGAGCTGAAATCAAGAGTCAGGCACTCAACTGACCCAAGCACCGCAGGATCATATGGTTCTTATCCTTTCTTTTATTAATATGATGTATCACATTGATTGATTTACAGATAGTGAACCAGCCCTGCAGCCCAGGAATCAATCCCACTTAATAATGGTGAATACTTTTTTAAATGTATTGTTGGATCTGGTTTGCTAATATCTTGTTGCAAAGTTTTGAGTCCCTGTTCCTCAGGGAAATTGGTCTGTAGTTTTCCTTTTGAGTGGGGTCTTTGTCTGGTTTTGGAATCAAGGTAATGCTGGCCTCATAGAATGAGTTTGGAAGTTTTCCTTCCATTTCTATTTTTTTTTTTTGAAGATCTTCAAAAGAATAGGTGTTAACTCTTCTTTAAATGTCTTGTAGAATTCCCTTGGGAAGCTGTTTGGCCCTGGGCTTTTGTTTGTTGGGAGAGTTTTGATTACCGATTCAATTTCTTTACTGGGTCTGTTCTTTTCTTTTCAATGGGTCTGTTCAAATTTTCTATTTCTTCCTGTTTCAGTTCTTGTAGCTTACATGTTTCTAAGAACTTGTCCATTTTTTCTAGATTTGTGTACATACCTTTGTTTTAAGTTCTGTTTTCTGGGAAAGCCTCTGCTAAGACACAGAGTCTGGGGGCCTATTAAAATGGTCTTGATTTTAAATAGGAATTTTGGAGTTATTGCATATCAAAGACACTTATAGCCATAATAATGGAGATCTCATGGGGAGAGATTTTAGAGAAAGAAGATCACCTGAGACCAAGGTGTGGGGCACTTCAACATTTAGTGATAGGGTCAGAATCTAAACATGTATGGGAAGAAAATCCAGAGAAGTTAGTGGAAACCTCGTTCAGGGATAAGCTGCAAAAACAAAAGACCCTGACAATGTAGTGGCTTAAAGAAGGTTATTTCGCTGCCTCCACCTTTGCCTCTGTCTCCATCTCTCTCTCAGCCTCCCTCTTAGGCAGTGGCATAGGTGGGCAACAGCTGCAGGACATTTCTGCTCCATTTGTTCTAAGTGGCTCCCAGTATTTGATTTGTGAAGACCAAAGTGAGATGTCAGGCAGCACCTAGATGCAGGCCGATTGGAAGGCGAAGCATCAGGCAGGAGTTTTTAAAGTGTGTTAAATACATCTTTTTTGGGGCGCCTGGGTGGCTCAGTCGGTTGAGTGCCCGATGTTGGCCTGGGTCATGATCTAGCGGTTTGTGAGTTTGAGGCCCACATTGGGCTCTGTGCTGACAGCTCACAGCCTGGAGCCTACTTTGGATTCTGTGTCTCCCTCTCTCTCTCTCTTTCTGCCCCTCCCCTGCTCATGCTCTGTCTGTCTCTCTCTCTCAAAAAATAAATAATAAAACATAAAAAAAAAATACATCTCTTTCAGGGGAGGTTGGGAAGATGGCATTTCCGTCTGCTCCCTCTGCGTTGCTGTTTAAGAATTGTCTCTGCTACTACATCCTGTTGACGCAAGCCCAGTAACACAAGCCCCACTGGCCACCAGAGCCAGGCTATGAGGGAATGTGTCCTCTGGGCAGGAGCCACAAAATCTGGGGTTCCAGATGTGTGCACAAGCTCCTTTCAAGAGATCCACAGGTGACCTGGGGGTGGTGCACAGCGAAGATGGTGCGTGTCAGCTTGCAGTTGGCCCCTAGGTGGGTGTTCATTTAGAATCCTATCCCCCACCCCACCAGAGGATGCAGCTATTAAGACCTGAAAATTGGTTTCTTTCAGGGAATAACTAGGTGTTTCAGTTTGCTGCCTTGGGGGGATAGCCAGTTGGGAACTGCTTCTGTTTGCTCCAGTCCTGTGGGACCCAGGCATGTAAACCCACCAGGGTTCTAATACCACACGGGCTTGGAGGGGCGTGGGCACCTCCTCTCCTCCCCACAGAGCCTTCCCTGCTGGCAGGGGGGAGGTGTGACCACATTACTCGTGGGTACAGATGACATTTGTGCTTCTCTACCAGGCTGCCATGAAATCACATCAGCTTGAACATGGCAGGGTGGATGGGAAAGGGGCCACAGACTTTCTGGAATACAGTGGTTAGTGTCTAAAAGTTTTTTGCTTTTCTAAGCTGTTCCACTCCTGTCCTTTGGCTAGGGGAGGACATCTTTCTTTAAAATTTTAAAAATATTTTTATTTATTTTTGAGACAGAGAGAGACAGAGCATGAACAGGGAAGGGGCAGAGAGAGGGGGAGACACAGAATCTGAAGCAGGCTCCAGGCTCTGAGCTGTCAGCACAGAGCCTGACGCAGGGCTCGAACTCACGGAGTGTGAGATCATGACCTGAGCTGAAGTCGGACTCTCAACCGACTGAACCACCCAGGCGCTCCAGGACATCTTTCTTGATGCCTTTCTTTGGACTATGCCCACTGGTATTTCTGGGATGCCGGCTTCTCCTGCACCCAGTCTTGTTCGAGGAGAGGGAAGATGGAAACTCAGGGAACTCACCAGAGTGTTGTTGTTCTTTAGGTCCTGAGGCCTGTAGCCTGTCTGTCTCCTCCTTCACAGTCTTGTTATGACTGTGTTATATACAGTGTCCAAGGCTCTACTTTTGAAAGCACATATTGTGCCATTGTAAACAAGATCCGTAACAAGGGCTAAAAAGCTCTCCTATTGGGCTGATACTTGCCTCCATGCGTGAGGGTAGCCAGCTCTGGCCCAGGTGTGCTGCCACAGGTGGAAGGCAATCCTGGGGCTGGTGGGCACCTTTGCTAAGTTCCTGCAAATGAAAAGGACAATCATTTCCAGAGTTCTCAGCTCATTAGACCTAAGGATGGAGGTGGAGAAGTGAACCAAGGGTGCTATTGGGCCTCTGTTTCTGATGGTATTTAGTTGAAAATTCTAGTCCAGAGTTCTGTTTCTTCAGGTTTCTTAGCTACAGTACCACCTGTTGGTATTCTGTGTCAGATAGTCATATTCCTCCTACAACAAACACTTTGGGATAATTTAAATCTATTGGCTTAATAATTCCAATTTATTTTATTTAATTTTTACATTTATTTTTTGTTGCAGGAGTAGAATTTTTTAATGTTAATTTTTCTTTGAAGTTTATTTATTTGTTTTGATAGAGACAGCATGAGCTAGAGGAGGCAGAGAGAGAGGGAGAGAGAGAATCCCAAGCAGGCTCTGCACTGCCAGCTGCAGAACCCAATGTGGGGCTTGAACTCATGAGCCATGAGATCATGACCAGAGCTCAAACTAAGAGTTGGTTGTTTAACTGACTGAGCCACTCAGGTGCCCCTTAAATGTTTATCTTTGAGAGAGAGAGAGAGAGAGAGAGAGAGAGAGAGAGAGCGAGCGAGCACACATGAGCAAGAGAGAGGCAGAGAGAGAGAGAGGGATGGAAGATCTGAGGAAGGCTCTTTGCCGACAGCAGAGAGCCTGATTTGGGGCTGTAAGCACGAGCTGTGAGATCATGCCCTGGGCCGATGTTGGACACTTAACTGACCGAGCCACGCAGGTGCCCCAGTTTCAGGAGTAGAATCCAGTGATTCATCACTTACATACAACAGCCAGTGCACATCACACGTACCCTCTTTAATGCCCACCCCCCATCTAGCCCATCCCCCATTTGCCTCCACTCCGTCAATGCTTATTTTGTTCTCTTTTAGCCTCTCGTGGTTTGTTTCACTCTGTCATTTTCTTTTTTTTCTTTTTTTACAAGTGCAGTTTTTTTATTTTATTTTTTAAATATGAAATTTACTGTCAAATTGGTTTCTATACAACACCCAGTGCTCATCCCAAAAGGTGCCCTTCTCAATACCCATTATGCACCCTCCCTCCCTCCCACCCTCCATCAACCCTCAATTTCGTTCTTAGTTTTTAAGAGTCTCTTATGTTTTGGCTCCCTCCCTCTAACCTCTTTTTTTTTCTTCCCCTCCCCCATGGTCTTCTGTTAAATTTCGCAGGATCCACATAAGAGTGAAAACATATGGTATCTGTCGTTCTCTCAATGATTTACTTCACTTAGCATAACACTCTCCAGTTCCATCCACGTTGCTACAAAAGGCCATATTTCATTCTTTCTCCTTGCCACGTAGTACTCCATTGTGTATATAAACCACAATTTCTTTATCCATTCATCAGTTGATGGACATTTAGGCTCTTTCCATAATTTGGCTATTGTTGACAGTGCTGCTATAAACATTGGGGTACAAGTGCCCCTGTGCATCAGTACTCCTGTATCCCTTGGATAAATTCCTAGCAGTGCTATTGCTGGGTCAAAGGGTAGGTCTATTTTTAATTTTCTGAGGAACCTCCACACTGCTTTCTAGAGTGGCTGCACCAATTTGCATTCCCACCAACAGTGCAAGAGGGTTCCCGTTTCTCCACATCCTCTCCAGCATCTATAGTCTCCTGATTTGTTCATTTTGGCCACTCTGACTGGTGTGAGGTGATATCTGAGTGTGGTTTTGATTTGTATTTCCCTGATAAGGAGCGATGTTGAACATCTTTTCATGTGCCTGTTGGCCATCCGGATGTCTTCTTTAGAGAAGTGTCTATTCATGTTTTCTGCCCATTTCTTCACTGGGTTATTTGTGTTTCGGGTGTGGAGTTTGGTGAGCTCTTTATAGATTTTGGACACTAGCCCTTAGTCCGATATGTCATTTGCAAATATTTTTTTCCCATTCCGTTGGTTGCCTTTTAGTTTTGTTGGTTGTTTCCTTTGCTGTGCAGAAGCTTTTTATCTTCATAAGGTCCCAGTAATTCACTTTTGCTTTTAATTCCCTTGCCTTTGGGGATGTGTCGAGTAAGAGATTGCTACGGCTGAGGTCAGAGAGGTCTTTTCCTGCTTTCTCCTCTAAGGTTTTGATGGTTTCCTGTCTCACATTCAGGTCCTTTATCCATTTTGAGTTTATTTTTGTGAATGGTGTGAGAAAGTGGTCTAGTTTCAACCTTCTGCATGTTGCTGTCCAGTTCTCCCAGCACCATTGGTTAAAGAGGCTGTCTTTTTTCCATTGGATGTTCTTTCCTGCTTTGTCAAAGATTAGTTGGCCATACGTTTGTGGGTCTAGTTCTGGGGTTTCTATTCTATTCCATTGGTCTATGTGTCTGTTTTTGTGCCAACACCATGCTGTCTTGATGATTACAGCTTTGTTCTCGAGGCTAAAGTCTGGGATTGTGATGCCTCCTACTTTGGTCCTCTTCTTCAAAATTACTTTCTATTCGGTGTCTTCTGTGGTTCCATACAAATTTTAGGATTGCTTGTTTTAGCTTCGAGAAGAATGCTGGTGCAATTTTGATTTTGGATTGCATTGAATGTGTAGATAGCTTTGGGTAGTATTGACATTTTAACAATATTTATTCTTCCAATCCATGAGCGCAGAATGTTTTTCCATTTCTTTATATCTTCTTCAATTTCCTTCATAAACTTTCTATAGTTTTCAGCATACAGATCTTTTACATCTCTGGTCAGGTTTATTCCTAGGTACTTTATGATTCTTGGTGCAATTGTGAATGGGATCAGTTTCTTTATTTATCTTTCTGTTGCTTCATTATTAGTGTATAAGAATTCAACTGATTTCTGTGCATTGATTTTGTATCCTGCGACTTTGCTGAATTCATGTATCAGTTCTAGCAGACTTTTGATGGAGTCTATTGGATTTTCCATGTATAGTGTCATGTCATCTGCAAAAAGTGAAAGCTTGATTTCATCATTGCCAATTTGGATGCCTTTGATTTCCTTTTGTTGTCTGATTGCTGATGCTAGCACTTCCAACACTATGTTAAACAACAGTGGTGAGAGTGGACATCCCTGTCGTGTTCCTGATATCAGGGGGAAAGCTCTGTTTTTCCCCATTGAGGATGACATTTGCTGTGGGCTTTTCATAAATGGCTTTTATGATGTTTAAGTATGTTCCTTCTATCCCGAGTGTCTCGAGTGTTTTTATTAAGAAAGGATGCTGAATTTCGTCAAATGCTTTTTCTGCATCGATTGACAGGAGCAATTGTTCTTATCTTTTCTTTTATTAATGTGATGTATCACATTGATTAGCAAATGTTGAACCAGCCCAGTAGCCCAGGAATATTCATTCTAGGGTTTTTATTAAGAAAGGATGCTGAATTTTGTCAAATGTTTTTCCTGCATCGATAGACAGGATCCTATGGTTCTTATCTTTTCTTCTATTGATGTGATGTATCACACTGATTGATTTGCGAATGTGGAACCAGCCCTGCAGCCCAGGAATGAATGCCACTTGATCATGGTGTATAATTCTTTTTATATGCTGTTGAATTCGATTTGCTAGTATCTTATTGAGAATTTTTTGCATCCATATTCATCAGGAATATTGGCCTGTAGTTCTCTTTTTTTTTTGCTGGGTCTCTGTCTGGTTTAGGAATCAAAGTAATGCTGGCTTTATAGAATGAGTCTGGAAGTTTTCCTTCCCTTTCTATTTTTGGAACAGCTTGAGAAGGATAGGTATTATCTTTGCTTTAAATGTCTGGTAGAATTCCCCAGGGAAGCCATCTGGTCCTAGACTCTTATTTTGGGGGAGATTTTTGATAAGTGATTCAATTTCTTTGCTGGTTATGGGTCTGTTCAAGTTTTCTATTTATACCCATTTGAGTTTTGGAAGTGTGTGGGTGCTTAGGAATTTGTCCATTTCTTCCAGGTTGTCCAGTTTGTTAGCATATAATTTTTCATAGTATTCCCTGATAATTGCTTGTATTTTTGAGTTACTGGATGCAATAATTCCATTTTAATTCATGATTTTGTCTGTTTGGGTCCTCTCCCTTTTCTTTTTAAGAAGCCTGGCTAGAGGTTTATCAATTTTGTTTATTTTTTCAAAAAGCCAATTCTTGATTTCATTGATCTTCTCTACAGTTTTTGTTAGTTTCTATATTGTTTATTTCTGCTCTGATCTTTATTATTTCTCTTCTTCTGCTGGGTTTGGGGTGTCTTTGCTGTTCTGCTTCTATTTCCTTTAGGTGTGCTGTTAGATTTTGTATTTGGATTTTTCTTGATTCCTGAGATAGGCCTGGATTGCAATGTTTTCCTCTCAGGACTGCCTTCGCTGCATCCCAAAGTGTTTGGAATGTTGTATTTTCATTTTCATTTGTTTCCATATATTTTTAAATTTCTTCTCTAATTGCCTGGTTGATCCATTCATTCTTTAGTAGGGTGTTCTTTAACCTCCATGCTTTTGGAGGTTTTCCACACTTTTTCCTGTGGTTGGTTTCAAGCTTCATCGCATTGTGGTCTGAAAGTATGCATGGTATGATCGCAATTCTTGTATACTTATGAAAGGCTGTTATGTGACCCAGTATGTGATCTATCTTGGAGAATGTTCCATGTGCACTCGGAAAGAAAGTATATTCTGTTGCTTTGGGATGCAGAGTTCTAAATATATCTGTCAAGTCCATCTGATCCAATGTATCCTTCAGGGCCCTTGTTTCTTTATTGATCCTGTGTCTAAATGATCTATCCATTGTTGTAAGTGGAGTATTAAAGTCCCCTGCAATTACCACATTCTTATCAATAAGGTTGCTTATATTTATGAGTAATATTTTATATATTTGGGGGCTCCTGTATTCGGCGCATAGACATAAATTGTTAGCTCCTCCTGATAGATAGGCCCTGTAATTATTATATAATGCCCTTCTTCATCTCTTGTTACAGCCTTTAATTTAAAATCTAGTTTGTCTGATATAAGTAAGGCTACTCTAGCTTTCTTTTGACTTCCAGTAGCATGATAGATAGTTCTGCATCCCCTCACTTTCAATCTGAAGGTGTCCTCAGGTCTAAAATGAGTCTCTTGTAGACAGCAAATAGATGGGTCTCGTTTTTTTTTTTTTAATCCATTCTCATACCCTATGTCTTCTGGTTGGTGCATTTAGCCCATTTACATTCAGTGTTATTATAGAAAGATATGGGTTTAGAGTCATTGTGATGTCTGTAGGTTTCATGCTTGTAGTAATGTCTCTGATACTTTTTGGTCCTTGCAACATTTCACTCACAGAGTCCCCCTTAGGATCTGTTGTAGGGCTGGTTTAGTGGTGATGAATTCCTTCAGTTTTTGTTTGGGAAGACCTTTATCTCTCCTTCTATTCTAAATGACAGACTTGCTGGATAAAGGATTCTCGGCTGCATATTTTTTCTGTTCATCACATTGTAGATTTCCTGCCATTCCTTCCTGGCCTGCCAAAGTTTCAGTAGATAGATCCGTCACTAGTCTTCTCAGTCTCCCTTTATATGTTAGGGCGTGTTTATCCCTCGCTGTTTTCAGAATTTTCTCTTTATCCTTGTATTTTGCCAGTTTCACTATGATGTGTCATGCAGATCGATTCAAGTTACATCTGAAGGGAGTTCTCTGTGTCTCTTGGATTTCAATGCCTTTTTCCTTCCCCAGATCAGGGAAATTCTCAGCTATGATTTGTTCAAGTATACCTTTAGCCCCTTTCTCTTTCTCTTCCTCTTCTGGAATTTCTATTATATGGATATTGTTCCGTTTCATTGCATCACTTAGTTCTCTGATTCTCTCCTCATACTCCTGGATTTTTTTATGTCTCTTTTTCTCAGCTTCCTCTTTTTCCATAATTTTATCTTCTAATTTACCTAGTCTCTCCTCTGCCTGTTCAATCCGAGCTGTGGTTGCCTCCGTTTTATTTTGCACCTCATTGATAGCATTTTTTAGCTCCTCCTGACTGTTTCTTAGTCCCTCGATCTCTGTAGTAGTAGATTCTCTGCCGTCCTATATACTTTTTTTCAAGACCAGCAATTAATTTCGTGACTATTATTCTAAATTCTTGTTCTGTTATATTACTTAAATAGTGTTTGATCAATTCTCTAGCTGTCGCTACTTCCTGGAGTTTCTTTTGAGGATAATTCTTCCTTTTCGTCATTTTGTATTCAAAATTCATCTTTCCTGGAGTGGCGCATCACTTCCCCTGTGCTGTCTGGAGTAACTTGTGTTGGTGGGCAGGGCCACAGTCAGACTGGATGTCTGCCCACAGCCCATTGCTGGGGCCACAGTCAGACTTGTGTGTACCTTATCTTCCCCTCTCCCAGGGGAGGACTCACTGTGGAGTGGTATGGTCCCTGTCTGGGCTACTTGCACACTGCCAGGCTTGTGGTGTGGTGCTGCTTTGATGGATCTGGCGTATTAGCCGGGGTGGATCTGCAAGGTGCACAGGGGCAGGAGGGGTAGGCTCAGCTTGCTTTGCCATCAGTGGTCCCCTGCAGGAGGGACCTTGCAGCACCAGGAGGGCAGGAGGTGGACCCGTCAGAGGGATGGATCCACAGAAGCACAGTATTGGGTGTTTGAGTGGTGCAAGCAAGTTCCGTGATGGGAACTGGTTCCCTTTGGGATTTTGGCTGGGAGATGGGCAAGGGAGATGGCCCTGGCCTGCGCCTTTGTTCCCCACCAAGCTGAGCTCTGTCTTCCAGGGCTCAACACCTCTCCCTCCCAGTGTCCTCTCGCCCTCACCCTCTCAGAGCAGAGCCGTCAACTTTAACATTCCACAAGTTAAATCCCGCTGGCTGCCAGAACTCACTGAGTCCAGCCCCTCCACTTCTGCAAGCCAGACTTCAGGGGCTCTGCCTTGCCAGCGGGCTGCCCCTCCACCACTCAGCTCCCTCCCACCAATCCCTGTAGCGCGCACTGCCTTTCCGCCCTTCCTCCCCTCTTCCGTGGGCCTCTTGTCTACGCTTGGCTCCTGAGAGTCCCTTCCGCTAGTCGTCTGGCAGTTTTCTGGGTTATTTAGGCAGATGTGGGTGGAATCTAAGTGATCAGCAGGATGCGGTGAGCCCAGCGTCCTCCTACACCACCATCTTCTCCTGAATCCCACAAGTTCAGATGTGTCTTTTTTCTTAATTGGTTTCACCCTCCTGTACGTTCTTCTTTTTTGTTTCTTAAATTCCACTTATGAATGTAATCATATGATATTTGTCTTTCTCTGACTTATTTTGCTTAGCATAATACACTCTAGTTCCATCCACATGGTTGCAAATGGCAAGACACCATTCTTTTTGATGGCTGAGTAACAGTGTAGATATATATCTAATATCTTCTTTTTTTTCTACTCATTTTTAAATTTAAATCCTAGTTAGTTAATGTACAGTGCAATATTGGCTTTAGGAGTAGAATTCAGTGATTCCTCACTTACATACACACCCAGTGCTCATCACAAGTGCCCTCTTTAATGCCCATCACCTGTCTAGCTCATCCCTCATTCATCTCCCCTCCAGCAACCCTCAGTCTTCCATATTTAAGTCTCTTATGGTTTGTTGCCCTCTCTCTCTTTTCCCCCTCCCATATGTTCATCTGTTTTGATTTTTAAATTCCACACACCAGTGAAATAATATGATATTTGTCTTTCTATGACTGACTTATTTCACTTAGCACACTCTAGCTCCTTCCATGTGGTTGGAAATGGGAAATTCCATTATTTTTGATGGCCGAGTAATATTCCATTATGTATATATACCATTTCTTCCTTATCCACTCATCAGTTAATGGACAAGGGCTCTCTTCATAATTTGGCTATTGTTGATAATGCTTTTATAAACATGGGGGTGTATGTACCCCTTCAAATCTGTATTTTTGTAGTCTGTGGGTAAATAACTAGTAGTGCAATTGCTGGGTCATAGGGTAGTTCTATTTTTACATTTTTGAGGAATCTCCATACTGTTCTCTAGAGTGGCTATACCAGTTCATTTTCCCACCAACAGTGTTAGAGGGTTTCCCTTTCTCCACATCCTCACTAGCATCTGTTGTTTTCTGACCTGTTATTTTTAGCCATTCTCACATGTGTGAGGTGGTATCTCGTTGTGGTTTTGATTTGTATTTTGCTGATGATGAGTGATGTTGAACATATTTTTCATGTGTCTGTTAGTCATCTGGATATCTCTTTTGGAGAAATGTCTGTTCATGTCTTCTGCCCATTTCCTAACAGGATTATTTATGTTTAGGGAGTTGAGTTTGATAAGTTCTTTTTAGATTTTGGAAACTAGCCTTCTATCCAATAAGTCATTTCCAAACATCTCCTCCCATTCTGTAGGCTGCCTTTTAGTTTTGTGTGCAGAGGCTGTTTATCTTAAGCCTCATTTTTGCTTTTGTTTCCCTTGCCCTGGAGACATGTCTGGTAGGGGGTTGCTATGGCCTACATCAAAGAGGTTGTTGCCTGTGTTTTCCTCTAGGATTTTGATGGTTTCTTGTCTCACATTTAGGTCTTTCACCCATCTTGAATTTTTTTGTGTATGGTGTAAGAAAGTGGTCCAGTCTCATTCTTCTGCCTGCCACTTCTGTATGCCAATTTTCCCAACACCATTCGTTAAAGAGACTGTCTTTTTTCCATTGGGTACTCTTTCCTGCTTTGTTGACAATTATTTGGCCATATGTTGTGGATCCATTTCTGGGTTCTCTATTCCGTTCCATTTATCTGTGTGTCAGTTTTGTGCCAATATTATACTATCTTGATAATTACAGCTTTGTAATACTACTTCAAGTCTGGAATTGTGATGCCTCCAGCTTTGGATATATTTTCAAATATGTTATATTATATTATATTAATATATTATATTTTATAATTTAACTTTATTTCTTAATTTTTTAAGATTTACACCCAAATGAGTTAGTATATAGTGAAGCAATGATTTCAGGAGTAAATTCCTTAATGCCCCTTACCCATGTAGCACATCCCCCTTCCCACAACCCTTCCAGCAATCCTCTGTTTGTTCTCCATATTTATGAGTCTCTTCTGTTTTGTCCCCCTCCCTGTTTTTATATTTTTGTTTCCCTTCCTTTATGTTCATCTGTTTTGTCTCTTAAAGTCTTCATATGAGTGAAGTCATATGATTTTTGTCTTTCTCGGACTAACTAATTTCACTTAGCGTAATACCCTCCAGTTCCATCCACGTAGTTGCAAATGGCAAGATTTCATTCTTTTTGATTGCCGAGTAATACTCCATTGTATATATATACCACATTTTCTTTATCAATTCATCCATCGATGGACATTTGGGCTCTTTCCATACTTTGGCTATTGTTGATAGTACTTCCATAAACATGGGGGTGCATGTGTCCCTTTGAAACAGCACACCTGTATCCCTTGGATAAATGCCTAGTAGTGCAATTGCTGGGTCGTAGGGTAGTTCTATTTAGTTTTCTGAGGAACCTCCATACTGTTTTCCAGAGTGGCTGCACCAGCTTGCATTCCCATCAACAATGCAAAAGAGATCCTCTTTCTCCACATCCTCGCCAACATCTGTTGTTGCCTGAGTTGTTAATGTTAGCCATTCTGACGAGTGTAAGGTGGTATTTCATTGTGGCTTTGATTTGTATTTCCCTGATGATGAGTGATGTTGAGCATTTTTTCATGTGTTGGTTGGCCATCTGGATGTCTTCTTTGGAGAAGTGTCTATTCATGCCTTTTGCCCATTTCTTCACTGGATTATTTGTTTTTTGGGTGTTGAGTTTGATAAGTTCTTTGTAGATTTTGGATACTAACCCTTTCTCTGATATGTCATTTGCAAATATATTTTCCCATTCTGTCGGTTGCCTCTTAGTTTTGCTGATTGTTTCCTTTGCTGTGCAGAAGCTTTTTATTTTGACGAGATCCCAGTAGTTCATTTTTGCTTTTTTTCCCCTTGCCACCAGAGACTTGTTGAGTAAGAAGTTGCTGCGGGCAAGATCCAAGAGGTTTTTGCCTGCTTTCTCCTCGAGGATTTTGATGGCTTCCTGTCTTACATTGAGGTCTTTCATCCACTTTGAGTTTATTTTTGTGTATGGTGTAAGAAAGTGGTCCAGGTTCATTCTTCTGCATGTCACTGTCCAGTTTCCCCAGCACCACTTGCTGAAGAGACTGTCTTTATTCCATTGGATATTCTTTCCTGCTTTGTCAAAGATTAGTTGCCCATAGGTTGTGGGTCCATTTCTGGGTTCTCTATTCTATTCCATTGATCTGAATGTCTGCTCTTGTGCAGTACCATCCTGTCTTGATGATTACAGCTTTGTAGTAGAGCTTGAAGTCTGGGATTGTGATGCCTCCTGCTTTGGTTTTCTTTTTCAAGATTGCTTTGGCTATTCAGGGTCTTTTCTGGTTCCATACACATTTTAGGATCATTTGTTCTAGCTCTGTGAAGAATGCTTGTGTTACTTTGATCGGGATTGCATTGAATATGTAGATTGCTTTGGGTAGTATTGACATTTTAATGATATTTGTTCTTCCTATCCAGGAGCATGGAATTTTTTTCCATTTCTTTGTATCTTCTTCAATTTCTTTCATCAGCTTTCTATATTTTTCACTGTATAGATTTTTCACCTCTTTGGTTAGATTTATTCCTAGGTATTTTATGGTTTTTGGTGCAAGTGTAAATGGTATCGCTTCCTTGATTTCTCTGTCGCTTCATTGATGGTGTATAGGAAAGCAACCAATTTCTGTGCATTGATTTTATATCCTGCAACTTTGCTGAATTCATGAATCAATTCTAGCAGGTTTTGGTGGAATCTTTAGGGTTTTCCATATAAAGTATGATGTCATCTGCGAAGAGTGAAAGTTTGACCTCTTCCTGGCTGATTTGAATGCGTTTTATTTCTTTGTGTTGTCTGATTGCAGAGGCGAAGACTCCCAATATTATGTTGAATAACAGTAGTGAGAGTGGACATCGCTGTCTTGTTCCTGACCTTAGAGGGAAAGCTCTCAATTTTTCCCCATTGAGGATGATATTAGCATTGGGTCGTTCATATGTGGCTTTTATGATCTTGAGGTATGATCCTTCTATCCCTACTTCCTTGAGGGTTTTTATCAAGAAAGGATGTTGTATTTTGTCAAATGCTTTCTCTGCATCTATTGAGAGGTTCTTGTCCTTTTTTTTATTGATGTGATGAATCACATTGATTGTTTCGAGGATATTGAACCAGCCCTGCATCCCAGGTATAAATCCCACTTGGTCGTGGTGGATAATTTTTTTAATGTATTGTTGGATCTGGGTGGCTAATATCTTGTTGAGGATTTTTGCATCCATGTTCATCAGGGAAATTGGCCTATAGTTCTCCTTTTTAGTGGGGTCTCTGTCTGGTTTTAGAATCAGGGTAATGTTGGCTTCATAGAAAGAGTTTGGAAGTTTTCCTTCCATTTTTATTTTTTGGAGCAGTTTCAAGAGAATAGGTGTTAACTCTTAAATGTTTGATAGAATTCCCCTGGAAAGCCATCTGGCCCTAGACTCTTGCTTTTTGGCAGATTTTTGATTACTAATTCGATTTCCTTACCGGTTATGGGTCTGTTCAAATTTTCTATTTCTCCTTGTTTCAGTTTTGGTAGTGTATATGTTTCTAGGGATTTGTCCATTTTTTCCAGGTTGCCCATTTTATTGGCATATAATTGCTCATAATGTTCTCTTATTATTGTTTTTATTTCTGCTGTGTTGGTTGTGATTTCTCCTCTTTCATTCTTGATTTTACTTACTTGAGTCCTTTCCTTTTTCTTCTTGGTCAAACTGGCTAGTGGTTTGTCAATTTTGTTAATTCTTTCAAAGAACCAGGTTCTGGTTTCATTGATCTGTTCTACTGTTTTTTTTTTTTTTTTTTTGTTTGTTTGTTTCAATAGCATTAATTTCTGCTCTAATCTTTATTATTTCCTGTCTTCTGCTGGTTTTGGGTTTTGTTTGCTGTACTTTTTCCAGCTCCTTAAGGTGTAAGGTTAGGTTGTGTCTCTGAGATCTTTCTTCCTTGTTTAGGAAGGCTTGGATTGCTACATACTTTCCTCTTGTGACTGACTGCCTTTGCTGCGTCCCAGAGGTTTTGGGTTGTTGTGTTATCATTTTCATTGACTTCCATGTACTTTTTAATTTCTTCTTTAACTGCTTGGGTAGCCCATTCATTCTTTAATAGGATGTTCTTCAGTCTCCAAGTATTTGTTACCTTTCCAAATTTTTTCTTGTGGTTGATTTCGAGTTTCATACCATTTTCGTCTGAAAACATGCATGGTATGATCTTGATCTTTTTGTACTTACTTAGGGCTGATTTGTGTCCCAGTATATGGTCTATTCTGGAGAACATTCCATGTGCACTGGAGAAGAATGTATATTCCGCAGCTTTAGGATGAAATGTGCTGAATATATCTGTTAGGTCCATCTGGTCCAATGTGTCATTCAAAGCCATTGTTTCCTTGTTGATTTTTTGATTAGATGATCTGTCCATTGCTGTGAGTGGGGTGTTGAAGTCTACTATTATGGTATTACTATCGATGAGTTTCTTTATGTTTCTGATTCATTTATTTATATATTGTGTGGTTGCACATTTGGCACATAAATGTTTACAATTGTTAGGTCTTCTTGGTCTATAGACCCCTTGATTATAATGCCCTTCTGCATCTCTTGATACAGTCTTTATTTTAAAGTCTAGATTGTCTGCTATAAGTGTCGCGACCGGCGCAACAATCACCGAGGTCAGGGTCCTGAGGGTAGGGGAATACAAGAAAAAAAGAGAGAAGAGAAAGTTTGGGAACAGCTGGGTCCCCTGGGCTGATGGCCCAAGTGACGACTTTATTGTTGCTGTACACAATCTTTTATAATATAAGACTCTTATGGATCAGGTCATTCTTTTTTTTTTTTTTTTTTTTTTTTTAAATTTTTTTTTTTTTTCAACACTTATTTATTTTTGGGACAGAGAGAGACAGAGCATGAACGGCGGAGGGGCAGAGAGAGGGGGGGGACACAGAATCGGAAACAGGCTCCAGGCTCTGAGCCATCAGCCCAGAGCCCGACGCGGGGCTCGAACTCACGGACTGTGAGATCGTGACCTGGCTGAAGTCGGACGCTCAACCGACTGCGCCACCCAGGTGCCCCTGGATCAGGTCATTCTAAGAATAAACAGGTTTCACATGATCACTGCCAGCCAAAAAATTTAGTTCTGTATACCTTGTGAACTTTCTGAAAGGGTCACAAGACCTTGTTGATAGATTGCTAGCAAAACACAGTTCCCATGTTTGTTTCTATCTGACTCGGGGTAGAAAAAGGGAGGTAGCATTACTGCCAACACCTGCAGACCACAGGCTTCAGTAATTAACTTTCTCAGCCTTGACAAGGCTTTTGTATGCCCTTGAAAGTGGGGGAATGGGAGGGGGAACCACCGGGTTGGCTTGAGTCAACAGGGAACGTTGCTCGACCCGGTCTCAGCCTGGCACCGGGGCCCGGCCCCCCACATATAAGTATGGCTACTCCAGCTTTCTTTTGTTGACCATTAGCATGATAGATGGTTCTCCATCCCCTTATTTTCAATCTGAAGGTGTATTTAGGTCTAAAGTGGGTCTCTTGTAAGCAGGATATAGCTGGGTTTTGTTTTCTTATCCATTCTGTTACCCTGTGTCTTTTGATTGGAGCATTGAGTCCATTGACGTTTAGAGTGAGTTTTGAAAGATATGGATTGGAGAGGTCGGCGGCAAGATGGCGGCTTAGGAGGACGCTGGGCTCACCGCACGTCCTGCTGATCACTTAGATTCCATCTACATCTGCCTAAATAACCCAGAAAACCGCCAGAGGATTAGCAGAACGGAGTCGCCGGAGCCAAACACAGACGAGAGGCCCACGGAAGAGGGTAGGAAGGGCGGCGAGGCGGTGCGCGCTCCACGGACTGGCGGGAGGGAGCCGGGGCGGAGGGGCGGCTCGCCGGCCAAGCACAGCCACCGAGTCTGGCTTGCAAAAGTGGAGGGGCCTGACGGACTGTGTTCCCACAACAAGCGCGACTTAGCGTCTGGGAGGTCATAAGTTAACAGCTCTGCTCGGAAAGCGGGAAGGCTGGAGGACAAAGGGAGGGAGAGCTGCTGAGCCCCCTGACAACAGAGCTCAGTTTGGTGGGGAACAAAGGCGCTCGCCAGCGCCATCTCCCCCGCCCATCCCCCATCCGAAATCCCAAAGAGAACCTGTTCCTGCCGGGGAACTTGCTCGCTCCGCGCAAACACCCAACTCTGCGCTTCGGCGGAGCCAAACCTCCGGCAGCGGATCTGACTCCCTCCCGCTGCCACAGGGCCCCTCCTGAAGTGGATCACCTAAGGAGAAGCGATCTAAGCCTGCCCCTCCTGCCCCCGAGCACCTTGCCTACCCACCCCAGCTAATACGCCAGATCCCCAGCATCACAAGCCTGGCACGGTGCAAGTAGCCCAGACGAGCCACACCACCCCACAGTGAATCCCGCCCCTAGGAGAGGGGAAGAGAAGGCACACACCAGTCTGACCGTGGCCCCAGCGGTAGGCTGGGGACAGACATCAGGTCTGACTGCGGCCCCGCCCACCAACTCCAGTTATACACTACAGCACAGGGGAAGTGCCCTGCAGGTCCGCACCACTCCAGGGACTATCCAAAATGACCAAGCGGAAGAACTCCCCTCAGAAGAATCTCCAGGAAATAACAACAGCTAATGAGCTGATCAAAAAGGATTTAAATAATATAACAGAAAGTGAATTTAGAATAATAGTCATAAAATTAATCGCTGGGCTTGAAAACAGTATACAGGACAGCAGAGAATCTCTTGCTACAGAGATCAAGGGACTAAGGAACAGTCACGAGGAGCTGAAAAACGCTTTAAACGAAATGCATAACAAAATGGAAACCACCACAGCTCGGCTTGAAGAGGCAGAGGAGAGAATAGGTGAACTAGAAGATAAAGTTATGGAAAAAGAGGAAGCTGAGAAAAAGAGAGATAAAAAAATCCAGGAGTATGAGGGGAAAATTAGAGAATTAAGTGATACACTAAAAAGAAATAATATACGCATAATTGGTATCCCAGAGGAGGAAGAGAGAGGGAAAGGTGCTGAAGGGGTACTTGAAGAAATCATAGCTGAGAACTTCCCTGAACTGGGGAAGGAAAAAGGCATTGAAATCCAAGAGGCACAGAGAACTCCCTTCAGACGTAACTTGAATCGATCTTCTGCACGACATATCATAGTGAAACTGGCAAAATACAAGGATAAAGAGAAAATTCTGAAAGCAGCAAGGGGTAAACGTGCCCTCACATATAAAGGGAGACCTATAAGACTCGTGACTGATCTCTCTTTTGAAACTTGGCAGGCCAGAAAGAATTGGCACGAGATTTTCAGGGTGCTAGACAGAAAAAATATGCAGCCAAGAATCCTTTATCCAGCAAGTCTGTCATTTAGAATAGAAGGAGAGATAAAGGTCTTCCCAAACAAACAAAAACTGAAGGAATTTGTCACCACTAAACCAGCCCTACAAGAGATCCTAAGGGGGACCCTGTGAGACAAAGTCCCAGAGACATCACTACAAGCATAAAACATACAGACATCACAATGACTCTAAACCCGTATCTTTCTATAATAACACTGAATGTAAATGGATTAAATGCACCAACCAAAAGACATAGGGTATCAGAATGGATAAAAAAACAAGACCCATCTATTTGCTGTCTACAAGAGACTCATTTTAGACCTGAGGACACCTTTAGATTGAGAGTGAGGGGATGGAGAACTATTTATCATGCGACTGGAAGCCAAAAGAAAGCTGGAGTAGCCATACTTATATCAGACAAACTAGACTTTAAATTAAAGGCTGTAACAAGAGATGAAGAAGGACATTATATAATAGTTACAGGGTCTATCCATCAGGAAGAGCTAACAATTATAAATGTCTATGCACCGAATACCGGAGCCCCCAAATATATAAAACAATTACTCATAAACATAAGCAACCTTATTGATAAGAATGTGGTAATTGCAGGGGACTTTAACACACCACTTACAGAAATGGATAGATCATCTAGACACACGGTCAATAAAGAAACAAGGGCCCTGAATGAGACATTGGATCAGATGGACTTGACAGATATATTTAGAACTCTGCATCCCAAAGCAACAGAATATACTTTCTTCTCGAGTGCACATGGAACATTCTCCAAGATAGATCATATACTGGGTCACAAAACAGCCCTTCATAAGTTTACAAGAATTGAAATTATACCATGCTTACTTTCAGACCACAATGCTATGAAGCTTGAAATCAACCACAGAAAAAAGTCTGGAAAACCTCCAAAAGCATGGAGGTTAAAGAACACCCTACTAACGAATGAGTGGGTCAACCAGGCAATTAGAGAAGAAATTAAAAAATATATGGAAACAAATGAAAATGAAAATACAACAATCCAAACGCTTTGGGACGCAGCAAAGGCAGTCCTGAGAGGAAAATACATTGCCATCCAGGCCTATCTCAAGAAACAAGAAAAATCCCAAATACAAAATCTAACAGCACACCTAAAGGAACTAGAAGCAGAACAGCAAAGGCAGCCTAAGCCCAGCAGAAGAAGAGAAATAATAAAGATCAGGGCAGAAATAAACAATATAGAAACTAAAATAACTGTAGAGCAGATCAACGAAACCAAGAGTTGGTTTTTTGAAAAAATAAACAAAATTGACAAACCTCTAGCCAGGCTTCTCAAAAAGAAAAGGGAGATGACCCAAATAGATAAAATCATGAATGAAAATGGAATTATTACAACCAATCCCTCAGAGATACAAACAATTATCAGGGAATACTATGAAAAATTATATGCCAACAAACTGGACAACCTGGAAGAAATGGACAAATTCCTGAACAACCACACTCTTCCAAAACTCAATCAGGAGGAAATAGAAAGCTTGAACAGACCCATAACCAGCGAAGAAATTGAATCGGTTATCAAAAATCTCCCAACAAATAAGAGTCCAGGACCAGATGGCTTCCCAGGGGAGTTCTACCAGACGTTTAAAGCAGAGATAATACCTATACTTCTCAAGCTATTCCAAGAAATAGAAAGGGAAGGAAAACTTCCAGACTCATTCTATGAAGCCAGTATTACTTTGATTCCTAAACCAGACAGAGACCCAGTAAAAAAAGAGAACTACAGGCCAATATCCCTGATGAATATGGATGCAAAAATTCTCAATAAGGTACTAGCAAATCGAATTCAACGGCATATAAAAAGAATTATTCACCATGATCAAGTGGGATTCATTCCTGGGATGCAGGGCTGGTTCAACATTCGCAAATCAATCAACGTGATACATCACATTAACAAAAAAAAAGAGAAGAACCATATGATCCTGTCAATCGATGCAGAAAAGGCCTTCGACAAAATCCAGCACCCTTTCTTAATAAAAACCCTTGAGAAAGTCGGGATAGAAGGAACATACTTAAAGATCATAAAAGCCATTTATGAAAAGCCCACAGCTAACATCATCCTCAACGGGGAAAAACTGAGAGCTTTTTCCCTGAGATCAGGAACACGACAAGGATGCCGACTCTCACCGCTGCTGTTTAACATAGTGCTGGAAGTTCTAGCATCAGCAATCAGACAACAAAAGGAAATCAAAGGCATCCAAATTGGCAAAGATGAAGTCAAGCTTTCGCTTTTTGCAGATGACATGATATTATACATGGAAAATCCGATAGACTCCACCAAAAGTCTGCTAGAACTGATACAGGAATTCAGCAAAGTTGCAGGATACAAAATCAATGTACAGAAATCAGTTGCATTCTTATACACTAACAATGAAGCAACAGAAAGACAAATAAAGAAACTGATCCCATTCACAATTGCACCAAGAAGCATAAAATACCTAGGAATAAATCTAACCAAAGATGTAAAGGATCTGTATGCTGAAAATTATAGAAAGCTTATGAAGGAAATTGAAGAAGATTTAAAGAAATGGAAAGACATCCCCTGCTCATGGATTGGAAAAATAAATATTGTCAAAATGTCAATACTACCCAAAGCTATCTACACATTCAATGCAATCCCAATCAAAATTGCACCAGCATTCTTCTCGAAACTAGAACAAGCAATCCTAAAATTCATATGGAACCACAAAAGGCCCCGAATAGCCAAAGGAATTTTGAAGAAGAAGACCAAAGCAGGAGGCATCACAATCCCAGACTTTAGCGTCTACTACAAAGCTGTCATCATCAAGACAGCATGGTATTGGCACCAAAACAGACACATAGACCAATGGAATAGAATAGAAACCCAACAACTAGACCCACAAACGTATGGCCAACTCATCTTTGACAAAGCAGGAAAGAACATCCAATGGAAAAAAGACAGCCTCTTTAACAAATGGTGCTGGGAGAACTGGACAGCAACATGCAGAAGGTTGAAACTAGACCACTTTCTCACACCATTCACAAAAATAAACTCAAAATGGATAAAGGACCTAAATGTGAGACAGGAAACCATCAAAACCTTAGAGGAGAAAGCAGGAAAAGACCTCTCTGACCTCAGCCGTAGCAATCTCTTACTCGACACATCCCCAAAGGCAAGGGAATTAAAAGCAAAAGTGAATTACTGGGACCTTATGAAGATAAAAAGCTTCTGCACAGCCAAGGAAACAACCAACAAAACTAAAAGGCAACCAACGGAATGGGAAAAGATATTCGCAAATGACATATCGGACAAAGGGCTAGTATCCAAAATCTATAAAGAGCTCACCAAACTCCACACCCGAAAAACAAATAACCCAGTGAAGAAATGGGCAGAAAACATGAATAGACACTTCTCTAAAGAAGACATCCGGATGGCCAACAGGCACATGAAAAGATGTTCAGCGTCGCTCCTTATCAGGGAAATACAAATCAAAACCACACTCAGGTATCACCTCACACCAGTCAGAGTGGCCAAAATGAACAAATCCGGAGACTATAGATGCTGGAGAGGATGTGGAGAAACGGGAACCCTCTTGCACTGTTGGTGGGAATGCAAATTGGTGCAGCCGCTCTGGAAAGCAGTGTGGAGGTTCCTCAGAAAATTAAAAATAGACCTACCCTATGACCCAGCAATAGCACTGCTAGGAATTTATCCAAGGGATACAGGAGCACTGATGCATAGGGCCACGTGTACCCCAATGTTCATAGCAGCACTCTCAACAATCGCCAAATTATGGAAAGAGCCTAAATGTCCATCAACTGATGAATGGATAAAGAAATTGTGGTTTATATACACAATGGAATATTACGTGGCAATGAGAAAAAATGAAATATGGCCTTTCGTAGCAACGTGGATGGAACTGGAGAGTGTGATGCTAAGTGAAATAAGCCATACAGAGAAAGACAGATACCATATGGTTTCACTCTTATGTGGATCCTGAGAAACTTCACAGGAACCCATGGGGGAGGGGAAGGAAAAAAAAAAAAAAGAGGTTAGAATGGGAGAGAGCCAAAGCATAAGAGACTTAAAAACTGAGAACAAACTGAGGGTTGATGGGGGGTGGGAGGGAGGAGAGGGTGGGTGATGGGTATTGAGGAGGGCACCTTTTGGGATGAGCACTGGGTGTTGTATGGAAACCAATTTGTCAATAAATTTCATAAAAAAAAAAAAAAAAAAAAGAAAGATATGGATTTATTGTCATTATGATGCTTGTAGAGTTGGAGTTTCTGGTGGTGTTCTCTGGTCCTTTCTATTCTTTTGTTGCTTTTGGTATATATATATATATTCATCTTTTCTCCCCTCAGAGAGTCCCCCTTAAGTTTTCTTGCAGGGCTGATTTAGTGGTCACAAAGTCCTTTAATTTTTGTTTGTCTGGGAAACTTTTTATCTCTCCTATTCTGAATGACAGCCTTGCTGGATAAAGAATTCTTGGCTGCATATTTTTCTGATTCAGCACACTGAATATATCCCACCACTTCTTTCTGGCCTGCCAAGTTTCTGTGGATAGGTCTGTTGCAAACCTGATCTCTCTTCCCTTGTAGGTTAGGGATTTTTTTCCCCTTGCTGCTTTCATGATTCTCTCCTTGCCTGAGTGTTTTGTGAATTTGACTATGATATGCCTTGTTGATGGTCGGTTTTTATTGAACCTGATGGGAGTTTTCTGTGCTCTCTGGATTTTGATGTCTGTGTCTTTCCCCAGGTTAGGAAAGTTTTCTGCTGTGATTTGCTCACATAACCCTTCTACCCTTATTTCTCTCTCTTCCTCCTCTGGGATCCCTATAATTCTGATGTTGTTTTTTTAAATGAGTCACTGATTTCTTTAATTTTTAAGTGTGCTCTTTTGCCTTAATCTCCCTCTTTTTATCTGCTTCATTATTCTCTATAAGTTTGTCCTCCATATCGCTGATTCTCTGTCCTGCCCCATCCATCCTTGCCACCGCAGCATCCATCCGTGATTGCAGCTCAGTTATAGCGTTTTTACATTTCATTCTGACTAGTTTTTACTTCTTTTATCTCTGCAAAAAGGGATTCTAGTCTCTTTTCGACCACAGCTCATATTCTTATTATTGTGATTCTAAATTCTGGTTCAAACCTCTTGCTTGTATTTGTGTTGGTTAGATCCCTGACTGTCATTTCTTTGTGCTCTTTCTTTTGGGGTGAATTCCTTCATTTTGTCATTTTGGATGGAGAAAAGGAACTAATGACGTAGAAAAATTGAAATTAAAAAAATTAAAATTAAAAAAATATTAAAAGTAAAAATTAAAAACACACCCACTGAAAAAATTGAATAGATGATTCTAGACACTAGGTGTGTTTTGGGCTGTGTGTAGAAAGTGGTTTGACAGATTAGAGAAACAAACAAACAAACAAACAAACAAACAAAAGAGGGGTAGGAGAGGAAAAAAGAAGGAAATTGTTTGAGAATTTGAAAAAATGAAGACACTAAAGTAGAGAATATAGTAGAAAAAAGTATAGAAAAATATTTTTAATAATAATTTAAGAGAAATATGAATTTTTTCATTTTCTGTATGTAAGAAAAAGGAAAAGAAATGAAAAGGGAAAAAAGATAAAAAAGAAAAAGAAAAGAAAAAATAAATCATTTGAAAATTTGAAAAAGTGAATACACTGTAGTAGACTGAAATAAGATGATGGGATTACGATAGAATTGGAAAAAATTTACATAAAAGCAAAAAATATAGTAATAAAAATTAAATAAAAATATTTTTAAAATAAATTGAAATGAAAATGAAGTTTTTCTCTTTCTGCATTCAAGAAAAAGTAAAGAAATGAAAAAGAAAAAAGAAAAAGAAAGAAAAAAGGAAATTGGTTGAAAATTTGAAAAGGTGAGTACATTGAAGTAGACTAAAATAAGATGATGGAAGGAAAGTAGAATTCGAAAAAATTTACAAAAAAGTAAAAAGTATAGTAACAAAAATTAAAGACAGATATTTTTAATAAAACTTGAAAATAAAAATGTTTTCTTTCTGTATTCAAGAAAAAGAAAATAATTGTAAAAGAGAAAAAGGAAAAAGAGAGAGAAAAAAATTGAATGATGAACCTGCTCACAGATTGAAGTAGGAGTGAAATTGCTTCGTTTCCCCTAAAGGTCAGTCCATGTAGCTCTTTATAGTCCATAAATTAAGCTGGCGGTGAGGTTTGTGTTCTTGAAGAGTGAAGTTGGCCCAGTTGGGCAGGGCTCAGTGTAACAGCTCCGCTCTCCCCTAGATGGCGCTGCCAGCCTACTGGGGTGGATTGTTGCAGTCCTGGTTGGTGCTCATGCGCATGTGCGGAGCGGTGAAAACTGGCGCTACCCAGCCACCCGGTCTGTTCTCCCGAATCAGCAATCTCGCACCTGTCCTCAGTCTTCAGCTCTCATCCACTCCCTGCGTTTTCGCTCTCCGTGACCAGGTCCCAGGCAGTACCCCTCCCGAGTTTTGTCTCAGATGCGGCTGTTTTCCTCCGCCCCTTACTTCTGAAGGACTGCGGCCTTGACCCGTTCTGCCCCTCTGCCGGAGGGTCTCACTGAGCAATGGCCAAATGAGCAATGGCCGAATGTCGGCTGCACCCAGGAACGCCCGCTGGACGCTGCTGTTGCTGGTGCCCCGAGACTGTGGCCAGGTGCCAGCCCGCCCCAGAAAAAGATCACAAGACAGTGTAGCATCAGCGTTTCATGGATTATGGAAAATCACAACACACATCTGGCACCAGGCTTCACCCTCAACAACCTTGCCCCAGCACCAGTGAATGTGACTGCCTTCGGAGGTCTGCTGGGACCAGGTGGCTTCAACAGTCTGTACCAAATGTCTTTCCAGCAGTGGAACCGCTTTTCCCCGTGGCCCGAGAACCTTCCAGACGCCACTCCGTTCCCGGGGATTCACCTTTCCCACCAGAGCACTGCCAGGTATGGAGCTGCGGAATTGCAGCCTTTGCGCTCCCTTTGTTTACAGTCTTAATGGAATTTAAGCCCTCTCCTTTCTCCTTTCTCCCTTTTTAGTTTAGTCCCTGCGGCTGTATCCAATTTTCCACTTTCCTGCAGCTGCTTTTGGGGAGGGGTGCTTTTCCCGTATTCTCCGCCCCCACCCCCCGCAGTCTCCATCCTCTCTCTGCTCGCAAAAGCACCTCCCTTCCTGCGCCTTCTCGTTCCCCAAGTTCACTTCTCCGTGCCGCGTACCTGCTGAATTCTGTGGTTCAGGTTGTGCAGATTGTTGTGTTAATCCTCCAGTCAGTTTTCTAGGAGTGTAGGATGGTTTAGTGTTGGTCTGGGTGTATTTCATGGACTCCAGACACACAAAGCTTTCCATGCTGTTCCGCCATCTTGGCCCCTCCCCCTGATATCTTTTTCAACATGACTGACTATTTGGGGTCTTTTGTGATTCCATACAATTTTTAGAATGGATTGTTCTAGCCCTGTGGAAAATGCTGGTGTTATTTTGATAGGGATTGCACTGAATGTGCAGATTGCTTTGGGTAGTATCAACATTTTAATCATATTTGTTCTTTCAATCCATGAGCATAGAATGTTTTCCTTAAAAATGTTTAAAAATGTTTATTTATTTCTGAGAGGAGAGACAGAGTGTGAATGGGGCAGGGACATAGAGAGACACACACACAGAATTTGAAGCAGGCTCCAGGCTCCAGGCTGTCAGCACAGAGCCCAATGCGGGGCTCAAACTCACGAACCATGAGATCATGACCTGGGCTGAAATTGATGCTTAACCAACTGTGCCACCTAGGTGTCCCATGAGCATAGAATATTTTCCCATTTCTTTGTGTCTTCTTCAATTTATTCATAAGCAGTCTATAATTTTCAGCATGCAGATATTTTACCTCTTTGGTTACATTTATTCCTATTTTCTTATGGTTTTTGATGTAATTGTAAATGGAATCAATTCCTTAATTTCCCTTTCTGCTGCTTCCTTATTGGTGTATAGAAAAGCAGCTGATTTCTGTATGTTGATTTTATATCCTGAGACTTGCTGAACTCATGTACAGCTCTAGCAGTTTTCTGGTGGGGTCTTTTGGGTTCTCCATGTAGAGTATCATGTCATGTGTGAAGAGTGAGAGTTTGACTTATTTTTTGCCAATTTGTATACTTTTTATTTCTTTTTGTTGTGTGATTGCTGAGGCTAGGACTTCCAGTAGTATGTTGAACAACAATGGTGAGAGTGGGCATCCCTGTGGTGTTCCTGACCTTAGGGGGAAAGCTCTCAGTTTGTCCCCATTGAGGATGATATTAGCTGTGGGCCTTTTCATATATGGCTTTTTTGATGTTGAGGTATGTTCCTCGTACCATGAATTTCTTGAGGGTTTTGTCAAGAAAGATTATGTATTTTGTCAAATGCTTTTCCTTCAACTATTGAAAGGAGCATATGGTTCTTATCCTTTCTTTTATTAATGTGGAGTATCATGGTGATTGATCTGTTTTTGAACCAACCCTGAAGCTGAGGAATCAATCCCGCTTGATCATGGTGAATAATTCTTTTAATGTACTAATGGATTAGATTTGCTACTATCTTGTTGAGAATTTTTGCATCTGTTTCTTCAGGGATATTGGCCTGCAATTCCCCTTTTTAGTGGGGTCTTTGTCTGGTTTTGGAATCAAGGTAGTGCTGGCTTCATAAAATGAGTTTGGAGATTTTCCTTCCATTTCTATTTTTTTGGAACAGTTTGAGAAGAATAGTATTATCTCTTCTTTAAATGTCTGGTAGAGTTCCCCTGGGAAGTCATCTGGCCCAGAACTCTTATTTGTTGGGAGATTTTTGAATAACTGATTTGATTTCTTTGCTGGTTATTGGTTTGTTCAAATTTACTATTTATTCCTGTGTGAGTTTTGGTAGTGTGTATCTAGGAATTTGTCTCTTTCTTCCAGATTGTCCAGTTTGTTGTCATATAATTTTTCATAGTATTCTCTAAAATCGTTTATATTCCTGTGCTGTTGGTTGTGATCTCTCCTCTTTCATTTGTGATTTTATCTATCTGGGTCCTCTTTCTTTTCTTTTTGAGAAGTCTGGCTAGGGGTTTATTAATTTTGTTTATCCTTTAAAAAATGAGCCCTTAGTTTTATTGATCTGTTCTACTGTTTTTTAAAAAATTCTTTATCCAAAAATAAATAAACATTTAAAAAAATTAAAAAAAAAAGACAAAAAGAAAGGGGCGCCTGGGTGGCTCAGTCGGTTAAGCGTCCGACTTCAGCTCAGGTCACGATCTCGCGGCCCGTGAGTTCGAGCCCCGGTCGGGCTCTGTGCTGACTGCTCAGAGCCTGGAGCCTGTTTCAGATTCTGTGTCTCCCTCTCTCTCTGACCCTCCCCCGTTCATGCTCTGTCTCTCTCTGTCTCAAAAATAAATAAACATTAAAAAAAATTAAAAAAAAATAAAAAATTCTTTATCATTTGTTTCTGCTCTACTCTTTATTATTTACCTTCTTCTGCTGGCTTGAGCTTTATGTGCGGCTCCTTTTCTAGCTCCTTTACATGTAATATTAGGTTGTGTATTTGGGAACTTTCTTGCTTCTTGAGATAAGCTTGAATTGCAATGTATTTTCCTCATTGGACTGCCTTTGCTGCATCCCAAGGGGTTTGGTCTTTTGTTTTCATTTTCATTTGCTTCCACGGATTTTTAATTTCTTCTTTAATTTCCTAGCTAACCCATTCATTCTTTAGTAAGATGTTCTTTAACCTCCATGTATTTGAGGGCTTCGTAAGTTTTTGTTGTGGTTGATTTCATGTTTCATGGCATTGTGATCTGAAAATATGCATGGCATCATCTTAATCTTTTTGTACATTTTGAGGTCTGATTTGTGACCCAATATGTGATATATTCTGGAGAATGTTCCATGTGCACTCGAGAAGAATGTGTATTTTTCTGCTTTAGGATGAAATGTTCTGCATATATCTGTTAAGTCCATCTGGTCCAGTGTGTCATTCAGGGTTGTTTCATTGTTGGTTTTCTGCTTACATGATCTGTCCGTTGTTGTCAGTGGAGTATTAAAGCCACCTACAATTATGGCATTATTACCAATAAATTTGTGTATGTTTATTATGAATTGCTTTATACATTTGGTGTTTCACGTTGGGGGCATATTTACAATTGTTAGCTCTTGTTGATGGATAGACCCCTTAATTATATTATGCCCTACTTCATGTCTTGCTATAGTCTTTGTTTTGAAATCTAGTTTGTTGATATAAGTATGGCTACCCTGGCTTTGTTTTGACGTCCATTAGCATGGTAGCTTGTTCTTCATCCCCTCACTTTCAATCTGCAGGTGTCCTCAGGTCTAAAGTGAGTCTCTTGTAGGGATTATATGGATGGATATTGTGTTTTTTTATCCATTCTGATACCCTATGTCTTTTGATTGGGGCATTTAGTTTATTTACATTCAGAGTGATTATTGAAAGATATGAATTTAGTGCCATTGTGATATCTGTAGATTTCATGTTTGTGGTGATGTTCTCTGGTCCTTTGTAGTCTTTGCTGCTTTCCATGCACAGAATACCCCCTAGAATCTCTTGCAGGGGTGGTTTGGTGGTCATGAACTCCTTTAGTTTTTATTTGTCTGGGAAAGTCTTCATCTCTCCATCTGTTCTGAATGACAGCCTTGCTGGATAAAGGATTGTGAGCTGCATATTTTTCCTATTCAGCACATTGAATATATCTTGCCACTCCCATCTGGCCTGCCACGTTTCCGTAGACAGGTCTGCTACTAACCTTATGTGTCTACCCTTGGCAGTTGAGGACCTTTTGTCCCTAGCTGCTTACAGAATTCTCTCTTTATTGTTGTATTTTGCCAGTTTTACTATGCTATGTCATGGTTTTGACCTGTTTTTGTTGATTTTGAAGGGAATTCTCTGTGCCTCTTGGACTTGGATGCCTGTTTCCTTCCCAAGATTAGGGAAGTTCTCAACTACAGTTTGTTCAAATAAACCTTCTGCCCCTTTTTCTTGCTGTCTTCTTCTGGGACCTCTATAATAATGATATTGTTTCATTTCATGGAATCACTTTGTTCTCTAATTCTCCCCTCCTGGTCTAGTAATTCCCTTTCCCACTTTTTTCAGCTTCATTATCTTCCACGAGTTTATCTTCTATTTTGCCTATTCTCTCCTCTGCTCCTTCAATCCTCACCATCATTGTATCTAGTTTATTGTGCATCTCAGTTATGGTATTTTAAAATTCATTCTGACTAGTTCTTACGTCTTGATCTCTGAAGCGAGAGTTTCTCTGGTGTCTTCTATGCTTTTTTTCAAGCCCAGCTGTTAGTCTTATGACTCTTATTCCAAATTCTTGTTGAGATATATTGTTTATATCTGTTACTAGCTGTTCTCTTGCTGTGGTTTCTTCATGATCTTTTTTCTTTGTTGGGGGGGGGGAGTACCTCTGTTCTGTCATTTTGGCTAAGTTTCCATCTTTTGCATGTTTTAAAAGCTTGTTTTGTGTCCCCCACCTGAGAGTACTATTACATTAAAAAGGGTCATGCACTGTCCAGGGCCTAGCATTCCAGGAAGTGTTTCTGGTGTATGTTGTGTACACTCTTTTGTTGCATTTTGGCTACTGTTTTCCAGTCCTCTGCAGAGCTCCTCCTTGCTGCAGTGGGGAGTTCTGGGACCTTTAACTAGGTGTGCTTCGATTTGTTTGTTGAAGTAAGCCTGGAACAAAGAAAGGGCAGGGTGGAGCTTGATCCCATAAAAAGAGAAAAAGTAAAAGGGAGACAGGAAAACCAAACAGAGAATTTAAAAACTATGTCTAATTCCATAGAAAGAGAGAGATAAATAAACAAGAAGAAAGCAGAAAGATGGAAAAGAATGGACAAAGAAAGCCTAATTAAAAAAAAATATGATAAGAATTGCAAAAAAACAAATCAGAAACCACGAGCCTTATCCCAAAAGAAAAAAAGAAGAGGGAGGAAACAAAAGAAGCAAAAGAGTTGTGTGTTGGTGTCTGGGGCTGGGGCCATGCTGGTCTGTAGGAGAGGTCGGGCTGCATTGGCTCAGTCAGTCTTGCTCCAGTAAATAAGCAGTTACCAGGCACAGAGGTGCGGGGTTTGGTGTAAGAGGGTCCCACCTCCACCGGGGCCCCTGTGCTGCTCTCTGAAGTCCTACTGTGCTAGTGTTGAGGGGAAAATCATGTCACCCCAGTCTCTCTTACCCAGAGCAGGGATCTCAACCCTTGCTGTTCAGGCAGCCCTCACAGAATAGCCCTCATGTGTCGGCCTGCCCACAGTCTTCCTGTACCTTCTTCAAGGCTCTTGGCTGGGATTCAAAACCTGATGTCTTAAAGGACCCCCAGCACCGCCTGTATCTACTCCCTGCTCCGGAGTAGAGCCTCTACACCCTGCTGATGAAAGGCCTTAGAATGGCACTTGTAGGGTCATTTGTCCTTGGGGAAGCAATAAGCCCACTTCCAGAAGTGCACCATGGAGATAGCTACACCATGCTATGCACTCTGGGGCCACCTGCGTCTTCCCCAGGAGCACATGCCACCGCTCAAATTCAGAGGAAGTTGCCACTTCATGTTTATTATTTTGAGGGAGAGAGAGACAGTGTGTGAATGGGGGAGGGGTAGAGAGAGGGAGACACAGAATCCGAAGCAGGCTCCAGGCTCTGAGCTGTCAGCACAGAGCCCGACGTGGGGCTCGAACCCGCGGACCGCAAGATCATGACCCGAGCCTCAGTCGGTCGCTTATCCACCTGAGCCACCCAGGTGCCTCAAGAGTTGCCACTTCGAAAGCCTCAAGCTCCAAAGGCAGTTTGCAAAAATCTGTGGCACAGAGAGGTTTTCCTCTTGTGCTAATTTGATGCTGCACTTTCACAACCCCTCTCTCTTTCTTTCCCTTTGTCTCTCCATAGAAAGGGTTCCCTCTCCTTCATAGCTCCACCATTGTATTTCCCCCAACACACATACATGCGCCCCGCACCTGCCAAGTTGTCTCCCTCCAGCTGCGGAGATCCTTCTGCCATTCCGCAGATCGATTTCCTGGGTGTTCCAAGACATCAGTTCAGCTCTGTGTGAGGGATGAGGAAGGTCCAGGTCCCCCTACTTCCCCACCATCTTAACACCCTCCAGAAAGGTTTAGCTGTAGTTTTATTCATATTGTTCTAGAGAACTCTTTTTTCCTAACACTATTTGCCCAGTTTGCTGATAATGGGCATTAGGATTGTTTGCAGATTTCGGTTAATATGAACAGCGGTGCAGTTGAGCTTTCTTATATGTGTGTCTTCAGATGGGTGACCAAGCATTGCTCTAGATGTGTGGCATCTGGAAGTGTCATTGTGGGTCAGTGTCTCTAGATAATGTCACACTATTATCAAAGTGATTTGAGCATGTAGACTGGCAGCAGTGAGTGAGGCCAGGGAAGGAAAGTGTGATTAGCAGGTCTGTAATTCCCTCCATCTTCGGGACACCCAGAGTACAGTCTCTTTGCCAGTTTTCCCCATAACTCTCGGGATGGGATCTAGCTGGTATGGGAATAGCTGAGAAAGTTGAAATCTAAGAATGTTTTTTAGCAGGAGGGAGAGTATCTCTTAAGGCTGAACATGGTAAATTAAACTTAAAGTATGGATCTATGAGAAAGAGCCACAAACCACCCATCAACTTCTTTCCATTTTTCTTAATGATTATTTTAACTCTCCTGGTAAAGCCAAAATCGTTTGGAACTTAAATGCAAAGACTAGTTGAATTTAAATAAACCATGTACATTTTAATGAACAGAGATATTTTTAAAAAAAAAATTTTTTTTTTCAACGTTTATTTATTTTTGGGACAGAGAGAGACAGAGCATGAACGGGGGAGGGGCAGAGAGAGAGGGAGACACAGAATCGGAAACAGGCTCCAGGCTCTGAGCCGTCAGCCCAGAGCCTGACGCGGGGCTCGAACTCACAGACCGCGAGATCGTGACCTGGCTGAAGTCGGACGCTTAACCGACTGCGCCACCCAGGCGCCCCCAGAGATAATTTTTTATATTGAGTACATCATTAAAACCTATGGACATAAACTGTACAGTGTTTTAGAGGATTTGAGTTTTTTCCCCTTAGCCACATTAGAAGTTTGGTAGAATTAGGTTGCTCTCCTTTATATTCAGGCTAAAGATTAGAATGTGCCAAAAAAACCCTCCAAGATTAGAATGTGCCTAATTATTAGCACTGTGATCCCATATAACTTGGTTATGAATGAAATTAATGAGGAATTCATTCACATATTAACATTTCAAATTAAGTAACTGAATGGAATCTTCCTTACATCTTTATATGTAAATATTTTGGATAGTTGTAAGGGAAAAATCTTAAGTGTTTTGCAAAACATCTAGGTCATTCACAGATAGGAGCTAAGGTAGCTGGGAAGGTCTAGGGAATTATTGTCTTCTGACAGATATGTGAACTAATAGGAGACACAGATTAGGTCTCCTCTGACATTGTCTTCCATAGTCATTCTCCCTGAGGATTGCCATCCCTCTACAGCTCAGTGACATGGGCTCATTAAGAGTGTGGGGCACCTGTTCCCCAGAGATGTCAGCAGGGGAAGGGATTTGGTTCTCTGTGCCAGCCCAGCCCCAGCTCAGAGTCACGGTACCCTCTCACCTGCTCATAAGGGTCTCAGTGTCACACAGGCAGGTCATTGTATTTGGGAAACCATACTGAGAGTTTGTGACTGCCTTCATCTTCTACCTCCTTGAGGCAAAGTGCAGATCTCTGGTACCACATGGGGATCTGTGAAGTCATCCTGAGAAAGTGTCCTTTTGCTTAAGAAAAACATACGGATGACCCAGTGCTGGTATAGTCAACCTTTGCATTTACTGCAGACACTGATTCTACATGGCCAAATTATAATTTCCAGTAGTATATTTAGGCAGTAACTTGGAAATGAGGCAGGGAAATAGCTTAGATCCCACAGAGAAGGTCAATTAAGGTGAATGAAAAGGAACAAGGCTCTGTGTTGCTTTTAGAATTAGGAAGTTAAATTATTTTCCGTTGCAATTGTTCTTGAAATAAAAAGGATGTATTGGTTTGCATATGTGATGAATTGTTTAAAGGAACAGATTATGAAAATTCACCAAAGAGAAGAACTAAAATTAATTATTTAGTATAGACATCAATACGTCGTTCCTAGACATTTCCTTCTATATAGTACATTCATTACACCTCTGTAGGCACATGTGGGAATTAATTTAAATATGCATGTGCAGTGGTAATAAAATATGCTCTTTATGCATATGTGTGAAACTATTAGACTATATGTTTCCATGCTATCCCTTGGTTCCTTATTGGCTCTGAAGTGACATAATATTTGTTATGTAATTAGAAACTCGTAAATGCTCATTTTCTCCATTATTGCCAAAATATCTAAAATATGTTGGATTTTTGAAAATGCTATCTTGAAAATTACAACAGGGAAGTTCCATCTTGTGAATATTGTGTCAGTGCGTCTTGTTTTTAACTTTATTGTTAACAAGAAGTGATGATCTTTCATGTGAATACATACACCAATATGAAGAAGACAAATGTAGGAAATCTGAATGTTTACTTAATTGGTGAGTTAAGCCAATGACAAGTTGTGTGTGTGTATGCATGTGTGTGTGATTGCACTGAGGTCATGTGTAAAGTACACTAGGTTCTTTCCCTCTATCCTTGCACACAATCATGAATGGACTCTTGTATGAATGCTGTTGGTGACCTGCTAGATGCTCTTTACTTTACCTACTAGGGCTCCAATCACAACCCTATTTGTTATGAGTGTGGGCTCCAAGGTTCACAGCCATTCCCTTCTTGAGAGAATTGCCCTCAGCTGAAAGGGAGCTATGGCGCCAGGTGATCTGGAGAGCATGGTAGGGGTGACAGACTTATGGGATGTACAATAGGTGCCAACGCCAAGGCAGGATTGAATCTGATTCAATTCATGCTCCAGAGCTGTGCTGCCCAATACAGTAGGATGTACCCACAGAAAGGTATTTAAATTTAAATTCTTTAAAATTAAGTAAAATGTAAAATTTAGTTTCTTAGCTAGGGCACTTTAAATGCTCATGCAGTGATAGGTGGATAGTAGCTATCGTATTGGACAATGAAGACAGAGTATTTCTACCATCACAGATGGATGGTTCTACTGGAGAGTTCTGTTCAGCATCTCATGGGATCAGGCTCCTGCTCTGTTCCACTGGAGACCACATCCTTGCTTAGGAACATTCTCTGCTGTTTTCCTTCCCTCACCCCATTTATCCCAAGAGCATTCCCTGAATAAACAACATGCAGTGGAAATCCTACTTCATTGTCTTCTTCCATAGAACCTGCCCTACAGCCCTGTCAGTGTTCATCACATCTGTCATTTCCTATGTAGTGATGGCTGCATTCCCCTCATTTGCTCGTCCTCCATCGTCATTGGCAGCCTGTTCTCATATGTCTGAGGTCAGCTCAGACCCATGAGACAGAAGCATCATGATAGCAATAGCGATTCAGTCATAGCGCTGAGGCTGCGGAAATCTTGCCTGCTCTTTTTCAGGATTCATTCAGAAACTGGATAGGGTAGCGTCAAATATATCAGTGAATGTTATATATTTGAAATGTCTTAAATAGAGACATTATCTTGAGATCTTTTGTGTCTAAAATGTGTAGTGTTCATACTGAGCATCTATTTGTGTGGAAATATGGATTCTTGCACTAAAATTTTTAGTTTTGTGTCAGCATTGATCACTTATATTAATCACTTTATCTCCTTATGTGTGTCAGTGGTACATTTAACATCTTTCATTATATGCCTATCTTCTTAATTTTTATTGTAAAATTGTGTTCTTGTGAGATGTCATTTCTCATTATATCCTTTTTTGGATGTATATTATTATATATAAAGCCATCTTTTCTTTTAGAATCTTTTTTTCACCTAATAATATGCTTTTTTTCAAGTATTTAATTTTTGTATGTGAAGTTAAAATTTAGATGTGATTTTTATAACTAGTCATTGTTGTTTCATATTGTATCATGATAGTTGCATCCACATTTGTTTATATATGTATATGTATGTGTATATATATATATATATATATTAAACACACACGTACACACACACACACACACACACACACACACACACATACAAATCCATACACACATATAATCCTATAAAGCAGCAAATCATTTTACAAGTTCATCTCACCAGTTTTATTTTTTCTCAACTGCCTTCTTAGTCTTTATTGATATAACGTTAAAATATATCATTATTTTATTCTAATATTCCATTGTTATATTGTTGTTTTACTTGGATAAGTTAGCATTTTATGTTTGCCCTCCTTCACTTTGGTGGGTGCTTCCACTAATAGGCACATTGAAAATTTTGTCTGTGATTGATATCACATAAATATATCTATCGATATCTATATAGATATCTATCTATATCTATATCTCCCTATATCTATGTCTATATCTATATTTGTACGTGTCTGCATGACACTAAACCATTGTGTTTCTATTGGTCTTCTGAGCAGGTGTGAGTCAGGTGATATTCTCTTGTGTTGCAGATTTGACTGTCTCAAACACCTGTGTAATTAATTCTATTAAGAAATTTTTTGTGCATAGATTTTGTTTATCATTGATAAACAAATATCACTGATAACACTGATCACATCTTTATAGGAAAAGGAGGTATAAAATAGGGTGAAATATCACATCCTTTTTCACATTTGATGAACATTTATCTTATGCCAGTTTTCTACCAATTTCTTTCACCCATCAGTGTGCCTCCCTGCGGTCATGCTTCGGACTTAAAACGTCTTTGAAGAATAAAAAATGTACCGTATTCCCAATGATTTGAACATGATAGAACTGAAATGTTCATTTTCTGATTCCTTATGGCCAGCGTATAACTAGTCGTCTTCTTCGGCGGTAAGCATTGGATGAAAAGGGTCATCAACTAGCCTTATATTTGGCAACGTATTTGGTCCAGTGTCACTAACTCTGCAAGGTAGCTTCCAGAAAGGTGACAATTAACCTAATATGGATGGACATCTGAGATCATGTATAATCCCCAAATAACGTTTCATTTATGCCTTTCCTTGTATACATTAAGTGTTGCACTATAGTGCTTTGATCTGTCATTGCTTTTGAGAATGTTTCTGTCCTTATATCCGTGTGTGTATCTATTTACTTATTTTATCATAGGAAGTGATGTAAAGCATTACAGTCTGTCAAAATTATATGGTTGGATAACTTTTAAAAGTTTATTCTGATCAGAATGTTGATACTGAATAACCCTACATCTTTCAGGAATTTTACAGAGTCTAGTTGGTGTAATGTGTGAAACAGAAATCTGAAGAAGGAAGAGGAAAATGTGGGGCACTGGATTTTGGAGTTCTGATTCCAACAGACTCTGTACAGCCACTGAAATTTTGGAGTTTTATTAATTGGTATGGTAATTTTAAGCATCTTTAGGACAAAAGTTAAGCACTGTAATTGAATGGTGCTATTTTCTGGTTCTCTCTGGCTATTTATTTTACTGCCATAGGGGAAAAAGCCCCAATGTGGGTTTATATGAAGATCTAGTACTGGTATTTTGAATGTAGTTGAATTTCTTTGTATAAGTATATTGTAGGTCATCAATTCCTATATCTGGATGCATTTGGACATTATGTTGTATTATAAAGTACTGCATGTGAGGTGTGTGCAAATCTAGTTGTGTGGAATTATGAGATACATATTTAAAATAGTGAATCTCCCTCTGTATGCATCTCTTTCCTATTCTTTCTGATTGTTCTCTCTCTTTTTCATTGATCCCCATTTTCTCTAAAATGTAGCTACATTTTCATGGTAGTTTCAGTCCTATTATGATCAGATTTAGAAAACTTTTATACCTATGACTGACACAAACACAAGGTTCATTATTTCATTTTTCATATATGAAATATTAATGATTTACTTTTTTGATAATGTGGAACTAAATTGGTATGAGCTATGGCAATTTCAATGAGTACACCATTTATTCAGATAGTTAGTGATAAAATTCTCTGGCTATGTCTTTTAACATGATAAATCCACCCCCTACCTCCTTTTTATTTTTTAGAACATTTCTTTAAAAATTGCTAAATACTTGGTCTTGACAGGAAACACGTGGTAAGAAAGGATGGACCCGAAAAATGGAAGTTCTTTCACTGGCTTTATCCTGCTGGGTTTCTCTGACCGGCCTCAGCTGGAGCGAGTCCTCTTTGTGGTTCTTCTCATCTTCTATCTGCTCACCCTGCTGGGAAACACAACCATCATTGCGTTGGCCCGCCTAGACCCACACCTGCAGACTCCCATGTACTTTTTCCTGTCCAACCTAAGCTTTCTGGACCTGTGTTACACGACCAGCACTGTTCCTCAGCTGCTGGTTCATCTCAGGGGAGCAGACAAGTCTATCTCCTTTGCTGGCTGTGTAGCTCAGCTGTTCGTCTCTCTAGGGTTGGGATGCACAGAATGCATTCTGTTAGGGGTGATGGCATTTGACCGCTATGCAGCCGTCTGCAGGCCCCTGCACTACACAGTGATCATGCACCCCCGTCTGTGTGCCCTGATGGCTTCTGCATCGTGGTTCACGGGTTTTGCCAACTCCTCATTGGAGACCGTGCTCATTTTTCTCATACCACTTTGTGGGAGAAATAAAATAGAGCACTTCTTTTGTGAGGTCCCCCCATTGCTCAAGCTTGCCTGTGTTGACACCACTGTGTATGAGTCCGAGATCTTATTTTTCAGTATGATCTTTCTTTTCATACCTGTGGCATTAATCACATTCTCCTATGGTCGGATAGTCAGGGCAGTGTTAAGAATAAAGTCAGCCGCAGGACAGAGGAAAGTGTTTGGGACATGTGGGTCTCACCTCACGGTGGTCTCCCTGTTCTATGGCACGGCCATCTATGCTTACCTGCAGCCCAGCAACAACCATTCCCAGGATCAGGGCAAGTTCATTTCTCTCTTCTACACCATCGTCACCCCCATGGTCAACCCTGTCATATACACCTTGCGGAACAAGGATGTGATGGGCGCAGTGGAGAAGGTGTTCCGTCGGGGCTCCATATGACTGGGGGGAAGAGCCTTTGATGGAGGCTCAAATGTCAGAGGCTTTAAGATTTTGTGTCCTTCATGTGTTGTCCAACATTCTCGTGATGACTCTCAAGGGAATTTCCTTACCTCGTTCATTTTTTTAAAGTAACATTTTCTTTTTTAAAAAAACTTTTTAAAAAAAGTTTGTTTATTGAGAGAGAGCAAGAGTAAGAGGGACAGAGAGGGTGAGAGAGAGAGAATCAGCAGAGAGACAGAAACAATTCCAAGAAGGCGCTGCACTGTTAGCAGTAAACCTGATGCAGGGCTCAAACTCACGAGGTGTGAGGTCATGATCAGAGCCAAAATCAAGTGTTGGATGCTGAACCAATTGAGCTAACCCAGTTCTCCCTCTATAGCTCATTCTTTTATGCAATGAATGTTCCAAGCTCGTGGATTCATTGCCAACTCCGGAGACGCTGGTTTAGTGTCCCAGTGCATCTCCATCATATTAATATTTAAAAAATCCTTTTCTTATTTTGTCGTCTTTTGGGAGTACCATTCTAATTGCAAAAAGACATTTATGTACATATGATAAAGGCGTGCACAAAATAAGAATAGGAACCACAAAAACAGTGTAAGAAATATTAACATTTTAGCACTTTCTAGCAATTTCCGGAGGCATATCACTTATTCTTGCATTTGATCATGGCTCTGTTAGAAGGTCTGTAAGTTGACTGTGTCACAGCTTCTTCACAGAATTGGTGGGCAACCATGGGATAGATGAAATTTAGCTCAGAGGAAATCCTGGGAACACCAATCCTGACACAGTCATTCAGATATTAGGCCCCAGTGTGACCGTACCTGTGTGACAGTAATTTTATGTAGCCTTCCTGTCACAGGGGGCGATGGCATGATGAACTCATCCCAGGGACAATGGGAGCATCAGATAGCAATACAGCAGGCCGGTGCTTATGTGTAATGTGTGTAATGTTGTGTGATGTGAGGTGTGCACCTCGCTTGAATTTATGATGAGCCACCTCATTCATTAAAAATGACTTTTGAGTGGGCACCTGAGTGGCTCAGTCGGTCGGGTGTCTGACTTCAGCTCAGGTCATTATCTCATGGTTCATGGGTTCAAGCCCTGCTTGGGCTTTGTTCTGTCAGCTCAGCCTGGAGCCTGCTTCACATTATGTGTCTCCCTCCCCTGCTCATATGATCTCTCTCTCTCTCAAACATGAATAAACATTAAAAAAATGAGTTTTGAACACATCGAATGACAAAATTACTATTTTATATTCTACTTTTTTTTTAAACCTACAGTAATGCAGCAAATGTTTCAAGGGTAAAATATATTTAGATCCTTTCTTCATACCAATTTACAAATTGTTTGATCCAGGCCTGAAGTGATTAAGGCTTTTGTATCTCACATCTGCCAAAGATTCCATACAATTTGAATGCAGGGATATATTATAAAAATATGAAAAATGACCTCCATTTTCCAGGAAATCCCATGTTATGGTGCTTGTTTAGATTCACCAGGAGAAAATTTAAGGAATGAATAAAATGTATATTAAGTATTAAAAATCTGAATATGTCTAAGCTTTACACATAGCCATCACATTATGAAATAACACAATTCTGAATGATGAATAATAAATATAAACATCTCATAACAAGTGAATGTGACATTGTAGAATTTAGATCTTAACTAAAGCTCAGTTTGCATATAAATATGTTTTGTGTTATGGATCTGGGTTTTTGTATATATTTCTTGTCATGAGCAGTACATTTTCTCATGGAGGTTGAAGTTTTGACTATGCCACCATAAAAGAAATGTTTATGTTTTTCTTGGTAGGTTTTCCCAGTGTGTAGCTCAGTGGAGGTAAATGTATTTGTGTCTTTGGACACATATTCATAACAATCACACTGTTCCCACACTGACAGCTAACCGGCATTATCCTGGGTCTTGAACCCCCCGAGGGTCTCATGCTCATGACCGGTAATCTTGCAACATAGACAGCATTAGGCAGGTTGGAAATGAGAGCTTAATGGAGATTATCACATGGTCATGGTTCTGTCTGGATCCCTAAAGGCATCACAGTATTCACATTTGAAATCAACACCTGGGATATATTTTGATGCCGTATATGTGGTAATGCTGAATGAATACCAGTACAGAAACAGTTTTGTAATAATGTTTATCCCCAATGGTGACAAATTTCCTTCTCTCCATTATGTTTCCACTACATTCTGACAGTTAAACCAGTCACTCTAAAATCCCTCAAAGGAACTGTCCATGGTGTGGTGTAAAAACCCTCAAGGTCTCTCGAAACCACACAACACAACCTTATGTTCTGGCTGAGCAACTACTTCTCAGTGATTAAGGACACAGAACCCTGTGGAAACAGATGTATTTCCTCTAAGTGAATGTTTGATAGTATTTGAATGTTCATGTTACATAGGAATAAATTACAGATAGTAAAGATCTGTAGGGTCCATGCTAAATAAAAAAGGAATCACTTAAGAGACCAAACAGATTGAATGTTGTTCTGTAACATTTTTCTAATGTTGGGAATGTGCCTCCCCACGGTCTCCATGCTTTGTATATTACAGGCTGCTGGGTTGTGTAAATTGCCACCAATATTATTTGAACCATTTCCTTTATTTTTTTTTATTTTTATTTTTTTAAATTTTTAACGTTTTTTTCATTTACTTTTTGAGAGACAGAGACAGAGAATGAGCTGGGAAGGGGACAGAGAGAGAGGGGGAGTCACAGATTCCGAAGCAGGCTTCAGGCTCGGAGCTGTCAGCACAGAGCCCGACGCGGGGTTTGAACCCATGAACCATGAGTCATGACCTGAGCTGAAGTCGGCCGCCCAACCGACTGAGCCACCCAGGCGCCCCTGAACCATTTCCTTTGAATGTTCACCAATAACTCTGGCATGGCTACAGGGATTGTACCCAAGATTTGGCTAAATTATTTTATTCCATCTGTCTCTGGCACTTGGAGCTTTGGACTATCATTTTGCTCTAGAGAAGGTCATGGATTCTTCCAGGTCTTTTGCCTCTGAGGAACACAGTACACACCGTAGCTCAGGTATCCAAAGTGACCCAAGTGTCAGTCCGACTGACATGAAACACAATTCTTTTTTTTTTAAAGTTTCTTTATTTTTGAGAGAGACAGGGAGAGGGAGAGAGAGAATCCCAAGCAGGATATGTGCTGTCAGGACAGAGCCCACATGGGACTCCATCTCACGACATGAGATCGTTACTTGAGCCAAAAATCTCGAGTCAGACGCTTACCCAACTGAGCCAACCGGGTGCACCTGGGATATACTTCTTAACTTAAAAGTAGAAGATTTACTACTAATTAGCAAATATACAAAATAATGAAGGCACATGCAGTATCCCAGAAGCCCTAGACCGGCCAGACATAGCTTTGGGGTCCCCCTCACTGCAGTGGACAACGTTTTGTTTTGTCATATGTGGGGCTCTATTGTGTGGTCCAAGTCAGCACAGAGAAGTTATGGGGTTCCTCAGTTCATGGGTCCCTACCTTCATAGCCCTGTCCTGGCCTTAGGACTGTCACACGTTAGCATAATGGCAGGGTGTGCGGTGTAGGGTGACTGCACTGTGAACACGCCCTCTGCATCCTGCTAAACTCACTCCTGGATCAGTCATCAGAGCGCAGTCACCCCTGTGAGACCCTCCTGTACCTCCTAGTCTGCACATTTCGCAGCTACTGTTTGCCAGAGTCCTGCTCTGACCAGGCTCATGGAGGAGGCAGGAAAAGGTCACAGACCTCTGCCAACTCCACCCTTCACAGGTGACTGCTTTTTGGATGCTTGTTTTGTGATATGGGTGAGAGCCTTCTTTCACCGCAGTGGTGTTGTGGCATGTTTGAGCCCTGATGGTGCAGACTGGGAACCACCGTGTGTGGACGCGTGGTTTCCTGGGAAGGAGGGGCTGGGTGTAAAAGTGGAAAGGAGAGGGTGAATGACTGGAGATCAGAGGGTTCAGAGGAAGGGGTCCCTGAGGTGGCCTTAAGGACAGGACACTGGCTTAAGGGAGGAGACATTCCCTTCTTTCCCCCAGGGTTCTCCCAGCTGTTTGGAATTAAAGTGACAAGACAGAGTAACAGGAGGAAAAAAAAATCCAAAGTTGTAGTACCTGAAGGAATCTTGCCCCACTCAGCCCCGTGGAACAAACTAGACCCTATTTTAATGTTATTAGAGAGACACACAAGGTAAACATTTAGAAATGCCTTCTTTCAGTCTCTGCATTGAAATTTGGATCACAATGAGAGGGTTGTGTTTGTAGTTGGTATAATGAAAGAACACTCTATTTAGTAACTTTGCAGGGAGATTTTTTATTAAGCAGCAATAAAAATGTGAACTTAGGAGAGTAAGTTTAAAAGAAAGAAATATAGAAATGATAAAAGAAATGAATGATATCTCATGTTTATTTTTTCTTATATATACTAAGATATGACAGGTGCATAACATTCAGCAAACTTAAGAAGTACAAATGTGAAAATATACATAATGAAATTATTGCCACCATTGTGTCAGCTAACGTCTGCATCACATCACATAATTACCATTTCTTCTTCATGGTGAGAACATTTGAGATATACTCTCTAGGCCACCTTCAAGTTGAGAATATAATAATATTAACTGTAATCACCATGCTGTATGTTAGATGCTCAGGAAGTATTCCTCTTCAAACTGGAAGTTTGATCTCTTTGCCCAACATCTCCCACTTCTCCTATCCCTTAGCCCCTTGTTTTTTTTCTTTTCCCTTTACCCCTTGTAACCACCTTTCTACTGTCTGAATCTATACACCTTTTCTGGTTTCCACAAATATGTGAAATCACATAGTCGTTGTCTTTCTCGTCTGACTTCTTTCATTTAGCATAATGCACACAAGGTCCATCCATGTTGTTACGAAAGGCAGGATTTCTTTCTTTCTCATGGCTGAATAATAATCATTTGATATGTATGCCACGTCTTTTTTTAATTTATTATTTAAATTCACATTTGTTAACATATGGTGTATTATTGATTTCAGGAGTAGAACCCAGTAATTCATCACTTACATTTGACACCCAGTGCTCATCACAAGTGCCCTCATTCTGCCCATCACCCATTGAGCCTATCCCCCCACCTTCCTCTCCTCCAATAACTCTCAGTTTTAACTCTGTATTTAAGAGCCTCTTACAGTTTGCCTCTCTCTCTGGTTTTATTTTTCCTTTCCTTCCCCTATTTTCATTTGTTGCATTTCTTAAATTCCATACATGAGTGTAATCATATGATATTTGTCCTTCTCTGCATGACCTACTTTGCTTAGCATAATGCACTTTAGTTCCATTCAGGTTGTTGCAAATGGCAAGATTTCATTCTTTTTCATCACCTTGTAGTAAGTATTCCATTGTAGCAATATATGACATCTGTATCCATTCATCTGTCAGTGGACATTTGGGCTCTTTTCATAATTTGGCTATTGTTGATAATGCTGCTATAAACATTGAGGTGCATAGGCCCTCTTCGAATCATCATTTTTGTATCTTTTGGATACATACCTAGTAATGCAATGGTTGGGGCGTAAGGTCTATTTTTAATTTTTTTGAGGAACCTACATACCGTTTTTGAGTGGCTGCACCAGTTTGTATTCCCACCAATAGTGTAACAGGTTCCCTTTCTCCCCATTCTTGTCAACAACTGTTGTTTTCTGAGTTTTTCATTCTAGCCATTCTGACAGGGGTGAGGTGGTATCTCATTGTGGTTTGGATTTGTATTTCCTTGATGTGATGTTGAGCATCTTTTCATGTGTCTATTAGTTATCTGATTGTCTTCTTTGGAAACGGGTCTATTCAGGTCTTCTGCCAATTTCTTTCCTGGATTATTTGCTATTTGAGTTTGATAAGTTCTTTAGAGATTTTGTATACTATCCCTTTATCTGATATGTCACGTGAAAATATCCCTTCCAGTTTTCAGAAGGTTTTTTTTTTTAACACTTATTTATTTTTGAGACAGAGAGAGAGCATGAACAGGGGAGGGTCAGAGAAAGAGGGAGACACAGAATATGAAACAGGCTCCAGGCTCTGAGCTGTCAGCACAGAGCCCGACGCGGGGCTTGAACCCACGAACTGTGAGATCATGACCTGAGCCGAAGTCGGACGCTTAACCAACTCAGCCACCCAGGCACCCCCAGAAGGTTTTAATTTTGTTGATTGTTTCCTTTGCTGTGCAGAAGCGTTTTATCTTGATGAGGCCCCAATAGTTCATTTTTGCTTTTGTTTCCCTTGACTCCAGAGACGTGTCTAGTAAGAAGTTGTTCCAGCCGAGTTCAAAGGGGTTGCTGTTTGTGTTCCCCTCTAGGATTTTGATGGTCCCTGTCTTACATTTTGGTGTTTCATCCATTTTGAGTTTATTTTTTAGCATGGTGTAAGAAAGTGGTCCAGAGTCATTCTTCTGCATGTCACTGTCCAGTTTTCCCAACACCATTTGTTGAAGAGAATGTCTTTTTTCCATTGGCTATTCATTCCTGCTTCGTCAAATATTAGTTGGCCATACACTCATGGGCCCATTTCTGGTTTTCTGTTTTGTTCCATTGATCTACATTTCTGTTCATTATGGCAGTACCATACTGTACTCACGACTACAACTTTGTAATATAGCTTGAGTCTATAATCATGATACCTCCAGCTTTGCTTTTCTCTCTCAGGATTGCTTTGACACATCTGAGTCTTTATGGTTCCATAGCAATTTTAGGATTGTTCTAGCTCTGAAAAATGCTGGTGATATATTTATAGGGGATGCATTAAATGTGTATGTTGCTTTTGGTGGTGTGGATATTTAACAATATTTGTTCTTCTAATCTATGAGCATGAAACGTTGTTCCCTTTGTGTCTTTCTTTCATTTCTTTCATAAGTGTTCTATAGTTTTCAGGGTACAGATCTTTTACCTCTTTAGTTAGGTTTATTCCTAGGTTATCTTATGGTTTTTGGTGCAATTGTAAATGGGATCCATTCCTTGATTTCTTTTTCTGCTACTTCCTTATTGGTGTGTAGAAATGCAACAGATTCTTGTATGTTGATTTTCTATGCTGTGACCTTCCTGAATTCAGGATTAGTTCCACTAGCTTTTGTTGGAATGTTTTTCATGTTTCTACATAGAATATCATGTCATCTGCAAATAGTGAACGTTTGACTCCTCCCTTGCTATCTGTATACCCTTTATTTCTTTTTGTTGTATGTTGCTGAGGCTAAAAGTTCCTGTCCTGTGTTAACTCGTAATGGTGGGACTGAGTATCCTTGTCTTATTGCTGTCTGTAGAAGAAAGGCTCTCAGTTTTACCCCATAAAGGATGATATTAGCTGTGGGTCTTTCATATATGGCCTTCATAATGTTGAGGTATGTCCCATGTATTCCTATGTGGTTGATGGTTTTTATTAAGAATGGATGCTGGTGCTTTCAACAATAGGTAAACTATGGAAAGAGCCTAAATGTCCACCAACCGAGGAATGGATAAAGAAGATATGGTGTATATATACAATGGAATACTACTTGGCAATGAGAAAGAATGAAATCCTGATATTTGCAGCAACATGGATGGAACTAGAGGGTATTACGCTAAGTGAAATAAGTCAGTCAGAGAAAGGCAGATACCATATGTTTTCACTCCTATGTGGAAGTTGAGAAACTTAACAGAAGACCATGGGGGAAGGGAAGGGGAAAAATAGTTACAGAGAGGGAGAGAGACAAACCACAAGACACTCTTAGCGAAAGAGAACAGACTGAGGGTCTATGGAGGGAGGTGGGTGGGAGATGGGCTAGATGGGTGATGGGTACTAAGGAGGGCACTTGTTGTGATGAGCACTGGGTGTTGTATGAAAGTGATGAATCACTAAATTCTATTCCTGAAACCAATATTGCACTGTATGTTAACTGACTGTAATTTAAATTAAAAAAAAAAGTGGGTGGATGTAGGAAGTATAAAGCTAAATGAAATAAAGAGAGTCAGAGAAAGACATATAATTTGAGTTTACTAATATGTGGAATTTAATAAACAAAAGAACAAAATAAAAAGAGGCACATCAAAAGAAACCCAACTCTTAAATATTAAGAATAAACTGATAGTTACCAAAGGGAAGGTGGGTGGGGGGAGGGTGAAATAGGTGAAGGGGATTGAGTACACTTACCATGAGGAACACTGAGTAATGTATAGAATTGTTGAATAGTAATCTTGTATACCTGAAAGTCATACCACACTGTATGTTAATTACTGGAATTAAAATTTACATGTAAAAGTAAATAAAATAAATATAGTTTTCCTCCTCCCCCATCAAAAAAAAGATGGATGCTGTATTTTGTCAAATGTGTTTTCTGCATTGGTTGACAGGATCATATGGTTCCTATCCTTCCTTTGATTAGTGTAGTATATAATGTTGATTGACATGTGCATAGTGGATGGCTATGCAAATAGTGAACCAGCCCTGCAGCCCAGGAATAAATCACACTTGATCTTGGTGAATAATTCCTTTAATTTACTGTTGAATTCAGTTTGCTATATCTCCCTGGTTGAGAATTTTTGCATCCAGGTCATCAGGGATACTGGCCTGTTACTCTCCTTCTTAGGGGGCAGGGGGTTCTTTGTCTGCTTTTGGAATCAAGGTAATGCTGGCTTCATGGGATGAGATTGGAAGCCCTCCTTCCATTTCTGTTTTTTTGCAATAGTTTGAGAAGAATAGGTATTAACTGTTCCTTAAATGTCTGGTAGAATTCCCCTGGGAGGCCATCTGACCCAGGACTCTTGTTTGTTGGGAGATTTGTGATTACGAATTCCATTTCTTTGCTGGTTATGGTCTGTTAAAATTTTCTATGTGTTCCCGTTTCTGTTTGGTAGTTTGTGAGTTTCTAGAAATTTGTCAGTATCTTCCAGATGGCCAGTTTACTGGCATATAGTTTTTCATAGTATTCTCTTATAATTGTTTGTATTTCAACAAAGTTGATTGTGATCACTACTCTTTAATTCATGATTTATTTATTTGGTTCCTCTCTCTTCTTTTTGATAAGTCTGGCTTGAGGTTTATCAATTTTGTTTATTCTTCCAAAGAACCATCTCTTAGTTTCAATGAACTGGTCTATTGTGTTTTGTTTGTTTCGATATCATTTATTTCTGCTCTAATCTTTATTATTTCCCTTCTTCTGCTGGCCTAAAGCTTTATGCTCTTCATTTTATTTTATTTTATTTTTATTTTATTTTATTTTTTTATATTGTAGCTCACATTACATTTTTATTTTATTTTATTTTTTTAATGAAATTTATTGACAAATTGGTTTCCATACAACACCCAGTGCTCATCCCAAAAGGTGCCCTCCTCAATACCCATCACCCACCCTCCCCTCCCTCCCACCCCCCATCAACCCTCAGTTTGTTCTCAGTTTTTAACAGTCTCTTATGCTTTGGCTCTCTCCCATTCTAACCTCTTTTTTTTTTTTTTTCCTTCCCCTCCCCCATGGGTTCCTGTTAAGTTTCTCAGGATCCACATAAGAGTGAAACCATATGGTATCTGTCTTTCTCTGTATGGCTTATTTCACTTAGCATCACACTCTCCAGTTCCATCCACGTTGCTACAAAAGGCCATATTTCATTTTTTCTCATTGCCACGTAATATTCCATTGTGTATATAAACCACAATTTCTTTCTTTTTTTTTTTTTTTAAATTTTTTTTTTTTAACATTTATTTATTTTTGGGACAGAGAGAGACAGAGCATGAACGGGGGAGGGTCAGAGAGAGAGGGAGACACAGAATCGGAAACAGGCTCCAGGCTCCGAGCCATCAGCCCAGAGCCCGATGCGGGGCTCGAACTCACGGACAGCGAGATCGTGACCTGGCTGAAGTCGGACGCTTAACTAACTGCGCCACCCAGGCGCCCCTTAAACCACAATTTCTTTATCCATTCATCAGTTGATGGACATTTAGGCTCTTTCCATAATTTGGCTATTGTTGAGAGTGCTGCTATGAACATTGGGGTACAAGTGGCCCTATGCATCAGTACTCCTGTATCCCTTGGATAAATTCCTAGCAGTGCTATTGCTGGGTCATAGGGTAGGTCTATTTTTAATTTTCTGAGGAACCTCCACACTGCTTTCCAGAGCGGCTGCACCAATTTGCATTCCCACCAACAGTGCAAGAGGGTTCCCGTTTATCCACATCTTCTCCAGCATCTATAGTCTCCTGATTTGTTCATTTTGGCCACTCTGACTGGCGTGAGGTGATACCTGAGTGTGGTTTTGATTTGTATTTCCCTGATAAGGAGCGACGCTGAACATCTTTTCATGTGCCTGTTGGCCATCCGGATGTCTTCTTTAGAGAAGTGTCTATTCATGTTTTCTGCCCATTTCTTCACTGGGTTATTTGTTTTTCGGGTGTGGAGTTTGGTGAGCTCTTGATAGATTTTGGATACTAGCCCTTTGTCCGATATGTCATTTGCGAATATCTTTTCCCATTGCCTTTTAGTTTTGTTGGTTGTTTCCTTTGCTGTGCAGAAGCTTTTTATCTTCATAAGGTCCCAGTAATTCACTTTTGCTTTTAATTCCCTTGCCTTTGGGGATGTGTCGAGTAAGAGATTGCTACGGCTGAGGTCAGAGAGGTCTTTTCCTGCTTTCTCCTCTAAGGTTTTGATGGTTTCCTGTCTCACATTTAGGTCCTTTATCCATTTTGAGTTTATTTTTGTGAATGGTGTGAGAAAGTGGTCTAGTTTCAACCTTCTGCATGTTGCTGTCCAGTTCTCCCAGCACCATTTGTTAAAGAGGCTGTCTTTTTTCCATTGGATGTTCTTTCCTGCTTTGTCAAAGATGAGTTGGCCATACGTTTGTGGTCTAGTTCTGGGGTTTCTATTCTATTCCATTGGTCTATGTGTCTGTTTTTGTGCCAGCTCTTCATTTTATTTTTAAAAATTTCTTTAATGTTTATTTATTTTTGAGACAGAGACAGAGCATGAATGGGGGAGGGTCAGAGAGAGAGGGAGACACAGAATCTGAAGCAGGCTCCAGGCTCTGAGCTGTCAGCACAGAGCCTGAAGCAGTGCTCGAACTCACAGACCGCGAGATCATGACCTGAGCCGAAGGCGGATGCTTAACGACTAAGCCACCCAGGCACCCCTATGTTCTTCATTTTCTAGCTTCTTTAGGTGCAAGGTTAGATTGTGTTTTGAGACCTTTCTTGCCTCCTGAGTGAGGCCTGAGGAGAAAAGCATAATAGCAGGTCTGTAATTCCCTCCCTCTTCAGGACACCCAGAGTGTCAGTTCTCCATATAACTATCAGGAGGGCATCTACCTGGTATGTGAATACCTGAGAAAATCCAAGTCTAAGAATATTTCTAGCAGGAGGTAGTTTATCTCCTTAGGCAGAACATGATAAACGAAACTGGAAATTATGGATCTTTGAGAAAGAGCCACAAAGTACCCATCAATTTTCTTACATTTTTCTTATTGATTACTTGTAAGTCTCCTGATAAACTCAAAATGAATATGAGCTTAAATCCAAAGACTAGATGAATTTAAGTTTTTTTAAAACGTTTATTTATCTTTGAGACAGAGAGACAGAGCATGAATGAGGGAGTGTCAGAGAGAGAGGGAGACACAGAATCTGAAACAGGCTCCAGGCTCTGAGCTGTCAGCACAGAACCTGACGTGGGGCTTGAACTCACAGACAGCGAGATCATGACCGAAGTCAGACACTTAACTGACTGAGCCACCCAGATGCCCAAGACTACCTGAATTTAAATAAACCATGTACACAAATTAACAACACAGGTAATTTTTTAAATTATGAGGACACCATTAAATCCAATGGCTATCAACTGTAAAATGTTTTAGAGGATTTGAGTTTTTTCCCCCTAGCCACATTAGAAGATAGGTAGAATTTGGTGGCCTTCCTTTATATTCATGTTAAATTTTTTTTTCATCGTTTTTATTTATTTTTGGGACAGAGAGAGACAGAGCATGAAAGGGGGAGGGTCAGAGAGAGAGGGAGACACAGAATCGGAAACAGGCTCCAGGCTCTGAGCCATCAGCCCAGAGCCCGACACGGGGCTCGAACTCACGGACCGCGAGATAGTGACCTGGCTGAAGTGGGACGCTTAACCGACTGCGCCACCCAGGCGCCCCTATATTCATGTTAAAGATTAGAATGTGCCTAATTATTAGCTCTGTGATTCTGTATAATTGGTCATAAATGAAATTAAATGAAGAATATATTTACATATTTACATTTGAAATTAAGCAAGTGAATGGATTCTTCCTTACATGTTTATATGTAAATATATTGGGCAATTGTGAGGAAAAAAATCTTAAAGGTTTATAAAACATCTGGGTCATTCACAAGTGGGAGCTAAGGTAGCTGGGGAGGTCTAGGGAGTTATTGTCCTCTATCAGACATGTAAACTAATAGAAGAGAAAGATTAGGTCTCCTCTGGCATTGTCCTCCATAGTCATTGTCCCTGAGGATTGCCATGTCTGGGCACCTCAGTGACGTGGGCTCATTAAGAGCGTGGGGCATCCATTCCCCAGAGACATCAACAGGGGAAAGGATTTGTTTCTCTGTGCCAGCCCAGCCACAGCTCAGAGTCATGGCACCCTCTGGCCTGCTTCTAAGGGTCTTACTGTCACACAGGCAGGTCATTGTCCTTGGGACACCATACGGAGGGTCTGTGACTGCCTTCATCTTTTACCTTTGAAAGGCAAAGTGTAGATCTCTGGTGCCACATGAAGACCTATGAAGTCATTCTGAGAAGGTGTCCTTTTCCTTAAGAAAAAATTATGGATGACCTAGTGTTGGTATAGTCAACCTTTGCATCTACTGCAGACACTGATTCTACATGTCCGTGTTCCTATCCCCAAAGTTGTATTTAGGCAGTGACTTGGAATGGAGGTAAGGAAATAACTTTGAATCCACAGGGAAGGTGAATAAAGATGAGTGAAATATAAGTTCTTCTCTGTGTTGCTCTAGGAATCGGCAAGTTAGTTTATTTCCAGTTGTAATTGTTCTCAAAAGAAACAAACAAACAAAAAAGCTAAATGGTTTGCCTGTGGCCAATTGTCTAATGCAACAGACTGTGGAAGTTCACAAAATTTAAGAACTAAATGTAATTGTTCATGATGGATGCCTCTAGTCATTCGTAGACATTTGATTCTTTTGTAGTACATGCATCACACCACTCTATGCACATGTGGAAAATCATTAAATATGCATGTTTAGTGGGAATAACATTTGCCTTCAGTAATAGGTTGATAGAGAATGCCTATGTGTAAAACTATCAGACTGTATGCCTCCATGCTTTCCCTTTGTTCCATATTGTCTGTGAAATTAGATAATACTTCCTCTCTATGCTCAAAAATTATTGTCGGCATTTATTGTCTTAAATATTTGTTTTCTCCCTTACCAGTTACCAAAATATCTAAAATATGTATGGAGTTTTTAAATGGTATGTTGAAAATTACATCAGAGAAGTTCCATTTGGTGTATATTCTGTCCATGCATCTTTATTTTGACTTTATTGTTAACAAGAAAGCCGATCCTTCCACTGCATACAAATAGCAAAATGATGAAGAGAACAGTAGTGAAAAACCTGAATGTTTTACTTGAGTGATGAATTAGGGAAATGACACAGCGTGTTGTGTGTGTGTGCATGTCTGTATGTGTGTGTGTGTATGTGTTTTTTTTTGTGTGTGTATGTGTAATTGCCTTAAGGTGATGTGTAAAGTACAGTAGGTCCCATCCTTCTATCCTTGCACACGATCATGAACGGACTCTCGTATGAACGCTGTTGGTGACCTGCCCAGATGCTCTTTACCTGCTGGGGCTCCAATCCAAACCCTAGTTGGTATGAGTGTGGGCTCCAAGGTTCACAGCCATTCCCTTCGTTACAGAATTGCCCTCAGCTGAACGGGAGCTATGGTGCCAGGTGATGTGGAGAACATGGTGGGGGCAGCTCACAGCTAGTGACAGACTTATGGGATGTACAGAAGGTGCCAAGGCAGGACTAAATCTGATGCAATCCATGCTACAGAGCCGTTCTGTTCAATACAGTAATAAGTCTCCACAGGAAGCTATTTCAATTCAAATTTATTAAAATTAAATAAAACCTAAAGTTCAGTTTCTTAGCTAGGGTTTATTTATTTATTTATTTATTTATTTATTTATTTATTTATATTTAAATGTTTGTAATGTTTATTCTTGAGAGAGAGAGCGTGCAGGGGAGGGACAGAGAGAGAGGGAGACATGGAATCCAAAGCAGGTTCCAGGCTCTGAGCTGTCAGAACTGAACCTGATGTAGGGCTCGAACCCACGAACCATGAGATCATGACTTGAGCATAAGTTGGATGCTTAATTGACTGAGCTACCCAGGCACCCTGAGATTCATAGCTAGAGCATTTTAAATGCTCAGGCATGACAGGTGGAGAGTGGGCATAGTATTGGACAGTGAGGACAGAGTATTTCTACCATCACAGATGGATGGTTCTGCTGGAGAGTTCTGGCCAGCTTCTCATGGGATCAGGCTCCTGCTCTGTTCCACTGGAGGCCACATCCTTGCTTAGCAATATTCTCTGCTGTTTTCCTTCCCTCACCCCGTTTATCCCGAGAGCATTCCCTGAATAAACAACCTGCAGTGGAAATCCTACTTCGTTGTCTTCTTCCACAGAACCTGCCCTACAGCCCTGTCAGTGTTCATCACATCTGTCATTTCCTATGTAGTGATGGCTGCATTCCCCTCATTTTCTCGTCCTCCCTCATCATCCAGGGCCAGTTCTCATATGTCTGAGGTCAGCTCAGACCCATGAGACAGAAGCATCAAGCAAGCAACAGCGATTCAGTCGTAGCACTCAGGCTGCGGAAATCTTGCCTGCAATTTTTCCGGATTCATTCAGGAACCAGATAGGGCAGCATGTGTATGCCAAATATATCAGTGAATGTTATATATTTGAAATATCTTAAATGGAGATATTATATTGAAGTTTTTTGTCTTTAAACTGTGTAGTATGCATACTGAGCATCTGGTTTTGTGGAATATGTATTCTTCCACCGAAATGTTTAGAGTTACATGTAGCATTGAACACTTAGGGTAATTGCTCTATTACCTTAGGTCTGTCAGTAGTAAGCATTTAACGTCTTTCATTTGATGCCTGTTTGCTCGTTATTGTAAATTGAGTTCTTGTGAGGTGTCATTTCAATTATATACTTTTTTTGATGGTAATTATTACATAGAATACCACTTGTTTTGTTTTGCAGAATCTGTTTTTATTTTAACTAATAATTTTTTCTCTCTTTCTATACATAACACATGTCCTTTTCTAGTATTTATTTTTTGTATGCAAAGTAATAATTTATGTGTAATTTTTAGAAATGGATTTTCCTGTATGATATCATTTCATGACAGCTGCAGTCTGCATTCATATGTTTATATTAATTATATATATGTGTGTGTATATAATATACATATTATAATATATATAATTATGTTATAATTATATAATAATATAATATTATATATATTATATATTATTAATATATATTATATATATAAATATATTAAAACCCACACATTAACCCCTGTAAAGCAGCAAGAAATTTGTACAAGTTCATTTCACCAACTCTTTATCTCTTCTCAACTGTCTTCCTAGTCCTTATCGAAATGATAGTGTTAAAATATATCATTTTTTATTCTAATGGTGCAATAGTATATTGGTATTTTGTTTGGATGAGTTAGCATTTTATGTTTGCCCCCCTTCACTTTGGTGAGTGTTTCCTTTATCAGGCACATTAAAGAGTTTGTCAGTGGGGGCTCTTGGTGGTTCAGTTTGTTAGGCCTCTGACTCTTGATTTCAGCTCAGGTCATGGTCTCAGGGGTGTGAGGTCAGCCTCTGTGCTGATAGTGAGTGGCTTGCTTGGGATTCTGTCTCTCTGTCTCTACATCTCTCCCTCTCCATCTCACTCTGTCCCTCCCCTGCTTGTTCTCTCTCTCTCTCTGTCTCTCTCTCACAAAATAATGATAATAAATATACTTAAAAATTAAAGAAATAAAAATGTGTCAGCAATGTGTTTCAGATGTATGTATGTATATTTGTGCACGTATGCATGAGAACGAACCACGGTTTGTTTTTATTTGCTCTTCTGAGAAGGTGTGAGTGTGGGGATATTCCCTGTTGTTGCACATTTAGACTGTCCCCGATACCTTTGTAATTAATTCTATTAAGAAACTGTTGGCACATAGATTTTGTTTTGTGGATACCCTGGTCACATCTTTATAGGAAATCAAAAGAGGTATAAAACAGTGTGAATTGCCACATCCTTTATTCCATTTCTATGACCATTTATTTTATGCCAGTTTTGTACCCGTTTCTCTCACACATTGGTTTGAAAGAAACTTGCCTTCATATTTTAAAACTCTTGGAAGAGTCAGAAATGTACTGGATGCCTACCCTTCTGAATATGAAAGAACTGAAATACTCGTGCCCTGATGCTCTTTCATTTGTATGTTACTATGCTCATTCAGTACTGCGCAGTTGGGTGGAAAAGGTCATCAGACGAGCCTTAGAGCCTTAGAGCTGGCATAGCTTTAAGTTTGATCTAGTGTGACTATCTCTGCAAGCTAGATTCCAGAATGGTGATCTTTAATATAATATACATGGGTGTCGGAGAGTTTGTATAATACCAATATATCCTTTCCTTTATGCCTTTCCTTGTACTATGATAAGTTTTGCATTATAGCTCTTTGAGCTGTCATTGCTTTGAGAATGTATCTGTCTTTATATATTTACCCAAGTAATTATTTTATCATTGGAAATGATGCAAAGCATTACACTTTGTACATAGATTACACATTTGGATAATGATTTAAAATGTTCTGATTAGAATGGTGATGTGGAGTAATCCTACCTCTTTCAGGAATTTTTTGAATGCTAAATGGAGTAATGTGTGAAACAGAAATCGGCAGAAGGAAGAGGAAAGTGCTAACCACTGTATTTTAGAATTCTGATTCCAAAGGACTCTGCTTAGCCAATGAATTTTCAGAGTTCCTGTTAAATTGGTATGGTAATTTTAAGCATCTTGCAAAAGTTAAAAACTGTTTGAATGGTGGTGTTGTCAGGTTCTCTCTGATTGAGTATTTAATTGTTTGACTACCATACACACAAAAAGAAACCTGATATATGTTTGTATGCAGAATTAGTAGCGATGTGTTGAATGTAACTGAATTCTTTGTAGAAATAAATTCCAGGGCATAGATTCCTATAACTGAATTTATTTTAGAGATCATGTTGTATCATAATCTGTGACATGTGTGGTGTGCATTCCAGGTGTGTGGAATTATGAGACACATATGAAAGATAATGAATCTGGAGTACTGCGTTGCTCAGTCAGTTAAGGGTCTGATTTCGGCTCTGGTCAAGATCTTGCTGTTCAAGCTCCATGTCTGACTCTGTGATGACAGCTGGAAACCTGGAGCCGGCCTCAGAGTCTGTGTCTTCTTTTGTCTCTTCTCCTCCTCTGCCTGGACTCTGTCTTTATCTCCCTCTCAAAGATAAATAAACATCAGAAAAAGACTTTTAAAGATGCTGAATCTCCCTCTGTCTGCATCTCTTTCCTATTCTTTCTGATTTTCCTTCATCTTTTCCCTCATCCCCATTTTCTCTGAAATGCACACATATATTTGTAGCACTTTAAGCCTACAAAAGACCTTTTGTAACTATAACTGATGCAGACACAGGCCCATTATGTGATTTATCTTACATTAAATGTTAATGATTTACTTTTTGTGGTAATGTGGAACTAAATTGGAACTAATTGATCAATTTCATGAGTACATCATTTATTCAAATAGTTACTTATAAAATGTCATGTCCTGTCTTATAACATGATAAATCCACTTCCTGCCAACTTTTTTTTTTGAAGATTTCTTTTAAAAATTGCTAAATACTTGGTCTTGACAGGAAGCATGTGGTAAGAAAGGATGGACCCAAAAAATGGAAGTTCTCTCGCTGGCTTTATCCTGCTGGGTTTCTCTGACCGGCCTCAGCTGGAGCGAGTCCTCTTTGTGGTTCTTCTCATCTTCTATCTGCTCACCCTCCTGGGAAACACAACCATCATTGCGTTGTCCCGCCTGGACCCACACCTGCAGACTCCCATGTACTTTTTCCTGTCCAACCTAAGCTTTCTGGACCTGTGTTACACAACCAGCACTGTTCCTCAGCTGCTGGTTCATCTCAGGGGAGCAGACAAGTCTATCTCCTTCGCTGGCTGTGTAGCTCAGCTGTTCGTCTCTCTATGGTTGGGAGGCACAGAATGCATTCTGTTAGGGGTGATGGCATTTGACCGCTACGCAGCCATCTGCAGGCCCCTGCACTACACAGTGATCATGCACCCCCGTCTCTGTGTCCTGATGGCTTCTGCATCGTGGTTCACGGGTTTTGCCAACTCCTCATTGGAGACAGTGCTCATCTTCCTTGTACCACTTTGTGGGAGAAATAAAATAGAGCACTTCTTTTGTGAGGTCCCCCCATTGCTCAAGCTTGCCTGTGTTGACACCACTGTGTATGAGTCCGAGATCTTATTTTTCAGTATGATCTTTCTTTTCATACCTGTGGCATTAATCACATTCTCCTATGGTCGGATAGTCAGGGCAGTGTTAAGAATAAAGTCAGCCGCAGGACAGAGGAAAGTGTTTGGGACATGTGGGTCTCACCTCACGGTGGTCTCCCTGTTCTATGGCACAGCCATCTATGCTTACCTGCAGCCCAGCAACAACCACTCCCAGGATCAGGGCAAGTTCGTTTCTCTCTTCTACACCATCGTCACCCCCATGGTCAACCCCTTCATATATACACTGTGGAACAAGGATGTGATGGGAGCAATGAAGAAGGTTGTCTGTAGGGGCTCCATATGACTGGGGGGAAGAGCCTTCATGGAAGACCTTGAATGTCAGAGGCTTGAAGATTTTGTGTCCTCCACATTTCCTCCAACATATCCCCTGACGACTCTCAAGAGAATTACCTTACCTCTTTGTTTTAAGCAACTGGGTGTTCAAACTCTGAATTCATGGATTCAACAGTGCAAGAGAGTTCCCATTTCTATATATCCTTGACAACACCTGTTGTTCGTGTGTTGTTGATTTTAGCCTTTCTGACATGGATGAAGTGATATATCATTGTGTTTTTGATTTATATTTAACTGATAATCAGTGATGTTGAGCATCTTTTGAAGTGTTTTTTTTGCCATCTGGATGTCTTTTTGGAGAATATCTATTCATGTATTCTGTCCATTTTTTAATTAGATTATTTGTATTTTGAATGTATAACACCTTTATAAATTTCTTTTTTTAATTTTATTTTTTATTTTTTAAAATCCACATTGAAATTAGTTAGCATATAGTGCAACAATGATTTCAGGAGTAGATTTCTTACCATTTAGCCCATTCTCTCTCCCACACCCCCTCCAGTAACCCTCTGTCGTCCATATTTATGAGTTTCTTATATGTATCCCTCCTTGTTTTTTTTTTTTTTTCAACATTTATTTATTTTTGGGACAGAGAGAGACTGAGCATGAACGGGGAAGGGGCAGAGAGAGAGGGAGACACAGAATCGGAAACAGGCTCCAGGCTCTGAGCCATCAGCCCAGAGCCCGATGCGGGGCTCGAACTCACGGACCGCGAGATCGTGACCTGGCTGAAGTCCAACGCTTAACCGACTGCGCCACCCAGGTGCCCCTCCCTCCTTGTTTTGTTTTTATTTATTTATTAAAAAAATTTTTTTTTCAACGTTTATTTATTTTTGGGACAGAGAGAGATAGAGCATGAACGGGGGAGGGGCAGAGAGAGAGGGAGACACAGAATCAGAAACAGGCTCCAGGCTCTGAGCCATCAGCCCAGAGCCTGACGCGGGGCTCGAACTCCCGGACCGCGAGATCGTGACCTGGCTGAAGTCAGACGCTTAACCGACTGCGCCACCCAGGCGCCCCTCCCTCCTTGTTTTTTTATTATTTTTGTTTCCTTTCCCTTATGTTCATCGGTTTTGTCTCTTGAGGTCCTCATATGAGTGAAGTCATATGATATTTGTCATTCTCTGACTGACTGATTTTGCTTAGCATAATACTCTCCAATTACATCCACGTAGTTGCAAATGGCAAGATTTCATTCTTTTTGATTGCCAAGTAATACTCCATCATATATATATATACCACATCTTCTTTATCCATTCATCCATCAGTGGACATTTGGACTTTTTCCATCCTTTGGCTATTGTTGATAGTGCTGCTATAAACATGGGGGTGCATGTATCCCTTCGAAAAAACACACCTGTATCCCTTGGATAAATACCAGAAGATTTTTATTTTGATGAGTTCTTGATAGTTCTTTTTCGCTTGTGTTTCCCTTGCCTCTGGAGATGTATTGAGTGAGAAGTTGCTGCTGCCTAAGTCAAAGAGGTTTTTATCTGCTTTCTCCTCTAGGATTTTGATGGCTTCCTGTCTTACAGTTAGGTCCTTCATCCATTTTGAGTTTATTTTTGTGTATGGTGTAAGAAAGTGGCCCAGGTTCATTTTTCTGCATGTCGCTGTCCAGTTGTCACAGCACCATCTCCTGAAGAGACTGTCTTTATTCCATTGGATATCTTTTCCTGCTTTGTCAAAGATTCATTGGCCATATAATTGTGGGTCCCTTTCTGGGTTCCATTCTGTTCCATTGATCTGAATGTCTGTTTTTGTGTCAGTACCATACCGTCTTGATGATTACAGTTTTGTAATACATCTTATGTTTTTTTCCAGGAATGCTTTGCATGGTTTATTCATTCCCCAAAACAAGCCTGTGAGGCAGGTGCCATTAATTAGGGGATGATTGCTTTTTGGCTTTGTAACAAGTAGGACGTTGGAGCACTCTAGAGGGAGGAATCAAATCCCATATTCTAAGCCAGTTTGGAATTCTGCATTTGTTTTGTCTTTGACTACTTGTTTTCACTAAATTTCTCTGAGCTTTGTTATCTTCATTGAAGATCTCTATTATAATCCTTTTATCAAAAATCATATTGTACCCAGGCACCTGGGTGGCTCATTCAGTTAAGCTGTAATACAATTTGAAATCCTGGATTGTGATGCCTCCAGCTTTGGTTTTCTTTTTCAAGATTGTTTTCGGAATTTGGGGTGTTTTCTGGTTCCATACAAATTTTAGGATTGTTTGTTCTAGCTCTGTGAAGAATCCTGGTGTTGTTTTGATAGGGATTTCCTTGCATATGTAGATTGCTTTGGGGAGTATTGATGTTTTAACAATCTTTGTTCTTCCATTCCAGGAGCATGGAATATTTTTCCATTTCTTTGTTCTTCAGTTTCTTAAGCTTTGTATAGTTTTCAGTGTATATTTTTTTCACCTCATGGTTAGGTGCATTTCTAGGTATTTAATGGTTTTTTGTGCACTTGTCAATGGGATCGATTCCTGATTTCTCTTACTGTTGCTTCATTATCGGTGTATAGGATTGCAACTGATTTCTGTGCAGTGATTTTATATCCTGTGACTTTGCTGAATTCATGGATCAGTTCTAGCAGTTTTTCAGTAGAATATGTTGTGTTTTCCACATAGAGTATTATGTCATTGCTAAGAGTAAAAGTGTGACTTCCTCCTGGCCATTTTGGATGCGTTTTATTCCCTTGTGGCTTCTGATTGCTGAGGCCAAAACTTCCAATAGCATGTTGAATAATAGTGGTGAGAGTGGACATCCCTGTCGTGTTCCTGAACTTAGGGGAAAGCTCTTTCTTTTTCCCCATTGAGAATGATATTAGCAGTGAGTCTTTCATATATGGCTTTTTGAATCTTGAGGTATGAATTTTCTATCCCTACTTTCTTGAGGGTTTTTATCAAGAAAGTGTGCCATATTTTGTCAAATGGTTTCTCTGTGTCTTTCGAGACGATCATGTGGTTCTTGTCCTTTCTTTTATTGATTTCACGTATAACATTGATTGATTTGTGGCTGTTGAAACAGCCCTGCATCCCAGGTATAAATCCCACTTGGTGTGGTGAATAATTCGTTTAATGCATTGTCTGATTTGGTTGGCTGGTATCTTGTTGAGGACTTTTGCATCCATATTTATCAGGGAAATTGTTCTGTAATTCTCCTTTTGTGTGGGTTCTTTGTCTGGTTTTAGAATCAAGGTAATGCTGGCTGCACAGAATCAGTTTGTAAGGTTTCCTTCCATTTCTATTTTTGGTATGGCTTCAAAAGAATAGGTGTTAACTCTTCTTTAAATATCTAGTAGAATTCCCCGAAAGCCAACCGGCCCTGGACTCTTGTTTTTTGGGAGACTTTTGATTACTAATTCGTTGTCTTTACTGGTTATGGGTGTGTTCAAATTTTCTGTTTCTTCCTTTTTCAGTTTTGATAGTTTATATGTTCCTGGGAATTTGTCCTTTTCTTCCAGATTGCCGATTTCATTGGTATATAATTGCTCATAATATTCTCTTATTATTGATTGTATTTCTGCTGTGTTGGTTGTGATCTGTCCTCTGTGATTCTTGATTTTATTTATTTGGGTCCTTTACTTTTTCATCAAACTGGATATGGGTTTATCAGTTTTGTTAATTCTGTCAAAGAACCATCTTCTGGTTTCATCAATCTATTCTACTGATTTTTTTTTGTTTTTTTTGTTAGCATTGATTTGTGCTCTTGTTTTTAGTATTTCCTATTATCTGCTGTTTTTTGGTTTTATTTGCTCTTCTTTTTCCAGCTCTTTAAGGTGTCAGGTTAGGTGTGTATCTGAGACCTTTCTTCCTTCTTTGGGAAGGTTTACATTGTTATATAGTTTCCTCTTATGAATATTTTTTCTGCATCCCAGAGGTTCTGGGCTGTGGTGTTATCATTTTCATTGGCTTCCATGTGCTTTTCAACTTCCTTTTTAACTTCTTGGTTAGCCCATTCATTCTTTAGTAGAATGTTGTTTACTGTCCAACTGTTTGTTATGTTTCCACAGTTTTTCTTGTGGTTGATTTGAGTTTCATAGTGTGGTGGTCTGAACATATGCACGGTATCATCTTGATCTTTTTGTAGTTTTTGAGGGCTGATTTGTGTCCCGTTATGTGATCTATTCTGGAGAATGTTTCATGTGCACTTGAGAAGAATGTGTATTCTGGTACGTTAGGATGAAATATTCTGAATATATCTGTTAAGTCCATCCGGTGTAGTGTGTCATTTATAACCATTGTTTCCTTTGTTGATTTTCTGTCTAGATGATCTGTGCATTGCTGTCATTGGGGTGCTGAAGTCCCTTACTATTATGGTGTTATTAAAGTGAGTTTTTTTGTGTTGTGATTAATTGCTTTATATATTTGAGTGCTTTCACATTTGGAGCATAAATGCTTACAGTTGTGAGATCTTCTTGGTGGATAGATCCCTTAATTATGATATAATGCCCTTCTTCATCTCTTGTTACAGTCTTTAAAATCTAGATTGTCTAATACAAGTATGGCTACTCTGGCTTTCTTTTTGTGACCATTAGTATGACAGATGCTTCTCCATCCCCTTAATTTCAATATTAAGGTGACTTTAGGTCTAAAATTGGTCTTTTGTAAATATATATAAATGGATCTTCTTCTCTTATCCATTCTGTTACCCTATGTCTTTTGATTGGAATGTTTAGTCCAGTGACGTTTATAGTGAGTCCTGAAAGTTATGAATTTATTGCCGTTATGGTGCCTGTGGAGTTGGAGTTTCTGGTGGTGTTCTCTGTTCCTTTTAGTCTTTGTTGCCTTTGGTCTTCTTGGTTTTTGTTTTGTTTTGTTTTGTTTGTTTGTTTGTTTGCTCTTTTCTTCTCTTAGAGCGTCGCCCTGAAAATTTCTTGCAGGGCTGGTTTAGTGGTCACAAACTCCTTTGTTTGTTTGGCAGGGAAACTTCTTGGCTGCATATTTTTCTATTCATCACGTTGAATATATCCTGGCACTCCTGCTGGCCACCAAGTTTCTATGGATAGGTCTGCTATGACATGATTTCTCTTCCCTTGTAGGTTAATGACTTTTTTTCCTTTATGCTTTCATGAATCTTTCTTTGCCTGAGTATTTTGTAAATTTGAATTGATATACATTGTTGATGGTCATTTTTTGTTGAATCTAATGGGAGTTCTCTGTGCTTCCTGGATTTTGATGTCTTTGTTTTTACCCAGGTTGGGAAAGTTTTCTTCTATGATTTGCTCACATAACTTCCTATCCCTTTTTCTCTCTCTTCATCATCTGGGACTGCTATTATTCTGATGTTATTCCTTTTCAATGAGTCACTGGGTCTCTAAATCTTACTTCATTCTCTTTTGCCTTAGACTCTCTGTTTTTTTCCTTCATTTTTCTTGATAAGCTTGTCCCCTGTATCAGTGATTCGCTGCTCTGATTCATCTATGCTTGTTGCCATGGCTTCCATTCAAGAGTGCAGCTCATTTATATCATGTTTTGTTTCATCCTGACTAGGTTTTACTTCTTTTATCTCCACAAAAGGGATTCTAATCCATTTTCACCCCCAGCTAGTATTCTTTGTATCATGCCTCTAAATTCTGGTTCAGACATCTTTCTTGTATCTGTGTTGATTAAGTTCCTGGCTGTCATTCTTCCTGTTCTTTCTTCTGGGGTGAATTCCTTCATTTCATCTTTTTGAAGGAAGAAACGGAATTAATGATATAAAAAAAATAAAAATAAAAAAACACAATATAAATTCAAATAAAAGATGCTATATCCTAAGTGTGTTTTGGTCAGGTGTTGAAAGAAGCTTGATAGATTAGTTAAAACAGGGAAAGAGAGGAAAAGAAAAAAAAAGGAAAAAAAAGTTGACAATTTCAAGAAATGAATACAATGATATAGAATAAAATGAAATAAAGTAAAATGGAATTGAAAAAATTTTCAAAAGTAAAAACTATAGTAGAAAAAATAGAGAAAAATCTTTCTAATAAAAATGTAAAATAAAAATAATTTTTTTCTCCTTTATTCAAGAATTTGAAAAGAAAAGAAAAGGAAATCGATGGACCGGTGAACAGAATTAAATACGATTGAAATTACATCCACTTTCCCCTATAAATTAAATTATGAAGCAGTTTATAGGTCATAAACTAAGCAGGTAGAGATATTGGTGGTGTTCCTGAAGAGTGAGGTTGGCCCAGTTGGTCACGGGTTAGTGTAATGACATTGTTCTCCACTAGATGGCACTGCTTAGCTTACTGGGGTGGATTGCTTTGGTGCCTGTAGGTGTAGAGGTTTATGCGCAGGAGAGGTGAAAATGATGTCACCCAACTACCCAGTCTTTAGTATCAGAATCTGTACTCTCCCTGACCAGCAATCAAGTCTCCTCCTTGTCTCCAGCTTCTGCCCACTCCCTGCTTCTACACTGTCCATGACCAAGCTGTCAGGCTGCCAGGTGGCATCTCCCCCTGAGTTTTATCTCGGATGTGGCTGTGTTTCCCAAACCCTCACTTTTGAGGGACTGCAGCTGTCACCTATTCCAACCCTCTGGGGGAAGGTCTCACCAAGCAATTGCCGGCCGGCTCCCTGGAATGTTTGTGAGACCGTGCTGTTGCTGATGCCTGGAGACCATCTGGGTGCCTACCCACCCCAGAAAAAGTTTACATGATCTTGTAGCAGCAACGTTTCAGGGATTATGGAAAATCACAACACACATCTGGTGCCAGGCTTCATCCTTAATGACCTTGTTCCAGCACCAGCAAATGTGGTTGTTCTCCAGGGTCCTATGGGACCTTTGCTGTCAGGTGGCCATGCAGCCTCTACCCCATGTCCTCCCAGCAGGGGAACCGCCTCTCCCCATGTGACCAGAGGACCCCTTGGACTCGCTTTCTGCTCCTGGGGTCACTCTTCCCACCAGAGCACAGCCAGGTATTGAGCTGTGGAGTTTCAAACTCTGCGTTCCCTTGTTTATAAATTCTTAATGGAATTTAACCCCTCTTCTTTCTCCTTTTTCCCTTTTTTGTTCAGTCCCTTATGCCTGTTTCCACACTTACACTTTCTCTCCAGCCCAGCTGCTTCAAGTGTGTGTGTGGGTGCTTTTCCTGTACTCTCCCTGCCCCCTGTCCTTTCCCTACAAGCAAAAACAGCTCCCTGCCCTCTGTAGCTTCTCTCTCCTCCAGTTCACCTCTCTGCTCTGCGTGCCTGTTTAGTTTGTGGTTTAGGATTTGCATATTGTTGTGTTAATCCTCAAATAAGTTTTCTAGATGTGCAAGATGGATTAGTGTTTATCTGGCTGCATATCAGGGATGAGAGATGCAAAAAAAAAAAGCCTTCTGTCCTGTTCCAATCTTGGCTCCTCCATATTTTTTTTAATTTTTGATTTATTTTTGATTTATTTCATTAGAATTTTGTTTGTTAAAAATTTTTTAAATGTTTATTTAGTTTTTAAGAGACAGATGGAGCACAAGTGGTGGAGGGGCAGGGAGAGGGGGAGACACAGAATGGGAAGTAGACTCCTGGCTCTGAGCTGTCAGCACAGAGTCTGATGTGGAGCTCGAACCCACAGACTGGGAGATCATGGCCTGAGCCGAAGTCGGACGCTCAACTGACCGAGCCACCCAGAAGCCCCAGTAGTAGAATGTTTTGAAATGTTCATTTTTCTTTAAAATTTATTTATTTATTTTGAGAGAGAGAGAGAGAGAGAGAGAGAGAGACACACACACACAACATGCATAGAGGAGGCAGATAGAGAGGGATAGAGAGAGTCTCAAGCAGGCTCTGCACTGTGAGCTGTGGAGCCCAATGTGGGACTTGAACTCATGATCCATGAGATCATGACCTGAGCTGAAATCAAGAGTTGGTCACTTAAGCCACTGTGCCATTCAGGTGCCCTTAAGTGTTTATTTTGAAAGAGAGAGAGTGTGCGTGAGAGAGGCAGAAAGAGAGAGGGATGGAAGATCTGAAGGAGGCTCTTTGCCAAGAGCAGAGAGCCTGATTTGGACCTGGAACCATGAGCTGAGTGGATGTTGGACACTTAACTGACTGTGCCATGCAGGCACCCCTGTTTCAGAAGTAGAATCCAGTGGTTGATTACTTACATATAACACCCAGTGCTCATCACAAGTACCCTCCTTAATGCCCATCCCCCATCTGCCTCCACCCCATCAACCTTTAGTTTGTTCTCCTTTAGCCTCTTGTGGTTTGTTTCTTTTTTCTTAATTGTTTTCACCCTCCCATATGTTCCTTTTTTTTGTTTCTTAAAGTCCACCTATGAGTGTACTCATATGATATGTGTCTTTTTCTGAGTGACTGACTTATTTCGCTTAGCATAACACTCTAGTTCCATCCACGTGGTTGCAAATGGCAAGACACCATTCTCAGTGATTGTTGAGTAACATTTTATATATATATATATATATATATATATATATATATATATATATAAAATCTATATCTATCTATCTATCTATATATAAGAGATATAGATAAATAGATATCATCTAAGAAGAGATATAGATATATGGATATCTATATCTATATCTATATATCTTTTTTTCTATTCATTTTTAAATTTAAATTCTAATTAGTTAACATACAATGCAATATTGATTTTAGGAGTAGAATTCAGTGATTCATCACTTACATACACGCCCAGTGCTCATCACAAGTACCCTTCCTAATGCCCATCAGCCATCTAGCCCATCCCACACCCACCTCCCCTCTCAGTTTGTTCTCATATTTAAGTCTCTTATGATTTGTTGCCCTCTCTCTTTTAACCTCCTTCCTTATGTTCATCTGTTCTGATTCTTAAATTCCACATATTAATGAAATCGTATGGTGTTTGTCTTTTTATGGCTGACTTATTTTGCTTAGCACACTCTAGCTCCTTTCATGTGGTTGCAAATGGCAAGATTCCTCTATTTTTGACGGCCGAGTAATATTCCATTGTGTGTGTGTGTGTGTGTGTGTGTGTGTGTGTGTGTGTGTGTATACCACTTATTATCCATTCATCAGTTAATGGACACTTAGGCTCTCTCCATAATTTGGCTTGTTGATAATGCTACTATAAACCTGTGGGTGTAGGTACCCCTTCAAATCTGTATTTTTGTATCCCATGGGTAAATAACTAGTAGTGCAATTGCTGGGTCATAGGGTAGTTCTCCTTTTAGATTTTTGAGGAACCACCATACTGTTCTCTAGAGTGGCTATACCAGTTTGCATTCCCACCAACAGTGTAAGAGCATTCCCTTTTATACACATTTCACTAACATCTGTTGTTTTCTGAGTGTTGTTATTTTTAGCCATTCTGACATGTGTGAGGTGGTATCTCATTGTGGTTTTGATTTGTATTTCACTGATGATGAGTGATGTTGAGCATATTTTTTTTTTTTCAACGTTTATTTATTTTTGGGACAGAGAGAGACAGAGCATGAATGGGCGAGGGGCAGAGAGAGAGGGAGACACAGAATCGGAAACAGGCTCCAGACTCTGAGCCATCAGCCCAGAGCCCGACGCGGGGCTCGAACTCACGGACCGCGAGATCGTGACCTGGCTGAAGTCGGACGCCTAACCGACTGCGCCACCCAGGCGCCCCATGTTGAGCATATTTTCATGTGTCTGTTAGCCATCTGGATGTCTCATTTGGAGAAATGCCTGTTCATGTCTTCTCCCCTTTTCTTTTTTTTTTTTTTTTTTAATTTTTTTTTCAACGTTTATTTATTTTTGGGACAGAGAGAGACAGAGCATGAACGGGGGAGGGGCATAGAGAGAGGGAGACACAGAATCTGAAACAGGCTCCAGGCTCTGAGCCATCAGCCCAGAGCCTGACGTGGGGCTCGAACTCACGGACCACGAGATCGTGACCTGGCTGAAGTCGGACGCTTCACCGACTGCGCCACCCAGGCGCCCCTTCTGCCCATTTCTTAAGTGGATTATTTAACTTAAGGTGTTGAGTTTGATACGTTCTTTTTAGGTTTTGGAAACTAGCCTTTTATCCAATATATCATTTGCAAACATCTCCAATTCTGTAAGCTGCCTTTTAGTTTTGTGTGTAAAGGATGTTTATGTTGAAGAAGTCCCATTTTGGCTTTTGTTTCCCTTGCCTCTGGAGACATGTCTAGTAGGAAGTTGCGATGGCCAGGTCAAAGAGGTTGTTGTCTGTGTTCTCCTCTAGGATTTTGATGGTTTCTTGTCTCACATTTAGGTCTTTCATCCCTTTTGGATTTAATTTTCTGTATGGTGTAAGAAAGTGGTCCAGTTTCTTTCTTCTATATGCCACTTCTGTATCCCAGTTTTCCTAATACCATTTGTGAAAGAGACTGTCTTTTTTCCTTTGGATACTTTTTCCTGCTTTGTTGAGGATTACTCGGTGATGAGTATGTAATTTTTTCATTTAAAATTTTTTTAAGTCTTTATTTTTGAGAGAAGGAGAGACAGAGTGTGAGTGGGGCATGGGCAGAGAGAGAGAGGGAGATGCAGAATTTGAAGCAAGCTCCAGGCTCCAAGCTGTCAGTGCAGAGCCCAATGTGGGGCTGAAACTCATGAACCATGAGTTCATGACCTGGGCTGATGTCGGATGCTTAGTTGACTGAACCACCCAGTGCCCCATGAGCATGGAATGTTTTTCTAATTCTTTGTGTCTTCTTCAATTTATTCATAAGTGCTCTATAATTTTCAGCATGTGGATCTTTTATCTTTTTGGTTACGTTTATCCCTGTTTCTTGTGGTTTTTGGTGTAATTATAAATGAGATAAATTCATTGATTTCCCCTTCTGCTGCCTCATTATTGGTGTATAGAAACGCAACTGATTCCTGTATGTTGATTTTATGTCCTGCAACTTTGCCAAATTCATGAATCAGTCTTAACAGTTTTTTGGTGGAGTCTTTTGAGTTTTCCATGTAAAGTATCATGTCATCTGTGAAGAGTGGGAGTTTGACTTATTCTTTGCCAGTGTGTATACTTTTTATTTCTTTCTGCTGTCTTATTGCTGAGGCTAGGAGTTCCAGTACTATGGAAAAGAATAGTGATGAGAGTGGACATTCCTGTGGTGTTCCTGATCAGGGGGAAATCTATGTTTGCCCCCCTTGAGGATGATATTAGCTGTGGGTCTTTCATATATGGCTTTTATGATGTTGAGGTATGTTCCTTCTATCCTGATTTTCTTGAGTGTTTTAATCAAGAAAGGATGCTGTGTTTTGTCAAATGCTTTTTCTGCATCGATTGACAGGATCATATGGTTCTTTTCTTTTCCTTTATTAATGTGATGTATCTCATTGATTGATTTGCAAATATTGAATCAGCCCTGCAGCCCAGGAATGAATCCCACTTGATCAGGGTGGATGAATCTTTTTATATGCTGTTGAATTCGATTTGCTAGTATGTTGTTGAGAATTTTTGCATCCATATTCATCAGAGATATTGGCGTGTCATTCTGTTTTTCTGCTGGGTCTCTGTCTGGTTTGGGAATCAAAGTAATGCTGGCTTCATAGAATGAGCCTGGAAGTTTTCCTTCCTTTTCTATTTTTTGGAACAGCTTGAGAAGGATAAGTATTATCTCTGCTTTAAATGTCTGGTAGAATTCCCCAGGGAAGCCATCTGGTCCTGAACTCTTGTTTATTGGGAGATTTTGATAACTGATTCAATTTATTTGCGGTTATGGGTCTGTTCAAATTTTCTGTTTCTTCCCATTTGAGTTTTGGAAGTGTGTGGGTGCTTAGGAATTTGTCCATTTCTTCCAGGTTGTCCAGTTTGTTGGCATATAATCTTTCATAGTATTCCCTGGTAATTGCTTGTGTTTCTGAGCGATTGGATGCAATAATTCCATTCTCATTCATGATTTTATCCATTTGGGTCCTCTTCCTTTTCTTTTTGAGAATCCTGGCTAGAGGTTTATCAATTTTGTTTATTTTTTCAGAAAAACAACTCTGGTTTCATTGATCTGCTCTACAGTTTTTGTTAGATTCTATATTGTTTATTTCTGCTCTGATCTTTATTATTTCTCTTCTTCTGCTGGGTTTGGGGTGTCTTTGCTGTTCTGCTTCTATTTCCTTTAGGTGTGCTGTTAGGTTTTGTATTTGGGATTTTTCTTGATTCCTGAGATAGGCCTGGATTGCAATGTATCTTCCTCTCATGACTGCCTTTGCTGCATCCCAAAGCGTTTGGAATGTTGCATTTTCATTTTCATTTGTTTTCATATATCTTTTAATTTCTTCTCTAATTGCTTGGTTGTCCCATTCATACTTTAGTAGAATGTTCTTTCCCCTCCATGCTTTTGGAGGTTTTCCAGACTTTTTCCTGTGGCTGATTTCAAGTTTCATAGCATTGTGGTCTGAAAGTGTGCATGGTATGATCTCAATTCTTTTTTTTTTTTTTAATTTTTTTTTCAACGTTTATTTATTTTTGGGACAGAGAGAGACAGAGCATGAACGGGGGGAGGGGCAGAGAGAGAGGGAGACACAGAATCAAAAACAGGCTCCAGGCTCTGAGCCATCAGCCCAGAGCCTGACGCGGGGCTCGAACTCACGGACCGCGAGATCGTGACCTGGCTGAAGTCAGACGCTTAACCGACTGCGCTACCCAGGCGCCCCTGATCTCAATTCTTTTATACTTATGAAGGGCTGTCTTGTGACACAGTATGTGATCTATCTTGGAGAATGTTCCATGTGCACTCGAGAAGAAAGTATATTCTGTTGCTTTGGGATGCAGAGTTCTAAATATATCTGTCAAGTCCATCTGATGCAATGTATCATTCAGGGCCCTTGTTTCTTTATTGATTCTCTGTCTAGATGATCTATACAATGTTGTAAGTGGAGTATTAAAGTCCCCTGCAATTACCACATTCTTATCAATAAGGTTGATTATGTTTGTGATTAATTGTTTTATATATTTGGGGGCCTCCGTATTCGGCATATAGACATTTATAATTGTTAGCTCTTCCTGATGGATAGACCCTGGAATTATTTTATAATACCCTTCTTCATCTCTTGTTATAGCCTTTAATTTAAAGTCTAGTTTGTCTGATATAAGTAAGGCTACTCCAGCTTTCTTTTGACTTCCAGTAGTGTGACAGATAGTTCTGCATCCCCTCACTTTCAATCTGATGGTGTCCTCAGGTTTAAAATGAGTCTCTTGTAGACAGCAAATAGATGGGTCTTGTTTTTTTTTTTAAAATCCATTCTGATACCCTACGTATTTTGGTTGGAGCATTTAGTCCATTTACATTCAGTGTTATTATAGAAAGATATGAGTTTAGAGTCATTGTGATGTCTGTAGGTTTCATGCTTGTAGCGATGCCTCTGATACTTTGTGGTCCTTGCAACATTTCACTCACAGAGTCCCCCTTAGGATCTGTTGTAGGGCTGGTTTAGTGGTGATGAATTCCTTCGGCTTTTGTTTGTTTGAGAAAACCATCTCTCCTTCTATTCTGAATGACAGACCTGCTGGGTAAAGGATTCTTGGCTGCATATTTTTTCCATTCATCACATTGAAGATTTCCTGCCATTCCCTTCTGGCCTGTCAAGTTTCAGTAGCTAGGTCTGCTACTACCCTTATGTGTCTACCTTTGTATGGTAGGGCGTGTTTATCCCTACCTGCTTTCAGAATTTTCTCTTTATCCTTGTATATTGCCAGTTTCACTATGATATGTCATGCAGAAGATTGATTCAACTTGCATCTGAAAGGTGTTCTCTGTGCCTCTTGCATTTTAATGCCCATTTCCTTCCTTGCATAGGGGAAGTTCTCAGGTATGATTTTTTTCAAGTATACCTTTAGCCCCTTTGTCTCTCTCTTCTCCTTCTGGAATACCTATGGTATGGATATTGTTCCGTTTTACTGCATCACTTAGTTCTCTAATTCTCCCCTTGTACTCTTGGAGTTTTTTATTTCTTTTTCTCAGCTTCCTCTTTTTCCATAATTTTGCCTTCTAATTCACCTATTCTCCCCTCTGTCTCTTGAATCTGTGCTGTAGTCACCTCCATTTTATTTTGCACTGCATTTATAGCATTTTTTTTTATTAATTTTTTTTTCAACGTTTATTTATTTTTGGGACAGAGAGAGATAGAGCATGAATGGGGGAGGGGCAGAGAGGGAGGGAGACACAGAATCGGAAACAGGTTCCAGGCTCCGAGCCATCAGCCCAGAGCCCGACACGGGGCTCGAACTCACGGACCGCGAGATCGTGACCTGGCTGAAGTCGGACGCTTAACCGACTGCGCCACCCAGGCGCCCCTATAGCATTTTTTAATTCCTCATGATTATTTTTTTAGTCCCTTGGTCTATGTAGCAATAGATTCTCTGCTGTCCTCTATGCTGTTTCCAAGCCCAGCGATTAATTTTATGACTATTACTCTAAATTCTTTTCTTTTAATTTTTAAAAAATGTTTTTATTTATTTTAGAGGCAGAGAGAGACAGAGTATGAGCACGGGAGGGGCAGAGAGAGAGGGAGACACAGAATCCGAAGCAGGCTCCAGGCTCCGAGCTGTCAGCACAGAGCCTGATGAGGGGCTTGAACCCACAGACTGCGAGATCATGACCTGAGCTGAAGTCGAACTCTCAACCGACTGAGCCGTCCAGGAGCCCCTGTTATTCTAAATTCTTGTTCCTTTATTTTCCTTAAATTGGTTTTGATCAATTCATTAGCTGTCGCTACTTCCTGGAGTTTGTTTTGAGGAGAATTCTTCTGTTTCATCATTTTGGCTAGTTTTTTGTCCTTTATGTGTCTTAAAAGCTTGTTGTGTGCTCTGCACCTGTGAGCACTGCTCTATTAAAAGAGGGCCATACAGTGTCCAGGGGCTGGCCCTTCAGGAGGTGTTTTTTAGAGATTGTTACTTGCTCTGTGTTGTTGTGACTTTGGTTATTTTATTACCCTGCTCATAGTGGTATTTTGGATCCTCCACAAAGTGTGCTTTGATTTGTTCCTTGGAGTAGCCCTGTAAAGGAAAACAGATAGACAAACCGGGGCCAAAACCACTCAAACACATAAATAAATAACAGAAACAAGCAAATAAACGAAAACAAAACACTAAGGAGTAAAACAAAAACCCCCAAGCACCGACTACACCTACAGAAGGGGTGGAGGCGGTGCTGTTGGAAGAGCAGATACAAAGAGAGGAATGACCAGAGCAGGGGGAAGGAGAAAAAATAAGCATTGACTAGGCAGAGAGTCTAAGAGGCTTAATGCAGAGAGAGAGAAAGGAGTGTAAAGAAGGAGGTGTAGAACATGTATCAAGAGAATGGATTAAATATGTGTGTTTAGAGAAACCAGTAACCAGGGTAACCAGCCGAGGGGAGGGAAGAGATAAGGAGGAGAAATGGGGGGAAGAATATCTATCTATCTACCTATCTATCTATCTATCTATCTATATCTATACCTATACCTATACCTATACCTATATCTATCCAGATATCCAGAATTGACCTAGAGTGAATCTGGGCAATGCTGCTGCGCTTGTGGGGAGTAGCTGTCTGCGGGGTCTGTGCCTCTCTGGTGGATAGACAGCTTCCCAGTCCAAAGGGGCGTGGTTTGGGGCAACTGGACCCACCTCCACTATGGGCCCAGGGAGTGATCCCTGAGTCCCCGCCTTGGTGGTGTGTTGGTGGGGGGAGGGAATGGTGCTCCCCCAGTCTCTTCTCCATGGAGCCAGACCTGGTGGACTCTGTTTGAGTCACCCTCGCTGTGCTGCGGGTGCACAGGATTCAAAGTCCCGCTTTGTGCACTCTGGCACTGGGGGAGCACCTCTCAGTGTGGCCGATTTGTGGCCCCAGCTGGCTTTGTCTGTGCTGCCCGCACTTCAGGGAGGACCGCCTTCTTCTACTGGTGACTGAGCCGCCCCCATCGCTGCTGAGCACCGGGGGGAAGGGGGGGGGTGGCAGACACAGGCTGACACAGGCAGGCTTTGTCTTTTCCCACAGTACTCCAGGGAGACGGCTGCCTTTTCCTTTTCTTTCTCTTCTCCAGATGCAGTCCTACACTTCCCTGGCCACTCTTTCTTTTCCTTTTGTCTCTCTGCAGAAGGGGGTCCCTCCCCTCCGTACCCACTCGGCCTTTTTTTTTTTATCTCCTCTTGTTCGCAGCCACCCACCCATCTTTTCTCCAGCTTTCCCATTTTCTTCCTGGTAGATTCAGCCTCTTTTCCTCCCAGGTTCTGGTGTTCAAAGTCCTTTGCCCTCTACACTTTGTTTGAGAGATTCAGGACGTATGGATCCCCCTACTTCTCTGCCATGTTGCAGATCTTGTAGTTTGTGAGTTTCTAGGAGTTTGCCAATATCTTCCAGATGGCCAGTTTGTTGGAAAATCGTTTTTCATAGTATTCTCTTAAAATTGTTTGTATTTCTTTTTTAAAAAAAAATTTTTTTTTTCAACGTTTATTTATTTTTGGGACAGAGAGAGACAGAGCATGAATGGGGGAGGGGCAGAGAGAGAGGGAGACACAGAATCGGAAACAGGCTCCAGGCTCTGAGCCATCAGCCCAGAGCCTGACGCGGGGCTCAAACTCACGGACCGCGAGATCGTGACCTGGCTGAAGTCGGACGCTTAACCGACTGCGCCACCCAGGCGCCCCTAAAATTGTTTGTATTTCTACAAAGCTGGTTATGATCTCTCCTCTTTTATTCATGATTTATTTAGTTGGTTCCTCTCTCTTCTTTTTGAGAAGTCTGGCTAGAGGTTTATCAATTTTGTTTATTCTTCCAAAGAACCAGCTCTTAGTTTCAAGGAACTGGTCTACTGTGGTTTTTATTTCTATATCATTTATTTCTGATCTAATGTCTACTATATCCCTTCTTCTGCTTGCCTTAGGCATCATGCCGTTCCTTTGCTAGCTTCTTTAGGTGAAAGGTTAGATTATGTATTTGGGGCCTTTCTTCCTGTTGTGTGTGGCCTGGGAACAGGCAGGTCTGTCATTCTCTCCCTCCTCAGGATATCCAGAATGTCAGTTCTCCCCATAACTATCAGGATGGGATCTACCTGGTATGTGAATACCTGAGAACATCCAAGTCCAAGAATGTTTTTAGCAGGAGGTAGTTTATCTCCTTAGGCAGAACATGATGAATGAAACTGGAAATTATGGATCTTTGAGAAATGGCCACAAAGTACCCATCAATTTTCTTCCATTTTTCTTATTGAGTATTTGTAAGTCTCCTGATAAACTCAAAATCAATTTGAGCTTAAATGCAAATACTAGCTGAATTTAAATAAACCATGTACACATATTAACAATGCAGGTAATTTTTTAAATTATTTGAGGACACCATTAAAACCAATGGTTACAAAATGTACAGTGTTTTACAGAATTTGAGTTTTTTCCCCCTAACCACATTAGAAGTTTGATAGAATTTGGTGGCCCTTTTTTATATTCATGCTAAAGATTAGATGTGCTTAATTATTAGCTCTGTGATCCTGTATAATTGGTTATGAATGAAATTAAATGAAAAATGTATTTACATATTTTACATTTAAAATTAAGCAAGTGAATGGATTCTTCCTTACATATTTATATGTATATATTTTGGGCAGTTGTGAGGAAGAAAATCTTAAGTGTATTGTAAAACATGTAGGTCATTCACAGATGGGAACTAAGTTAGCTGGGGAGGTCTAGGGAGTTACTTGTCCTCTGTCAGATATGTGACTAATAGAAAAGACAGATTAGGTCTCCTCTGGCATTGCCTCCATAGTCATTGTCCCTGAGGTTTGCCATGTCTGGGCAGCTCAGTGACATGGGCTCATTAAGAGTATGGAGCATCCGTTCCCCAGAGATGTCATCAGGGGAAGGGACTTGATTCTCTGTGCAAGCCCAGCCAGAGTTCAGAATCAAGGCACCCTCTCACATGCTTGTAAGGGTCTCACTGTCGCACAGACAGGTCATTGTACTCGGGACACTATACTTCGAGTCTGTGACTGCCTTCGTCCTCTACCTCCAGGAGGCAAAGCTCAGATCTCTGGTGCCACATGAAGACCTGTGAAGTCATCCTGAGAAGGTGTCCTTTTCCTTAAAAAAAGTTATGGATGAGCCAGTGTTGGTATAGTCAACCTTTGCATTTACTGCAGACATGGTTCTACATGTCCATGTTCCTATCTCCAGAACTGTATTTAGGCAGTAACTTGGAGAGGAGTTAGGGAAACAGCTTTGAATACACAAAGAAGGTGAATACAGGTGAGTGAAACATAACTTGGTCTCTGTGTTGCTGTAGGAATCGGCAAGTTAATTTCCAGTTGCAATTGTTCTTGCAAATTGCAAGACAATTTTTTTTTTAGCAAAAAACGCTAAATGGTTTGCATATGGTCAATTGTCTAATGCAACAGACTGTGGAAGTTCACAAAATTTAAGAACTAAATGTAATTGTTCATTATTGATGCCACGAAGTCATTCCTAGACGTTTGATTCTATTGTAGTACATGCATCGCCCCACTCTGTGCACATGTGGAAAATCATCAGATATGCATGTTTAGTGGGAATAACATTTGCCTTCAGTAACAGGTTAGAAGAGAATGCATATGTGTAAAACTAACAGACTGTATGCCTCCATGCTTTCCCTTTGTTCTATATTGTCTGTGAAATTAGATATTTCCTCTCTATGCTAATATCATATCAATATTTATTAATTTAAATATTTATTTTCTCCCTTACCAGTTACCAATATATCTAAAATATGTATGGAGTTTTTAAATGCTGTGTTGAAAATTACATCAGGGAAGTTCCATTTGGTGTATATTCTGTCCATGCATCTTTAGTTTGATTTTATTGTTAACAAGAAAGCTGATCCTTCAAGTGCATATAAGTAAGCAAATGATGAGGAAAAAAGTAGCAAAAAACCTGAATGTTTTACTTGACACAGTGTGTTGTGTGTGTGTATGTGTGTGTGTGTGTGGGGGGCACGTGTGTTTCTCTGTGTGTGGTTGCACTTAGGTGATGCATAAAGGACACGAGTTTCCATCCTTCTGTCCTTGCACAGGATCATGAATGGGCTCTCATATAAATGCTGTTGGTGACCTGCTCAGATGCTCTGTACCTGCTGGGGCTCCAATCGAAACCCTAGTTGGTATGAGTGTGGGCTGCAAGGTTCACAGCCATTCCCTTCTTGAGAGAATTGTCCTCAGCTGAAAGGGAGCCACATAGCCAGGCAGTCTGGGGAAACAGGTTGGGGCAGCTCACAGCCAGTGACAGACTATGGGAGGTACAAAAGGTGCCAATGCCAAGGCAGGCCTGAATCTGATGCAATTCATGCTCCAGAGTCATGTTGTCCAATTCAGTAGTAAGTACACACAGGAAGCTATTTAAATTTAAATGTATTAAAATTAAGTAAAGTGTAGCATTCAGTTTCTTAGCTAGGATATTTTATTTTAATTTATTTACTTAAATAATTTTTAAAATGTTTATTCTTGAGAGAGTGAGAGACAGACAGACAGACAGATAGACAAGAGTGTATGCAGGGGAGGGACAGAGAGGAGATACAGAACCAAAGCAAGCTCCATTCTCTAAGCTGTCAACACTGAGCCCGACGTTGGGCTCTAACCCACAAATCATGAGGTCATGCCATGAGCCAAAGTTGGATGCTTCATGACTGAGCTTCCCAGGCACCACGATTTCTTGGATAGGACACTTTAAATGCTCAGGTATGACAGGTAGAGAGTGGGCGTAGTATTGGGCAGTGAAGACAGAGTATTTCTACCATCACAGATGGATGGTTCTGCTGGAGAGTTCTGTCCAACATCTCATGGGATCAGGCTCCTGCTCTGTTCCACTGGAGACCACATCCTTGCTTAGCAACATTCTCTGCTGTTTTCCTTCCCTCACCCCGTTTATCCCGAGAGCATTCCCTGAATAAACAACACGCCATGGAAATCCTACTTCATTGTCTTCTTCCACAGAACCTTCCCTACAGCCCTGTCAGTGTTCATCACATCTGTCTAGTGATGGCTCCTTTCCCCTCATTTGCTCATCCTTCCTCATCATCGAGGGCCTGTTCTCATATGTCTGAGGTCAGCTCAGACCCATGAGACAGAAGCATCAAGAAATCAACAGCGATTGAGTCATAGCACTGAGGCTGCACAAAGCTTGCCCCCACTTTTTCAGGATTCATTCAGGAACTGGATAGGGCAGCATGTGTATGTCAAACATAACAGTGAATGTTATATGTTTGAAACAACACCTTAAATGGAGACATTATATTGAGGTCTTTTGTCTTTAAACTGTGTAGTATGCATACTGAGCATCTAGTTTTGTGGACATTTGTATTCTTCCACCAAAACGTTTAGAGTTACATGTAGCATTGAACACTTAGGGTAATTGCTCTATTACCTTAGGTCTGTCAGTAGTAAGCATTTAACGTCTTTCATTTGATGCCTGTTTTCTCGTTATTGTAAATTGAGTTCTTGTGAGATGTTCTTTCAATTATATACTTTTTTGATGGTAATTATTGTATAGAATGCCACTTTTTTTTGCAAAATCTGTTTTTATTTTAACTAATATTTTTTTCTCTCTTTCTATATATAACATGTCCTTTTAAAGTATTTTTTTGTGTGCAAAGTAATAATTTGTGTGTAATTTTTAGAACTGGATTTCCTGTATCAGATTATTTCATGAGAGCTGCTTTCTACATTCTGCATAAACGTCCTATATATAAATATATATTTATATAAATATAAATTTATATTTAAATATAAATTAATATAAATATATTAAAACCCATCCATACACATATAATATGGTGAAGCAGCAAGAAATTTGTACAAGTTCATTTCACCACCTCTTTATCTTTTCTCAACTGTCTTCCTAGTCCTTATCCATATGGACTATTAAAATATATCATTATTTTATTCTAATGGTGCAGTATTATATTGGTATTTTGTTTGGATGAGTTAGCATTTTCTGTTTGCTCTCCTTCACTTTCATGAGTGTTTCCTTTATTAGGAAAATTAAATAGTTTGTCAGCAGGGCTTTTTGTGGCTAAGTTGGTTAAGCCTCTGACACTTGATTTTGGCTCAGGTAATGGTCTCAGAGGTGTGAGGCTGGGCTCTGTGCTGACAGTGAGGAGCTTGCTTGGGATTATCTTTCTGGGTCTCTCCATCTCTCCCTCTACATCTCACTCTGTCCCTCTCCTGCTTGTGCTCACTCTCTCTCACACAAAATAATAAATAAACTGAAAAAATTAAAGCAATAAAAATGTGTCAGCAATGTGTTTCAGATGGATGTATGTATATTTGTGCACGTGTGCATGAGAACGAACCACGGTTTGTTTTTATTTACTCTTCTGGGAACGTGTGAGTGCGGGGATATTCCCCGTTGTTGCACATTTAGACTGTCCCTGATACATTTATAATTAATTTTATTAAGAAATTGTTGGTGCATTGATTTTGTTTTGTGGATACCACTGGTCACATCTTCATAGGAAATCAAAGGAGGTATAAAAGTGTGAATTACCGCATCCTTTATTCCATTGCTATCAACATTTATTTTATGCCAGATTTGTACCCGTTTCTTTCACACATTGGTTTGAAAGAAACTTGCTTCATATATTAAATCTCTTGGAAGAGTTAAAAATGTGCTGGATGCCTACCCTTCTGAATATGATAGAACTGAAATACTCGTGTCCTGATGCCTCTTTCGTTGGTATGTTACTATGCTCATTCAGTACTGCGCAGCTGGACGGAAATGGTCATCAGACGAGCCTTAGAGCTGGCATTGTGTTTGATCTAGAGTGACTGTCTCTGCAGGCTACCTTCCAGAATGGTGATCATTCATATAATATGGATGGGTGTTGGAGAGTTTGTATACTAGCAATATATCCTTTCCTTTAGGCCTTTCCTTGTACTACGTTAAGGTTAGCATTATAGCTCTGCGACTTGTCATGGCTTTGAGAATGTATCTGTGTTTATCTCTATATATTTACCCAAGTAATTATTTTATCCTAGGCAATGATGCAAAGCATTACACTTTGTACATAAGTTACCCATTTGGATAATGCTTTAAAACGTTGTGACTAGAATGGTGATATGGAGTAATCCTACCTCTTTGAGGAATTTTATGAAGGTTGGTGTAATTACTCTAATGGAGTAATGTGTGAAACACAAATCTGCAGAAGGAAGAATTGAGTGTTGGCCCCTGGATTTTAGAGTTCTGATTCCAAAGGACTGCACAGCCGATGAATTTTCAGAGTTCCTGTTAAATTGGCGTGGTAATTGTAAGCATCTTTGGGGTTAACGTTAAGCACTGTTTGAATGGTGGTGTTCTCAGGTTTTCTCTCATTGTTTGTTTTACTTCCACACACACACAAAGAAACCTGATATTTGTTTGTATGCAGAACTAGCAGCGATGTGTTGAATGTAACTGAATTCTTTGTAGAAATATATTCCAGGGCATAAATTCCTATAACTGAATTTATTTTTGAGATCATGTTGTATCATGACCTGTGCCATGCGTAGTGTGTGTATTCCAGTTGTGTGCAATTATGAGATACATATGAAAAATAATGAATCTGGGGTGCCTGGGTGGCTCAGCCGGTGAAGGGTCTGACGTCGGCTCTGGCCAAGATCTCACTGTTTGCGAGTTCAAGCTCCATGTTGGGCTCTGTGCTGACAGCTAGGAGCCTGGAGCCTGGTTCAGTTCTGTGTCTTCTTCTCTCCCCCATTTCCCCACTTGCACTCTGCCTTTGTCTCTCTCTCAAAGATAAATAAACATTAGAAAAAGTTTTAAAAATGCTGACTATCACTCTGTGTGCACCACTTTCCTATTCTTTCTGATTTCCCTCCCTCTTTTCCCTTATCCCGATTTTCTCGAAGTGCACACATATTTTTCATTTATTTTATTGATTTTAAATTCTCTTTTTTATTTTTTTGAATTTACATCCATATTAGTTAGCATATAGTGCAATAATGATTTCAGGAGTACATTCCTTAATACCTCTTACCCATGTAGCCCATCTTCCCTCCACAACCCCTCCAGCAACCCTCAGTTTGTTCTCCATATTTATGAGTGCCTTCTGTTTTGTCCCCCTCCCTGTTTGTATATTATTTTTGCTTCCCTTCCCTTATGGTCATCTGTTTTGTCTCTTAAAGTCCTCATATGAGTGAAGTCATATGATTTTTGTCTTTCTCTGACTAATTTCATTTAGCATAATGCCCCCCAGTTCCATCCATGTAGTTGCAAATGGCACGATTTCTTTTTTTTTGATTGCTGAGTAATACTCCATTGTGTATATATATATATATATACACAATTCTTTATCCATTCATCCATTGGTGGACATATGGGCTCTTTCCATACTTTGGCTATTGTTGATAGTGCTGCTATAAACATGGGGGTGCACACACATATTTTTATAGTACTTTCAGCCTACTAGGCTGAGAATGAAATACATTTTGTACCTATGACTGATGCAGACACAGGTCAATTATTTGATTTTTCTTACATTAAATATTATAATTTTCTTTTGTGACAATATAGAATTAATTGGTATGACCTATGACAATTTCATGAGTTCATGATTTATTCAAAGAGTTAGTTGTACAATGCCATGCCCTGTCTTATAACATGCTAAATTCACATCCTGCCAACATTTTATTGCTTTGAAGATTGCTTTTAAAAATTGCTAAATACTTGCTGTTGACAGGAAACATGTGGTAAGAAAGGATGGACCCGAAAAATGGAAGTTCTTTCACTGGCTTTATCCTGCTGGGTTTCTCTGACCGGCCTCAGCTGGAGCGAGTCCTCTTTGTGGTTCTTCTGATCTTCTATCTGCTCACCCTGCTGGGAAACACAAGCATCATTGCGTTGTCCCGCCTGGACCCACACCTGCAGACTCCCATGTACTTTTTCCTGTCCAACCTAAGCTTTCTGGACCTGTGTTACACGACCAGCACTGTTCCTCAGCTGCTGGTTCATCTCAGGGGAGCAGACAAGTCTATCTCCTTTGCTGGCTGTGTAGCTCAGCTGTTCATTGCTCTAGGGTTGGGATGCACAGAATGCATTCTGTTAGGGGTGATGGCATTTGACCGCTATGCAGCCGTCTGCAGGCCCCTGCACTACACAGTGATCATGCACCCCCGTCTCTGTGCCCTGATGGCCTCTGCATCATGGTTCACGGGTTTTGCCTACTCCTCATTGCAGACAGTGCTCATTTTTCTTGTACCACTTTGTGGGAAGAATAAAATAGACCACTTCTTTTGTGAGGTTCCCCCATTGCTCAAGCTTGCCTGTGTTGACACCACTGTGTATGAGTCTGAGATCTTATTTTTCAGTATGGTCTTTCTTTTCATACCTGTGGCATTAATCACATTCTCCTATGGTCAGATCATCAGAGCAGTGTTAGGAATAAAGTCAGCCGCAGGACAGAGGAAAGTGTTTGGGACATGTGGGTCCCACCTCACCGTGGTCTCCCTGTTCTATGGCACGGCCATCTATGCTTACCTGCAGCCCAGCAACAACCACTCCCAGGATCAGGGCAAGTTCATTTCTCTCTTCTACACCATTGTCACCCCCACAGTCAACCCCTTCATATATACCCTGCGGAACAAAGATGTGACGGGTGCAATGAAGAAGGTGGTCTGTTGGGACTATGACTCCAGATGACTGGGGTGAAGACTCTTTGATGGAACACTTTGAATGTCAGAGGCTTTAAGATTGTGTGTCCTTTACGTGTCGTCCAACATTTCCCCTGACAACTCTCAAGGGAATTTCCTTACCTAATTCTTCTTTTTAAGTAACATTTTCTGTTTTAAAACTTAAAAAAAAAGTTTATTTATTGAGAGAGAGAGAAAGAGATAGAGCGAGAGAGAGGGAGAGAGAGAGAGAGAGAGGAAGAGAGAGTGGAGGAGGATCAGAGACAGAGGGAGAGAAAGAGAGAGAATCCCAGTCAGGGTTTGCATTGTTAGTAGAAAACCTGATGCAGGGCTTAAACTCATGAAGTGTGAGATCATGATCAGAGCCAAAATCAAGTGTTGGATGCTGAACCAATTGAGCTAACCCAGTTCTCCCCCTATACCTCATTCTTTTATGCAATGAATGTTCCAAGCTCGTGGATTCATTGCCAACTCCGGAGACGCTGGTTTAGTGTCCCAGTGCATCTCCATCATATTAATATTTAAAAAATCCTTTTCTTATTTCATCGTCTTTTGGGAGTACCATTCTAATTGCAAAAAGACATTTATGTACATATGATAAAGGCGTGCACAAAATAAGAATAGGAACCACAAAAACAGTGTAAGAAATATTAACATTTTAGCACTTTCTAGCAATTTCCGGAGGCATATCACTTATTCTTGCATTTGATCATGGCTCTGTTAGAAGGTCTGTAAGTTGACTGTGTCACAGCTTCTTCACAGAATTGGTGGGCAACCATGGGATAGATGAAATTTAGCTCAGAGGAAATCCTGGGAACACCAATCCTGACACAGTCATTCAGATATTAGGCCCCAGTGTGACCGTACCTGTGTGACAGTAATTTTATGTAGCCTTCCTGTCACAGGGGGCGATGGCATGATGAACTCATCCCAGGGACAATGGGAGCATCAGGTAGCAATACAGCAGGCCGGTGCTTATGTGTAATGTGTGTAATGTTGTGCGATGTGAGGTGTGTACCTCGCTTGAATTTATGATGAGCCACCTCATTCATTAAAAATGACTTTTGAGTGGGCACCTGAGTGGCTCAGTCGGTCGGGTGTCTGACTTCAGCTCAGGTGATTATCTCATGGTTCATGGGTTCAAGCCCTGCTTGGGCTTTGTTCTGGCAGCTCAGAGCCTATAGCCTGCTTCAGATTCTGTGTCTTCCTCTCAATCTGCCCCTCCCCCGCTCTTGCTCTCTCTCTCTCTCTCTCTCTCTCTCTCTCTCAAAGATGAATAAATATTTAAAAAAATGACTTTTGAGGGCATTGAATGACACAAGTCCTATTTTATATTCTTTTTTTCCCCTACAGTAATGCAGCAAATGTTTCAAGGGTAAAATATATTTAGATCCTTTCTTCATACCAATTTACAAATTGTTTGATCCAGGCATGAAGTGATTAAGGCTTTTGTATCTCACATCTGCCAAAGATTCCATACAATTTGAATGCAGGGATATATTATAAAAATACGAAAAATGACCTCCATTTTCCAGGAAATCCCATGTTCTTTGGAGCTTGTTTAGATTCACCAGAAGAAAATTTAAGGAATGAATAAAATGTATATTAAGTGTTAAAAATCTCAATATGTCTAAGCTTTACATATAGCCATTGCATTATGAAATAACATACAGTTCTGAATGATGAATAATAAATATAAACATCTCATAACAAGTGAATGTGACATTGTAGCCTTTAGATCTTAATTAAAGCTCAGTTTGCATATAAATATATTTTGTGTTATGGATCTGAGTTTTTGTACATATTATTGTCATGAACAGTACATTCTTTGTGGTTCCAAACAAACTTTAGGATTGTTTGCTCTAGCTTTGAGGAAAATGCTCGTGCAATTGTGATTGGGATTGCACTGGATGTGTAGATTGCTTTAGGTAGTATTGACATTTTAACAATATTTATCCTTCCAATCCATGAGCATGGAATGTTTTTCCATTTCTTTTTATCTTCTTCAATAACTTGGTTATTGTTGATAATGCTGCCATATGAACATTGGGGTGCATGTGTCCCCCTCAAATCAGCATTTTTGTATCTTTTGGATACATACCTAGTAATGCAATGGCTGGGACATAAGGTCTATTTTTAATTTTTTTGAGGAACCTACATACTGTTTTCGAGTGGCTGCACCAGTTTGTATTCCCACCAATAGTGTAACAGGGTCGCCTTTCTCCCCATTCGTGTCAACAACTGTTGTTTTCTGAGTTGTTCACTTTAGCCATTCTGACAGGGGTGAGGTGGTATCTCATTGTGGTCTGGATTTGTATTTCCTTGATGAGATGTTGAGCATCTTTTCATGTGTCTATTAGTCATCTGATTGTCTTCTTTGGAAAGGTGTCTATTCAGGTCGTCTGCCAATTTCTTCTCTGGATTATTTGTTTCTTGGGTTTATTATTTGAGTTTGATAAGTTCTTTAGAGATTTTGTATACTATCCCTTTATCTGATATGTCATGTGAAAATATCCCTTCCAGTTTTCAGAAGCTTTTTAATTTTGTTGATTGTTTCCTTTGCTGTGCAAAAGCGTTTTTTTTTTTTTAATTTTTTTTCAGCGTTTATTTATTTTTGGGACAGAGAGAGACAGAGCATGAACGGGGGAGGGGCAGAGAGAGAGGGAGACACAGAATCGGAAGCAGGCTCCAGGCTCTGAGCCATCAGCCCAGAGCCCGACGCGGGGCTCGAACTCACGGACCGCAAGATCGTGACCTGGCTGAAGTCGGACGCTTAACCGACTGCACCACCCAGGCGCCCCAAGAAGCGTTTTATCTTGATGAGGCCCCAATAGTTCATTTTTGCTTTTGTTTCCCTTGACTCCAGAGACGTGTCTAGTAAGAAGTTGTTCCAGCCGAGTTCAAAGGGGTTGCTGTTTGTGTTCCCCTCTAGGATTTTGATGGTCCCTGTCTTACATTTTGGTGTTTCATCCATTTTGAGTTTATTTTTTAGCATGGTGTAAGAAAGTGGTCCAGGGTCATTCTTCTGCATGTCACTGTCCAGTTTTCCCAACACCATTTGTTGAAGAGAATGTCTTTTTTCCATTGGCTATTCATTCCTGCTTCGTCAAATATTAGTTGGCCATACACTCATGGGCCCATTTCTGGTTTTCTGTTTTGTTCCATTGATCTACATTTCTGTTCATTATGGCAGTACCATACTGTACTCACGACTACAACTTTGTAATATAGCTTGAGTCTATAATCATGATACCTCCAGCTTTGCTTTTCTCTCTCAGGATTGCTTTGACACATCTGAGTCTTTATGGTTCCATAGCAATTTTAGGATTGTTCTAGCTCTGAAAAATGCTGGTGATATATTTATAGGGGATGCATTAAATGTGTATGTTGCTTTTGGTGGTGTGGATATTTAACAATATTTGTTCTTCTAATCTATGAGCATGAAACGTTGTTCCTTTTGTGTCTTTCTTTCATTTCTTTCATAAGTGTTCTATAGTTTTCAGGGTACAGATCTTTTACCTCTTTAGTTAGGTTTATTCCTAGGTTATCTTATGGTTTTTGGTGCAATTGTAAATGGGATCCATTCCTTGATTTCTTTTTCTGCTACTTCCTTATTGGTGTGTAGAAATGCAACAGATTCTTGTATGTTGATTTTCTATGCTGTGACCTTCCTGAATTCAGGATTAGTTCCACTAGCTTTTGTTGGAGTGTTTTTCATGTTTCTACATAGAATATCATGTCATCTGCAAATAGTGAACGTTTGACTCCTCCCTTGCTGATCTGTATACCCTTTATTTCTTTTTGTTGTATGTTGCTGAGGCTAAAAGTTCCTGTCCTGTGTTAACTCGTAATGGTGGGACTGAGTATCCTTGTCTTATTGCTGTCTGTAGAAGAAAGGCTCTCAGTTTTACCCCATAAAGGATGATATTAGCTGTGGGTCTTTCATATACGGCCTTCATAATGTTGAGGTATGTCCCATCTATTCCTATGTGGTTGATGGTTTTTATTAAGAATGGATGCTGGTGCTTTCAACAATAGGTAAACTATGGAAAGAGCCTAAATGTCCATAAACTGAGGAATGGATAAAGAAGATATGGTGTATATACACAATGGAATACTACTTGGCAATGAGAAAGAATGAAATCCTGATATTTGCCACAATGTGGATGGAACTGGAGTGTATTTTCCTAAGTGAAATAAGTCAGTCAGAGAAAGATATGTTTTCACTCCTATGTGGAAGTTGAGAAACTTAACAGAAGACCATGGGGGAAGGGAATGGGAAAATAGAGGTACAAATAGAGAGATATGGAGGCAAACTGTAAGAGACTCTTAAATACAGAGAACAAACTGAGGGTAATGGGGGGATGGTTGGGGGAGAGAGGAAAATTGGTGATGGGCATTGAGGAGGGCACTTGTGGGATAAGCAGTGGGTAAGTGATGAATCACGGAAATCTATCCCCCATATCAAGAGCACACTACACACAGTATATTAGCCAACTTGACAATAGATGATGTTAAACAGAAGATGTGAGCATATACATATATGCCATGGAATATTACTCAGCCATCAAAAAGAGTAAAATCTTGCCATTTGCAATGATGTGGATAGAGCTAGAATGTATTCTGCTAAGTGAAATAAGTCAATCAGAGAAAGACAAATACCATATGATATTACTCATATGTGGAATTTAAGACACAAAACAGATGAACATATGGGAAGTGTGGGAGGGAGAAGACGGGAAATAAATCAGAAGACACTCTTAATGATAGGGAACAAACTGAGGGTTGGTGGAGGGAGTTGAGTGGGAGATGGGCTAGATGGGTGATGGGTACTAAGGAGGGCACTTGTGATGAGCACTGGGCGTTGTATGAAAGTGATGAATCAGTAAATTCTATTACTGAAACTAATATTGCACTGTATGTTCACTAACTAAAATTTAAATTAAAAAAATGTGGGTGAATGTAGGAAGTATAAAGCTAAGTGAAATAAAGACAGAGAAAAACATATAACATTTGATTTCACTCATATGTGGAATTTAATAAACAAAACAAAAGAACAAAATAAAAAGAGGCAAATCAAAAGAAACCCGACTCTTAAATATTAAGAGTAAACTGATAGTTACCAAAGGGAAGGTGGGTGGGGGGAGGGTGAAATAGGTGAAGGGGATTGAGTACACTTACCATGAGGAACACTGAGTAATGTATAGAATTGTTGAATAGTAATCTTGTATACCTGAAAGTCATACCACACTGTATGTTAATTACTGGAATTAAAATTTACATGTAAAAGTAAATAAAATAAATATAGTTTTCCTCATCCCCCATCAAACAAAGGATGGATGCTGTATTTTGTCAAATGTGTTTTCTGCATCGGTTGATGGGATCATATGGTTCCTATCCTTCCTTTGATTAGTGTAGTATATAATGTTGATTGACATGTGAATAGTGGATGGCTATGCAAATAGTGAACCAGCCCTGCAGCCCAGGAATAAATCACACTTGATCTTGGTGAATAATTCCTTTAATTTACTGTTGAATTCAGTTTGCTATATCTCTCTGGTTGAGATTTTTTGCATCCAGGTCATCAGGGATACTGGCCTGTTACTCTCCTTCTTAGGGGGCAGGGGGTTCTTTGTCTGCTTTTGGAATCAAGGTAATGCTGGCTTCATGGGATGAGATTGGAAGCCCTCCTTCCATTTCTGTTTTTTTGCAATAGTTTGAGAAGAATAGGTATTAACTGTTCCTTAAATGTCTGGTAGAATTCCCCTGGGAGGCCATCTGACCCAGGACTCTTGTTTGTTGGGAGATTTGTGATTACGAATTCCATTTCTTTGCTGGTTATGGTCTGTTAAAATTTTCTATGTGTTCCCATTTCTGTTTTGGTAGTTTGTGAGTTCTAGGAATTTGTCAGTATCTTCCTGAAGGCCAGTTTGTTGGCATATCATTTTTTATAGCATTCTCTTATAATTCTATTTCTACAATGTTGGTTGTGATCTCTCATCTTTAATTCATGATTTATTTATTTGGTTCCTCTGTCTTCTTTTTGATAAGTCTGGCTTGAGGTTTATCAATTTTGTTTATTCTTCCAAAGAACCAGCTCTTAGTTTCAGTGAGCTGGTCTACTGTGTTTTGTTTGTTTCTTTCGATATCATTTATTTCTGCTCTGATCTTTATTATTTCCCTTCTGCTGGCCTTAGGCTTTTTTAAATTTTAACATTTTAATTTTTAAATATATATTAATTTACATTCAAGTTAGTTATCCTATAGTGCAACAATGATTTCACGAGTCGATTCCTTAATGCCCCTTACCCATTTAGCCCATCCCCCTCCCCAAATCCTCTAGTAACCCTCTGTTTGTTCTCCATATTTAAGTGTCTCTTATGTTTTGTACCCCTCCCTGTTTTTATATTATTTTTGCTTCCTTTCCCTTATGTTCATCTGTTTTGTATCTTAAAGTACTCATATGAGTGAAATTATGTGATATTCGTGTTTCACTGACTGACTAATTTCACTTAGAATAATACCCTCTAGTTGCATCCACATAGGTGTAAATGGCAAAATTTCATTCTTTTTGATGGCTGAGTAGTACTCCATTGTGTGTGTGTGTGTTTGTGTGTGTGTGTGTATGTGTGTGTGTGTGTGTGTGTGTGTATACACACACACACACACACACACACACACACATACACACACATCTTCTTTATCCATTCTTCCATCGATGGACATTTGGACTCTTTCCATACTTTGGCTATTGTTGATAGCTCTGCTATGAACATTGGGATGCATGTGTCCCTTTGAAACAGCATACCTGTATGCCTTGGGTAAATACCTAATAGAGCAATTGCTGGGTCATAGGGTAGTTTAATTTCAATTTTTTGAAGAACCTCCATACTCTTTTCCAGAGTGGCTGCACCAGTTTGCATTCCCACCAGCAATGCAACAGAGATCCCCTTTCTCCACATCCTTGCTAACATCTGTCGTTGCCTGAGTTGTTAATGTTAACCATTCTGACAGGCGTGAGGTGATATCTCATTGTGGTTTTGATTTGTATCTCCCTGTTGATGAGTGTCGTTGAATATTTTCTAATGTGTCAATTGACCATCTGGATGTCTTCTTTGAAGAAGTGTCTGTTCATGTCTGTTGCTCATTTCTTCACTGTATTATTTGTTTTTTGGGTGTTGAGTTTGATAAGTTCTTTACAGAACTTTGGATACTAACCCTTTATCTGATATGTCGTTTCTTCCTCCATTCCCTTGGTTGCCTTTTAGTTTTGCTTATTGTTTCCTTCGCTGTGCAGAAGGTTTTTATTTCGATGAGGTCCCAGTAGTTCATTTTTGTTTTTGTTTCCCTAGCCTACAGAGATGTGTTGGGTAAGAATTTGCTGTGGCCAAGCTCGAGGAGGTTTTTACTGCTTTCCCTCTAGGATTTTGATGGCTTCCTGTCTTACATTTAGGACTTTCCTCCATTTTGAGTTTATTTTTGTGTGTAGTGTAAGAAAGTGGTCCAGGTTCATTTTTCTGCATGTTGCTGTCCAGTTTTCCCAGCACCACTTGCTGAAGAGACTGTCTTTATTCCATTGGATATTCTTCCCTGCTTTGTCAAACATTAGTTGGCCATACATTTTGGGTCCATTTCTGGGTTCTTTATTCTGATCCATTGATCTGAGTGTCTGTTTTTGTGCCAGTACCGTACTGTCTTGAAAATTAAAGCTTTGTAATCAGCTTGAAGTCTGGGATTGTGATGCCTCCAGCTTTGGTTTTCAAGATTGCTTTGGCTATTCGGGGTCTTTTCTGGTTCCATACAAATTTTAGAATTGTTTTTCTAGCTCTGTGAAGAATGCTGTTGTTATTTTGATAGGTATTGCATCGAATATATAGATAGCTTTGGGTATTATTGACATTTTAGCAATATTTTTCTTCTTATCCAGGAGTATGGAATATTTTTCCATTTTTGGTGTCTTCTTGAATTTATTTCATAATCTTTCCATAGTTTTCAGCATATGGATTTTTCACCTCTTTGGTTAGGTTTATCCTAGGTATTTTATGGTTTTTGGTGCAATTGTAAATGGGATCGATTCCTTGATTTCTCTTTCTGTCACTTCATTGATGGTGTATAGGAATGCAACGATTTCTGTGCATTGATTTTATATCCTGCAACTTTGCTGAATTCATGGGTCAGTTGTAGAAGTTTTTTGGTGGAATCTTTTGGGTTTTCCATATAAAGTATCATGTCACCTGCAAAGAGTGAAAGTTTGATCTCCGTCTGGCCAATTTGGATGCCTTTTATTTCTTTGTGTTGTCTGATTGCTGAGGCTAAGACTTCCAATACTCTGTTGAATAACAGTGGTGAGAGTGGACATCTCTGTCTTGTTCCTGCCCTTAGGGAGAAAGCTCTCAGTTTTCCCCCATTGAGGATATTAGCATTGGGTCCTTCATATATGGCTTTTATGATCTCAAGGTATGCTCCTTCTATCCCTACTTTCTTGAGGGTTTTTGTCAAGAAAGGATGCTGTATTTTGTCAAATGCTCGCTTGGCATCCATTGAGAGGATCATATGGTTTCTGTCCTTTCTTTTATTGATGTGATGAATCACACTGATTGTTTTGTGGATATTGAACTAGCCTGCATCCCAGGTATAAATCCCACTTGGTCGTGGTGAATAATTTTTTTAATGTATTGTTGGATCCACTTGGCTCCTATCTTGTTGAGGATTTTTGCGTCCATGTTCATCAGGGAAATTTGTCTATACTTGTCCTTTTTAGTGGGGTCTTTGGTTGTGGAATTAAGGTAATGCTGGCTTCATAGAAAGAGTTTGGACGTTTTCCTTCAATTTCTATTTTTTGGTACAGATTCAAGAGAATAGGTGTTAACTCTTCCTTAAATATTTGGTATAATTCTCCTGGAAAGCCATCTGGCCCTGGACTCTTGTTTTTTTGGGGAGTTTTTGATTAATAATTCAATTTCTTTACTGGTTATGTGTCTGTTCAAATTTTCTGTTTCTTCCTGTGTCAGTTTTGGTGGTTTATATGTTTGTAGGAATTTGTCCACTACTTCTAGATTGCCCATTTTATTGGCATATAATTGTTCATAATATTATCTTATTATTGTTTTTATTTCTGTTGTGTTGGTTGTGATCTCTCCTCTTTCATTCTTGACTTTATTTGTTTGGGTCATTTCCTTTTTTTTCTTGATCAAACTGGCTATAGGTTGATCAATTTTGTTAATTCTTTCAAAGAACCAACTTCTGGTGTCATTGATCTGTTCTATGGTTTTTTTTTTCTTTTGGTTTCAATAGCATCTGTTTCTGCTCTGATCTTTATTATTTCCCGTCTTCTGCTGGTTTAGGGTTTCTGTTCTTTTTCCAGCTCTTTAACGTGTAAGATTGGGTTGTGTATCTGAGACCTGTCTTCCTTCTTTAGGAAGGCCTTGTTTCCTGTATACTTCCCTCTTATGTCTGCCTTTCTGTGTTCCAGAGGTTTTGAGCTGTGGTGTTACCGTTTTCATTGTCTTCCGTGTACTTGTTAATTTCCTCTTTAACTTCTTGGTTAGCCCATTCATTCTTTAGTAGGATGTTCTTTAGTCTCTAAGTGTTTGTTATCTTTCCAAATTTGTTCTTGTGGTTGATTTCAAGTTTCACAGTGTTGTGGTCTGAAAATACACATGGTATGATCTTGATCTTTTTGTACTAGTTGATGACTGATTTGTGTTTTAGTATGTGATCTATTCTGGAGAGCTTTCCATGTGCACTAGAGAAGAATATATATTCCACTGCTTTAGGATGAAATGTTCTGAATATATCTCTCTAGTCCATCTCTTCCAATGTGTCATTCAAAGCTATTGTTTTCTTGTTGATTTTCTGGTTATATGATCTGTCCATTGTTGTAAGAGGGGTGTTGAAGTCCCCTCCTATTATGTTATTATTATCAATGAGTTTCTTTATGTTTGTGATTAACTGATATATATTTTTGGGTGCTATCATATTTGGAGCATAACTATTTACAATTGTTAAGTCTTCTTGGTGGATAGACCCCTTAATTATGATATATGTCCTACTTCATTTTTTGTTACAGTCTTTATTTTAATGTATACTGATGTAAGTATGGTTACTCCAGCTTTCTTTTGTTGACCATTAGCATGATAGATGGTTCTCCATCCCCTTACCTTTAATCTGAACGTGTCTTTAGGTCTAAAGTGGGTCTCTTGTAAACAGCATATAGATGGATCTTGTTTTCTTATCCATAATGTTTCCCTCTGTCTTTTGATTGAGCATTTAGTCCATTGACATTTAGAGTGAGTACTGAAAGGTATGAATTTATTGTCATTATGTTGCTTGTAGAGTTGGAGTTTATGGTGGTGTTCTCTGGTCCTTTCTAGTCTTTGTTGCTTTTGGCCTCCCACCCCCTCCATCTTTTCTCCCCTCAGAGAGTCCCCCTGAAAGTTTCTTGTAGGGCTGGTTTAGTGATCATGAATTCCTTTAATTTTTGTTTGTCTGGGAAACTTTTTATCTCTCCTTCTATTTTGAATGACAGCCTTGCTGGATAAAGAATTCTTGGCTGCATATTTTTCTGATTCAGCACACTGAATATATCCTGCCACTCATTTCTGGCCTGTCAAGTTTCTGTGGATCTGTCTTCTGCAAACATGATCTGTGTTCCCTTGCAGGTTAAGGACTTTTTTTATTTCCCTTGCTGCTTTCATGATTCTCTCCTTGCCTGGGTATTTTGTGAACTTGACTATGATATGCCTTGTTGATGCTCAGTTTTTGTTGCATCTAATAGGAGTCCTCTGTGCTTCCTGGATTTTGGTGACTGTGTCTTTCCTCAGGTTAGGAAAGTTTTCTGCTATGATTTGGGGAAGGGTTATCACATAACCCTTCTACCCCTTTTTTTTCTCTCTTCATTTTCTGGGACCCCTATGATTTTGATGTTCCTTTTTAATGAGTCACTGATTTTATAATTCTTAAATTGTGCTCTTTTGCCGTAGTCTTCCTCTTTTCTTCTGCTTCATTATTCTCCATAAGTTTGTCCTCTATATGGTGATACTCTGGTCTGACTAATCCATCCTTACTGCCTTGGCATCTATTCAAGGTTGCAGCTCAGTTAGAGCATTTTTGAGTTCATCCTGACTAGCTTTTACATCTTTTACCTATGCAGAGAGGGATTCTAATCTGTTTTCAACCCTAGCTAGTATTCTTACTATTGTGATTCTAAATTGTGGTTCAGACATCTTGCTTGTACCTGTGTTGATTAAGTTCCTGGCTGTCGTTCCTTCCTGCTCTTTCACTTGGGGTGAATTCATCTCCCCCCCCCCCATCATTTTGAAGGGACAAAAGGAACTAGTAAGGTAAAGAAAAATTAAAATTGAAATTAAAAATTAAAAACAACACACACAGACACAAAAATCCAATAAATTATGCTAGATCCTATGTGTGTTTTGGTCTGGTTGTTGAAAGGAGCTTGATAGATTAGAGAAAAAGGGGAAGGAAGAAAAAGGAAAACATTTGAAAATTTGAAAAAATGAATACAATGAAATAGAATAAAATGAAATGATGGAAGTAAAATAGAATTTGAAAAATTTACAAAAATGTACAAAATATAGTAGAAAAAACTAACTAAAATATTTTTAATAAAACTTCAAAATAAAAATAAAATTTTCTGTTTCTGTGTTCAAGAAAAAGAAATCAAAAAGAGAAAAAAAAGGAAGAAAATTGAATAGATGGACCAGCCAGTAGACTGAAATACGATTGAAATTATATCGTTTTTCCCTAGAAGTCAGACTATGAAGTAATTTATAGTCCATAAACTAAGCTGGCAGAGATATTTGTGTTCCTGAAGAGGGAGGTTGCTCAAATTGGATGGGGTTTATTGTAATGGCTCTGTTCTCCATTAGATGGTGCTGCTTAGCTGACTGGGGTGGATTCTTTTGGCACCTGTAGGTACATATGCGCACGCATGGGAGGGGTGAAAATGGCATCACCCAGCTACCCAGCCTCTGGTATCGGAACTCTGTTCTCCTGGATCAGCAATCACACACCCGTCCTTTGTCTCCGGCTTCCATCCACTCCCGGCTTCTACGCTGTCCATGAACAAGCTGTCAGGCTGCCAGGTGACACCTCCCTCTTGAGTTTTATCTTGACCTGCTCAGATCCTCTCTGGGAGGGGCTTGCTGAGCAACGGTCGGGTGCCGGCCCACGCCCAAGAATGTTTGTGAGACGGCGCTGCTGCCAATGCCCAGAGACTGCCTCTGGGTGCCAGCCCACCCCAGAAAATGTTCCCGTGATTGTGTAGCAGCAGCGTTTCAGGGATTATGAAAAATCACAACACACATCTGGCACCAGGCTTCACCCTTAAGGACCTTGTTCTAGTACCAGCAAATGTGGTTGTTCTCCCAGGGTCCACTGGGACCAGGTGGCTGCACAGCCTCTACCGAATGTCCTTCCAGCTGGGGGACTGCTTCTCCCCATGTGGCTCAGACCCGACTCTGCTCCTGGGGATTCGCCCTTCCCACCAGAGCACCTCCAGGTATCGAGCTGTGGAGTTTCAGACTCTGTGCCCCACCGTGTTTATAGCGTCTTAATGGAATTTAAACCGTCTCCTTTCTCCTTTCTCCCTTTTTAGTTCAGTTGCTCGGCTGTTTCCACTTTCTCTCCAGCTGCTTTGGGGGGTGTTTTTCCTGTACTCTGCCCTCAACTCCGTCCTCTCTCCACACACAAAAATGGCTCCCTGCCCTTCGCAGCTTCTCTCTCCCCCAGTTCACCTCTCTGCGTTGTGTACCTGCCAAGTTCTGTGGTTCAGGTGGTGCAGATTGTTGTGTTAATCCTCAAATCAGTTTTCCAGGTGTGTAGTTGATTTAATGTTGATCTGGCTGCATTTCAGAGACGCGAGATGCCAAAAAAACCTTCCATGCTGTTCTACCATTTGGCTCCCGGCCTTAGGTTTTATGCTGTTCTTTTTCTAGCTTCTTTAGGTACAAGGTTAGATTGTGTATTTGGGACTTTTCTTCCTCTTGAGTGAGGCCTGAGAAGAAAAGCAAAATAGCAGGGTTGTAATTCTCTCCCTCCTCAGGATGCCCAGAGTGTCAGTTCTCCACATAACTATCAGGATGGGATCCTCCTGGAATGTGAATAACTGAGAAAATCCAAGTCTAAGAATCTTTTTAGAAGGAGATAGTTTATCCCCTTAGGCAGAATATGCTAAAGGAAACTGGAAGTTACGGATCTTTGAGAAACAGCAACAAAGTATCCATCAACTTCCCTCCATTTTTCTTATTGATTATTTGTAAGTCTCCTGATGAACTCATAATCAATTTGAACTTAAATACAAAGACTAGTTTAATTTAAATAAACCATTACATTTTATTAACAACAAGATAATATTTTAAATTATTTGAGGACACCATTAAAACCAATGGTTATAAACTGTACAGTGTTTCAAAGGATTTGAAGTTTTTCTCCTCCAGCCACATTGGAAGTTTGGTAGAATTTGGTGGCCCTCATTTATATTCACACTAAAGATTAGAATGTGCCTAATTATTAGCTATGTGATTCCATAAAATTGGTTATGAATGAAATTAAATGAAGAACGTATTTACATATTTACATTTAATATTAAGTAAGTGAATGCATTCTTTTTTTTCACTTTAGCAATAATTTATTACAGCCAGCATGAGTTACTTGGTAAATATGCCTCATATGTTTTTGTTTTTTATTTATTTAGTTTTTAATGAAATTTATTGTCAAATTGGTTTCCATACAACACCCAGTGCTCATCCCAACAGGTGCCCTCCTCAATACCCATCACCCACCCTCTCCTCCCTCCCACCCCCCATCAACCCTCAGTTGATTCTCAGTTTTTAAGAGTCTCTTATGCTTTGGCTCTCTCCGTCTCTAACTTTTTTTCTTCCCCTCCCCCATAGACTTCTGTTAAGTTTCTCAGGATCCACATAAGAGTGAAAACATATGGTATCTGTCCTTCTTTGTATGACTTATTTCACTTAGTATAACACTCTCCAGTTCCATCCACGTTGCTACAAAGGGCCATATTTCATTCTTTATCATTGCCACATAGTATTCCATTGTGTATGTAAACCACGATTTCTTTATCCATTCATCAGCTGATGAACATTTAGGCTCTTTCCATAATTTGGCTATTGTTGAGAGTGCTGCCATAAACATTGGGGTACAAGTACCCCTATGCATCAGTACTCCTGTATCCCTTGGGCAAATTCCTAGCAGTGCTACTGCTGGGTCATAGGGTAGGTCTATTTTTAATTTTGTGAGGAACCTCCACACTGTTTTCCAGAGTGGCTTCACCAGTTTGCATTCCCACCAACAGTGCAGGAGGGTTCCCATTTCTCCACATCCTCTCCAGCATCTATAGTCTCTTGATTTGTTCATTTTAGCTGCTCTGACTGGTGTAAGGTGATATGAGTGTGGTTTTGATTTGTATTTCCATGATGAGGAGCAACGTTGAGCATCTTTTCATGTGCCTGTTGGTCATCTGGATGTCTTCTTTAGAGAAGTGTCTATTCATGTTTTCTGCCCCTTTCTTCACTGGGTTATTTGTTTTTCGGGTGTGGAGTTTGGTGAGCTCTTTATAGATTTTGGATACTAGCCTTTTGTCCGATATGTCATTTGCAAATATCTTTTCCCATTCCGTTGGTTGCCTTTTATTTTGTTGGTTGTTTCCTTTGCTGTGAAGCTTTTTAGGTATGTATCTTTTTGTAATGTTTATGCATTTATTTTTGAGAGAGAGTGTGTGACTGGGGGAAGGGCAGAGAGAGAGGAAGACAGAATCCCAAGCAGGCTCTGCACTGTGTGCAGAACCCAATGTGGGGCTCAAACTCACAAACTGTGAGATCATGACCTGAGCCCAAATCAAGAGTTGGATGCCTAACTGACTGAGCCACCCAGAAGCCCCTCATTATTTTATTCTTACGGTGTGTTTATGAGATGGAAACATGGTTTGTTTCTATTCCCTTTTCTGACCAGGTGTGAGTTAGGGGATATTCAGGTTGTATATAGAGAGAAAATGTTATTAGGTAAAATAAAAATAAACAGAATATACAAAACAAAAAAATGCCATTCTCTATACTAATTACCATCAAAAAAGAACATAATTGAAGTGACATCTCACAAAATACTATTTGACAGTAATAAGTGAGAGAACAGGCATCCAATGTGAGAGGTTGTTGCACATTGAGACTGTATCAAATACCATTTTAATTCACTGTATTAGGAATGATTTTGTGCTAGACTTCAAAAGTCTTAGGGGCATTAAAAATGTCCCCATTAGGGGCGCCTGGGTGGCGCAGTCGGTTAAGCGTCCGACTTCAGCCAGGTCACGATCTCGCGGTCCGGGAGTTCGAGCCCCGCGTCAGGCTCTGGGCTGATGGCTCAGAGCCTGGAGACTGTTTCCGATTCTGTGTCTCCCTCTCTCTCTGCCCCTCCCCCGTTCATGCTCTGTCTCTCTCTGTCCCAAAAATAAATTAAAAATGTTGAAAAAAATTTTTTTAAAAAATGTCCCCATTAAATGGATAAAGAAATTGTGGTTTATATACACAATGGAGTACTATGTGGCAATGAGAAATAATGAAATATGGCCCTTTGTAGCAACAGGGATGGAACTGGAGAGTGTTATGCTAAGTGAAATAAGCCATACAGAGAAAGACAGATACCATATGTTTTCACTCTTAAATGGATCCTGAGAAATTTAACAGAAACCCATGGGGGAGGGGAAGGAAAAAAACAACAACAACAAAAAAAGAGGTTAGAGTGGGAGAGAGCCAAAGCATAAGAGACTCTTAAAAACTGAGAACAAACTGAGGGTTGATGGGGGGTGGGAGGGAGGGGAGGGTGGGTGATGGGTATTGAGGAGGGCACCTGTTGGGATGAGCACTGGGTGTTGTATGGAAACCAATTTGACAATAAATTAAAAAAGTAAAATAAATAAAATGGATCAATATAAAAAATTAAAAAATAAATGGATCCATATAAAACAAAAAAAATGTCCCCATTAAACTGGTACTTTTAAGCATCTCTGGGTCAAAAGGGAAGCACTGTCATTCAACGGTGGTGTTTTCAGCGTGTCTCTGATTGAGTTTTTACTTGTTTTACTACCATAACAGCAACAGCAACAACAACAAGGAAGAAGAAGAAAAACCTGGTGTAGCTTTCACAAATACAATCCTTTAGTTACAGAGGCAATGTTGCCAAAATGTTTATTTGCAGAACTAGTAGTGAGATTTTGAATGTAACTGAATTCTTCGAAGAAGTGTATTCTAGGTCATAAATCCTTATATCTGAATGCATTTTGGAGATTCTGTTGTACTATATTTTAAAACACGTAAGATGTGTGCAAATCCAGTGGTGTGGAATCATGAGGTACGTATTTCTAAGAACGTCTCTCCCTCTCTGCTCCTCTTTCTGATGGCTCTACCTCTTTTCCCTCATCCCCATTTCCTCTAAATTGTACGTCTTCTAGTTTGATTTCAGGAATAGAATTTCATGATTCATCACCTACTTATAACTTATAACCCAGTGCTCATCCCATGTCCCCTCCTTTATGCCCATCACCCGTCTAGCCATCCCCTGCCCACCTCCCATTCCGGCAACCCTCAGGTTGCTCTCTGTATTTTAAGTCACTTATGGTTTGCCTCCCTCTCTGTTTTTATCTTAGTTTTCCTTCCTATATTCATCCGTTGTGTTCCTTAAATTCCACATGAGTGAAATCATAGTATTTTTCTTTGACCAACTTATTGTGCTTAGCATAATGCCCTCTATTTCTATCCGTGTTCTTGCATATGGCAAGATTTCATTCGTGTTGATCTCCGAGTAATATTCCATTGTATATATATATCCCACATCTCCTTTATCCATTCATCAGTTGGTGGACATTTGGGCTCTCTCTACACCCTGGCTATTGTCGATAGTGCTGCTATACACATTGGGGTGCATGTGCCCCTTGGAATCAGCACTTTTGGAGAGCATTTGGATAAATGCCCTCATAAGGTAATTCTATTTTTAATTTTTTGAGGAATCTCCAATTGTTTTCCAGAGTGGCTGCAAACAGTTTGCATTTCCTCCAGCGGTGCAAAAGAGTTCCTCTTCCTCCACATCGTCACCAACATCTGTTGTTGCCTGAGTTGTGAATTTTAGCCATTCTCACGGTCGTGAGATGTATCTCATTGTGGATTGGATTTGTACTTCCCTGATGATGTGTGATGTTGAGCATCTTTTCATGTGTCTCTGAGCCATATGGATGTCTTCCTTGGAAAAGCTTCTGTTCCTGTCTTCTGCCCGTTTCTTCACTGGATCATTTGATTTTGGAGTGTTGAGTTTCCTACGTTCTTTATAGATTTTGGATACTAACTCTTTATCTGATCTGTCATTTGCAAATATCTTCTCCCATTCCATCTGTTGCCTTTTAGTTTTGCTGATTGTTTCCTTTGCTGTGCAGGACCTTTTTGTCTTGATGAGGTCCCAATAGTTAATTTTTGCTTTGGTTTCCCTTGCCTCTGGAGACATGTCCAGAAAGAAGTTGCTGTGGCCAAGATCAGAGAGGTTTTGCCTGCTTTCTCCTTGAGGATTTTGATGGCTTCCTGTCTTAAGCGTAGGTCTTTCATCCATTTAGAGTTCATTTTTGTGTATGGTGTAAGAAAGTGGTCCAGTTTCATTTTTCTGCATGTCGCTGTGTAGTTTTCCCAACACCATTTGCTGAAGAGACTGTCTTTATTCCATTGCATCTTCTTTCCCGCTTTGTCAAAGATTAGGTGGCCATAACTAATGGTTTGTGGGTCCCTTTCTGGGTTCTCTATTCTGTTCCGTGGATATATGTGTTTGTATTTATGCCAGTGCCATACAGTCTTGTTGAATACAGTTTGGTAATACAGCTCAAGGTCCAGAATTGTGATGCTTCCACTTTTAGTTTTTTTTTTTTTTCAACATGACTCTGGCAATTCAGGGTGTTTGTGGTTCTATACAAATTTTAGAATTGTTTGTTCTAGTTCTGTCAGGAATACTGGTGTTATTTGAGAGGGATTGCATTAAATGCGTAGGTTTCTTTGGGTAGTATCGACATTTTAGTGATATTTGTTCTTCCTACCCAGGAGCCTACAATGTTTTCCATTTCTTTGTGTCTTCTTCAATTTTGTTCATAAGCATATAGATCTTTCACCTCTTTGGCTAGGTTTATTCCTAGGTATTTTAAGGGGTTTGGTGCAATTGTAAATAACATTTACTTCTTTATTTCTCTTTCTGCTCCTTCATTATTGGTGTATAGAAATGCGACCGATTTCTGTACATTGATTTTATATCCTGTTACTTTGCTGAACTCATGTTATCAGTTCTAGCCGTTTTTTGGTGGACTCTGTTGGGTTTTCCATGTAGACTATCATGTCATCTGCGATGAGTAAACTCTTGACTTCCTCCTTGCCTATTTGAATGCCCTTTATTTCTTTTTGTTGTCTGATTGCTGAGGCTAGGACTTCCAACACTGCTGAATAAGAGTGGAGAGAGTGGACATCCCCACTGTGTTCCTGACCTTAGGAGAAAAGCCCTCAGTTTCTCCCCATTGGGGATCATAGTAACTGTGGGTTTTTTGCATATGGCCTCTATGATCTTGAGGTCTATTCCTTCTATCCTTACTTTCTTTTAAGCATGTATTGTGAGGATCATAGGGTTCTTATCCTTCTTGTATTAATGTGATGTATCACATTGATTTATTTGTGGACAGTGAACCAGCCCTGCATCCCAGGTATAAATCCCACGTGATAGTGGTGCAGAATTCTTTTAATGTATTGTTGGATCCAGTTTGCTGGTATCTTTTTGAGAACTTTTGCTTCCATGTTCATTAGGGAATTTGGTCTGTAATTCTCCTTTTTAGTGGGGCCTTTATCTGGTTTTGGAATCAAGGTACTGCTTAACTCATAGAATGAGTTTGGAAGTTTTCCTTCCATTTCTATTTTTTGGGGCAGCTTCAAAAAAGTAGGTGTTAACTCTTCCTTAAATGTTTTCTAGAATTCCCTAGGAAAGCCATCCCACCCTAGACTTGTTTGGGAAGATTTTTGATTACTGATTCAATTGTTTTACAGATTATGGGTGTGTTCACATTTTCTATTTCCTCCTGGTTCAGTTTTGGTAGTTGATAAGGTTCCTAGGAATTTGTCCATTTCTTCCAGATTGCCCATTTTATTGGGGTATAATTGCTCATCATATTCTCTTATTATTGTTTGTATTTATGCTGTGTTGGTTGTGACCTCTCCTCTTTCATTCATGATTTAATTGAGTCCTTTCCTTTTTTTTTTCCCTCAGTCTGTCTGGGGGCTTATTGATTTCATTAATTCTTTCACATAACGAGGTCCTCATCTCATTGATCTGTTCTACTGGTTTTCTTATTTTGATATCATTGATTTCTGCCCTCATCTTTATTATTTCCTGTCTTCTGGTGGTTTGAGGCTTTATTTTCTGTTCTTCTTCCAATTCACTTAGGTGTAAGATTAGGTTGTGTATTTGAGGTCTTTCTTCCTTCTTTAGGAAGGCCTAGATTGCTATATACTCCCTCTTATGACCACCCTTGCTACATCCCAGAGGATTGGACAGTCTTGTTTTCACTTTCATTGTGTTCCATATACTTTTTAATTTCCTCCTTAAATTCTTGGTTACCCCTTTCATTCTTTAGTAGGATGTTCTTTAATCCCCAAGTATGCTTGGTCTTTGCAAATTTTTCCTTCTGGTTGGTTTCAAGTTTCATAGCATTGTACTTCGAAAATATGTATGGTATGATCTTGATATTTTTGTGCTTGTTGAGGGCTGATGTGACCCAGCATCTGATCCATTCCAGAGAATGATTCATGTGCACTGGAGAAGAATGCATATTCTGCTGCTGTAGGATGAAATGTTCTGAACATATCTGTTAACTCCATCTGGTCCAGTGTGTCACTCAAAGCCATTGTTTCCTTGTTGATGTTATGCTTATATGATCTGTCCTTTGCTGTAATTGGGGTACTGAAGTCCCCTAGTATTATGACATTATTATCAATGAGTTTCTTTTTGTTTGTGATTAAGTGATTTACATATTTGGGTGTCTAATGTTGGGTGCATAAATATTTACAGTCGTTAGGTCTTCTTGATGGATAGACCCCTTAATTATAATATAATGCCCTTCTTTCATCCCTTGTGACAGTCTTTGTTTTAAAATCTAGTTTGTCTGATACAACTATGGCTCTTCCAGCTTTCTTTTGACATCCAGTAGCATGATAGATGGTTCTCCATCCCCTTCCTTTCAATTCGTAGGTGTCTTTAGATGTAAAATGAGTCTTTGTAAGCAGCATATGATGGGACTTGTTTTCTTATCCATTCTGATACCCTAAGTCTTTTCATTGGAGAATTCACTCCATTTACATTTAGTGAGATGTATGTACATTTTACAGTACTAGTAAGCACAGACTGAAAGACTGTATTTCCTATGACTGATAAAAACACAGGTCCATTATTTGATTTTTTTTTATCTTAAAAACTAATGATTTACTTTTTGTGACAATGTGGAACTAAATTGATAAAACTATGGAAATTTCATGGGTACATCATTTATTCAAAGAGTTTTGATAAAATGTCATGGCCATGTCTTTTTATATGATCAATATACCCCCACCAACAGTTTTTTTTTTTTAGATATTGTATAAATTGCTAAATGCTTTGTCTTGACAGGAAACACGTGGTAAGAAAGGATGGACCCGAAAAATGGAAGTTCTTTCACGGGCTTTTTCCTGCTGGGTTTCTCTGACCAGCCTCAGCTGGAGCGAGGCCTCTTTGTGGTTCTTCTGATCTTCTATCTGCTCACCCTGCTGGGAAACACAACCATCATTGTGTTGTCCCTCTTGGACCCACACCTGCAGACTCCCATGTACTTTTTCCTGTCCAACCTAAGCTTTCTGGACCTGTGTTACATGACCAGCACTGTTCCTCAGCTGCTGGTACATCTCAGGGGAGCAGACAAATCTATCTCCTTCGCTGTCTGTGTAGCTCAACTGTTTGTCTATCTAGGGTTGGGAGGCACAGAATGTATTCTGTTAGGGGTGATGGCATTTGACCACTATGCAGCCGTCTGCAGGCCCCTGCACTACACAGTGATCATGCACGCCTGCCTCTGTGCCCTGATGGCTTCTGCATCATGGTTCACTGTTTTTGTCAACTCCTCATTGCAGATGGTGCTCCCCTTCCTTGTACCACTATGTGGGAGAAATAAAATAGAGCACTTCTTTTGTGAGATCCCCCCACTGCTCAAGCTTGCCTGTGTTGACACCACTGTGAATGAGTCTGAGCTCTTCTCTGTCAGTGTGATCATTGTCCTCATACCTATGGCATTAATCACATTCTCCTATGGTCAGATTGTCAGGGCAATGTTAAGAATAAAGTCAGTTTTGGGGCAGAGGAAAGCTTTTGGGACATGTGGGTCCCACCTCACAGTGGTCTCCCTGTTCTATGGCACAGGCATCTACATTTACCTTCAGCCCAGCAACAACTACTCCCAGGATCAGGGCAAGTTCATTTCTCTCTTCTACACCATCGTCACCCCTATGGTCAACCCCTTTATATATACCCTGCGGAACAAGGATGTGACAGGAGCAATGAGGAAGGTGTGTGTAGGGGCTATGACTCCAGATGACTTAGGGGAAGACCCTTTCATGGAAGACTTTGAATGCCAGAGTCTTTATGATTTCTGTGTCCTCAACATTTCCCCTGACAACTCTCAAGGGAACTTTCTTAATTTCTTCTTTTATGCAAGTGAGTGTTCAAACTCTAAGTTCATGGACACAGTGCAGCCTTCAGAGATGCTGAGTTTGTGTACCTAGACCATCTGCAGCATATTAATATTGTAAAAAGTTCCACATGATTTTCTTAGTTCACCCCCATTTGGGAACACTATTCCGTTTCTAATTGCAAGACAGTGACACACACACCATGAAAGCATACTAATATAAGAATAAAAACCACCAGAACATGGTATTCAATATTTATATTGCAGCAGATTCTAGGAATTGCTGGAGGCTATTGCTTCTTCTCGCAGTCAGATCACTGCTCTATTACAACGTCTGTGGCCTGACTGGATCACATCTTTTTCCCCGAAGTAGGAGGACAACTGTGGGAAAAACAAATTTTAGCTGAGAGAAAACATGCCAACATCTATCCTGATAGAGCTATTCAGATATCAAGCCATGGTGTAATGTTGCCATTGTGATACTGTTTTCGTTTTGAAACACAATTCTTTGTTTTTCAAAAAAATTTTATGTTTAGAATTGCTTTTTATTATTTTAGTTTTCAATTAAATTTTTATTGTTAAAATTATTAATGGAATAATATTATTTATTTTTATTGTTTTATTAATTTTTTATTGTTTTATTTATTAATTATTGTTAAAATTATTAATGGAATGCCATTAGAGTTAACCTACAGTGTTATATTCCTTTCTGGTGTACAATATAGTGATTCCACATTTCCATCATCACATGTACTCTCTTTAATCTCCATCACCTATTTAAACCCATCCCCCCAGGCCCTTCCCTGTGGCACCAGTGACCCCAAAGATGGGAAGGGAGATTCTCAGTTACATTCGTCCCTACCTTTGTAGCCCTGTCCTGGCCTTAGGGCTGTCACACGTTAGCATAACGGCAGGGTGTGCAGTGTAGGGTGACTGCACTCTGAACACGCCCTCTGCATCCTGCTAAACTTACTCCTGGATCAGTCATCAGAGTGCAGTCACCCTCATAAGACCTTCCTGTACCTCCTAGTCTGCACATTTCGCAGCTACTGTTTGCCAGAGTCCTGCTCTGACCAGGCTCACAGAGGAGGCAGGAGCAGGTCACAGACCCCTGGCAACTCCCCACTTTGCAGGTGACTGCTTTTTGGATGCTTGTTTTGTGGCACAGGTGAGATTTCTTTCACTTTGTGGTGTTGTGGCATGTTTGAGATCTGATGGTGCAGACTGGGAACCACGGTGGATACGTGGTTCACCGGGAAGGGGGGCTGGGTGTAAATGCAGAAAAGAGAGGGTAAATGACTGGAGATCAGAGGATCAGGGGAAGGGGTCCCTGAGGTGACCTTAGGGACAGGACACTGGTTTTGGTTAGGAGACATTTCCTTTCTTCCCCAAGGTTCTAACAGCTGTTTTGGAATTAAAGTGACATGAGGAAGTAAAAGGAGAAAAACACCCAGAATTTTAGTACCTGATGGAATCTTGAACCACTCAAGAGCTCCATGGAACAGAGTCACCCCATTTTGATGTCATTATACATACACACAAGGTAAACATTTAGAAATGCCATCTTTCAGTGTCTGCATTGAAATTTGGATCACAAATGAGAGGGCTGCGTTTGTAGATGGGATAATGAAAGAACATGTTCATTTATCAACTTTGTAGGGAGATTTTTGTATTAAATAGCTATAAAATATGACCTTAGGAGAGGAAGTTTAAGTGTGATAAAAGAAATGAATGATATCTCTTGTGGTTATTTATTTTTTATTAGATAAACTAAGATATGACAGATGCAGAACACTCAGCAAACTTAAGAAGTACAAATGTGAATATATATATATATATATATATATATAACGAAATTATTGCCACCATTGTGTTAGCTAACACCTCTCTCACATTACGTTATTACCTGCCGTAGATTCTAAGTCTAAAGTTCTCTTTTGGCTAGCAAAAGAGAGGATGCAGGATTAAAAGGAGAGATGACTAATGTCTGGGGAAAAGGACAAGAGCCCTGAATAAGGGTACTTGCCCCATATCTGCTCAGATCAGAAGGCTTACAAATGTGATGGGCATGTACAAAGAGACAAAGAAACTGTGAACACTAACTTGAGGACGTGAGGGGGAAAAGGGGGTCTTGAAGATACACGGTGTTTGGGGTTTGGGTCAATATAAAACAAAATCCAGGCACCAGGCAGATAGATAGATGGTTGTTAACAGCAGACAGGAGGCGCCGTGCCTGTTTATCTTTGCCAGCCTAGGGGATGAGACAAATAGGGAGAATAACCTCAGGGTTGACAAGACACCTTTTCTTTTGTTAACCATCTCCATTCCAGGCAGCGCAGCGGTCCATAGTCCAGTTCACCAATTTACCTAACCTGGCCCTATTTTCCTATGAAAGCAGCTTTCTGCTGTAGTACTAAACTTGGGGTGCTTTCACCCTGAATATCTAATCTTGTTATTCCTGTGTATTGTGCACCTTTGTTCCGATTCTATTTCAGGCCATTGCTTCTCTCTCTCTACTTTTGGGGGTTCGGCACTCTATTTGGGAGTGCCTTTGTACCTCCCTATTCTTGGCACCTTTGTGCCTCCCTAGTCTTAGAGTGCCAATCTGTTTTCCCCAAACTCAGGTGTGAGCATTTTATGACTTTGTGTTTCTTTATGCCTTGTTAACCCATCGGTGTAGCCCTGGGGGATTCCTAATTTTATCCCCCACAATTACCATTTGTTCTTCATGGTGAGAACATTTGAGATATACTCTTCTAGCCACTTTCAAGTTGATAATACAATAATATTAATCATAATCACCATGCTGGACATTAGATGCTCAGGACTTATTCATCTTATGACTGGTGTTTGTACCTTTTGTCCAACATCTCCCACTTAACATATCCCTTAGTCTCTGGTAACCACCATTCTACTGCCTGTATATACAAGCTATGCTTTCCTGGTTTCCACAAATATGTGAGATCACACAGTCCTTGTCTTTCTCTTCTGACTGGTTTCACTTAGGATAATGCCCTCAAGACCCATCCATTTTGTTGCAAAAGGCAGGATTTCCTTCTTTCTCATGGCTGAATAATAATCCTTTAGATATATATGCCACATCTTCTTTGTTTAATTTATTATTTAAGTTCATGTTAGTTAACTTATAGTGTAGTATTGATTTCAGGAGTAGAACCCACTTACATATGATACATCACTTACGTATGATACCCAGTGCTCATCCTGACAAGTGCCGTATTATGCCCATCACCCATTGAGCCCATCTCTCCATGCACCTCCCCTCCAGTAACTCTCAGTTTTAACTCTGTATTTGAGTCTCTTATGATTTGTCTCCTTCTCTGTTTTTATCTTATTTTTCCTTCCCTTCCCCTGTGTTCATCTGTTGTGTTTCTTAAATTCCACATATGAGTATAATCATGTATTTGTCTTTCTCTGCATGACTTATTTTTAGCATGATACACTCTAGTTCTATCCACATTTGTTGTTGCAAATGGAAAGATTTCATTCTTTTCTATCTCGAGTAGTATTCCCTTGTAACAATATACAACATCTTCTTTATCAATTCATCTGTTGGTGGGCATTTGGGCTCTTTTTATAATTTGGCTATTGTGCATAATGCTGCTATAAACATTGGGGTGCACGTGCCCCTTCAAATCAGCATTTTTGTATCTTTTGCATATATACCCAGTAGTGCAATTGCTGGGTCATAGTGTAGTACTATTTTTAATTTTTTGAGGAACATACATATTGTTTTCCAGAGTGGTTGTGCCAGTTTGTATTTCTACCAACAGTGCAAGAGGGTTCCCTTTCTCCCTGTCCTCAACAACATCTATTATTTTCTGAGTTGTTCATTTTAGCCATTCTGACAGGTGTGAGGTGGTATCTCATTGTGGTTTGGATTTGTATTTCCTTGATGTGATGTTGAGCATCTTTTCATGTGTCTGTTAGTCATCTGGATGTCTTCTTTGGCGAAGTGTCCATTCATGGCTTCTGCCAACTTCTTCCTGGTTTATTTGTTTTTTTGGGGGGGGTTTATTATTTGAGTTTCATAAGTTCTTTAGAGATTTTAGATACTATCCCTTTATTTGATATGTTTTGCAAGTATCTCTCCCATTTGTTGGATGCCTTTTAATTTTGTTGATTGTTTCCTTCACTCTCCAGAAGCTTTTTACCCTGATGAGGTCCCAATAGTTTGTTTTTGCTTTTGTTTCCCTTGACTCTGAGGCATGTCTAGTAAGAAGTTGCTGAGGTCAAGATCAAAGAGGTTTTTGACTGCTTTCTCCCAGAGGATTTTGATGGCTTCCTGTCTTACATTTAGGTCTTTCATCCATTTTGAGTTTATTTTTGTGTATGGTGTGAGGAAGTGATCCAGGTTCATCCTTCTGCATGTCACCGTCCAGTTTGCCCAGCACCATTTGCTGAAGAGACTGCCTTTTTCCCATTGGATATTCTTTCTTGCATTGTCAAAGATTAGTTGGCCATACTCTTGTGGGTCCACTTCTGGGTTTTCTATTCTGTTACATTGATCTACATGTCTGTTTATTATGCCAGTACCATACTGCCTTGGTGACTACAGCTTTGTAATAGAGTTTGATTCTGGAATCATGATACCTCCAGCTTTGCTTTTCTTTCTCAGGATTGCTTTGGCACATTTGAGTCTTTATTGTTCCATAGAAATTTTAGGATTGTTGGTCTAGCTCTGTGAAAAATGTTGGTGATATTTTGGTCTAGCTCTGTGAAAAATGTTGGTGATATTTTGGTAGGGTTGCATTAAATGTTAGGTTGCTTTGGGTGGTATAGATATTTAGCAGTATTTGTTCTTCTAATCCATGAGCTTGGAATGTTGATTGCTTTCTTTGTGTCCTCTTTAGTTTCTTTCGTAAGTGTTCTATAGTTTTCAAGGTACAGATCTTTTACCTCTTAAGTTAATTTCTAGGTGAAATTATGGTTTTTTTGTGCAATTGTAAATAGGATCCATTCCTTGATTTATTTTTCTGCTGCTTCAGTATTGGTGTATGAAAATGCAACAGATGTTTGTATGTTCATTTTATACCCTGTGACTTTGCTGAATTCATGTATTAGTTCCAGTGGGTTTTTGGTAGAGTCTTTCAGGTTTTGACATAGAGCATCATGTCATCTGCAAATAGTGAAAGTTTGACTCCTTCCTTGCCGATTTGTATGCCCTTTATTTCTTTTTGATGTATGTGGTTGATGCTAAAACTTCCTGTCCTATGTTAACTAGTATTGGTGAGACTGGGCATCCTTGTCTTATTCCTGAGTATAGAAGAAAAGCTCTCAGTTTTACCCCATAGAGGATGATATTACCTGTGGGTCTTTCATATACGGTCTTTATGATGTTGAGGTATGTCCCATCTATTCCCATGTGGTTGACGGTGTTTACCAAGAATGGATGCTGCATTTTGTCAAACGCTTTTTATGCATCTCTTGACAGGATCTTATGCTTCTTATCCTTTCTTGATTAATGTAGTATATCATGTTGATTGCTAAGTGAATAGTGGATTGATATGTGAATATTGAATCAGCCCTGCAGCCCAGGAATAAATCACACTTGGTTGTGATGAATAATTCCTTTATTGTGCTGTTGAATTTGATTTGCTATGTCTTGTTGAGCATTTTTGCATCCATGTTCATCAGGGACTGGCCTGCAATTCTCCTTTTTAGTGGGATAGTTGTCTGATTTTGGTATCAAGGTAATGCTGGATTCATAGGATGAGATTGGAAGCTTTCCTTCCATTTTTGTTTTTTTGCAAAAGTTTGAGATGAATAGGTATTAACTCTTCCTTAAATGTTGGGTAGAATTCCTGTGGGAGGCCATCTGACCCAGGACTCTTGTTTGTTGGGAGACTTGTGGTTACTAATTCCATTTTTTTGTTTTTTTTTGTTTTTTTTTTTTTTTTTGCTGGTTATGGGTATGTTCACATTTTCTACGTCTTACTGTTTTTGTTTTGGTAGTTTGTGAGTTTCTAGAAATTTGTCAATATCTTCTAGATGGCCTGTTTGTTGGCATATAATTTTTCAAAGTGTTCCCTTATAATTGTTTGTATTTCTTTGATGTTTGTTGTGATCTCTCCTCTTTCATTCATGATTTTATTTATTTGGTTCCTCTCTCTCCTTTTTGAGAAGTCTGGCTAGAAGTTTATCAATTTTGCTTATTCTTACAAAGAACCAGCTCTCAGTTTCGTTGGTCTGTTCTACTGTTTTTTGTTGTTTGTTTCTATATAGTTTATTTTTGCTCTAATCTTTATTATTTCCCTTCCTCTGCTGCTCTTAGGCTTTATTTGCTGTTCCTTTTCTAGCTCCTTTAGGTGTAACATTAGATTGCATATTTGGGACCTTTCTTGCTTCTCGAGTGAGGCCTGGGGAGAAGAGCATTAATAGCAGATCTGTACTTCCCTCCCACTCCAGGACACCCAGAGCGTGTTGTCTTTGTCAGTTCTCCCCCCTTAACTTTGAAGACGGAATCTATTGGGTATGGAAATAACAGATAATTCAAATCTAAGCATGTTTCTAACAGGAAGTAGTTTATCTCTTTAGGCTGAAAATGATAAAAGGAAACTAAGAAATAGCCACAGAGTACTCATCTACTTCCTTCCATGTCTCTTGTTGTTTATTTAGAAGTCTCCTGATAAACTCAGAATCAATTTGAACTTAAATGCAAAGACTAGCTGAGTTTAAATAAACCATATGCATTTCATTAAACCACAGGTAATTTTTAAAATTGTTTGAGTACATCATTAAAACCTATAGCTATAGACTCAATAGTGGTTTAGAAGATTTGAGATTTTTTCCCCTTTAACCACAATAGAAGTTTGGTAGAATTTTGTTGCCCTCTTTTATATTCATGCTAAAAGTTAGAATGTGCCTAGTTAATAGCTTTGTGATCCATATAATTTGGTATGAATGAAATTAAATGAGGAATTTATTTACATATTTACATTTAGAATTAAGTAAGTGAATGGATTCTTCCTTATGTATTTATATGTAAATATTTTGGGCAGTTGTGAGGAAAAAATCTTAAGTGTTTTGTAAAACTACTAGGTCATTCACAGATGGGAGCTAAGGTAGCTGGGAGGTCTAGCGAGATACTTGTCCTCTGTGAGATATGTGAACTAATAGAAGAGACAGATTAGGTCTCCTCTGACTTTGTCCTCCATAGTCATTGTCCCTGAGGATTGCCATGTCTGGGCAGCTCAGTGACAAGGGCTCATTAAGAGTGTGGGGCATCCGTTCCCCAGAGATGTCAGCAGGGGAAGGGACTTGGTTCTGTGTGCCAGCCCAGCCCCAGGTCAGAGTCAAAGCACCCTCTCGCCTGCTCATAAGGGTCTCACAGTCACATGGGCAGGTCATTGTATTCAGGAACGATACTGAGAGTTTGTGACTGCCTTCATCTTCTACCTCTGAGAGCCAACGTGCAGATCTCTGGTACCACATGAGGATCTGTGAAGTCATCCTGAGAAAGTGTCCTTTTGCTTAAGAAAAATATATGGGTGACTCAGTGCTGGTATAGTCAGCCTTTGCATTTACTGCAGATACTGATTCTCCATGTCCATGTTCCTATCCCCAGAAGTGTATTTAGGCAGTAACTTGGAATGGAGTTAGGGAGATAGCTTTGAATCCACAGGGGAAGTGAATAAAGGTGAGTGAAATATAATTTGGTCTCTGTGTTACTCTAGGAATTGTCAAGTTAGTTTATTTCCAGTTACTATTGTTCTTGAAACAAAAAAGCTAAATAGTTTGCATATATGATCAATTGCCTAAAGTAACAAACTGTGGAAGTTCACCAAATATAAGAATTAAATGTAATTGTTCATTATGAATGCCAGCAAGTCATTCCTAGACATTTGATTCTATGTAGTACATGCATTGCACCTGTGTATACACATGTGGAATATAATTAAATATGACTGTGTACTGGGAATAAAATATTCCCTTCAAAAATAGAATAATACAGTATGCATATATGTAAAATTATTAGATATATGCATCTATGTTTTTCCATTGTTCCATGTTGTCTGTGTAATTAGATTATATTTCCTCTCTATGCTAAAAATTATTGTCAGTATTTGTCATCTTAAATATTTAATTTCTCCCTTAACAGTTACCAAAATATCTAAAATATGCATGGAGTTTTAAAATTGCTATGTTGAAAATTACAACAGGGAAGTTTTCTGAATATTTTCATTTTGTGAATATCATGTCAATGCATCTATGTTTTGACTTTATTGTTAGCAAGAAAAGCTGATCCTTTTAAGTGAGTACAAATAGCAATATGATGAAGAAAAAGGTAGTAAGAAACCTGAATGTTTACTTAATTGATGAATTAGAGAAATGAAAACTTGGGTGTGCATGTGTATGTGTGTGTGTGTGTGTGTGTGTGTGTGTGTGTGATTGCACAGTGGTGTGTAAAGTACACTAGGTCCCATCCTTCTATCCTTGCACACGATCATGAACGGACTCTTGTATGGATGCTGTTGGTGACCTGCCCAGACGCTCTTTACCTGCTGGGGCTCCAATCAAAACCCTAGTTGGTATGAGTGTGGGCTCCAAGGTTCACAGCCATTCCCTTCGTGACAGAATTGCCCTCAGCTGAAAGGGAGCCACATTGCCAGGCAGTCTGGGGAACATGGTCGGGGCAGCTCACAGACAGTGACACACTATGGGACGTACAAAAGGTCCCAACGCCAAGGCAGGACTGAATCTGATGCAATCCATGCTCCAGAGTCATGCTGTCCAATACTTTAGTAAGTAGCCACAGGAAGCTAATTCAGTTTAAATTCATTAAAATTAAATAGAGTTTAAAATCCAGTTTCTTGTGGCACCTGGGTGACTCTGTTGGTAAGCGTCTGTCTTTGGCTCAAGTCATGATCTCACATTTCATGAGTTTGAGGGCTACTGTGGGGGTCTGTGCTGACAATTCAGAGCCTGGAGCCTACGTTGGATTCTGTGTATCCCTCTCTCTACCTCTCTCCCACTCACACTCTTTCTCTCTTGAAAATCAAAAATGATAAAATAAGATATAATAAAATAAAATTCAGTTTCTTAGCTAGGACATTTAAAATTTTTTAATGTTTATTTTTTAGAGAGAAAAAGAGAGAGCATGAATAGGGTAGGGTGGAGAGAGAGACACATGCACACAGAATCTGAAGCAGGCTCCGATGAAGGGCTCAAACCTTGTGAACTGTGAAATCATGACCTGAGCCAAAATTGGACACTTAACTGACTGAGCCACCCAGACACCCCTTAGATAGGACATTTTAAATGCTCAAGTATGACAGGTGGAGAGTGGGCATAGTATTGGACAGTGGGGAGAGAGTATTTCTACCTTCACAGATGGATGCTTCTATTGGAGAGTTCTGTCCAGCATCTCATGGGATCAGGCTCCTGCTCTGTTCCACTGGAGACCACATCCTTGCTTAGGAACATTCTCTGCTGTTTTCCTTCCCTCACCCCGTTTATCCTGAGAGCATTCCCTGAATAAACAACTTGCAATGGAAACCCTACCTCATCATCTTCTTCCATGGTACCTACCCTACAGCATTGTCAGTGTTCATCACATCTGTCATTTCCTATGTAGTGATGGCTGTATCCCTCATTTTCTCGTCCTCCCTCATCATCAGGGGTCTGTTCTCATATGTCTGAGGTCAGCTCAGACCCATGGGACAGAAGCATCATGAAAGCGACAATAGCGATTCAGTTGTAGTACTGAGGCTGCGCAAATCTTGCCCCCATGTTTTCAGGATTTATTCAGGAACTGGATACGGCAGAGTGTTTAGGTCAAATATATCGGTGAATGTTATATATTTGAAATATCTTAAATAGAGACATTGTATTGAGATCTTTTGTCTTTAAAATGTGTAGTGTGCACACTGAGTATCCAGTGTGAAAATATGTACTCTTGCACTAAAATTTTAGAGTTTTGTGTCAGTGTTGAACAATTATTCAAACTGTCAACTACTACTCTATCACTTATGTGTGTCAGTACTAAGCCTTTAACTTCTTTCATTGCTGCCTGATCTCTTAATTATTATTGTAAAATTGTGTTCTTGTGAGATGTCATTTCAATTGTATACTTTTTTTGGTGGTAGTCGTTACATAGAATGCCACTTGTTTTATAGAATCTGTTTTTAATATTTTTCCCTTTCTATATATAATGTGCGCCCTTTTCAAGTGTTTATTGTTTTGTATGTAAAGTAATAATTTATGTATAATTTTTAAAACTGATTTTTCTGTATCATAATTTCATGACGTGTGGTCCACATTCTTTATATATATTTGTATTGAAACCCACACATACACATATAATCCTGCAGAGCAGCAAGAAATTTGTACCAGTTCCTTTCTCCAGGGATTTATCTTTTCTCACCTGTCTTCCTAGTCCTTATCGGTATGATAATGTTAAAATGTATCATTATTTTTTTCTAATGATGCAGTATTATATTGGTGTTTGTTTGGATCAGTTAGCATTTTGTGTTTGGCCTCCTTCACTTTGGTGAGTGTTTCCTTTATCAGTCATATTTAAAAACTTGTCAGCTTGATGGCTCAGTCGGTTAAGGCTCCAACTCTTGATTTCGGCTCAGGTCATGATGTCACAGGTGTGAGGTCGGGCTCTGCACTGACAGTGAGGAGCCTGCTTGGGATTCTCTCTCTGTGTCCATCTCCGTCTCTCCCTCTCTATCTCTTTTGTGCCTCTTCTGCTTCTGCTCACTCTACTTTTTCTCTCTCTCTCTCTCACAAATACATAAATAAACTTTAAAATATGAAAAAATAAAAATTTGTCAGCAGTATGCTTCAGATGGATGTATGTATATTCGTGCATGTGTGCATGAGACCGAACCATGGTTTGTTTTATTTTCTCTTCTGAGAAGGTGTGAGGGAAGGGATATTCCCTGTTGATGCACTTGGACTGTCCCTGATGCCTTTATAATTAATTCCATTAAGAAATTTTTGGTGCATAGATTTTGTTTTGTGGATACCACTGCTCAATCTTAATAGGAAATCAAAGAGGCATAAAAAAGTGCGAAATACTACATCTTGTATTCAGTTTTTATGCCAGTTTTGTACCAATTTTGTTCACACATCAATGGGTCTAGCCCCAAACTTGGTTCAGATTTTAAAACTCTTGGAAGAATTAAAAATGTACTGGATGCCTACCCTTCTGAATATGATAGAACTGAAATACTCGTGTCCTGATGCCTCTCTCGTTCGTATGTTACTATGCTCATTCAGTACTGCGCAGCTGGATGGAAATGGTCATCAGACGAGCCTTAGAGCCTTAGAGCTGGCATTGTGTTTGATCTAGTGTGACTAACTCTGCAAGCTAGCTTCCGGAATGGTGATCTTTAATATAATAAAGTTGGGTGTTGGGGATTTTGTACAATACCAATATATCCTTTCCTTTAGGCCTTTCCTTGTACTACGTTAAGGTTTGCATTATAGCTCTTTGACTTGTCATGGCTTTGAGAATGTATCTGTGTTTATCTCTATATATTTACCCAAGTAATTATTTTATCCTAGGCAATGATGCAAAGCATTACATTTTGTACATAGGTTACATGTTTGGATAATGCTTTAAAATGTTCTGATTAGAATGTTGATAGGGAATAATCCTACTTCTTTCAGGAATTTTATGAACTCTAGTTGGTAATGTGTGAAACAGATATCTGCAGAAGGAAGAGGAAAGTGTTGGCCATTGGATTTTAGAGTCTGATTCCAAAGGAGTCTGCACAGCCACTGAATTTTTGGAGTCCCTGTGAAATTGGAATGGTAATTTTCAGCATCTTTCGGGCCAAAATTAAACACTGTTTGAATGGTGGTGGTGTCAATATCTCTGACTATTTAATTGTTTTACTGCCCCCCCCAACCCGATGTATGTTTATATGCAGAACTAGTAGTGATAGGCTGATGGTAATTGAATTCTTTGTACAAGTATATTCCAAGTCATAAATTTCTATAACTGAATTTAATTTCGAGGTCATGTTGTATTATAATCTATGACGTATGGTGTGTGGATTTCAGTTGTGTGGAATGATGAGATACATATGAAAGATAATGAATCTCCCTCTGTCTGTATCTCTTTCCTATTCTTTCTGATTTCCCTTCCTCTTTTCCCTCATCCCCATTTTCTGAAATGTACAAATATTTTTGTAGTACTTTAAGCCTACTAAACTGAGACTGAAAGACCTTCTGTACCTATGACTGATGCAGACACAGGTCCATTATTTGATTTTTCTTACATTAAATATTAATGATTTACTTTTTATGGTAATGTGGAACTAAACTGGAAGTAATTGATCAATTTCATGGGTGCATCATTTATTCAAATGGTTACTTAAAATGCCATGACCTGTGTTATAACATGATAAATTCACCTCCTGCCAGCTTTTTATTTTTTTGAAGATTTCTTTTAAAAATTGCTAAATGCTTGATCTTGACAGGAAACATGTGATAAGAAAGAATGGACCAGAAAAATGGAAGTTCTATCACTGGCTTTATCCTGCTGGGTTTCTCTGACCGGCCTCAGCTGGAGCGAGTCCTCTTTGTGGTTCTTCTGATCTTCTATCTGCTCACCCTGCTGGGAAACACAAGCATCATTGCGTTGTCCCGCCTGGACCCACACCTGCAGACTCCCATGTACTTTTTCCTGTCCAACCTAAGCTTTCTGGACCTGTGTTACACGACCAGCACTGTTCCTCAGCTGCTGGTTCATCTCAGGGGAGCAGACAAGTCTATCTCCTTCACTGGCTGTGTAGCTCAGCTGTTCATTGCTCTAGGGTTGGGATGCACAGAATGCATTCTGTTAGGGGTGATGGCATTTGACCGCTATGCAGCCGTCTGCAGGCCCCTGCACTACACAGTGATCATGCACCCCCGTCTGTGTGCCCTGATGGCTTCTGCATCATGGTTCATTGGTTTTGTCAACTCCTCATTGCAGACGGTGCTCATCTTCCTTGTACCGCTTTGTGGGAGAAATAAAATAGAGCACTTCTTTTGTGAGATCCCCCCACTGCTCAAGCTTGCCTGTGTTGACACCACTGTGAATGAATCTGAGGCCTTCTTTGCCAGTATGATCATTCTCCTCATACCTGTGGCATTAATCACATTCTCCTATAGTCGGATTGTCAAGGTGGTCTTAGCAATAAAGTCAGCTTCAGGGCAGAGGAAAGCATTTGGGACATGTGGGTCCCACCTCACGGTGGTCTCCCTGTTCTATGGCTCGGCCATCTATGCTTACCTCCAGCCCAGCAACAACCATTCCCAGGATCAGGGCAAGTTCGTTTCTCTTTTCTACACCATTGTCACCCCCATGGCCAACCCCTTCATATATACCCTGCGGAACAAGGATGTGATGGAAGCAATGAAAAAAGTGTTCTGTAGGAGCTTTGACTCCAGATGACTGGGATGAGGACCATTTGATGGAAGACCCTGAATGTTAGAGGCTTTAAAATTTTGTGTCCTGCAGGTGTCATGCAACATTTCCCCTGATGACTCTTCAAGAGAATTTCCTTACCTCATTCTTTTATGCAAGTGAGAGTTCAAGTACTGAATTCGTGATTCATTGTAACTTCCGGAGATGCTGATTTACTGTTCCTATAGCATCTGCATCATATTATTATTTCAAAAACCTCCACAAGTGTTTCTTATTTTACCCCTTTGGGAGTACTATTGCATTTCTAATTGCAAAAAGCCATCTACACACACAGGAAAAAAACCACAGCAAAATAAGAATATGAACCATTGTATAAAAATCAGAAATATTAATATATTAAATTTGTTTTATGTTTATTTATTTTCAGAGAGAGACAGAGAGCAGGAGCAGGAGAGGGGCAGAGAGAGTGGGAGAGAGAGAATCCCAAGCAGGCTCCATGCTGCCAGCACAGAGCCCAACGTGGGCCTCAAACTTACAAACTGCGGAATCGTGACCGGAGCCAAAAGCAAGAATTAGATTCCTAACTGATTGAGCCTCCCAGGTTTCCAAGAAATATTAAAATTTTAGTATTTTTTAGCAATTGCAGGAGGCATATCACTTTTTCTTGCATTTCAGTCATGGATCTGATAGAAGGTCCATAAGTTGACTGTATCACCATTTTTTTCACAGAAGGATGTGGGCAACAGTGTAAAAAACTTTTAGGTCAAACAAAAACCTACTAACGTCAATGCTCATAAAGCCATTCAGATATCAGGCCCCAGTGTGACCTCACAGGTATGACAATGGTTTTATGTAGCCTTCATGTCATGGAGGGGGAGGGCGTGATGCATATCTGCCAGTGACACTGGGAACTTGAGCTGGTAACACACCAGGTGGTGCTCACGTGTCATTATGTGCAAAGTCAGAGACGCACCAATGTGAGGTGTGCACGTTGGTGAGATTCAGTGTGTGCGCCAACCCATTCATTAGAAATGACATTTGGGGACAATATCATGGAGGAACAATGCGTGACCCAAGTCCTATTTTATGTTCTACACCTTTTATGTATAGTAATGCAGGAAAAGTTTTAAAGGGTAAAATATACTTAGATTCTCTCTTCATACCATTTTACAAGTTCTTTTATCCAGGCTTCAAGTGATCAAGGCTTTTATATCTCACACCTTCCAAGGTCCCCATATATTTGAATGCAGTGATATATTTAAAAAAAAAAGGGAAATGAATACTATTTCCCAGGAAATCCCATGTTCTGTGCAGATTGCTCGGATGCACCAGGAGGAAACTCAAACAAAAAATAAAATTTGTATGTTTATTATTAAAAATCTCCATATGTCTTCTCTTTGCAAGCAGCCATCTCATTATGAAATAACTGTTATACAATTCTGAATGATGAGTAAGAAATAGAAACATCCCATAACAAGTGAATGTGACATTGTAGTCTTTCTTTTATTTTTTTAAATTTCTTAATTAAAAAAAAATTTACATCCAAGTCAGTTAGCATATAGTGCCGTAATGATTTAAGGCGTAGAATCCAGTGATTCATCCCATACATATAACACCCAGTGCTCATGCCAACAAGTGTCCTCCTTAATGACCCTTGCCCAATTAGCCAATCCCCCCACCAAAACCCCTCCAGCAACTTCAGTTTGTTCTCTGTATTTAAGAGTCTCTTATGTTTTGTCCCCCTCAACGTTTCCATATTATTTTTGCTTCCTTTCCTTATGTTTACCTGTTTTGTATCTTAAATTCCAAATATGAGTGAAGTCGTATATTGTCTTTCTCTGACTGCTAATTTTGCCTAGCATATTGTCTCAATATTTGCTTCACATTGTCGCAAATGGCAGGATTTCATGTTTTTTTGATTGCCGAGTAATACTCCATTGTATATATATATACCACGTCTTCTTTATCCTCTCATCCATCGGTGGACATTTGGGCTCTTTCCATACTTTGGCTATTGTCGATAGCACTGCTATGAACATTGGGGTGCATATACTCCTTCGCCACAACATACTTGTATCCTTTGGATAAATACCTAGTAGTGTAATTGCTGGGTCATAAAGTAGTCTATTTTTAAATTTTTTGAGGAACCTCCATACTGTTTTCTAGAGAGGCTACCCCAGTTAACATTCCCACCAGCAGTGCAAAAGAGTTCCCCTTTCTCCACATCTTTGCCAACGTCTGTTATTTCCTGAGTCGTTAATGTTAGCTATCTGGCAGGTGTGAAGTGTTATCTCATTGTGGTTTTGATTTGTATTTCCCTGATGATGAGTGATGTTGAGCATCTTTTCTGTCTGTTAGCCATCTGGATATCTTCTTTGGAAAAGTGTCTGTTCATGTCTTTTGCCCATGTCTTCACTGATTATTTATTTTTGGATGTTGAGTTTGATAAGTTCCTTATAGATTTTGAATACTAACCTTTATCTGATATATCATTTGCAAATATCTTCTCCCATTCCATCAGTTGCCTTCTCGTTTTGCACTGTGCAGAAGCTTTTTATTTTGATGAGAACCCAATAGCTCATTTTTGCTTTGGTTTCCCTAGCCTACAGAGATGTGTTGAGTAAGAAGTGGCTGTGGCTGAGGTCAAAGTGGTTTTTGTCTCCTTTCTCTTCTAGGATTTTGATGGTTTCCTGTCTTAAATTCTGGTATTTCATCCATTTTGAGTTTATTTTTGTGTGTGGTGTAAGAAAGTGGTCCAGGTTCATTCTTCTGCATGTTGCTGTCCAGTTTTCCCAGCACCACTTGCTGAAGAGACTGTCTTTATTCCATTGGATTTTCTTTCCTCCTTTGTCAAAGATTAGTTGTCCATTCGTTTTTGGGTGTATTTCTGGGTTCTCTATTCTGTTCCATTGATCTGTTTGTTTTTGTTCCACTACCATACTGTCTTGATGATTACAGCTTTGTAATACATCTTGAAGTCTTGGATTGTGATGCCTCCGGTTTTGGTTTTCTTTTTTCAGGATTGCTTTGGCTATTTGGGGTGTTTTGCGATTACATACAAATTTCAGGATTGTTTGTTCTAGCTCTGTGAAGAATGCTGGTGTTATTTTGATAGGGATTGCATTGAATGTCTAGATTGCTTTGGGTAGTATCACCATTTTAACAGCATTTGTTCTTCTAATCCATGAGCATGGAATGTTTTGCCCCCTTTTTCGTGTCTTCTTCAATTTCTTTCAAAAGCTTTCTTATGGTTTATAGTGTATAGATATTTCATCTGTTTAGCTCAGTTTATTCCTAGGTGTTTTATGGGTTTTGGTGCAATTGTAAATGCGATTGATTCCTTGATTTCTCTTTCCGTTGCTTCATTATTGGTGTATAGAAATACCACTGATTTCTGTGCATTGATTTTATATCCTGTGACTTTGCTGAAATCATGGATCAGTTCTAGCAGTTTTTTGGTGGAAGCTTTTGGGTTTTCCATCTAGTGTATCATGTCATCTGTGAAGAGTGAAAGTTTGACTTCCTCCTCGCCAATGTGGTTGCCTTTTATTTTTATTTTTTACATTTATTTATTTTTGAGAGACAGAGTGAGACAGAGAGTGAGCGGGGGAGGGGAAGAGAGAGAAGGAGACACGGAATCTGAAGAAGGCTTCAGGCTTTGAGCTGTCAGCACAGAGCCCAATGCGGGGCTCGAAACCATGAATGATGAGATCATGACCTGAGCTGAAGTCAGACACTTATCCAACTGAGCCACCCAGATGCCCCTTGTTGCCTTTTATTTCTTTGTGTTGTCTGATTGCTGAGGCTAAGACTTCCAACACTATGTTGAATAACAGTGTCAAGAGTGGACATCCCTGTCATATTCCTGACCTTAGGGGGAAAGCTCTCATTTTTTCCCCATTGAGGATGATAGTAGCAGTGGGTCTTCCATGTCTGACTTTTATGGTCTTGAGGTATGATCCTTCTGTCCCTACTTTCTTGAGGGTTTTTATCAAGAAAGGATGCTGTATTTTGTCAAATGCTTTCTCTGCATCTATTGAGAGGATCAAGAGGTTCTTGTCCTCTCTTTTATTGCTGTGATGTATCACATTGACTGTTGCATATATTGAACCAGCCCTGCATCCCAGTTATAAATCCCATTTGGAGGTTTATTCATGGAGAATACTTTTTTAATGCATTGTTGGATTTGGTTGGGTAGTATTTTGTTGAGAATTTTGTATCCATGTTCATCAGGGAAATTGGTCTGTAGTTCTACTTTTTAGTGGGGTCTTTGGTTTGGGAGTTGAGGTAATGCTGGCCTCATAGGATGAGTTTGGAAGTTTTCCTTCCATTTGTATTTTTGGAATGGCTTCAAAAGAATGGAATGTTAACTCTTTAAATATTTGGTAGAACTCCCCTGGAAAGCCATCTCGCCCTGGACTCTTATGTTGGGGAGATTTTTAATTACAAATTCGATTTCTTTACTGGTTATGGGTGTGTTCAAATTTTCTATTTCTTCATGTTACAGTATTGGTAGCTTATGTGTTTCTAGGAATTTGTCCATTTCTTCCAGATTACCCATTTCATTGGCATATAATTGCTCCTAATATTCTCTTATTATTTGTATTTCTGCTGTGTCTTTTGTGCTCTCTCCCCTTTCATTCTTGATTTTATTTATTTGGGTCCCTTCCTTTTTCTTTTTGAGCAAACTGGCTAGGGGTTTATCAATGTTGTTAATTCTTTCAAAGAACCAGCTCCTGGTTTCATTGATCTGTTCTACTGTTTTTTTCTTTCTCTCTTTCTTTTCTTTTCTTTTTTGGTTTCCTTAGCATTGATTTATCCTCTTATCTTTATTATTTCCTGTCTTCTGCTGTTTTGGAGTTTTATTTGCTCTTCTTTTTCCAGCCCTTTAAGGTGTAAGGTTAGGTTGTGTATCTGAGACATTTCTCCCTTCTTTCGGAAGGCCTGGATTGATATATACTTCCCTCTTATGACCACACCTTTGCTGCATCCCAGAGCTTTTGGGATGTGGTGATATCATTTTCATTGGCTTCCATGTACTTTTTAATTTCCTCTTTGATTTCTTGGTTACCCCATTAATTCTTTAGTGGGATGGTCTTTAGTCTCCTAGTATTTGTTACCTTTCCAATTTTTTTCTTGTGGTTGATTTTGAGTTTCATAGCATTGTGGTCTGAAAATATGATCTTGATCTTTTTGTACTTTTTTAGGGCTGTATTGTGTCCCAGTGTGTGATCCATTCTTGAGAATGTTTCATGTGCACTCGAGAAGAATGTGTATTCTGCTGCTGTAGAAGGAAACATTCCGTATCCGTCTGTTAAGTCCATCTGGTCCAGTGTGTTATTCAAAGCCATCGTTTCTTTACTAATTTTCTGTGTAGATGATCTGTCCATTGCTGTAAGCGGGATGATGAATTTCCCCTACTTTGATGTTATTATTATCAATGAGTTTCTTTATGTTTGTGATGAATTGCTTTATATATTTGGATGCTCTCACATTTGGAGCATAAATGTTTACAATTGTGAGATCTTCTTGGAGGAGAGACCCCTTTATTATGATATAATGACCTTCTTCATCTCTGGTTACAGTCTTCATTTTGAAATCTAGAGTATCTGATATAAGCATGGTTACTCTGGCTTTCTTTTGGCAACCCAAAGCATGGTAGATCTTTCTCCATCCCTTTATTTTCAATGTGAAGACGTCTTTAGGTCTAAAATGGGTCTCTTGTAAACAGAATATAGATAGATCTTGTTTTCTTATCCATTCCGTTTCCCTGTCTTTTGACTGAAGCATTTAGTCCATTGACGATTAGAGTCAGTATTGAAAGATATGAATTTATTGCCATTATGTTGCTTGTAGAGTTGGAGTTTCTGGTGGTATTCTCTCATCGTTTCTATTCTTTGTTGGTTTTGGAATTTTTTCCCATCTTTTCTCCCCTCAGAGAGTCCCCATTTCAGGACTGCTTTAGTGGTCATGAACTCCTTTAATTTTTTGTTTGTCTGGGAAACTTTTTATCTCTCATTCTATTTTGAATGGCAACCTTGCTGGATAAAGAATTCTTGGCTGCATATTTTTCTGATTCAGCACATTGAATATATCATGCCACTCCTTTCTGGCCTGCCAGGTTTCTGGGGACAGGTCTGCTGTGAATGTGATCTGTCTTACCTTGTAGGTTAAGGACATTTTTTTCCCCTTGCTGCTTTCACGATTCTTTCCTTGCCTGAGTATTTTGTGAATTTGACTATGATATGCCTTGTTGATGGTCAGTTTTTGTTGAATCTAATGGGAGTTCTCTGTGCTTCCTGGATTTTGATGTCTGTGTCTTTCCCCAGGTTAAGAAAGCTTTTGCTATGATTTGCTCACATAACCTCCTATCCCCCTTTCTCTCTCTTCCTCTTCTGGGACCTCTATGATTCAGATATTATTCCTTTTTAATGAGTCACTGAGCTCTCTAATTCTTATATTGTGCTCTCTTGCCTTAGTCTCCTTTTCTTCTGCTTCATATTCTCCATAAGTTTGTCCTCTGTATCACTGATTTGCTGCTTGTTTGCTTCATCCATCTTTGCCACTGTGGTGTCCATAGAGATTGCAACTCAGTTATAGCATTTTTGAAATCATCCTGAATAGCTTGACTTTTTTTTTATCTCCACAGAAAGGGATTCTAATCTTTTTTCAACCCCAGTTAGTATTCCTATTATTGTGATTCTGAATTCTGGTTCAGACGTCTTGCTTGTATCTGTGTTGATTGAGTCCCTGGCTATCATTTCTTCCTGTTCTTCCTTTTGGGGTGAATTCCTTCAGTTTGTAATTTAGAGCAGACAATGGGGTCTGCAGTGAAACACCAATTGGAATCTGTGAATTCTGTGGAATCTACCCATAAATAAGAGGGCTAATATTGTATTTGGGAGATAGTTTTATAAGCCACCAAGGTCAAAGTACATGCTCTTGGGACTGAAGATGTGTGTATTTTTAGGGCCCCAAGAGAATCCTGCTTCATGTAACTCATTGGCCTCAGATGAATCATTCAGTTTGGCTCCCCAGAGGCAGCCAAAGAGGAAGGAAGGCTCTGGAGGGGGGAGATGAACAGGTAGTCAATCTTTTGTCTCTACTTAACTTCCACTTACCAATACTATTTACTAGTATTGGCTACAACATTTTCTCTAGTCTTTAAATTCCTTTTTTAATTTGAGATACAGTTTTCATATAACGTTTTAGATTTCGACCTACAACATAATGATTCAATATTTGTGTATATTGTGGAATGATCACCATAATAAATCTAGTTAACACGTGTTGCTGAACATAGTCACCCTTTTGTGTGTGTCTGTGAGGAGAACTTTTAAGATCTATCCTTCTAGCAATTTTCAAGTATACAATATAGTACATCACAAATTCTGCCTTTAAATCTGGCTCAGCTCCTGGAGCTTGAGGGCAGCATAAGAGGAGCCAGCATATGATAAATGACTATAATGGAATTAGCAGGGAATCCACAGTATCATTAAGGATGCCAGTCAGGGACTGAGAGTTGAGTTGGTCCCTTTCTCAGAAGTAGAGAGGCAATAGGAAAAGCTCCCGTTTGGGTTGAATTGTGCCCCCCCCCCCCCGCACATATGTTCATAATCTAACACCTGGTGCATATGAAGGTGACTTTATTTGAAAATAGGGTCTTTATAGATGTGACCGAATTCATATGAGGTCTTCCATGAATAAGGTGGCTTTGATCTAGAATGGCCTGTTTCCTTAGAATAAGAAGAGAAAACAGAGATAGAGACACAGACACAGGGAGAAGGCCAGGTGACCATAGAGGCTGAGTTGGAACAATGCTCAGTCTACAACCAAGGATGCCAAGGACTTCTGGCAAGAGCAGAAGCTCTAGGAAAGACATAGAACACATTGTCCTTCAGAACCTTCAAGGAGAGAATGTTCCAGATGACACCTGATTTTGGACTGACCTCCAGAGCCATGAGAGAATAAGTGTCTTGTTTAAAGTCCCCAGTATTGGTACTTTTTATGGCAACTAACGGGAATGGGTATAGCTAGTTTGGGTGGGGAGACATATGAATTGTAAACATCCAAGTAGATATGTCAGGATGGGCAATGGGCAGTATGAGATTGTACTTGGAGAGAGGACCAGGATCTTGATATACTGGTGCAATTATCTCTGGTGGTTCAGTTGAAGTGTTATTATTTTTTATTTTATTTTTTTTAACTTTTTAAAAAATGTTTATTTTATTTACCTTCAGGGGGAGTGGGAGAGTAGAAGCAGGGGATGGGCAGAGAGAGAGAAGGATGGAGAGAATACCAAGTAGGGTTCATCTCATCAGCACAGAGTGCAACACTGTGTTGGAACCCACAAACTGTGAGATCATGACTTGAGCTGAAATCAAGAGTCTAACGCTTAACTGACTGAATCACCCAGGTGCCCCATTATTTTTTAAAATAATTTGTTTGTTTAAAAAAATTTTTAATTTATATCAAGAGAGAGAGAGACAGAGAGAGAGAGAAGAGAGCGAGAGTGAGCAGGGAGGGTCTGGGAGAGGGTGAGAGAATCCCAGGGAGACTCCACTGTCAGCACAGAGCCTAATGTGGGGCTGAAACTCACAAAGAGTGAGATCACGACCTGAGGCTAAACCATGTGTCAGCTGCTCAACCAACTGAACCACCCATGAGCCCTGAAGTATCATTATTTTTTAAAGGGGAAATGGGTAAAAAGAAAATTAAAGGTAAAGGATTTTTGGTTTTAGAAGAATCAGAAAAGTAATGGTCACTGACATGTGAGACTATTAGGCTGGATAATGTCATAAAAGCTGCATGAAGGAGATTTTAGCAGAGAGTGACTGATAGCAAAGTTCGATGGAGGGTGACTGGGAAAATGGACTGAGAAAAAATGTGACTTTAGCCAGAACTGCTAGTAGTTCTTTGCATTTACAGAGTGCTTTATAATTTTTCATGAATGTTAACATTCTCTAGCTTATTCATTTCCTACAGCACCAGGAGGCAACAGTATCCTTACTTATGGCTAAGCACATTCTGGAACAGAGAGATTAAATTCTTACTTGAAATGACACAATTTACATCAATGGGGTCAAGATATGAACCTAGAAATACAGACTGAAATTATTTGTTCTTTCCATGGCACTTGGGAATATTTTTTAAATTGCTTCAAATAAGGTTTCATTCTTACCAGGTGGAGACTACAGGTTAAAAGGTCATGATCACTTGTTCTTAATGTTTAATCAGTTTGCTGAGCTTTCAAAAATTTCCCTGCTGTGATTGTATATTTCAATTTTAAGGATTTAATAATGTTCATAATTTAATTCTTACACAAGAATTGTACAGTTGGTCCCCAATGAGCCAAAGATAAAAATTTTAATGTATTAAAATAGAAACTTGTTTAAATTGTTCTAAGTATTATGTATTCAGTAGCTTGAACATGGGTTTGTTTGTTAGTGAAATATTCTAGTAAGGCAGAGTGAACCATATTTTAGAAGCTTCCTAATGCACACGATTTGTGCGCGTGGATGTGACTGTGTGTTTTGGGTGTGGAGGGATGTGCTGGATGACAGCGACGTAGCAAGTGACCTATGGCTTCCTTCCACATGTCTGGGCCTCTAGTGATCACAGTTCCTTCCTCGTCAGAATCATAGACCCAGTTGGTTTAGGTTCCAGGAAATTCCCACCAAGGTGACCTGGTTTGGGAGGACCCCCCACCCCCACCCCAGAACCTCTAGGAAGCAATGGAGTGTCCAGCTCCAGCCTGGGAGCACTGCTCCCCCAGGGCCTCCGGAGTCCCACCTTGTGCAAGAGAGGGCACAGGGCTGTGTGTGTGCCGAACAGGGAGCCACCAGGTGTTATTCCCGCTGACTCTGGGAAGACATGTGGGTGCACAGTGCACGACATCACACCTTTTGTGTGAGACGTCCTTGGGGGTGACAGTACCTTCAGGAATGAGCTCCTCAGTGTGGAACCATGACACCAGATGCCTACTTTGCAGTCTGGCCCTGTGTTACCGCACTTGTGATTACTTCAACCCTTTCTGAGCTTCTGGAACTTTGAGACTGTCTTGCCCATCAATTTATTGTTTTCGCTGCCATTTTCCTTCTGTTTTCACTTTTAGTGAGCATTCTCTGTTCTCTGATGAACTTGAGTCTCTGTCTCTTTCAGCTTCTGTTATGTTTCATTCTAGATTTGTCTTCTCTCTCACTTTTTTTTGGAGGTTTTCCTTATCCCTTCCCATACCCAGGCTCCTTTTTTGTTTGTTTTAACATTTCCTAATTTATTTTTTCAATTTTTATTTGATTTTATTTTTTTAATGTGTATTGTGTTATTGAGATACAGAGAGAGACAGAGCATGAGCTGGGCAGAGAGAGAGAGAGGGAGACACAGAATCTGCAAAAGGCTCCAGGCTCCGAGCTGTTCGCACAGAGCTGTTTGCATGGGGCTCAAACTCACAAACTGCAAGATCATAACCTGAGCCGAAGTCGGATGCTTAACAGACTGAGCCACCCAGGTGCCCCTTAATTTTATTTTGGAGAGAGAGAGAGAGATAGAGAGAGAGAGAGAGAGAGAGAGAGAGTCCATGCAGGGGAGTGACAGAGAGAGAATCACAAGCAGGCTCTGTGCTGCTTTATCTTTTATCCAGTGGTGACCACACAAATCCCAAAAAAGGGCAGCAGTGCAGGGCGGTAGTGTCTCCCTTAGGAAGTTCGGACTGTTCCTGCTACTTCTTCAGATGGAGGATGATGGTGAGGAAGAGGGTCAGATGGCCGGGATGATTCAGAGACCAGAAATGGCCTGTTTGAGAATGTACTGAGCTGGTGAAAATTAGGATCTTTCTGATGAAAGGCTGTTGTCACCCTTCCAGCTTCACAGATGGATGGTGTCAGGACCCTGCTGGAGAAGCTTTCCTGCTCCTTCCTTTTTCTATTATGTTGCCCTCATATAAAATCATATATTGACTGGTATTGCTTTTACTCCACACATCTGAATGCTTACAAATCCCTAATAATGTTTCTGTTTTACCTAAGTTTAACTTTTCCAAATGTGATTTTATCAGCCTATTTCATCCTTTTACAAAATATTCTTGATCACATAACTGTATACTTTTAAAGTTTATTTATTTTGAGAGAGAGGGAGCAAGGAAGAGAGACAGAGAGAGCAAGAGAGAGAATCCCAAGCAGGCAGTGCACCATCAGTATAGAGACTGATGTGGGGCTTGAACTCATGAGCTGTAAGATCCTGACCTGATCCAAAGTCACATGCCCAACTGACTGAGCCACCCAGGTGCCCCCAAAAGACAGAATTTTTAAATTATTTGAGTACATCATTAAAACCAGTGGATATAAACTGAACAGTGTTTGAGAAGACTTGAGACTTTTTTCCCCTAGCCACTTTAGAAGTTTGGTAGAATTTGGTTGCCTTCCTTTATATTCATCTTAAAGATTAGAAGATATCTAATAGCTCTGTGAGCCGTCATAAGTTGGTTATGAAAGAAACTAAATAAAGAGTTTATTCACATATTTGCATTAAAAAAAAGTAACTGAATGCTTCTTTCTTATGTATTTATGTTTAAATATTTGGGCAATTGTGAGAGAAAAATCTTAAGTGTTGTAAAACATGTAGGTCATTCACAGATGGGAGCTAAGGTAGACCTGGGAATGTCTAGGGAGTTATTGTCCTCTGTCAGATATGTGAACTAATAGGAGAGACATATTAGGTCTCCTCTGGCTTTGTTCTCCTTAGTCATTGTCCCTGAGGATTGCAGTTTCTATACAGCTCAGTGGCAAGGGCTCATTAAGAGTGTGGGGCATCCTTTCCCCAGAGATGTCAGCAGGGGAAGGGACTTCATTCTCTGTGCCAGCCCAGCCACAGCTCAGAGTCATAGCACCTTCTCGCCTACTCATAAGGGTCTCAGTGTCATACAGGCAGGTAGGTCACTGTACTTGGGAAACGCTACTGAAACTTTGCAATTGCCTTTATCTTTTACCTCCGATAGGCAAGGTTCTCTGGTACCACATGAAGACCTGTGACGTCATTGTGAGAAAGTGCCCTTTGCATAAGAAAAAGTTATGGATGACCCAGTGCTGGTATAGTCAACCTTTGCATTTACTGCAGACACTGATTCTACATGTCCGTGTTCCTATCCCCTGAACTGTATTCAGGCAGTAACTTGGAATAGAGGTAGGGGAATAGCTTAGATCCAATAGAGAAGGTGAGAAAAGGTGAGTAAAATGGAGCTTGGTCTCTGTATTGCTTTTGGAATTGGCAAGTTAGTTTATTTCCAGTTGCAATTGTTCTTGAAATGAAAACACTGCATTGATTTGCATGTATGGTCCATTGTGAAAGGGAAGAGACTATGGAAATTGACCAAATAGAAGAACTAAATTTAATTGTTTATTGTAGATGCCAAAGGGTTGTTCCTAGACCTTTCATTCTATTCTGGTATATTCATTATACCTCTGTGTGCATGTGTGGAAAATAATTATTCATATTTAGTGGTAATAAAATAAGTCCTTTATGCAGAAGTGTAAAAGTATTAGATTACATGCTTCCATGTTTTCCCTTTGGTTCCTTATTGTCTGCAAAATGAGACAATATTTATTCTCTATGCATAAACTCATTGTCAGTTTATATTTTTAAATGCTCATTCTCTCCCTTACAAGTTACCAAAATATCTGATATATATGGATTTTAAAAAATGCTATGTTGAAAATTACAAGAGGGAAGTTACATTTAGTGACTACTGGGTCAATTCATATGTATTTTGGCTTTCTTGTTAACAAGAAATGATAATCTTATGAATACATATAGCAATCTGAAGAAGACAAAGGTAGAAGGAAATCTGAATGTTTACTTAATTGATGAATTAGGCAGTTGACAAGTTGTGTGTGCATGTGTGTGCATGCGTGCGTGTGTGTGTGTTTGTGACTGCCCTGAGGTGATGTGTGAAGTACACTAGGTTCCATCCTTCTATCTTTGCATATGATCAAGAATGGACTCTTGTATGAACGCTGTTGGTGACCTGCTCAGATGCTCTTTACCTGCTGGGGCTCCAATCCAAACCCTCTCTGTTATGTGTGGGCTCCAAGGTTCACAGCCATTCCCTTCTTGAGAGGATTGCCCTCAGCTGAAAAGGAGCCACATTGCCAGGTGGTCTGGGGAACATGGTGGGAGCAGCTCACAGCCAGTGACAGACTTATGGGATGTACAAAAGGTGCCAAGACCAAGGCAGGCCTGAGTCTGATGCAATTCATGTTCCAGAGCATTGGTGTCCAACACTGTAGGAAGTATCCAAAGGAAGTTGTTTAAATTTAAATCATTAAAGTTAAATAAAATGTAAAATTCAGTTTCTTAGCGAGGACATTTGAAATGCTCAGGTATGACAGGTGAAGGGTGGGTATAGTATTGGACAGTGAGGACAGAGTATTTCTACCATCATAGATGAATAGTTCTACTGGAGAGTTTTGTTCAGCATCTCATGGGATCAGGCTCCTGCTCTGTTCCACTGGAGACCACATCCTTGCTTAGCAACATTCTCTGCTGTCTTCCTTCCCTCACCCCGTTTATCCCGAGAACATTCCCTGAATAAACAACATGCCCTGGAAATCCTACTTCATCATCTTCTTCCATAGAACCTGCCCTACAGCCCTGTCAGTGTTTATTATATCTGTCATTTTCTATGTAGTGATGGCTGTATCCTCTCATTTGCTCATCCTCCCTCGTCATCAGGGGCCTATTCTCATATGTTTGAGGTCAGCCCAGACCCATGAGACAGAAGCATCAAGAAAGCAATAGCGATTCAGTTGTAACACTGAAGCTGGGAAATCTTGCCTGCACTTTTTCAGGATTCATTCAGGAATTGGATAGGGCAGTATGTGTATGTCAAATATATCAGCGAATGTTATATATTTGAAATATCTTAAATAGAGACATTGTATTGAGATCTTTTGTCTTTAAAATATTTGGTTTGCATACTGAGCATCTAGTGGTGTGGAAATATGTATTCTTGCACTAACATTTCAGAGTTTTGTGTTGGCATTCAACAGTTATGGTAATCATTCTTTCTCCGTATTTGTGTCAGGAGTAAGCATTTGACCTCTTTAATTTGATGCCTGTTATCTTATTTATTATTGTAAAGTTGTGCTCTTGTGAGATATCATTTCAATTATATTCTTTTTTGGTGTCATTTAGAATGTCAATGTATTCATTTTGTCTCCCCATATATAATCTGTGCTTTTTCCAAGTATCTGTCTTTTTGTATGCAAAGTAATAATATATGTGTGAATTTATAACTTGACTTTCCTGTACTATGTCATATCTAGATAGTTTAAGGCTCACCGATCTTTGCTCAGTGTGTTCAGTAGGATGGATGTGTTCAGTATTACTAGCCAGTATTATTTACATAGTTTGTCTCAGATGACTCAATCTCTGTTAGTGCATTCAGTCATTTGATGCTTACCAAATATAGATGATGGTTCTTAGTCTGATGACACCATTGTTTCAATGTGGTAAGAAGGAAATTAAATGAAATTTCTCTAACTTTAGGCAAATATGTCCTTTCTCTTGGAAGATTGCCTGTGTGGTGCACAAGCTTTAAGAGGAGTGGATGTGGAGAAGGGGAGGAGGAAGGAACAAAGGGACTAAGATCAGCAGATTGTACTTTTTTTTTTAGATTTTTTAAATGTTATTTTTGAGAGAGAGAGACAGAGTGTGAGTTGTGGAGGGGCAGAGAGAGACAGAGACACAATCTGAAGCAGGCTCCAGGCTCCGAGCTATCAACACAGAGCCTGATGTGGGGCTTGAACCCATGAACCCTGAGATCATGACCTGAGCTGAAGTCAGATGCTTAGATGACTGAGCCACCCAAGTGCCCTGGCAGGTCATATACTTGCGAATTGATGGGAGAGTGCATTTCTCAGCCTGAATTTCCCATGTCTGGTGTCACTAAAGGATAATAGTTTTCCTGAATTGTAATGAGAACAACAATAGCAGTAACATGGTACACTATGATATGAGTGCTGTAGTTCCCTCCCCGCGTGCTCTCCTCAAGACACTGGGAGCAATTGTACCACAGGGATGAGGACATTCTTGTGTCTGCTTCAGTGCACATCTCCTTTGTCTAATATTTTATTTTTCAACTGAAATCATAATCATTTTTATATCTGTCATGTAGGTAGTCATTCTGCATCTTTTATACATACACACACAAGCACACAAAATCCTGTAAAGCAGCAAATCTTTTGTAGAAGTTTATCTCACCAAAGTTGTACCTTTTCTTAATGATCCTCCTAGTCCTTATTGAGAGGATAATATTAAATATATCATTATTGTATTCTAACGGTGCTTTATTATATTGGTGTTTTCTTGGGAGGTGTTAGCATTTTATTTTCCTCTCTTTCACTTTGCTGACTGCTTCAATTCTTAGTCTCATTTAAAAATATGCCACAGTTTATTTCAGAAGTGTATGTGTATGTTTGTGTGTGTGTGAGACTGAACCATAAGACTGTTTTTATTTGCTTTCTGAGCGGGTGTGGGTCAGGGATATACCCTGTTGTTCCACTGTTCAGTATCTTCACTTGATCTTAGCCAAAAGGCCGAGAAGCGATGCACTGTTCATCTTTAAAATTAATTTTTTTTGTTTTAAATGTTTTTTATTTTTTCTTTCCATGTAGTTGACACTCTATGTTACTTTGGTTAAATTAAACAACATAGTGATTCACACCTGTATCTATTATGCTATGGTCATCACAAGTCAGTTTTCAGGGTCACCATGAAGGCACTATTAAAATAATAATGACTATATTCCCTATGCTGTCCCTTTCACACCTGTGACTTATTCATTCCATGACTGGAAGCTTGCATTTCCCAGTCCTGGTCACCCATTTTGCCCAACACCCCACTCAACACACCTTCTAGCAATCTGTCAGTTTCTTCCTCTATTTTTTTTTTTAAATTTACATCCAAATTAGTTAGCATATAGTGCGACAATTATTTCAGGAGTGGATTCCTTAGTGCCCCTTACCCATTTAGCCCACTCCCCCACAACCCCTCCAGTAACCCTCAGTTTGTTCTCCATGTTTATGAGTCTCTTCTGTTTTGTCCCCCTCCCTGTTTTTATATTATTTTTGCTTCCCTTCCCTTATGTTCATCTGTTTTGTCTCTTAAAGTCCTCATATGAGTGAAGTCAGATGATATTTGTCTTTCTCTGGCTGAATGACTAATTTCATTTAGCATAATACCAGTTCCATCCATGTAGTTGCAAATGGCAAGATTTCGTTCTTTTTGATTGCCAAGTAATACTCCATTGTATATATATATATATATATATACCACATTTTCCTTATCTACTCATGTATTGATGGACATTTGTGCTCTTTCCATACTTTGGTTATTGTTGATAGTGCTGCTATAAACATGGGGGTGCATGTGTCCCTTCTAAACACCACACCTGCATCACTTGGATAAATCCCTAGTAGTGCAATTGCTGGGTCATAGGGTAGTTTTATTTTTAGTTTTTTGAGGAACCTCCATACTGTTTTCCAGAGTGGCTGCACCAGTTTGCATTGCCACCAACAATGCAAAAGAGATCCTCTTTCTCCGCATCCTCGCCAACATCTGTTGTTGCCTTAGTCGTTAACGTGAGTCATTCTGACAGGTGTCAGGTGGTATCTTGTTGTGGTTTTGCTTTGTATTTCCCTGATAATGAGTGATGTTGAGCATTTTTTCATGTGTCAGTTGGCCATCTGGATGTCTTCTTTGGAGAAATATCTATTCATGTCTTTTGCCCATTTCTTCACTGGATTATTTGTTTTTCGGGTGTTAAGTTTGATAAGTTCTTTGTAGATTTTGGATTCTAACCTTTTATGTGATATGTCATTTGCAAATATCTTCTCCCATTCTGTTGGTTGCCTTTTAGTTTTGCTGATTGTTTCCTTCGCTGTGCAGAAGCTTGTTATATTCATGAGGTCCCAGTAGTTCATTTTTGCTTTTGTTTCTATTCCCTCTGGAGATGTGTTGAGTAAGAAGTTGCTGTGGGTAAGATCAAAGAGGTTTTTGCCTGCTTTCTCCTAGAGGATTTTGGTGGCTTCCTGTCTTCCATTGAGGTCTTTCCTCCATTTTGTGTTTATTTTTGTGTGTGGTGTAAGAAAGTTGTCCAGGTTCATTCTTCTGCATGTCGCTGTCCAGTTTTCCCAGCACCACTTGCTGAAGAGACTGTCTTTGTTCCATTGGATATTCTTTCCTGCTTTGTCAAAGATTGGTTGGCCAAACATTTGTGGGCCCATTTCTGGGTTCTCTATTCTTTTCTATTGATCTGAGTATCTGCTCTTGTGCCAGTACCATACTGTCTTGATGATTACAGCTTTGTAGTAGAGCTTGAAATCTGGGATTGTGTTGCATCTGCTTTGGTTTTATTTTTCAAGATCGCTTTGGCTATTCGGAGTCTTTTGTGGTTCCATACAAATTTTACGATTATTTGTTCTAGGTCTGTGAAGAATGCTGGTGTTATTTTGATCAGGATTGCATTGGATATATAGATTGCTTTGGGTACTATTGACATTTTAACAATATTTGTTCTTCCTATCCAGGAGCATGGAATCTTATTCTGTTTTTTTGTGTCTTCTTCAATTTCTTTCATCAGCTTTCTACAGTTTTCAGTGTACAGATTTTTGACCTCTTTTGTTAAATTTATTTATAGTTATTTTATGGTTTTTTGTGCAACTGTAAATGGGATTGATTCCTGATTTCTCTTTCTCTCACTTCATTGATGTTGTATAGGAATGCAACTGAATTCTGTGTGTTGATTTTATATGCTGCAACTTTGCTGAATTCATGAATCAATTCTAGCAGGTTTTTGTGGAATGTTTAGGGTTTTCCATATAAAGTAAGATGTCATCTGCGAAGAGTGTAAGTGTGACCTCTTCCTCGGCGATTTGGATGCGTTTTATTTCTTTGTGTTGTCTGATTGTAGAGGCGAAGACTCCCAATACTATGTTGAATAACAGTGGCGAGAGTGGACATCACTGTCTTGTTCCTGACCTTAGAGGGAAAGCTTTCAGTTTTTCCCCATTGAGGATGATATTAGCATTGTGCCGTTCTTATATGGCTTTTATGATCTCGAGGTATGATTCTTCTATCCCTACTTTCTTGAGGGTTTTTATCAAGAAAAGATGCTGTATTTTGTCAAATGCTTTCTCTGCATGTATCAAAAGGATCATATGGTTTTGTCATTTCTTTTGTTGATGTGATGAATCACATTAATTGTGTTGAGGATATTGAACCAGCCCTGCATCCCAGGTATAAATCCCACTTGGTCGTGGTGAATAATTTTTTTAATGTATTGTTGGATCCAGTTGGCTAGTATCTTGTTGAGGATTTTTGCATCCATGTTCATCAGGGAAATTGGTCTATAGTTCTCCTTTTTAGTGGGGTCTCTGTCTGGTTTTGGAATCAAGGTAATGCTGGCTTCATAGAGTTTGGAAGTTTTCCTTCCATTTCTATTTTTTGGAACAGTTTCAAGAGAATAGGTGTTAACTCTTCTTTAAATGTTTTGTAGAATTTCCCTGGAAAGCCATCTGGCCCTGGACTCTTGTTTTTGACAGATTTTTGATTACTAATTCGATTTCCTTACTGGTTATGGGTCTGTTCAAATTTTCTATTTCTTCCTGTTTCAGTTTTGGTAGTGTATGTGTTTCTAGGAATTTGTCCATTTTTTCCAGGTTGCCCAATGTATTGGTGTATAATTGCTCATAATATTCTCTTATTATTGTTGAGTTGGTTGTGATCGCTTTCATTCTTGATTTTATTTTATTTATTTTATTTATTTGGGTCCTTTCCTTTTTCTTTTTGATCAAATTGGCTAGTGGTTTATCAATTTTATTAATTCTTTCAAAGAACCAGCTTCTGGTTTCATTGATCTGTTATACTGTTTTTTTGTTTTGTTTTTTGTTTTGTTTTGTTTTGTTTTTTTGGTTTTGATAGCACTGATTTCTGCTCTAATCTTTATTATATACTGTCTTCTGCTGGTTTTGGGTTTTATTTGCTATTCTTTTCCCAGCTCTTTAAGGCATAAAGTTAGGTTGTGTATCTGAGATCTTTCTTCCTTCTTTAGGAAGGCCTGGATTGCTATATACTTTCCTCTTATGACCGCTTTTGCTGCATCCCAGAGCTGTTGGGTTGTGGTGTTATCATTTTCATTGACTTCCATATACTTTTTAATTTCCTCTTTAACTGCTTGGTTAGCCCATTCATTCTTTAGTAGAATGTTCTTCAGTCTCCAAGTATTTGTTACCTTTCCCAATTTTTTCTTGTGGTTGATTTTGAGTTTCATAGCACTGTGGTCTGAAAATATGCACGGTGTGTTCTCGATCTTTTTGTACTTACTTAGGGCTGATTTGTGTCCCAGTGTATGGTGTATTCTGGAGAGCGTTCCATGTGCACTGGAAAAGAATGTATACACTGCTGCTTTAGGATGAAATGTTCTGAATATATCTGTGAAGTCCATCTGGTCCAGTGTGTCACTCAAAGCCATTGTTTCCTTGTTGATTTTTTGATTAGATGATCTGTTTATTGTTGTGGGTGGGGTGTTGAAGTCTCCTCCTATCATCATAGGAGCATTACTATCGGTGAGTTTCTTTATGTTTGTGATTAATTGCTTTATATATTTGTGTGCTTGCACATTTGGCGTATAAATGTTTACAATTGTTAGGTCTTCTTGGTGGATAGACCCCATGATTATGATATAATACGCTTCTGCATCTCTTGAGACAGTCTTTATTTTAAAATCTATTTTGTCTGATATAAGTATGGCTACTCTGGCTTTCTTTTGTTGACCATTAGCATGATAGGTGGTTCTCCATCCCCTTATTTTCAATCTAAAGGCGTGTTTAGGTCTAAAGTGTGTCTCTTGTAAATAGCATATAGATGGATCTTCTTTTATTATCCATTCTGTTACCCTATGTGTTTTGATTGGAGCATTGAGTCCATTGAGGTTTAGAGTAAGTACTGAAAGATATGAATTTATTGCCATTATGATGCTTGTAGAGTTGGAGTTTGTGGTGGTGTTCTCTGGTCCTTTCTAATCTTTGTTGCTTTTGGTATTTATTTATTTATTTATTTATTTATTTATTTATTTATTTTTTCATTTTTTTCTCCCCTCAGAGAGTCCCCCTTAAAATTTCTTGCAGGGCTGGTTTAGTGGTCACAAACTCCTTTAATTTTTATTTGTCTGGGAAACTTTTAATCTCTCCTTCTATTTTGAATGACAGCCTTGCTGGATAAAGAATCTTGGCTGCATAGTTTTCTCATTCAGCACACTGAATATATCCTGCCACTCCTTTCTGGCCTGCCACGTTTCTGGGGATAGATTGGCTACAAACCTTGTCTGGCATCCCTTGTAGGTTAAGGACTTTTTTTCCCTTGCTGCTTTCATTATTCTCTCCTTGCCTGGGTATTTTGTGAATTTGACCGTGATATGCCTTGTTGATGGTTGGTTTTTGTTGAATCTAATGGGGGTCCTCTGTGCTTCCTGGATTTTGATGTCTGTGCCTTTCCCCAGGTTAGGAAATTTTTCCGCTGTGATTTGCTCACATAACCCTTCTACCCCTATTTCTCTCTCTTCCTCTTCTGGGACCCCTATGATTGTGATGTTGTGCCTTTTTAATGAGTCACTGATTTCTCTAATTCTTAAATCATGCTCCTTTGCCTTAATCTCCCTCTTTTTTTCTGCTTCATTATTCTCTGTAAGTGTGATATCCTCTATATCAGTGAATCTCTGTTCTGCCTCATCCATCCTTGCCACTGCTGCATCCATCTGTGATTGCAGCTCGGTATAGCATTTTTAATTTCGTTCTGGCTATTGTTTACTTCTTTTATCTCTGCAGAAAGGGATTCAATCTATTTTTTACTCCAGATAGTGTTCTTATTATCATGATTCTAAATTCTGGTTCAGACATCTTGCTTGTATCTGTTTTGTTTAAATCCCTGGCTGTCATTTTTTTGTGTTCTTTCTTTTGGGGTGAATTCCTTCATTTTGTCATTTTGAGGGGAGAAAAGGAATTAATGAGATAGAAAAATTGAAATTAAAAAATTAAAATTAAAAATTTATTAAAATTAAAAATTAACACACACACACATACACACACAGAAAACTCGAATAGATGGCGCTCTATCCTAGGTATATTTTGGTCTGGGTGTTGAAAGTGGTTTGACAGATTAGAGAAAAAAAGAGGGGGAGAAAAAAAAGAAAAATAAGGAAACTGGTTGAGAATTTGAAAAAATTAGTACACTGACATAGACTAAACTGAGATAATGTGGACAAAATAGAATTTGAAAAAATATACACAAAAATAAATAATATAGTAGAAAAAAATTAAAGAAAAATATTTTTAATGAAAATTAAAAATAAATATGAAGTTTTTCATTTTCTGTATTTAAGAAAAAGGAAAAGAAATGAAAAAGAGAAAAAAGAGAAAAAAGAATCGTTTGAAAATTTGAAAAAGTGAATACATTCTGGTGGACTAAAATAAAATGATGTAAGTAAAATTTAATTTAAAAAATTTACACAAAAGCAAAAAATATACAATGGAAATTAAACAAAAATATTTTTAATAGAAATTGAAAGTAAAAATGAAGTTTTTCTTTTTCTGCATTCAAGAAAAAGAAAAGAATGAAAAAGAGAAGAAAAGAAAATGAAGAAAAAAAAGAAATTGAAAATTTGAAAAGGTGAATACACTGATGTAGACTAAAATAAAACGACGGAAGTAAAGTAGAATTTGAAAAAAATTACACAAAAGTAAAAAATATACTAATAAATATTAAAGAAAGATATTTTTAATTAAAATTGAAAATAAAAATGAGTTTTTCTTTTTGTGTATTCATGAAAAAGGAAGTGTAAAAGAGAAAAAGAAAAAAAAAGAAAGAAAATTGAATAGATGAACCTGCTAACAGATTGAAGTAGGACTGAAATGGCTTATTTTCCCCTAGAGGTCAGTCTATGTAGCACTTTTTAGTCCACAAACTAAGCTGGCAGTGATACTGGTGTTCTTGAAGAGCGAAATGGGGCCAGCTGGGCAGGGCTTAGTGTAACAGCTCCGCTCTCCACTAGATGGCGCTGCTAGCCTGCCAGGGTGGGTTGTTGTAGTGCTCGTAGGTGCATATGCGCATGCGGGAGAGTGGTGAAAATGGCGCCACCCAGCTACCCAGTCTGTTCTCCCAGAGGAGCAATCACGCACCTGTCCTCTGTCTTCAGCTCTCTTCTACTCCCCACTTTTTTATTCTCCGTGACCAGGCCCAGGCAGCACCTCTCTCCCGAGTTATGTCTCAGATGCAGCTGTTTTCCCCGGCCCCTTACTTCCAAAGGACTGCGGCCTTGACCTGTTCCGCACCTCTGCAGGAGGGTCTCACTGAGCAATTGTGGAACGAGCAATGGCTGAATGAGCAGTGACCGAATGTTGGCTGCACCCAGGAATGCCCTCTGGACCCTGCTGTTGCTGGTGCCCCGAGACTGCGGCCAGGTGCCAGCCCGCCCCAGAAAAAGTTCACGAGATAGTGTAGCAGCAGCGTTTCAGGGATTATGGAAAACCACAACACACATCTGGCACCACGCTTTACCTTCAACAACCTTGCCCCAGCACCAGCTAATGTAGCTGCCTTCCGGGGTCTGCTGGGACCAGGTGGCTTCAACAGTCTTTACCAAATGTCCTTCCAGCAGTGGAACTGCTTTTCCCTGTGTGGCCTGAGAACATCCCAGACCCCAGTCTGTTCCTGGGGATTCGCCCTTCCCACCAGAGCACCGCCAGGTGTAGAGCTGCGGAGTTGTAGCCTTTGCGCTCCCCTTGTTTACAGTCTTAATGGAATTTAAACCCTTTCCTTTCTCTTTTCTCCCTTTTTAATTTAGTCTCTGTGGCTGTTTCCAATTTTCCACTTTCTCTCCAGCTGCTTTTGGGGAGGGGTACTTTTCCTGTATTCTAACCCCCTGCCCAGTATCTGTCCTGTCTCTGCCTGCAAAAGCAGTTCCCTACCTTTTGGGGCTTCTTGCTCCTGAAATTCACCTCTCCATTACGCCTACCTGCTGAGTTCTGTGGTTCAGGTTGTGCAGATGGTTGTGTTAATCCTCCAATCAGTTTTCTAGGTGTGTAGGATGGTTTAGTGTTGGTCTGGCTGTATTTCATGGATGTGATATACACAAAAGACTTCCATGCTGTTCCATCATCTTGGCTCCTCTGCTCTAAGACCTTTATAAATTTCAATTCAAACCCATTATTGGATATGTGATTTGTCAATATCTTCTCCCATTCAGTAGTTTTCTTTTAATTTTGAAAGAGGATTATTTTTTGAAATATTTTGAAATTATTTTATTGTAGTTTTTAAAAATATTTTTTTCTCATTCATCTTTATCATAAATACCTTTCTTTTTTAACTCATTTTTTTATTTCTTTGATTCAAGTTAGTTAACAGATAGTGTAATATTGATTTGAGGAGTACAACCCAGGATTCATCACTTACATCTAAAGCCAAGTGCTTATCCCAACAAGTGCCCTCCTTAATACCCATCACCCATTTAGCCCATCCTGCACCTACCTTCCTTCCAACCACCCTCAGTTTGTTCTTTGTATTTAAGTGTCTCTTATGATTTGTCTCCCTCCTTTTTTATCTTATTTTTACTTCCTTCCCCTCAGTTCATCTGTGGTATTTTTTAAATTCCACATATACATGAAATTATATGAAATTTGTGTTTCTCTAATGGCCTTATTTCACTCAGCAAAATACACTCTACTTGTCTCTATGTCACTACAAATGGCATGATTTCATTCTTTTTGATGTGCAAGTAATACTCCATTGTATATATTTACCACTTCTTTATCCATTAGTCGTGGATGGACATTTGGGCTCTTTCCGTACCTTGGCTATTGTCGATAGTAGTGCTATAAACATTGGAGTGGAGGTGTTCCTTCAAACAGCACACCCATATCCCTTGGGTAAGTACCTAGTAGTGCAATTGCTGGGTCATAGGGTAGTTCTATTTTTAATTTTTTGAGGAACCTCCATGCTGTTTCCCAGAGTGGCTACACCAGTTTACATTCCCACCAGCACTGCAAAAGAAATCCTCTTTCTCCGCATCCTCACCAACATCTGTTGTTGCCTGAGTTGTTAATGTTAACCATTGTGACAGGTATGAGGTGGTATCTCATTGTGGTTTTGATTTGTAGTTCTCTGGTGATAAGTGATTTTGAGCATTTTTCATTTGTCTGTTAGCCATCTGTGTGTCTTCCTTGGAGAAATGTCTATTCGTGTTTTTTGCCCACTTCTTCACTGTATTACTCATTTTTTTGGGTGTTGAGTTTGATAAGTTCTTTGTAGATTTTGGATACTAACCCTTTATCTGATATGTCATTTGCAAATATCTTCTCCCATTCTGTTTGTTGCCTTTTAATTTGCTGATTGTTTCCTTCATTGTGAAGAAGGTTTTTATTTTTTTAAATTTTATTTTTTTAAAAATTTTCATCCATATTAGTTAGCATATAGTGCAACAATGATTTCAGGAGTAGATTTCTTACTGCCCCTTACCATTTAGCCCATTCCCTCTCCCACACCCCCTCCAGTAACCCTCAGTTTCTTCTCCATATTTATGAGTTTCTTATATTTTGTCCCCTCCCTGTTTTTATATTATTCTTGTTTCTTTTCCCTTATGTTCATCTGTTTTGTCTCTTAAAGTCCTCATATGAGTGAAGTCATGTGATATTTGTCATTCTCTGACTGACTGACGTCACTTAGCATAATATCCTCTAGTTCCATCCACATAGTTGGAAATGGCAAGATTTCATTCTTTTTGATTGCCATCATATATATATATACCACATCTTCTTTATCCATTCATCCATCAGTGGACATTTGGGCTCTTTCCATCCTTTGGCTATTGTTGATAGTGCTGCTATAAACATGGGGGTGCATGTATCCCTTTGAAAAAACACACCTGTATCCCTTGGATAAATACCAGAAGATTTTTATTTTGATGAGTTCTTGATAGTTCTTTTTCGCTTGTGTTTCCCTTGCCTCTGGAGATGTATTGAGTGAGAAGTTGCTGCTGCCTAAGTCAAAGAGGTTTTTATCTGCTTTCTCCTCTAGGATTTTGATGGCTTCCTGTCTTACAGTTAAGTCCTTCATCTATTTTATTTTTGTGTATGGTGTAAGAAAGTGGCCCAGGTTCATTCTTCTGCATGTCGCTGTCCAGTTGTCACAGCACCATCTCCTGAAGAGACTGTCTTTATTCCACTGGATATCTTTTCCTGCTTTGTCAAAGATTCATTGGCCATATAATTGTGGGTCCCTTTCTGGGTTCCATTCTGTTCCATTGATCTGAATGTCTGTTTTTGTGTCAGTACCATACCATCTTGATGATTACAGTTTTGTAATACATCTTATGTTTTTTTCCAGGAATGCTTTGCATGGTTTATTCATTCCCCAAAATAAGCCTGTGAGGCGGGTGCCATTAATTAGGGGATGATTGCTCTTTTGGCTTTGTAACAAGTAGGACGTTGGAGCACTGTAGAGAAATGGTAAGGGAGGAATCAAATCCCACATTCTAAGCCAGTTTGGAATTCTGCATTTGTCTTGTCTTTGACTACTTGTTTTCACTAAATTTCTCTGAGCTTTGTTATCTTCATTGAAGATCTCTATTGTAATCCTTTTATCAAAAATCATATTGTACCCAGGCACCTGGGTGGCTCATTCAGTTACGCTGTAATCCATTTTGAAATCCTGGATTGTGATGCCTCCAGCTTCGGTTTTCTTTTTGAAGATTGTCTTCGGAATTTGGGGTGTTTTCTGGTTCCATACAAATTTTAGGATTGTTTGTTCTAGCTCTGTCAAAATTCCTGGTGTTGTTTTGAGAGGGATTTCCTTGCATATGGAGATTACTTTGGGGAGTATTGATGTTTTAACAATCTTTGTTCTTCCATTCCAGGAGCATGGAATATTTTTTCATTTCTTTGTTCTTCAGTTTCTTAAGCTTTGTATAGTTATTAGTGTATAGATTTTTGAACTCATGGTTAGGTGCATTTCTAGGTATTTAATGGTTTTTTGTGCACTTGTCAATGGGATCGATTCCTGATTTCTCTTACTGTTGCTTCATTATTGGTGTATAGGAATGCAACCGATTTCTGTGCAGTGATTTTATATCCTGTGACTTTGCTGAATTCATGGATGAGTTCTGGCAGTTTTTCAGTAGAATATGTTGTGTTTTCCACATAGAGTATTATGTCATTGCTAAGAGTGAAAGTTTGACTTCCTCCTGGCCATTTTGGGTGCATTTTATTCCCTTGTGGTTTAGGATGCTGGGGCCAAAACTTCCAATAGCATGTTGAATAACAGTGGTGAGAGTGGACATCCCGGTCGTGTTCCTGAACTTAGGGGGAAAGGTCTTTCTTTTTCCCCATTGAGAAAGATATTAGCAGTGGGTCTTTCATATATGGCTTTTTGAATCTTGAGGTATGACCTTTCTATCCCTACTTTCTTGAGGGTTTTTATCAACCAAGGGTGCCGTATTTTGTCAAATGGTTTCTCTGTGTCTTTCGAGATGATCATGTGGTTCTTGTCCTTTCTTTTATTGATGTCATGTATAACATTGATTTATACCTGCATCCCAGGTATAAATCACACTTGGCGTGGTGAATAATTCGTTTAATGCATTGTCTGATTTGGTTGGCTGGTATCTTGTTGAGGAATTTTGCATCCATATTTATCAGGGAAATTGTTCTGTAATTCTCCTTTTGAGTGGGTTCTTTGTCTGGTTTTGGAATCAAGGTAATGCTGGCTGCATAGAATCAGTTTGTAAGGTTTCCTTCCATTTCTATTTTTGATATGGCTTCGAAAGAATAGGTGTTAAGTCTTCTTTAACTATTTGGTAGAGTTCCCCTAAAGCCATCTGGCCCTGGACTCTTGTTTTTTGGGGAGACTTTTGATTACTAATTCGTTGTCTTTACTGGTTATGGGTGTGTTCAAATTTTCTGTTTCTTCCTGTTTCAGATTTGTTAGTTTATGTTTCTGGGAATTTGTCCTTTTCTTCCAGGTTGCCCATTTCACTGATGTATAATTGCTCATAATATTCTCTTATTATTGTTTGTATTTCTGTGGTGTTGGTTGTGACCTGTCCTCTGTGATTCTTGATTTTTTCATTTGGGCCCTTTCCTTTTTCATCAAACTGGATATGGGTTATCAGTTTTGTTAATTCTTTCAAAGAACCACCTTCTAGTTTCATCAATCTATTCTACTGGTTTGTTTGCTTGTGTGTTTTTTGTTTTTGTTGTTTTGATAGTATTGATTTCTGCTCTTGTTTTTAGTATTTCCAATTTTCTGCTGTTTTTTGGTTTAATTTGCTGTTCTTTTTCCAGCTCTTTAAGGTGTTTGATCAGGTGTGTATCTGAGACCTTTCTTCCTTCTTTGGGAAGGTTTGCATTGGTATATAGTTCCCTCTTATGAATATTTTTGCTGCATCCCAGAGGTTCTGGGCTGTGGTGTTATCATTTTCATTGGCTTCCATGTACTTTTCAATTTTCTCTTTAACTTCTTGGTTCACCCATTCAGTCTTTAGTAGGATATTCTTTACTGTCCAAATGTTTGTTATCTTTCCACAGTTTTTTCTTGTGGTTGATTTGAATTTCATAGTGTGGTCGTCTGAACATATGCACAGTATCATCTCGGTCTTTTTGTAGTTTTTGAGGGCTGATTTGTGTCCCATTATGTGATTTATTCTGGAGAATGTTTCATGTGCACTTGAGAAGAATGTGTATTCTGCTACGTTTGGGTGAAATTTTCTGACTATATCTGTTAAGTCCATCCGGTGTAGTGTGTCATTCATAACCATTGTTTCCTTGTTGATTTTCTGTCTAGATGATCTGTGCATTGCTGTCATTGGGGTGCTGAAGTCCCTTACTATTATGGTATTATTTTCAATGAGTTTCTTTGTGTTGTGATTAATTGCTTTATATATTTGAGTGCTCTCACATTTGGAGCATAAATATTTACAATTGTTAGATCTTCTTGATGGATAGATCCCTTAATTATGATATAATGCCTTTCTTCAACTCTTGTTACTGTCTTTATTTTAAAGTCTCGATTGTCTGATATAAGTATGGCTATTCTGACTTTCTTTTTGTGACCATTAGCATGATAGATGTTTCTCCATCCCCTTACTTTCAATCTTAAGGTGTCTTTAAGTCTAAAATGGGTCTCTTGTAAACAATATATAAATGGATCTTGTTCTCTTATCCATTCTGTTACCCTATGTCTTTTGACTGGTGTCTTTAATCCAGTGATGTTTATAGTGAGTCCTGAAAGATGAATTTATTGCCATTATGTTGCCTGTGGAGTTGGAATTTCTGGTGGTGTTCTCTGTTCCTTTTTAGTCTTTGTTGCCTTTGGTCTTTTTGGTTTTTGTTTTGTTTTGTTTGTCTGTTTGGTCTTTTTTCCCGTAGAGTGTCACCCATAAAATTTCTTGCAGGGCTGGTTTAGTGGTCACAAACTCCTTTAATGTTTGTTTGGCGGGAAACTTCTTATCTCTCCTTCTATTTTGCATAACAGTCTTGCTGGTAAAAGAATTCTTGGCTGCATATTTTTCTCATTTAGCACATTGAATATATCCTGGCACCCCTTGCTGGACACCAAGTTTCTGTGGAGGAGTCTGCTATGACATGATTTGTCTTCCCTTGTCGGTTAAGGACTCTTTTTTCCATTTCTGCTTTCATGAATCTTTCCTTGCCTGAGCATTTTGTGAATTTGAGTATGATATGCCTTGTTGATGGTCGGTTTTTGTTGAATCTAATGGGAGTTCCTTGTGCTTCCTTTTTTTATGTCTGTGTCTTTCTTTTTTTATGTCTCTGTCTTTCCCAGTTTAGGAAAGTTTTATGCTATGATTTGCTCACATAAATTTCTATCCCTTTTTCTCTCTCTTCATCATCTGGGACTGCTATGATTCTGATGTTATTCATTTTTCATGAGTCACTGAGTTCTCTAATTCTTACATTGTGCTCTTTTGCCATAGACTCCCTCTTTTTTTTCCTTCATTTTTTCTTCATAAGCTTGTCCTCTATATCAGTGATTCACTGCTCTGATTCATCTATCTTTGTTGCCATGGCACGCATTCAAGATTGGAGCTCATTTTTAGCATGTTTTGTTTCATCCTGACTAGCTTTTACTTCTCTTATCTCCACAGAAAGGGATTCTAATATATTTTCAACCCCAGTTAGTATTCTTGTTATTGTACTTCTAAATTCTGGTTGAGACATCTTGCTGGTATCTGTGTTGGTTAAGTCCCTGGCTGTCATTTCTTCCTGTTCTTTCTTTTGGGTTGAATTCCTTCATTTCATCTTTTTGAAGGAAGAAAATGAATTGATAATGTAACAAAAAAATTAAAAAAAACCACAAAAACTTCAAATAAAAGATGCTATATCCTAAGTGTCTTTTGGTCTGGTTGTTGAAAGAAGCTTGATAGATTAGTGAAAACAGGGAAAGAGTAAAAGGAAAAAAAAAGGAAAAAAAAGTGTGAAAATTTAAAAAATGGATACAATGATATAGAATAATATTAAATAAAGTAAATTGAATTGAAAAATTTTTCAGAAAGTAAAATCTATAGTAGAAAAAGATTAAAGAAAAATCTTTTTAATAAAAATATAAATTTAAAATAAAAATTTATCCTTCTTTATTCAAGAATTTGCAAAGAAAAGAAAAAGGGAAATAAATGGAACACATGGACCAGTGAAGAGAATTAAATATGATTGAAATGACATGCACTTTCCCCTATAAATTAAATTATGAAGCAGTTCATAGATCATAAACTAAGCAGGTGGAGATACTGGTTTTGTTCCTGAGGAGTGAGGTTGGCCCAGTTGGTCATGGTTTAGTGTAATGGCATTGTTGTCTACTAAATGGTGCTGCTTAGCTTCCTGGGGTGGATTGCTTTGGTGCGTGTAGGTGTGTATGTACATGCGCAAGAGAGGTGAAAATGGCGTCACCCAGCTACCCAGTCTTTAGTATCAGAATCTGTACTCTTCCCGACCAGCAATCAAATTCCCTCCTTGTTTCCAGTTTCTGCCCACTCCCCGCTTCTACACTGTCCATGACCAAGCTGTCAGGCTACCAGGTGACACCTCACTCCAGAGTTTTATCACAGATGTGGCTGTGTTTTCCAACCCCTCACTTCTGAGCAACTGCAGCTTTCACCTATTCCAACCATCTGGGGGAGGGTCTCACCAAGCAATTGCCGGCCGGCTCCCTGGAATGTTTGTGAGACTGTGCTGTTGCTGATGCACTGTGCTGGAGACCGGCTGGGTCCCTACCCACCCCAGAAAGAGTTCACATGATTGTGTAGCAGCAGCGTTTCAGGGATTATGGAAAATCACAACACACAAGTGGTGCCATGCTTCACCCTTCATGACCTTGTTCCAGCACCAGCTAATGTGGTTGTTCTCCAGGGTCCTATGGGAACTTTGCCTATGGGGTGGCCACACAGCCTCTACCCAATGTCCTCCAAGCAGGGGAACCTCCTCTCCCCATGTGACCAGATGACCCCTTGGACTCGCTCTCTGCTCCTGGGGTCACCCTTCCCACCAGAGCACAGCCAGGTCTTGAGGTGTGGAATTTCAGACTCTGCGTTCCCTTGTTTAGAAAGTCTTAATGGAATTTAACCCCTCTCTTTTCTCCTTTCTCCCTTTTTTCTTCAGTCCCTATGCCTGTTTCCTCTCTTACACTTTCTCTCCAGCCCAGCTTCTTTAAGTGTGTGTGTGGGTGCTTCCTGTACTCTCCCTGTCCCCTGTCCTTTCCCTGCAAGCAAAAACAGCTCCCTGCTCTCTGTAGCTTATCTCTCCTCCAGTTCACCACTCTGCTCTATGTGCCTGTTGAGTTTGTGGTTCAGGATTTGCATATTGTGTTAATCCTCAAATAAGTTTTCTATGTGTGCAAGGTGATTTAGTGTTTATCTGGCTGCATATCAGGGATGAGAGATGCAAAAAAAAAAGCCTTCCATCCTGTTGCGATCTTGGCCCCTCCCTATTTTATTTAAATTTTGATTTATGTTTATATAGTTTTTAAGAGACAGAGAGATGGAGCATGAGTGGTGGAGGGCCAGAGAGAGGTGCAGACTCAGAATGGGAAGTAGGCTCCAGGCTATGAGTTTTCAATACAGAATCTGACGTGGGGCTCATACCCACAGACTGGGAGATCATGGCGTGAGCCGAAGTTGGACGCTCAACTGACTGAGTCACCCTGGCATCCCAGTAGTAGAATTTTTTTAAATATTCATTTTTCTTTAAAATATATTTATTTATTTATTTTGAGAGAGGGTGGGACAACATGCATAGAGGAGGCAGAGAGAGAGAGAGAGAGAGACAGAGAGAGAGAGAGAGAGAGAGAGAGAGAGAGAGAGAGAGAGACTCAAGCAGGCTCTGCACTGTGAGCTGTGGAGTCCAATGTGGGACTAGAACTCATGATCTGTGAGTTCATGATCTGAGCTGAAACCAAGAGTTGGTTGCTTAACTGACTATGCCACTCAGGTGCCCTTAAGTGTATATTTTTTTTAAAGAAAGAGAGTGTGAGTGAGAGAGAGGCAGAAAGAGAGAGGGATGGAAGATCTGAAAGAGGCTCTTTGCCAAGAGCAGAGAGCCTGATTTGGACCTGGAACCATGAGCTGAGTGGATGTTGGACACTTAACTGACTGTGCCACGCAGGCACCCCTGTTTCAGAGGTAGAATCCAGTGATTCATTACTTACATATAACACCCACTGCTCATCACAAGTACCCTCCTTAATGCCCATCCCCCATCTAGCCCATCCCACTTTCATCTCCACCCCATCAGCCTTTAGTTTGTTCTCCTTTAGACTCTTGTGGTTTGTTTCTTTTTTCTTAATTGTTTTCACCCTCCCATATATTCCTTTTTTTTTGTTTCTTAAAGTCCACCTATGAGTGTGCTCATATGATATGTGTCTTTCTCTGACCGACTGACTTATTTCGCTTAGCATAATACACTCTAGTTCCATCCACATGGTTGCAAATGGCAAGACACCATTCTTTTTGATTGCTGAGTAACATATTTTATATATATATATACATATGTATATGTATATATATATATATAAAATCTCTACCTATATCTATATCTATATATACCTATATCTAGAAGAGATACAGATAGATATCTTCTAAGAAGAAGAGGTATAGATATATAGATATCTATATCTTTAACTATATATATCTATATATCTTCTTTTTTTCTATTCATTTTTTAATTTAAATTCTAATTAGTTAACATACAATGCTATATTGATTTTAGGGGTAGAATTCGGTGATTCATCATTTACATACACACCCAGTTCTCATCACAACAAGTACACCCCCAATGCCCATCATCCATCTAGCCCATCTCACACCCACATTCCCTCTCAGTTTGTTCTCATGTTTAAGTCTCTTATGATTTGTTGCCCTCTCTCTTTTAACCCCCTCCCATATGTTCATCTGTTCTGATTCTTTAAAAAATTTTTTTTCAACGTTTATTTATTTTTGGGACAGAGAGAGACAGAGCATGAATGGGGGAGGGGCAGAGAGAGAGGGAGACACAGAATCGGAAACAGGCTCCAGGCTCTGAGTCATCAGCCCAGAGCCCGACGCAGGGCCCGAACTCACGGACCGCGAGATCGTGACCTGGCTGAAGTCGGACGCTTAACCGACTGCGCCACCCAGGCGCCCCTCATCTGTTCTGATTCTTAAATTCCACATATGAGTGAAATCATGTGATATTTGTCTTTTTATGACTGACCAATTTTACTTAGCACACTCTAGCTCCTTTCATGTGGTTGAAAATGGCAAGATTCCTATATTTTTGATGGGCAAGTAATATTCCATTGTATATATATACACCACTTCTTATCCATTCATCAGTTAACGGACACTTAGGCTCTCTCCATAATTTGGCTATTGTTGATAATGCTACCATAAACGTGTGGGTATATGTACCCCTTCAAATCTGTATTTTTGTATTCCATGGGTAAATAACTAGTAGTGTAATTGCTGGGTCATAGGGTAGTTCTATTTTTACATTTTTGAGGAACTGCCATACTGTTCTCTAGAGTGGCTATACCAGTTTGCATTTTCACTAACAGTATAAGAGGGTTCCCTTTTATATATATTCTCACTAACATCTGTTGTTTTCTGAGTGTTGTTATTTTTAGCCATTCTGACACGTGTGAGGTGGTATCTCATTGTGGTTTTGTTTTGTATTTCACTGATGATGAGTGATGTTGAGCATATTTTCATGTGTCTGTTAGCCATCTGGATGTCTCGTTTGGAGAAATGCCTGTTCATGTCTTCTGCCCATTTCTTATGTGGATTATTTACCTTTAAGGTGTTGAGTTTGATAGGTTCTTTTTAGATTTTGGAACTAGCTTTTTATCCAATATATCATTTGCAAACATCTCCTATTCTGTAGGCTGCCTTTTAGTTTTGTATGCAAAGGATGTTTATGTTGAAGAAGTCCCATTTTGGCTTTTGTGTCCCTTGCCTTTGGAGACATGTCTAGTAGGAAGTTGCGATGGCCAAGGGCAAAGAGGTTGTTGCCTGTGTTCTCCTCTACGATTTTGATAGTGTCTTGTCTCACATTTAGGTATTTCATCCATTTTGAATATATTTTTGTGTATGGTGTAAGAAAGTGGTCCAGTTTCATTCTTCTGTATGCCACTTCTGTATGCCAGTTTTCCCAACACCACTGGTTAAAGATATTGTGTTTTTTCCTTTGGATACTTTTTCCTGCTTTGTTGAGGATTACTCGGCCATATGTTGGGGATCCATTTCTGGGTTCTCTATTCTGTTCCGTTGATCTATGTGTCAGTTTTGTGCCAGTATTATACTATCTGGATGATTACTGGTTTGTCATAGTACTTCAAGTCTGGAATTGTGATGACTCCAGCTTTGATTTCTTTTTCAACATTACTTTGACTATTCAGGGTCTTTGTGGTTTCAAACAAATTTTGGAATGAATTGTTCTAGCTCCGTGAAAAATTCTGGTATTATTTTGATAGGGACTGCAATGAATGTGTGGGTTGCTATCAAAATTTTAACCACATATGTTCTTCCAACCCATGAGCATGTAATGTTTTCATTTAAAAAATTTTTTTCAAGTGTTTATTTATTTGTGAGAGAAGGAGAGAGAGAGTGTGAGTGGGGCAGGAGCAGAGAGAGAGAGAGGGAGATGCAGAATTTGAAGCAAGCTCCAGGCTCCAAGCTGTCAGTGCAGAGCCCAATGTGAGGCTGAAACTCACGAATCATGAGTTCATGACTTGGGGCAATGTTGGATGCTTAATCAACTGATCCACCCAGGTGCATGATGAGAATGGATGTTTTTCTAATTCTTTGTGTCTTCTTCAATTTATTCATAAGTGCTCTATAATTTTTAGCATGTGATCTTTTACCTCTTTGGTTATGTTTGTTCCTGTTTCTTACGTTTTTTTGGTATAATTATAAGTTAAATGAATTCATTGATTTCCCCTTCTGCTGTTTCATTATTGGTGTATAGAAATGAAACTGATTCCTGTATGTTGATTTTATATCTTGCGACTTTGCCGAATTCATGAATCAGTCCTAACAGTTTTTTGGTAGATTCTTTTGAGTTTTCCATGTAAAGTATCATGTCATCTGTGAAGAGTGAGAGTTTGACTTATTCTTTGCCAATGTGTATACTTTTTATTTCTTTCTGCTGTCTGATTGCTGAGGCTAGGAGTTCCAGTACTATGGAAAAGAATAGTGATGAGAGTGGACATCCCTGTGGTGTTCCTGATCAGGGGGAAATCTATGTTTGTCCCCCTTGAGGATGATATTAGCTGTGGGTCTTTCATATATGGCTTTTATGATGTTGAGGTATGTTCCTTCTATCCTGATTTTCTTGAGTGTTTTAATCAAGAAAGGATGCTGTGTTTTGTCAAATGCTTTTTCTGCATCGATTGACAGGATCATATGGTTCTTATCTTTTCTTTTATTAATGTGATGTATCTCATTGATTGATTTGCAAATATTGAACCAGCCCTGCAGCCCAGGAGTGAATTCCACTTGATCATGGTGAATAATTCTTTTTATATGCTGTTGAATTTGATTTGCCAGTATCTTGTTGAGAATTTTTGCATCCATATTCATCAGGGATTTGGCCTGTGGTTCTCCTTTCCTGCTGGGTCTCTGTCTGATTTGGGAATCAAAGTATTGCTGGCTTCTTAGTACGAGTCTTGAAATTTTCCTTCCCTTTCTATTTTTTGGAACAGCTTGAGAAGGATAGGTTTATCTCTGCTTTAGATGTATGGTAGAATTCCCCAGGGAAGCCATCTGGTCCTGGACTCTTATTTGTTGGGAGATTTTTGATAACTGATTCAATTTCTTCGCTGGTTATGGGTCTGTTCAAAATTTCTATTTCTTCCCGTTTGAGTTTTGGAAGTGTGTGGGTGTTTAGGAATTTGTCCATTTCTTCCAGGTTGTCCAGTGTGTTGGCATAAAATTTTTCATAGTATTCCCTTATAATTGCTTGTATTTCTGAGCGATTGGATACAATAATTACATTTTCATTCATGATTTTATCTATTTGTGTCATCTCCCTTTTCTTTTTGAGAATCCTGGCTAGAGTTTTATCCATTTTGTTTATTTTTTCAAAAAACCAACTCTTGGTTTCATTGATCTGCTCTACTTTTTTTTTTTTTTAGATTCTATATTGTTTATTTCTGCTCTGTTCTTTATTATTTCTCTTCTTCTGCTAGGTTTGGGATGTCTTTGCTCCTCTGCCTCTAGTTCCTTTAAGTGTGCTGTTAGATTTTGTATTTGGGATTTTTCTTATTTCTTGAGATAGGTCTGGACTGCAATGTATCTTCCTCTCAGGACTGCCTTTGCTGCATCCCAAAGCGATTGGATTGTTGTATTTTCATTTTTATTGGTTTCCGTATATTTTTAAATTTCTTCTCTAATTGCCTGGTTGACCCATTCATTCTTTACTAGGGTGTTCTTTAACGTCTATACTTTGGAGGTTTTCCAGAATTTTTCCTGTGGTTGATTTCAAGTTTCATAGCATTGTGGTCTGAAAGTGTGCATGGTATGATCTCAATTCTTTTATACTTATTAAGTGATATTTTGCGACCCAGTATGTGAACTATCTTAGAGAATGTTCCATGTGCACTTGAGAAGAAAGTATATTCTGTTGCTTTGAGATGCAGAGTTCTAAATATATCTGTCAAGTCCATCTGATCAAGTGTATCATTCAGGGCCCTTGTTTCATTATTGATTCTCTGTCTAGATGATCAATCCATTGTTGTTAGTGGAGTGTTAAAGTCCCCTGCAATTACCACATTCTTATCAATAAGGTTGCTTATGTTTGTGATTAATTGTTTTGTATGTTGGTGGGCCCCTGTATTCGGCACATAGATATTTATAATTGGTAGCTCTTCCTGATGGAGAGAGCCTGTAATTATCATATAATGCCCTTCTTCATCCCTTGTCACAGCCTGTAATTTAAAGTCTAGCTTGTGTGATGTAAGTATGGCTACTCTAGCTTTCTTTTGACTTCCAGTAGCATGATATATAGTACTCTATCCTCTCACTTTCAATCTGACGGTGTCCTCAAGTTTAAAATGAGTCTCTTGTAGACAGCAAATAGATGGGCCTTGTTTTTTTCTTTAATCCATTTTGTATCCTATGACTTTTGGTTGGACATTTAGTCCATTTACAGTCAGTGTTATTTTTGAAAGATATGGGTTCAGAGTCATTGTGATGTCTGTATGTTTCATGCTTGTAGTGATGTGTCTGATACTTTGTGGTCCTTGCAACATTTCACTCACAAAGTCCCCCTTAGGATCTGTTGTAGGGCTGGTTTAGTGGTGATGAATTCCTTCGGTTTTTGCTTGTTTGAGAAAACCATCTCTCCTTCTATTCTGAATGACAGACTTGCTGGGTAAAGGATTCTTGGCTGCATAATTTTTCCATTCATCACATTGAAGGTTTCCTGCCGTTCCTTTCTGGCTGGTCAAGTTTCAGTAGCTAGGTCTGCTACTACCCTTATGTGTCTATCTTTGTATGGTAGGACGTGTTTATCCCTAGCTGCTTTCAGAATTCTCTTTATCCTTGTATTTTTGCCAGTTTCACTATGATATGTCATGCAGAAGATCGATTCAAGTTACATATGAAGGGAGTTCTCTGTGCCTCTTGGATTTTAATACCCGTTTCCTTCCTTAGATAGTGGAAGTTCTCAGCAATGATTTGTTCAAGTATACCTTTAGCCCCTTTGTCTCTCTCTTCTTCTTCTGGAATTCCTATGATATGGATATTGTTCCGTTTTACTGCATCACTTAATTCTCTAATTCTCCCCTTGTACTCTTGGAGTTTTTTATTTCTTTTTCTCAGCTTCCTCTTTTTCCATAATTTTGCCTTCTAATTCACCTATTCTCCCCTCTGCCTCTTGAATCTGTGCTGTAGTTGACTCCATTTTATTTTGCACCTCGTTTATAGCATTTTTTAATTCCTCATGACTATTTTTTGTCCCTTGGTCTATGTAGCAATAGATTCTCTGCTGTCCTCTATGCTGTTTTCAAGCCCAGGGATTAATTTTGTGACTATTATTCTAAATTCTTTGCTTTTAATTTTTTAAAATGTTTTTATTTATTTTAGAGGCAGAGAGACACAGTGTATGATCAGGGAGGGGCAGAGAGAGAGGGAGACACAGAATCTGAAGCAGGTTCCAGGCTCTGAGCTGTCAGCACAGAGCCCGATGAGGGGCTCACAGTCACAGACTGCGAGATCATGACCTGAAGTCGGACGCTCAACCGACTGAGCCATCCAGGTGAGATCATGACCTGAAGTCGGATGCTCAACCGAGTGAGCCATCCAGGCGCCCCTATTATTCTAAATTCTTATTCCTTTGTAATGCTTAAATTGGTTTTGATCAATTTGTTAGCTGTTGCTACACCCTGGAGTTTCTTTTGAGGAGAATTCTTCCATTTCATCATTTTGGCTAGTTTTTTTTGTCCTTTATGTGTTTTAAAAGCTTGTTGTGTGCTCCGCACCTGTGAGCACTGCTCTATTAAAGGAGGGCCATACATTGTCCAGGGCCTGGCCCTTCAGGAGGTGTTTCTTCAGAGATTGTTACTTGCTCTGTGTTGTTGTGACTTTTGTTATTTTATTACCCTGCTTGTAGTGAGATATATATATATATATATATATATATATATATATATACATATAGATATATATGTATATATATATATATTTTTAATATATGAAATTAGTTGTCAAATTTGTTTCCATACAACACCCAGTGCTCATCCCAAATGTTGTAGTGATATTTTGGATCCTCCACAAGGTGTGCTCTGATTTGTTCCCTGGAGTAGCTCTGTAAAGGAAAACAGGTAGACAAAACGGGGACAAAAACACTCAAACACATAAAGAAATAATACAAATAAACAAATGAACAAAAACAAAAAACTAAACACTAAAAAAAAAAAACCACCCGAACACTGACTACATGTACAGAAGGGGTAGAGGTGATGCTGATGGAAGAGCAGATACAAAGATAGGAATGACAGGAGGAGGGGGAACAAGAAAAAATAAACATTGACTAGGCAGAGAGACTAAAAGGCTTAATGCAGAGAGATAAAGGAAAATAAAGAAGGAAGTGGGAAAAATGAAATGAAGAGTACCCAGCAGAGAACCTCTACGGCTTGGTTATTCCAGAGAGAGAGAAAGGAGTGTGAAGAAGGAGGTGTAGAACATGTATCAAGACAATGGATTAAATATGTCTGTTTAGAGAAACCAGTAACCAGAGTAACCAGCTGAGGGGAGGGAAGAGATAAGGAGGAGAAATGGGGGGAAGAATATATGTATATATCCAGAATTGACCTAGAGTGAATCTGGGCAATGGTGCTGCGCTTGTGGGGATTAGGTGTCCACAGGGTCTGTGCGCTCTGGTGGACAGACAGTTACCCAGTGCAAAGGGGCATGGTTTGGGGCAACTGGACCCACCTCCACTATGGGCCCAAGGAGTGGTGCCTGAGTCCATGCCTTAGTGGTGTTGTTGGTGGTGGGGGGGAATGGTGCTCCCCCAGTCTCTTCTCCATGGAGCCAGACCTGGTGGACTCTGTTTGAGTCACCCTCGCTGTGCTGCGGGCGCACAGGATTCAAAGTCCTGCTTTGTGCACTCTGGCACTGGGGGAGCACCTCTCAGTGTGGCCGATTTGTGGCCCCAGCTGGCTTTGTCTGTGCTGCCCGCACTTCAGGGAGGACCGCCTTCTTCTACTGGTGACTGAGCCGCCCCCATCGCCGCTGAGCCCCGGGGGGGTGGCAGACACAGGCTGACACAGGCAGGCTTGTCTTTTCCCACAGTACTCCAGGGAGACGGCTGCCTTTTCCTTTTCTTTCTCTTCTCCAGATGCAGTCCTACACTTCCCTGGCCACTCTTTCTTTTCCTTTTGTCTCTCTGCAGAAGGGGGTCCCTCCCCTCCGTACCCACTTGGCCTTTTTTTTTAATCTCCTCTTGTTCACAGCCACCCACCCATCTTTTCTCCAGCTTTCCCATTTTCTTCCTGGTAGATTCAGCCTCTTTTCCTCCCAGGTTCTGGTGTTCAAAGTCCTTTGCCCTCTACACTTTGTTTGAGAGATTCAGGACGTATGGATCCCCCTACTTCTCTGCCATGTTGCAGATCTTGTAGTTTGTGAGTTTCTAGGAGTTTGCCAATATCTTCCAGATGGCCAGTTTGTTGGAAAATCGTTTTTCATAGTATTCTCTTAAAATTGTTTGTATTTCTACAAAGCTGGTTATGATCTCTCCTCTTTTATTCATGGTTTATATATTTGTTTTCTGTCTCTTCTTTCTGATAAGTCTGGCTAGAGGTTTATCAATTTTGTTTATTCTTCCAAAGAACCAGCTCTTAATTTCAATGAACTGGTCTACTGTGTTTTTTATTTCTATATCATTTATTTCTGATCTAATGTTTACTATATCCCTTCTTCTGCTTGCCTTAGGCTTCATGCAGTTCCTTTGCTAGCTTCTTTAGGTGAAAGGTTAGATTATGTATTTGGGGCCTTTCTTCCTGTTGAGTGTGGCCTGGGAACAGGCAGGTCTGTCATTCTCTCCCTCCTCAGGACATCCAGAATGTCAGTTCTCCCCATAACCATCAGGATGGGATCTACCTGGTATGTGAATACCTGAGAACATCCAAGTCCAAGAATGTTTTTAGCAGGAGGTAGTTTATCTCCTTAGGCAGAACATGATGAATGAAACTGGAAGTTATGGATCTTTGAGAAATGGCCACAAAGTACCCATCAATTTTCTTCCATTTTTCTTATTGAGTATTTGTAAGTCTCCTGATAAACTCAAAATCAATTTGAGCTTAAATGCAAATACTAGCTGAATTTAAGTAAACCATGTACACATATTAACAATGCAGGTAATTTTTTAAATTATTTGAGGACACCATTAAAACCAATGGTTATAAAATGTACAGTGTTTTACAGGATTTGAGTTTCCACACCCCACCACATTAGATGTTTGATAGAACTTGGTCGCCCTTTTTTATATTGATGGTAAAGATTAGAATGTGCCTAATTATTAGCTCTGTGATCCTGTATAATTGGTTATGAATGAAATGAAATGAAAAATGTGTTTACATATTTACATTTAAAATTAAGCAAGTGAACGGATTCTTCCTTGCATATTTATGTGTACATATTTTGGGCAGTTGTGAGGAAAAGATCTTAAGTGTATTGTAAAATATGTAGGTCATTCACAGATGGGAGCTAAGTTAGCTGGGGAGGTCTAGGGAGTTACTTGTCCTCTGTGAGATATGTGAACTAATAGAAGAGACAGATTAGGTCTCCTCTGGCATTGTTTTCCAGTGTCATGTCCCTGAGGATTGCCATGTCTGGGCAGCTCAGTGACGTGGGCTTATTAAGAGTATGGGGCATCCGTTCCCCAGAGATGTCATCAGGGGAAGGGACTTGATTATCTGTGCCAGGACAGCCAGATTTCAGAATCAAGGCACCCTCTCACATGCTTGTAAGGGTCTCAAGTCGCACAGACAGGTCATCGTATTCGGGACACCATACTTCGACTCTGTGACTGCTTTCATCCTCTACCTCTGAGAGGCAAAGCTCAGATCTCTGGTGCCACATGAAGACCTGTGAAGTCTTCCTGAGAAGGTGTCCTTTTTCTTAAGAAAAAGTTATGGAGAAGCCAGTGCTGGTACAGTCAACCTTTGCATTTACTGCAGACACTGATTCTTCATGTCCATGTTCCAATCTCCAGAACTGTATGTAGGAAGTAACTTGGAGTGGAGTTAGGGAAATAGCTTTGAATCTACAGGGAAGATGAATAAAGGTGAGTGTAATATAACTTCATCGCTGCGTTGCTGTAGGAATCGACAAGTTAATTTCCAGTTGCAATTGCTCTTGAAACAAAAAAAAAAGCTAAATGGTTTGCATATGGTCAATTGTCTAATGCAACAGACTGTGGAAGTTCACAAAATTTAAGAACTAAATGTAATTGTTCATTATCGAGGCCACCAAGTCATTCCTAGACATTTGATTCTATTGTAGTACATGCATCGCCCCACTCTGTGCACATGTGGAAAATATTCAGATATGCATGTTTAGTGGGAATAACATTTGCCTTTAGAAATAGATTAGTAGAGAATCTATATGTGTAAAACTATCAGATGGTATGCCTCCATGCTTTCCCTTTGTTCCATATTGTCTGTGAAATTAGATAATATTTCCTCTCTATGCTAAAATCATATCAATATTTATTAATTTAAATGTTTATTTTCTCCCTTATCAGTTACCAATGTATGTAAAATAGGTATGGGATTTTTAACTGCTATGTTGAAAATTACATCAGGGAAGTTCCATTTGGTGTATATTCTGTCCATGCATCTTTATCTTGATTTTATGGTTAAGAAGAAAGTTGATCCTTCAAGTGCATATAAGTAACCAAATGATGAGGGAAAATGTAGTAAAAAACCTGAATGTTTTACCTGACACAGTGTGTTGTGTCTGTGTGGGGGGGCATGTGTGTTTCTGTGTGTGTGGTTGCACTTAGGTGATGTGTATATCACACGAGTTTACATCCTTCTATCTTTGCACACGATCATGAACGGACTCTCGTATGAACGCTGTTGGTGACCTGCCCACATGCTCTTTACCTGCTGGGGCTCCAATCGAAACCCTAGTTGGTATGAGTGTGGGCTCCACGGTTCACAGTCATTCCCTTTGTGACAGAATTGCCCTCAGCTGAAAGGTAGCCACATTGCCAGGCGGTCTGGGGAATCTGGTGGGGGCAGCTCACAGCCAGTGACAGACTTATGGGGTGTACAAAAGGTGCCAATGCCAAGGCAGGCCTGAATCTGATGCAATCCATGCTCCAGAGTCATGCTGTCCAATTCAGTAGTAAGTACCCACAGGAAGCTATTTAAATTTAAATTTATTAAAATTACATAAAGTGTACCATTCAGTTTCTTAGCAAGATATTTTATTTTTATGTATTTAGTTAAATAATTTTTAAAATGTTTATTCTTGAGAGAGATAGAGAGAGAGAGGGAGAGAGACAGACAGACAAGAGTATATGCAGGGGAGGGACAGAGAGGAGATACAGAATCCAAAGCAGGCTCCATTCTCTAAGCTGTCAACACTGAGCCCGACGTGGCACTCTAACCCACAAATCATGAGATCATGCCATGAGCCAAAGTTGGATGCTTCACCGACTAAGCTACCCAGGCACCATGATTTCTTAGACAGGACATTTAAAATGCTCAGGTATGACAGGTAGAGAGTGGGCTTAGTATTGGACAGTGAAGACAGAATTTCTACCATCACAGATGGATGCTTATACTGTAGAGTCCTGTCCAGCTTCTCATGGGATTAGACTCCTGCTCTGTTTCACTGGAGACCACATCCTTGCTTAGCAACATTCTCTGCTGTTTTCCTTCCCTCACCCCGTTTATCCCGAGAGCATTCCCTGAATAAACAACACGCCATGGAAGTCCTACTTCATCGTCTTCTTCCACAGAACCTGCCCTACAGCTCTGTCAGTGGTCATCACCTCTGTCATTTCCTATGTAGTGATGGTTGTATCCCCTCATTTGCTCATCCTCCCTCGTCATCGGGGGCCTGTTCTCATATGTCTGAGGTTAGCTCAGACCCATGGGACAGAAGCATCATGAAAGCAACAGTGATTCATTCATAGCATTGAGGCTGTGGAAATCTTGCCCGCACTTTTTCAGGATTCATTCAGAAACCAGATAGGGCAGCGTGTGTATGTCAAACATATCAGTGAATGTTATATGTTTGAAACACCTTAAATGGAGTCATTGTACTGAGGTCTTTTGTATTTAAACTGTGTAGTATGCATACTGAGCATCTGGTTTTGTGGACATTTGTATTCTTCCACCAAAACGTTTAGAGTTACATGTAGCATTGAACACTTAGGGTAATTGCTCTATTACCTTAGGTCTGTCAGTAGTAAGCATTTAACGTCTTTCATTTGATGCCTGTTTTCTTGTCATTGTAGATTGAGTTCTTGTGAGATGTTCTTTCAATTATATACTTTTTTTATGGTAATTATTATATAGAATGCCACTTTTTCATTTTGCAAAATCTGTTTTTAATGAATATTTTTTTTATCTCTTTCTATATATAACATATGTCCTTTAAAAGTATTTTTTGTGTGCAAAGTAATAATTTATGTGTAAGTTTTAGAACTGGATTTCCTGTATCAGATTATTTCATGAGAGCTGCATTCTACATTCTGCATGTAGGTAATATATATAAATATAAATATATATTTATAATATAAATTAATATAAATATATTAAAACCCATCCATACACATATAATATGGTAAAGCAGCAAGAAATTTGTACAAGTTCATTTCACCACCTCTTTATGTTTTCTCAACTGTCTTCATAGTCCTTATCCATATGGACTATTAAAATATATCATTATTTTATTCTAATGGTTCAGTATGATATTGGTATTTTGTTTGGATAAGTTAGCATTTTCTGTTTGCTCTCCTTCATTTTCATGAGTGTTTCCTTTGTCAGGCAATTTAAATAGTTTGCCAGCTGGGCTCTTGGTGGCTAAGTTGGTTAAGCCTCTGACACTTGATTTTGGCTCGGGTAATGGTCTCAGAGGTGTGAGGTTGGGCTCTGTGCTGACAGTGAGGAACTTGCTTGGGAATTTCTCTCTGGGTCTCTCCTCTCTCCCTCTCCATCTCACTCTGTCCCTCCCCTGCTTGTGCTCACTCTCTCTCACACAAAATAATAAATAGACTGAAAAAATTAAAGCAATAAAAATGTGTCAGCAATGTGTTTCAGATGGATGTGTGTGTATTTGTGCATGTGTGCATGAGAACGAACCATGGTTTGTTTTTATTTGCTCTTCTGAGAAGGTGTTAAGGAGGGGATATTCCCTGTTGTTGCACATTTAGACTGTGCCTGATACCTTTGTAATTAATTCTATTAAGAAATTGTTAGTGCATAGATTTTGTTTTCTGGATACCACTGGTCACATCTTCATAGGAAATCAAAGGAGTTCTAAAACAGTGTGAATTACCACATTCTTTATTCCATTGCTATCAACATTTATTTTATGCCAGTTTTGTACCCGTTTCTTTCACACACTGGTTTGAAAGAAACTTGCGTCATATTTTAAAACTCTTGGAAGAGTTAAAAATGTGCTGGATGGCTACCCTTCGTGATATGAAAGAACTGAAATACTCGTGTCCTGATGACTCTTTCGTTGGTATGTTACTATGCTCATTCAGTACTGCGCAGTTGGGTGGAAAAGGTCATCAGACGAGCCTTAGAGCCTTAGAGCTGGCATTATGTTTGATCTAGTGTGACTGTCTCTGCAGGCTACCTTCCAGAATGGTGATCATTCATATAATATAGATGGGTGTGGGAGATTTTGTATAATACCAATATATCCTTTCCTTTAGGCCTTTCCTTGTACTAAGTTAAGGTTAGCATTATAGCTCTTTGACTTGTCATGGCTTTGAGAATATATCTGTGTGTATCTCTATATATTTACCCAAGTAATTATTTTATCCTAGGCAATGATGCAAAGCATTACACTTTGTACATAAGTTACCCATTTGGATAATACTTTAAAACGTTGTGACTAGAATGGTGATATGGAGTAACCCTACCTCTTTGAGGAATTTTATGAAGGTTGGTGTAATTACTCTAATGGAGTAATGTGTGAAACACAAATCTGCAGAAGGAAGAATTGAGTGTTGGCCCCTGGATTTTAAAGTTCTGATTCCAAAGGACTCTGCACAGCTGATGAATTTTCAGAGTTCCTGTTAAATTGGCATGGTAATTGTAAGCATCTTTGGGGTTAACGTTAAGCACTGTTTGAATGGTGTTGTTCTCAGGTTTTCTCTCATTGTTTGTTTTACTTCCACACACACACAAAGAAACCTGATATTTGTTTGTATGCAGAACTAGCAGCGATGTGTTGAATGTAACTGAATTCTTTGTAGAAATATATTCCAGGGCATAAATTCCTATAACTGAATTTATTTTTGAGATCATGTTGTATCATGACCTGTGCCATGCGTAGTGTGTGTATTCCAGCTGTGTGCAATTATGAGATACATATGAAAAACAATGAATCTGGGGTGCCTGGGTGGCTCAGCCGGTGAAGGGTCTGACGTCGGCTCTGGCCAAGATCTCACTGTTTGCGAGTTCAAGCTCCATGTTGGGCTCTGTGCTGACAGCTAGGAGCCTGGAGCCTGGTTCAGTTCTGTGTCTTCTTCTCTCCCCCATTTCCCCACTTGCACTCTGCCTTTGTCTCTCTCTCAAAGATAAATAAACATTAGAAAAAGTTTTAAAAATGCTGACTATCACTCTGTGTGCACCACTTTCCTATTCTTTCTGATTTCCCTCCCTCTTTTCCCTTATCCCGATTTTCTCGAAGTGCACACATATTTTTCATTTATTTTATTGATTTTAAATTCTCTTTTTTATTTTTTTGAATTTACATCCATATTAGTTAGCATATAGTGCAATAATGATTTCAGGAGTACATTCCTTAATACCTCTTACCCATGTAGCCCATCTTCCCTCCACAACCCCTCCAGCAACCCTCAGTTTGTTCTCCATATTTATGAGTGCCTTCTGTTTTGTCCCCCTCCCTGTTTGTATATTATTTTTACTTCCCTTCCCTTATGTTCATCTGTTTTGTCTCTTAAAGTCCTCATATGAGTGAATTCATATGATTTTTGTCTTTCTCTGACTGACTAATTTCACTTAGCATAATACCCCCCAGTTCCATCCATGTAGTTGCAAATGGCACGATTTCATTCTTTTTTGATTGCTGAGTAATACTCCATTGTATGTTTATACCACATCTTCTTTATCCATTCATCCATTGGTGGACATTTGGGCTCTTTCCATACTTTGGCCATTGTTGATAGTGCTGCTATAAACACGGGTGTGCACACACATATTTTATACTACTTTCAGCCTACTAGGCTGAGACTGAAAGACATTTTGTACCTATGACTGATGCAGACACAGGTCCATTATTTGATTTTTCTTACATTAAATATTATGATTTTCTTTTCTGATAATATAGAATTAATTAATATGAACGATGGCAATTTCATGAGTCCATAATTTATTCAAAGAGTTACTTATACAGTCCCATGCCCTGTCTTATAACATGCTATATTCACATCCTGCCAACATTTTATTGCTTTGAAGATTGCTTTTAAAAATTGCTAAATGCTTGGTCTTGACAGGAAACATGTGATAAGAAAGAATGGACCAGAAAAATGGAAGTTCTTTCACTGGCTTTATCCTGCTGGGTTTCTCTGACCGGCCTCAGCTGGAGCGAGTCCTCTTTGTGGTTCTTCTCATCTTCTATCTGCTCACCCTCCTGGGAAACACAAGCATCATTGCATTGTCCCGCCTGGACCCACACCTGCAGACTCCCATGTACTTTTTCCTGTCCAACCTAAGCTTTCTGGACCTGTGTTACACGACCAGCATTGTTCCTCAGCTGCTGGTTCATCTCAGGAGAGAAGACAAGTCTATCTCTTTCGGTGGCTGTGTAGCTCAGATGTTCGTTGCTCTAGGGTTGGGATGCACAGAATGCATTCTGTTAGGGGTGATGGCATTTGACCGCTATGCAGCCGTCTGCAGGCCCCTGCACTACACAGTGATCATGCACCCCCGTCTCTGCGCCCTGATGGCTTCTGCATCATGGTTCCTTGGTTTTGCTACCTCCTCATTGCAGACAGTGCTCACCTTCCTTGTACCACTCTGTGGGAGAAATAAAATAGACCACTTCCTTTGTGAGATGCCCCCACTGCTCAAACTTGCCTGTGTTGACACCACTGTGTATGAGTCTGAGCTCTTGTTTGTCGGTGTGATCATTCTCTTCATACCTGTGGCATTAATCACGTTCTCCTATGGTCATGTTGTCAGGGTAGTGCTAAGAATAAAGTCAGCTGCAGGACAGAGGAAAGTGTTTGGGACATGTGGGTCCCACCTCACAGTGGTCTCCCTGTTCTATGGCACGGCGATCTATGCTTACCTCCAGCCCAGCAACAACTACTCCCAGGATCAGGGCAAGTTTGTTTCTCTCTTCTACACCATCGTCACCCCCATGGTCAACCCCTTCATATATACCCTGCGGAACAAGGATGTGACTGGAGCAATGAAGAAGGTGCTCTGTAGGGGCTATGACTCCAGATGACTCGGTACGGAAGACCCTGTGATGGAACACTTTGAATGTCAGAGCCCCTAAGATTTTGTGTCTGCACGTGTCATCCAACGTTTCCGCTGATGACTCATGAGAATTACCTTACTTCATTGTTTTAAGCAACGAGGGTTCAAACTCTGAATTCATGGATTCAACAGTGCAAGAGAGTTCCCATTTCTAAATATCCTTGACAACACCTGTTGTTTCTTGTGTTGTTGATTTTAGCTATTCTCACATGGATGAAGTAACATATCATTGCATTTTCGGTTTGTATTTACCTGATGATCAGTGATGTTGAGCATGTTTTGACATGTTTTTTTGTCATCATGTTGTCTTCTTTGGAGAATGTCTATTCATGTATTCTGGCCATTTTTAATTGGATCATTTGTATTTTGGGCATTGTATGTATAAGACCTTTATAAATTACGATATAAACCCTTTATAGGTTATGTCATTTGTCAATATCTTCTCCCATTCAGTAGTTTTCTTTTAACTTTGAAACACAAGTAAGTTTGAAATATTTTTCAAATGATTTTATTCTAGTTTTTTTAATTAAGTGTTTTTACTTATTCATCTTTATCATAAATATTATTTCTTTTTAAAATAAATGTATTTATTTCAATTCAAGTTAGTTAACAGATAGTGTTGTATTGGTTTCAGGAGTAAAACCCAGTGATTCATCACTTACATATGAAGCCATGTACTCTTCCCAAGAAGTGCCCTCCTAATACCCATCACACATTTAGCCCATGCCCCCACTCCTCTCTCCTCCAGCAACCCTCAGTTTGTTGTTTGTATGTAAGAGTCTCCCCTCATATGCCTCCTTCTGTTTTTCTTTTTTGTCCTTCCCTTCTCCTCAGTTAATCCATTACATGTCTTAAATTCCACATATAAGTGAAATCATGATATTTGTCTTTCTCTGATCGATTTATTTCACTCAGCAAAATACAGTCTAGTTCTATCTATGTCGCTGCAAATGGCAAGATTTCATTATTTTTGACTGCTGAGTAATACTCCATCGCATATATTTACCAGTTCTTCTTTATCCATTCATCCGTCAATGGACAGTTGGTCTCTTTCCATAATTTGGCTATTGTCGATAGCACTGCTGTTGTGCAGTGAGGTGTATGTGCCCTTTTAAACAACACACCTGTATCCCTTGGATGAACACCTACTAGTGCAATTGCTCGGTCATAAGGTAGTTCTATTTTTAATTTTTTGAGGAACCCACATAGTGTTTTCCAGAGTGGCTGCACCAGTTTGCATTCCCAGCAATAGTACAAAAGATCCTCTTTCTCTGCATCCTTGCCAACATCTGTCGTTGCCTGAGTTGTTAATGTTAGCCATTCTGACAGGTGTGAGGTGATATCTCATTGTGGTTTTGATTTGTATTTCCCTGATGATAAGTGATTTTGAACATTTTTTCATGTGTTTGTTAGCCACCTGGATGTCTTCTTTGGACAAGTGTGTATTCATGTGTTTTGCCCATTTCTTCACTGGATTATTCATTTTTCGAGTTTGATAAGGTCTTTATAGATTTTGCATACTAACCCTTTATCTGATATATCATTTGGAAATATCTTCTCCCATTCCTTAGGTTGCTTTTATTTGCTGATTGTTTCCTTCACTGTGCAGAAGCTTTGTATTTTGATAAGGTCCCAACAGTTCATTTTTCTTTCTGTTTCCCTTGCCTCTGCAGATGTGTTGAGTGAGAAAGTTGCTGCTTCCCAGGTCAAAGAGGTTTTTGCCTGCTTTCTGCTCTAGTATTTTGATGGCTTCCTGTCTTACATTTTGGTCTTTCTTCCATTTTGAGTTTATTTTTGTGTATGGTGAAGGAAAGTGGTGAAGGTTCATTTTTCTGCATGTTGCTGTCTAGTTTTCCCAGCACCATTTGCTGAAGAGACTTTATTCCATTGGAAATTCTTTCCTGCTTTGTCAAAGATTGGTTGGCCATACATTTGTGGGTCCATTTCTGGGTTCTCTTATTGTGGAGAACACTCAGTTCCATTGATGTGAGTGTCTGTTTTTTGTGCCAATACCATACTGTCTTGATCATTACAGCTTTGTAACACATCTTATTTTTTCCCCTCAGAAATGCTTTGTGTGTGTTTATTCATTCCTCAAAACAAGCCTGTGAGGCAGGTGCCATTAATTATTGATAACTGCCCTTTAGCTTTGTAACAATTAGAAAATTGGGACACTGCAGAGAAATGGTAAGGGAGGAATAATCCCCTAATCTCAGCCAGGTGGGAATTCTGGATTTGTCTTGTCTTTTGACTTTTTGTTTTGACTAAATTTCTCTGAGTTTTGTTATCTTCACTGAATATCTCTATTACAATCCTGTTATCAAAAATCATATTGTACCTAGGCACCTGGGTGGCTATTCAGTTAAGCTGTAATACGTCTTGCAGTCCAGCATCGTGATACCTCCAGCTTCGGTTTTCTTTTTCAAGATTGCTTTGTCTATTTAGTTGTTTTCTGGTTCCATACAAATTTTAAGATTGTTTTAGCTCTGTGAAGAATGCGGGTGTTGCTTTGATAGGGATTGCATTGAATATGTTGATTGCCTGCGTAGTATCGACCTGTTAACAATCTTTGTTCTTCCCGTCCAGGAGTATGGAACATTTTGCCATTTTCTTGTGTGTCTTCTTCAATGTCTTTGATAAGTTTTCTATAATTTTAAGTGCATTGATTTTTCACCTCTTTGGTTATGCTTATTGGTGGGTATTTTATGGGTTTTGGTGCAGTTGTAAATGGGATCGATTTCCTGATTTCTCTTACTGTTGCCTCATTATTGGTGTATAGGAATGCAATGGATTTCTGTGCATGGATTTTACATCCCGCAACCTTGCTGAATTCATGGATCAGTTCTAGAAGTGTTTTGGTGGAATCTTTTGGGTTTTCCACATAGAGTGTCATATCATCTGTGAGGAGTGAGTGTGTCTTCCTCCTGGCTTATTTGGATGTCTTTTATTCCCCTGTGTTGTCTGATTGCTGAGTCTAAGACTTCCAATACTATGTTGAATAACAGTGGTGAGAATGGGCATCCCTGCCCTGTTCCTGATCTTAGGGGGAAAGCTCTCAGTTTTTCCCTATTGAGGACGATAGTAACATTAGGTCTTTCATTTATGGCATTTGTGATCTTGAGGTATGAGCCTTCTAGCCCTACCTTTTTGAGGGTTTTGTCCAGAAAGGATGCTGTATTTTGTCAAAGGCTTTCTCTCCATCTATTGAGAGGACCATGTGGTTCTTGTCCTTTCTTTCAGTGATGTGATGTATCACACTGATTGATTTGCAGATATTGAACTAGCCCTGTGTCCCAGGTATAACCCACTTGGTCTTGTTGAACAATTCTTTTAATGCATTGTGTGATTTGGCTGGCTATTATCTCATTGAGGATTTTTGCATCCATATTTATCAGGGAAATTGTTCTGTAATTCTCCTTTTGAGTGGGTTCTTTGTCTGGTTTTGGAATCAAGGTAATGATGGTCTCAAAGAAGGAGTTTGTATGGTTTCCTTCCATTTCTGTTTTTGGCATGACTTCAAAAGAATAGGTGTTAACTCTTCTTAAAATATGTGGTAGAATTCCCCTGGAAAGCCATCCAGCCCTGGACTCTTGTTTTTTGGGACAGTTTTGATTACTAATTCGATTCCTTTACTGTTTATGGGTGTGGTAAAAGTTTCTGTTTCTTCCTGTTTCAGTTTTGGTTGTTTATGTGTATCTAAGAATTTGTCCACTTCTTCCAGATTGCCCATTTTATTGGTGTCTAATTGCTCATAATATTCTCTTACTATTGTTTATATTTCTTCTGTGTTGGTGGTGATCTGTCCTCTGTGATTCTTGATTTTTTTTAAATATTTTTTTAATTGTATTTTGTATTTTTTAAAATTTACATCCAAATTAGTTAGCATATAGTGCAACAGTGATTTCAGGAGTAGATTCCTTAGTGGCCCTTACCCATTTAGCCCATCCCCCCTCCCACAATCCCTCCAGTAACCCTCTGTTTGTTCTCCGTATTTATGAGTCTCTTCTGTTTTGTCCCCCACCCTGTTTGTATATTTTGTTTCCTTTCCCTTATGTTCATCTGTTTTGTCTTTTAAAGTCCTCATATGAGTGAAGTCATATGATTTTTGTCTTTCTCTGACTGACTGATTTCACTTAGCATGATACCCCCCAGTTCCAATCACGTAGTTGCAAATGGCAAGATTTCATTCTTTTTTATCGCCGAGTGATACTCCATTGTACGTATATATATACCACATCTTTATCCATTCATCCATCAATGGACATTTGGGCTCTTTCCATACTTTGGTTATTGTTGATAGTGGTGCTATAAACATGGGGGTGCATGTGTGCCTTTGAAACAGCACACGTGTATCCCATGGATAAATGCCTAGTAGTGCAATTGCTGGGTTGTAGGGTAATTCTATTTTTAGCTTTTTGAGGAAGCTCCATACTGTTTTCCAGAGTGGCTGCACCAGCTTGTATTCCCATGTGATTCTTTATTTTATTTATTTGGGTCCTTTCCTTTTTATTTTTGATCAAACTGGATATGGATTTATCATATTGGTTAACTCTTTCCAAGAGCCACCTTCTGATTTCATTGATCTGTTCTACTGGGTTTTTTTTTTTTTTTGGTTTTGATAGCCTTACTTTCTGCTCTAGTCTTTATTATTTCCTGTCTTCTGCTGGTGTGGGGTTTTATTTGCTGTTCTTTTTCCAGCTCTTTAAGGTGTAAGGTTAGACCCTTCTTCCATCTTTAGCAAGGCCTCGATTGCTATATATTTCCTTCTTATGACCACCATTACTGCATCCCATAGGTCCTGGGCTTTGGTGTTATCATTTTAATTGGCTTCCATGTACTTTTTAATTTCCTCTTTAATTTCTTGGTTAGCCCATTCATTAGTTAGTAGCATTGTCTTTAGTCTCCAGGTATTCGTTATCTTTCCACCTTTTTTCTTGTGATTGATTTCGAGTTTCATAGTGTTGTGGTGCGAAAATAGGCGCGGTGTGATCTTCATCTTTTTTGCTCATTGAGGCCTGATTTGTGTCCCGGTATGTGGTCTATTCTGGAGAATGTCCCATGTTCACTTGAGAAGAATGTGTATTACGTTACTATAGGATGAAATAATTCTGAATATATCTGTTAAGTCCATTTCGTGTAGTGTGTCATTCATAATCATTGTTTTTTTGTTGATTTTCTGTTTAGACGATATGTGTGTTGCTGCCCATTGAGTGCTGCAGTCCATTACTATTATGGTATTATTATCAATGAGTCTTTGTGTGTGTAATTAATTGATTTATAAATTTGGGTGCCAAACGTTTCGAGCATAAATGTTTACAATTGTTAGATCTTCTTGATGGATAGGCCTGTTAATTATGATATAATACCCTTCTTGATCTTTTGTTACAGCCTTTATTTAAAAATTTTTTTTAACATTTATTGATTTTTGATAGAGATAGCATGAGTGAGGGAGGGGCAGAGAGAGAGAGAGAGAGAGAGAGAGAGAGAGACAGACAGACAGACAGAATCCAGGTACCAGGCTCTGAGCTGTCAGCACAGAGCCCAATGATGTGCTTGAACTCATATACTGTGAGATTTTGGCCTGAGCAGAAATGAGACACTTAACCCACTGAGCCACCCAGGCACCTCAGTCTTTATTTTAAAATCTAGATTGTCTGATATAAGTATGGCTACTCTGGCTTTCTTTTTGTGACCATTAGTATGACAGATGTTTCTCCATCCCCTTACTTTCAATCTGAAGGTGTCTTTTGGTCTAAAATGTGTCTCTTGTAAACAGTATATAGATGGATCTTGTTTTCTTATCCATTCTGTTATCCTATGTGTTTTGATTGGAGTGTTTAGTCCAGTATTGCCATTATGTTTCTCGTGGAGTTGGAGTTTCTGGTGGTGTTGTCTGTACCTTTCTAGTCTTTGTTACTTTTGATCTTTTTGCGTTTTGGTGTTTTTGTTTGTTTGTTTGGTCTTTTCTCCTCTTAGACAGTCGCCCTTAAACTTTCTTGCAAGGCTGGTTTAGTGGTCATGAACTCCTTGAATGTTTGTTTGTCTGTAAACTTTTTATTTCTCCTTCAATTTTTAATGACAGCCTTGCTGGATAAATCATTCTTGGCTGCATATTTTTCTGACTCAGAACGTTGACTATATCCTGGCACTCCTTGCTTGCCTGCCAAGTTTCTGTGGATAGGTCTGCTGTGAACATGATCTGTCTTCCCTTGTAGGTTAAGGATTTTTCTTCCCCTGCTGCTCTCATGATTCTCTCCTTGCATGAGTATTTTGTGAATTTGACTATGGTATGCCTTGTTGATGGTCAGTTTTGGTTGAATCTAATGAGAGTCGTCTGTGCTTTCTGGATTTTAATGTTTGCGTCTTTCCCCAGGTTAGGAAAGTTTTCCTCTATGATTTGCTCACATAACCTTCTACCCCATTTTCTGTCTCTTCAGCTTCTGGGACTGCTATGATTCTGATGTTATTCCTTTTTAATGAATCACTGAGTTCTCTAATTCTTATATTGTGCTCTTTTGCCTTAGAGTCCCTCTTGTTTTCCTGCTTCATGTTTCTCTGTAAGCTTGTCCTCTATAAGTGATTTGCTGATATGTTTCATCTATCCTTGCTGCCATGGCATCCATTCATGATTGCAGCTCAGTTACAACATTTTTTATTTCATCCTGACTAGCTGTTACTTCTTGTATAGCCACAGAACTGGATTCTAATGTATTTTCGACTCCAGCTAGTATTCTTATAATTGCGATTCTAAATTCTGGTTCAGACATCTTGCTTGTATCTGTGTTGGTTAAGTCCCTGGTTGTGATTTCTCCCTGTTCTTTTTTGGGGGGTGAATTTTTTCGTTTCATCATTTTGAAGGAATAAAATGAATTAATCAGGTAGAAAAAATTAAAATTAAAAGAATTGAAATCAAAAAAATATTAAACATTGGGGTACAAGTGTTTAATATTTTTTTGATTTCAATTCTTTTAATTTTAATGTTTTCTACCTGATTAATTCATTTTATTCCTTCAAAATGATGAAGCGAAAAAAATTCACCCCCCAAAAAAGAACAGGGAGAAATCACAACCAGGGACTTATCCATCAACTGATGAATGGATAAAGAAATTGTGGTTTATGTACACAATGGAATACTACGTGGCAATGAGAAAAAATGAAATATGGCCTTTTGTAGCAACGTGGATGGAACTGGAGAGTGTTATGCTAAGTGAAATAAGCCATACAGAGAAAGACAGATACCATATGGTTTCACTCTTATGTGGATCCTGAGAAAAAGGATCCTGAGAAACAGGAACCCATGGGGAAGGGGAAGGAAAAAAAAAAGAGGTTAGAGTGGGAGAGAGCAAAAGCATAAGAAACTGTTAAAAACTGAGAACAAACTGAGGGTTGATGGGGGGTGGGAGGGAGGAGAGGGTGGGTGATGGGTATTGAGGAGGGCACCTTTTGGGATGAGCACTGGGTGTTGTATGGAAACCCATTTGACAATAAATTTCATATATTAAAAAAAAAGAAAAAATATTAAAATTAAAAAATTACACACACACACTCAAATAATTGAATAAATGATGCTATATCCTAGGTGTGTTTTTGTCTGGGTGTTGAAAGAGGCTTGATAGCTTAGAGAAAAAAGGGGAAAGAAAGAAGAAAAAAAGGAAAACGTTTGAAAACTTGAAAAAAATGAATAAAATGAAGGAGACTATGATGAAATAATGGAAGTAAACTAGAATTTGAAAAGAAATACACAAAAGTAGAACATATAGTAGAGAAAAAACTGAAGAAAAATATTTTTAATAATAATTAAAAATAAAAATTAAATTTTTTCTCATTCTGTATTCAAGAACAAGAAAAGAAATGAAAAAGAGGAAAAAAAGTGTAAAATTAAGGAAAATATTTAAAAATTTGAAAAAAAAAGAGTTCAATGAATTAGACTAAAATACACCTGTGGAAGTAAAATAGAATTTGAAAAAAATTACCCAGATATAAAACATATTTTTAAAAAAATTACAGAAAATACTTTTAATAAAAATTGAAAGTAAAAATGAATTTTTTCTCTTTCTGTATTCAAGAAAAAAGAAATAGAGAACAAAAAGAAGAAAAAAAGAAAGAAAACTGAATAGATGGACCTGCTAACAGACTGAAATATGACTGAATTTACTTTGATTTCCCCTACAATTCAGATTGTGATGTGCTTTATAGTCCATAAGTAAGTAGGCTATACTTGTGTTCTTGAAGAGCAAGGTTGGTCCAGTTGGGCAGGACTTAGTGTAATGGCTCCATTCTCCACTAGATGGCGGTGCTACCCTACTGGGGTGGATTGTTGTGGCTCTTGTAGGTGCATATGCACATGCGTAGAAGCAGTGAAAATGGCATCACCCAGCTACGCAGTCTGTAGTATCGGAACTCATTTCTCCCCGATTAGCACTCGTGCACCCGTCCTCTGCCTTCAGCTTTCATCTACTCCTTGCTTTTTCACTGTCTGTGACCAAGCCCCAGGCAGTACCTCTCTCCCTAGTTTTGTCTCAGATGAGGCTGTTTTCCCCAGCCTCTTACGTCTGAAGGACTGTGGCTTTGACCTGTTCGTGGGACAGTGGTGCTGCCAGTGCACAGAGACTGGGCCAGGTACCAGCCCGCCCCCCAAAAAGTTTGTGAGGTAGTGTAGCAGCAGCTTTTCAGGGATTGTGGAAAATCACAACACACATCTGGCACCACCTTAAGGCTTCACCCTTAATGACCTTGTTCTAGCACCAGCAACTATGGCTTTTCTCTGGGGTCTGCTGGGACCAGGTGGCCTCACATTCTCTACCAAATGTCCTTCCAGCAGTGGAACCGGTACTCCCCGTGTGGCCCTAGAACCTCCTGGACCCCACTCTGGTCCTGGGGATTCGCCCTTCCCACCAGAGCACTGCCAGTTATCGAGCTGCAGAGTTGTAGACTTTGCACTCTCCCTGTTTACAGTCTTAATGGAATTTTAGCCCTCTCCTTTCTCCCTTTTTAGTTTAGTCCCTGCAGCTGTTTCCAGTTTTCCCCCTTCTCTCCAGCTGCTTTTGGGGAGGGGTGCTTTTCCCATATTCTCACCACCGTCTCTGTCCTCTCTGTGCATGTAAAGCACCTCCCTGTGCTTCGCAGCTTCTGTCTCCCCAAGTTCACCAATCTGCACCAGGTACCTGCTGAATTCTGTGGTTCAGGTTGTGTAGAATGTTGTGTTCATCCTCAGATCACTTTTGTAGTTGTGCAGGGTGGTTTAGTGTTGGTCTGACTGTATTTCATGGACACGAGACACAAAAAACATCCACGCTTTTCTGCCATCTTGGTTCCCTCCCCAGAAAGCTGTGTTTTTAACTTCTTATTGCAGGGTAACTAAATATATTTGGATCCATTGGGAAACATGCTTTGTGCTTAATTGGCTCGTGAATTTAGCATCTAAAAAATTCTGGTGTATAACACCTCTCTTGGTTACTAAGTCCTCAATTGGAGACTAAGGTTTCCTAAGAGTTAAAATTCTGCTAAGTGTACATAAGACTGATGGAAGTAAGGAAAGCAACCCTGTATGTAGGAAAGTAGAAGGTTTGTAATAAAGATATAAGGAATGGAAGTACATTTTTTGTTGAGGGTCAAAGAAAGTAATTTTGCCCTAAATGAGACTGGTTCGTTGCAGAGAAATGGCCTGGGACAAAGTTTGAAGGCAAAGGAAAGTTGTAGAAGGTTCATGAAGGGACATCTTTGGAAAGGAATTTTATGTGTGCTCAGGATGGACTAAATTTGAGATAAATGGAATTTTAAAAGTACCCTGGTATAAGGTGGAAATTCTGCTTTTCTCTCTATTCAAAAGTCAACGTTTTCTTGGACTGTTGATTTGCTTTTGATAAGACAATGTAAACAAAGGTTTTCTTTTTTGTTTGTCTGCCAGAAAAACCAAAGCTTTAGGTTTTGTCTTTATCCAGTCTTTGATTACTTAGTTAAAACTTCTCAATGTTGAAGGAACTAGGTTTTACTAACAATGATATAATGCTATACATTCGCCGTTAGGATTTTTATTGCCACCTTGGTTGAATAAATAAAGTTTTAAGATTTTTAATGATCTGTAATCCTATTTAGGATGTGCTTTATAACTTCCTAAGGTTTTAACAAACTTCCCAGGATTTAAAGGGTAAATGAAGTCTTTTTGACCAATTAGGCCCTTTTATTTGGGATGCTAAGTTACTTGGAGAAGCATTGTCATGCAACGGTAAATCTTAGGTTGTATTGCATGGGTAAATGTTGTAACTGCCCAAATATATATGCAATTCCTAAAGTTTTAATGTTTTGGTATAAGGTCATCACCTAATATTCTGATTGCTTGAAGTGTTATATGTTACAGTAATAACTGAACTTTTTTGCCAATTGCATCATAATGGACTCTCATCGAATCTTTAACAATGTGTATTTCTGAGTTTTTTTCATTTATAGTTGTTCTTATTCCCTCACAAAACATGTTTCTTCTTCAAGAAGATTTATAAAAAGGACTTGTGAGAGAAATACAGGTATTGGACATCTGTAAGATTAATACTAAAATGGGTAAGAGTTTCCAGAGCTAAAAAGCTTCATTCAAACTGAACAAGGATTAGGAACATGGGACTAAATGAACTGAGGAAGATTATAGTTGTGTGACTCTTGTTGGAAATATTGCTGTTTCTCTAATGTTTGATTTTCCAGATTAAGGAAACTTTCTCTTAAGATACCTATGATATACAGAAATGTCATAAAGTGGTCATTTGTAAACAACTGAGGCATTTATCTTTTCCCTCTACCTACCCCCTGAAATTCAAAAGCTCTCAGTAGTATTTTTTTCTTTCATGGCAATTACAATTGTTTGCATAAGTTCAGTAAGAATCTGTTCATCTTGTGAGTATTCTCTGTTCTGTGTTTAACTCAAATCTCTGTATATATCTCCTGTCTCTTTTAGCTTCTTTTGTTTGTGCATCTAGATTTGTCTGTGTCTCTTTCCCTTTCAATGAAGACCCTTCCTTTTCACTTTCCCCACTTAGGCTCTTTATATGTTCATCTATGGGTAACCACAGAAATCCCGACCCAGGGCAGCAGTGCAGCAACTGCCTTAGGAAGGTTGGACTATTCCCACTGCTTTTTTCAGATGGAAAATTGTAGTGAAGAAGAAGAGCAAAGAGCTGGGACAATTCATAGACCATAAATTGCCTGTTTGAGAAGGTACTGAGCTAGTGGTAATTTGGGGCTTTCTTATGAAAAACTGTCCTGACTATTCCAGCTTGACTGAAAGGATGGTGTCAGGACCCTGCTGGTGAAGGAATTCTGCTTTCTTATTGTATTATGCTGCTTTTCTATAAAATCGTATTTTGACTGGTATTCCTTTTATTCTACCTGTCTCATCCCTTAAAAATTCCTAATGATTATTGTTTTCTCTAAACTTAGCTTTTCCAAATGTGACTTTATCAGCCTCTCTTTTCCTTTTAAAAAATATTCAATATCATACACATTATTTTTATAGCCTCTTTGTCTCCTGCTTTCTTAGTGTCATAGGTAGAGTATTTTGTACAACATTGTCATATTAAACTATGTCCAATTTAAAAAATAGTTAAGAGTGAATTGTCATTATATCGACACCCCTGTTAACTAGAGCCTGGGGCAGAACCTCGGACAGCCTGTACTCAAGTGCATACAGTTCCTTCACTTTGTTGGTGACTTGTTATAATCAGTGCTTTGATATTGGTTTTAGTTTTGACCATATTTTTGACTATAACTATAGTCTTATCACCCATGTGTGAGTTCATAAACAATAGTTTGTTTACCTGGTTTTGAACTCTATGTAGAGGGATGGATTTCTTTCTAACTTGCATCATTTGCTCAGTACTCTTGTGTGAACAGCTTTGTTTCCATTTGTTTAGCTGTAGTTTTATTCATATTGTTGTAGAGTACACACTTCTGCATGAACACGCCACAGTTGACCCAGTTTACTGTGATGGGCATTAGGATGTTTGCAGGTTTCAGTGAATACAAACAGTGGTGCCATTGAGCGTTCTTATATGTGTGTCTTCAGACAGGTGACCGAGCATTCCCCTAGGTCATATCGCATCTAGGAATGTCAGTGTGGGTCAGCATCACTTGATAATGCCACGCTGTTATCAAAGTGATTTGACCATGTAAGACTGCAGCAGCGAGTGAAGCCTGGGAAGAAAATCATTAATTATTGGTCTGTAATTCCCTGCCTCTTCAGGACACCCAGAGTGTATCGCCTATACTAGTTCTCCCCTTAACTATCAGGATGCGATCTAGCTGGAATTGAATTACTGAGAAAATTCAAATCTAAGAATGTTTGCAGCAGGAGATGCTTTATCTCCTTGGGCTGAACATGAATAAAGGAAACTGGAAATCATGCATCTATGAAAAACAGCCAATAAGCACCCATCGGCTTCCTTCCACTTTACTTTGTGGTTATTTTAACTCTCTTGGTAAACTCTAAATTATTTGGAACTGAAATGCAAGGACAAGTTGAATTTAAATAAACGATGTATGTTTTGTTAAAAAGACATAATTTTTAAAATTGTTTGACTACATCACCAAAACCAATTGATATAAACTGAACAGTGATTTAGATTTGAGATTTCATTCCCTTAGCCAGATTAAAATTTTGGTAGAATTTGGTTGCCCTCCTTTATATTTACCTTAAAGATTAGAATGTGTCTAAGACTTAGCTCTGTGATCACAAATAAGTTGGTTATGAATTAAATTAAATGAAGAATACATTCAAATATTTATGTTTAAAATTAAGTAACTGAATGGAATCTTCCTTATACATGTATACGCAAATATTTTGGGCACTTGTGATGAAAAAATCTTAAGTGTTTTGTAGAACATCTAGGTCATCACAGATGAGAGTTGTAGTAGCTGGGGAGGTCTAGGGAGTTATTTGTTCCCTATCAGATATGCGAACGAATAAAAAGACAGGTTAGGCCTCCTCTGACATTGTCTTCCATAGTTATTGTCCCTGAGGATTGCCATGTTTGGGCAGCTCAGTGACATGGGCTCATTAAAGGTGTGGGCATCCGTTCCCCAGAGACGTCTGCAGGGGAAGGGACTTAGTTCTCTGTGCCAGCCCAGACACAGCTCAGAGTTATGGCACTTTCACCTGCTCATAAGGTCTCACTGTCACACGGGCAGGTCACCGTACTCGAGAAACCATACTGAGAGTTTGTGACTGCATTCATCTTCTACCTCCAAGAGGCAAAGTGCAGATCTCTGGTGCCACACGAAGACCTGTGAAGTCATTGTGAGAAAGTGCCCTTTGCATAAGAAAAAGTTATGGATGACCCAGTGCTGGTATAGTCAACCTTTGCATTTTCTGCAGACTCTGATTCTACATGTCCGTGTTCCTATCCCCAGAGCTGTATTTAGGCAGTAACTTGGAATGAGGTAGGGAAATAGCTTAAACCCAACAGAGAAGGTGAGAAAAGGTGAGTGAAAATGGAACTAAGTCTCTCTGTTGCTTTAAGATTTGGGAAGTTAAATTATTTTCAGTTGCAATTGTTTTTGAAATAAAAGGTTGTATTTGTTTGCATATGTGGTGAATTGTCTGAAGGAACAGACTATGGAAGTGTATCAAATAGAAGAACTAAACTTAATTACTGATTAGAGATGTCAACAAGTCATTCCTAGACATTTCATTCTATGTAGTACATTCGTCACACGTCTCTATGCTCATATGAAAACAACTTAAATATGCATGTTTGGTGATAATAAAATATGTTTTTTATGCATATATGTAAAAGTATTAGATTGAGTGTTTCCATGCTATTCCTTTGGTTCCATAATGTCTGTGAAATATTGTTGTCTATGTAGAAACTCATTGTCAGTATTTATAGTTTCTAAATGCTCATTTTCTCCCGTATTACAGAAATATCTAAAATATGCACTGAGTATTGAAAATGCTTTGTGAAATTTACTACAGGGAAATTCCATTTTGTGAATGTTGTGTCAATGCATCTTGTTTTTGACTTTATTGTTAACAAGAAATGATGATCTTTCATTTGAATACAAATACCAACATGAAGAAGACAAAATTGAAGGAAAACTGAATGTTTACTTAATTGATGAATTAGGGAAATGACAAGTTATGCGTGTGTGTGTGTGTGTGTGTGTGTGTGTGTGTGATTGCACTGAGGTCATGTGTAAAGTACACTAGGTCCCACCCTTCTACCCTTGCACACAATCATGAATGGACTCTTGTATGAACAGTGTTGGTGACCTGCTCAGATGCGCTTTACCTGCTGGGGCTCCAATCCAAACCCTGCTTGTTATGAGTGTGGGCTCCAAGGTTCACAGCCATTCCCTTCTTGAGACAGTTGCCCTCACCTGCAAAGGAGCTATAGTGCCAGGTGGTCGGGAAACATGGTGGGTGCAGCTCAAGCCAGTGACAGATTTGTGGGATGTACAAAAGGCTGCCAATGCCAAGGCAGGACTAAATCTGATGCAATTCATGTTCCAGAGCCATGGTGTCCAATAGTGTAGTAAGTAGCCACATAAGCGATTTAAATTTAAATTCATTACAATGAAAAATGTGTGAAGTTCAGTTTCTTAGCTGGGAAATTTTAAATGCTCAGGCAGTGACAAGTGGAGAGTAGGTATAGTATTGGACAGTGGGGAGAGAGTTTTTCTACCATCACAGATGGATGCTTCTACTGGAGAGTTCTGGCCAGCTTCTCATGGGATCAGGCTCCTGCTCTGTTCCACTGGAGACCACATCCTTGCTTAGCAACATTCTCTGCTGTCTTCCTTCCCTCACCCCATTTATCCCGAGAGCATTCCCTGAATAAACAACATGCAGTGGAAATCCTACTTCATCGTCTTCTTCCATAGAACCTGCCCTACAGCCTTGTCAGTGTTCATTACATCTGTCATTTCCTATGTATTGATGGCTGTATCCCCTCATTTGCTCAAACTCCCTCGTCATCAGGGGCCTGTTCTCATATGTCTGAGGTCAGCTCAGACCCATGGGACAGAAGCATCAAGAAAGCAATAGCGATTCTGTCATAGAACTAAGGCTGAGGAAATCTTGCCCACACTTTTTCAGGATTCATTCAAGAACTGGTTAGGGCAGAGTATGTATGTCAAATATATCAGTGAGTGTTATATATTTTAAATATCTTAAGTGTAGTCATTATCTTGAGATATTTTGTCTTTAAAATATGTAGTGTGCATACTGAGCATCTAGTGTGTGGAAATATGGATTCTTGCACTGAAATTTTAAGAATTTTGTGTCAATATTGAACAGTTATGGTAATCACTGCATCTCCTTGTGTGTGTCAGGAGTAAGCATTTAACCTCTTTTATTTGTTGCCTGTTCTTTGTTTTTTAAAATTATTTATTTTTAAATTTACATCAAGTCAATTAGCATATGGTGCAACAATGATTTCAGGAGTAGATTCCTTAATCCCCTTACCCATTTAGCCCATCCTCCCTCCCACAATCCCACCAGCAACCCACTCTTTGTTTTCTATACTTAAGCGTCTCTTATGTTTTGTTCCCCTCCCTGTTTTTCTATTATTTTTGGTTCCTTCATGTTCATCTATTTTATATCGTAAAGTCCTCATATGAGTGAAGTCATATGATATTTGTCTTTCTCTAATCCCGCTTAGCATAATACCCTCTAGTTCCGACCACATAGTTGCAAATGGCAAGATTTCATTCTTTTTGATTGCCGAGTAATACTCCATTGTATATATATACCTCTTCTCTTTATCCATTCATCCATCGATGGACATTTGGGCTTTTTCCATACTTTGGTTATTGTTGATAGTGCTGCTATAAACATTGGGGTGCATGTGCCCCTTCAAAACAGCATACCTGTATCCCTTGGATAAATACCTAGTAGTGCAATTGCTGGGTCATAGGGCCATTCTATTTTTAATTTTTGGAGAAGACTCCACACTGTTTTCCAGGGTGGCTACACCAGTTTACATTCCCACCATCAGTGCAAAAGAGATACTTTTTCTCTGCATCCTCGCCAACATCTGTTGTTGCCTGAGTTGATAATGTTACCCATTCTGACAGGAGTAAGGTGGTATATCATTGTGTTTTTGATTTATATTTCCCCGATGATGAGTGCTGTTGAGCTTTTCTTTATGTGTCGGTTGCCATCTCGATGTCTTCTTTGGAGAAGTGTCTATTCATGTCTTTTGTCCATTTCTTCACTGGATTCTTTGTTTTTTTTTGGGGGGGGTGTTGAATTTGGTAAGTTCTTTAATCCATTATCTGATATGTCGTTTGCAAATATATTCTCCCATTCCATTCGTTGCCCTTTAGTTTTGCTGATTGTTTCCTTTGCTGTACAGAAGTTTTTATTTTGATGAGGTCCCAATAGTTCATTTTTGCTTTGGTTTCCCTTGCCTCCGGAGATGTGTTGAGTAAGAAGTTGCTGCAGCTGAGGTCAAAGAGGTTGTTGCCTGCTTTCTTCTCGAGGATTTTGATGGCTTCCTATCTTACATTTAGGTCTTTCCTCCATTTTGAGTTTATTTTTGTGTATGGTATAAGAAAGTGGTCCAGTTTTCCCAGCACCACTTGCTGAAGAGACTGTCTCTATTCCATTGGAGTTTCTTTCCTGCTTTGTCAAAGATTAGTTGGCCATACATTTGTGGGTCCATTTCTGGGTTCTCTATTCTGTTCCATTGATCTGAGTGTCTGTCTTTGTGCCAGTATCATACTGTCTTGATGATTACAGCTTTGTAATACACCTTGAATTCTGCGATTGTGATGCCTCCTGCTTTGGTTTCCTTTTTCAAGACTGCTTTGGCTGTTTGGGGTCCTTTATGGGTCCATACAAATTTTAGGATTGTTTGTTCTAGCCCTGTGAAGAATGCTGGTGTATTTTGATAGGTATTGCATTGAATATGTAGATTGCTTTGGGTACCATTGACATTTTAACAATATCTGTTTTTCCTATCCAAGAGCATGGAATCTTTTTCCATTTTTTGTGTCTTCTTCAATTTCTTTCATAAGTTTTCTATAATTTTCAATGTATAGATTTTTCACCTCTTTGGTTAGATTTATTTTAGGTATTTTATGGTTTTTTTTTGGTGCAATTGTAAATGGGATTGATTCCTTGATTTCTCTTTCTGTTGCTTCATCATTGATGTATCCGAATGCGACTGATTTCCGTGCATTGGTTTTATATCCTGCAACTTTGCTGAATTCATGGATTAGTTCTAGCCATTTTTTTGTGGAATCTCCTGGGTTTTCCAAATAGAGTATCATGTTATGTGCAAAGAGTGAAAGTTTGACCTCCTCCTGATGATGTCTGTTCTCTTAATTATTATTGTAAAATTGAGTTTTGCAAGATGTCATTTGCCATTATATCCCCTTTTTGATGGTTATCATACATAATGTATGCTTTTTTCTTGGTTTTTTTTTTTCAACGTTTATTTATTTTTGGGACAGAGAGAGACAGAGCATGAACGGGGGAAGGGCAGAGAGAGAGGGAGACACAGAATCGGAAACAGTCTCCAGGCTCTGAGCCATCAGCCCAGAGCCCGACGCGGGGCTCGAACTCACGGACCGCAAGATCGTGACCTGGCTGAAGTCGGACATTTAACCGACTGTGCCACCCAGGCGCCCCTGTATGCTTTTTTCAAGTATTTATTTTTTTCTGTATGTGAAGTAATAATTTATTTGTGATTTTTATAACTGGACTTTTCTGTATAATATCATCATATCATATCATATCATATCAGTTGTGTTCCACATAATGTAAGTTCACACACACATATAATCCCATAAAATAGCAAATCACTTTACAAGTCATCTCACCAGCATTTTATTTTTTCCCAACTGCCTTCTTAGTCCTTATTGATATAATATTGTTTAAATATATAATTATTTTATTCTAATGTTGCATTATTATATTGGTGTTTTCCTTGGATGAGTTAGCATTTTATGTTTGTGCTCCTTCACATTGGTGAGTACTTCCCCTATTAGACACATTTTAAAATTTGTCAGGAATCTATCTCTGGTAAATGTATCTATATTCATGCTTGTCTGCAAGAGTTGGAACCATGGTTTGCTTTCATTGTTCTTCTGAGTAGGTGTGAGTCAGGTGATGTTCCCTTGTGTTGCACATTTAGATTGTCTCAAACACCTGTGTAATTAATTCTATTAAGAAATTTTTGTGCATAGATTTTGTTTATCAAATGTCATTGATATCACTGATCACGTCTTTGTAGGAAAAGGAGGTGTAAAATAGTGTCAAATACCACATCCTTTTCTCAATATTTATGACTGTTTTATGCCAGTTTTGTACCAATTTCTTTCACCCATCAGTGGGTCTAACCCCAATCATGATTCAGATTTTTAAAGTCTTAGAAGAATCAACAATGTGCTGTATGCCCAACCATTTGAATGTGATAGAACTGAAATCCTCATTTTCTGAGGCCTCTTTGGTCAGCGTATAACTATTCTTCTTCTCCAGTAGTAAGCATTGGATGAAAATGGTCATCACCGAGCCTTATATTTGGCAATGTATTTGGTCCAGTGTCACTAACTCTGCAAGGTAGCTTCCAGAAAGGTAATAATTAACCTAATATTGATGGATGTCTGAGATTTTGTGTAATACCAAAATAATTTTTTGTTTATGCCTTCCCTTGTATACATTAAGTATTGCATTATAGCGCTTTGACCTGCCATTGCTTTGAGAGTGCTTCTGTCTTTAGCTCTGTGTGTTTTTCTATTGCTTATTTTATCATAGGAAGTGTATGTACATAACTACATGGTTGGATAATTTTTTAAAATGTTTTTTTGTGACTAGAGTGTTGATAGGGAATAATCCAACTTATTTCAGGAATTTTACAGACACTAGTTGGTGTAATGTATGTAACAGAAATCTGTAGAAGGAAGAGGAAAATACTGATGACTGGATTTTTGAGTTCTGAATCCAACTGACTTGACACAGCCAAATGAATTTTTGGAGTTCCTGTTAAAATGGTATGGTAATTTTAAGCATCTTTAGGGAAAAAGTTAACACTGTGACTGAATGGTGGTATTCTGGTTCTCTCTGAGTATTTGTTTTACTACCACAGGAAAAAAACACCAATGTGTGTTTATTTGCAGATCTAGTCATGAAATTTTGAATGTAATTGAATTTTTTGTATAAGTACATTGTAGGTCATAAATTCCTACATCTGGATGCATTTGGAGATTATGTTGTATTATAAAGTACTGCATGTGAGTTGTGTGCAAATCCAGTTGTGTGGAATTATGAGATACATATTTAAAATAATGACTCTCTTTCTGTCTCCATCTCTTTCCTATTCTTTCTGATTTCATGCCCTCTTTTTCCTCATCCTGTTTTTCTCTAAAGGTACCTACATGTTCAAAGTACTTCAAATCCTATTTAAGGGGCACCTGGGTGGCGCAGTCGGTTAAGTGTCCGACTTCAGCCAGGTCACGATCTCGCGGTCTGTGAGTTGGAGCCCCGCGTCGGGCTCTGGGCTGATGGCTCAGAGCCTGGAGCCTGTTTCTGATTCTGTGTCTCCCTCTCTCTCTGCCCCTCCCCCGTTCATGCTCTGTCTCTCTCTGTCCCAAAAATAAATAAACGTTGAAAAAAAAAATAAATAAATCCTATTTAAGATCAGACTGAAAGAACTTTTGTACCTATGACTGATGGAAACACAAGGTCCATTATTTGATTTTCTATTACATATTAATGATTTACTTTTTTGATAGTGTGGAACTATATTAGTATAAGCAATGTCAGTTTCAATGAGTACATAATTTATTTAAATAGTTATTGATATAATCCAATGGCCATGTCTTTTAACATGATACATCCACCCCCTGATAACTTTCTATTATTTAGAACATTTCTTTAAAAATTGCTAAATGCTTACTGTTGACAGGAAACATGTGGTAAGAAAGGATGGACCCAAAAAATGGAAGTTCTTTCACTAGTTTGATCCTGCTGGGTTTCTCTGACCAGCCTCAGCTGGAGCGAGTCCTCTTTGTGGTTCTTCTGATCTTCTATCTGCTTACCCTGCTGGGAAACACAAGCATCATTGCGTTGTCCCGCCTGGACCCACACCTGCAGACTCCCATGTACTTTTTCCTGTCCAACCTAAGCTTTCTGGACCTGTGTTACACGACCAGCACAGTTCCTCAGCTGCTGGTTCATCTCAGGGGAGCAGACAAATCTATCTCCTTCGGTGGCTGCGTAGCTCAGCTGTTCATTGCTCTAGGGTTGGGGGGCACAGAATGCATTCTGTTAGGGGTGATGGCATTTGACCGCTATGCAGCCGTCTGCATGCCCCTGCACTACACAGTGATCATGCACCCCCGTCTGTGTACCCTGATGGCTTCTGCATCGTGGTTCATTGGTTTTGCCAACTCCTCATTGCAGACGGTGCTCATCTTCCTTGTACCACTTTGTGGGAGAAATAAAATAGACCACTTCTTTTGTGATGTCGCCCCACTGCTCAAGCTTGCCTGTGTTGACACCACTGTGAATGAGTCTGAGCTCTTCTTTGTCAGTGTGATCATTCTGCTCATACCTATGGCATTAATCACATTCTCTTATGGTCGGATTGTCAGGGTGGTCTTAAGAATAAAGTCAATTGCGGGACAGAGGAAAGTGTTTGGGACATGTGGAGCCCACCTTACAGTGGTCTCCCTGTTCTATGGCACGGCCATCTATGCTTACCTGCTGCCCAGCAACAACCACTCCCAGAATCAGGGCAAGTTCATTTCTCTCTTCTACACCATCATCACCCCCATGGCCAACCCCTTCATCTATACACTGAGGAACAAGGATGTGACGAGTGCAATGAAGAATGTGCTTTATGGGGGCTGTGACTCCAGATGACTGGGGTTGGAAGACCCTGTGATAGAAGTCTTTGAATTCAGACCCTTTAAGGTGTTTGTGTCCAGCACATGTCCTCCAATATTTCCCCTAATGACTCTCAAGGAAATTTTCTTACCGTATTCTTTTATGCAAGTGAGCATTCCAAGTCTAAGTTCATGGATTCATTCTAACCTCCAGAGATGCTGGTTTAGTGTTTCTACAGCATTTGCATCATATTAATTTTTTAGAAAGCTCCACAGGTTTTTCTTGTTTCACCCCCTCTTGGGAATAGTATTCCATTTCTTTTTTTTTTTTTTCAACGTTTTTTTTTTTTTTTTATTTATTTTTGGGACAGAGAGAGACTAGAGCATGAACGGGGGAGGGGCAGAGAGAGAAGGAGACACAGAATCGGAAGCAGGCTCCAGGCTCCGAGCCATCAGCCCAGAGCCCGACGCGGGGCTCGAACTCACGGACCGCGAGATCGTGACCTGGCTGAAGTCGGACGCTTAACCGACTGCGCCACCCAGGCGCCCCTATTCCATTTCTAATTGTAAAAAAAAATATGCACATACTATAAAGGCATACTGAAAAAAAGAATAGCAACAACTACAATAGTGTAGGAAATATTAGCATTTCAGCATTTTCTAGCAATTTCTGGAGGCATATCACTTATTCTTGCAATTTGATCATGGCTCTATTAAATGGTCCATAGGCTGACAGTATCACAGCTTTTTCCCAGAATTAGTATATAACTTGGGAAAGAAAAATTTTAGGTCAGAGAAAATCCTGGTAACATCAATCCTGATGAAGTCATTCAGATATTAGGCCCCAGTGTGACCGTAGCAGTGTGACAGTAATTTAATGTAGCCTTCATGTCACAGAGGGAGATGGTGTAATGCAGTCATCCCAGGGACAATGGGAGCATCAGGTAGCAATACAGCAGGCGGTGCTTATGTGTAATTTTGGGCATAGTCACTGAAACACCCATGTGAGTGTGCAACTTGCTTATTTTAAGTTTGTGAACCCTCCCATTCATTAAAATTTTCTTTGGAGGACATTAAATGACACAAGTCCTAATTTACATTTTTTTTTATCTATAATAATGCAGCAAAAGTTTCAAAGGGTAAAATATATTTATTTATTTATTTTTTTAAAAAATGTTTATTTTCGAGAGAGAGAAGGACAGAGTGTGAGTGGGGGAGGGCAGAGAGAGAGGGAGAGAGAATCCAAAGCAGGCTCCAGGCTCTGAGCTGTCAGCCCAGAGGCTGACACGGGCTCAAACTCAAGAACCGAGAGACCTGACCTGAGCTGAAGTCAGATGCCCAACTGACAGAGCCACCCAGGTGCCCCTCAAAGGGTAAAATATATTTAGATACTCACTTCATACCATTTTATAAATTCTTTGATTGAGGCCTCAAGTAACCAAGGCTTTTGTATCTCACGTCTGCCAAAAGCCCCATACAATTTGATTGCAGGGAAATATTACAAAACAATAAAGAATGGCCTCTATTTTCCAGGAAATTCCATGTTCTTGGAGCTCATTTAGATTCACCAGGAGAAAGTTTAAGAAAGAAATGTATATTAATCATTAAAAATCTCAATATGTCTGAAGTTTACAAATAGTCATCTCATTATGAAATAGCTGTAATCCATTCTAAATTAAAAGTAATAAATAGAAACTTTTCATAACAAGTGAGTGTGACATTGTAGCCTTTAGGTCTCAACTCAAGCTCCCTTTGTATATGCATATGTTGTGGGGTATGGATCTGTTTTTTTTTTTTTTTTTTGTATGTATTTATTGTCATGAACAGTGTATTTTTCCATGGAAGCTGGAGCTTTGACAATGCCACCATCAAAGAAAGGTTTATGATATTTGGTAGGTTTTCCCAGCGTGTAGCCCAGTGTAGGTAAATGTATTTGTGTCCTCAGTGGGACACATATCCATAACAATCACACTGTTTCCTCTCCTTACAGCTAACTGGCATCCTCCTGGGTCTTGAACCCCCTGAGCTGCTCATGCTCCTGACACGTGATCTTGGAACAGAAACAGCATTAGGCAGGCTGGAAATGTCAGCTCAGGAAGATTCTCACATGTCATGGTTCTGTCTGTATTCCTAACAGCATCACAGTATTCACATTTGACATCAACACCTGGGATATATTTTTACACCATAGTAATGCTGAATGAACACCAGCCTAAAAACAGTTTTATAAAACTGTTTATCCCTGATGCTGACAAATTTCCTGCTCTCTCTTATGTTTCAACCACATCCTGACAGTTATACCAAACGGCCACTGTATAATCCCTGAAATGAACTTTCCGTGGTGCAAAACCCTCAAGGACTCTTTTAAATATTTTTAAAATTTTTATTATTTTTGAGAGAGAGAGAGAGACAGAGAGAGAGAGTGTGATTGGGGGAGGGGCAGAGAGAACGGGACACATAGAACCAGAAGCAGGCTTCAGGCTCCAAGCTGACAGCACAGAACCTGACACGGGTGGGGGAGTGGGGCTTGAGCCCATGAACCGTGAGATCAAGACCTGAGCTGAAGTCAGATGCTTAACTGACTGAGCCACCCAGGTGCCACCCTCCACCAGTGTCTACTTTATTCATCCGTTGATGGACATTTGGGTTTTTTTCCATAATTTGGCTATTGTTGACAGCACTGCTATAAACATTGGGGTAAATGTGCCCCTAAGAATCAGCACTCCTTTATCCACTGGATAAATTCCTACTAGTGCTATTGCTGGTTCATAGGGTAATTCTATTTTTAATTTTTTTGAGGAAGTTCCATACTGTTTTCCAGGGTGGCTGCACTAGTTTACATTCCCACCAGCAGTACAAGAGGGTTCCTCTTCCTCCATATCCTCACCAACATCTGTTGTTTCCTCAGTTGTTAATGTTAGCCACTCTGACAGTTGTGAGGTGGTATCTCATTGTGGTTTTGATTTGTATTTCCCTGATGGTGAGTGATGTTGAGCATTTTTTCATGTGTGTGTTAGCCATCTGGATGTTCTCTTTGGAAAGTGTCTATTCATGTCTTCTGCCCATTTTTTCACTGGATTATTAGTTTTCTGGGTGTTGAGTTTGGTAAGCTCTTTGTAGATTTTGGATACTAACCCTTTATCTGATATGTCATTTGCAAATATCCTCTCCCACTCCGTCAGTTGCCTTTTAGTTTTGTTGATTGTTTCCTTTGTAGTATAGAAGCTTTTTATCTTGATGAGGTCCCAATAGTTCATGTTTGCTGTTATTTCCCTTGCCTTAAGAGGCGTGTCAAGTAAGAAGTTGCTATGGCTGAGGTCAAAGAGGTTGTCTATTTTCTCCTATAGGATTGTGATGGTTTCCTGTCTCACATTTAGCCCTTTTATCCATTTTGAATTTATTTTTGTGTATGGTATAAGAAAGTGGCCCAGGTTCATTCTTCTGCATGTTGCTCTCCAGTTCTCTGAGCACCATTTTTTAAAAGAGACTGTCTTTTTTTCCATCAGATATTCTTTCCTGCTTTTTTCGAAGAGTAGGTGGCAATACATTTGTGGGTCCAATTCTGGGTTATATATTCTATTCCATTGGTCTATGTGTCTGTTTTCGTGCCAATACCATGGTGTCTTGATGGTCACAGCTTTGTAGTACAGGCTGAAGTCCAGGATTGTGATGCCTCCAGCTTTGGTTTTCTTTTTCAACTTGACTTTGACTATTCGGGGTCTTTTGTGGTTCCATACAAGTTTCAGAATTTTTTGTTCTAGTTCTGTGAAGAATGCTGGTGTTATTTTGATTAGGATTGCATTGAATGTAGAGATTGCTTTGGGCAGTATCCACATTTTAACAATATTTGTTCTTCTAATCCATGAGCATGAAAATTATTTTTCCAATTCTTTGTGTCTTCTTCAATTTCTTTCATAAGCTTTCTATAGTTTTCAGTATACAGATCTTTTACCTCTCTGGTTAGGTTTATCCCTAGGTATTTTATGGTTCTAGTTGCAATTGTATATGGGATCCATTCCTTGATATCTCTTTCTGTTGCTTCATTATTAGTGTAGAGAAATGAAAACAATTTCTATACATTGATTTTATAGCTTCGACTTTGCTGAATTCATGGATAAGTTCTAGCAGTGTTTTTGGTGGAGTCTTTCAGACTTCCCATGTAGAATGTCATGTCCTCTGCAAAAAGTGAATGTTTGACTTATTCTTTGCCAATTTGAAGGCCTTTTATTTCATTTTGTTGTGTGAAGCTGAGGCTAGGTCTTCCAACACTATATTAAACAGCAGTAGTGAGAGTGGGCATCCCTGTCTTGTTCCTGATCTCAGGGGGTAGGTCTCAGTTTTTCTCCATTGAGGATGATATTAGCTATGGGCCACATATATATGACTTTTATGATGTTAATGTATGTTTCTTCTATCCTGACTTTCTTGAGGGTTTTAGTAAGAAAGGATGCTATATTTTGTCAAATGCTTTTTCTGCACCCATTGACAGGAGCACATGATTCTTATCCTTTCTTCTATTAATATTATGTATCACATTGATTGATTTGTGAATGTTGAACCAGCCCTCCAGTCCAGGAATGAATCCCACTTGATCATGGCGATTAATTGTTATAATATACTGTTGAATTCAATTTGCCAGTATCTTGTTAAGAATTTTTGCACCCATGTTGCTCAGGGATATTGGCCTGTAATTCTCCTTTTTTGTGGGATCTTTGTCTGGTTTGGGAACCAAAGTATAATGCTGGCTTTATACAATGAGTCTGGAAGCTTTCCTTCTGTTTCTATGTTTTTGGAACTGCTTCAGAAGACTAGGTATTAACTCTTCTTTAAATGCCTGATAGAATTCCCCTGGGAAGCCACCTGGCCCAGGACTCTTATTTGTTGAGAGATTAAAAAAATTTTTTTTAATGTGTATTTATTCTTGAGAGACAGAGAGAGACAGAACATGAGCATGGGAGGGGCAGAGAGAGGAGGAGACACAGAATCTGAAGGAGGCTTCTGCCTCTGAGCTGTCAGCACAGACCCTGACGTGAGGTTCGAATTCATAAACCATGAGACCACGACCTGAGCCGAAGTTGGACCCTTAACCAACTGAGCCACCCAGGCACCCCTTGCTGGGAGAGTTTTGATAACTGATTCAATTTCTTTGCTGGTTGTGGGTCTGTTAAAATTTTCTATTTCTTCCTGTTTGAGTTTTGATAGTGTGTGAGTGCCTAGGAATTTGTCCATTCCTTCCAAGTTGTCCAGTTTGTTGGCATATAAGCTTTTGTAGTATTCTCTAATATTTGTTTGCTTTTCTGTGGTGTTGTTTGTGATCTCTCTTCTTTCATTTGTGATTTTAATTATTTAGCTCCTCTCTCTTTTCTTTTTAAGAAGTCTGGCTAGGGGTTTCTCAATTTTTGTTTATTCTTTCAAAAAACCAGCTCTTAATTTCATTGATCTATACTACTGGCGTTTTAGATTCTATGTTGATTATTTTTTCTCTAATCTTTATTATTTCTCTTTTTCTGCTGGCTCTGGGCTTTATGTGCTGCTGTATTTGTAGCTCCTTTAGGTGTGAGGTTAGGTTGTGTTTTGGGGACCTTTCTTGCTTCTTGAGATAGGCCTGGATTGCAATGTATTTTCCTCTTAGGACTGCCTTGGCTGCATCACAAGGGTTTGGACTGTTGTTTTTTCATATTCACTTGATTCCATATATTTTTAAATTTCTTCTTTAATTTCCTGGTTGATGCATTCATTCTTTAGTAGGATGTACTTTAACCTCCGTATATTTGGGGATTTTCCAAATTTTTTCTTGTGGTTTATTTCAAGTTTCATAGCACTGTGATCCTAAAATATGGATGGTATGATTTCTGTCCTTTTGTATTTGTTGAGGGCTGGTTTATGACCCAGTATGTGATCTATTTTGGAGAATGTTCCATGTGCACTTGAGAAAAATGTGTATTCTGCTTTTGGATGAAAAGTTCTGAATATATCTGTTAAGTCCATCTGGTCCAATGTGTCATTCAGAGCCATTGTTTCTTTACTGATCTTCTGCCTAGATGATCTGTCCATTGATGTAAGTGGAGTATTAAAGTCCCCTACAATCACAGTATTATTATCCATACAGTTATTTATGTTTGTGACTAATTGATTTATATATTTGGGCACATAAACATTTACAATTGTTAGCTCTTCTTGATGGATAGAGCCCTTAATTATGATATAATGCTCTTCTTAATTTCCTTTTACAGTCTTTGTTTTAGAATCGAGTTTGTCTGATATAAGTATGGCTACCTCGGCTTTCTTTTGACATACAGTTGCATGATAGATGGTTCTCCATCCCCTCACTTTCAATCTGAAGATGTCCTGGGGTCTAAAATGAGTCTCTTCTACACAGCATATAGATGGATCTTGTTTTTTTTTTTTTTTTTATACATTCTGATACCCCATGTATTTTGATGGGGCATTTAGTCCATTTTCATTCATAGTGATTACTGAAAGATATGGATTTAGTGTCACTGTGTTATCTGTGGGTTTCATGCTTGTAGAGCTGTCTCTCTGGTCGTTTGTAGTCTTTGCTCTTTTCCACTCACAGAGTCCCCCTTAGGATCTCCTGCAGGGCTTGTTTAGTGGTCATAAACTCCTTAAGTTTTTGTTCACCTGGGAAAGACTTTATCTCTCCTTCTATTCTGAATGACAGTCTTGCTGGATAAAGGATTCTTGGTTGCACATTATTCCTTTTCAGTGCATTGAATATTTCCTGCCACTCCCTTCTGGCTGCCATGTTTCAGTGGACGGGTCTCCTACTACCCTTATGTGTCTACCCTTGTAGGTTAAAGCTCATTTGTCCCTAGCTGCTTTCAGAATTCTTTTTATATTTTGCCAGTTTCACTATGATATGTTTTGGTGTTGACCCGTTTTTGTTGATTTTGAAGGGAGTTCTCTGTGTCTCCTGGATTTGGATGTTTGCTTCCTTCCCCAGATTGGGAAGGTCTCAGCTATAATTGTTCAAATAAACCCTCTGTACCTTTCTCTCTTTCTTCTTCTTCTGGGTCTCCTATTATATGGATATGATTACATTTCATTGAATCACTTAGGTCTCTAATTTTCCCCCTCATGGTCTAGTAATTTCCTATTCCTCTTTCTGAGCTTTATCGTTTCATAATTTTGTCTTCCATTCTCCTCTCTGCTTCTTCCATCCTTGCTGTCACTGCATCTAGTTATTTTGCATCTCATTTATAGCATTTCTTAATTCTTCATGACTATTTCTTAGGTCCTTGATCTCTGCAGCAACAGATTCTCTGCTCTTCTATGTTTTTTTTCAAGCCCAACAATTAGTCTTATGACTATCATTCTAAATTCATGTTCAGATATATTTTTTTTTAAATTTTTTTTCAACGTTTATTTATTTTTGGGACAGAGAGAGACAGAGCATGAATGGGGGAGGGGCAGAGAGAGAGGGAGACACAGAATCAGAAACAGGCTCCAGGCTCTGAGCCATCAGCCCAGAGCCTGACGGGGCTCGAACTCCCGGACCGCGAGATCGTGACCTGGCTGAAGTCGGACGCTTAACTGACTGCGCCACCCAGGTGCCCCCAGATATATTTTTTGTATCTGTTTTGAGCAATTCTCTGTCATTTCTTCCTGAAATTTCTTTCAAGGAGAACTCTTCTGTTTTATCATTCTGGCTAGTTTTCTGTCTTTTATGTGTTTTAATAGCTTGTTATGTGTCTGCACCTGTGAGAACTATTATATACAAAAGGGTCATATACTTTCCAGGGCCTGAAACTTCAGGAAGTGTTTTTGGAGTGTGTTGCATGCACTCTGTTGTTGTACCTTTTGCTGCTTTATCTCACTGTTCTTAGTGGTTGACTGGACCTTCTGCTAGGTGTGCTTTGATTTGTTTGTTGAAGTAAGCTTCAATAAGGAAAAAGGTTGGGGACAGGCAGAGAACTTATCCCATATGAAGAGAAAAATGAAAGGGGCAGGAGAAAGACCAGGCAGAGAATGAAAGATACAAGGCTCAATCCAGAGAGAGACAGAGAAACAGAGAGAGGAAAATAAAGAAGGAGATACATAAAAGTGTAAAAAGAATAGAGTAAAAACGCCTGATTCAAGAAACAACCAGAACAGAGAAAGAAAGAAAACAAAAGAAAATTATAATACACACACACACACACACACACACACACATACACACACACACACACACACACACACACACATATATATATATACACACACATGTATGTATGTGTATATATATGTATGTATATGTATGTATATATATATAAAATAAGAATTGACCAAGAATCAAATCAGAAACTATGAGGCTGATTCCAACGAGGGAAGAAAAAAGAGGAGAGTAGAAAGAAAAAGAAGGGAAAAGAGAAGAGAAGGAATGAAAAGAGAAACAAAATAATAGTTAAAACAACAAGAGACTAACATAGGAAACCCCAGGACAGTTGTCTGCTGGCTCCTGGGACAGGGAATGTGCTGGTCTGGAGGAGGGGCTGTCTGTCTCAGTCAGTGTCAATGTCACTGGGGTAGATAAGCAGTTACCAGGCACGGAGGGGCGGGGTTTGGTGTAAGCAGGTCCCACCTCCACTGGGGGCCACTGTCCTGCGAAGCCCCACCGTGTGGTGATAGGGAGAACAATGGCGAACCCCCAGTCTCTCCTCCCCAGACCACGTGTCCCAATCCATGCCGCCCTCACAGAGCAACACGGCCTCAGCTTGCCTCACCCCACAGTGTCTGTGCCTCCCTGGGCTGGGCTGGGGTTCCAACCCCGATGTCTTCAGGAGTCCCGGTGTGGATGGACCTGTCCTGGGATAGCGCCACTGTGTCCAGTTGACAAAGGGACTCTGGCTGGTGCCTGCAGGGTCTTTTGCCTTTGGGGGGTAATAACCCTCTTTCCCCAGTACTGGAGGGAGGGGACTGCTCCCAGATCCCAGCGTGCCCCCATATCCCACCAGGCTGGCTGGCTCCCCTCCCCCAGGCATGCACAAGGTGGCAGTTGGGAGAAAGCTGGGCTCCCGGAACTCCCATCTGGAGCTCCTAAGGATGTTCTCAAAGTAGAAACTGGCTTTCCCTAAGTTCTCGTTCCCCAGTCTGTGGTCCGCAGAGGTTTTTCTCATGTCCAAATACAATCCCAGACTTCCACAGCCTCTCTTCCTCTTCCTTTTATTTCTCCACAGAAGGGGTTCCCTGCTCCTTGCCAACACCGCCCGTTTTATCCCCCTCAATTCCCACACATTCACCTGTGTCCCGCCAAGCTACCCCGTTCACCTGTGGACATTGTTCTGTCACTCCACAGTCTGTACTTCTGGGTTTTCCAAGTATTCTGACCTCAATGCTGCTGTGCTTGAGGGATGAGGGAAATCCCAGTCCCTCTACTTCTGTACCATCTTGAGTTCTCCCCTGAAACAGAATTCATTCATTCATTCACTCACTCACTCACTCACTCACTCATTTATTTATTTAAATTTACATCCAAGTTAGTTAGCATATATCCCTAAAACATAATTCTTAACCAGCAGATTTACTACCATTCAGCAAAGACACAAAATAGTGAGGGCACTTGCAGTATCCAGCAGGACTGAGCCCTGTCAGGCAGCTTTGGGGTCCCCTCACTGCAATGGACAGCATTTCATTTCTCCAATATGGGACTCTTTTGTGTGGTCCAAGTCAGCACAGAGAGGGTACGGGGTTCCTCAGTTCATGCATCCCTACCTTTGTAGCCCTGTCCTGGCCTTAGGACTCTCACGTGTTAGCATAACAGCAGGTGTGCAGTGTAGGTGACTGCACTCTGCACACCCTCTGCATCCTGCTAAACTCACTCCTGGATCAGTCATCAGAGTGCAGTCACCCCTGTAAGACCTTCCTGTATCTCCTAGTCTGCACATTTCCCAGCTACTGTTTGCCAGAGTCCTGCTCTGGCCAGGCTCACGGAGGAGGCAGGAACAGGTCACAGACCCCTGCCAACTCCACCCTTCACAGGTGTCTGCTTTTTGGATGCTTGTTTTGTGACACAGATGAGAGCCTTCTTTCACAGCTGTGGTGTTGTGGCATGTTTGAGATCTGATGGTGCAGACTGGGAACCACTGTGTGTGGACTCGTGGTTTGCAGGGGGAAAGGGGGGCTGTGTGTAGATGTGGAAAGGAGAGGATGGATGACTGGAGATTAGAGGGGTCAGAGGAAGGGCTCCCCTAGCTGGCCTTAGAGACAGGACACTGACTTCTGGGAGGAGACATTTCCTTCTTTCCCTGCTGTTTTGGAATTAAGTTGACATGAGACAGAGTAACTGGAGAATACACCCAAAGTTTTATTATCTGCACATGGAGGCCCAATCTGGACATTGAGTCCCAAAGAAATGAGCAAAGTAGGTGGTTTGTACCCCACTATAGAGAGACAGTAGATGAGCGTGGAATTGACAGGAGAAAGAAAACCGGGGTTTGGAGCTACAGTTAGCAGGGAATGCGAAGTGGAATGTGGGCCGAGGTAGTGGGTTAGTAAAGAAGTAGCAGGTTTATTTCTACAGCCTTCTCAGCTCTAAGGTCCCTATCTGTGGTGATAAGTGGTCATTTGTACTTCACAGTCATTTCATTCGGGAGATATTTCCTGCTTCCAGGGGGACAGAGGAGGGTGTGATGTCCTCACACCTGCTCTTTTCCCAGTAGCTTCTATTCACAGTGATCAATATGCTGTTGAGGTCCACGTTGGGGGGTCTCCCTGGGTTCCCACACTTGCTCCATTTAAAAAATTTAATTCTATTGATTTACATTGTTGGGTGGATTTATTTTAACCACTGGAGTGAATGAAATCTACGAGGTCTCTAGGAAATGTATGTTCTTCTGATTTGTAAACCATTTCTGAGAATGGTTTCAACCTCTTTTCAAGATGAGGCTGTTCAGTTGTACCTGTGTGTTGAGTCTCAGAGAAGCATCGTGGACATTTCTACTGATTGGGTTATTTGGGATCTCCATGATCAATGGCCTGTCTTGATCAGTGGTCAAAGCCTTTGACATGGTCCCATCCCCCTGAATCTGTGGTAGCAGGTCACACATAATGCTTTCTCACATTTGTAAGTCCCCATTTCAAGCACTTGGAAACATGAAACAGTTTTGCCAGATTCTCTTTGGAAAGCTTCTTTAGTGACTTATCTCTAATGAGAACTCGGTTTTAATGTATTTAAAGGAAGCATGTTGGCTAACAATGTGTTCTTTCTAGCATGAAATGAACCTCTCCCAGGTTTCACTGCTCCTCTTAGAAAAACCATCTCTGTTCCCACAGAATGATTCTCCTCAGTCTGCCACAATGTGTTACATTTTCATTTGCATTTAGGTGGAAGCAGCATAGATATTAATACATTATTTAACACACACACCCACAGACATGCTCGTGCACAAAATGTGCTCCATATCCAATGTCCTGTAGGCCAATCTTTGTGTGAACCCTTTTGTGAAGATGATTAGAACAAGAAAATATGTTTCCTTGAGCTTCTACTACTTAGAAGTGCCCGGCTCATACATGATGTATTCCCAATATGTTCTAAAATACAAATATATCCTAGGGTATGTGGTAACAGTTTATCCCTGCAGGTCACATTGAAAGGAAAAAAAATGCACTTTCCAGGAGGTGGTGGGAGTATTGGCTATTAGTAGAATCTGGTACCACTCAAGAGCTCCATGGAACAAACTATACCCCTATAGACACAGTAAGTTAAAAAATTTAGAAGTCATAGTCTTTCAGTCTTTGCAATGAAATTTGGATCACAAAGAGTCAGCTATGTTAGTTGATAGGACAATGTTAGAATAGCCTCATTTGGTAACTGTCAATGCATCCAATGTCAAGAATTGTTTTCTCTATGTTGTCTTCTAGGAGCTTTACAATTTCAGATACATTTCTCTGAATGTATTTACCCAGTTTTCTCAGGACGATTTATTAATGAGACTATGTTTGCTCATGAATATCTTTGACTCCTTCTTCCAGTAGTAGTTGTCTGTATGTGGGTGGGTTTAGTTTTATGCTCTTAATTTTGTTCCGTTGGTGTATGTGTCTGTTTCTTGAGCTAATAACATACTGGTTTGATTCCTAGATATTTTTAAGATAGTTTGAATCAGTAAGTAGGCTGCCTCCAGCTCTGTTCTTCTTTGTTGACGTGGCTTTGGCAATTGGGACTTTTGTGGCTCCATACAGATTTCAGGATTGTTTTTTCTCTATCTGTGAAAAATGCCACTCAAATTTTGATAGGGATTGCATTGAATCTAGAGATGATTTTGAATACTGTGGACATTTTTCAATATTAATATTTTTAATATAATTTATTGTCAAGTTGGCTAACATACAGTGTATACAGTGTGCTCTTGGTTTCGGGGTAGTTTCCCATGATTCATCACTTACATGCAACATCCAGTGCTGATCCCAAGTGCCCTTCTCGATGAGCAATTTATGAGCACAGGATATCTTAATTCTCTTCAATTTTTCCATCAATTCATGTAGTTTTAAGTGTAGAGATATTTTGCCTCCTTGGTTAAATTTAATCCTACGTGTTTTATTGTTTTTGATGCTATCATGAATGTGGGATGAAAAAATCTTTTTATGTTATTGGAAGTGGCAAGATTTCATTCTTTTTATCACTGAGTAGTATTCCATTGCATGTATGTTTGTATGTATGTATATACATACATACACATCCCAGCTTCTTTATCCATTCATCAGTTGATGGACATTTGGGCTCTTTCCATAATTGGCTATTGTTGATAGCCCTGCTATAAACATTGGTGTACCTGTGCCCCTACAAAGTAGTGCTGTTGTATTCTTTGGATAAATTCTTAGTATTGCTATGGCTGGGTCATAGGGTAATTCTTTTTTCAATTTTTTGAAAAATCTCCACACTGTTTCCCAGAATGGCTATACCAGTTTGCATTCCCACCAGCAGTGCAAGAGGGTTCCCCTTTCTCCACATCCTTCCCAGCATCTGTTGTTTCCTGACTTGTTAATTTTAGCCACTCTGACCTTTGTGAGGTGGTATCTCAATGTGGTTTTGATTTGTGTTTCCTTGATGATGAGCGATGTTGATCATCTTTTCATGTGTCTGTTAGTCATCTGGATGTCTTCTTTGGAAAAGTGTCTATTCATGTCTTTTGCCCATTTCTTCACTGGATTATTTGTATTTCAGGTGTTAAGTTTGTTAAGTTCTTTATAGACTTTTGGATACTAATCCTTTATTTGATATGTCATTTGCAAATATCTTCTCCCATTCCATTGGTTACCTTTTAGTTTGTTGATTGTTTTCTGTGTTGTTCAGAAACTTTTTATCTTGATGATGTCCCAATAGTTCATTTCTGCTTTTATTTCCCTTGCCTCAGAGACATGTCAAGTAAGAAGTTGCTGCAACTGAGGTCAAAGAGGTTGTTGTCTGTTTTCTCCTGTAGGATTTTGATGGTTTCCTGTCTCACATATAGATCTTTCATTGATTTAGAGTCCATTTTTGTGAATGATGTAAGAAAGTTGTCCAGTTTCATTACTCTTCATGTTGCTCTCTGGTTCTCCCAGCACCATTACTTTGCTATGTTCAATAAGTCAGTCAGAGAAAGACAGATATCATATATTGTCAGTCATATGTGGAATTTGAGAAACTTAACAGAAGACCATGGGGGAATGGATGGAAACATAAGTTAGGCAAGCCATAAAAGACCCTTCAATACAGAGGACAGACTGAGGGTTGATGAGGGTGGGGAGTAGAGAAAATGGGTGATGGGAATTGAGGAGGGCACTTGTTGGGATGCGTACTGGATGTTGTATATAAGGGATGAATCATGGATATCTGCTCCCGAAGCCAAGATTACACTGTATACACTGTATGTTAGCTAACTTGACAATAAATTATTAAAATAAATAAAAGAAAAAAATACTTTCACATATTTTTTAATTTTATAAAAATGTAACTAATTTCTGTATGTTGAGTTTCTGTTGTGCATCTTTACTAAAGTTGTTGATTAGTTCCCTCAGGTTTTGGTGGTATCTAGTGGTATCTTGAATTTTCTGTAAATAAGACCATGTCATTTCCAAAGACCTGTATTTGTTTTTAATTGGGTATCATTTATTTCTTTTCTTGCCTAATTGCTCAGGCTAAGAATTCCAGTACTGTTTTGTATAAAAGTAGTGAGGGTAGGCATCTTGGCTTGTTTCTGATCTTAGAGTAAAAGCTTTCAACCTTATGCCACTGAGTATGTTAACCACAAGTTTGTCATATATGGCCTTTATTATGTTGAGGCACATTCCTTCTACAACTAATTTGTTGAGTATGTTTACCATGAAAAGATGTTTTGTTTTGTGAAATGCTTTTCTGAATCTATTGAGAAAGCCATATGTTTTTTATATTCTATTGTACTGATGTGGTATATTGCATTTGTTGATTTGTGTATGTTTCCTTATCCCTGCTATCAATCCCTCTTAATCATGGTGTATGAACATTTTAGTGTGCTACACTAGGGTTTGCTAATTTTTTGTAGAAAAATTTTCAATCTATATTCATCAGAGATATTTGTGTATATGTTTCTTTTATTTATTATTTGTAGTCTTTATCTGTTTTTGCTATGAGGATAATGTTAACCTTGTAAAATGAGTTTGGGAGTATCCTTTATCTTCAATTTCTTTGATGAGTTTGAGGAGGATTGGTGCTAGTTGTTTTTTAAGTTTGGGAGTGAAGGCACAGCTATACTCATATTGCAGAAAATAGACTTTCAGCCAAAAATAGTAATAAACAAAAACTTCTTTAAATAAAGGGGTCAATTCGTCAAGAAGATAATAACAATAGTAAATATACAGGACCCAACATGAAGCATCTGTATATATTAAGCAAATACAAACAGATATAAGGGGAGAAATGACAACAATACAAAAATGTTAGGGACGTCAATATTAAAATATTAACAGTGGATAAATCATTCCAACAGAAAGTCAACAAGGAAATATTGGGCTTGATCCATACCTTACACTAAAAAATTTAACAGACATATATAGAACATTTTATCCAACAGCAACAGAATACAGATTCTTGTCTAGCACACCAGAAACATTCTCCTGGAGAGATCACAAGACAATTAACAAAACAAGTCCTAGAAAATGTAAGGGGTTGAACTCATGAAATTATTATTTTTTTATTACAATGGTATGAAAGTAAAAGTCAATAACCAAAGGAAAGCTTGAAAATGCACAGATTTGTGGAAGTTACATAATACACTATCCTAAAACCAATGGGTGAAAGAAGACATCCAAGGGAAATCAAGAAATACCTTGAAAAAAATGAAAATATAGCAACTACTTACCAAAATTTGTGGGCTCCTAGAAAAGCAATCTAAGGGGAAAGTTTGCAGCAATAAAAACCTACACTAAGAAAAAAAAGTCTCAAATCTCAGGGAATTGAAAAGAACAAACTAAACTCAAAGTTAGAAGAAGGAAGAAAATAAAGATCAGGGCAGAAATAAATGAAATAGAGACCAAAAAAAAAAATAACAAATGAACCTGGAAGGAAGAAGAGACCAGAACTCAGTGTACAATGATCTTTGACGCCTTCAGAAGAAAGTTAGGTAAGGTTCATACTGGTTGGCTAAATATTATTAATATTAACAACACTTTGGGAGGGAGGAGTAAGATGGCGGTGTAGTTGGAGGACCCTAGACTCCTGTTGTCCCTCGAATACAACTAGATAACTATAGAGTCATTCTAAATACCCTAGAAATCAACCTGAAGACAGAACAAACTCCACAATTGAGATGAAGAAGAAGCCACATTGAAGAATGTGGGAGCATGTAGGAGCATTGAAGAATGTAGGGAGCATGGATATGTGGTTTAGGGCAGAAACAGATTGCTGCAGAGCGGGGAGCCAGGGTCGAGGAGAAAGGTGAGAGGGAGAGAGAGAAAGGGAGAGGGAGAGGGAGAGAGAGGGAGAGAGAGAGAGGGAGAGAGAGAGAGAGAGAGAGAGAGAGAGAGAGAGAGAGAGAGGAGCCACAGGGGAACATACTAGGAGAACGTTTCCAAAAAGTAATTGGCTAGGATAGCAAGAGAGGCTGATTTTCAAGAGTTTTTGCAACTGGCAGGGCTTAAAGCCTGTAATTTTAAAGGTCAGTGGGCTTGGATGGGGTAGAGACCTGAGGGCACTGCCCTGCTCCTGGAGAGAAGTCAGTCACACAACCTGGGGGCAGGCAGCATGCAAACAGTGATCTGAAGAGCACCTGGGGCACATGTGGGAAGGATACTTGGTCTTCCTAGAGTGAGTCTTTGAGAGGTAGCATTCATGGAGACTCCTCTCCAGGCACAAAGGTGCCAGCTGGTCTCATTTCCCTCCTCAGTCCCTCAGCATAAATACAGAGCCACCTGCGGAAAGCAGCTCAGCCCCAAACTGACTGCCTAACCTGCTTATACTGTGTCTCACACCCGTGTGCTCTGGCATGACTGCCCCTCCTGATTAAGCCAGCCTCAGTCCCAGTGCAGTGAGACCCTCCCCAGAAGACCAGCACAGACCCTCATCTGCACCACATCTCTTGACCAGAGAGTTCTGAGGGCTTCAGTTCTAGTGGAAGAAGTATCAGGTCACATTTCACAGGCAGACCAGAGCACACCTACTTAAACTGACCACATTCTTGCCAAGGACCAAACGTTACCCACAGCAGGGAAGGAGAGCCTCTGCACACCGCTAACCAGCAGGATAAAGCAGCCAAAGTACAGCTGCAGAGTGCATGCGGCACACACCAGGTACACCTCCAGGACTCTTTCTGACCTCTTCATAAGATCATTACTCTCAGGAGCAGGAAACATAACTGGTTTCCTAACACAGAGAAGAAGGCAGAGACTTAGGAAAAATGACAAGACAGAGGAATTCCTCCCAAAGGAAAGAAAGAGATAAGATCATGGCCAGAGATCTAAGTGAGACAGGTATAAATAACATGCCTGATGGAAAATTTAAAGCAACAGTCATAAGGATACTTGTTGGGCTTGAGAAAAGCATAGAAGATACCAGGGAGACCCTTACCACAGAGGTAAGAAATTTAAAAAAGCAGTCAGTCACAAATGAAAAACGCAATAACTGAGATTTGAAACAGGCTTGATGCAATGAACAGAAGGCTGGAAGAAGCAGCAGAACAAATAAGTGATATATAAGACAAAATAATGGAAAACAATGAAGCTGAATGAAAGACAGCAAGAAGAATTATGGAACATGAGAATAGATTAAGGAACTCAGAAATTCCATCAAACATAATAACATTCATATTATAGGAGTCCCAGAAGAAGAAGAAGAGAGAAGGGACGAAAATTTATTTGAAGAAATAAAAGCTGAAAACTTCCCTATTCTGGGGAAGGAAACAGACATCCAGATCCCGGAGGCATGGAGAACTCCCATCAAAATCAACAAAAGCAGGCCCAGACCAAGATATATTGTAATTAAATTGGAAAAAATATCGTGAGAAAGAGAAAATCTTAAAAGCAAGAAAAAAGAAGGCCCTAACCTACAAGGGAAGACCCATGAGGCTGGCTGCAAATGTCTCCACAGAAACCTGGCAGGCCAGAAGGGAGGGGTGTGATATATTCAACATGCTGAATGGGAAAAACCTGCCGCCAAGAAAACTCTCTCCAGCAAGACTATCATTCAGAATTGAAGGAGAGATCAAGAGTTTCCCAAACAAAAGCTAAAGGAGTTCATGCTGGAGGCTGGGTCTTGCAGGTTTCCTCACATCCTTGCTTACACCGAGCATCGCTGTGAGGCAGGTGTGACACCCCAGCTCTGGCCTCTGTGAACTCTGCTTCTCCAGGCGAGTAAACCCCCAGGAATACTGACTAGTTCTTCAGTTTCTAAACCATGGCCCATGGATCAGTGATGGGCTTCGCCGGGGTGCTTCATTTCGAAGCCAGATGTGATTTCCTTATTTCAGCAAGGAATAGAGCCCTGGAAAGTTGTGAGGAAAGGAAGGAGGTGATACACAGATTGAGAGACCGGGTATGAGACCAAGAAGTTATCTTCAGAAAATGACATTTATGAAATAAAGTCCCCCTCGTGGAAGATAATGGAAAGAATTATAAAACGATGGCCTTAGGTTTTAAATTTTAAAACAGTGACTGGGAATCCAAAAGAAAATTTGAAGGACAGGAGGGATATTTCAGTGAAGCGAAAATTACACCTCAAAAAGTGCCCTTTTACCAAAACCACACATCTTTAACTGCACATCAGAGCATTCATTTTGTGGAGAAACCCTATGAATATAAAAAATGTGGAAAGGCCTTTAGAGTATGCCAACAGCTTACGTTTCATCGCAGAATTCATACTGGTGAGAAACCCTATGAATGCAAGGAATGTAGAGAATCTTTCATAGTGGTCCAGACCTTAAAGTACATCAGAAATTTGTATTGGTTAGAAGCCCTATGAATGTAAAGAATGTGGGGAGGCCTTCAGAGTGCATGGTCAACTTACTCTCCATCAGAGGGTTCATACCAGTGAGAAACCCTATGTATGTACAAAATGTGGGAAGGCCTTTAGACAGTGTACAACCTTCCTTGACACCAGAAGCTTAATATTGCCAACAAACTCTATGAATATAAAGAATGTGGGAAGGCCTTTCTGTGTGGCTCTGGCCTTAGAGTACATCACAGACTTCATACTGGTGAGAAACCCTGTGAATGTGAGCAATGTGGAAAGACCTTTAGTGATGGTTATCATCTTATTCTTCACCACAGATTTCACACTGGTGAGAAATTGTATGAACGTAAGGAATGTTGGAAGGCCTTGAGTCGTTACTCAAAACTTACTTCACACCAAAATATCCATATTGGGATTAAATCCTATGACTGCAAGGAACATGGGAAGGCTTTTGGATTACTCTCAAAACTTACACAACACCAGAGAATTCATATTGGTGAGAAACTCTATAAATGTAAGGAATGTGGGAAGGCCTTTAGATTGTGCCCCAAACTTACACTACATCAGTGTATTCATACTTGTGAGAAACCCCTTAAATGTAAGGAATGTAGGAAGGCTTTTAGAATTAATTCATCCCTTTTCCAGCATCCAAACATTCATTCTGGTAACAAACCCTATGCGTATAAGAAATTTAAGGAGGCCTTTAGACAATATTCGCACCTTACCCATCATCTGAAAATTCATAGCATAAAAATATAAGTTAGTTTTTCAATCCTGTGTTCTAGAATACGCTACAAATGTAGTAATTAATCCTTTTGGCTTCCTTCATACAGGCAACTGACTTGGCATAATAGAATTTATATCTTTAAAAGAATATGTTTATTTAAACTATTCCACCATCGCTTAAACCTGATAAACTTCACATTTAGTCTAAAAACCAACCCTATCAATGTAGCAAATGTGGGAGACACTTATCTCCACCCCGTCACGTTCCTACTGGTATTATATTGACAAGATGCTTAACCGCTCTGTGCTCTAATTTTTTCATTTGTAAAATGTTAATTTAATACTGTGACAGAGTAACGATTGCTGCAAATTTTTTCACATTTCCCCCCAACTCTCCACCAAGAGCTGGAATCTACATCCCTTCCACTCGAGGCTGGGAAAACCTCCCACTTTGGCTACTAGAAGTCGTAGGAGTAGTGCTGCGCCAGTTTCAATCCCAAACTTTGCTGGTAGATTTCACTTCATCTCCTTGGATTGCTCTCTTAAACTTGGGCCCTGAATTCTGTTAAAAAGTCTGGCTGGTCAGGTAAAGAGACCACACAGAGAAGCTCTAGACTACATAGAAAGGAAGAGGCACCGTTCTGAGCCCAGTCTTCCACACATGCTCACCAAGACACCGGACATTTGAGTGAAATAGTATTGGATCCTCCAGACCAGCCAGCAGCTGAATGCCACTGAGTGGCTTCAGTTGATACCATACAAAACAGATGGATCGATGAACAGAGCCCCTGACTGAATTCCTGATCCACAAGACCATGAGATATAATACAACGATCATTGTTTTAAGCCGCTAAAAACCCCAAACCCCTCTCTCCCCCAAAAAAGAAAAGACCTAAAGGAGTCTGTGACCGCTAAGCCAGCCCTGCAAGAAGTATGAAAAGGATGTCGTTGAGTGGAAAAGAAAGATCAAAAGTGGCAAAGACAAGAAAGAAATAGAAACTGTCTGTAGAAAGAATGACAGACCAAGAAATAATATGGCACCAAATATATATCTTTCAATCATTACTCTGAATGTAAATGGACTCTGATCAAAAGACATAGGGTGTCAGAATGCATAAAGAAAACAAGACCCATCTATACTGCCTACAGGGGACTCATTTTAGACCTAAAGACACACGCAGATTGAAAATGAGGACTTGGGGGCGCCTGGGTGGCGTAGTCGGTTAAGCCTTCAGCCAGGTCACGATCTCGTGGTCCGTGAGTTTGAGCCCCACGTCAGGTTCTGGGCTGATGGCTCAGAGCTTGGAGCCTGTTTCCGATTCTGTGTCTCCCTCTCTCTCTGCCCCTCCCCCGTTCATGCTCTGTCTCTCTCTGTCCCAAAAAAAATAAATAAACGTTGAAAAAAAAATTTAAAAAAAAAATAAAAAAAAAAAAGAAAATGAGGACTTGGAGAAACATTTATCATGCAAATGGACATGAAAAGAAAGCCGCAGTAGCAATACTTGTATCAGTAAACTAGACTTTAAAACAAAGCATGTAACAAGAGATAAAGAAGGGCACTAAGTACTAATAAAGGGAAGAATCTAACAAGAAGATCTAACAATTGTAAATATTTGTTCCTTCGACATGGGAACACCCAAATAGATAAAACAATTAGGGAACTCATGGACAATAATATAATAAAAGTAGGTTACTTTAACATTCTACTTACATAAATGGACAAATCATCTAAGCAGAAATCAATGAAGAAACAATGGCTTTGAATGACACACTGGACCGGATGGACTTAACAGATATATGCACCACATTCCATCCTAAAGCAGCAGAATACACATTCTTCTCAAGTGCACATGGAACATTCTCCAGAATAGATCAAATACTGGATCACAAATCAGGCATGGGGGCAACTGAGTAGCTCCTTTGATTAAGCATCTGACTCCTAATCTCAGCTCGGGTCTTATATCAGGGTGTGAGTTCAAGCCTGGTGTTGGGCATGTTGGGCTCCATGGTGGGCTTGAAGACTAATTAAGACAAAAGAGAAAACAAATCAGGCCTCAACAAGTACAAAAAGATTGAGATTGTACCATGCGTATTTGTGACCACAATGCTATGAAACTTGGGTCAGCATCACTAGATAATGCTGCACACGTATCAAAGTGATTTGAGCAGTTTGAGCCTGGCAGCAGTGAGCGAGGTCTGGGATGAAATTAATAGCAGGTGTGACACCAGAGTGTATTGTCTTTGCCAGTTCTTGTAAGTATCAGGCTGTTGTCTACCTGGTATGGGAATAACTGAGAAAATGCAAATGTAAGAATGTTGTCAACAGGAGGTAGTTTATTTCTTAGACTTAGTTCATTTATTTAAATGAACTGGAAATTATGGATCTATGAGAAACAGCCACAAACCACCCATCAACTTTCTTCCATTTTTCTGTAATGATTATTTTAACTCTCCTGGTAAACTCAAAATCATTTGGAACTTAAATGCAAAGACTAGCTGAATTTAAATAAACTATATGTGTTTATTAAAAAGACAAAAATTTTCAATTGTTTGAGTACATCATTAAAATATATGGTTATAAACTTACAGTGTTTTAGAGGACTTGAGGTTTATTTTCCCTAGAATGTTAGAAGTTTGGTAGAATTTGGTGGCCCTCCTTTATATTCACACTGAAGATTAGAATGTGCCTAATTATTAGGTCTGTGATGCCATATACCTTGGTTATGAATGAAATTAAATGAAGAATTCATTCACATATTTACACTGAAAATTAAGTAACTGAATGAAATCTTCCTTATATATTTATATGTAAATATTTTGGGCAATTGTGAGGGAAAATTCTTAAGTGTTTTGTAAAACATCTAGGTCATTCACAGATGGGAGCTAAGGTAGCTGGGAGGTCTAGGGAGTTACTTGTCCTCTGTGAGATATGTGAACTAATAAGAGTCCGATTGGTCTCCTCTAGCATTGTCCCCCACAGTCATTGTCCCTGAGGATTGCCATGTCTGGGCAGCTCAGTGACAGGGCTCATTAAGGGTGTGGGGCATCCTTTCCCCAGAGAGGTCAGCGGAGGAAGGGACTTGGTTCTGTGTCCCAGCCCAGCCACATCTCAGAGTCATGGCACCCTCTCGCCTGCTCATAAGGGTCTCATAGTCACACAGGCAGGTCATTGTATTCGGGAAACCATACTGAGAGTTTGGGACTGCCTTCATCTTCTACCTCCGAGAGGCAACGTGCAGATCTCTGGTACCACATGAAGTCATCGTGAGAAAGCCTCTTTTTTAAAGAAAAAATTATGGATGAGCCAGTGCTGGTATAGTCCACCTTCGTATTTACTGCAGACACTGAATGATTCTGCATGTCTTTGTTCCAATCCTCAGAACTGTATTTAGGAGGTAACTTGGAATGAGATTGGGAAATAGCGTAGATCCGACAGAGAAGGTAAAAAAAGGTGAGTAAAACGGAACTAAGTGTCTGTGTGGTTCTTGGAATTCGCAAGTTACTTTATTTTCAGTTGCAATTGTTCTTGAGAGAAAAAAGCTAAATGGTTTGCATATATGGCCAATTGTCTAAGGGAAGGAACTGACTATGGAAATTCACCAAATAGAAGAACTAATTTAATTGTTCATTGTAGACACCAACAAGTCGTTCCTAGACATTTCATTCTATTTTAGTACATTCATTCTATCTCCGTATGCATGTGTGGAAAACAATTTAACTATTCATATTTAGTGATCATAAAATATGCCCTTTCTTCATAGGTGTAAAAGTATTAGATTACATGCTCCCATGCTCTTTCCCTTTGGTTCCTTATTGTCTGTGAAATGGACAATATTTGTTCTCTGTGCATAAACTCATTGTCAGCATTTATATTTTCTAAATGCTCATTTTATCCTTTATGGGTTACCAAAATATCTAAAATATGTATGGAGTTTTTAACTGCTATGTTGAAAACTACATAAGGGAAGTTCCATTTTGTGAATACTTGTCAATGCATCTGTATTCTGACATTATTCTTAACAAGAAAAGCTGAACCTTCACATGAGCACAAATAGCACTGTGATGAAGAAAAAAGTAGTAAGAAGCCCGAATATTTATATAACTGATGAATTGGGGAAATGCCATGTTGTTTGTGTGTGTGTAGGTATGTGTGTGTCTGGTTTGTGTGTGTGTGTGTGTGTGTGTGTGTGTGTGTGTGTGTTTGTGTGTGTGATTGCACTGAGGTGATGTGTAAAGTACACCAGGTTCTGTCCTTCTATCCTTGCACATGATCATGGACTCTTGTGTGAATGCTGTTGGTGACCTGCCAGACGCTCTTTACCTACTAGGGCTCCAATCTAAACCTCTGTTATGAGTGTGGACTCCAAGGTTCATAGCCATTCCCTTTTTGAGAGAATTGCCATCAGCTGAAAGGGAGCCACATTGCCAGGTGGTCTGGGGAACCTGGTGGGGGCAGCTCACAGCCAGTGACGGACTATGGGATGTACAAAAGGTGCCAATGCCAAGGCAGGCCTGACTCTGATGCAATTCATGCTCTAAAGCCGTGCTGTCCAATACAGTAGGAAGTACCCACATAAACGGTTTAAATTTAAATTACAATTAAAATGTAATTTCAATTTCTTAGCTAACATATTTTATTGTTTTTCTTATTGTTTTGTAGCCAAGGCATTTTATTTTGATTACATTTGTTTGTTTGTTTGTTTGTTTGTTTGTTTTGAGAGAGAGAGAACCAGTGGGGGAGAGAAAAAGGGAGGAGGGGGGATGCAGGATCTGAAGTGGGCTCTGTGCTATCAGCAGAGAGCCTGATGCAGAGCTCAAATCACCGACCGTGAGATCATGACCTGAGCCAAAGTTGGAAGGTTAACTGACTGAGCCACCCAGGCGCCCCTGTACCTAACACATTTAAAATTCTCAGGTATGACAGGTGGGTTGTGGGCATCGTATTGGACAGTGAGGACACAGTATTTCTACCATCACAGACGGAGGGTTCTCCTGGAGAGTTCTCTTCATCATCTCACGGGATCAGGCTCCTGCTCTGTTCCACTGGAGGCCACATCCTTGCTTAGCAACATTCTCTGCTCTGTTTTCCTTCCCTCACCCCGTTTATCCTGAGAGCATTCCCTGAAAAAACAACCTGCATTGGAAATCCTACTTCATCGTCTTCTTCCATAGAACCTGCCCTACAGCCCTGTCAGTGTTCATCACATCTGTCATTTCCTATGTAGTGATGGCTGTATCCCCTCATTTGCTCATCCTGCCTCGTCATCGGGGGCCTGTTCTCATATGTCTGAAGTCAGCTTAGACCCATGAGACAAAAGCATCAAGAAAGCAATAGCAGAGTACTGATGCATAAGGGCACTTGTACCCCAATGTTTATAGCAGCACTCTCAACAATAGCCAAATTATGGAAAGAGCCTAAATGTCCATCAACTGATGAATGGATAAAGAAATTGTGGTTTATATACACAATGGAGTACTACGTGGCAATGAGAAAGAATGAAATACGGCCCTTTGTAGCAACATGGATGGAACTGGAGAGTGTGATGCTAAGTGAAATAAGCCATACAGAGAAAGACAGATACCATATGTTTTCACTCTTATGTGGATCCTGAGAAACTTAACAGAAAGCCATGGGGGAGGGGAAGGAAAAAAAAGAGGTTAGAGTGGGAGAGAGCCAAAGCATAAGAAACTCTTAAAAACAGAAGAAACTGAGGGTTGATGGGGGGGTGGGAGGGAGTGGAGGGTGGGTGATGGGTATTGAGGAGGGCACCTTTTGGGATGAGCACTGGGTGTTGTATGGAAACAAATTTGACAATAAATTTCATATATGGGGAAAAAAAAGAAAGCAATAGCGATTCAGTCATAACACTTCTTGCCCCATGTTTTCAGGATTTATTCAGGAACTGGATACGGCAGAGTGTGTAGGTCAAATATATCGGTGAATGTTATATATTTGAAATATCTTAAAAAGAGACATTGTATTGAGATCTTTTGTCTTTAAAATGTGTAGTGTGCACACTGAGTATCCAGTGTGAAAATGTGTACTCTTGCACTAAAATTTTAGAGTTTTGTGTCAGTGTTGAACAATTATTCAAACTGTCAACTACTACTCTATCACTTATGTGTGTCAGTACTAAGCCTTTAACCTCTTTCATTGCTGCCTGATCTCTTAATTATTATTGTAAAATTGTGTTCTTGTGAGATGTCATTTCAATTGTATACTTTTTTTGGTGGTAATCGTTACATAGAATGCCACTTGTTTTATAGAATCTGTTTTTAATATTTTTCCCTTTCTATATATAATGTGCGCCCTTTTCAAGTGTTTATTGTTTTGTATGTAAAGTAATAATTTATGCATAATTTTTAAAACTGATTTTTCTGTATCATAATTTCATGACGTGTGGTCCACATTCTTTATATATATTTGTATTGAAACCCACACATACACATATAATCCTGCAGAGCAGCAAGAAATTTGTACCAGTTCCTTTCTCCAGGGATTTATCTTTTCTCACCTGTCTTCCTAGTCCTTATTGGTATGATAATGTTAAAATGTATCATTATTTTTTTCTAATGGTGCAGTATTATATTGGTGTTTGTTTGGATCAGTTAGCATTTTGTGTTTGGCCTCCTTCACTTTGGTGAGTGTTTCCTTTATCAGTCATATTTAAAAACTTGTCAGCTTGATGGCTCAGTCAGTTAAGGCTCCAACTCTTGATTTCGTCTCAGGTCATGATGTCACAGGTGTGAGGTCGGGCTCTGCACTGACAGTGAGGAGCCTGCTTGGGATTCTCTCTCTGTGTCCATCTCCGTCTCTCCCTCTCCATCTCTTTTGCGCCTCTTCTGCTTCTGCTCACTCTACTTTTTCTCTCTCTCTCTCTCACAAATACAGAAATAAACTTTAAAATATGAAAAAATAAAAATTTGTCAGCAGTATGCTTCATATGGATGTATGTATATTCGTGCATGTGTGCATGAGACCGAACCATGGTTTGTTTTATTTTCTCTTCTGAGAAGGTGTGAGGGAAGGGATATTCCCTGTTGATGCACTTGGACTGTCCCTGATGCCTTTATAATTAATTCCATTAAGAAATTTTTGGTGCATAGATTTTGTTTTGTGGATACCACTGCTCAATCTTAATAGGAAATCAAAGAGGCATAAAAAGTGCGAAATACTACATCTTGTATTCAGTTTTTATGCCAGTTTTGTACCAATTTTGTTCACACATCAATGGGTCTAGCCCCAAACTTGGTTCAGATTTTAAAACTCTTGGAAGAATTAAAAATGTACTGGATGCCTACCCTTCTGAATATGATAGAACTGAAATACTCGTGTCCTGATGCCTCTCTCGTTCGTATGTTACTATGCTCATTCAGTATTGTGCAGCTGGATGGAAATGGTCATCAGACGAGCCTTAGAGCCTTAGAGCTGGCATTGTGTTTGATCTAGTGTGACTAACTCTGCAAGCTAGCTTCCGGAATGGTGATCTTTAATATAATAAAGTTGGGTGTTGGGGATTTTGTACAATACCAATATATCCTTTCCTTTAGGCCTTTCCTTGTACTACGTTAAGGTTTGCATTATAGCTCTTTGACTTGTCATGGCTTTGAGAATGTATCTGTGTTTATCCCTATATATTTACCTAAGTAATTATTTTATCATAGGAAATGATGCAAAGCATTACATTTTGTACATAGGTTACATGTTTGGATAATGCTTTAAAATGTTCTGATTAGAATGTTGATAGGGAATAATCCTACTTCTTTCAGGAATTTTATGAACTCTAGTTGGTAATGTGTGAAAAGGAAATCTGCAGAAGGAAGAGGAAAGTGTTGGCCATTGGATTTTAGAGTCTGATTCCAAAGGAGTCTGCACAGCCACTGAATTTTTGGAGTCCCTGTGAAATTGGAATGGTAATTTTCAGCATCTTTCGGGCCAAAATTAAACACTGTTTGAATGGTGGTGGTGTCAATATCTCTGACTATTTAATTGTTTTACTGCCCCCCCCCAACCCGATGTATGTTTATATGCAGAACTAGTAGTGATAGGCTGATGGTAATTGAATTCTTTGTACAAGTATATTCCAAGTCATAAATTTCTATAACTGAATTTAATTTCGAGGTCATGTTGTATTATAATCTATGACGTATGGTGTGTGGATTTCAGTTGTGTGGAATGATGAGATACATATGAAAGATAATGAATCTCCCTCTGTCTGTATCTCTTTCCTATTCTTTCTGATTTCCCTTCCTCTTTTCCCTCATCCCCATTTTCTGAAATGTACAAATATTTTTGTAGTACTTTAAGCCTACTAAACTGAGACTGAAAGACCTTCTGTACCTATGACTGATGCAGACACAGGTCCATTATTTGATTTTTCTTACATTAAATATTAATGATTAACTTTTTATGGTAATGTGGAATTAAAATGGAACCAATTGATCAATTTCATGGGTGATTCATTTATTCAAATAGCTACTTATAAAATGCCATGACTGGTCTTATAACATGATAAATCCACCTCCTGCCAACTTTATTTTTGAAGATTTCTCTTAAAAATTGCTAAATGCTTGATCTTGACAGGAAACATGTGATAAGAAAGAATGGACCAGAAAAATGGAAGTTCTCTCACTGGCTTTATCCTGCTGGGTTTCTCTGACCGGCCTCAGCTGGAGCGAATCCTCTTTGTGGTTCTTCTGATCTTCTATCTGTTCACCCTCCTGGGAAACACAACCATCATTGCGTTGTCCCACCTAGACCCACACCTGCAGACTCCCATGTACTTTTTCCTGTCCAACCTAAGCTTTCTGGACCTGTGTTACACGACCAGCACTGTTCCTCAGCTGCTGGTTCATCTCAGGGGAGCAGACAAGTCTATCTCCTTCGCTGGCTGTGTAGCTCAGCTATTCGTTGTTCTAGGGTTGGGATGCACAGAATGCATTCTGTTAGGGGTGATGGCATTTGACCGCTATGCAGCCGTCTGCAGGCCCCTGCACTACACAGTGATCATGCACCCCCGTCTGTGTGCCCTGATGGCTTCTGCATCATGGTTCATTGGTTTTGTCAACTCCTCATTGCAGACGGTGCTCATCTTCCTTGTACCGCTTTGTGGGAGAAATAAAATAGAGCACTTCTTTTGTGAGATCCCCCCACTGCTCAAGCTTGCCTGTGTTGACACCACTGTGAATGAGTCTGAGCTCTTCTTTGCCAGTATGATCATTCTTCTCATACCTGTGGCACTAATCACATTCTCCTATGGTCAGATTGTCAGGGTGGTCTTAGCAATAAAGTCAGCTTCAGGGCAGAGGAAAGCATTTGGGACATGTGGGTCCCACCTCACGGTGGTCTCCCTGTTCTATGGCTCGGCCATCTATGCTTACCTCCAGCCCAGCAACAACCATTCCCAGGATCAGGGCAAGTTTGTTTCTCTTTTCTACACCATTGTCACCCCCATGGCCAACCCCTTCATATATACCCTGCGGAACAAGGATGTGATGGAAGCAATGAAAAAAGTGTTCTGTAGGAGCTTTGACTCCAGATGACTGGGATGAGGACCATTTGATGGAAGACCCTGAATGTTAGAGGCTTTAAAATTTTGTGTCTTGCAGGTGTCATGCAACATTTCCCCTGATGACTCTTCAAGAGAATTTCCTTACCTCATTCTTTTATGCAAGTGAGAGTTCAAGTACTGAATTCGTGATTCATTGTAACTTCCGGAGATGCTGATTTACTGTTCCTATAGCATCTACATCATATTATTATTTCAAAAACCTCCACAAGTGTTTCTTATTTTACCCCTTTGGGAGTACTATTGCATTTCTAATTGCAAAAAGCCATCTACACACACAGGAAAAAAACCACAGCAAAATAAGAATATGAACCATTGTATAAAAATCAGAAATATTAATATATTAAAAATGTTTTATGTTTATTTATTTATTTTCAGAGAGAGACAGAGAGCAGGAGCAGGAGAGGGGCAGAGAGAGTGGGAGAGAGAGAATCCCAAGCAGGCTCCATGCTGCCAGCACAGAGCCCAACGTGGGCCTCAAACTTACAAACTGCGGAATCGTGACCGGAGCCAAAAGCAAGAATTAGATTCCTAACTGATTGAGCCTCCCAGGTTTCCAAGAAATATTAAAATTTTAGTATTTTTTAGCAATTGCAGGAGGCATATCACTTTTTCTTGCATTTCAGTCATGGATCTGATAGAAGGTCCATAAGTTGACTGTATCACCATTTTTTTCACAGAAAGATGTGGGCAACAGTGTAAAAAACTTTTAGGTCAAACAAAAACCTACTAACGTCAATGCTCATAAAGCCATTCAGATATCAGGCCCCAGTGTGACCTCACAGGTATGACAATGGTTTTATGTAGCCTTCATGTCATGGAGGGGGAGGGCGTGATGCATATCTGCCAGTGACACTGGGAACTTGAGCTGGTAACACGCCAGGTGGTGCTCACGTGTCATTATGTGCAAAGTCAGAGAAGCACCAATGTGAGGTGTGCACGTTGGTGAGATTCAGTGTGTGCGCCAACCCATTCATTAGAAATGACTTTTGGGGACATTATCATAGAGGAACAATGCGTGACCCAAGTCCTATTATATATTCTACACGTTTTATGTATAGTAATGCAGGAAAAGTTTTAAAGGGTAAAATATACTTAGATCCTCTCTTCATGCCATTTTACAAATTCAAGTGATCAAAGCTTTTATATCGCACATCTTCCAAGGTCCCCATATGTTTGAATGCAGTGATATATTATAAATATGAGAAATGAATACTATTTCCCAGGAAATCCCATGTTCTGTGCAGATTGCTCGGATGCACCAGGAGGAAACTCAAACAAAAAATAAAATTTGTATGTTTATTATTAAAAATCTCCATATGTCTTCTCTTTGCAAGCAGCCATCTCATTATGAAATAACTGTTACACAATTCTGAATGATGAATAAGAAATAGAAACATCCCATAACAAGTGAATGTGACATTGTAGTCTTTATTTTATTTTTTTAATTTCTTAATTTAAGAAAAATTTACATCCAAGTCAGTTAGCATATAGTGCCGTAATGATTTAAGGCGTAGAATCCAGTGATTCATCCCATACATATAACACCCAGTGCTCATGCCAACAAGTGTCCTCCTTAATGACCCTTGCCCAATTAGCCAATCCCCCCACCAAAACCCCTCCAGCAACTTCAGTTTGTTCTCTGTATTTAAGAGTCTCTTATGGGGCACCTGGGTAGTGCAGTCAGTTAAGCGTCTGACTTCAGCCAGGTCACGATCTCGCGGTCTGTGGGTTTGAGCCCCGCGTCGGGCTCTGGGCTGATGGCTCAGAGCCTGGAGCCTGTTTCCGATTTTGTGTCTCCCTCTCTCTCTCCCCCTCCCCCGTTCATGCTCTGTCTCTCTCTGTCCCAAAAATAAATAAAAAACGTTGAAAAAAAAAGAGTCTCTTATGTTTTGTCCCCCTCAACGTTTTCATATTATTTTTGCTTCCTTTCCTTACGTTTACCTGTTTTGTATCTTAAATTCCAAATATGAGTGAAGTTATATATTGTCTTTCTCTGACTGCTAATTTTGCTTAGCATAATACACTCTAGTTCCCTTCACATTGTCGCAAATGGCAAGATTTCATGTTTTTTTGATTGCCGTGTTACTCCATTGTGTATATATACCACATCTTTATCCATTCATCCATCTATGGACATTTGGACTCTTTCCATACTTTGGCTATTGTTGATAGCACTGCTATGAACATTGAGATGCATATACTCCTTCACAACAACATACTTGTATCCTTTGGATAAATACCTAGTAGCGTAATTGCTGGGTCATAAAGTAGTCTATTTTTAAATTTTTTGAGGAACCTCCATACTGTTTTCTAGAGAGGCTACCCCAGTTTGCATTTCCATCAGCAGTGCAAAAGAGTTCCCCTTTCTCCACATCTTTGTCAATGTCTGTTGTTTCCTGCGTCGTTAATGGGAGCCATCTGGCAGGTGTGAGGTGGTATCCCATTATGATTTTGATTTGTATTCCCCTGATGATGAATGATGTTGAGCATGTTTTCAATGTCTGTTAGCCATCTGGATATCTTCTTTGGAAAAGTGTCTGTTCGTATCTTTTGCCCATGTCTTCACTGGATTATTTATTTTTGGATGTTGAGTTTGATAAGTTCCTTATAGATTTTGGAGACTAACCTTTATCTGATATGTCATTTGCAAATATCTTCTCCCATTCCATCAGTTGCCTTCTTGTTTTGCACTGTGCAGTAGCTTTTTATTTTGATAAGAACCCAATAATTCATTTTTGCTTTGGTTTCCCTAGCTTACGGAGATGTGTTGAGTAAGAAGTGGCTGCGGCTGAGGTCAAAGTGGTTTTTGTCTCCTTTCTCTTCTAGGATTTTGATGGTTTCCTGTCTTAAATTCCGGTATTTCATCCATTTTGAGTTTATTTTTGTGTGTGGTGTAAGAAAGTGGTCCAGGTTCATTCTTCTGCATGTTGCTGTCCAGTTTTCCCAGCACCACTTGCTGAAGAGACTGTCTTTATTCCATTGGATTTTCTTTCCTCCTTTGTCAAAGATTAGTTGTCCATTCGTTTTTGGGTGTATTTCTGGGTTCTCTATTCTGTTCCATTGATCTGTTTGTTTTTGTTCCACTGCCATACTGTCTTGATGATTACAGCTTTGTAATACATCTTGAAGTCTTGGATTGTGATGCCTCCGGTTTTGGTTTTCTTTTTTCAGGATTGCTTTGGCTATTTGGGGTGTTTTGTGATTACATACAAATTTCAGGATTGTTTGTTCTAGCTCTGTGAAGAATGCTGGTGTTATTTTGATAGGGATTGCATTGAATGTCTAGATTGCTTTGGGTAGTATTACCATTTTAACAGCATTTGTTCTTCTAATCCATGAGCATGGAAAGTTTTGCCCCCTTTTTCGTGTCTTCTTCAATTTCTTTCAAAAGCTTTCTTATGGTTTATAGCGTATAGATATTTCATCTGTTTAGTTCAGTTTATTCCTAGGTGTTTTATGGGTTTTGGTGCAATTGTAAATGCGATTGATTCCTTGATTTCTCTTTCCGTTGCTTCATTATTGGTGTATAGAAATACCACTGATTTCTGTGCATTGATTTTATATCCTGTGACTTTGCTGAAATCATGGATCAGTTCTAGCAGTTTTTTGGTGGAAGCTTTTGGGTTTTCCATCTAGTGTATCATGTCATCTGTGAAGAGTGAAAGTTTGACTTCCTCCTCGCCAATGTGGTTGCCTTTTATTTTTATTTTTTACATTTATTTATTTTTGAGAGACAGAGTGAGACAGAGAGTGAGCGGGGGAGGGGAAGAGAGAGAAGGAGACATGGAATCAGAAGAAGGCTTCAGTCTTTGAACTGTCAGCACAGAGCCCAATGCGGGGCTCGAAACCATGAATGATGAGATCATGACCTGAGCTGAAGTCGGACACTTATCCAACTGAGCCACCCAGATGCCCCTGGTTGCCTTTTATTTCTTTGTGTTGTCTGATTGCTGAGGCTAAGACTTCCAACACTATGTTGAATAACAGTGTCAAGAGTGGACATCCCTGTCATATTCCTGACCTTAGGGGGAAAGCTCTCATTTTTTCCCCATTGAGGATGATAGTAGCAGTGGGTCTTCCATGTCTGACTTTTATGGTCTTGAGGTATGATCCTTCTGTCCCTACTTTCTTGAGGGTTTTTATCAAGAAAGGATGCTGTATTTTGTCAAATGCTTTCTCTGCATCTATTGAGAGGATCAAGAGGTTCTTGTCCTCTCTTTTATTGCTGTGATGTATCACATTGACTGTTGCATATATTGAACCAGCCCTGCATCCCAGATTAGAGCTAAAAATGGGGGGGGGGGGCGAGAATAAAGAGAAAAATAAGGAAATAGTTTGAGGATTTGAAGAAATGAGTACCCTGAAGTAGACTAAACTGAGATGATGTGGATAAAATAGAATTTGAAAAGATATACACAAAAGTAAATAATATAGGAGAAAAAAATTAAAGAAAAATATTTTTAATAAAAATTAAAAATAAATATGAAATTTTTCTTTTTCTGTATTTAAGAAAAAGGAAAGAGATGAAAAAGAGAAAAAAGAAAAAAAGAATCGTTTGAAAATTTGAAAAAGTGAATCCATTATAGTGTACTAAAATAAAATGATGTAAGTAAAATTGAATTTGAAAAAATTTACATAAAAGCAAAAAATATACAATGGAAATTAAATAAAAATATTTTTAATAGAAATTGAAAGTAAAAATGAAGTTTTTCTCTTTTGCATTCATGAAAACAGAATGAAAAAGAGAAAAAAAGAAAATGAAGCAAAAAAGAAAATTGAAAATTTGCAAAGGTGAATACACTGATGTAGACTAAAATAAAACGATGGAAGTAAAGTAGAATTTGAAAAAAATTACACAAAAGTAAAAAATATACTAATATTAAAGAAAGATTTTTAATTAAAATTGAAAATAAAAATGAGTTTTTCTGTTTCTGTATTCATGAAAAAGAAAAGAAGTGTAAAAGAGAAAAAGAAAAAAAAGAAAGAAAATTGAATAGATGAATCTGCTAAGAGATTGAAGTAGGACTGAAATTACTTCATTTTCCCCTAGAGATCAGTCTATGTAGTGCTTTTTAGTCCACAAACTAAGCTGGCAGTGATACTTGTGTTCTTGAAGAGCGAAATTGGGCCAGTTGGGCAGGGCTCAGTGTAACAGCTCCGCTCTCCACTAGATGGCACTGCTAGCCTACTGGGGTGGATTGTTGCAGTGCTCATAGGTGCATATGCGCGTGCACGGGAGTGGTGAAAATGACGCCACCCAGCTACCCAGTCTGTTCTCCCCGAGCAGCAATTACGCACCTGTTCTCTGTCTTCAGCTCTCTTCCACTCCCTGCTATTTTATTCTCCGTGACCAGGCCCCAGGCAGCACCTCTCTCCCGAGTTTTGTCTCAGATGCGGCTGTTTTCCCCGGCCCCTTACTTCCGAAGGACTGCAGCCTTGACCCGTTCCGCACCTCTGCAGGAGGTTCTCACTGAGCAATTGTCGAATGAGCAATGGGCGAGTGTCGGCTGCACCCAGGAATGCCCGCTGGACCCTGCTGTTGCTGGTTCCCTGAGACTGCGGCCAGGTGTCAGCCCACCCCAGAAAAAGTTCACAAGATAGTGTAGCAGCAGCGTTTCAGGGATTATGGAAACCACAACACACATCTGGCACCACGCTTTACCTTCAGCAACCTTGCCCCAGCACCAGCGAATGTAGCTGCCTTCCGGGGTCTGCTGGGACCAGGTGGCTTCAACAGTCTCTACCAAATGTCCTTCCAGCAGTGGAACTGCTTTTCCCTGTGTGGCCCGAGAACATCCCAGACCCCAGTCTGTTCCTGGGGATTCGCCCTTCCCACCAGAGCACCGCCAGGTGTAGAGCTGCGGAGTTGTAGCCTTTGCGCTCCCCTTGTTTACAGTCTTAATGGAATTTAAACCCTTTCCTTTCTCTTTTCTCCCTTTTTAGTTTAGTCTCTGTGGCTGTTTCCAATTTTCCACTTTCTCTCCAGCTGCTTTTGGGGAGGGGTACTTTTCCTGTATTCTAACCCCCTGCCCAGTATCTGTCCTGTCTCTGCCTGCAAAAGCAGTTCCCTACCTTTTGGGGCTTCTTGCTCCTGAAATTCACCTCTCCATTACGCCTACCTGCTGAGTTCTGTGGTTCAGGTTGTGCAGATGGTTGTGTTAATCCTCCAATCAGTTTTCTAGGTGTGTAGGATGGTTTAGTGTTGGTCTGGCTGTATTTCATGGATGTGATATACACAAAAGACTTCCATGCTGTTCCATCATCTTGGCTCCTCTGCTCTAAGACCTTTATAAATTTCAGTTCAAACCCATTATTGGATATGTGATTTGTCAATATCTTCTCCCATTCAGTAGTTTTCTTTTAATTTTGAAAGAGGATTATTTTTTGAAATATTTTGAAATTATTTTATTGTAGTTTTTAAAAATATTTTTTTCTCATTCATCTTTATCATAAATACCTTTCTTTTTTAACTCATTTTTTTTATTTCTTTGATTCAAGTTAGTTCACAGATAGTGTAATATTGATTTGAGGAGTACAACCCAGGATTCATCACTTACATCTAAAGCCAAGTGCTTATCCCAACAAGTGCCCTCCTTAATACCCATCACCCATTTAGCCCATCCTGCACCTACCTTCCTTCCAACCACCCTCAGTTTGTTCTTTGTATTTAAGTGTCTCTTATGATTTGTCTCCCTCCTTTTTTATCTTATTTTTACTTCCTTCCCCTCAGTTCATCTGTGGTATTTTTTAAATTCCACATATACGTGAAATTATATGAAATTTGTGTTTCTCTGATGGCCTTATTTCACTCAGCAAAATACACACTACTTGTCTCTATGTCACTACAAATGGCAAGATTTCATTCTTTTTTGATTTTCAAGTAATACTCCATTGTATATATTTACCACTTCTTTATCCATTAGTCGTGGATGGACATTTGGGCTCTTTCCATACCTTGGCTATTGTCAATAGTAGTGCTATAAACATTGGAGTGGAGGTGTTCCTTCAAACAGCACACCCATATCCCTTGGGTAAGTACCTAGTAGTGCAATTGCTGGGTCATAGGGTAGTTCTATTTTTAATTTTTTGAGGAACCTCCATACTGTTTTCTAGAGTGGCTACACCAGTTTACATTCCCACCAGCACTGCAAAAGAAATCCTCTTTCTCCGCATCCTCACCAACATCTGTTGTTGCCTGAGTTGTTAATGTTAACCATTGTGACGGTATGAGGTGGTATCTCATTGTGGTTTTGATTTGTAGTTCTCTGATGATAAGTGATTTTGAGCATTTTTTCATTTGACTGATAGCCATCTGTGTGTCTTCCTTGGAGAAATGTCTATTCATGTCTTTTGCCCACTTCTTCACTGTATTACTCATTTTTTTTGGGTGTTGAGTTTGATAAGTTCTTTGTAGATTTTGGATACTAACCCTTTATCTGATATGTCATTTGCAAATATCTTCTCCCATTCTGTTTGTTGCCTTTAAATTTGCTGATTGTTTCATTGTGAAGAAGGTTTTTATTTTTTTTAATTTTATTTTTTTTTAATTTTCATCCATATTGGTTAGCATATAGTGCAACAATGATTTCAGGAGTAGATTTCTTACTGCCCCTTACCATTTAGCCCATTCCCTCTCCCACACCCCCTCCAGTAACCCTCAGTTGTTCTCCATATTTATGAGTTTCTTATATTTTGTCCCCTCCCTGTTTTTATATTATTTTTGTTTCCCTTCCCTTATGTTTATCTGTTTTGTCTCTTAACGTCCTCATATGAGTGAAGTCCTATGATATTTGTCCTTCTCTGACTGACTGACTTCACTTAGCATGATATCCTCCAGTTCCATCCACATAGATGCAAATGGCAAGATTTCATTCTTTTTGATTGCCAAGTAATACTCCATTGTATATATATACCACATCTTCTTTATCTATTCATCCATTAGTGGACATTTGGTCTCTTTCCATACCTTGGCTATTGTTGATAGTGTTGCTTAAACATGGCGGTGCATGTATTCCTTCAAAACAGCAGACCTTTATGCCTTGGGTAAATACCAGAAGATTTTTATTTTGATGTGGTCCTGATAGTTCATTTTCCCTGTGTTTCCCTTGCCTCTGGAGACATAGTGAGTGAGAAGTTGCTGCTGCTGAAGTCAAAGAGGTTTTTATCTGCTTTCTCCTCTAGAATTTTGATGGCTTCCTATCTTACAGTAGGTCCTTCATCTCTTTTGAGTTTATTTTTGTGTATGGTGTAAGAAAGAGGTCCAGGTTCATTTTTCTGCATGTCACTGTCCAGTTGTCACAGCACCATCTCCTGAAGAGACTGTCTTTATTCCACTGGATATCTTTTCCTGCTTTGTCAAAGCTTCATTAGCCATATAATTGTGGGTCCTTTCCTGGTTCCATTCTGTTCCATTGATCTGAATGTCTGTTTTTGTGTCAGTACCATACCGTCTTGATGATTACAGTTTTGTAATACATCTAATGTTTTTTCCAGAAATGCTTTGCATGGTTTATTCATTCCCCAAAACAAGCCTGTGAGGCAGGTGCCATTAATTAGGGGATGATTGCTCTTTTTGCGTTGTAATAAGTAGGACGTTGGAGCACTGTAGAGAAATGGAAAAGGAGGAATCAAATCCCATATTCTAAGCCAGTTTGGAATTCTGCATTTGTCTTTGACTACTTGTTTTCACTAAATTTCTCTGAGCTTTGTTGTCTTCATTGAAGATCTCTATTATAATCCTTTTATCAAAAATCATATTGTACCCAGGCACCTGGCTGGCTCATTCAGTTACGCTGTAATACAATTTGAAATCCTGGATTGTGATGCCCACAGCTTTGGTTTTCTTTTTCAAGATTGTTTTAGGAATTTGGGGTGTTTTCTGGTTCCATACAAATTTTAGGATTGTTTGTTCTAGCTCTGTGAAAATTCCTGGTGTTGTTTTGATAGGTATTTCCTTGAATATGTAGATTGCTTTGGGGAGTATTTTGTTTTGACAATCTTTGTTCTTCCATTCTAGGAGCATGGAATATTTTTCCATTTTTTTTTTTGTTCTTCAACTTGTTTCTTAAGTTTTGTATAGTTATTAATGTATAGATTTTTGAACTCATGGTTAGGTGCATTTCTAGGTATTTAATGGTTTTTTGTGCACTTGTCAATGGGATCGATTCCTGATTTCTCTTACTGTTGCTTCATTATTGGTGTATAGGAATGCAACTGATTTCTGTGCAGTGATTTTATATCCTGTGACTTTGCTGAATTCATGGATCAGTTCTAGCAATTTTTCAGTAGAATATGTTGTGTTTTCCACATAGAGTATTATGTCATTGCTAATAGTGAAAGTGTGACTTCCTCCTGGCCTTTTTGGATGCGTTTTATTCCCATGTGGCTTCTGATTGCTGAGGTCAAAACTTCCAATAACATGTTGAATAACAGTGGTGAGAGTGGACATCCCTGTTGTGTTCCTGAACTTAGGGGGAAAGCTCTTTCTTTTTCTCCATTGAGAATGATATTAGCAGTGGAGTGGGTCTTTCATATAAGGCTTTTTGAATCTTGAGGTATGAATTTTCTATTCCTACCGTCCTGAGGGCTTTTATCAAGAAAGTGTGCCTTATTTTGTCAAATGGTTTCTCTGTGTCTTTCGAGATGATCATGTGGTTCTTGTCCTTTCTTTTATTGATGTCATGTATAACATTGATTGATTTGTGGCTATTGAAACAGCCCTGCATCCCAGGTATAAATCCCACTTGGCGTGGTGAATAATTCGTTAATGCATTGTCTTGATTTGGTTGGCTGGTATCTTGTTGAGGACTTTTGCATCCATATTCATCAGGGAAATTGTTCTGTAATTCTCCTTTTGAGTGGGTTCTTTGTCTGGTTTTGGAATCAAGGTAATTCTGGCTGCATAGAATCAGTTTGTAAGGTTTCCTTCCATTTCCATTTTTGGCATGACTTCAAAAGAATAGGTGTTAACTCTTCTTTAAATATTTGGTAGAATTTCACTAAAGCCATCTGGCCCTGGACTCTTGTTTTTTTGGGAGACTTTTGGTTACTAATTCATTGTCTTTACTGGTTATGGGTGTGTTCAAATTTTTTATTTCTTTCTCTTCCAGTTTTGGTAGTTTATATGTTTCTGGGAATTTGTCCTTTTCTTTCAGGTTGCCCATTTCATTGGTGCATAATTGCTCATAATATTCTCTTATTATTGTTTGTATTTCTGCTGTGTTGGTTGTGATCTGTCCTCTGTGATTCTTAATTTTATTCATTTGGGCCCTTTCCTTTTTCATCAAACTGGATATGGGTTTATCAGTTTTGTTAATTCTATCAAATAACCACCTTCTAGTTTCATCAATCTATTCTACTGGTTTGTTTGTGTGTTTTTTGTTTTTGTTGTTTTGACAGTATTGATTTCTGCTCTTGTTTTTAGTATTTCCAATTTTCTGCTGTTTTTTTTTTTTTTTGGTTTTATTTGCTGTTCTTTTTCCAGCTCTTTAAGGTGTCCGGTTAGGTGTGTATCTGAGACCTTTCTTCCTTTTTTGGAAAGGTTTGCATTGGTATATAGTTCCCTCTTATGACTGTTTTTGCTGCATCCCAGAGGTTCTGGGCTGTGGTGTTATCATTTTCATTGGCTTCCATGTACTTTTCAATTTTCTCTTTAACTTCTTGGTTCGCCCATTCAGTCTTTAGTAGGATATTCTTTACTGTCCAACTGTTTGTTATCTTTCCACATTTTTTCTTGTGGTTGATTTGAATTTCATAGTGTGGTGGTCTGAACATATGCACAGGATCATGTCGATCTTTTTGTAGTTTTTGAGCACTGATTTGTGTCCCATTATGTGATTTATTCTGGAGAATGTTTCATGTGCACGTGAGAAGAATATGTATTCTGCTACGTTAGGATGAAATATTCTGAATATACCTGTTAAGTCCATCTGGTGTAGTTTGTCATTCATAACCATTGTTTCCTTGTTGATTTTCTGTCTAGATGATCTGTGCATTGCTGTCATTGGGGTGCTGAAGTCCCTTACTATTATGGTATTATTTTCAATGAGTTTCTTTGTGTTGTGATTAATTGCTTTATATATTTGAGTGCTCTCACATTTGGAGCATAAATATTTACAATTGTTAGATCTTCTTGATGGATAGATCCCTTAATTATGATATAATGCCTTTCTTCAACTCTTGTTACGGTCTTTATTTTAAAGTCGCGATTGTCTGATATAAGTATGGCTAATCTGGCTTTCTTTTTGTGACCATTAGCATGATAGATGTTTCTCCATCCCCTTACTTTCAATCTTAAGGTGTCTTTAGGTCTAAAATGGGTCTCTTGGGATGTGGAGGAATGGGAACCCTATTGTACTGGTGGTGGGAATGCAAATTGGTGCAGCCACTCTGGAAAGCAGTGTGGAGGTTCCTCAAAAAATTAAAAATAGACCTACCCTATGACCCAGCAATAAATAGCACTGCTAGGAATTCATCCAAGGGATACAGGAGTACTGATGCATAGGGGCACTTGTACCCCAATGTTTATAGCAGCACTCTCAACAATAGCTAAATTGTGGAAAGAGCCTAAATGTCCATCAACTGATAAATGGATAAAAAAATTGTGGTTTATATACACAATGGAGTACTATGTGGCAATGAGAAAGAATGAAATATGTCTGTTTGTAGCAACATGGATGGAACTGGAGAGTGTGATGCTAAGTGAAATAAGCCATACAGAGAAAGACAGATACCATATGGTTTCACTCTTATGTGGATCCTGAGAAACTTAACAGGAACCCATGGGGAAGGGGAAGAAAAAAAAAGAGGTTAGAGTGGGAGAGAGTCAAAGCATAAGAGACTCTTAGAAACTGAGAACAAACTGAGGTTTGAGGGGGGTGGGAGGGAGGGAAGGGTTGGTGATGGGTATTGAGGAAGGCACCTTTTGGGATGAGCACTGGGTGTTGTATGGAAACCAATTTGACAATAAATTTCATAAAAAAATAATAAAATGGGTGTCCTGTAAACAGCTTATAGATGGATCTTGTTCTCTTATCCATTCTGTTACTCTATGTCCTTTGATTGGTTTCGTTAATCCAGTGACGTTTATAGTGAGTTCTGAAAGATAGGAATGTATTGCCATTATGTTGCCTGTGGAGTTGGAGTTTCTGGTGGTGTTCTCCGTTCCTTTTTAGTCTTTGTTGCCTTTGGTCTTTTTGGTTTTTGTTTTGTTTTGTTTGTTTGTTTGTTTGGTCTTTTTTTCCCTTTGAGTGTCACCCTTAAAATTTCTTGCAGGTCTGGTTTAGTGGTCACAAACTCCCTTAATGTTTGTTTGGCTGGGAAACTTCTTATCTCTCCTTCTATTTTGCATGACAGTCTTGGTGGATAAAGAATTCTTGGCTGCATATTTTTCTCATTCAGCACATTGAATATATCCTGACACCCCTTGCTGGCCACCAAGTTTCTGTGGATAAGTCTGCTATGACATGATTTGTCTTCCCTTATAGGTTAAGGATTTTTTTTCCCTTTCTGCTTTCATGAATCTTTCCTTGCCTGAGTATTGTGTGAATTTGAGGATGATATGCCTTGTTGTTGGTCAGTTTTTGTTGAATCTAATGGGAGTTCTTTGTGCTTTCTTTTTTTTTTTATGCCTGTGTCTTTCTTTTTTTTAATGTCTGTGTCTTCCCCCAGTTTAGGAAAGTTTTCTGCTATGATATGCTCACATAACTTTCTATCCCTTTTTCTCTCTCTTTGTCATCTGGGACTGCTATGACTCTGATGTTATTCCTTTTTCATGAGTTACTGAGTTCTCTGATTCTTATATAGTGCTCTTTTGCCTTAGACTCCTCTTTTTTCCTTCATTTTTTCTTCATAAGCTTGTCCTCTATATCAGTGATTCACTGCTCTGATTCATCTATCTTTGTTGCCATGGTACCCATTCAAGATTGCACCTCGTTTATAGCATGTTTTGTTTCATTGTGACTAGATTTTACTTCTCTTATCTCCACAGAAAGGGATTCTAATCCGTTTTCAACCCCAGCTAGTATTCTTATTATCGTGCCTCTAAATTCTGGTTGAGACACCTTGCTGGTATCTTTGTTGATTTAGTCCCTGGCTGTCATTTCTTCCTGTTCTTTCTTTTGGGTTGAATTCCTTCATTTCATCTTTTTGAAGGAAGAAAATGAATTGATAATGTAAAAGTATAAAAATTTTTAAAAAACACAAAAAATTCAAACAAAAGGTGCTATATCCTAAGTGAGTTTTGTTCTTGTTGTTGAAGAACCTTGACATATTAGTGAAAACAGGGAAAGAGAGGAAAGGAAAAAAAAGGAAAAAAAGTTTGAAAATTTGAAAAAATGGATACAATGATATAGAATAAAGTGAAATAAAGTAAAATTGAATTGAAAAATTTTTCAGAAAGTAAAAACTATAGTAGGAAAAGATTAAAGAAAAATCTTTTTAATAAAAATGTAATTTAAATAATTTTTTCTCCTTTATTCAAGAATTTGCAAAGAAAAGAAAAAGGGAAATAAATGAAACAGATGGACCAGTGAAGAGATTTAAATATCATTCTAATCACATGCACTTTCCCTTATAAGTTAAATTATGAAGCAGTTTATAGGTCATAAACTAAGCAGGTGGAGATACTGGTGTTCCTGAGGAGTGAGGTTGGCCCAGTTGGTCATGGTTTAGTGTAACAGCATTGTTGTCTCCTAGATGGCGCTGCTTAGCTTCCTGGGGTGGATTGCTTTGGTGCATGTAGGTGTGTATGTACATGCGCAAGAGAGGTGAAAATGGCGCTACCCAGCTACCCAGTCTTTAGCATCAGAATCTATACTCTTCCTGATCAGCAATCAAGTCCCCTCCTTGTCTCCAGCTTCTGCCCACTCCCCACTTCTACACTGCCCGTGACCAAGCTGTCAGGCTACCAGGTGGCACCTCCCTCCTGAGCTTTATGTCAGATGTGGCTGTGTTTCCCAACCCCTTACTTCTGTGGGACTGCGGCTTTCACCTATTGCAACCATCTGGGGGAGGTTCTCACCAAGCAATTGCCGGCCGGCTCTCCGGAATGTTTGTGAGACTGTGCTGTTGCTGATGGACCATGCTGAAGACTGGCTGTGTCCCTCCCCACTCCAGAAAAAGTTCACATGATGTGTAGCAGCAGCGTTTTAGGGATTATGGAAAATCACAACACACAAGTGGTGCCATGCTTCACCCTTCATGACCTTGTTCCAGCACCAGCTAATATGGTGTTCTCCAGGGTCCTATGGGAACTTTGCCTATGGGGTGGCCAAACAGCCTCTACCCAAGTCCTCCCAGCAGGGGAACTTCCTCTCCCCATGTGACCTGACAACCCCTTGGGCTCGCTCTCTGCTCCTGGGGTCACCCTTCCTACCAGAGCACAGCCAGGTATCGAGCTGCAGAATTTCAGACTCTGCATTCCCTTGTTTATAAAGTCTTAATGGAATTTCACCCCTCTACTTTCTCCTTTCTCCCTTTTTTGTTCAGTCCCTTATGCCTGTTTCCACTCTTACACCTTCTCTCCAGCCTAGCTGCTTTAAGTGTGTGTGTGGGTGCTTTTCCTGTCCTTTCCCTGCAAGCAAAAACAGCTCCCTGCCCTCTGTAGCTTCTCTTTCCTCCAGTTCACCTCTCTGCTCTGTGTGCCTGTTGAGTTTGTGGCTCAGGATTTGCATATTGTTGTGTTAATCCTCAAATAAGTTTTCTAGATGTACAAGAGGATTTAGTGTTTATTGGGATGCATATCAGGGATGAGAGATGCAAAAAAAAGCCTTGCATCCTGTTGCAATCTTGGTCCCTCCCTATTTTATTTAAATTTTGATTTATTTTTGATTTATTTCGGTAATAGAATTTTTTTGTTAAAATTTTTAAGAATGTTTATTTATTTTTGAAGAGAGAGAGAGATGAAGCAGGAATGGTGGAGGGGCAGAGAGAGGGGGAGACACAGAATGGGAAGTAGGCTCCAACTCTGAGCTGTCAGTACAGAGTCTGACGTGGGGCTCAAACCCACAGACTGGCAGATCATGGTCTGAGCCGAAGTTGGATGCTCAACTGACTGAGCCACTCAGGCACCCCAGTAGTAGAATTTTTTTTTTTAATATTCATTTTTCTTTAAAATTTACTTATTTATTTTGAGAGAGAGAGAGGGACAACATGCATAGAGGAGGCAGATAGAGGGAGAGGGAGAGGGAGAGGGAGAGGGAGAGGGAGAGGGAGGGAGGGAGAGAGAGAGAGAGAGAGAGAGAGAGAGAGAGAGAGAGAGAGAATGGATCTCAAACAAGCTCTGCAATGAGAGCTGTGGAGTCCAATGTGGGACTAGAACTAATGATCCATGAGTTCCTGACCTGATCTGAAACCAAGAGTTGGTTCCTTAACTGATTGTGCCACTCAGGTGTCCTTAAGTGTCTATTTTTTTAAAGAATGAGAGTGTGAGCGAGAGAGAGGCAGAAAGAGAGAGGGATGGAAGATCTGAAAGAGGCTCTTTGCCAAGAGCAGAGAGCCTGATTTGGACCTGGAACCATGAGCTGAGTGGATGTTGGACACTTAACTGACTGTGCCAAGCAGGCACCCCTGTTTCAGAAGTAGAATCCAGTGATTGATTACTTACATATAACACCCAGTGCTCATCACAAGTACCCTCCTTAATGCCCATCCCCCATCTAGCCCATCCCACATCTGCCTCCACCCCATCAACCTTTAGTTTGTTCTCCTTTAGCCTCTTGTAGTTTGTTTCTTTTTTCTTAATTGCTTTCACCCTCCCATATGTTCCTTTTTTTGTTTCTTAAATTCCACCTATGAGTGTACTCATATGATGTGTCTTTTTCTGACTGACTTATTTCGCTTAGCATAATATACTCTTGTTCCATCCACGTGGTTGCAAATGGCAAGACACCATTCTTTTTGATTGTTGAGTAACATTATATATATAGATGTATATATATATACATAATCTATATATATCTATATATAGAAGAGATATAGATAAATAGATATCATCTAAGAAGAGATATAGATATATGGATGTCTATATCTATCTATATCTATATATCTTCTTTTTTCTATTCATGTTTTAATTTAAATTCTAATTAGTTAACATACAATGGTATATTGATTTTAGGGGTAGAATTCAGTGATTCATTACTTACATACACACCCAGTTCTCATCACAACAAGTACCCCCCCTAATGACCATCAGCCATCTAGCCCATCTCATACCCACATCCCCTCTCAGTTTGTTCTCATGTTTAAGTCTCTTATGATTTGTTGCCCTCTCTCTTTTAACCCCCTCCCATACGTTCAGTTGTTCTGATTCTTAAATTCCACATATGAGTAAAATCATATATTTGTCTTTTTATGACTGACCAATTTTGCTTAGCACACTCTAGCTCCTTTCATGTGGTTGAAAATGGCAAGATTCCTATTTTTTGATGGGCAAGTAATATTCCATTATATATATACACACATACACACACACACATACACACAGCACTTCTTATCCATTCATCAGTTAATGGACACTTAGGCTCTCTCCATAATTTGGCTATTGTTGATAATGCTACTATAAACCTGTGAGTGTATGTACCTCTTCAAATCTGTATTTTTGTATCCCATGGGTAAATAACTAGTAGTGTAATTGCTGGGTCATAGGGTAGGTCTATTTTACATTTTTGAGGAACCGCCATATTATTCTCTAGAGTGGCTATACCAGTTTGCATTCTTACCAACAGTTTAAGAGGGTTCCCTTTTATATGTATTCTCACTAACATCTATTGTTTTCTGAGTTGTTGTTATTTTTAGCCATTCTGACACGTGTGAGGTGGTATCTCATTGTGGTTTTGATTTGTATTTCACTGACGATGAGTGATGTTGAGCATATTTTCATGTGTCTGTTAGCCATCTGGATGTCTCGTTTGGAGAAATGCCTGTTCATGTCTTCTGCCCATTTCTTAAGTGGATTATTTACCTTTAAGGTGTTGAGTTTGATAGGTTCTTTTTAGATTTTGGACCTAGCCTTTTATCCAATATATCATTTGCAAACATCTCTTATTCTGTAGGCTGCCTTTTAGTTTTGTATGTAAAGGATGTTTATGTTGAAGAAGTCCCATTTTGGCTTTTGTTTCCTTGCCTCTGGAGACATGTCTAGTAGGAAGTTGCGATGGCCAAGGGCAAAGAGGTTGTTGCCTGTGTTCTCTAGGATTTTGATAGTGTCTTGTCTCACATTTAGGTATTTCATCCATTTTGAATATATTTTTGTGTATGGTGTAAGAAAGTGGTCCAGTTTCATTCTTCTGTATGCCACTTCTGTATGCCAGTTTTCCCAACACCATTGGTTAAAGAGATTGTGTTTTTTCCTTTGGATACTTTTTCCTGCTTTGTTGAGGATTACTCGGCCATATGTTGGGGATCCATTTCTGGGTTCTCTATTCTGTTCCATTGATCTATGTGTCAGTTTTGTGCCAGTATTATACTATCTGGATGATTACTGGTTTGTCATAGTACTTCAAGTCTGGAATTGTGATGACTCCAGCTTCGATTTCTTTTTCAACATTACTTTGACTATTCAGGGTCTTTTGTGGTTCCATACAAATTTTGGAATGAATTGTTCTAGCTCCGTGAAAAATTCTGGTGTTATTTTGATAGGGACTGCAATGAATGTGTGGGTTGCTATCAAAATTTTAACCACATATGTTCTTCCAACCCATGAGCATGTAATGTTTTCATTTAAAAAATTTTTTAAGTGTTTATTTGTGACAGAAGGAGAGAGAGAGTGTGAGTGGGGCAGGGGAAGAGAGAGAGAGAGGGAGATGCAGAATTTGAAGCAAGCTCCAGCCTCCAAGCTGTCAGTGCAGAGACAAATGTGGGGCTAAAACTCAGGAACCATGAGTCATGACCTGGGCCGATGTCTGATGCTTAATCAACTGAACCACCCAGTGCTCCATGAGCATGGAATGTTTTTCTAATTCTTTGTGTCTTCTTCAATTTATTCATAAGTGCTCTATAATTTTCAGCATGTGGATCTTTTAGCTTTTTGGTTACTTTTGTTCCTGTTTCTTACGGTTTTTGGTGTAATTACAAATTAATTGAATTCATTGATTTCCCCTTCTGCTGCTTTATTATCAGTGTATAGAAACGAAACTGATTCCTGTATGTTGATTTTATATCTTGTGACTTTGCCGAATTCATGAATCAGTCCTAACAGTTTTTTGGTAGAGTCTTTTGAGTTTTCCATGTAAAGTATCATGTCACCTGTGAAGAGTGAGAGTTTGACTTATTCTTTGCCAATGTGTATACTTTTTATTTCTTTCTGCTGTCTGATTGCTGAGGCTAGGAGTTCCAGTACTATGGAAAAGAATAGTGATGAGAGTGGACATCCCTGTGGTGTTCCTGGTCAGGGGGAAATCTATGTTTGTCCCCCTTGAGGATGATATTAGCTGTGGGTCTTTCATATATGGCTTTTATGATGTTGAGGTATGTTCCTTCTATCCTGATTTTCTTGAGTGTTTTTTTTTTTTTATGAAATTTATTGACAAATTGGTTTCCATACAACACCCAGTGCTCATCCCAAAAGGTGCCCTCCTCAATACCCATCACCCACCCTCTCCTCCCTCCCACCCCCCATCAACCCTCAGTTTGTTCTCAGTTTTTAAGTCTCTTATGCTTTGGCTCTCTCCCATTCTAACCTCTTTTTTTTTTTTTTTCCTTCCCCTCCCCCATGGGTTCCTGTGAAGTTTCTCAGGATCCACATAAGAGTGAAACCATATGGTATCTGTCTTTCTCTGTATGGCTTATTTCACTTAGCATCACACTCTCCAGTTCCATCCACGTTGCTACGAAAGGCCATATTTCATTTTTTCTCATTGCCACGTAATATTCCATTGTGTATATAAACCACAATTTCTTTATCCATTCATCAGTTGATGGACATTTAGGCTCTTTCCATAATTTGGCTATTGTTGAGAGTGCTGCTATGAACATTGGGGTACACGTGGCCCTATGCATCAGCGCTCCTGTATCCCTTGGATAAATTCCTAGCAGTGCTATTGCTGGGTCATAGGGTAGGTCTATTTTTAATTTTCTGAGGAACCTCCACACTGCTTTCCAGAGCGGCTGCACCAATTTGCATTCCCACCAACAGTGCAAGAGGGTTCCCGTTTCTCCACATCCTCTCCAGCATCTATAGTCTCCGGATTTGTTCATTTTGGCCACTCTGACTGGCGTGAGGTGATACCTGAGTGTGGTTTTGATTTGTATTTCCCTGATAAGGAGCGACGCTGAACATCTTTTCATGTGCCTGTTGGCCATCCGGATGTCTTCTTTAGAGAAGTGTCTATTCATGTTTTCTGCCCATTTCTTCACTGGGTTATTTGTTTTTCGGGTGTGGAGTTTGGTGAGCTCTTTATAGATTTTGGATACTAGCCCTTTGTCCGATATGTCATTTGCGAATATCTTTTCCCATTCCGTTGGTTGCCTTTTAGTTTTGTTGGTTGTTTCCTTGGCTGTGCAGAAGCTTTTTATCTTCATAAGGTCCCAGTAATTCACTTTTGCTTTTAATTCCCTTGCCTTTGGGGATGTGTCCAGTAAGAGATTGCTACGGCTGAGGTCAGAGAGGTCTTTTCCTGCTTTCTCCTCTAAGGTTTTGATGGTTTCCTGTCTCACATTTAGGTCCTTTATCCATTTTGAGTTTATTTTTGTGAATGGTGTGAGAAAGTGGTCTAGTTTCAACCTTCTGCATGTTGCTGTCCAGTTCTCCCAGCACCATTTGTTAAAGAGGCTGTCTTTTTTCCATTGGATGTTCTTTCCTGCTTTGTCAAAGATGAGTTGGCCATACGTTTGTGGGTCTAGTTCTGGGGTTTCTATTCTATTCCATTGGTCTATGTGTCTGTTTTGGTGCCAATACCATGCTGTCTTGATGATGACAGCTTTGTAGTAGAGGCTAAAGTCTGGGATTGTGATGCCTCCTGCTTTGGTCTTCTTCTTCAAAATTCCTTTGGCTATTCGGGGCCTTTTGTGGTTCCATATGAATTTTAGGATTGCTTGTTCTAGTTTCAAGAAGAATGCTGGTGCAATTTTGATTGGGATTGCATTGAATGTGTAGATAGCTTTGGGTAGTATTGACATTTTGACAATATTTATTTTTCCAATCCATGAGCAGGGAATGTCTTTCCATTTCTTTAAATCTTCTTCAATTTCCTTCATAAGCTTTCTATAATTTTCAGCATACAGATCCTTTACATCTTTGGTTAGATTTATTCCTAGGTATTTTATGCTTCTTGGTGCAATTGTGAATGGGATCAGTTTCTTTATTTGTCTTTCTGTTGCTTCATTGTTAGTGTATAAGAATGCAACTGATTTCTGTACATTGATTTTGTATCCTGCAACTTTGCTGAATTCCTGTATCAGTTCTAGCAGACTTTTGGTGGAGTCTATCGGATTTTCCATGTATAATATCATGTCATCTGCAAAAAGCGAAAGCTTGACTTCATCTTTGCCAATTTTGATGCCTTTGATTTCCTTTTGTTGTCTGATTGCTGATGCTAGAACTTCCAGCACTATGTTAAACAGCAGCGGTGAGAGTGGGCATCCTTGTCGTGTTCCTGATCTCAGGGAAAAAGCTCTCAGTTTTTCCCCGTTGAGGATGATGTTAGCTGTGGGCTTTTCATAAATGGCTTTTATGATCTTTAAGTATGTTCCTTCTATCCCGTTGAGTGTTTTAATCAAGAAAGGATGCTGTGTTTTGTCAAATGCTTTTTCTGCATGGATTGACAGGATCATATGGTTCTTATATTTTCTTTTATTAATGTGATGTATCTCATTGATTGATTTGCAAATATTGAACCAGCCCTGCAGCCCAGGAATGGATCCCACTTGATCATGGTGAATAATTCTTTTTATATGCTGTTGAATTCGATTTGCCAGTATCTTGTTGAGAATTTTTGCATCCATATTCATCAGGGATTTGGCCTGTGGTTCTCTTTTTTTTTTGCTAGGTCTCTGTCTGGTTTGGGAATCAAAGTAATGCTGGCTTCATAGAACGAGTCTTGAAATTTTCCTTCCCTTTCTATTTTTTGGAACAGCTTGAGAAGGATAGGTATTATCTCTGCTTTAAATGTCTGGTAGAATTCCCCAGGGAAGCCATCTGGTCCTGGACTCTTATTTGTTGGGAGATTTTTGATAATTGATTCAATTTCTTCGCTGGTTATGGGTCTGTTCAAAATTTCTATTTCTTCCCGTTTGAGTTTTGGAAGTATGTGGGTGTTTAGGAATTTGTCCATTTCTTCCAGGTTGTCCAGTGTCTTGGCATATAATTTTTCATAGTATTACCTGATAATTGCTTGTATTTCTGAGCGATTGGATGCAATAATTCCATTTTCCTTCATAATTTTATCTATTTGTGTCCTCTGCATTTTCTTTTTTGAGAATCTTGGCTAGAGTTTTATCAATTATGTTTATATTTTCAAAAAAATCAACTCTTGGTTTCATTGATCTGCTCTATTGTTTCCTTTTTTTAAGATTCTATATTGTTTATTTCTCCTCTGATCTTTATTATTTCTCTTCTTCTGCTGGGTTTGGGATGTCTTTGCTCCTCTGCCTCTAGTTACTTTAGGTATGCTGTTAGATTTTTGTATTTGGGATTTTTCTTGTTTCTTGAGATAGGCCTGGATTGCAATGTATCTTCCTCTCATGACTGCCTTTGCTGCATCCCAAAGCATTTGGATTGTTGTATTTTCATTTTTATTGGTTTCCATATATTTTTTTAATTGCTTCTCTAATTGCCTGGTTGACCCATTCATTCTGTGGTAGGGTGTTCTTTAACATCTATACTTTTGGAGGTTTTCCAGAATTTTTCCTGTGGTTGATTTCAAGTTTCATAGCATTGTGGTGTGAAAGTGTGCATGGTATAATCTCAATTCTTTTATACTTATTAAGAGATATTTTGCGACCCAGTATGTGAACTATCTTAGAGAATGTTCCATGTGCACTTGAGAAGAAAGTATATTCTGATGCTTTGGGATGCAGAGTTCTAAATATATGTGTCAAGTCCATCTGATCCAACGTATCAGGGCCTTGTTTAGGGCCCTCGTTTCTTTATTGATTCTCTGTCTAGATTATCTATCCATTGTTGTAAGTGGAGTATTAGAGTCCCCTGCAATTACCGCATTCTTATCAATAAGGTTGCTTATGTTTGTGATTAATTATATATTGGGGGGCTCCCGTATTTGGCACATAGACATTTATAATATTTAGCTCTTCCTGATGGATAGAGCCTGTAATTATTATATAATGCCCTTCTTCTTCCCTTGTCACAGCCTTGAATTTAAAGTATACTTTGTCTGATGTAAGTATGGCTACTCTAGCTTTCTTTTGCCTTCCAGTAACATGATAGATAGTTCTCCATCCTCTCACTTTCAATCTGACGGTGTCCTCAGGTTTAAAATGAGTCTCTTGTAGACAGCAAATAGATGGGTCTTGTTTTTTTTTTAATCCATTTTGTATCCTATGACTTTTGGTTGGACAGTTAGTCCATTTACATTCAGTGTTATTTTTGAAAGATATGGGTTCAGAGTCATTGTGATATCTGTAGGTTTCATGCTTGTAGTGATGTCTCTAATACTTTGTGGTCCTTGCAACATTTTACTCACAGAGTCCCCCTTAGGATCTGTTGTAGGGCTGGTTTAGTGGTGATGAATTCCCTCTGTTTTTGCTTGTTTGAGAAAACCATCTCTCCTTCTATTCTGAATGACAGACTTGCTGGGTAAAGGATTCTTGGCTGCATAATTTTTCCATTCATCACATTGAAGGTTTCCTGCCATTCCTTTGTGGACTGTCAAGTTTCAGTTGCTAGGTCTGCTGCTACCCTTATGTATCTACCTTTGTATGGTAAGGCGTGTTTATCCCTAGTTACTTTCAGAATTCTCTTTATCCTTGTATTTTGCCAGTTTCACTTTGATATATCATGCAGAAGATCGATTCAAGTTACATATGAAGGGAGTTTTATGTGCCTCTTGGATTTTAATACCCGTTTCCTTCCTTAGATAGTGGAAGTTCTCAGCAATGATTTGTTCAAGTATACCTTTAGCCCCTTTGTCTCTCTCTTCTTCTTCTGGAATTCCTATGATACGGATATTGTTCCGTTTTACTGCGTCACTTAGTTCTCTAATTCTCCTCTTGTACTCTTGCAGTTTTTTATTTCTTTTTCTCAGCTTCCTCTTTTTCCATAATTTTGCCTTCTAATTCACCTATTCTCCCCTCTGCCTCTTGAATCTGTGCTGTAGTCGCCTCCATTTTATTTTGCACCGCATTTATAGCATTTTTTAATTCCTCATGATTATTTTTTAGTCCCTTGGTCTATGTAGCAATAGATTCTCTGCTGTCCTCTATGCTGTTTTCAAGCCCAGGGATTAATTTTATGACTATTATTCTAAATTCTTGTTCCGTTATATTGCTTAAATATGTTTTGATCAATTCGTTAGCTATCTCTATTTCCTGGAGTTTCTTTTGAGGAAATGCTTCCATTTCATTATTTTGGCTAGTTTTTTTGTCCTTTATGTGTTTTAAAAGCTTGTTGTGTGCTCCACACCTGCGAGCCCTGCTCTATTAAAGGAAGGCCATACAGTGTCCAGGGCCTGGCCCTTCAGGAGGTGTTTTTTCAGAGATTGTTACTTGCTCTGTGTTGTTGTGACTTTGGTTATTTTATTACCCTGCTCGTAGTGATATTTTGGATCCTCCACAAAGTGTGCTTTGATTTGTTCCTTGGAGTAGCCCTGTAAAGGAAAACAGACAAACCGGGGCCAAAAACACTCAAACACATAAAGAAATAAGACAAACAAACAAACAAAAACAAAAAACTAAAGACTAAAAAAAAAAACCCAAACACCGACTACACGTTAAGAAGGGGTGCAGGCGGTGCTGTTGGAAGAGCAGATACAAAGAGAGGAATGACCCGAGGAGGTGGAAGAAGAAAAAAAAAACATTGACTAGGCCAAGAGACTAATGCTTAATGCAGAGAGAGAGAGAAAGGAGTGTAAAGAAGAAGGTGTAGAACATGTATCAAGAGAATGGATTAAATATGTCTGTTTAGAGAAACCAGTAACCAGAGTAACCATCCGAGGGGAGGGAAGAGATAAGGAGGAGAAATGGGGGGAAGAATATATGTATATATCCAGAATTGACCTAGAGTGAATCCGGGAAATGGTGCTGCACTTGTGGGTAGTCTGTGTCCACAGGGTCTGTGCCACTCTGGTCCATAGACAGTTACCCAGTGCAAAGGGGCGTGGTTTGGGGCAACTGGACCCACCTCCACTACGGGCCCAGGGAGTGACCCCTGAGTCCTCATCTTGGGGTTGGTGTTTGTCGGTGGGGGGGGGGGATGGTGATCCCCCAGTCTCTTTTCCATGGAGCCAGACCTGGTGGACTCTGAGTCGCTCTCACTGTGCCGCAGGTGCAGACAGGATTCAAAGTCCTGCTTTGTGCACTCTGGCACTGGGGGAGCACTTCTCAGTGTGGCGGATATAAGGTCCCAGCTGGCTTTGTCTGTGCTACCCGCACTTCAAGGAGGACCACCTTCTTGTACTGGTGACTGAGCCACCCCCATCACCGCTGAGCCCCGGGGGGTGGCAGACACAGGCTGACACAGGCAGGCTTTGTCTTTTCCCACAGTACTCCAGGGAGACGGCTGCCTTTTCCTTTTCTTTCTCTTGTCCAGATGCAGTCCTACACTTCCCTGGCCACTCTTTGTTTTCCTTTTGTCTCTATGCAGAAGGGGGTCCCTCCCCTCCATACCCACTCAGCCTTTGTTTTTGATCTCCCCTTGTTCACAGCCACCCACCCATCTTTTCTCCAGCTTTCCCATTTTCTTCCTGGTAGATTCAGCCTCTTTTCCTCCCAGGTTCTGGTGTTCAAAGTCCTTTGCCCTCTACACTTCTTTGTTTGAGAGATTCAGGACGTATGGATCCCCCTACTTCTCTGCCATGTTGCAGATCTTGTAGTTTGTGAGTTTCTAGGAGTTTGCCAATATCTTCTAGATGGCCAGTTTGTTGGAAAATCGTTTTTCATAGTATTCTCTTCTAATAGTTTGTATTTCTACAAATCTGGTTATGATCTCTCCTCCTTTATTCATGATTTATTAATTTGGTTCCTCTCTCTTCTTTTTGAAAAGTCTGGCTAGAGGTTTATCAATTTTGTTTATTCTTCCAAAGAACCAGCTCTTAGTTTCAAGGAACTGGTCTACTGTGGTTTTTTTTGTTTCTATATCATTTTTTTCTGATTTAATGTTTACTATATCCCTTCTTCTGCTTGCCTTAGACTTCATGTGGTTCCTTTGCTAGCTTCTTTAGGTGCAAGGTTAGATTGTATATTTGGGACCTTTCTTCTCTTGAGTGAGGCCTGGGAAGAAAAGCATAATAGCAGGTGTGTAATTCTCTCCCTCCTCAGGACATCCAGAGTGTCAGTTCTCCCCATAACCATCAGGATGGGATCTACCTGGTATGTGAATACCTGAGAACATCCAAGTCCAAGAATGTTTTTAGCAGGAGGTAGTTTATCTCCTTAGGCAGAACATGATGAATGAAACTGGAAGTTATGGATCTTTGAGAAATGGCCACAAAGTACCCATCAATTTTCTTCCATTTTTCTTATTGAGTATTTGTAAGTCTCCTGATAAACTCAAAATCAATTTGAGCTTAAATGCAAATACTATCTGAATTTAAGTACACCATGTACACATATTAACAACACAGGTAATTTTTTACAGTATTTGAGGATGCCATTAAAACCAGTGGTTATAAAATGTACAGTGTTTTAGAGGATTTGAGTTTTTCCCCCCTAAACACATTAGAAGTTTGATAGAATTTGGTGGCCCTTTTTTATATTGATGGTAAAGATTAGAATGTGCCTAATTATTAGCTCTGTGATCCTGTATAATTGGTTGTGAATGAAATTAAATGAAAAATGTGTTTACATATTTACATTTAAAATTAAGCAAGTGAATGGATTCTTCCTTACATATTTATATGTGCATATTTTGGGCAGTTGTGAGGAAAAAACCTTAAGTGTTTTGTAAAACTGCTAGGTCATTCACAGATGGAGCTAAGGTAGCTAGGGAGGTCTAGGGAGTTACTTGTCCTCTGTGAGATATGTGAACTAATAGAAGTGACAGATTAGGTCTCCTCCAGCATTGTTCTTCAGAGTCATGTCCCTGAGGATTGCCATGTCTGGGCAGCTCAGGGACATGGGCTCATTAAGAGTATGGGGCATCCGTTCCCCAGAGACGTCAGCAGGGGAAGGGACTTGATTCTCTGTGCAAGCCCAGCCAGAGTTCAGAAACATGGAACCCTCTCACATGCTCATAAGGGTCTCACTGTTGCATAGGCAGGTCATTGTACTCAGGACACCATACTTCGAGTCTGTGACTACCTTCATCCTCTACCTCCAAGGGGCAAAGCGCAGATCTCTGGTGTCACATGAAGACCTGTGAAGTCTTCCTGAGAAGGTGTCCTTTTCCTTAATAAAAAGTTATGGATAAGCCAGGGTGGTACAGTCAACCTTTGTATTTACTGCAGACACTGATTCTGCATGTCCATGTTCCTATCCCCAGAACTGTATTTAGGCAGTAACTTGGAGTAGAGTTAGGGAAATAGCTTTGAATCCACAGGGAAGGTGAATAAAGGTGAGTGAAATATTACTTGGTCGCTGCATTGCTGTAGGAATGGACAAGTTAATTTCCAGTTGCAATTGTTCTTGAAACAAAAAAAGAGCTAAATGGTTTGCATATGGTCAATTGTCTAATGCAACAGACTGTGGAAGTTCACAAAATTTAAGAACTAAATGTAATTGTTCATTATCGAGGCCACCAAGTCATTCCTAGACATTTGATTCTATTGTAGTACATGCATCGCCCCACTCTGTGCACATGTGGAAAATCATCAGATATGCATGTTTAGTGGGAATAACATTTGCATTCAGAAATAGATTAGTAGAGAATCTATATGTGTAAAACTATCAGATTGTATACCTCCATGCTTTCCCTTTGTTCCGTATTGTCTGTGAAATTAGATAATATTTCCTCTCTATGCTAAAATCATATCAGTATTTATTAATTTAAATATTTATTTTCTCCCTTACCAGTTAGCAATATATGTAAAATAGGTATGAAGTTTTTAACTGCTATGTTGAAAATTACATCAGGGAAGTACCATTAGGTGTATATTCTGTCCATGCATCTTTATTTTGATTTTATTTTTAAGAAGAAAGCTGATCCTTCAAGTGCGTATAAGTAACCAAATGATGAGGAAAAAGTAATAAAAAACCTGAATGCTTTACTTGACACAGTGTGTTGTGTGTGTGTGTGGGGGGCATGTGTGTTTCTGTGTGTGTGGTTGCACTTAGGTGATGTGTATATCACACGAGTTTCCATCCTCCTATCCTTGCACGCGATCACAAGTAGACTCTTGTATGAATGCTGTTGGTGACCTGCTCAGACGCTCTTTACCTGCTGGGGCTCCAATCTAAACACTATTGTTATGAGTATGGGCTCCAAGGTTCACAGCCATTCCCTTCTTGAGAGAATTGTCCTCATCTGAAAGGGAGCCACATTGCCAGGTGGTCTGGGGAACATGGTTGGAGCAGCTCACAGCCAGTGACAGACTATGGGATGTACAAAAGGTGCCAATGCCAAGGCAGGTCTGAATCTGATGCAGTTCATGCTCCAGAGTCATGCTGTCCAATTCAGTAGTAGGTACCCACAGGAAGCTATTTAAATTTAAATTTATTAAAATTACATAAAGTGTACCATTCAGTTTCTTAGCTAGGATATTTTATTTTTATTTATTTATTTAAAAATTTTAAAAAATGTTTATTCTTGAGAGAGAGAGACAGACAGACAGACAAGAGTGTATGCAGGGGAGGGACAGAGAGAGATACAGAATCTGAAGCAGGCTATATTCTCTAAGCTGTCAAAACCGAGCCCGACGTGGTGCTCTAACCCACAAATCATGAGATCATGCCATGAGCCAAAGTTGGATGCTTCACCGACTGAGCTACCCAGGCACCACGATTTCTTAGATAGGACATTTTAAATGCTCAGGTATGACAGGTAGAGAGTGGGCATAGTATTGGACAGTGAAGACAGAATTTCTACCACACAGATGGATGCTTTTACTGGAGAGTTCTGTCCAGCATCTCATGGGATCAGGCTCCTGCTCTGTTCCACTGGAGACCACATCCTTGCTTAGCAACATTCTCTGCTGTCTTCCTTCCCTCACCCCGTTTATCCCGAGAACATTCCCTGAATAAACAACACGCAGTGGAAATCCTACTTCATTGTCTTCCCCATAAAACTTGCCCTACAGCCCTGTCAGTGTTCATCACATCTGTCATTTCCTATGTAGTGATGGCTGTATCCCCTCATTTGCTCATCCTCCCTCGTCATCAGGGGCCTGTTCTCATATGTCTGAGGTTAGCTCAGACCCATGGGACAGAAGCATAATGAAAGCAACAGTGATTCATTCATAGCATTGAGGCTGCGGAAATCTTGCCCGCACTTTTTCAGGATTCATTCAGAAACCAGATAGGGCAGCGTGTGTATGTCAAACATATCAGTGAATGTTATATGTTTGAAACACCTTAAATGGAGTCATTGTACTGAGGTCTTTTGTCTTTAAACTGTGTAGTATGCATACTGAGCATCTAGTTTTGTGGACATTTGTATTCTTCCACCAAAACGTTTAGAGTTACATGTAGCATTGAACACTTAGGGTAATTGCTCTATTACCTTAGGTCTGTCAGTAGTAAGCATTTAACGTCTTTCATTTGATGCCTGTTTTCTTGTCATTGTAAATTGAGTTCTTGTGAGATGTTCTTTCAATTATATACTTTTTTGATGGTAATTATTACATAGAATGCTACTTTTTAATTTTGCAAGATCTGTTTTTATTTTAACTAATAATTTTTTCTCTCTATATATAACATATGTCCTTTTCAAGTATTTTTTTATGTGCAAAGTAACAATTTATGTGTAATATTCATAACTGGATTTCCTGTATCAGATTATTTCATGACAGCTGCATTCTACATTCATATATATATATATTAGTATATATATTAAATTAATATAAATGTATTAAAACCCACCCATACTCATATAATATTGTAAAACAGCAAGAAATTTGTACAAGTTCATTTCACCACCTCTTTATGTTTTCTCAACTGTCTTCCTAGTCCTTATCCATATGGACTATTAAAATATATCGTTATTTTATTCTAATGGTTCAGTATTATACTGGTATTTTGTTTGGATGAGTTAGCATTTTCTGTTTGCTCTCCTTCATTTTCATAAGTGTTTCCTTTGTCAGGCAATTTAAATAGTTTGCCAGCCGGGCTCTTAGTGGCTAAGTTGGTTAAGCCTCTGACACTTGATTTTGGCTCAGGTAATGGTCTCAGAGGTGTGAGGTTGGGCTCTGTGCTGGCAGTGAGGAACTTGCTTGGGAATTTCTCTCTGGGTCTCTCCTCTCTCCCTCTCCATCTCACTCTGTCACTCCCCTGCTTGTGCTCACTCTCTCTCACACAAAATAATAAATAGACTGAAAAAATTAAAGCAATAAAAATGTGTCAGCAATGTGCTTCAGATGGATGTGTGTATATTTGTGAACGTGTGCATGAGAACGAACCACGGTTTGTTTTTATTTGCTCTTCTGAGAAGGTGTTAAGGAGGGGATATTCCCTGTTGTTGCACATTTAGACTGTGCCTGATACCTTTGTAATTAATTCTATTAAGAAATTGTTAGTGCATAGATTTTGTTTTCTGGATACCACTGGTCACATCTTCATAGGAAATCAAAGGAGTTCTAAAACAGTGTGAATTACCACATTTTTTATTCCATTGCTATCAACATTAATTTATGCCAGTTTTGTACCCGTTTCTTTCACACACTGGTTTGAAAGAAACTTGCGTCATATTTTAAAACTCTTGGAAGAGTTAAAAATGTGCTGGATGGCTACCCTTCTGGATATGAAAGAACTGAAATACTCGTGTCCTGATGCCTCTTTCGTTGGTATGTTACTATGCTCATTCAGTACTGCGCAGTTGGGTGGAAAAGGTCATCAGACGAGCCTTAGAGCCTTAGAGCTGGCATTATGTTTGATCTAGTGTGACTGTCTCTGCAGGCTAGTTTCCAGAATGGTGATCATTCATATAATATGGATGGGTGTGGGAGATTTTGTATAATACCAATATATCCTTTCCTTTAGGCCTTTCCTTGTACTACGTTAAGGTTTGCATTATAGCTCTTTGACTTGTCATGGCTTTGATAATATATCTGTGTGTATCTCTATATATTTACCCAAGTAATTATTTTATCCTAGGCAATGATGCAAAGCATTACACTTTGTACATAGGTTACCCATTTCTTTTTTTTTTTTTATGAAATTTGTTGACAAATTGGTTTCCATACAACACCCAGTGCTCATCCCAAAAGGTGCCCTCCTCAATACCCATCACCCACCCTCTCCTCCCTCCCACCCCCCGTAGGTTACCCATTTCGATAATGCTTTAATATGTTGTGACTCGAATGGTGATATGGAGTAATCCTACCTCTTTGAGGAATTTTATGAAGGTTGGTGTAATTACTCTAATGGAGTAATGTGTGAAACACAAATCTGCAGAAGGAAGAATTGAGTGTTGGCCCCTGGATTTTAGAGTTCTGATTCCAAAGGACTCTGCACAGCCGATGAATTTTCAGAGTTCCTGTTAAATTGGCATGGTAATTTTAAGCCTCTTTGGGGTTAACGTTAAGCACTGTTTGAATGGTGTTGTCAGGTTTTCTCTCATTGTTTGTTTTACTTCCACACACACACAAAGAAACCTGATATTTATTTGTATGCAGAACTAGCAGCGATTTGTATGCAGAACTAGCAACTAGCAGTTGAATGTAACTGAATTCTTTGTAGAAATATATTCTAGGTCATAAATTCCTGTAACTGAATTTATTTTCGAGATCATGTTGTATCATGACTTGTACCATGTGGTATGTTTATTCCAGCTGTGTGCAGTTATGAGATACATATGAAAAATAATGAATCTGGGGTGCCTGGGTGGCTCGGTCGGTGAAGGGTCTGACTTCGGCTCTGGTCAAGATCTCACTGTTCATGAGTTCAAGCTCCATGTTGGGCTCTGTGCTGACAGCTAGGATCCTGGAGCCTGGTTGAGTTCTGTGTCTTCTTCTCTCCCTGTTTTCCCCGCTTGCACTCTGCGTTTGTCCTTCTCTCAAAGATAAGTAAACATTAGAAAAAGTTTTTAAAAAAATGATGACTAACTCTGTGTGCAGCACTTTCCTATTCTTTCTGATTTCCCTCCCTCTTTTCCCTTATCCCGATTTTCTCTGAAATGCACACATATTTTTATTTTATTTCATTTATTTTATTGATTTTAAATTCTCTTTTTTATTTTTTTGAATTTACATCCAAATTAGTTAGCATCTAGTGCAACAATGATTTCAGGAGTACATTCCTTAATACCCATTACCTATGTAGCCCATCTTCCCTCCCACAACCCCTCCAGCAACACTGAGTTTATTCTCCATATTTATGCGTCTCTTTTGTTTTGTCCCCCTCCCTGTTTTTATATTTATTTTTGCTTCCCTTCCCTTATGGTCATCTGTTTTGTCTCTTAAAGTCCTCATATGAGTGAAGTCATATGATTTTTGTCTTTCTCTGACTAATTTCACTTAGCATAATACCCCCCAGTTCCATCCATGTAGTTGCAAATGGCACGATTTCATTCTTTTTTGATTGCTGAGTAATACTCCATTGTATGTTTATACCACATCTTCTTTATCCATTCATCCATTGGTGGACATTTGGGCTCTTTCCATACTTTGGCCATTGTTGATAGTGCTGCTATAAACATGGGGGTGCATACCCATATTTTATAGTACTTTCAGCCTACTAGGCTGAGACTGAAAGACATTTTGTACCTATGACTGATGCAGACACAGGTCCATTATTTGATTTTTCTTACATTAAATATTATGATTTTCTTTTCTGATAATATAGAATTAATTAATATGAACGATGGCAATTTCATGAGTCCATAATTTATTCAAAGAGTTACTTATACACTCCCATGCCCTGTCTTATAATATGCTAAATTCACATCCTGCCAACATTTTATTGATTTGAAGATTGCTTTTAAAAATTGCTAAATGCTTGGTCTTGACAGGAAACATGTAGTAAGAAAGAATGGACCAGAAAAATGGAAGTTCTTTCACTGGCTTTATCCTGCTGGGTTTCTCTGACCGGCCTCAGCTGGAGCGAGTCCTCTTTGTGGTTCTTCTCATCTTCTATCTGCTCACCCTGCTGGGAAACACAACCATCATTGCGTTGGCCCGCCTGGACCCACACCTGCAGACTCCCATGTACTTTTTCCTGTCCAACCTAAGCTTTCTGGACCTGTGTTACACGACCAGCACTGTTCCTCAGCTGCTGGTTCATCTCAGGGGAGCAGACAAGTCTATCTCCTTCGCTGGCTGTGTAGCTCAGCTGTTTGTCTCTCTAGGGTTGGGATCCACAGAATGCATTCTGTTAGGGGTGATGGCATTTGACCGCTATGCAGCCGTCTGCAGGCCCCTGCACTACACAGTGATCATGCACCCCCGTCTGTGCACCCTGATGGCTTCTGCATCGTGGTTCCTTGGTTTTGCCAACTCCTCATTGCACACGGTGCTCACCTTCCTTGTACCACTTTGTGGGAGAAATAAAATAGAGCACTTCTTTTGTGAGGTCCCCCCACTGCTCAAGCTTGCCTGTGTTGACACCACTGTGAATGAATCTGAGCTCTTTGTCAGTGTGATCATTCTCCTCATACCTGTGGCTTTAATCACGTTCTCCTATGGTCAGATTGTCAAGGCAGTGTTCAGAATAAAGTCAGCTTCAGGGCAGAGGAAAGCTTTTGGGACATGTGGGTCCCACTTCACAGTGGTCTCCCTGTTCTATGGCACAGGCATCTACATTTACCTCCAGCCGAGCAACAACTACTCTCGGGATCAGGGCAAGTTCGTTTCTCTCTTCTACACCATCGTCACCCCCATGGTCAACCCCTTTATATATACCCTGCGGAACAAAGATGTGACTGGAGCAATGAAGAAGGTGCTTTGTAGGGGCTATGACTCCAGATGACTCGGTACGGAAGACCCTGTGATGGAACACTTTGAATGTCAGAGTACCTAAGATTTTGTGTCTGGACCTGTCATCCAACGTTTCCCCTGATGACTCTCATGAGAATTACCTTACTTCATTGTTTTAAGCAACGAGGGTTCAAACTCTGAATTCATGGATTCAATAGTGCAAGAGAGTTCCCATTTCTAAATATCCTTGACAACACCTGTTGATTCTTGTGTTGTTGATTTTAGCTATTCTCACATGGGTGAAGTGACATATCTTTGCGTTTTTGGTTTGTATTTACCTGATGATCAATGATGTTGAGCATGTTTTGACGTGTTTTTTTTTTGTCATCATGTTGTCTTCTTTGGAGAATGTCTATTCATGTATTCTGGCCATTTTTAATTGGATCATTTGTATTTTGGGCATTGTATGTATAAGACCTTTATAAATTACGATATAAACCCTTTATTGGTTATGTCATTTGCCAATATCTTCTCCCATTCAGTAGTTTTCTTTTAACTTTGAAACACAAGTAAGTTTGAAATATTTTTCAAATGATTTTATTCTAGTTTTTTTAATTAAGTGTTTTTACTTATTCATCTTTATCATAAATATTATTTCTTTTTAAAATAAATGTATTTATTTCAATTCAAGTTAGTTAACAGATAGTGTTGTATTGGTTTCAGGAGTAAAACCCAGTGATTCATCACTTACATATGAAGCCATGTACTCTTCCCAAGAAGTGCCCTCCTAATACCCATCACACATTTAGCCCATGCCCCCACTCCTCTCTCCTCCAGCAACCCTCAGTTTGTTGTTTGTATGTAAGAGTCTCCCCTCGTATGCCTCCTTCTGTTTTTCTTTTTTGTCCTTCCCTTCTCCTCAGTTAATCCGTTACATGTCTTAAATTCCACATATAAGTGAAATCATGATATTTGTCTTTCTCTGATCGATTTATTTCACTCAGCAAAATACAGTCTAGTTCTATCTATGTCGCTGCAAATGGCAAGATTTCATTATTTTTGACTGCTGAGTAATACTCCATCGCATATATTTACCAGTTCTTTATCCATTCATCCGTCAATGGACAGTTGGTCTCTTTCCATAATTTGGCTATTGTCGATAGCACTGCTGTTGTGCAGTGAGGTGTATGTGCCCTTTTAAACAACACACCTGTATCCCTTGGATGAACACCTACTAGTGCAATTGCTGGGTCGTAGGGTAGTTCTATTTTTAATTTTTTGAGGAACCCACATAGTGTTTTCCAGAGTGGCTGCACCAGCTTGCATTCCCACCAACAATGCAAAAGAGATCCTCTTTCTCTGCATCCTGTCCAACATCTGTCGTTGCCTGAGTTGTTAATGTTAGCCATTCTGACAGGTGTGAGGTGATATCTCATTGTGGTTTTGATTTGTATTTCCCTGATGATAAGTGATTTTGAACATTTTTTCATGTGTTTGTTAGCCACCTGGATGTCTTCTTTGGACAAGTGTGTATTCATGTGTTTTGCCCATTTCTTCACTGGATTATTCATTTTTGGAGTTTGATAAGGTCTTTATAGATTTTGCATACTAACCCTTTATCTGATATATCATTTGGAAATATCTTCTCCCATTCCATAGGTTGCTTTTATTTGCTGATTGTTTCCTTCACTGTGCAGAAGCTTTGTATTTTGATAAGGTCCCAACAGTTCATTTTTCTTTCTGTTTCCCTTGCCTCTGCAGATGTGTTGAGTGAGAAAGTTGCTGCTTTCCAGGTCAAAGAGGTTTTTGCCTGCTTTCTGCTCTAGGATTTTGATGGCTTCCTGTCTTACATTTTGGTCTTTCTTCCATTTTGAGTTTATTTTTGTGTATGGTGAAGGAAAGTGGTGAAGGTTCATTTTTCTGTATGTTGCTGTCTAGTTTTCCCAGCACCATTTGCTGAAGAGACTTTATTCCATTGGAAATTCTTTCCTGCTTTGTCAAAGATTGGTTGGCCATACATTTGTGGGTCCATTTCTGGGTTCTCTTATTGTGGAGAACACTCAGTTCCATTGATGTGAGTGTCTGTTTTTTGTGCCAATACCATACTGTCTTGATCATTACAGCTTTGTAACACATCTTATTTTTTCCCCTCAGAAATGCTTTGTGTGTGTTTATTCATTCCTCAAAGCAAGCCTGTGAGGCAGGTGCCATTAATTATTGATAACTGCCCTTTAGCTTTGTAACAATTAGAAAATTGGGACACTGCAGAGAAATGGTAAGGGAGGAATAATCCCCTAATGTCAGCCAGGTGGGAATTCTGGATTTGTCTTGTCTTTTGACTTTTTGTTTTGACTAAATTTCTTTGAGCTTTGTTATCTTCACTGAATATCTCTATTACAATCCTGTTATCAAAAATCATATTGTACCTAGGCACCTGGGTGGCTATTCAGTTAAGGTGTAATACGTCTTGCAGTCCAGCATCGTGATACCTCCAGCTTCGGTTTTCTCTTTCAAGATTGCTTTGTCTATTTAGTTGTTTTCTGGTTCCATACAAATTTTAAGAGTGTTCTAGCTCTGTGAAGAATGCGGGTGTTGCTTTGATAGGGATTGCATTGAATATGTTGATTGCCTGAGTAGTATCGACCTGTTAATCTTTGTTCTTCCCATCCAGGAGTATGGAACATTTTGCCCTTTTCTTGTGTGTCTTCTTCAATGTCTTTGATAAGTTTTCTATAGTTTTCAGTGCATTGATTTTTCACCTCTTTGGTTATGCTTATTGGTGGGTATTTTATGGGTTTTGGTGCAGTTGTAAATGGGATCGATTTCCTGATTTCTCTTACTGTTGGTTCATTATTGGTGTATAGGAATGCAATGGATTTCTGTGCATGGATTTTACATCCCGCAACCTTGCTGAATTCATGGATCAGTTCTAGAAGTGTTTTGGTGGAATCTTTTGGGTTTTCCACATAGAGTGTCATATCATCTGTGAGGAGTGAGTGTGTCTTCCTCCTGGCTTATTTGGATGTCTTTTATTCCCCTGTGTTGTCTGATTGCTGAGTCTAAGACTTCCAATACTATGTTGAATAACAGTGGTGAGAATGGGCATCCCTGCCCTGTTCCTGATCTTACGGGGAAAGCTCTCAGTTTTTCCCTATTGAGGACGATAGTAACATTAGGTCTTTCATTTATGGCATTTGTGATCTTGAGGTATGAGCCTTCTAGCCCTACCTTTTTGAGGGTTTTTGTCAAGAAAGGATGCTGTATTTTGTCAAAGGCTTTCTCTCCATCTATTGAGAGGACCATGTGGTTCTTGTCCTTTCTTCCAGTGATGTGATGTATCACACTGATTGAATTGCAGATATTGAACTAGCCCTGTGTCCCAGGTATAAATCCCACTTGGTCTTGTTGAACAATTCTTTTAATGCATCGTGTGATTTGGCTGACTATTATCTCATTGAGGATTTTTGCATCCATATTTATCAGGGAAATTGTTCTGTAATTCTCCTTTTGAGTGGGTTCTTTTTCTGGTTTTGGAATCAAGGTAATGATGGTCTCAAAGAAGGAGTTTGTATGGTTTCCTTCCATTTCTGTTTTTGGCATGGCTTCAAAAGAATAGGTGTTAACTCTTCTTAAAATATGTGGTAGAATTCCCCTGGAAAGCCATCCAGCCCTGGACTCTTGTTTTTTGGGACAGTTTTGATTACTAATTCGATTCCTTTACTGTTTATGGGTGTGGTAAAAGTTTCTGTTTCTTCCTGTTTCAGTTTTGGTTGTTTATGTGTATCTAAGAATTTGTCCACTTCTTCCAGATTGCCCATTTTATTGGTGTCTAATTGCTCATAATATTCTCTTACTATTGTTTATATTTCTTCTGTGTTGGTGGTGATCTGTCCTCTGTGATTCTTGATTTTTTAAAAATATTTTTTTAATTGCGTTTTGTATTTTTAAAAATTTACATCCAAATTAGTTAGCATATAGTGCAACAGTGATTTCAGGAGTAGATTCCTTAGTGGCCCTTACCCATTTAGCCCATCCCCCCTCCCACAATCCCTCCAGTAACCCTCTGTTTGTTCTCCATATTTATGAGTCTCTTCTGTTTTGTCCCCCTCCCTGTTTGTATATTTTGTTTCCTTTCCCTTATGTTCATCTGTTTTGTCTTTTAAAGTCCTCATATGAGTGAAGTCATATGATTTTTGTCTTTCTCTGACTGACTGATTTCACTTAGCATGATACCCCCCACTTCCATCCACGTAGTTGCAAATGGCAAGATGTCATTCTTTTTTATCGCCGAGTGATACTCCGTTGTATGTATATATATACCACATCTTTATCCATTCATCCATCAATGGACATTTGGGCTCTTTCCATACTTTGGTTATTGTTGATAGTGGTGCTATAAACATGGGGGTGCATGCGTGCCTTTGAAACAGCACACGTGTATCCCATGGATAAATGCCTAGTAGTGCAATTGCTGCGTTGTAGGGTAATTCTATTTTTTAGCTTTTTGAGGAAGCTCCATACTATTTTCCAGAGTGGCTGCACCAGCTTGTATTCCCATGTGATTCTTTATTTTATTTATTTGGGTCCTTTCCTTTTTATTTTTGATCAAACTGGATATGGATTTATCATATTGGTTAACTCTTTCCAAGAGCCACCTTCTGATTTCATTGATCTGTTCTACTGGGTTTTTTGGTTTTTATAGCCTTACTTTCTGCTCTAGTCTTTATTATTTCCTGTCTTTTGCTGGTGTGGGGTTTTATTTGCTGTTCTTTTTCCAGCTCTTTAAGGTGTAAGGTTAGACCCTTCTTCCATCTTTAGCAAGGCCTCGATTGCTATATATTTCCTTCTTATGACCACCATTACTGCATCCCATAGGTCCTGGGCTTTGGTGTTATCATTTTAATTGGCTTCCATGTACTTTTTAATTTCCTCTTTAATTTCTTGGTTAGCCCATTCATTAGTTAGTAGCATTGTCTTTAGTCTCCAGGTATTCGTTATCTTTCCACCTTTTTTCTTGTGATTGATTTCGAGTTTCATAGTGTTGTGGTGCAAAAATAGGCACGGTGTGATCTTCATCTTTTTTGCTCATTGAGGGCTGAGTTGTGTCCCGGTATGTGGTCTATTCTGGAGAATGTCCCATGTTCACTTGAGAAGAATGTGTATTACGTTACTATAGGATGAAATAATTCTGAATATATCTGTTAAGTCCATTTCGTGTAGTGTGTCATTCATAATCATTGTTTTTTTGTTGATTTTCTGTTTAGACGATATGTGTGTTGCTGCCCATTGAGTGCTGCAGTCCATTACTATTATGGTATTATTATCAATGAGTCTTTGTGTGTGTAATTAATTGATTTATAAATTTTGGTGCCTAACGTTTCGAGCATAAATGTTTACAATTGTTAGATCTTCTTGATGGATAGGCCTGTTAATTATGATATAATACCCTTCTTGATCTTTGTTACAGCCTTTATTTAAAATTTTTTTTAACATTTATTGATTTTTGATAGAGAGAGATAGCATGAGTGAGGGAGGGGCAGAGAGAGTGAGAGAGAGAGAGAGAGAGAGAGAGAGAGAGAGAGAGAGAGACAGGGAGACACAGAATCCAGGTACCAGGCTCTGAGCTGTCAGCACAGAGCCCAATGATGTGCTCGAACTCATGTACTGTGAGATTTTGACCCGAGCAGAAATCAGACACTTAACCCACTGAGCCACCCAGGCACCTCAGTCTTTATTTTAAAATCTAGATTGTCTGATATAAGTATGGCTACTCTGGCTTTCTTTTTGTGACCATTAGTTTGACAGATGTTTCTCCATCCCCTTACTTTCAATCTGAACGTGTCTTTTGGTCTAAAATGAGTCTCTTGTAAACAGTATATGGATGGATCTTGTTTTCTTATCCATTCTGTTATCCTGTGTGTTTTGATTGGAGTGTTTAGTCCAGTATTGCCATTATGTTTCTCGTGGAGTTGGAGTTTCTGGTGGTGTTGTCTGTACCTTTCTAGTCTTTGTTACTTTTGATCTTTTTGCGTTTTGGTGTTTTTGTTTGTTTGTTTGGTCTTTTCTCCTCTTAGACAGTCACCCTTAAACTTTCTTTCAGGGCTGGTTTAGTGGTCATGAACTCCTTGAATGTTTGTTTGTCTGTAAACTTTTTATTTCTCCTTCAATTTTTAATGACAGCCTTGCTGGATAAATCATTCTTGGCTGCATATTTTTCTGACTCAGAACGTTGACTATATCCTGGCACTCCTTGCTTGCCTGCCAAGTTTCTGTGGATAGGTCTGCTGTGAACATGATCTGTCTTCCCTTGTAGGTTAAGGATTTTTCTTCCCCTGCTGCTCTCATGATTCTCTCCTTGCATGAGTATTTTGTGAATTTGACTATGGTATGCCTTGTTGATGGTCAGTTTTGGTTGAATCTAATGAGAGTCGTCTGTGCTTTCTGGATTTTAATGTTTGCGTCTTTCCCCAGGTTAGGAAAGTTTTCCTCTATGATTTGCTCACATAACCTTCTACCCCATTTTCTGTCTCTTCAGCTTCTGGGACTGCTATGATTCTGATGTTATTCCTTTTTAATGAATCACTGAGTTCTCTAATTCTTATATTGTGCTCTTTTGCCTTAGACTCCCTCTTGTTTTCCTGCTTCATGTTTCTCCGTAAGCTTGTCCTCTATAAGTGATTTGCTGATATGTTTCATCTATCCTTGCTGCCATGGCATCCATTCATGATTGCAGCTCAGTTACAACATTTTTTATTTCATCCTGACTAGCTGTTACTTCTTGTATAGCCACAGAACTGGATTCTAATGTATTTTCGACTCCAGCTAGTATTCTTATAATTGCGATTCTAAATTCTGGTTCAGACATCTTGCTTGTATCTGTGTTGGTTAAGTCCCTGGTTGTGATTTCTCCCTGTTCTTTTTTGGGGGGTGAATTTTTTCGTTTCATCATTTTGAAGGAATAAAATGAATTAATCAGGTAGAAAAAATTAAAATTAAAAGAATTGAAATCAAAAAAATATTAAACATTGGGGTACAAGTGTTTAATATTTTTTTGATTTCAATTCTTTTAATTTTAATTTTTTCTACCTGATTAATTCATTTTATTCCTTCAAAATGATGAAGCGAAAAAAATTCACCCCCCAAAAAAGAACAGGGAGAAATCACAACCAGGGACTTATCCATCAACTGATGAATGGATAAAGAAATTGTGGTTTATGTACACAATGGAATACTACGTGGCAATGAGAAAAAATGAAATATGGCCTTTTGTAGCAACGTGGATGGAACTGGAGAGTGTTATGCTAAGTGAAATAAGCCATACAGAGAAAGACAGATACCATATGGTTTCACTCTTATGTGGATCCTGAGAAAAAGGATCCTGAGAAACAGGAACCCATGGGGAAGGGGAAGGAAAAAAAAGAGGTTAGAGTGGGAGAGAGCAAAAGCATAAGAAACTGTTAAAAACTGAGAACAAACTGAGGGTTGATGGGGGGTGGGTGGGAGGAGAGGGTGGGTGATGGGTATTGAGGAGGGCACCTTTTGGGATGAGCACTGGGTGTTGTATGGAAACCCATTTGACAATAAATTTCATATATTAAAAAAAAAGAAAAAATATTAAAATTAAAAAATTACACACACACACTCAAATAATTGAATAAATGATGCTATATCCTAGGTGTGTTTTTGTCTGGGTGTTGAAAGAGGCTTGATAGCTTAGAGAAAAAAGGGGAAAGAAAGTAGAAAAAAAGGAAAATGTTTGAAAACTTGAAAAAAATGAATAAAATGAAGGAGACTATGATGGAATAATGGAAGTAAACTAGAATTTGAAAAGAAATACACAAAAGTAGAACATATAGTAGAGAAAAAACTGAATAAAAATATTTTTAATAATAATTAAAAATAAAAATTAAATTTTTTCTCATTCTGTATTCAAGAACAAGAAAAGAAATGAAAAAGAGAAAAAAAGTGGAAAAATAAGGAAAATATTTAAAAATTTGAAAAAAAAGAGTTCAATGAATTAGACTAAAATACACTTGTGGAAGTAAAATAGAATTTGAAAAAAATTACCCAGATATAAAACATATTTTTAAAAAAATTAAAGAAAATACTTTTAATAAAAATTTGAAAGTAAAAATGAATTTTTTCTCTTTCTGTATTCAAGAAAAAAAAAAGAAATAGAGAACAAAAATAAGAAAAAATGAAAGAAAACTGAATAGATGGACCTGCTAACAGACTGAAATATGACTGAATTTACTTTGATTTCCCCTACAATTCAGATTGTGATGTGCTTTATAGTCCATAAGTAAGTAGGCTATACTTGTGTTCTTGAAGAGCAAGGTTGGTCCAGTTGGGCAGGACTTAGTGTAATGGCTCCATTCTCCACTAGATGGCGGTGCTACCCTACTGGGGTGGATTGTTGTGGCTCTTGTAGGTGCATATGCACATGCGTAGAAGCAGTGAAAATGGCATCACCCAGCTACGCAGTCTGTAGTATCGGAACTCATTTCTCCCCGATTAGCACTCGTGCACCTGTCCTCTGCCTTCAGCTTTCATCCACTCCTTGCTTTTTCACTGTCTGTGACCAAGCCCCAGGCAGTACCTCTCTCCCTAGTTTTGTCTCAGATGAGGCTGTTTTCCCCAGCCTCTTACGTCTGAAGGACTGTGGCTTTGACCTGTTCGTGGGACAGTGGTGCTGCCAGTGCACAGAGACTGGGCCAGGTACCAGCCCGCCCCCCAAAAAGTTTGTGAGGTAGTGTAGCAGCAGCTTTTCAGGGATTGTGGAAAATCACAACACACATCTGGCACCACCTTAAGGCTTCACCCTTAATGACCTTGTTCTAGCACCAGCAACTATGGCTTTTCTCTGGGGTCTGCTGGGACCAGGTGGCCTCACATTCTCTACCAAATGTCCTTCCAGCAGTGGAACCGGTACTCCCCGTGTGGCCCTAGAACCTCCCGGACCCCACTCTGGTCCTGGGGATTCGCCCTTCCCACCAGAGCACTGCCAGTTATCGAGCTGCAGAGTTGTAGACTTTGCACTCTCCCTGTTTACAGTCTTAATGGAATTTTAGCCCTCTCCTTTCTCCCTTTTTAGTTTAGTCCCTGCAGCTGTTTCCAGTTTTCCCCCTTCTCTCCAGCTGCTTTTGGGGAGGGGTGCTTTTCCCATATTCTCACCACCTTCTCTGTCCTCTCTCTGCATGTAAAGCACCTCCCTGTCCTTCGTGGCTTCTGTCTCCCCAAGTTCACCAATCTGCGCCAGGTACCTGCTGAATTCTGTGGTTCAGGTTGTGCAGAATGTTGTGTTCATCCTCAGATCACTTTTGTAGTTGTGCAGGGTGGTTTAGTGTTGGTCTTGCTGTATTTCATGGACACGAGACACAAAAAACGTCCACGCTTTTCTGCCATCTTGGCTCCCTCCCCAGAAAGCTGTGTTTTTAACTTCTTATTGCAGAGTAACTAAAGCTATTTGGATCCATTGGAAAACATGCTTTGTGCTTAATTGGCTCGTGAATTTACCATCTAAAAAAATTCTGGTGTATAACACCTCTCTCGGTTACTAAGTCCTCACTTGGAGACTAAGGTTTCCTAAGAGTTAAAATTCTGCTAAGTGTACATAAGAGTGATGGAAATAAAGAAAGCAACCCTGTATGTAGGAAAGTAGGAGGTTTGTAAGAAAGATATAAGGAATGGAAGTACATTTTTTTAAAATTTTTTTTCAACGTTTATTTATTTTTGGGACAGAGAGAGACAGAACATGAACGGGGGAGGGGCAGAGAGAGAGGGAGACACAATCGGAAACAGGCTTCAGGCTCCGAGCCATCAGCCCAGAGCCTGACACGGGGCTTAAACTCACGGACCGCGAGATCGTGTCCTGGCTGAAGTCAGACGCCTAACCGACTGCGCCACCCAGGCGCCCCGGAAGTACATTTTTGTTGAGGGTCAAAGAAAGTAATTTTGCCCTAAATGAGACTGGTTCATTGCAGAGAAATGGCTTTGGGACAAAGTTTGAAGGCAAAGGAAAGTTGTCGAAGGTTCATGAAGGGACATCTTTGGAAAGGAATTTTATGTGTGCTCAGGATGGACTAAGGTTGAGATAAATGGAATTTTAAAAGTACCCTGGTATAAGGTGGAAATTCTGCTTTTCTCTCTATTCAAAAGTCAACGTTTTCTTGGACTGTTGATTTGCCTTTGATAAGACAATGTAAACAAAGGTTTTCTTTTTTGTCTGCCAGAAAAACCAAAGCTTTAGGTTTTATCTTTATCAGGTCTTTGATTACTTAGTTAAAACTTCTCAATGTTGAAGGAGCTAGGGTTTGCTAACAATGATATAATGCTATACATTCGCTGTTAGGATCTTTTATTGCCGCCTTGGTTGAATAAATAAAGTTTTAAGATTTTTAATGATCTGTAATCCTATTTAGGATGTGCTTTATAACTTCCTAAGGTTTTAACAAACTTCCCAGGATTTAAAGGGTAAATGAAGTCTTTTTGACCAATTAGGCCCTTTTATTTGGGATGCTAAGTTACTTGGAGAAGCATTGTCATGCAATGGTAAATCTTAGATTGTATTGCATGGGTAAATGTTGTAACTGCCCAAATATATATGCAATTCCTAAAGTTTTAATGTTTTGGTATAAGGTCATCACCTAATATTCTGATTGCTTGAAGTGTTATACGTTACAGTAATAACTGAACTTCTTTGTCAATTGCATCATAATGGACTCTCATCGGATCTTTAACAATGTGTATTTCTGAGTTTTTTTTCATTTATAGTTGTTCTTATTCTCTCACAAAACGTGTTTCTTCTTCATAAAGATTTATAAAAAGGACTTGTGGGAGAAATACAGGTATTGGACATCTATAAGATTAATACTAAAATGGGTAAGAGTTTCCAGAGCTAAAAAGCTGCATTCAAACTGAATAAGGATTAGGACCATGGGACTAAATGAACTGAGGAAGATTATAGTTGTGTGACTCTTGTTGGAAATATTGCTGTTTCTCTAATGTTTGATTTTCCAGATTAAGGAAATTTTCTCTTAAGATACCTATGATATACAGAAATGTCATAAAGTGGTCATTTGTAAACAACTGAGGCATTTATCTTTTCCCTCTACCTACCCCCTGAAATTCAAAAACTATCAGTGAGTATTTTTTTCTTTCATGGCGATTACAATTGTTTGCATAAGTTCAGTAAGAATCTGTTCATCTTGTAACAGGTCACTATTGTAAATACTGGTTATTTTACCAAGGCTTTGACTGGAATGTCCTATTTGAGATAGACATGCACAGACTCATATATGACCAGACAGCTTTAGGCAACTAAGTTTGACTTTGTGAAACATGGAGCCATAAAGCCCCTTGGAAATGGTGTCCTGATACCTTGCTTCCAGAGTTTCCAGAAGCCTCCCCAGGTGAGTGAAGAAGATCACTTCCCGGAAGGTGCAGGAACCTCAGGATACCTTGGGGACCTCGTGAAGAGGAATTCACCCAATTCTACAGGTATTGGAGGCCTGTCTGATGGCAAGTATTTGGCTTGGCTTCCGGCCTGGAGAGGCTACTAAAAGTTCAATCTGGAGATTCCTTATAAAAGTTCTAGCAAAGTAATGTTTAAAAGATCCTCATGATCAGGGCACCTGGGTGGCTCAGTTGGTTAAGAGTCTGACTTTGGCTCATGTCATGATCTCACGGTCTGGGAGTTCGAGCCCTGCTTTGGGCTCTGTGCTTACAGCTCAGTGCCTGGAGCCTGCTTCATATTCTGTGTCTCCCTCTCTGTCTGCCCCTCCCCTGCTCACGTTCTGCCTCTCTCTTTCTCTCAAAAATGAATTAATATCAAAAATAAAAAAGATCCTCCTGATCAATTGTTATTCTTGGTGAGCTTATGTAAATAATCAGGCCAGGCTTGTTAAGACTGGACTTGTTCTACAAATGCATTGGTCTCAATTTGGCTATCTCTGGAAAGAGGGATTTTTATAGAGGAAAAAAATTACATTTCAACAACATACCATTATGGAAGTTAAATTCTAGTTCTGATTGTGCTTAAATGTTTGTTGTTTGCCTAAACTAGAAAACCTGAGGTAAACTTCAGAAAAAAATGTCACAGTTTTCATGTATGGACAATCTTCTGTGCTTGTTATTCTGTGGGGATAATAATAAGATCCCATGGGCATATGATTATTTAAACAATTGGAAATGGGATGGATTCCCCCAAAAGTTGTATGCAAAGACTTTTCTCACTGTAGACCTATCAATAGATAAAGACTTTCATGCTTTATATTCACTTGAGGCTTGGTTAATTCATAAATCTCTAAATATGCACACCATATCCTCCCTAACCTGATCTGACAGTTACTAGAAACCCACCCCATATAATCCCAGGAAACCTGGTTTATTCAAAGGATGGGGCCACCCCTTTCAAAGAGTTGGAGGTGGAATTCACAGATATACAACCTAGAAAAGGATTCAGGTACCTCCTTGTAATAATCTGCACATATTCAGGATGGGTCAAAGCCTTCCCAACCAGGATGGAATAAGTCGTGAGGTGGCCAAAGCTCTTCTTCGGGAAATCGTACCTTGGTTTGGTCTGCCCTTAACCATACATAGTGACAACGGACCTGCATTTGTGGCGGACATTACACAAACCCTGACCAGGTCCCTCAACATTACCTGGAAACTGCAACACACATCTTAGCTCTCCGAGAGTACCTACCCTTAGAGCTAAAGGTGATGCCTACTAAAAAAGATTTTTCAAAAAAGTCATCAAAGAAGGGAATGTTGGGAAAATAAGTAAAGTTATGTACCATAAGATGGCCAATAGGACTAACATAAACTCTAGTTCCCAGCTTAAAGACTCCTTCTGGGTTCTTCTTCCTGCCCCGCTTGCTGTGTGTGTCAAATTACTACTAATGTGGAATGTGGAAGTAACAGACGATGAATTGTCCCTCATGCTTGTGCTTGGGGCTCAGATCTCTGGAGAAGCATCTCCTCTGAGGCCGCCGGTGTAAAATGAAACTCTGATCCACCAAGAACTCCCAGTGCCGGTTGGTTTTTCTGCCAGTGACCCAGCCTGGTTCTGTAACAATACTGCACCACAACATATTACACTTTGTTTTGCCTTTGGGTTGGAGCAACATATATTACTATATTATTACACACACACACACACACACACACACACACACACACACAGATGCACATGCACAAACATGTGCTCCACATGCAATCTCTGAACACTTTCGTGAAGATGACTAGAAGAAAATGTTTCCCTTAATTTGTACTACTTAGAAGTGACAGGCTTATAAATGATGTATTTCATTGTTTTCTGGAATATGTACAAACATACCTGTTGAATGTGTTAACAGTTTATTCCTACAGGTCACATTGTAAAGAGAAATTCATGTTACTAGGAGGCAGTGGGAGTATCTGCTATTGATGGAATCATGCAGGACTCAGAGATCCATGCAAGAAACTATACCCCATTTTGATGTCATTATAGATTTACATAAGGTAAACATTTAGAAATGCCGTTCTTTCAGTCTCTTTACTTACATTTGACCACAAGGAGTGGACCGTGTTTGTAGATGAATAATGAAAGAACATTCTCATTTGGTAACTTCGTAGGAAGATTTTTGTATTAAACCAATACAAATCTGACCTTAGGAGAGGAAGTGTAAGTGGGATGAAAGAAATGAATGAGACATGAGGGAGTTAAGATGGCAGAGAAGTAGGGTGACCGGGATCTTCCTCGTCCCTCAAACACAGCTGTTTTGAGGTCAGATCACTTGGAACACTCAGGAAATTGATCTGTGGATTGGCAGAAGGATCTCCACAGATGGAGGGAGACAGCTTGGTAGAATCAGGTGCATGTATGTGAATTGGGGGACATAAAGCAGGGTAGGCATGGAGGGGAGGGAACCCCTTCTGTGGACAGAAAAAAGGGACAGAAAGAGAGAGAGAGAGAGGCTGTGAAATTGTGGTATCAAGTCAGCAAAAGAGGTAAACCTCTCTGGACCATGGACTGGGGAACAAGAAATATGGAGAGATCCAGTTTCTTTTTTGTAAACAACCTTTGGAGCTGAAATTCAGAGGTTTCAAAAGAATTTCTCTGGAGCAGATTCAGCCTTTGGCACGCCTCGCGTGGGGAGCTAACCCTGGGGTGGTAGTGACCTCGGGGGCACACTGTGACAGAGCAGTCCCCTCCCTCCATAGGAGAGAAGAGGGTATATTGCTCCCCAAGGACAAAAGACCCTGCAGTCACCAGCAAAAGGCTCTTTGTCATCTGGACGGAGTGGTGCTACCCCAGAACGGGGAGCGCCCTGGGTGGGATCCTTGAAGACATCAGGTTTTGAATCCCAGCTGACCCCAGTGAGGCACAGGAAGAGCATGGTTTGGGACACCCGATCCAAGGAGGAGAGAGCAGGGTGTCACCATTTTTCTCCCCATCACCATATGGTGGGGCCTGGGAGAGCAGAACAGTGGCCCCTAGTTTGGAGGCAGGACCTGCTTACACCAAATCCAGCCCCTCCGTGCCTGGTAACTGTTTCTCTACTGGAGTGAGATTGACACTGACTGAGCCAGACAGCCCTTCCTCCAGACCAACACAGCCCCTGGTCCCAGGGACCAACAGACAACTCTTTGTTTCTTTTATTCTCTTCTCTTCTTTTTTCTTTCCTCCCTCTTCTCTTTTCTTTTGGAATCAGGCTCATAGTTTATGATTTGTTTTTGGTCAATTCTTATTTTATACACACATACACACCCACACACCCACACCCACACACACACATGCACACATAGCCACACACACACCCATAAGATTAGAAGCAGACTTGTCCACTGAAACTTGGTAGGCCAGAAGGGAATGAAAGGAAATAGTCAATGTGCTGAATGGGAACAATGTGCAGACAAGAATCCTTTATCCAGGAGGGCTGTCATTCAGAATAGAGCGGGCAATAAAGATTTTCTCAGACAAACAAAAACTAAAGTAGTTCGTGACCATTAATCCAGCCTTGTAAGAGATCCTAAGTGGGGGTGGGTGGGGGGGAAGCTCTGTGGTTGGAAAGCAGCAAAGACTGCAAAGGACCAGAGACATCACCACAAACATGAAACCTACAGATAACAGAATGGCACTAAATACATATCTCCCAGTAATCACTCTGAAAGTAAATGGACTAAATGCCCCAATCAAAAGACCTTGGGTATCAGAATGGATAAAAAACCAAGACCCATCTATATGATCCCTACAAGAGACTCATTTTATTTTTTTTATTATTTTTTTAAATTTTTTTTCAACGTTTATTTATTTTTGGGACAGAGAGAGACAGAGCATGAACGGGGGAGGGGCAGAGAGAGAGGGAGACACAGAATCAGAAACAGGCTCCAGGCTCTGAGCCATCAGCCCAGAGCCCGACGCGGGGCTCGAACTCACAGACCGCGAGATCGTGACCTGGCTGAAGTCAGACGCTTAACCGACTGTGCCATCCAGGCACCCAAGAGACTCATTTTAGACCTGAGGACACCTGCATATGGTCCTGTCAATAGATGCAGGAAAAGTGTCTGACAAAATACAGCATCCTTTCTTGATAAAAAGCCACAAGAAAGTAGGGATAGAGGAACATACCTTAACATCATAAGAGCCATATATGAAAGATCCACAGCTAATAGTATCCTCCATGGCGAAAAACTGAGAGCTTTACCCCTGAGATCAGGAACACGACAGGGATGTCCATCTCACCACTGTTGTTCAAGATAGTACTGGAAGTCCTAACCCCAGCAGTCAGACAACAGAAAGAAATAAAAGGCATCCAAACTGGCAAAGAAGTCAAACTTTCACTCTTTGCAGATGCCATGATACTCTACATGGAAAACTGAAAACTCCATCAAAAAACTTCTGGAGCTGATGCATGAATTCATAAAGTCACAGGATATAGAGTCAATATACAGAAGTTGATTGCTTTTCTAAACATCAATAATGAAGGAACAGAAAGAGATACCAAGGAATCGATCTTATTCCCAATTGCACCAAAAACAGAATAGCTAGGAATAAATCCAGCCAAAGAGGTAAAAGATCTGTATGCTGAAAACCACAGAAAGCTTATGAAAGAAATTGAGGAAGAAGACACAAAGAAGTGGAAAAACATTCCATGCTCATGGACTGGAAGAACAAATATTGTTAAAATGTAGATACTACCCAAAGCAATCTACACATTCAGTGCAATCCATATCAAAAAACCCACCAGCATTCTTCACAGAGCTAGAACAAACAATCCTAAATTTTGTATGGATCTGCAAGCGACCCTGAATAGCCAATGTAATAATGGAAAAGAAAACCAAAATCGGAGGCATCACAATCCCAGACTTTAAGCTGTATTACAAAGCTGTAATCATCAAGACAGTATGGTATTGGCACAAAAACAGACATAGAGACCAATGGAATAGAATAGAGAACCCAGAATTGGACCCACAAATGTATTGCCAACTGATCTTTGACAAAGCAGGAAAGAGTATCCGGTGGGAAAAAGACAGTATTTAGCAAATGGTGCTGGGAGAACTGGACAGTGACACGTAGAAGGAAAATGGACGATGTTCTTACTCCACACATAAAAATAAATTCGAACGGGATGAAAGACCTAAATGTGAGACAGGAGACCATGAAAATCCTACGGTAGAAAACAGAGGCAGAACCTCTGTGGCCTAGATTGCAGCAATTTCATACTTGACCTGTGTCTGGAGGCAAGGACAATAAAAGCAAAAATGCACTATTGGGACTTCATCAAGATAAAAAGCTTCTGCACAACAAAGGAAACAATCAACAAAACTAAAAGGCATCTGAAAGAATGGGAGAAGATATTTGCAAATGACATATTGGATAAAGAGTTAGTATCCAAAATCTATAAAGGACTTACCAAACTTAACACCCAGAACACAAATAATCCAGTGAAGAAATGGGAAGAAGTCATGAACAGACACTTGTCCAAAGAAGACATCCAAATGGTAAACAGACACATGAAAAGATGCTCAACATCACTCATCATCAGGGAAATAGAAATCCAAACCACATTGGGATACCACCTCACACCTCTCAGAATGACTAAAATGAAAATCTCAGGAAACAACAGATGTTGGTGAGGATGTGGAGAAAGGAGAACCTTTTTGCACTGCTGGTGGGAATGCAGACTAGTGGAGCCACTCTGGAAAACACTATGGAGGTTCCTCAAACAATTAAAAACAGAACGAACCTACAACCTGCAATCGCACTACTAGGAATTTATTAAAAAATCACAAAAATGCTGATATCAAGGGGCACATGCACCACAATGTTTATAGCAGTACTATCAACAATAGCCAAATTATGGAATGAGCCCCCCAAATCCATCGACTGATGAATGGATAAGGAAGAAGTGATGTATATACACAATGGAATTTTAGTTTGTGATGGAAAAGAATGAAATCTTGCCATTTGAAACAACTTGGAGGGAAGTAGAGTATATTTGATAAGCGAGATAAGTCAGTGAGAGAAAGATAGATATGTTTTCACTTATATGTGGAAGTCGAGACACTCAACAGATGAACATAGGGTAAGGGAAGGAAAAATAAGATAAAACACAGAGAGGGGGAAACCATAAGAGACTCTTAAATACAGAGAACAAGCTGAGGGTTGCTGGAGGTTGCTTGAGCAAAGGGGGATGGTATAAATGTGTGATGGGCATTGAGGAGGGCACTTGTGATGAACACTGGGTGTCCTATGTAAGAGATGAATCATTGGGTTCTACTCCTGAAGCCAGACTACACTGTATGTTAAGTAACTTGAATATACACTAACTAACTAACTAACTAACTAACTAACTAACTAACTAAGAAATGAATGCTACAACTTGTTTGTGTTAAGTTTTCTTGGATTTACTAAATTATTATTGACGTATGCCATTTGGCAAACTCAACGAGTACCAATGTGAATATATATATGTAATGAAATTATTGCCACCATTGTGTTAGCTAACACCTCCATCACGTCACATAATTACCATCTCTTCTTCATGGTGAGAACATTTGAGATATACTCTCTAGGCCACCTTCAAGTTGATAATACAATAATATTAACCATCATCACCATGCTGTACATTAGATGCTCTGGAGTTATTCCTCTTCAAACTGGACGTTTGACCTCTTTGCCAACAAACATCTCCCACTTCTCCTATCCCTTAGCCCCTTATAACCACCATTCTACTGTCTGTATCTATACACGTTTTCTGGTTTCCACAAATATGTGAGATCACATAATCTTTGTCTTTCTCTTCTGACTTGTTTCACTTAGCCTAATGCCCATAGGGTCCATCCATGTTGTTGAAAAGACAGGATTTTCTCCTTTCTCATGGCTGAATAATAATCCTTTAGATATGTATGCTACATCTTATTTTTTATTTTTTATTTTTTTTAATTGTTTATTTGTTTCTGAGAGAGACAGAGTGCGAGTGGGGGAGGTGCAGAGAGGGAGACACAGAATCCGAAGCAGGCTCCAGACTCCAAGCTGTCAGCACAGAGCCTGACACGGGGCTCAAACCCACGGACAGGGAGATCATGACCCTAGCTGAAGTCAGATGCTCAACCGACTGAGCCACTCAGGCGCCCCCACATCTTCTTTTTTAAATTTATTATTTAAATTTGAATTAGTTAACATCTAGTGTAGTTTTGATTTCAGGAGTAGAACCCAATAATTCATCACTTACATATAACACTCAGTGACCATCACAAGTGCCCTCCTTACTGACCATCACCCATCCAGCCGATCGCCTTCCCCAACAGTCTTCCAGCAACCCTCAGTTTGTTCTCTGTATTTAAGAATCTCTTATGTTTTGCCTCCGTCTCTGTCTTTATCTTATTTTTCCTTCCCTTCCCCTGTGTTCATCTGCTGTGTATCTTAAGTTCCACATATGAGTGGAACTCCTTAAAATCAGAGTTTTTGTATATTTTGGATAAATACCTAGTAGTACAAATGCTGGTCAAAGTGTAGTTTTAATCAAAGGTTTTAATTGTTTGAGGACCCTCCATACTGTTTTCCAGAGTGACTGCATCAGTTTGCATTCCCAACAAGAGTGCAAAAGGGATCCCCTTTCTCTTCATCCTCACCAACATCTGTGGTTTCCTCAGTTGTTAATTTTATCCATTCTGACAGGTGTGAGTTGGTATCTCATTGTGGTTTTGATTTGTATTTCCCTGATGATGAGTGATGTTGAGCAACTTTCCACTTGTCTGTTAGCCATCTGGATGTTCTTTGGAAAAGTGTGTATTCATGGCTTCTGCCCATTTCTTCACTTGATTATTTGTTTTTTGGGTATTGAGTTTCATAAGTTATGTTGGATTCTAACCCTTTTTCCAATGTATGCCACATCTTCTTTATCCAGTTTTCTGTTTGGACACTTAGGTTTTTTTCGTATTTGGCTCTGTGAATAATGCTACAATGAATATGGGGGTGCCTGCAACTCTCTGATACCCTGATTTCATTTCCTTTGGGTATGTAGCTAGAAGTTCGTTGGTGGATACCACAGTTGTCCTGTGTGTAATTTTTTCAGGACCTTCATATTGCTTTTCATACAGGGTGTATCAAGTTACCTCCCCACCAACAGTGCACATGGGTTCCCTCACCAAATTTGGCATTTTCTTTCTTTTTGATACTAGCCATTTTAAGAGGTAAGAGGTGGTATCTGATTGTGGTTTGTTTTGCACTTTCCTGATGACTAGTTATGTAGAGTACCTTTTATGTCTATATGCCATTTGTAGGTCTTCTTTGGAAAAATGTCCATTGAGTTCCTCTTCCGTTTTTAAAATTTTTTTAACGTTTATTTATTTTTGAGACAGAGAGAGACAGAGCATGAACGGGGTAGGGGCAGAGAGAGAGGGAGACACAGAATTGGAAGCAGGCTCCAGGCTCTGAGCCATCAGCCCAGAGCCCGACGCGGGGCTCAAACTCACAGACCGTGAGATGGTGACCTGAGCTGAAGTCGGACGCTTAACCGACTGAGCCACCCAGGCACCCCTCCTCTTCCCTTTTTAAAGATGGAATTGCCTTTTATTTATATTACTGATTTGGATGAGTTTTGGATAGTAACACGTTATCAGGTAGAACATTTGTAAATATTTTCTCCCATTCTATTGATTGACTTTTTATTTTGTTCATTTTTTTTCCTGAACAGAAGCTTTTTAGTTTGATGTAGTCCCACTTATTAATTTTGTTGTTGTTGTTGCTAAGTGCTTTTGGTATCATATTCAGGCTCTGGATTGAAATTTGGGTCACAAATGGTGGGCTGTGTTTGTAGTTAGGATAATGAAAGAACACCCTCATTTGGTAACTATCAACGTACCCCATGTTGAGTGGTTTTCTTTATATCATCTTCTTTTAGTCTTAAAATTTCAGGTCTTATGCTTACATCTTAACACATTTCAGATACCTTTTGCATGTTATCCTTGCTCAGGGGCCATGCTAATCTTCTCTGTATTGTTCTAATTTTAATAGTTTGCTGCCTAAGTGAGCACTCAAATTAATTTTTGTGAGTGGTGCGATATAGGGCCTCCAATGTCATTTCTCTGCATGTAGTTGCCCAGGTTTCTCATGACCATTTTTAAAAGAGACTATGTTTCCCCATGAATAGGCTTGACTCCTTTGTCAAATGTTAGTTGTCTGTCTATGGGTGGGTTTATTTCCGGGCTGTTCATTCTGTTCCTTTGGTGTATGGGTCTATTCCTTTAGCCAGTATCATACTGATTTCCTTCCTAGAGCTGTATAATATAGTGATAGTCAGGAAGTTGGATGCCTTTAGCTTGTACTACTTTGTTGTGGTGGCCTTGGCAGATTGGGGAATTTGTTTCAAATTTTTATTTAAATTCTAGTTAGTTACAGATAGTGTAATTTTGCTTTCAGGAGCCACTGCTTCCATATAACACCCAGTGCTCATCATAAGAAGTGCCCTCCTTAATACCCATCACCCATTTAGCCCATCCCCCACCCACCTTCCTCCATCAACCCTCGGCTTGTTGTCTAGAGTTAAGAGTCACTTATGGTTTGCCTCCCTCTCCTTTATTCCTTCCTATATGTTCATCTGTTTTGTTTCTTAAATTCCTCCATTGAGTGAAATCATATGGATTCATATTTCTCTGACTGACGTATTTCATGTAGCATAATATACTCTAGCACCAACCATGTCCATCCAAATGGAAAATTTCATTCTTCTTTTTTTATTCATTCTTTTTTTTCAATATATGAAGCTTATTGTCAAATTGGTTTCCATACAACACCCAATGCTCATGCCAACAAGTTCCCTCAATACCCATCACCCACCCTCCTCTCCCGCCCACCCCCCATCAACCCTCAGTTTGTTCTCAGTTTTTAACAGTCTCTTATGCTTTGGCTCTCTCCCACTCTAACCTCTTTTTTTTTTTCTTTCCTTCCCCATGGGTTTCTGTTAAGTTTCTCAGGATCCACATAAGAGTGAAAACATATGGTATCTGTCTTTATCTGTATGGCTTATTTCACTTGGCATCACACTCTCCAGTTCCATCCACGTTGCTACAAAGGGCCATATTTCGTTCTTTCTCATTGCCACGTAGTACTCCATAGTGTATATAAACCACAATTTCTTTATCCATTCATCAGTTGATGGACATTTAGGCTCTTTCCATAATTTGGCTATTGTTGAGAGTGCTGCTATAAACATTGGGGTACAAGTGCCCCTATGCATCAGTACTCCTGTATCCCTTGGATAAATTCCTAGCAGTGCTATTGCTGGGTCATAGGGTAGGTCTATTTTTAATTTTCTGAGGAACCTCCACACTGTTTTCCAGAGCGGCTGCACCAGTTTGCATTCCCACCAACAGTGCAAGAGGGTTCCCGTTTCTCCACATCCTCTCCAGCATCTATAGTCTCCTGATTTGTTCATTTTGGCCACTCTGACTGGCGTGAGGTGATATCTGAGTGTGATTTTGATTTGTATTTCCCTGATGAGGAGCGACGTTGAGCATCTTTTCATGTGCCTGTTGGCCATCCGGATGTCTTCTTTAGAGAAGTGTCTATTCATGTTTTCTGCGCATTTCTTCACTGGGTTATTTGTGTTTTGGGTGTGGAGTTTAGTGAGCTCTTTATAGATTTTGGATACTAGCCCTTAGTCCGATATGTCATTTGCAAATATTTTTTCCCATTCCGTTGGTTGCCTTTTCGTTTTGTTGGTTGTTTCCTTTGCTGTGCAGAAGCTTTTTATCTTCATAAGGTCCCAGTAGTTCATTTTTTCTTTTAATTCCCTTGCCTTTGGGATGTGTCAAGTAAGATATTGCTGCGGCTGGGGTCAGAGAGGTCTTGTCCTGCCTTCTCCTCTAGGGTTTTGATGGTTTCCTGTCTCACATTCAGGTCCTTTATCCATTTTGAGTTTATGTTTGTGAATGGTGTGAGAAAGTGGTCTAGTTTCAACCTTCTGCATGTTGCTGTTCAGTTCTCCCAGCACCATTTGTTAAAGACACTGTCTCTTTTCCATTGGATGTTCTTTCCTGCTTTGTCAAAGATGAGTTGGCCATACTTTTGTGGGTCTAGTTCTGGGGTTTCTATTCTCTTCCATTGGTCTATGTGCCTGTTTTTGTGCCAATACCATGCTGTATTGATGATTACAGCCTTGTACTCGAGGCTAAAGTCTGGGATTGTGATGCCTCCTGCTTTGGTCTTCTTCTTCAAAATTACTTTGGTTATTCCGGGCCTTTTGTGGTTCCAATTGAATTTTAGGATTGCTTGTTCTACTTTCAAGAAGAATGCTGGTGCTATTTTGATTGGGATTGCATTGAATGTATAGATAGCTTTGGGTAGTATTGACATTTTGACAATATTTATTCTTCAAACCCATGAGCAGGGAATGTTTTTCCATTTCTTTATATCTTCTTCAATTACGTTCATAAGCTTTCTATAGTTTTCAGCATACAGGTCTTGTACATCTTTGGTTAGGTTTATTCCTAGGTATTTTATGCTTCTTGGTGCAATTGTGAGTGGGATCAGTTTCTTTATTTGTCTTTCTGTGCTTCAGTATTAGTGTATAAGAATGCAACTGATTTCTGTACATTGATTTTGTATCCTGCAACTTTGCTGAATTCTTGTATCAGTTCTAGCAGACTTTTGGTGGAGTCTATCGGATTTTCCATGTATAGTATCATGCCATCTGCAAAAAGTGAAAGCTTAACTTTATCTTTGCCAATTTTGATGCCTTTGATTTCCTTTTGTTGTCTGATTGCTGATGCTAGAACTTCCAACACTATGTTAGACAACAGCGGTGAGAGTGGACATCCCTGTCGTGTTCCTGATCTCAGGGAAAAAGCTCTCAGTTTTTCCCCATTGAGGATGATGTTAGCTGTGGGCTTTTCATAAATGGCTTTTATGATGTTTAAGTATGTTCCTTTTATCCCGACTTTCTCGAGGGTTTTTATTAAGAAAGTGTGCTGGATTTTGTCAAAGGCCTTTTCTGCATCGATTGACAGGATCATATGGTTCTTATCTTTTCTTTTATTAATGTGATGTATCACGTTGATTGATTTGCGAATGTTGAACCAGCCCTGCATCCCAGGAATGAATCCCACTTGATCATGGTGAATAATTCTTTTTATAAGCTGTTGAATTCGATTTGCTAGTATCTTATTGAGAACTTTTGCATCCATATTCATCAGAGATATTGGCCTGTAGTTCTCCTTTTTTACTGGGTCTCTGTCTGGCTTGGTAATCAAAGTAATGCTGGCTTCATAGAATGAGTCTGGAAGTTTTCCTTCCCTTTCTATTTCTTGGAATAGCTTGAGAAGGATGGGTATTATCTCTGCTTTAAACTTCTGGTAGAGGGGCGCCTGGGTGGCGCAGTCGGTTAAGCGTTCGACTTCAGCCAGGTCACGATCTCGCGGTCTGTGAGTTCGAGCCCCACGTCAGGCTCTGGGCTGATGGCTCAGAGCCTGGAGCCTGTTTCCGATTCTGTGTCTCCCTCTCTCTCTGCCCCTCCCCCGTTCATGCTCTGTCTCTCTCTGTCCCAAAAATAAATTAAAAACGTTGAAAAAAAAATAAACTTCTGGTAGATCTCCCCTGGGAAGCCATCTGGTTCTGGACTCTTATTTGTTGTGAGATTTTTGATGACTGATTCAATTTCTTTGCTGGTTATGGGTCTGTTCAAGCTTTCTGTTTCCTCCTGATTGAGTTTTGGAAGTGTGCGGGTGTTTAGGAATCTGTCCATTTCTTCCAGGTTGTCCAGTTTGTTGGCATATAATTTTTCAGTGTATTCCCTGATAATTGGTTGTATCTCTGAGGGATTGGTTTTAATTATTCCATTTTCATTCATGATTTTATCTATTTGGGTCATCTCCCTTTTCTTTTTGAGAAGTCTAGCTAGAGGTTTGTCAATTTTGTCTATTTTTTTCAAAAAACCAACTCTTGTTTTCGTTGATCTGCTCTACAGTTTTTTTAGATTGTATATTGTATATTTCTGCCCTGATCTTTATTATTTCTCTTCTTCTGCTGGGTTTAGGCTGTCTTTCCTGTTCTGCTTCTATTTCCTTTAGGTGTGCTGTTAGATTTTGTATTTGGGATTTTTCTTGTTTCTTGAGATAGGCCTGGATTGCAGTGTATTTTCCTCTCAGGACTGCCTTCGCTGCATCCCAAAGCGTTTGGATTGTTGTAGTTTCATTTTCGTTTGTTTCCATATATTTTAAAATTTCTTCTCTAATTGCCTGGTTGACCCATTCATTCTTTACTAGGGTATTCTTTAACCTCCATGCTTTTGGAGGTTTTCCAGACTTTTTCCTGTGGTTGATTTCAAGCTTCATAGCATTGTGGTCTGAAAGCATGCATGGCATGATTTCAATTCTTGTATACTTATGAAGGGCTGATTTGTGACCCAGTATGTGATCTATCTTGGAGAATGTTCCATGTGCACTCAAGAAGAAAGTATATTCTGTTGCTTTGGGATGCAGAGTTCTAAATATATCTGTCAAGTCCATCTGATCCAATGTATCATTCAGGACCCTTGTTTCTTTATTGATCCTGTGTCTAGATGATCTATCCATTTCTGTAAGTGGGGTGTTAAAGTCCCCTGCAATTACCACATTCTTATCAATAAGGTTGCTTATGTTTGTGATTAATTGTTTTATATATTTGGGGGCTCCTGTATTCGGCACATAGACATTTATAATTGTAAGCTCTTCCTGATGGATAGGCCCTGTAATTATTATATAATGCCCTTCTTCATCTCTTGTTACAGCCTTTAATTTAAGTCTAGTTTGTCTGATATAAGTATGGATACTCAAGCTTTCTTTTGGCTTCCAGTAGCATGATAAATAGTTCTCCATCCCCTCACTTTCCATCTGAAGGTGTCCTCAGGTCTAAAATGAATCTCTTGTAGACAGCAAATAGATGGGTCTTGTTTTTTTATGCATTCTGATACCCTATGTCTTTTGGTTGGCACATTTAGTCCATTTACATTCAGTGTTAGTATAGAAAGATATGGGTTTAGAGTCATTGTGATGTCCATAGGTTTTATGCTTGTTGCGATGTCTCTGGTACTTTGTCTCACAGGATCCCCCTTAGGTTCTCTTGTAGGGTTGGTTTAGTGGTGACGAATTCCTTCAGTTTTTGTTAGTTTGGGAAGACCTTTATCTCTCCTATTCTAAATGACAGACTTGCTGGGTAAAGGATTCTGGGCTGCATATTTTTTCTGTTCATCACATTGAAGATCTCCTGCCATTCCTTTCTGGCCTGCCAAGTTTCAGAAGAGAGATCCGTCACAAGTCTTATAGGTCTCCCTTTATATGTAAGGGCATGTTTATCCCTTGCTGCTTTCAGAATTTTCTCTTTATCCTTGTATTTTGCCAGTTTCACTATGATATGTCGTGCAGAAGATCAATTCAAGTTATGTCTGAAGGGAGTTCTCTGTGCCTCTTGGATTTCAATGCCTTTTTCCTTTCCCAGTTCAGGGAAGTTCTCAGCTATTATTTCTTCAAGTACACCTTCAGCACCTTTCCCTCTCTCTTCCTCCTCTGAAATACAATTAATGTGTATATTATTTCTTTTTAGTACATCACTTAGTTCTCTAATTGTCCCCTCATACTCCTGGATTTTTGTTATCTCTCTTTTTCTCAGCTTCCTCTTTTTCCATAATTTTATCTTCTAGTTCACCTATTCTCCCCTCTGCCTCTTCAATCCGAGCCGTGGTCATTTCCATTTTATTTTGCATCTCGTTTATAGCGTTTTTCAGCTCCTCCTGACGATTCCTTAGTCCCTTCATCTCTGTAGCAATAGATTCTCTGCTGTCCTCTATACTGTTTTCAAGCCCAGTGATTAATTTTATGACTATTATTCTAAATTCACTTTCTGTTATATTATTTAAATCCTTTTTGATCAGTTCATTAGCTGTTGTTATTTCCTGGAGATTCTTTTGAGGGGAATTCTTTCATTTGGTCATTTTGGATAGTCCCTGGAGTCGTGTGGAACTGCGGGGCACTTCCCCTGTGCTGTGTTATATAACTGGAGTTGGTGGGTGTGGCCGCAGTCAGACCTGATGTCTGCCCCCAGCCCACTGCTGGGGCCACAGTCAGAGTGGTGTGTGCCTTCTCTTCCCCTCTCCTAGGGGCGGGATTCACTGTGGGGTGGCATGGCCCGTGTGGGCTACTTGCACCCTGCCAGCTTGTGGTGCTGGCAGTCAGGCATATTAGCTGGCATAGATGGGAAGGTGCACGGGGGCAGGAGCAGCAGGCTTAGCTTGCTTCCCCTTAGGTGATCCACCTCAGGAGGGGCCCTATGGCAGGGGGAGGGAGTCAGACCACCGCTGGAGCGGTGGCTTCATAGAAGCACAGCGTTGGATGTTTGCACGGAGCAAGCAAGTTCCCTGGCAGGAACTGGCTCCCTTTGGGATTTTGGCTGGGGGTTGGGTGAGGGAGCTGGCGCTGGCAATCGCCTTTGTTCCCCGCCAAACTGAGCTCTGTCGTCCCGGGGCTCAGCAACTCTCCCTCCCGTTGGCCTCCAGCCCTCCCATTCTTGGAGCAGAGCTGTTAGCTTATAACCTTCCAGATGTCAAGTCCCAATTGCTGTCAGAACACACTCCTTCCGACCCCTCCACTTTTGCAAGCCAGACTCAGGGGCTCTGCTTGGCCGGTGGGCCGCCCCTCTGCCCCGGCTCCCTCCCGCCAGTCCCTGGAGCATGCACTGCCTCTCCACCCTTCCTACCCTATTCCATGGGCATCTCATCTGCGCTTGGCTCCGGAGACTCCATTCTGCTAGTCTTCTGGCGGTTTTCTGAGTTATTTAAGCAGGTGTAGGTGGAATCAAAGTGATCAGCAGGACGCACGGTGAGCCCAGAGTCCTCCTACACCGCCATCTTCCTGAGACTTGGAAAAAATATTTAGTGTTCTATAAAACATGTAGGTCATTCACAGATGGGAGGTAAGGCAGCTGGGGATGTCTAGGGAGTTACTTGTCCTCTACGAGATACGTGAACTAATAGAAGAGACAGATTAGGTCTGTCTGGAATTGTCCTCCACAGTCATTGTCCCTGAGGATTGCCACGTCTGGGCAGCTCAGTGACAAGGGCTCATTAAGAGCGTGGGGCATCCGTTCCCCCAGAGACGTCAGCAGGGGAAGGGACTTGGTTCTGTGTGCCAGCCCAGCCACAGCTCAGAGTCATAGCTCCCTCTCACCTGGTTGCAAGGGTCTCACAGACACACAGGGAGGTCACCGTTCTCAGGAAACCATACTTAGAGTCTGTGACTGCCTTGATATTCTACCTCTGAGAGCCAGAGTGCAGATCTCTGGTGTCACATGAGGACCTGTGAAGTCACCTGAGAAAGTGTCCTTTTGCTTCAGAAAAACGTACGGATGCCCCAGTGCTGGTAGAGTCAACCTTTGCATTTCCTGCAGGCACTGATTCTACATGTCTGCGTTCCTATCCTCAGAGCTGTATTTAGGCAGTAACTTGCAGTGGAGGTAGGGAAATAGCTTTGAATCCACAGGGAAGGCGAATAAAGGTGAGTGAAATATAACTTGGTCTCTGTGTTGCTGTAGGAATTGGCAAGTTAGTTCATTTCCATTTGGAATTGTTCTTGAAAGAAACAAATCTGTATTGATTGCATATATGGTTTATTGTCTACAATAACAGACTGTGGATATTCACCAGATAGAGGAACTAAATGTACTTGTCAGTATAGATGTCAACAGGTCCTTCCTAGACATCCATTCTATTGTAGTACATTCATATTCCTCTGTATGCACAAGTGGAAAATAAATATTCATATTGAGTGGTAATAAAATATGCCCTTCAGTATTAGAACAGTAGACTATGCATACGTGTAAAAATATTAGAATATCTGCTTCAAGTCCCTCCTTTGGCTCCTTATTATCTGTGAAATTAGATTGTATTTGTGCTCTCTGCTTAGAACACAGTGTCTATATTTACACTACTTGCTCATTTTGTCTCATGGGACTTAACAAAAGCTCTAAAATGGGTATGGCGTTTTACAAATACTGTGTTGAAAATTACAAGGGGGAAGACACATGTAATGCATATTGTGTCAGTGCACCTTTATTTGAATTTATTGTTAATAAGAAATGATGATCCTTCCAGTGAGTGCAAATAGCAATATGATGATGAGAAAAGCAGTAGGAAACCTGAGTGTTTACTTAATTGATGAATCAGGGAAATGACATGATGTTTGTATATCTGTATGTGTGTGTATGTGCATGTGTGCATGTGCATGTGTGTTGTGTGTGTGCGTGTGTGACTGCACTGAGGTGTTGTGTAAGGTACACGAGGTCCCGTCCTTCTATCCTTGCACACAATCATGAATGGACTCTTGAATGAACACTGTTCGTGACCTGCCCACATGCTCTTTACCTGCTGGGGCTCCAATCCAAACCCTAGTTGGTATGAGTGTGGGCTCCAAGGTTCACAGCCATTCCCTTCGTGACAGAATTGCCGTCATCTGAAAGGAAGCCACATTGCCAGGTGGTCTGGGGAACCCAGTGGGGGCAGTTCACAGCCAGTGACAGACTGTGGAATGTACAAAAGGTGCCAAGGACAAAGCAGGCCTGAGTCGGATGCAATTCATGTTTCAAGGCAGTGGTGTCCAAGAGAGTAGAAAGTGCCCACAGGAAGCTTTGTCAATTTAAACTCATCAAAATTAGATAAACTCTAAACCCAGTTTTCTGCTGCCTGAGCAGAAAGGGGGCATCGGCAGAGGCCGCTGATCCAGGCAGGAGCATCTGTCCAGCTGAGCCATGGCCTGGGCCCAGGAAAGGCGCCTCCCAGCAGCTGCAATCCAAAGGCCCAAAGATTCCCAGGATTCTAGGAGGCTCCAGCACGGTGAGGACTGAGATGTGAGGGTGTATGCACCTGTCCCTGGGGAGCCCAGCCTCCTGTAGGAAGTCCTATGGGCCTAGCCCGGCAGGACCCCAGGCAGAAGCCAAGTGCCCCATGTGCTGGACGAGCGGGGACCCCAGCAGCCCGCGTGTGTGCTCAGCCTGCGTGGCGGCTGCAGCCGGCCATCCTGGTCTCACCTACACGACATGTCCCATTGCCCCTCTGCCGTCACCCCTGTCCACGGGCAGCCGGGAAGGGTGACGGACACTGCCCAGCTCCTTCCCATCCACCAGGAGCAAGGAGAAGGGGCGGGCAGAGCCCTTTGTGTGAGAAGCACAACCAGGTCCTGACCCTGCTCCATGAGGAGGACCCGCAGGTGACCCACGTGCGTGCTGGCGAGGCCCCGGGGCAGGCTGCCCCTCGCCGCAGGCCAAGGCTCTCGGGTCCCTGAAAAGCAGGTGGCTGATATGTCAGAGATTAATAAGCATTCAAAGCAAAACACCCTCAGAGCGGAGAAGGAAGGTGCAAAGGAAGGCTGGAATTACCCTCTGAATTTGAGGGCCGGAAGCAACTTCTAGAACGTGGCCAAGAAGCAGTTCTTCCGAGGTTAGCCCAGGAAGAGAAGGACATTCAGTGGAAACGCGGTGCAAACCTACCAACATTTTCAAAGGACATCTGCACATCCACTGGTCTGCTGAGTAAAGGAGCAGAGGACAGTGTGCTGTCTGAATGGGACCGGCTGTCACCCATTCAACACTAATGATGTCTGTTTTGAATGAAGAGGAGGAGGCTACAGGTTTCCTTCCCCGAATCCTGCTTGGCAGAAAAGTGTCTAAAAATTTCGAGTAGACACTCTCTGAACCCTGACACAGCACACCCTCTGTTGATTGTCTCTGAGGACAAGAACCAGGTGAGCTTTCTTTCAGAGAGAAAATAAAATGTTTCTTTTTTTCCAAAAATATTTGCATCCAACACTCTTGTCCTGGGTTTTCCATGGTTCTATCATGGCATCTCTGGGAGGCAGAAGTGGGACACAAGTCTGAACGGGCTCCCAGGGATGGCACAGACTCTCCTCCCACGAAGGCCAGGAGGTCTCGGTCAGCCTTGTGGGATGCTGCACCCAGGAGGGTCCCAGTGCCAGCCTGGGACTGTCAGTCGTGACACCCAGAGATGTTGGCATTTTCCTGGACCATGAGCTGGGTGAACTCTCATTTCATAACATGACTCAGAAATCTCACACTTTTACTAGACCTCTTGAGCCTTATTTCTGCATAGGACCCGATTCAAAGCCTCAGAATGTGTACAGGTCCAGGTTGTGAGTGAAAACTCCCTGAGACATCTTCATTGTTTGTTTTAAAGAATGGAAGGTGGGTAGGCTTCTGTATCATGTGCCAGGAAAGCGAACTCTTCTCTCCCCCGAGTTTTTTTCCTTCATCACAAAAGAAGGCTTTATTTCATTTCAACAACTATCTAGAAACCAGAGCTTCTCTCCAGGAGTGTCGCAGGGGGTTGCTCGGTGTGAGGGAGATTCCGTTGGCCCGAAAGCGCAGATGAAGTTTGCAGGGGATTCACCAAAACAGAACCGCTCAGCTTCGCCTCTGCTGGTTCAGAGCCGTGCTGTTAACATACGGTGCTGTTCCTGCCTCGTATGGGTTATGTAGCAGACAGCAGCAAGCTGTGACCTTAGTTTTACCGAAGGGCTCAATTGAAAGGGATGCGGGGGGCATCAGAGAAAGCCTTTAGCGTATCAGGGTTTGAGTGTTTTTTCCCTTTCCCGAACGCGGCCAGCCACTGGCGGCCCTCACCGCACCTGCCTTCTTAGAAACCCTCCACACAGAGTTCATCTCATCCTAAATTCTTTGTTATTCTGCGTTGTATTTTATAGCATGCCACTTGTAGCATTGTAGACAATTGGAAAGGCTTATTAATAACAGACATTGCAGTTAGACGCCATGTCAGAAAACACAAGAGGAATCACCAGGTAGTAAAAATGATTAGGGCATGATGGCATATCTATTTGTAGTCAACATTTTCGTACCAGTATAGCTGACATTTACTGAGACCTAACTGTGTTCCAGGAGTTCTAGTATTTTCAAAGCAAATACTGGGTGGAAAGCACGAGACTGTTAATGAAAGAGGCTCAAAGAGTGCATGTCTAAACTCTGGGATGCTACACTTCCTTCACCAGAAGGACCCAGGTTCTGTTCATTTTCTATGGTGGACTTAACTAATTTTCAAAATGTAGTAACACTTATTTTCATGAAGTTGAAATTATATACGTGTGTGCCTATGCTCCAAAGTTACCTTTCATATCTTTTCCTATTTTGAATAGAACTTGACACCTTAGCCTCTCATTTCCACTGGTTATTGAGGTCATTTCCCCTTGTTTTTATCTCTTCCATCGAAAATGTTTATATTTTTGAAGAAAATAGATACAGTCAACATGGGGATCATTTTTTGGAGCCTGACTTGTTGAACAACTGAAAAAGACATTCCTGGCTCAGTACAGGAAATGTGAGTGCAGTAGGGTGGTAGGTGATATCAGGGACCTATTAATTTTTTTAGGTGCGATAAAATTATGATTCAGGAAATGTCCATATTTTACAGATTGCTAGTGAAATGTATTAGGATGCAAATTTGTTTTTAGGATTTCCACTGAAGAACTCCAGCAAACAAAAGCAGGAGGACATGAGGCAAAAAATTAAGCCAAGTGTGACAAAATGCTGATAAGTCTGGAATCTAGGCGATGGTGTACGGACATTCACTTTTGGTACTCTTTTCTGTAACTTAGTCTAAACAAAAAGAACAAGGAAAGGTGTTTCCCACTAAAAACATAAAAAAAATTCACTTGTTTAGCTAGAATGTTTTAAATTCTCAGGTATGACAGGTGGAGAGTGGGCATAATATTGGACAGTCAGGACAGAGAATTTCTACCATCACAGATGGATGCTTCTACTGGAGAGTGCTGTCCAGCATCTCATGGGATCAGGCTCCTGCTCTGTTCCACTGGAGACCACATCCTTGCTTAGCAACATTCTCTGCTGTTTTCCACCCTCACCCCATTTATCCCGAGAGCATTCCCTGAATAAACAACCTGCAGTGGAAATCCTACTTAATTGTCTTCTTCCGTAGAACCTGACCTACAGCCCTGTCAATGTTCATCACATCTGTCATTTCCTATGTAGTGATGGCTGTATCCCCTCATTTGCTCGTCCTTCCTCATCATCGGGGGCCTGTTCTCATGTGTCTGAGGTCAGCTCAGACCCATGGGACAGAAGCATCAAGCAAGCAACAGCGATTCAGTCGTAGCACTGAGGCTGCGCAAATCTTGCCCACACATTTTAAGGATTCATTCACGAACCGGATAGGGCAGCATGTGTATGTGAAACATATCAGTGAATGTTATACATTTGAAATGTCTTAAATAGAGACAGCATCTTGCGATCTTTTGTCTTTAAAATGTGTAGTTTGCATACTTAGCATCTCGTTGTGTGGACATATGTATTCTTCCACTAAAACTTTGAGAGTTGTATGTCAGCATGGACCTAATCTAGTAATTGGAAACTACTAGTCTATCACCTTAGGTGTGTCAGTACTAAGCATTTACCCTCTCACAGTGGAGGCAGTTCTCTTTATTATTGTAAAATTGTGTTTTGTGAGATGTCATTTCAATTATGTTCTTTTTGATGGTAACTAGTACGTACAATGACAATTTTTTTGTTTTGTATATTTTGTTAATTTTTATTTTACCTAATAACATTTTCTCTCTGTCTCTCTCTGTCTCTCTGTCTCTCTGTGTGTGTGTGTGTGTGTGTGTGTGTGTGTGTGTGTATATATATATATATATATATATATATATATATATATATACTTTTTTCAGGTATGTATCTTTTTGTAATGTTTGTTTATTTATTTTTGAGAGAGAGTGTGTGACTGGGGGAAGGGCAGAGAGAGAGAGGAAGACAGAATCCCAAGCAGGCTCTGCACTGTGTGCAGAACCCAATGTGGGGCTCAAACTCACAAACTGTGAGATCATGACCTGAGCCCAAATCAAGAGTTGGACGCCTAACTGACTGAGCCACCCAGAAGCCCCTCATTATTTTATTCTTACGGGTGTTCATGAGATGGAAACATGGTTTGTTTCTATTCCCTTTTCTGACCAGGTGTGAGTTAGGGGATATTCAGGTTGTATAGAGAGAGCAAATGTTATTTGGTAAAACAAAAATAAACTGAATATACAAAACAAAAAAATGCCATTCTGTATAGTAATTACTATCAAAAAAGAACACAATTGAAGTGACATCTCACAAAATGCTATTTGACACTAATAAGTGAGAGAACTGGCATCCAATGTGAGAGGTTGTTGCACATTGAGACTGTCTCAAATACTGTTTTAATCCACTGTATTAGGAATGGTTTTGTGCTAGACTTCAAAAGTCTTAGGGGCATTCAAAATGTCCCCATTAAACTGGTACTTTTAAGCATCTGTGGGTCAAAAGGGAAGCACTGTCATTCAACGGTGGTGTTTTCAGCGTGTCTCTGATTGAGTTTTTACTTGTTTTACTACCATAACAGCAACAGCAACAACAACAAGGGAGAAGAAGAAAAACCTGGTGTAGCTTTCACAAATACAATCCTTTAGTTACAGAGGCAATGTTGCCGAAATGTTTATTTGCAGAACTAGTAGTGAGATTTTGAATGTAACTGAATTCTTCGAAGAAGTGTATTCTAGGTCATAAATCCTTATATCTGAATGCATTTTGGAGATTCTGTTGTACTATGTTTTAAAACACGTAAGATGTGTGCAAATCCAGTGGTGTGGAATCATGAGGTACGTATTTCTAAGAACGTCTCTCCCTCTCTGCTCCTCTTTCTGATGGCTCTACCTCTTTTCCCTCATTCCCTGATTTCACGAATAGAATTTCATGATTCATCACCTACTTATAACTTATAACCCAGTGCTCATCCCAACAAGTCCCCTCCTTTATGCCCATCATCTGTCTAGCCATCCCCTGCCCACCTCCCATTCTGGCAACCCTCAGTTTGCTCTCTGTATTTTAAATCACTTATGGTTTGCCTCCCTCTCTGTTTTTATCTTAGTTTTCCTTCCCTTCCCCTATGTTCATCCGTTGTGTTCCTTAAATTCCACATATGAATGAAATCATAGTATTTTTCTTTGACCAACTTATTGTGCTTAGCATAACGCCTTCTATTTCTGTCCGTGTTCTTGCATATGGCAAGATTTCATTCGTGTTGATCTCCGAGTAATATTCCATTGTATATATATATTCCACATCTCCTTTATCCATTCATCAGTTGGTGGACATTTGGGCTCTCTCTACACTTTGGCTATTGTCGATAGTGCTGCTATATACATTGGGGTGCATGTGCCCCTTGGAATCAGCACTTTTGGAGAGCATTTGGATAAATGCCCTCATAAGGTAATTCTATTTTTAATTTTTTGAGGAATCTCCAATTGTTTTCCAGAGTAGCTGCAAACAGTTTGCATTTCCTCCAGCGGTGCAAAAGAGTTCCTCTTCCTCCACATCGTCACCAACATCTGTTGTTGCCTGAGTTGTGAATTTTAACCATTCTCACGGTCGTGAGATGTATCTCGTTGTGGTTTCGATTTGTACTTCCCTGATGATGTGCGATGTTGAGCATCTTTTCATGTGTCTCTGAGCCATATGGATGTCTTCCTTGGAAAAGCTTCTGTTCCTGTCTTCTGCCCGTTTCTTCACTGGATCATTTGATTTTGGAGTATTGAGTTTCCTACGTTCTTTATAGATTTTGGATACTAACCCTTTATCTGATCTGTCATTTGCAAATATCTTCTCCCATTCCTTCAGTTGCCTTTTAGTTTTGCTGATTGTTTCCTTTGCTGTGCAGGACCTTTCTGTCTTGATGAGGTCCCAATAGTTCATTTTTCTTTGGTTTCCCTTGCCTCTGGAGACATGTCCAGAAAGAAGTTGCTGTGGCCAAGATCAGAGAGGTTTTGCCTGCGTTCTCCTTGAGGATTTTGATGGCTTCCTGTCTTCAGTGTAGGTCTTTCATCCATTTAGAGTTCATTTTTGTGTGTGGTGTAAGAAAGTGGTCCAGTTCCATTTTTCTGCATGTCGCTGTGTAGTTTTCCCAACACCATTTGCTGAAGAGACTGTCTTTATTCCATTGCATCTTCTTTCCCGCTTTGTCAAAGATTAGGTGGCCATACCTAATGGTTTGTGGGTCTCTTTCTGGGTTCTCTCTTCTGTTCCATGGATATATGTGTTTGTATTCATGCCAGTGCCATACTGTCTTGTTGAATACAGTTTGGTAATGCAGCTAGAGGTCCAGAATTGTGATGCTTCCACTTTTGGGTTTTTTTTTTCAACATGACTTTGGCAATTCAGGGTGTTTGTGGTTCTATACAATTTTTAGAATTGTTTGTTCCTGCTCTGTGAGGAATGTTGGTGTTATTTTGGTAGGGTTTACAAAAAACGCGTAGATTGCGTTGGGTAGTATTGACATTTTCACGATATTTGTTCTTCCTATCCAGGAGCCTAGAATGTTTTTCCATTTCTTTGTGTCTTCTTCAATTTTGTTCATAAGCTTCCTACAGTTTTCGGCATATAGATCTTTCACCTCGTTGGTTAGGATTATTCCTAGGTATTGTAAGGGTTTGGTGCAATTGTAAATGGCATCTACTTTATTTCTCTTTCTGCTCCTTCATTATTGGTGTATAGAAATGCGACCGATTTCCGTACATTGATTTTATATCCTGTGACTTTGCTGAACTCATGTATCAGTTGTAGCATGTTTTTGGTGGAATCTGTTGGGTTTTCCATGTAGACTATCATGTCATCTACGCAGAGTAAACGCTTGACTTCCTCCTTGCCTAGTTGAATTCCCTTTATTTCTTTTTGTTGTCTGATTGCTGAGACTAGGACTTCCAACACTATGCTGAATAAGAGTGGAGAGAATGGACATCCCCATAATGTTCCTGACCTGAGGGGGAAAGCCTTCAGTTTTTCCCCATTGGAGATGATATTAACTGTGGGTTTTTTGCATATGGCCTCTATGATCTTGAGGTCTATTCCTTCTAACCTTACTTTCTTCAGGGTTTTTACAAGAAAGGATGCTCTACATTGTTAAATGCTTTTTCTGCATCTATTGAGAGGATCATAGCATTCTTATCCATTCTTGTAGTAATGTATGTATCACACTGATTGATTTTTGGACATTGAACCAGCCCTGCATCCCAGGTATAAATCCCACGTGATTGTGGCACAGAATTCTTTTAATGTATTGTTGGATCCAGTTTGCTAGTATCTTTTTGAGAATTTTTGCATCCATGTTCATTAGGGAAATTCGTCTGTAATTCTCCTTTTTCTTGGGGTGTTTGTCTGGTTTTGGAATCAAGGTATTGCTGACTTCATAGAATGAGCTTGGAAGTTTTCCTTCCATTTCTATTTTTTGGAGCAGCTTCAAAAGAATAGGTGTTATGTCTTCCTAAAATGTTTGCTAGGATTCCCCAGGAAAGCCATCCAGCCCTGGACTCTTGTTTGGGGAGATTTTTGATTACTGATTCAATTGTTTTACAGATTATAGGTGTGTTCACATTTTCTATTTCCCCCTGGTTCAGTTTTGGTAGTTGATAGGTTTCTATGAATTTGTCCCTTTCTTCCAGATTGCCCATTTTATTGGGGTATAATTGCTCATCATATTCTCTTATTATTGTTTGTATTTATGCTGTGTTGGCTGTGACCTCTCGTCTTTCATTCATGATTTAGTTGAGTCCTTTCCTTTTTCTTTTCCTCAGTCTGTCTAGGGGCTTATTGATTTCATTAATTCTTACACAAAGCAAGTTCCTGACCTCATTGATCTGTTCTCCTGGTTTTCTTATTTTGATATCATTGATTTCTGCCCTCATCTTTATTATTTCCTGTCTTCTGGTGGTTTGGGGATTTATTTTCTGTTCTTTTTCCAACTCCCTTAGGTGTAAGATTAGGTTGTATATTTGAGGCCTTTCTTCCTTCTTTAGGAAGGCCTAGATTGCGAAATACCTCCCTTTTATGACCACCCTTGCTGCATCCCAGAGTTTTGGACAGTCATGCTTTCACTTTCATTGACTTCCATATACTTTTTAATTTCCTCCTTAAATTCTTAGTTACTCCTTTCATTCTTTAGTAGGATGTTCTTTATTTTTTATTCATTAAAAAAATTTTTAAGCATTTATTTATTTTTGAAACAGAGACAGAGCATGAATGCGGGAGCGTCAGAGAGAGAGAGGGGGAGACACAGAATCTGAAACAGGCTCCAGGCTCTGCACTGTCAGCTCAGAGCCCGACGCGGGGCTTAACCCATGGATGTGAGATCATGACCTGGGCCAAAGTCAGATGCTTAACCGACTGAGCCACCCAGGCGCCCCAGTAGGATGTTCTTTAATACTCAAGTATTCATCATGTTTAAAGTTTTTCCTTCTGGTTGGTTTCAAGTTTGACAGCATTGTAGTTGGAAAATATGTATGGTATGATTTTGATATTTTTGTGCTTGTTGAGGGCTGATGTGACCCAGTATGTGATCCATTCCAGAGAATGATTCATGTGTCCTGGAGAAGAATGCATATTCTGCTGATTTAGGATGAAATGTTCTTAATGTATCTGTTAACTCCATCTGGTCCAGTGTGTCATTCAAAGCCATTGTTTCCTTGTTGATGTTATGCTTAGATGATCTGTCCATGGTTGTAATTGCGGTGTTAAAGTCCCCTAGTATTATGGCATTATTATCAATGAGTTTCTTTGTGTTTGTGATTAAGTGATTCATATATTTGGGTGTCTCATGTTGGGGGCATAAATATTGACAATCATTATGTCTTTGTGATGGATAGACCCCTTAATTATGATATAATGCCCTTCTTTCATCCCTTGTGACAGTCTTTCTTTTAAAATCTAGTTTGTCTGATACAAGTATGGCTACTCCAGCTTTCTTTTGACATCCATTAGCATGATAGATGGTTCTCCATCCCCTTGCTTTCAATGCGTAGGTGTCTTTGGGTGTAAAATGAGTCTTTGTAAGCAGCATATGCTGGGACATGTTTTCTTATCCATTCTGATACCCTATGTCTTTTCATTGGAGAATTCACTCCATTTACATTTAGTGAGATGTATGTACATTTTACAGTACTAGTAAGCACAGACTGAAAGACCGTATTTCCTATGACTGAGGCAAAAACAGGTCCATTATTTTATTTTTTTTAATCTAAAAACCCAATGATTTACTTTTTGTGACAATGTGGAACTAGATTCATAAATCTATGGCAATTTCATGGGTACATCATTTATTCAAATAGTTTTCATAGAATCCCATGGCTATGTCTTTTCATATGAACAATCCACCAACCACCAACTGTTACTGGTGGGTTTTTTTTTACATTTATTGTATAAATTGTTAAATGCTTGGTCTTGACAGGAAACACATAGTAAGAAAAGATGGACCCGAAAAATGGAAGTTCTTTCACTGGCTTTATCCTGCTGGGTTTCTCTGACCGGCCTCAGCTGGAGCGAGTCCTCTTTGTGGTTCTTCTGATCTTCTATCTGCTCACCCTGCTGGGAAACACAACCATCATTGCATTGTCCCGCCTGGACCCACACCTGCAGACTCCCATGTATTTTTTCCTGTCCAACCTAAGCTTTCTGGACCTGTGTTATACGACCAGCACTGTTCCTCAGCTACTGGTTGATCTCAGGGGAACAGACAAGTCTATTTCCTTTGCTGGCTGTGTAGCTCAGCTCTTCGTGTCTCTATGGTTGGGATCCACAGAATGCATTCTGTTGGGGGTGATGGCGTTTGATCGCTACGCAGCCGTCTGCAGGCCACTGCACTACACAGTGATCATGCACCCCCGTCTCTGTGCCCTGATGGCTTCTGCATCGTGGTTCATTGGTTTTGTCAATTCCTCATTGCACACGGTTCTCACCTTCCTTGTACCACTTTGTGGGAGAAATAAAATAGATCACTTCTTTTGTGAGATCCCCCCACTGCTCAAGCTTGCCTGTGTTGACACAACTGTGTATGAGTCTGAGCTCTTCTCTGTCAGTGTGATGATTCTTTTGATACCTGTGGCATTAATCACATTCTCCTATGGTCAGATTGTCAGGGTGGTCTTGGCAATAAAGTCAGCTTCAGGGCAGAGAAAAGCATTTGGGACATGTGGGTCCCACCTCACTGTGGTCTCCCTGTTCTACGGCACAGGCATCTACATTTACCTCCAGCCCAGCAACAACTACTCCCAGGATCAGGGCAAGTTCATTTCTCTCTTCTACACCATTGTCACCCCCATGGTCAATCCTGTTATATATACCCTGCGGAACAAGGATGTGACAGGAGCAATGAGGAAGGTGTTGTGTAGGGGCTATGACTCCAGATGACTGAGGGAAGACCCTTTCATGGAATACTTTGAATGCCGAGTCTTTATGATTTCTGTGTCCTCAACATTTCCCCTGACAACTTTCAAGGGAACTTTCTTAATTCTTTCTTTTATGCAAGTGAGTGTTCAAACTCTAAGTTTATGGATTCATGGAAGCCTCCAGAGATGCTAAGTTAGTGTACCTAGAGCATCTACAGCATATTAATATTGTAAAAACTTTCACAGGATTTTCTTAGTTCACCCCCATTTGGGAACACTATTCCGTTTCTAATTGCAAGACAGTGACACACATACCATGAAAGCATACCAATATTAGAATAAAAATGACCATAACACGGTAATAAATATTAATATTGTGGCAAATTCTAGCAATTTCCGGCGGCTATTTCTTCTTCTCACAGTCAGATCACAGCTCTCTTACAACGTTTGTGGCCTGACTGGATCACAGCTTTTTCCCAGAAGTAGGAGGACAACTGTGGGAAAAACAAACTTAGGTGAGAGAAAATATGCCAACATCTATCCTGATAGAGCAATTCAGCTATCAAGCCATGGTGTAATGTCGCCCTTGTGATACTGATTTCGTTTTGAAACACCATTCTTTGTTTTTCAAAGAAATTTTTCTTTATTATTGATTTTTATGATTTTAGTGTTTAAATAATTTTTATTGTCATTCCATTAGAGTGAACCTACAGTATTATATTATATTACTTTAAACTTTAAAGGTACTTTATAAAGTACTTTGTAGTACTTTTCTGTACAATATAGTGATTCAACATTTCCATCATCACAAGTGTTGTCTTTAATCTCCATCACCTTTTTAACCCCTCCCCGCAGGCCATCCACTGTGGCACCAGTGAGCCCAGAGAAGGGAAGGGACATTCTCAGTTCATGCATCCTCAATTACTAGCCCTGTCCTGGCCTTGGGACTATCACGTGTCAGCATAACGACAGGGTGTGCAGTATAGGGTGACTGCACTCTGAACATGCCCTCTGCATGCTGCTAAACTCACTCCTGGATCATCATCAGTGTGCAGTCACCCCTCTAAGACCCTCCTGTACCTCCTAGTCTGCACATTTCGCAGCTACTGTTTGCCAGAGTTCCGCTCTGACCAGGCTCATGGAGGAGGCAGGAACAGGTCACAGACCCCTGGCACCCCCCCACTTTGCAGGTGATTACTTTTCAGATGCTTGTTTTGTGACACGGGTGAGAACTCTCTTTCACCACAGTGGTGTTGTAGCATGTTTGAGCCCTTATGATGTAGACTGGGAACCACCATGTATGGACCTGTGGTTTCCTGGGAAGGGAGGCTGGGTGTCAAGGTGGAAAGGGGAGTGTGATTGACTGGAGATCAGAGGATCGGGGCAGGTGTTCCTGAGGTGGCCTGAGAGACAGGACACTGGTTTTCGGGAGGAGACATTTCCTTTTTCCCCAGGGCTTTTCCACCTGTTTTGGAATTAAATTGATATGAGACAGAGTAACTGGAGAAAACACCCAGAGTTTTATTACCTGCACAGGGAGGCCCAATCTGGAAATTGAGACCCAAAGAAATTACCAAAGCAGGCTAAAATGGAGATCCATTTCCTGGTTATTTCAAGTAATCAGACGTTAATACAACTGTGTCTTAGGGAGGAGAGGCCAGCGTCCTCCTACATTTCTATCACCTTAACTCCTCCTCCTGCTTTCTTTTGTTTTTGAGAAAGAAGAAGATTGCATGTTTGTGTGAGCCAGGCAGGGGCAATAGAGAGGGGGAGAGAGAGAATACCAAGCAGGCTCTGCACTGTCATCACAGAGTCCAGTGCAGGGCTCGAACTCACAAACTGAGAGATCATGACCTGAGCTGAAATCAACAGTCGGTTGCTCAACCAAATGAGCCACCCAGGCACTCTCCTCCCCAGAAAAACCCTATTTTGACATAAATTCTCATTAACTTGAACTGGGCATTAGGATTTCATGCAGCATTCAACCCCATAGCAGTAGTTAATGTGATTATCTGAGCAGATTTCAAAATTCTTTATTATAAACAAATTCCTGCATGCAGTAGTAAGACCAAGATGCAGGTATTATTTCTATCCTGTTCCAAGTTCATAAATGAGGTACACTGTGGTCATGGTAATTGCTAAGTTCTTGTTGAGAATGTTGGGATTTCTCTTAGTCTTATTGTTGTCTAGATAGCAGAAACCTGCAGCAGTAAGAATCACCAGATTCCCCTTATCTGGCTTGAAAGCCAAAAAAGGCTATTCTCCTGACTCCCATTTGTTATGCTTACAGTTCAAAAATAACAACACAGATTGCATGCTTGAAAGACCTTCCCCTGAGCATTTGGTTTGAGCTGGAAGAGAAAATACTTACAGTCTTTCCTTCTCCAGTGAAGTGGTAATCGGCTAATTGGGAGTTCAGATTTCTCTTTCCTCTAGAACTTGGTCTAAAGAAGAGCAACCTCATCAATACACACAAGTTCTGCCACACCTTTTTGGGTCTAAGCAATCAGGAGGGAAGGGAACAAGGTCATGTCATTGTAGGAACATTTGAATGGATGTTTAGGTAAGAATATACCTCTCCTTCCAAGGAAGAATAACAAAGATTGCAGATATCCACCTAACTTTTGGAAGCAGCCACTGGTCTTTGAAGAACCACTACAGTTGTAAGAAGTGAAGAGATTGGCATATGGGTGGGAAAGTGAAGGTCCTGCAGATCAAAGTACATGACCACTGTCCCCGTGAAAGCTAGGACACTCAGACACTGCCTGGTGGTGTGTGGTCGTGGATCTATAGGAAAGTGTTAGGGGATCCAATAGACAGAACAGAGCCCTTAGAATAAAGACAGATTCGTATATTTGCAATATGGCAACCTTGGACAGGATAGTCTTTGAAAATGGTGAATCTGAAAGGCAAGGGAAGTCACATTGAAGGGAAGGGAAGTCACAAGGGACGACCTTGTTCAGGCTCTGTTCAAGGTAATAATGCTTCTCTCCATCATTACTGTTAGCATAAGTTCTGTCATCCCCAGGGTTTATCCAGAAAGATTGTCCACTCATTGCAGAGTGTTTTGGCACAAGCGAAGAGGTGTAGTTTAGAGTGGACAATGGAGCCCGGAGGTAAACAGAAGTTGGAATTTATGAATTCTTTGGAATCTGCCCATGAATAAAAGGGCTAATGTTACATCTGAGGGATATTTTTATAAGCACCAAAGTCAAAGTATGTGCTCTAGGGTCCAAGGATATGTCTATTTTTAGAGCCCCAGGAGGGGCCTGCCCCAAGTAACTATTTGGCTCAGTCTAAGTAGTCAGAATTTGGCTCCCCAGAGGCAGCCAAAGAGGAAGGAAGGCTCTGGAGGCATGAGATGTGCAGGTAGTCAATCTTTTCCCACCAAATTGACTAGGAGTGAAACGATTGTCTCTTCTTAACTTCCATTTACCAATGCTATTTCATATTATTGGCTAACATATGTTGGGTAGTCTTCAGATTGATTTAAATGACAAACAATTTTTATGTAACATGTATTAGATTTTTTTAAAAACTTATTGTCTATGTAGCTAACATACAGTATAATCTTGGCTTCAGGAGTAGATTCCTGTAATTCATCCCTTTCATACAAAACCAAGTGGTCATCCCAAGTGCCCTCCTCAATGCTCATCACCCATTTTCCCCTCCCCCTCAACCTCCCACCTTCCTCAACCTCAATTTGCTCTCTGTATTTAAGAGTCTTATATGGTTTGCTTCCCTCTCTGTTTATAACTTAGTTTTCCTCCCCTTCCCTGTGGTCTTGTTAAGTTTCTCAAATTCCACATAGGCGCGAAATGATGTGATATCTGTCTTTCTCTGACTGACCTTTTTTCCTTAGCATGCTACCTTCCAGTTCCATCCACGTTGTGGCAAATGAAAAGATTCCATTCTGTTTTTCTTGCTGGGATGTCTTCCATTGTGTACCTATATCACATCTTTATCCATTCATCAGTTGATGGATACTCAGGCTCTTTCCATAATTTGGCTCTTGTTGATAGCACTGCTCTAAACATCAGAGTACATGTGCCCCTACAAATCAGCCCTCCTGTATCCTTTGGGTAAATTCCTAGTAGTTTTATGGCTGGGTTGTAGGGTAAACCTGTTTTTAATTTTTTGAGAAACCTCCACGCAGTTTTCCAGAGTGGCTAAACTTTATGAATTCCTACCAACGGTGCAAGAAGGTTCCCTTTTCTCCACATCCTCGCCAACAGCTGTTGGTTCCTGAGTTGTTCATTTTAGCCATTCTGACTGGTGTGGTTTATCTCAGTGTGGTTTTGATTTGTATTTGATTTGCTCCCTGATGGGGAGCATCTCTTCACCTGTCTGTTGGCCATCTGGATGTCTTCTTTGGAAAAGTGTCTATTCATATCTCCTTTCCATTTACTCACTGGACCATTTGTTTTTCTGGTGTTGACTTTGGTGAGTTCTTTATAGATTATGGATACTAACCCTTTATCTGATATGTCATTTGCAAATATCTTCTACCATTTCATCGGATTCCTTTTAGTTTTGTTAATTGTCTCCTTGGCTGTGCTGAAACTTTTTATCTTGATGAGTCCCACTAGTTAATTTTTGCTTTTATTTCCCTTGCCTTTGGAGACATGTCAAGTACGAAGTTGTTGTGGCCAAGGTAGAAGAAGTTGCTGCCTGCTTTCTTCTCTAGGGTTTTGAAGCTTTCCTGTCTCACATTTAGGCCTTTCATCCATTTTGAATTCATGTTTGTGTATGGTCTAAGACAGTGGCCCAATGTCATTTTTATGCATGTTGCTGTCCAGTTCTTCCAGCGCCATTTGCTAAAGAGACTGTCTTTTTCCCATTGGATACTCTTTCATGCTTTGTTTAGAATTAGTTGGCTGTGTATCTGTGAGTCCATTTCTGGGTTACCTATTCTATTCCACTGGAGTATGTGTCTGTTTTATGCCAATACCATACTGTCTTGATGATTACAGCTCTGTAACAAAGAGTAAGTCCGGGATTGTGATGCCTCCTGTTTTGGTTTTCTTTTTCAACGTTACTTTGGCTATTTGGTGTCTTTTATGGTTCCATACAAATTTTAGGATTGTTCTAGCTCTGTGAACAATGCTGATGCTACTTTGATGGGGTTTGTATTGACTGTGTAGTTTGGTTTGGGCATTATCGACATGTTATAATAGTTGTTTTTCCAATTCATGAGCATTCAATGTTTTTTTTTTTTCCATTTCTCTGTGTCATCTTCTGTTTCTTTCATAAGCTTTCTCTAATTTTTAGCATACATATCTTTTACCTCATTAGTTAGGTTTGTGCCTAGGTATTTTGTGGGTTTTGGTGCAATTGTAAATGGGATCGATTCCTTGATATGTCTTTCTGTTGCTTCATTATTGGAATATAGCAATGGAACCAGTTTCTGCATATTGTTTTTACATCCTGTGACTTTATGAATTCATGGACCAGTTCTAGCAAATTTTTCGTGGAGCTTTCAAGTTTTTCACCTAGAGTATCATGTCATCTGCGAAAAGTAAAAGTTTGATTCCTTCTTTGCCAATTTGTATTCCTTTTATTTCATTTTGTTGTCTGATGGCTGAGGCTCGGACTTCCAACATTATGTTAAACAACAGTGGTGAGAGTGGACATCCCTGTCGTGTTCCTGATCTCAGGGGGACAGCTCTCAGTTTTTCCCCATTGGCGATGATATTAACTGTGGGCCTTTCATATATGGCTTTAGGATATTAAGGTATGTTCCTTCTATCTCGACTTTCCTGAGGCTTTTTCTTTAGAAAAGATATTCTATTTTGTCAGATGCCTTTTCTGCATCTATTGACAGGATCATCTGGTTCTTATCCTTTCTTCTATTAATGTGAAGTATCACGTTGATTGATTCATGAATATTGACTCAGCCCTGCAGCCCAGGAATAAATCCCACTTGATCATGGTGAATAATTCTTTTAATGTACTGTTGAATTCAATTGCTTAGTATCTTCTTGAGAATTTTTGCATCCACGTTCATCAGGGAGATTGGCCTGTAATTCTCCTTTTTATGGGGTGTCTGTCCACTTTGGGAATCAAGGTCATGCTGGCTTCATAGAATGAGTCGGGAGCTTTCCTTCCAGTTCTATTTTTTGGAACAGCTTGAGAAGGATAGGTATGAACTCTGCTTTAAATGTCTGGTAGAATTCCCCAGGAAAGCCATCTGGCCCAGGACTCTTATTTGTTGGGAGATTTTCGATAACCGATTCAATGTCTTCATGGATAATGGGTCTGGTCAAATTCTTTCATTTCTCCCTGTTTGAATTTTGTTATGTGTAATGTCTAGAAATTTGTCAATTTCTTTCAGATTGTCCTGTTTGTTGGCCTAAAATTTTTCATATTATTCTGTAATAATGGTTTGCATTCTGTGGGGTTGATTGTGATCTCTCCTTTTCATCATGATTTTATCAATTTGGGTCCTCTCTCTTTTCTTTTTAAGATGTTTGGCTAAAGGTTTCTCAACTTTGTTTAGTCTTTCAAAAAAAAAAACAGACCAGCTTTTAGATTCATTGATCTCTTCTGCCATTTTTTAAAATTCTATATTGTTTATTTCAGCTCTAATCATTATAATTTCTTTTTTCCTGCTGGTTTTGGACTTTCTTTACTAATGTTTTTCCAGCTCCTTTCAGTGTGATATTCGGTTCTGTATTTGGGACCTTTCTTGCTTCTTTAAATAAGCCTGGATTGCAATGTATTTCTGCTTAGGACTGCCTTTGCTGTACCCCAAAGGATTTGGACTGTTGTGCTTTCATTTTCATTTGCTTCCATATATGTTTAAATTTCTTCTTTAATTTCCTGGCTGACCCATTAATTCTTTTGTAAGATGTTCTGTAAACGCCATGTATTTGGAGGGAGGGAGGAGTTCCCAATCTTCCCTTGTGCTTAATTTCGTGTTTCATACCATTGTGATCTGAAAATATGCATGGTACGGTCTCAATCCTTTTATATTTGTTGAGAGCTGGTTTGTGAGCCAGTATGTGATCTATTTTGGAGAATGTTCCATGTGGACTTGAGAAGAATGTGTATTCTGATGTTTTTGGATGGAAAGTTCTGAATATTTCTGTTGAGTTTATCTGGTCCAAAGTGTCATTCAGCGTCATTGTTTCCTTACTGATTTTCGGCCTTGATATCTGTCCATTGTTGTAAATGGAGTATTAAATTCCCCTATAATCATAGTATTGTTTTCCATATATTTATTTATGTTTATGATTAATTGATTCATATATTTGGGTGTTTACTTCTTTGGGGGCATAAATGGTTACCATCGTTAGTTCTTATTGATGGATAGACCCCTTAATTATGATATAATTGCCTCCTTCATCTCTTGTTACAGACCTTGTTTTAAAGTCTAGTTTGTCTTATGGCTACCCTGGCTTTCTTTTGGCATCCAGTAGCATGATATATGGTTCTCCATCCCCTCACTTCCAGTCTGCAGGTGTCCTCAGAACTGAAAGGAATCTCTTATAGGTAGCATATAGATGCATCTTGTTTTTCCATCCATTCTGATGCCCTATGTCTTTTGATTGGGGCATTTTGTCCATTTTAATTCATAGTGATTATTGAAAGATATGGATTTAGTGTCATCCTGTTATCTGGAGGTTTCATGCTTGTGGTGATGTCTCTGGTCCCTGTAGTCTTTGCCACATTCCGCTCAGAGTCCCCCTTAGGATCTCTTGCAGGGCTGGGATAGTGGTAATGAATTCCTTCCGTTTGTGTGTGGGAAAAGCGTTATCTCTCCTTCTATTCTGAATGGCAGGCTTGCTGGGTAAAGGATTCTTGGCTGCATATTTTTCCTGTTCAACCTATTGAAAATTTCCTGCCACTCCTTTCTAGAATGGCCTGTGAAGTTTCAGTAGATAGGTCTGCTACTACCCTTAAGTGTCTACCCTCAGAGGTTAAGACGTGTTTGTCCCTGGCTGATTTCAGAATTCTCTCTTTATCTTTGTATTTTGCCAGCTCCACAATGCTATGTTGTGGTGTAGACTTGTTTTTGTTGCTTTTGAAAGGAGTTCTCTGTGCCTCCTGCACTTGCATGTCCATTTCCTTCCCCAGATGAAGTTCTCAGCTATAATTTCTCAAATAAAACTTCTGACCTTTTCTCTCTCTCTCTTCTTCTGGAACTCCTATGATACAGATATCATTGCTTTTCATTGAATCACTTAGGTCTCTAAATCTCCCCTTATGATCTAGCAATTCCTTTTCCTGCTTTTTTTCGGCTTCATTATATTCCATAATTTTATCTTCTATTCTATCTATATCTATATCTAACTATGTGTATATAGATATCTATATAGATAGAATATCTATCTTTATTCTCTCCTCTGCTTCTTCCATTTTTGCTGTCACTGCGTCTAGTTTATTTTGCATCTCATTTACAGCATTTCTTAATTCATTGTGACTATTTCCTGGGTCTTGGATCTCTAAAGCAAGAGTTTCTCTGCAGTCTTATTGATTTTTTTTGAAGCCCAGCTATTAGTGTTATGACTTGGATTCTAAATTCTTGTTCAGTTATACTGTTTATATCTCTTTTGAGAAATTCTCTAGCTGCCATTTCTTCCTTGAACTTATTTTTAGGATAATTCTTCTATTTCATCATTCATTTTAGCTACTTCTGGCTTTTATGTGGTTAGTAGGTTGTTATGTGTCCTGCCCCTGCAAGGACTACTATATCAAAAGGGGTCATACACTCTCCAGGACCTGGTACTTGAAGAAGCGTTGTTGGTGTGCATTGCATGCATTCTGTTCTTACATCTTTGCCTGCTTTATCTCACTGTTCATAGTGAACTTCCACTAGGTGTGCTCAGATTTGTTCACTGAAGTCACCCTGGAAAAAGGAAAAAGGGGGGGCGGGGAAATTTCATTCTGTATAAAGGGAGAAATGAAAGGGGCAGGAAACAATACCGGCAGACAATCAAAGAAACTATATGGGTTAGTCAAGAGAGAGAGGAAGAAGGGGGGAAATAAAGAAAGAGATGCACTGGGAAGATGGCAGCTTAGGAGGACACTGGGCTCACCATGCATCCTGCAAATCACTTAGATTCCACCCACACCTGCCTGAATAACCCAGAAAATCGCCAGAAGACTAGCAGAACAGATTCTCCGGAGCCAAGCATAGACAAGAGGTCCATGGGAGATGATAGGAAGGGTAGAGAAGCGGTGCACAGTACAAGGACTGGCGGGAGGGAGCCGGGGCAGAGGGGCGGCCCGCTGGCCAAGCAGACCCCCGGGGTCTGGCTGGCAAAAGCGAAGTGGCCAGATGGAGTGTGTTCAGATGTCAAGCGGGACTTAACCCCTGGAAGGTTATGAGTTAAGAGATCTGCTCAGAGAAAAGGAGGGCTGGAGGACAACACAAGGGAGAGTTGTTGAGCCCCAGATGACAGAGCTCAGCTTGGCAGGGAACAAAGGCGTTCACCAGCACCATCTCCCTCGCCCATCCCCCAGCCAAAATCCCAAAGGGAACCATTTCCTGCCAGGGAACTTGCTTGCACCGTACAAGCACCCAACACTGTGCTTCTTTGGAACCATCCCTCCTGCGAGTCTGACTCACTCCCGGTGCCGCAGGGCCCCTCCCGTAGCAAATCACCAGAGGAGAAGCAAGCTAAGCCTGCCCCTCCCGCCTGCGTGCACCTTGCCAATCCACCCCAGCTAATACCCCAGATCCCCAGCACCACAAGCCTGGCAGTGTGCAAGTGGCCACACTGCCAGGCTTGTGCAGATAGGCCAAGTGTGCAAGTGTGCAGATAGGCCACCCCACCCCACAGTGAATCCTGCCCCTAGAGAGGGAAAGAGAAGGCACACACCAGTTTGACTGTGTCCCCAGCGGTGGGCTGGGGGCAGACTTCAGGTCTGACTGTGGCCCCACCCACCAACGCAAGTTATTCAAGACAGCACAGGGGAGGTACCTTGCAGTTCCGCACCACTCCAGGGACTATCCAAAATGACAAAACGGAAGAATTCCCCTCCAAAAAACCTCCAGGAAATAATGACATCTAGTGAACTGATCAAAAACAATTTAAACAATATAACAGAAAATGAATTTCGAATAATATTCATAAAATTAATCTCTGGGCTTGAAAACAGTATAAAGGACAGCAGAGAATCTATTGCTACAGAGATCAAGGGACTAAGGAACAGCCAGGAGGAGCTAAAAAATGCTATCAATGAGCTGCAAAATAAAATGGAGATGACCAAATCTCCGATCGAAGAGGCAGAGGAAAGAATAGGTGTACTAGAAGATAAAATTATGGAAAAAGAAGAAGCTGGGAAAAAGAGAGATAAAAAAAATTCAGGAGTATGAGGGAAAATTAGAGAACTAAGTGATGGACTAAAGAGAAATAATCTACGCATAATTGGTGTTCCAGAGGAGGAACAGAGAGGGAAAGGTGCTGAAGGTGTACTTGAAGAAATAATAGCTGAGAACTTCCCTGATCTGGGGGAGGAAAATTGAAATCCAAGAGGCTCAAGGAACTCCCTTCAGAGGTAACTTGAATCGATCTTCTGCACGACATATCATAATGAAACTGGCAAAATACAGGGATAAAGAGATAATTCTGAAAGCAGCTAGGGATAAACGTGCTCTAACATATAAAGGGAGACCTATAAGACTCGTGACGGATCTCTCTTCTGAAACTTGGCAGGCCAGAAAGGATTGGCGGGATATCTTTCATGTGATGAATAGAAAAAATATGCAGCCAAGAATCCTTTATCCAGCAAGTCTGTCATTTAGAATAGAAGGAGAGATAAAGGTCTTCCCAAACAAACAAAAACTGAAGGAATTCGTCACCACTAAACCAGCCCTACAAGAGATCCTAAGGGGGATCCTGTACCAGAGACATTGCTATAAGCATGAAACCTACAGATATCACAATGACTCTAAACCTGTATCTTTCTATAATAACACTGAATGTAAATGGACTAAATGCACCAACCAAAAGACATAGAGTATCAGAATGGATAAAAAAAACAAGACTCATCTGTTTGCTGTCTACAAGAGACTCATTTTAGACCTGAGGACACCTTCAGATGGAAAGTGAGGGGATGGAGAACTATTTATCACGCTAGTGTAAGTCAAAAGAAAGGTGGAGTAGCCATACTTATATCAGACAAACAAGACTTAAATTAAAGGCTGTAACAAGAGATGAAGAAGGGCATTACATAATAATCACAGGGTCTATCCATCAAGAAGAACTAACAATTATAAACATCTATGTGCCGAATACAGGAGCCCCCAAATATATAAAACAATTATTCACAAATATAAGCAACCTTATTGATAAGAATGTGGTAATTGCAGGGGACTTTAATACCCCACTTACAACAATGGATAGATCATCTAGACACATGGTCAATAAAGAAACAAGGGCCCTAAATGATACATTGGATCAGATGGACTTGACAGATATATTTAGAACTCTGCATCCCAAAGCAACAGAATATACTTTGTTCTTGAGTGCACATAGAACATTCTCCAAGATAGATCACATACTGGGTCACAAATCAGCCCTTCATAAGTATACAAGAATTGAGATCACACCATGCATACTTTCGGACCACAATGCTATGAGGCTTGAAATCAACCACAGGAAAAAGTCTGGAAAACCTCCAAAAGCATGGAGGTTAAAGCACACCCTACTAAGAATGAATGGGTCAACCAGGCAATTAGAGAAGAAGTTCAAAAATATATGGAAACAAACGAAAATGAAACTACAACAATCGAAACGCTTTGGGATGCAGCGAAGGCAGTCCTGAGAGGAAAATACATTGCAATCCAGGCCTATCTCAAGAAACAAGAAAAATCCCAAATACAAAATCTAACAGCACACCTAAAGGAAATAGAAGCAGAGCAGCAAAGACACCCCATACCCAGCAGAAGAAGAGAAATAATAAAGATCAGAGCAGAAATAAACAATATAGAATCTAAAAAAAAACTGTAGATCAGATCAATGAAACCAAGAGTTGGTTTTTGAAAATATAAACAAAATTGATAAACCTCTAGCCAGGCTTCTCTAAAAGAAAAGGGAGATGACCCAAATAGATAAAATCATGAATGAAAATGGAATTATTAAAAACAATCCCTCAGAGATACAAGCAATTATCAAGGAATACTCTGAAAAATTATATGCCAACAAACTGGACAACCTGAAGGAAAGGACAAATTCCTAAACACCCACACACTTCCAAAACTCAAACTGGAGGAAATAGAAAGCTTGAACAGACCCATAACCAGCAAAGAAATTGAATCAGTCATCAAAAATCTCCCAACAAATAAGAGTCCAGGACCAGATGGCTTCCCTGGGGAATTCTACCAGACATTGAAAGCAGAGATAATACCTATCCTTCTCAAGCTATTCCAAGAAATAGAAAGGGAAGGAAAACTTCCAGACTCATTCTATGAAGCCAGTATTACTTTAATTCCTAAACCAGACAGAGACCCAGTAAAAAAAGAGAACTACAGGCCAATATCCCTGATGAATATGGATGCAAAAATTCTCAATAAGATACTAGCAAATCGAATTCAACAGCTTATAAAAAGAATTATTCACCATGATCAAGTGGGATTCATTCCTGGGATGCAGAGCTGGTTCAACATTCGCAAATCAATCAACGTGTTACATCTCATTAATAAAAGAAAAAATAAGAACCCTATGATTGATCCTGTCAATCGATGCAGAAAAGGCATTTGAAAAATTCAGCACCCTTTATTAATAAAAACCCTCGAGAAAGTCGGGATAGAAGGAACATACTTAAACATCATAAAAGCCATTTATGAAAAGCCCACAGCTAATATCATCCTCAATGGTGAAAAACTGAGAGCTTTCCCCCTGAGATCAGGAACACAACAGGGATGTCCACTCTCACCGCTGCTGTTTAACATAGTGTTGGAAGTCCTAGCCTCAGCAATCAGACAACAAAAGGAAATCAAAGGCATCCAAATTGGCAAAGATGAAGTCAAGCTTTCACTTTTTGCAGATGACATGATATTATACATGGAAAATCCGATAGACTCCACCAAAAGTCTGCTAGAACTGATACAAGAATTCAACAAAGTTGCAGGATACAAAATCAATGTACAGAAATCAGTTGCATTCTTATACACTAATAATGAAGGAACAGAAAGACAAATAAAGAAACTGATCCCACTCACAATTGCACCAAGAAGCATAAAATACCTAGGAATAAACCTAACCAAAGATGTACAAGACCTGTATGCTGAAAACTATAGAAAGCTTATGAACGTAATTGAAGAAGATATAAAGAAATGGAAAAACATTCCGTGCTCATGGGTTGGAAGAATAAATATTGTCAAAATGTCAATACTACCCAAAGATATATATACATTCAATGCAATCCCTATCAAAATTGCACCAGCATTCTTCTCGAAACTAGAACAAGCAATCCTAAAATTCATATGGAACCACAAAAGGCCCCGAATAGCCAAAGTAATTTTGAAGAAGAAGACCAAAGCAGGAGGCATCACAATCCCAGACTTTAGCCTCAACTACAAAGCTGTAATCATCAACACAGCATGGCATTGGCACAAAAACAGGCACATAGACCAATGGAATAGAATAGAAACCCCAGAACTAGACCCACAAACGTATGGCCAACTCATCTTTGACAAAGCAGGAAAGAACATCCAATGGAAAAAAGACAGTGTCTTTAACAAATGGTGCTGGGAGAACTGAACAGCAACATGCAGAAGAATGAAACTAGACCACTTTCTTACAACATTCACAAAAATAAACTCAAAATGGATAAAGGACCTGAATGTGAGACAGGAAACCATCAAAACCCTAGAGGAGAAAAGACACTCGGACCTCAGCCACAGCAATATCTTACTCGGCACATCCCCAAAGGCAAGGGAATTAAAAGCAAAAATTAATTACTGGGACCTTATGAAGATAAAAAGCTTCTGCACAGCAAAGGAAACAACCAACAAAACGAAAAGGCAACCAACGGAATGGGAAAAGATAGTTGCAAATGACACATCGGACAAAGGGCTAGTATCCAAAATCTATAAAGAGCTCACCAAACTCCACACCCAAAACACAAATAACCCAGTGAAGAAATGGGCAGAAAACATGAATAGACACTTCTCTAAAGAAGACATCTGGATGGCCAACAGGCACATGAAAAGATGCTCAACGTCGCTCCTCATCAGGGAAATGCAAATCAAAACCACTTTGAGATACCACTTCACGCCAGTCAGAGTGGCCAAAATGAACAAATCAGGAGACTATAGATTCTGGAGAGGATGCAGAGAAATGGGAACTCTCTTGCACTGTTGGTGGGAATGCAAACTGGTGCAGCTGCTCTGGAAAACAGTGTGGAGGTTCCTCAGAAAATTAAAAATAGACCTACCCTATGACCCAGCAATAGCACAGCTTGGAATTTACCCAAGGGATACAGGAGTACTGATGCATAGGGGCACTTGTACCCCAATGTTTCTAGCAGCACTCTCAACAATAGCCAAATTATGGAAAGAGCCTAAATGTCCATCAACTGATGAGTGGATAAAGAAATTGTGATTTATATACACAATGGAGTACTATGTGGCAATGAGAAAGAGTGAATTATGGTCCTTTGTAGCAACATGGATGGAACTGGAGAGTGTGATGCCAAGTGAAATAAGCCATACAGATAAAGACAGATACCATATGTTTTCACTCTCATGTGGATCCTGAGAAACTTAACAGAAACCCATGAGGGAGGGGAAGAAAAAAAAAAGAGGTTAGAGTGGGAGAGAGCCAAAGCATAAGAGACTGTTAAAAACTGAGAACAAACTGAGGGTTGATGGGGGGTGGGCGGGAGGGGAGGGTGGGTGAAGGGCATTGAGGAGGGCATCTTTTGGGATGAGCACTGGGTGTTGTATGGAAACCAATTTGACAATAAATTTCATGTATAAAAATAAATAAATAAATAAATAAATAAATAAATAAATAAATAAATAAAATCCTCTATAGTTTCCATGAAAAAAAAAAAAAAGAACGGGTAAAGCAAAAATTATCATAACTTCAAAAAAAAAAATGAAGAAGGAGATGCAGAAACGGTGTAAAACAGAATAGAGTAAAAGTGCCTGATTATACAAAGAAACACACAGAATAGAGCAAGAAAGGAAAAAAATATATATATATATGTATACCAAAAAATCCCCAGAAACTATAAGCCTGATTCCACAGGGATGGTAAAAAATGAGGAGGGTAGAAAGAAAAGGAATGGAGAAGAGAAGGAAAGAAAAGAGAAGAGAGAGAAAAAAAAAGACTAACACACAAGACCACAGGACAGTTGTCTGTTGGCACTTGGGAACAGGGGCTGTGCTGGTCTGGAGGAGGGGCTGTCTGGCTCAGTCAGTGTCAATCTCATTCTGGTAGATAAGCAGATACCAGGCTTGGAGGGGCGGGTTTGGTGTACAAGGTCGGCCTCCACTAGGGGCTGCTGTCCTGTTCCCTGAAGCCCACCGTGTGGTGATGGGGAGGAAAATGGCGACACTTCAGTGTCTCCTCTCCAGACTGGGTGTTCCGAACCATGCTGTGCAGGTGGCCCTCACAAAGTAGTGAGGGCAGCTGGCCAGTGTGCCCCACATCTCCCATGGCTCCCCAGGGTGCTGCTGGGATCCAAACCCTGAGGTCCTAAAGGATCCTGTTCTGGGTGGACCATTTTAGGGTAGAGCCACCCCCCACATGACAAAGTGCCTCTGGCTGGTGGGTACATGCAGGGTCTTCTGTCCTTGGGAGGCAATATACCCTCTTTGCCTAGTACACAAGGCAGGGAGACTGCCCTCTCCCAGTGCACACCCCCATGGCTACTGAGCCCCTGAGACTGCTACCCCCAGGGGGCCAGCTCCCCTCCCCCCAGGTGTGCCACAAAGGCACACACACATGGCAGGCTTTGGTCCTGAGAAAGTTGAACACCCCTGAAAACTCTGATCTTCATTCCTAAGTCTGTTTGCAAAGTAGAAACTGGCTTTCTCTTTATTTCTCATTCCCCTCAGTGGTCTGGAGAGGTTTTTCTCTTGTCTAAGTACAATCCAAAACTTTCACCGCCTCCCTTTCTCTTCATCTCTCCATAGAATGTGTTCCCTCCCCTCCATGTCTACACCTCCAATTTTGTCTCCCCCAGTTCTCAAACATAGCACCTCTGTCCCACCAAGCTCAGAGATTTTTCTGTCATTCAGCAGCCTGTATTTCTGGGTATTCCAAGTATTCTGACCTCAATACAGCTGTCTTTGAGGGACAAGGGAAATCCTGGTCTCCCTACTTCTCTGCTATCTTAACTCTTCTTCCAACATGTATTAGATTTTGGCATACAACATAATGATTCAGTATTTGTATATATTCTGGAATGATCACCACAATAAATCTGTTTAGCATGTGTTGCTGAACATAGTTACCTTTTATTGTCTTGTGAGGAGAACTTTTTACATCGATTCTTTTAGCAATTTTCAAGTACACAATTTAGTAAATCACGAATTCTGCCTTTAAATCTGGATCAGCTCATGGATCTTGATGGCAGCATAAGACAGGACAGCACATGATAAGTGACTCTAGGGGAATTATCAGGGAATCCACAGCATGATCAAGGATGCCAGAGGTGGTGACTGAGAGGACAGTTGGTCCCTTTCTAGGAGTGGAGAATCAAGAGAAAAAACTCCTGTGTGTATTGAATTGTGCCCACCCCCCCCCCACCAAGATATGTCCATAATCTAACACTTGGTGCATATGAAGGTGACTTTATTTGAAAATAGAGTCTTTGCAGATGTGATCAAATTCAGATGAGGCCATACATGAATAAGGTGGCTTTCATCCAGAATGGCCTATTTCTTTTTTTTTTTTTTTTTTTTTTTCAACGTTTATTTATTTTTGGGACAGAGAGAGACAGAGCATGAACGGGGGAGGGGCAGAGAGAGAGGGAGACACAGAATCGGAAACAGGCTCCAGGCTCTGAGCCGTCAGCCCAGAGCCTGACGCGGGGCTCGAACTCATGGACCATGAGATCGTGACCTGGCTGAAGTCGGACGCTTAACCGACTGCGCCACCCAGGCGCCCCAAGAATGGCCTATTTCTTGAGAATAAGAAGGGAAAACAGAGACAGAGACACAGGCACAGGGAGAAGACCAGGTGGCCATAGAGGCCGAGCTGGAACAATGTTCAGTCTACACTAAGAATGTCAAGGATTTCTGGCAACATCCGAAGCTCTAAGAAAGGCATAGAACACATCATCCTTTAGAAGCTTCAACGAGAGGGTGTCCCAGATGACACCTGATTTTGGACTGGCCTCCAGAGCCATGAGAGAATAAGTGTCTTGTTTTAAGTCCCCAACACTGGTACTTTTTATGGAAGCCCCAAGGAATGTGTACAGCTACTATGGGTGGGGAGACATTTACTGAAATCATCCAAGTAGATATGCCGGATTGGGCCCTGGGAAGTATGAGATTGTCCTTGGAGAGAGGGCTAGGATCTTGATACACTGGCACAATGATCTCTGGTGGTTCAATTGAAGTGTGATTATTTTTAAAGGGGAAATGGGTAAAGACAGAATTAAAGGTAAAGGACTTCAGGCTGTAGAAGAATGAGAAAGCAATGGTCACTGATAAGTGAGACTATTAGGCTGAATAGTTTCATAAAAGCTGCATGAAGCCCATTTTAGCAAAGAGTGGCTGATAGCAAGGTTCAATGGATGGTGATGGGGAAAATGGACTGAGAATAGATGTGACTTTATCCAGAACTGCTAGTAGTTCTTTGCATTTACACAGCACTTTACAGTTTTTCATGCCTTTTCATATACTCTTCTTTATTTCCCATAGCACCGAGAGATATTATCCTTACGTTATAGCCAAGCACACTCTGGAACTGAGAGGTTAAGTTCTTAGTTGAAATGACAGAATTTTAAAAATCTTTTTTTTTCAACATTTATTTATTTTTGGGACACAGAGAGACAGAGCATGAACGGGGGAGGGGCAGAGAGAAAGGGAGACACAGAATCGGAAACAGGCTCCAGGCTCTGAGCCATCAGCCCAGAGCCCGACGCGGGGCTCGAACTCCCCGACCAGGAGATCGTGACCTGGCTCAAGTCGGCCGCTTAACCGACTGCACCACCCCGTCGCCCCATGAAATGACAGAATTTTAAATGGTGGGGTCATGATGTGAACCTACACATACAGACTTCCAAATATGCTCTTTCCATGGCACTATGGAGTATTTTTGAAAATTGCTTTTAATAAGCCCACCCCTCCTACCAGGTGCAGACTACAGATTACCAAAAGGCCGTGATCAACTGTTCTTAATGATTTAGCTCACTGAACTAAGATTTCTTAACAGTGATCACAAGCATTATGTTTATAATTTTCCATTTAAAGTTATTAATTTTGTTCAGAGTTTAATTACACAATAATTGTAGCATTGGTCCCCAAATGGCCAACATTAAAATAATTTTAATACACAAAGATAGAGATTGGTTCATACTGTTTTAATTTTTCTTGTATATTTAGTAGCCTGAACAGCGATTTGTTCATTGGTTAAATATTCTAAGGCATAGTGAACCAAATGCTGGAATCTTCCTAATGCACGTGATTTGTGCGCGTGGACGTGACTGTGTGTTTTGGGTGTGGAGGGGATGTGCTGGATGACAGCAATGTAGCAAGTGACCTATGGCTTCTTTCCACATGTCTGGGCCTCTAGTGCTCACAGTTCCTTCCTCGTCAGTGTCATGGACCCAGTTGGTTTAGATTCCAGGAGATTCCCATGAAGATGAACTGGTTTGGGAGGACCTGCCCCCAGAACCCCATGGGAGCAAAGGAGTGTGCAGCGCCAGCCTGGGAGCACTGCTTCCCCAGGGCCTCCAGAGTCTCTCCTTCTGCAAGAGAGGGTGCGGGGCTGTGTGTATGCCAAACAGGGAGCCAGCAGGTGTCGTTACCGCTGACTCTGGGTGGATATGTGGGTGCACACGTCCCACCTGTTGTGTGAGACATCCTTGGGGGTGATGGTCCCTTCAGGAACAAACTCCTTCTCAGTGTGGAACCATGACACCAGATGCCTGCCTTTCAGTCTGGCCCTGTGTTACCGCACTTGTGATTACTTCAACCCTTTCTGAACTTCTCGAACTTTGAAACTGTCTTGCCCATCAATGTATTGTTTTCGCTGCCATTTTCCTTCTGTTTTCACTTTTAGTGAGTTTTCTGTTCTCTGTTTAATGCGAATCTCTGTATGTGTTTCCTGTCTATTTCAGCTTCTGATATTTGTCTGTCTGTATTTGTCTTCTGTCTCTTTCCCTCTTTTTGAGACTTTCCCTCTTCACTGTCCCCACTTAAGCTCTTTACCCATGTATCCAGTGGTGACCACGGCAATCAAACGCAGGGTAGCAGTGCAGGATGGTCGTGTCTCCCTTAGGAAGGTCGGACTGTTTCCGCTACTTCCCTCAGATGGAGGATGATGGTGAGGAAGGGGGTCAGATGGCCGGGACAATTCAGAGATCAGAAATGGCCGTTTTGAGAATGTACTGAGCTGGCGAAAATTTGCCAGCATAATGAAAAGCATAATGATGAAAAGCATAGTAACAGGTGTTGACACCCGGAGGGTATTGTCTTTGCCAGTTTTCCCCTTAACTCTCAGGATGGGGTCTAGCTGGTATGGGAATAATGTAGAAAATTCAAATGTAAGAATGGCTTTTTAGAATTTTTGTTTGTGTATTTATTGATTTTTGAGAGAGTAAGAGAGAGACAGAGGATGAGCAGGGAGAGGCAGAGAGAGAGAGGGAGACACAGAATCCAAAGCAGGCTCCAGGCTCTGAGCTGTCAGCACAGAGCCTGACAAGGGGCTCGAACTCAGGAGCCAGGAGATCATGACCTGAGGAAAAGCCGGATGCTTAACCAACTGAGCCCCCCGAGGTGCCCCCAAATGTAAGAATGTTTTTAGCAGGAGGTAGTTTATCTCTTTAGGCAAAACATGACAAAGGAAACTGGAAGTTACAGATCTTTGAGAAACAGCCACAAATACCGATCAACTTCCTTCCATTTTTCTTAGTAATTATTTATAACTCTCCTGATAATTCAAAATCAATTTGATCTTAAAAGCAAGACTAGCTTATTTAAATAAACCACATACATTTTATTAAAAAGACGTAATTTTTTAAATTCTTTGAGAACATCATTAAAACCTATGGATATAAACAGAACAGTGGTTTAGAGGATTTGAGTTTTTTCCCCATGAGAACATTAGAAGTTTCATAGAATTTGGTGGCCCTCCTTTATATTCACACTAAAGATTAAAATGTGCCTAATTATTAGCTGTGTGAATTCACATAAGTTGGCTATAAATGAAATTAAATAAAAAATTTATTCACATATTTATGTTTAAAATCAAGTAACTGGATTCTTCCTTACATATTTATATGTAAATATTTTGGGCAATTGTTAGGAAAACACCTTAAGTGTTCTGAAACATGTAGGTCATTCACAGATTGGAGCTAAGGTAGCTGGGGAGGTCTAGAGAGCTACTTGACCTGTATGAGATATGTGAACTAATAGAAGAGTCAGATTGGTCTCCTCTGGCATTGTCCTCCATAGTCATTGTCCCTGAGGATTGCCATGTCTGGGCAGCTCAGTGACATGGGCTCATTAAGAGTGTGGGGCATCTGTTCCCCAGAGACATCAGCAGGGGAAGGGACTTGGTTCTGTGTGCCAGCCCAGCCACAGCTCAGTCACGGCACCCTCTTGCCTGCTCGTAAGGGTCTCAGAGTCACACAGGCAGGTCATTGTATTTGGGAAACCATACTGAGAGTTTGGGACTGCCTTCATCTTCTATCTCCAAGAGCCAGAGTGCAGATCTCTGGTACCACATGAGGATCTGTGAAGTCATCCTGAGAAAGTGTCCTTTTGCTTCAGAAAAATGTATGGATGACCCAGTGCTGGTATAGTCAACCTTTGCATTTCCTGCAGACACTGATTCTACATGTCTGCGTTCCCATCCCCAGAACTGAATTTAGACAGTAACTTGGAATGAGGTAGGGAAATAGCTTAGACCAACAGAGGAGGTGAGAGAAGGTGAGTAAAATGGAACGAAGTCTCTGTGTTGCTCTAGGAATTGGCAAATTAGGTTATTTTCAGATGCAAATTATCTTGAAACAAAAAAGCTAAATGGTTTGCATGTATGGTCAGTTGTCTAAAGGAACTGACTATGAGAGTTGTCAAATAATATAACTAAATTTAATTGTTCATTAGAAATGCCACCAAGTCATCCCTAGACTTTTCATTCTATTTCAGTACATTCATTATACCTCTGGATGTACGTGTGGAAAATTATTAAATATTCACTTTTAGTGATAATAAAATGTGCCCTTTCTGCATAAGTGTAAAAGTATTAGATTACGTGCTCCCATGCTTTCTCTTTGTTTCCTTACTGTCTGTGAAATGGGATAATATTTGTTCTCTATGCAAAAACTCATTATCAGTATTTACATTTTCTAAATGCTCATTTTATCCCTTATGGGTTACCAAAATATTTAAAATATGCATGGACATTTTAAATGCTATGTTGAAAATTACAACAGGGAAGTTCCATTCTGTGAATATTGTGTCAATGCATCTTTATGTTGACTTTATGATGATCATTCATGTGAATACAGATACCAATATGAAAAAGACAAAGTTATGAAGATAGTTGAATGTTCATTCATTTATAATTGCCACTCGAGACCACATTGTCAAATGACAACTTGTGTGCATGTGTTTGTGTGTATGTGTGTGTGTGTGTGTTCCTGTGTGTGTGTGATTGCACTGAGGTGATGTGTAAAGTCCTTCTATCCTTGCACACGATCATGGGTGGACTCTTGTATGAACACTGTTGGTGACCTGCCCAGACGCTCTTTACCTACAGGGGCTCTAATCCAAACCCTACGTGGTATGAGTGTGGGCTCCAGAGTTCATGGCCATTCCTTTCATGAGAGAATTTCCCTTAGCTGAAAGGTAGCCACATTGCCAGGCGGTCTGGGGAAACTGGTGGGGGAAGCTCACAGCCAGTGACAGACTATGGGATGGATAGAAGGTGCCAATGCCAAGGCAGGACTGCAATTCATGCTCCAGAGCTGTGCTGTCCAATACTTTAGTAAGTAGCCACATTACCTGCTTACATTTAAATTCATTAAATTAAATAAATATAAAATTCAGTTTCTTACCTAGGACATTTTAAATGCTCAGGTATGACAGGTAGAGAGTGGGCATAGTATTGGACAGTGAAGACGGAGTATTTCTACCATCACAGATGGATTGTTCTACTGGAGAGTTCTGTCCAGCTTCCGTGGGATCAGGCTCCTGCTCTGTTCACTGGAGACCACATCCTTGCTTAGCAACATTCCCTGCTGTTTTCCTTCCCTCACCCCATTTTCCCAAGAGCATTCCGTGAATAAACAACACGCAGTGGAAATCCTACTTCATCGTCTTCTTCCATAGAACCTGCCCTACAGCCCTGTCTGTGTTCATCGCATCTGTCATTTCCTATATAGTGATGGCTGCATTCCCCTCATTTTCTCATCCCCCATCATCATTGGGGGCCTGTTCTCATATGTCTGAGGTCAGCTCAGACCCATGAGACAGAAGCATCAAGCAACCAACAGCAATTCAGTCATAACACTGAGGCTGCAGAAATCTTGCCCGCACTTTTTCAGGATTCATTCAGGAACTGGATAGGGCAGCGTGTGTATGTCAAATATATCAGTGAATGTTATATATTTGAAATGTCTTAAATAGAAACATTATCTTGAGATCTTTTCCTTTAAGACGTGTAGTGTGCATACACTAGTATCTAGTTTTGTGGACATAAGTGTTCTCGCGCTAAAACTTAGAATTGTATGTCAGCATTGAGCTATTATGGTAATTGGAAATTACTACTCTATCACCTTACGTGTGTCAGTACTATGAATTTAACCTCTCATATTTGATGCATTTCTCTTCGTTATTACTGTAACATTGTGTTCTTCTGAGATGTCATTTGAATATATACTTTTTTGATGTGAATTATTACATAGATTGGCAGTGTCTTTATTTTGTAGATTCTGTTAATTTTTATTTTCAGTAATAACTTATTTCTCTCCGTGTATAATCTCTGGGTTTTTTTCAAGTATTTGTCTTTCATATGCAAATTAATGATATAGGTGTAATCTATCACTGGGCTTTCCTGTACCGTGTCATATCATATTAATTTCTAGGGACGCATACTTTGCTCCTGTGCCCAGGAAGGACATGTTCAATATTTCCATCCAGTTTTACTTATATAGTTTTTCTCTGATGAATCAGTCCGTCTTACTGCATTCAGTTATTTCATGCTACCAAACTTAGATGATGGTGTTTTGTCTAATTACACCATTCTTCAAAATTTTTTTAAATGTTTGTTTGTTTTAGAGGGAAAGCCTGAGTGCGTGCAGGGGAGGGGCAGAGAGAGAAGGAGACACAGAATCTGAAGCAGGTTCCAGGCTCCAAGCTGTCAGCATGAAGCCCAACATGGGGTTTGAACCCACGAACCGCAAGATCATGACCTGAGCTGACGTGGGCGCTTAACCGACTGAGCCACCCGGGTGCCCCCAATTACAACATTTTTTAAATGTGGTGAGAAGGAAATGAAATGCAATTTCCCATTAACCTCAGTGGACACATGTCCTTTCTCTTGGAAGACTGCTCTGTGTGGTGCACAAGCAAGGGGACAAGGAAGGAACAGAGTGACCCAGATCAGCAGAACATACTCTTGAGAATCGATGGGAGAATGCATTTTGCAACCTGATCTTTCCCATGTGTGGTGTTACTAAAGGATAATGATTTTCCTGAATTTTAATGAGAACAACAATAGCAGAAGATGATAGACTATGATATGAGTGCTGTAGTTCCCTCCCCAGATGCTCTCCAGCATGACACTGGGAGCAATTGTTCCATATAGGGATGATGACATTCTTGTGTCTGCTTCAGTGCGCATCTCCTTTGTCTGATATTTTATTTTTCAACTGAAAATCATAATCATTTTTGTACCTGTCAGATAGATAGCCATTATGTATTCTTTCACACACACACACACACACACACACACACATACACACACACACACGTGCACACACATGATCCTGGAAAGCAGCAAATCATATTTACAAGTTCATCTCACCAGGATTTTACCTTTTCTCAATTGTCTTCTTTGTCCTGATTGACATAATATCATTAACATATATCATGATTTTATTCTCAAGGTGCAGTAATATATCGGTGTTTTCTTGGGATAAGTTTGCATTTTATTTTTGTATTTCCTCACTTTGGTAGTGCTTCCTTAAGCAGGCATATTAAAAACTTTGTTGGCAATTTATTTCAGGTAAATGTATCGATATGTGTGCATGTGTGCAAGAGACTCAAGCATGGTTTGTTTTTATTTGTTCTTCTGAGCAGGTGTTAGTCAGAGGACACGTCCTGTTGTTGCACACTTAGCATGTCTCAAATAACTGTATAATTATTTCTATTAAGAAAATTTTTCTGCACAGATTTTTTGTGTGGAGACCACTGATCATATGTTTATATGAAATCAAAGGAGATATAAAATAGTGTGAAATACCATATGTCTCTTCAAATATTATGAGTATTTTATGCCCGCGTTGTACCTGTTTCTTTCACACTTCAATGGGTCGTCCCCCAAACGTGATTCAGATTTTTAAAGTCTTAGAAGAATTAAAAATGCATGGTATGCCCAAGCATTTGAATATGATACAACTGAAGGACTCATTTTCTGATGCCTCTTTGGTCAGTGTATAACTATTCATCTTCTTCAGTAGTAAGCATGGGTAGAAAGTGGTCATCACCCAGCCTCATACGTGGCAATGTGTTTGGTCCAGTGTCACTAACTCTGCAAGGTAGCTCCCAGAAAGCTGATAATTGATGTAATGTGGATAGATGTCTGAGACCTTGTATAATACTAAAATATTGGTTTCTTTATGCCTTTCCTTATACTACTTAAAGTTTTGCATTATACTTCTTTGACCCATGATTACTTTGAGAATGTATCTGTCTTTATCTCTGTGTATTTAGCTCTGTATTTATTTTATCATAGGGAGTGATGTAAAACATTACAGATTATACATAATTACATGGTTGGATAACTTTTAAAATGTTTATTCTGATTAGGATGTCGACAAGCAATAATCCTACCTCTTTCAGCAATTTTATGAGCTCTAATTGGTAACGTGTGAGATGGAAATCTCCAGAAGGAAGAGGAAAGTGTTGGTCAATGGATTTTAGAGTTCATATTCTAGCTGGTTCTGCACGGCCAATGAATTTTCAGAGTTCCTGTTAAACTGGTATGATAATTTGAAGCATTTTTCAGCCAAAAGTTAAGAATTGTAATTGAATGGTGGTTTTTCAGGTTCTCTCTGATTATTTAATTTTTTTCCTACCATACCAAAAACAAAAACAAAAAAACAAAAACCTGTGTCTTTCCCAAATATAACACAGTAGTTAGAGATGCAATACTGCCAAAATGTTTATGGAGAAATAGTGGTGAGATTTTGTATGTAATTGAATCCTTCGTATAAGTACAGTCTAGGTCATGAGTGCCTATATCAGAATGCTTTTTCCACAGTAAGTGGTTATATATATATGTATTTTTTAATGTTTATTTATTTTGAGAGAGAGACAGTGAGGGAGCAGGGGAGGTGCAGAGAGAGGGAGAGACACAGAATCCCATGAAGGCTCAGTGCTGTCAGTGAAGAGTCCAACACAGGGCTTGAACCTATGACGCATGAGGTCATGGCCCCAGCTGAAACCAGGAGTCAAATGCTTACCCACTGAGCCACTCAGGTGTCACCATACTATATTTTAATGCATGTATGGTGTGTGCGAATCCAGCTGTGTAGAAACATGAGACACATATTTATGATAACATCTCTCCTTCTCTCTGAATTTCTTTCTGATAGCCCTTCTTCTTTTCCCTTATACATTTTTACAACTTAAGTCTGCAACGTACATACATTTTTTAAATTTAATTTAATTTTATTTTTTTTCGTTATATGAAATTTATTGTCAAATTGGTTTCCATACAACACCCAGTGCTCGTCCCAACAGGTGCCCTCCTCAATACCCATCACCCACCCTCCCCTCCCTCCCACCCCCCATCAACCCTCAGTTTGTTCTCAGATTTTAAGAGTCTCTTATGCTTTGGCTCTCTTGCACTCTAACCTCTTTTTTTTTTTTTCCTTCCCCTCCCCCATGGGTTCCTGTTAAGTTTCTCAGGATCCACATAAGAGTGAAAGCATATGGTATCTGTCTTTCTCTGTATGGCTTATTTCACTTAGCATCACACTCTCCAGTTCCATCCACGTTGCTACAAAGAGCCATATTTCATTCTTTCTCATTGCCACATAGTACTCCATTGTGTATATAAACCACAATTTCTTTATCCATTCATCAGTTGATGGACATTTAGGCTCTTTCCATAATTTGGCTATTGTTGAGAGTGCTGCTAGAAACATTGGGGTACAAGTGCCCCTATGCATCAATACTCCTGTATTTCTTGGGTAAATTCCTAGCAGTGCTATTGCTGGGTCATAGGGTAGGACTATTTTTAATTTTCTAAGGAACCTCCACACTGTTTTCCAGAGCGGCTGCAACAGTTTGCATTCCCACCAACAGCGCAAGAGGGATCTCATTTCTCCACATCCTTGCCAGCATCTATAGTCTCCTGATTTGTTCATTTTGGCCACTCTGACTGGCGTGAAGTGGTATCTCAGTGTGGTTTTAATTTGAATTTCCCTGATGAGGAGCGACGTTGAGCATCTTTTCATGTGCCTGTTGGCCATCCGGATGTCTTCTTTAGAGAAGTGTCTATTCATGTTTTCTGCCCATTTCTTCACTGGGTTATTTGTGTTTTGGGTGTGGAGTTTGGTGAGCTCTTTATAGATTTTGGATACTAGCCCTTAGTCCGATATGTCATTTGCAACTATCTTTTCCCATTCTGTTGGTTGCCTTTTCGTTTTGTTGGTTGTTTCCTTTGTTGTGCATAAGCTTTTTATCTTCATAAGGTGCCAGTAATTCATTTTTGCTTTTAATTCCCTTGCCTTTGGGGATGTGTCGAGTAAGAGATTGCTATGGCTGAGGTCAGAGAGGTCTTTTCCTGCTTTCTCCTCTAGGGTTTTGATGGTTTCCTGTCTCACATTCAGGTCCTTTATCCATTTTGAGTTTATTTTTGTGAATGGTGTGAGAAAGTGGTCTAGTTTCATTCTTCTGCATGTTGCTGTCCAGTTCTCCCAGCACCATTTGTTGAAGAGACTGTCTTTTTTCCATTGGATGTTCTTTCCTGCTTTGTCAAAGATGAGTTGGCCATACGTTTGTGGGTCTAGTTCTGGGGTTTCTATTCTATTCCATTGGTCTATGTGCCTGTTTTTGTGCCAATACCATGCTGTGTTGATGATTACAGCCTTGTAGTCGAGGCTAAAGTCTGGGATTGTGATGCCTCCTGCTTTGGTCTTCTTCTTCAAAATTCCTTTGGCTATTCGGGGCCTTTTGTGGTTCCATATGAATTTTAGGATTGCTTGTTCTAGTTTCAAGAAGAATGCTGGTGCAATTTTGATTGGGATTGCATTGAATGTATAGATAGCTTTGGGTAATATTGACATTTTGACAATATTTATTCTTCCAATCCATGAGCACGGAATGTTTTTCCATTTCTTTATATCTTCTTCAATTACCTTCATAAGCTTTCTATAGTTTTCAGCATACAGGTCTTTTACATCTTTGGTTAGATTTATTCCTAGGTATTTTATGCTTCTTGGTGCAATTGTGAGTGGGATCAGTTTCTTTATTTGTCTTTCTGTTGCTTAATTGTTAGTGTATAAGAATGCAACTGATTTCTGTACATTGATTTTGTATCCTGCAACTTTGCTGAATTCTTGTATCAGTTCTAGAGACTTTTGGTGGAGTCTATCAGATTTTCCATGTATAGTATCATGCCATCTGAAAAAAGTGAAAGCTTGACTTCATCTTTGCCAATTTTGATGCCTTTGATTTCCTTTTGTTGTCTGATTGCTGATGCTAGAACTTCCAACACTATGTTAAACAACATTGGTGAGAGTGGACATCCCTGTTGTGTTCCTGATCTCAGGGAAAAAGCTCTGTTTTTCCCCATTGAGGATGATGTTAGCTGTGGGCTTTTTAAAAATGACTTTTATGATGTTTAAGTATGTTCCTTCTATCCTGACTTTCTGAAGGGTGTTTATTAAGAAAGGGTGCTGGATTTTGTCAAAGGCCTTTTCTGCATCGATTGACAGGATCATATGGTTCTTATATTTCTTTTATTAATGTGATGTATCACGTTGATTGATTTGCGAATGTTGAACCAGCCTGCATCCCAGGAATGAATCCCACTTGATCATGGTGAATAATTCTTTTTATAAGCTGTTGAATTCGATTTTCTAGTATCTTATTGAGAATTTTTGCATCCATATTCATCAGGGATATTGGCCTGTAGTTCTCTTTTTTTACTGGGTGTCTGTCTGGTTGAGGAAGCAAAGTAAAACTGGCTTCATAGAATGAGTCTGGAAGTTTTCCTTCCCTTTCTATTTCTTGGAATAGCTTGAGAAGGATGGATATTATCTCAGCTTTAAACATCTGGTAGAACTCCCCTGGGAAGCCATCTGGTCCTGGACTCTTATTTGCTGGGAGATTTTTGATGACTGATTCAATTTTTGCCGGTTATGGGTCTGTTCAAGCTTTCTTTTTTTTTTTTTTTTAAATTTTTTTTCCAACGTTTATTTATTTTTGGGACAGAGAGAGACAGAGCATGAACGGGGGAGGGGCAGAGAGAGAGGGAGACATAGAATCGGAAACAGGCTCCAGGCTCTGAGCCATCAGCCCAGAGCCCGACGCGGGGCTTGAACTCCCGGACCGCGAGATCGTGACCTGGCCGAAGTCGGATGCTCAACCGACTGTGCCACCCAGGCGCCCCTGTTCAAGCTTTCTATTTCCTCCTGTTTGAGTTTTGGAAGTGTGCGGGTGTTTAGGAATTTGTCCATTTCTTCCAGGTTGTCCAGTTTGTTGGCATATAATTTTTCATAGTATTTCCTGATAATTGCTTGTATCTATGAGGGATTGGTTGTAATAATTCCATTTTCATTCATGATTTTATCTATTTGGGTCATCTTCCTTTTCTTTTTGAGAAGCCTGGCTAGAGGTTTGTCAATTTTGTCTATTTTTTTCAAAAAACCAACTCTTGGTTTCGTTGATCTGCTCTACAGTTTTTTTAGATTCTATATTGTTTAATCTGTTCTGATCTTTATTATTTCTCTTCTGCTGGGTATGGGGTGTCTTTGCTGCACTGCTTCTATTTCCTTTAGGTGTGCTGTTAGATTTTGTATTTGGGATTTTTCTTGTTTCTTGAGATAGGCCTGGGTTGCAATGTATTTTCCTCTCAGGACTGCCTTTGCTGCATCCCAAAGCGTTTGGATTGTTGTAGTTTCATTTTCGTTTGTTTCCATATACTTTTGAACTTCTTCTCTAATTGCCTAATTGACCCATTCATTCTTTAGTAGGGTGTGCTTTAACCTCCATGCTTTTGGAGGTTTTCCAGACTTTTTCCTGTGGTTGATTTCAAGCTTCATAGCATTGTGGTCTGAAAGTATGCATGCTATGATTTCAATTCTTGTATACTTATGAAGGGCTGATTTGTGACCCAGTATATGATCTATCTTGGAGAATGTTCCATGTGCACTTGAGAAGAAAGTATATTCTGTTGCTTTGGGATGCAGAGTTCTAAATATATCTGTCAAGTCCATCTGATCCAATGTTGATTTAGGGCCCTTTTCTTTATTGACCGTGTGTCTAGATGATCTATCCATTTCTGTGAGTGGAGTGTTAAAGTACCCTGCAATTACCACATTCTTATCAATAAGGTTGCTTATGTTTATGAGTAATTGTTTTATATATTTGGGGGCTCCGGTATTCGGTGCATAGACATTTATAATTGTTAGCTCTTCCTGATGGATAGACCCTGTAATTATTATATAATGCCCTTCTTCATCTCTTGTTACAGCCTTTAATTTAAAGTCTAGTTTGTCTGATATAAGTATGGCTACTCCAGCTTTCTTTTGGCTTCCAGTTGCATGATAAATAGTTCTCCATCCCCTCACTCTCAATCCAAAGGTGTCCTCAGGTCTAAAATGAGTCTCTTGTAGACAACAAATAAATGGGTCTTGTTTTTTTATCCATTCTGATACTCTATGTCTTTTTGTTGGCACATTTAATCTATTTACATTCAGTGTTATTATAGAAAGATACAGGTTTAGAGTCATTGTGATGTCTGTATGTTTTATGCTTGTAGCGATGTCTCTGGTACTTTGTCTCACAGGATCCCCCTTAGGATCTCTTGTAGGGCTGGTTTAGTGGTGACGAATTCCTTCAGTTTTTGTTTGTTTGGGAAGACCTTTATCTCTCCTTCTATTCTAAATGACAGACTTGCTGGATAAAGGATTCTCGGCTGCATATTTTTTTCTTCAGCACATTGAAGATCTCGTACCAATCCTTTCTGGCCTGCCAAGTTTCAGAAGAGAGATCAGTCACGAGTCTTATAGGTCTCCCTTTATATGTTAGGGCACGTTTATCCCTTGCTGCTTCAGAATTTTCTCTTTATCCTTGTATTTTGCCAGTTTCACTATGATATGTCGTGCAGAAGATCGATTCAAGTTACCTCTGAAGGGAGTTCTCTGTGCCTCTTGGATTTCAATGCCTTTTTCCTTCCCCAGTTCAGGGAAGTTCTCAGCTATTATTTCTTCAAGTACCCCTTCAGCACCTTTCCCTCTCTCTTCCTCCTCTGGGATACCAATTATGCATATATTATTTCTTTTTAGTACATCACTTAGTTCTCTAATTTTCCCCTCATACTCCTGGATTTTTTAATCTCTCTTTTTCTCAGCTTCCTCTTTTTCCATAATTTTATCTTCTAGTTCACCTATTCTCTCCTCCACCTCTTCAATCCGAGCCGTGGATGTTTCCATTTTATTTTGCATCTCGTTTAATGCGTTTTTCAGCTCCTCCTAACTATTCCTTAGTCCCTTGGTCTCCGTAGCAATAGATTCACTGCTGTCCTCTATACTGTTTTCAAGCCCAGTGATTAATTTTATGACTATTATTCTAAATTCACTTTCTGTTATATTATTTAAATCCTTTTTGATCAGTTCATTGGCTGTTATTTCCTGGAGATTCTTCTGAGGGGAATTCTTTCGTTTGGTCATTTTGGATAGTCCCTGGAGTGGTGCAGACCTGCAGGGCACTTCCCCTGTGCTGTGTTATATAACTGGAGTTGGCGGGTGTGGCCGCAGTCAGACCTGATGTCTGTCCCCAGCCCACCGCTGGGGCCACAGTCAGAGTGGTGTGTGCCTTCTCTTCCCCTCTCCTAGGGGTGGGATTCACTGTGGGGTGGCATGGCCCGTCTGGGCTACTTGCACACTGCCAGGCTTGTGGTGCTGGGGATCTGGTGTATTAGCTGGGGTGGGTAGGCAAGGTGCACGGGGGCAGGAGGGGCAGGCTTAGCTCGCTTCTCCTTAGGTGATCCACTTCAGGAGGGGCCCTGTGGCAGTGGGAGGGAGTCAGACCCGCTGACAGAGGGGTGGCTCCGCAGAAGCACAGCATTGGGTGTTTGTGCGGAGTAAGCAAGTTCTCTGGCAGGAACTGGTTCCCTTTGGGATTTTGGCTGGGGGATGGGCGAGGAAGATGGCGCTGGAGAGCGCCTTTGTTCCCCAACAAACTGAGCTCTGCTGTCCCGGGCTCAGCAACTCTCCCTCCTTTTGTCCTCCAGCCTTCCCACTTTCTGAGCCGAGCTGTTAACTTATGACCTCCCAGATGCTAAGTCACGCTTGCTGTCAGAACACACTCCCTATGGCCCCTCCGCTTTTGCAAGCCAGACTCAGGGGTTCTGCTTGGCCGGCAGGTTGCCCCTAACCCGGCTCCCTCCCGCCAGTCCGTGCAGTGCGCACCGCCTCTCCACCCTTCCTACCCTCTTCCGTGGGCCTCTCGTCTGCGCTTGGCTCCAGAGACTCCGTTCTGCTAGTCTTCTCATGGTTTTCTGGCAGGTGTAGGTGGAATCTAAGTGATGAGCAGGACGCGTGGTGAGCCCAGCGTCCTCCTATGCCGCCATCTTCTGCTGCTGCCGATGGGTCTCATTTTTTATCCATTCTGGTATCCTATGTATTTTGATTGGGGCATTTAGTCCATGTACATTCAGAGTTATTATTTAAAGTTGTGGATTTAGTGTCATTGTGTTATCTGCAGGTTTCATGTTTCTGGAGATGTCTCTAGTCCTTTGTAGTCTTTGCATTGTTCCACTCACAGAATGCTCTTCAGGATCTCTTGCAGGGTTTGTTTAGTGGTCATGAACTCCTTCAGTTTTTGTTTGTCTGGGAAAGCCTTTATCTCTCCTTCCATTCTGAGTGACGGACTGTCTTGCTGGATAAAGGATTCTTGGCTGCATGTTTTTCCTATTCAGTTCATTGAATACTTCCTGCCACTCCCTTCTGGCCTGCCAAGTTTCAGTGGACAGGTGTGTACTACCCTTATGCATCTACCTGTGTGGGCTAAGGCCTCTTTGTTCCTAGCTGCTTTCAGAAGGCTTTTTCTTTGTGTTTTGCCATTTTCATAATGATATGCCATGGAGAAGGCCTATTCGTATTGAATCTGAAGGGAGCTCTCTGTGCCTCCTGGATGTGGATATCTGCCTCCTTCATCAGAAGAGGGAAGTTCTCAGCTATAATTTGTTCAGGTAACCCTTCTGCCCCTTTCTCAATCTCTTCCTCTTCCTCTGGAACTCTGATAAAAATGGACTATTACTACGTTTCTTTGAATCGCTTATTTCTCTAATGATCCCTTCATGGGCTCTTATTTTCTTACCTCTCTTTTTCCTCTTTTTCCATTACTTTAACTTCTGTTTCACTAATTTTCCCCTCTGATTCCTCCTTCCTTGCTGTCACTGCCTCTAGTTTATTTTACATGTCATTCACAGCATTTCTTGTTTCATGGTAACTATTTCTTAGTTCCTTAATGTCTGCAGCAATAGACTCTCTGCTATCTCCTATGCTTTTTTCAAGCCTGGCGATTAATCATATGATTATTATGTTAAACTCAATCAGATATGTTGTTTATATCTGTTGTGAGCAATTCTCTAGGTGTCATTTTCCCTGGAATTTCTTTTGAGGAGAATTCTTCCTTTTTTTCATTTTGGCTAGTTTTCTGTCCTTTATGTATTTTAACAATTTGTTATGTGTCCTGCACCAGCGAGCACTACTATTGTATAAAGGGGTCATAATGCTGTCCAGGGCCTGGCACTTCATGGGGTCTTTTTGAGCGTGTTGCTTGTTCTCTGTTGTTGTGAGTCTTGTTTCTTTATGTCCATACTTGTAGTGGTGGTTTGGACCTTCCACCAGGTGTGGTTTGATTTGTTCATTAAAGTAACCCTGGAAAAATATTAAAAGGGCAGGAGTGGTGGTGGAAGAAACCTTATCCTGCACAAAGAGAGAAATGACAGGGGAGGGGAAAACGTAAAGGAAAAAACGGGAAAAAATTGACCCAGGAGAGAATCAGAGAAACTATATAGCTTAATACAGAGAGAGAGAAAAATAAAAAGGCAATACACAAGAGGTATAGACAGAATAGATTAAAAATGTCTGCTTAAAGTAACTAACAACTAGGATCGAGAAGGGAAGAAATAAGAGGAAGAGAAGGAAAAAAATAATATATGTATAATAAGAATTTTCCAACAATCAAATCAGAAAATGTAAAAGTGCTGGACCGATATCTGATGGCGCCTTGGAGCCGGTGACAGCACTGACCTGGGGGAGGGGCCGTCTGGTTCGGTCAGTGTCAATGCTGCTCCTGTGGATCTGCAGTTAGCAGGTGGGGTGCGGTCAGGGTTTGGTGTACGGGACCCACCTCCTCTGTGGCCCTGCTGTCCCATCCCTGAAGCCCAGGCGTATAGTGATGGGGAGAACAATAGTGCCACCCCAGTCTCTCCTCCCCAGACCGGGTGTCACAAGCCACTCTGTTCAGGCCATCCTCGCGGTGTTGCAGGGGTGCGCGTGCCCCGGGGTGTCCCACTCTGCTCAATAGGCACCACCCAGCTGCTCCACTGGAATTCTAACCCTGATGTCTGGAAGAATCCTGCTCAACAACCCAGTCCATGTCAGTGCCACATCCCCCAGCCAGAATTCATTCACATTTAAAATTAATAACTGAATGCTTCCTACTTATAGATGTATATGTAAATATTTGGGCCAATGTGAAGAAAATCTTAACTGCTTTGTAAAACATCTAGGTAAGCACAGATGAAAGCTAGTGTAGCTGGTGTGGTCTAGGGAGTTACTTGTCCTCTGTCAGATCTGTGAACCAATAGATGAGACAGATTACGTCTCCTCTGTCATTGTCCTCCACAGTCATTGTCCCTGAGGATTGCCATGTCTGGGAAGCTTAATGACAAGGGCTCATTAAGAGTGTGGGGCATCCGTTCCCCAGAGACATCAGCAGGGTAAGGGACTTGGTTCTCTGTGCCAGCCCAGCCACAGCTCAGAGTCAGAGAACCCTCTCACCTGCTCATAAGGGTCTCACTGTCACACCAGCAGGTCACCGTACTCGGGAAACAATACTGAGAGTTTGTGACTGCCTTCATCTTCTACCTCCCAGAGGCAAAGGGCAGATCTCTGGTGCGACATGAGGATCTGTGAAGTCATCCTGAGAAAGTGTCCTTTTGCTTAAGAAAAATGCATGGATGAACCAGTTCTGGTATAGTCAGCCTTTGTATTTCCTGGAGACACTGATCCTACATGTTCCTGCTTCCATCCCCAGAGCTGTAATTAGGCAGTAACTTGGAATGAGGTAGGAAAGTGGCTTAGATCCCACTGAGAAGGTGAGTAAAGGTGGGTAAAATGGCACTAAGTCTCTGTGTTGCTCTAGGAATAGATTACTTTATTTTCAGTTGCAATTGTTCACAAACAAGGTGGTTTATTTGTATGCTTACATGGTGAATTGTGTAATGTAACAGACCCTGAAAGTTCATGAAATATAAGAACTGAGTGTAATTGTTCTTTACTGATGCCACCAGGTAATTCCTAGACTTTTGATTAATGTAGTACATGCAATGCAACTCTCTGTGTACATGTGGAAAAAAATATGCCTTGTTTCTGGGAATAATATATAGCCTTCAGTATTAGAATACTAGAGTATGACACTATATGCTTTCATACTTTCCCTTTGGTTCCTTATTATGTGTGAATTTAGATAATATTTCTTCTCTGTGCATAAAACTTATTGTCAGTGGCTATCATTATTAAATATGTATTTTCTCCCCAAATATCTAAAGTGTTCATGGAATTTTAAAAACCGATGTTGAAAATTACAACAGGGAAGTTCCATTTTATGTATATTTTGTCAAGGAAAATTATTTTGACTTTATTTTCACAAGAAGTGGTGATCCTTCAAATGAGTTCTAATACTGATTTGAACGGGCAGCCTGGTGGCTCAATCAGTTAGGCGTCTGACTCTTGATTTCAGCCAGGCCATGATCTCATGGCTTGTGGGTTCGAGACCCACACCTGTCTCTGTGCTGACAGTGCAGAGCCTGCTTGAGATTCTCTCTATTCCTCTCTCTGCCCCTCCCCTGCTTGCGCTCCCTCTCTCTCTCTCCCTCTCTGAAAATAAATTTTAAAAACACCATTTTAAGAAGAAAAAAGGAATAACAAACCTAAATGTTTACATGTAGATGAATTAGAGAAGTGTCGTTGTGTGTATGTGTGTGTGTGTGTGATTGCACTGAGGTGATGTGTAAAGTCCTCTAGGTCCCTTCTTTCTGTCCTTGCACACGATCATGAATGGACTCTTGTATGAACGCTGTTGGTGACCTGCCCAGATGCTCTTTACCTGCTGGGGCTCCTATCCAAACCCTACTGGGTATGAGTGTGGGCTCCAAGGTTCAGAGCCATTCTCTTCTTAAGAGAATTTCCCTCAGCTGAGAGGGAGCCACATTGCCAAGAGCTCTGGGGACATGGTGGGGGCAGCTTATAGCCAGTGACAGACTTATGGGATGTACAAAAGGTGCCAATGCCAGGGCAGGACTGAATCTGATACAATCCATGCTCCAGAGCTGTGCTGCCCTATAGTTTAGTAAGTAGACACATAAGTTTTTAAAATTCAAATTCATTAGAATTAAATAAAATGTAAAATTGAGTTTCTTAGCTAGGACATTTAAAATGCTCAGGTATGACAGGTAGAGAGTGGGCATAGTATTGGACAGTGAGGACAGAGAATTTCTACCATCGCAGATGGATGGTTCTTCTGGAGATTTCTGGCCAGCTTCTCATGGGATCAGTCTCCTGCTCTGTTCCACTGGAGACCACATCCTTGCTTAGCAACATTCTCTGCTGTTTTCCTTCTCTCACCCCGTTTATCCCGAGAGCATTCCCTGAATAAACAACATGCAGTGGAAATCCTACTTCATTGTCTTCTTCCATAGAACCTTGCCCTACTGCCCTATCAGTGTTCATCACATCTGTCATTTCCTATGTACTGATGGCTGCATTCCCCGCATTTGCTTGTCCCCCATCATCATCCGGGGGCTCTTCTCATATATCTGAGGTCAGCTCAGACCCATGAGACAGAAGCATCAAGAAAACAACAGTGATTCAGTCATAGCCCTGAGGCTGTGGAAATCTTGCCCCCACTTTTTCAGGATTCATTCAGGAACCGGATAGGGCAGCATGTGTATGCTAAATATATCAGTGAATATTATATATTTGAAATGTCTTAGAGACATTAGCTTGAGATCTTTTCCTTTAAGATGTGTAGTGTGCATAGACTAGTATCCAGTTTTGTGAAACTATGTATTTTTTCCACTAAAACTTAGAATTGTATGTCAACATTGAGCTATTATGGTAATTGGAAATTCCTACTTTATCACCTTATGTGTGTCAGTACTACGTATTTAACCTCTCACATTTGATTCAGTTCTCTTAATTATTATTGGAACATTGCGTTCTTCTGACATGTCATTGAATTATATACTTTTTTCATGTGAATTATTACATAGAATGGCAATGTGTTTGTTTTGTAGGTTCTGTATAATTTTATTTTCATTAATAACCTTTCTTTCTCTCCATATATGATCTGTGCTTTTTCCAAGTATTTATCTCTCATATGCAAAGTCATAATATAGGTGTAATCTATCACTGGACTTTCCTGTATCGTGTCATATTATGATAGTTGCTAGGGACCCATACTTTGCTCCTTTGCACAGGAAGGGCATGTTCAATATTTCCAGCAAGTTTTAATTACATAGTTTTCTCAGATGAATCCATTCCTCTTACTGCAATCAGTTATTTGATGGTACCAATCATAGATGATGGTTCTAAGTCTAATTTCACCAGTCTTTAAATATTGTAAGAAGGAAATGAAATGCAATTTTCCATTAAACTCAGTGGACACATGTCCCTTCTCTTGGAAGATTGCTCTGTGTGGTGCACAAGCTTTAAGAGGGGTGGATACGGAAAAGGAGAGGAGGAAGGAACAGAGTGACCCAGATGACCAGAACATACTCCTGAGTATCGATGGGAGAATGCATTTCGAAGTCTGATCTTTCCCATGTGTAGAGTTACTAAAGGATAATAATTTTCCTGAATTGTATTGAGAAAAACAATAGCAGTAACATGGTAGACTATGATATGAGTCCTGTAGTTTCCTCCCCGTGTGCTCTCCAGCACGACATTGGGAGCAATTGTACCACACAGGGATGATGACATTCTTGTGTCTGCTTCAGTGAGCATCTCCTTTGTCTGATATTTTATTTTTCAACTGAAAATCATAACCATTTTTGTACCTGTCAGATAGATAGCCATTATGTATTCTTTTACACACACACACACACACACACACACACACACACACACACACACGATCCTGGAAAGCAGCAAATCATATTCACAAGTTCATCTCACCAGGATTTTATCTTTTCTCAACTGTCTTCTTTGTCCTGATTGACATAATATTGTTAACATATATCGTGCTTTTATTCTAAAGGTGCAGTAGTGTATCGGTGTTTTCTTGGGATGAGTTTTCATTCTACTTTTGCCCTTCTTCGCTTAGGTAGTGTTTCCTTTATCAGGCACATTAAAAGTTGTGGGCAATCTATTTCAGGTAAATGTATCGATATGTGTGAGTGTGTGCATGAGACTCAAGCATGGTTTGGTTTCATTTGTTCTTCTGAGCTGGTGTGACTCAGAGGACACGTCCTGCTGTTGCACACTTAGCCTGTCACAAATCACTTTATAATTGTTTCCATTAAGAAAAATTTTTGCACAGGTTTTTTTGCATGGAGACCACTGATCATATGTTTATATGAAATCAAAGGAGGTATAAAACAGTGTGAAATACCGTATCCTCTCTTCAAATAGTATGAATATTTTATGCCCGTTTTGTACCTGTTTCTTTCACACTTAAATGGGTCCTCCCCTAAACCTGATTCAGATTGTAAAGTCTTAGAAGATAAAAATTCACAGTATGCCCAACCATTTGAGTATGATACAACTGAAGGTCTCATTTTCTGATGCCTCATAGGTCAGTCTATAACTATTCATTTTCTTCAGTTACAGTAAGCATTGGATGAAAATGGTCATCACCCAGCCTTGAACCTGGCAATGTGTTTGGTCCAGTGTCACTGGTTTTACTACCATACTGCAGGGTAGCTCCCAGAAAGATGATCATTGACATAATGTGGACAGATGTCTGGTTTTGTATAATACCAAAATATTGGTTTCTTTATGCCTTTCCTTATACTACTTTAAGTTTTGCATTATAGCTCTTTGACCCGTCATTGCTTTAGAATGTATCTGTCTTTATCTCTGTGTCTTTATCTCTTTATTTTATCCTGGGGAGTGATGTAAAACATGTCAGGTTGTACATAATTACATGGTTGGATAACTTTCTAAAATATTTATGCTGCTTAAGATGTCAATAAGGAATAATCCTACCTCTTTGAGGAATTTTACAAACTCTAATTGGTAATATGTGCAATGGAAATCTGTAGAAGGAAGAGGAAAGCGTTGGTCAGTGGATTTTAGAGTTCTGATTCCAGCTGGCTCTGCATGGCCAATGAATTTTTCGAGTTCCTGTTAAATTGGTATGGTAATTAGAGGCATTTTTCAGGGAAAAGTTGAGCACTGTAATTGAATGGTGGTTTTTCGGGTTCTGTCTGATTTTTTTGTTTTACTACCATAAAAAAAAAAAGAAAAAACAAGAAAAGAAACTGTGTCTTTCCCAAATATAATACATTAGATAGAGAGGCAATACTGCCAAAATGTTTATGCAGAAATAGTGGTGAGATTTTGAATGTAATTGAATTCTTCGTATAAGTACTGTCTTGTTCATAAGTTCCTATATCAGAATGCTTTTTCCACAGTGTGTGGTCTTTATATATATATGTGTGTGTGTGTATATATATATATATATATATATGTATATATATGTGTGTATATATGTATACATATATATACATATATATGTGTGTATATATATGTATATATATGTCTATGTATATATATATATAGACATATATACACACACACACACACACACACATATATATAAAGACCACACACTGTGGAAAAAGCATATACACACACATATATATATACATATACATATATATATATATATATATATATATATATATGGAGAGAGAGAGAGAGAGACATACATATGTATTTTTTAATGTTTATTTTAAGAAAGAGAAGAGTGAGGGAGCAGGGAGATGCAGAGAGAGAGGGAGACAGAATCCCCAGCAGGGTCAGGGCTGTCAGTGAAGAGTCCAACACAGGGCTTGAACCCTCAAAACATGAGATCATGGTCCCTGCTGAAATCAAGAGTCAGATGCTTCACCCACTGAGCCACCCAGGTGTCATTATATTGTTTTAATGCACACGTGGTGTATGCAAATCCAGTTGTGTAGAATCATGAGACACATATTTATAATAGCATCTCTCCTCTCTTTCTGATTTATAATAGCATCTCTCCTCTCTATTTCTTTCTGATTCTTTCTGATAGCTCTTCCTGTCTTCCCTTATACATTTTTACATAACTTAAGTCTGGAACGTACATATATTTTATAGTACTTTAAGTCCTAGTAAGCACAGACTGAAGGAACTTATATTCCTATCACTGATGGGAACACAATGCCCATCATTTGATTTTTCTTACATTAAATATTAATGATTTATTTTTTTTGAGGCTTTCTTTTTTTTAATTTTATTTTTTATATTTTAAAATTTACATCCAAATTAGTTAGCATATAGTGCAACAGTGATTTCATGGGTAGATTTCTTAGTGTCCCTTACCCATTTAGCCCATCCCCCTTCCCACAACCCCTCCAGTAACCCTCAATTTGTTCTCCATATTTACGAATCTCTTCTGTTTTGTCCGCCTCCCTGTTTTTATATTATTTTTGTTTCCCTTCCCTAATGTTCATCTGTTTTGTCTCTTGAAGTCCTCATATGAGTGAAGTCTTGTGATTTTTGTCTTTCTCTTACTAAGTTTACTTAGCATAATACCCTCCAGTTCCATCCATGTAGTTGCAAATGGCAAGATTTCATTGTTTTTGATTGTCAAATAATACGCCATTGTATATATATACCACATCTTCTTTATCCATTCATCCATCGATGGACATTAGGGCTCTTTCCATACTTTGGCTATTGTTGAGAGTGCTGCTATAAACCTGGGGGTGCACGTGTCCCTTCGAAACAGCACACCTGTATCCCGTGGATAAATGCCTAGTAGCGCAATTGCTGTGTTGTAGGCTAGTTCTATTTTTAGTTTTTTGAGGAACCTCCATACTGTTTTCTAGAGTGGCTGCACCAGCTTGCACTTCCACCAACAAAGCAAAAGAGATCCTCTTTCTCCGCATCCTGGCCAACATCTGTTGTTGCCTGAATTGTTAATGTTAGCCTTTCTGACAGGTGTCAGGTGGTATTTAATTGTGGTTTTGATTTGTATTTCCTTGATGATGAGTGATGTTGAACATTTTTTTCATGTGTCGGTTGGCCATCTGGATGTCTTCTTTGGAGAAGTGTCTATTCATGTCTTTTGCCCATTTCTTCACTGGATTATTTCTTTTTTGGGTGTTGAATTTGATAAATTCTTTGTAGATTTTGGATACTAACCCTTTAGCTGATATGCCTTTTGCAAATATCTTCTCCCATTCAGCCTTTTGCCTTTTAGTTTTGCTGTTTGTTTTCTTCGCTGTACAGAAGTTTTTATTTTGATGAGGTCCCAATAGTTCATTTTTGCTTTTGTTTCCCTTGCCTCCAGAGATGTGTTGAGTGAGAAGTTGCTGTGGCCAAGATCAAAGAGGTTTTTGTCTCCTTTCTCCTCGAGGATTTTGATGGCTTCCTGTCTTACATTGAGGTCTTTCATCCATTTTGAGTTTATTTTTGTGTATGGTGTAGGAAAGTGGTCCAGGTTCATTCTTCTGCATGTCACTGTCCAGTTTTCCCAGCACAACTTGCTGAAGAGACTGTCTTTATTCCATTGGATAGTCTTTCCTGCTTTGTCAAAGATTAGTTGGCCATACGTTAGTGGATCCATTTCTGAGTTCTCTATTCTGTTCCACTGATCTGAGTGTCTGTTCTTGTGCCAGTGCCATACGGTCTTGATGATTACAACTTGGTAGTAGAGCTTGAAGTCTGGGATTGTGATCTTGTTTTTCAAGATCGCTTTGGCTATTCGGGGTCTTTTCTGGTTCCATACAAATTTTAGGATTATTTGTTCCAGCTCTGTGAAGAATGCTGGTGCTATTTTGATAGGGATTGCGCTGAATATGTAGATTGCTTTGGGTAGTATCAACGTTTTAACAATTTTTGTTCTTCCTATCCAGGAGCATGGAATCTTTTTCCATTTTTTCGTGTGTCTTTTTCAATTTCCTTCATAAGCTTTCTATAGTTTTCAGTGTATAGATTTTTCACCTCTTTGGTAGATTTATTCATAGATATATTATGGTTTTTTTGTACAACTGTAACTGGGATAGATTCCTTGATTTCTCTTTGTGTCGCCTCATTGTTGGTGTTTAGGAATGCAACCGATTTCTGTGTGTTGATTTTATATCCTGCAAGTTTGCTGAATTCATGAATCAATTCTAGCAGCTTTTCGGTGGCATCTTTTGGGTTTTCCATATAGAGTGTCATGTCATCTGCAACGAGTGAAAGTTTGACCTCCTCCTGGTCGATTGGGATGCCTTTTATTTCTTTGTGTTGTCTGATTGCAGAGGCTAAGACTTCCAATACCATGTTGAATAACAGTGGCGAGAGTGGACATCCCTGTCTTGTTCCCGACCTTATGGGAAAAGCTCTCAGTTTTTCCCCATTGAGGATGATATTAGCGCTGGGTTATTCATATATGGCTTTTATGGTCTCGAGGTATGCTCCTTCTATCCCTACTTTCTTGCGAGTTGTTATCAAGAAAGTTTGCTGTAGTTCGTCAAATGCTTTCTCTGCGTGTATTGAGAGGATCATATGGTTCTTGTCCTTTCTTTTATTGATGTGATGACTCACGTTCATTGTTCTGTGGATATTGAACCAGCCCTGCATCGCAAGTATAAATCCCACTTGGTCGTGGTAAACCATTTTTTTAATGTATTGTTGGAGTCGGTTGGCTAATATCTTGTTGAGGATCTTTGCATCCATGTTCATCAGGGATATTGGTCTATAGTTTTCCTTTTTAGTGGGGTCTCTGTCTGGTTTTGGAATCAGGGTAATGCTGGCTTCATAGCAAGAGTTTGGAAGTTTTCTTTCCATTTCTATTTTTTTGGGACAGTTTCAAGAGAATAGGTGTTCACTCTTCCTTAAATATTTGGGAATTCCCCTGGAAACCATCTGGCCCTGGACTCTTGTTTTTTTGGCAGATTTTTTATTACTAATTCGATTTCCTTACTGGTTATGGGTCTGTTCAAATTTTCTATTTCTTCCTGTTTCAGTTTTGGTATTGTATATGTTTCTAGGAATTTGTCCATTTCTTCCAGATTGCCCATTTTATTGGCGTATAATTGCTCATAATATTCTCTTATTGTTGTTTTTATTTTTGCTGTGTTGGTTTTGATCTCTCCTCTTTCATTCTTGATTGTATTTATCTGGGCCCTTTCCTTTTTCTTTTTGATCAAACTTCCTAGTGGTTTATCAATCTTTTTAATTCTTTCAAAGAACGAGCTTCTGGTTTCATTGATCTGTTCTACTGTGTTTTTTTTTTTTTGTTTGTTTGTTTCAATTGCACTAATTTCTGCTCTAATCTTTGTTATTTCCTGTCTTCTGTTGGTTTTGGGTTTCATTGCTGTTCTTTTTCCAGCTCCTTAAGGCGTAATGTTAGGCTGTTTTCTGAGATCTTTCTTCCTTCTTTAGGAAGGCCTGGATTGCTGTATACTTTCCTCTTATGACTGCCTTTGCTGCATCCCAGAGTTTTTGGGTTGTGCTGTTATCATTTTCATTGCCTTCCCTATACTTTTTAATTTCCTCTTTCACTTCTTGGTTAGCTCATTCATTCTTTAGTAGGATGTTGTTCAGTCTCCAAGTATTTGTTACCTTTCCAAATTTTTTCTTGTGGTTGCTTTCAAGTGTCATAACATTGTCGTCTGAAAATATGCACGGTATGATCTCTGTCTTTTTGTACTTACTTAGGGCTGCTTTGTGTCCCAGCATATGGTCTATTCTGGAGAATGTTCCATGTGCACTGAAGAAGAATGTATATTCTGCTGCTTTAGGATGAAATGTTCTGAATATATCTGTTAAGTCCATCTGGGCCAGTGTGTTATTCAAAGCCATTGTTTTCTTGTTGGTATTTTGTTTAGATGATCTGCCCATTGTTGTGAGTGGGGTATTGAAGTCTCCTCCTATTATGGTATTACTATTGGTGAGTTTGTTTATGTTTGTGATTAATGCTTTATATATTTGGGTGCTTCCACATTTGGCATATAAATATTTATAATTGTTAGGTCTTCTTGGTGGATAGACCCCATGATTACAATATAATGCCCTTCTGCATCTCTTGATAGAGTCTTTATTTTAAAGTCTGGATTGTCTGATATAAGTATGGCTACTCTGGCTTTCTTTTGTTGACCATTAGCTTGACAGATGGTTCTCCATCCCCTTATTTTCAATCTGAAGGTGTCTTTAGGTCTAAAGTGTGTCTCTTGTAAACAGGATATAGCTGGGTCTTGTTTTCTTATCCATTCTGTTACCCTGTGTTTTTTGATTGGAGCATTGAGTCCATTGACATTTAGAGTGAGTACTGAAAGATATGAATTTATTGCCATTATGATGCTTATTAGAGTTGGAGTTTCTGGTGGTGTTCTCTGCTCCTTTCTAATCTTTGTTGCTTTGGGTATTTATTTATTTATTTATTTATTTATATTTTTCATTGTTTCTTGCCTCAGAGAGTCCCCCTTAAAATTTCTTGCAGGGCTGGTTTAGTGGTCACAAACTCCTTTAATTTTTGTTTGTCTGGGAAACTTTTAATCTCTCCTTCTATTTAGAATGACAGCCTTGCTGGATAAAGAATTCTTGGCTGCATAGTTTTCTGACTCTGCACACTGAATATATCCTGCCACTCCTTTCCGGTCTGCCGAGTTTCTGTAGATAGGTCTGCTGCAAACCTGATCTGTCTTCCCTTGTAGGTTAGGGACTTTTTTTCCCTTGCTGCTCTCATGATTCTCTCCTTTCCTGAGTAATTTGTGAATTTGACTATGATATGCCTTGTTGAAGTTGGTTTTGGTTGAATCTAATGGGAGTCCTCTGTGCTTCCTGGATTTTGATGTCTGTGTCTTTGCCCAGGTTAGCAAAGTTTTCCGCTATTATTTGCTCACATCACCTGTCGACCCCTATTTCTCTCTCTTCCTCTTCTGGGACCCCTATGATTCTGGTGTTCCTTTGAATGGTCACTGATTTGTCTAATTCTTAAATCAAGCTCTTTGGCCTTAATCTCCCTCTTTTTTTCTGCTTCATTATTCTCTGTAGTTTGTCCTCTATATGGCTGACTCTCTGTTCTGCCTCATCCATCCTTGCTGCTGCTGCATCCATCAGTAATTGCAGCTCACTCATAGCATTTTTCATTTCATTCTGGCTATATTTTACTCCTTTTTATCTCTATAGAAAGGGATTCTAATCTATTTTTGACTCCAGCCAGATTTCTTGTTATCATGATTCTAAATTGTGGTTCAGACATCTTGCTTGTATCTGCATTGGTTAAATCCCTGCCTGTCATTTCTTTGTGCTGTTTCTCTTGGGGTGTATACCTTCATTTTTGTCATTTTGAAGGGAGAACAGGAATTAATGAGGTAGAAAAATTAAAATTAAAATTAAAAAAGTATTAAAGTTAAAAAATTAAAAACACACACAAATTGAATAAATGATGCTAGATCCTAGGTGTGTTTTGATCTGGGTGTTGAAAGTGGTTTGACAGATTAGAGAGAAAAAAGAGGGGGAAAGGAAATCATTTGAGATTTTGAAAAAATGAATACACTGAAGTAGACTAAAATGAGATGATGGGGGTAAAATAGAATTTGAAAAAATATACACAAAAATAAATAATATAGTAGGAAAAAATAAAGAAAAATGTTTTTAATAAAAATTAAAAACAAAAATGAATTTTTCTGTTTCTATATTCAAGAAAAAGAAACGAGGGGCGCCTGGGTGGCGCAGTCCATTAAGCGTCCGACTTCAGCCAGGTCACTATCTCGCGGTCCGTGAGTTCGAGCCCCGCGTCAGCCTCTGGGCTGATGGCTCGGAGCGTGGAGCCTGCTTCCGATTTTGTGTCTCCCTCTCTCTCTGCCCCTCCCCCGTTCATGCTCTGTCTCTCTCTGTCCCAAAAATAAGTTAAAAAAGTTGAAAAAAAAATTAAAAAAAAAAAAGAAAAAGAAACGAAATGAAAAAGGGAAAAAAGAAAAAGAAAAAAAGAAATTGTTTGAAAATCTGAAAAAGTGAATGCACTGTATTAGACTAAATAAAATGATGGAAGTAAAATAGAATTTGAAAAATTTACATAAAAGCAAACATGGCAAAACAATTAAAGAAAAATATTTTAATAGAAATTGAAAGTAAAAATGAAGTTTTCCTCTTTCTGCATTCAAGAAAAAGAAATGAAAAAGGGAAAAAAGGAAAAAGAAAATAATGAGATCATTTGAAAATTTGAAAAGGTGAATACACTGAAGTAGTCTAAAATAAAATGATGGAAGTAAGGTCAAATTTGAAAAAACTTAGACAAAAGTAAAAAATATAGTAATGACAATTGAAGAAAAATATTTTTAATAAAAATTGAAAATAAAAATGAATGTTTTCTCTTTCTGTATTCAAGAAAAAGAAGTGTAAAAGAGGATAAAAAAGAAAGAAAGAAAATTGAATAGATGGACCTGCTAAGAGATTGAAGTAGGACTGAAACTACTTCGTTTTCCCTTAGATGTCAGTCCCTGTAGCTCTTTATAGTCCTTAAATTAATCTGGTGGTGAGGTTTTGTTCTTGAAGAGCAAAGTTCACCCAGTTGGGCAGGGCTTGGTGTAACAGCTCCATTCTCCACTAGATGGTGCTGCTAGACTACTGGGGTGGATTGTTCAAGCGCTCATAGGTGCATACGCGCATGTGCAAGAATGGTGAAAATGGCGCCACCCAGCTACCCAGTCTGTTCTCCCAGAGCAGCAATCACGCACCAGTCCTCTGTCTTCAGCTCTGTCCACTCCCCGCTTTCTCACTCTCCGTGACCAGGCCCCAGGCAGCACCTCTCTCCTGAGTTTTGTCTCAGATGCGGCTGTTTTCCCTGGCCCCTTACTTCCGAAGGACTGTGGCCTTGACCCATTCAGCCCCTCTGTGGGAGGGTCTGACTGAGCAATGGCCGAATGAGCAATGGCCGAATGTCAGCTGCACCCAGGAACGCCCGCTGGACTCTGCTGTTGCTGGTGCCCCGAGACTGTGGCCAGGTGCCAGCCCACCCCTAAGAAAGATCGCGAGACAGTGTAGCCTCAGTGTTTCAGGGACCATGGAAAATCGCAACACACATCTGGCACCAGGCTTTGCCTTCAACAACCTTGCCCCAGAATCAGTGAACATGGCTGCCTTCCTGGGTCTGCTGGGACCAGGTGGCTTCAACAGTGTCTACCAAACGTCCTTCTGGCAGTGGAACCGCATTTCCCCGTGTGGCCTGGGAATCTCCCGGACCCCACTCTCTTCCTGGGGATTCACCTTTCCCACCAGAGCACTGCCAGGTATCCAGCTGCAGAGTTGCAGCCTTTGCGCTCCCCTTGTTTACAGTCTTAATTCAAATTAAACCCTCTCCTTTCTCCTTTCTCCCTTTTTAGTTTAGTCCCTGTGGCCGTATCCAATTTTCCACTTTCCTCCAGCTGCTTTTGGGGAGGGATGCTTTTCCCGTATTCTCCGCCCCCACCCCCCGCAGTCTCCATCCTCTCTCTGCTCACAAAAGCACCTCCCTTCCTGCACCTTCTCATTCCCCAAGTTCACTTCTCCATGCCACGTACCTGCTGAATTCTGTGGTTCAGGTTGTGCAGATTGTTGTGTTAATCCTCCAGTCAGTTTTCTAGGAGTGTAGGATGGTTCAGTGTTGGTCTGGCTGTATTTCATGGATATGAGACACACAAAAAACTTCCATGCTGTTTCACCATCTTGGCTCCTCTCCTCATTAATGATTTACTTTTATGGTAATGTGGAACGAAAGTGGAACTAATTGATCAATGTAATGAGTACACCATTTATTCAAATAGTTACTTATAAAATGCCATGACTGGTCTTAAACATGATAAACACACCCCCTGCCAACTTTTGATTTTTTTGAAGATTTCTCTTAAAAATTACTAAATGCTTGATCTTGACAGGAAACATGTGGTAAGAAAGAATGGACCAAAAAAATGGAAGTTCTTTCACTGGCTTTATCCTGCTGGGTTTCTCTGACCGGCCGCATCTGGAACGAGTCCTCTTTGTGGTTCTTCTGATCTTCTATCTGCTCACCCTGCTGGGAAACACAACCATTATTGCATTGTCCCGCCTGGACCCACACCTGCAGACTCCCATGTATTTTTTCCTTTCCAACTTAAGCTTTCTGGACCTGTGTTACACGACCAGCACTGTTCCTCAGCTGCTGGTTCATCTCAGGGGAGCAGACAAGTCTATCTCCTTTGCTGGCTGTGTAGCTCAGCTGTTCGTCTCTCTAGGATTGGGATGCACAGAATGCATTCTGTTAGGGGTGATGGCATTTGACCGCTACGCAGCCGTCTGCAGACCCCTGCACTACACAGTGATCATGCACCCCCGTCTCTGTGCCCTGATGGCTTCTGCGTCGTGGTTCATTGGTTTTGCCAACTCCTCATTGCAGTCGGGGCTCATCTTCCTTGTACCACTTTGTGGAAGAAATAAAATAGATCACTTCTTTTGTGAGGTCACCCCACTGCTCAAGCTTGCCTGTGTTGACACCACTGAGAATGAGAATGAGATCTTCTTTGTCAGTGTGATCATTCTCCTCATACCTGTGGCATTAATCACGTTCTCCTATGGTCAGATAGTCAGGGCAGTGTTAAGAATAAAGTCAGCTTCAGGGCAGAGGAAAGCGTTTGGGACATGTGGATCCCACCTCACAGTTGTCTCCCTGTTCTATGGCACAGCCATCTACATTTATGTCCAGCCCAGCAGCAACTACTCCCAGGATCAGGGCAAATTCATTTCTCTCTTCTACACCATCGTCACCCCCATGGCCAACCCCTTCGTGTATACCCTGTGGAACAAGGATGTGACAGGAGCAATGAAGAAGGTGTTCTGTCAGGACTATGACTCTAGATGACTGGGCGGGAGGTGGGGGAAGACCCTGTCATGAAAGACTTTGAATGCCACGGTCTTTCAGATTTCTGTGTCCTCAACATTTCCCCTGACAACTCTCATGGGGACTTCCTTAATTCACTCTTTTATGCAAGTGAGTGTTCAAACTCTAAGTTCATGGACGCATTGCAGTCTCCAGAGATGCTGATTTAGTGTTCCTAGACCATCTGCATCCTATTAATATTCAAAATGTTTCTCAGGATTTCCTTGTTTCACTACCTTTGGGAACACTTTTCCATGGCTAATTGCAAATGACAGTTACACACACCATAATACATAGCAAAATAAGAATAAAAACGACCAGAACACTATAATAAATATTAATATTTTAGCACTTTCTAGCAATTGCCGGAGCTTATTGCTTATTCTTGCAGTTTGATCACGGCTCTATTACAACATTCGTAGCCTGACTGGATCACAGCTTTTCCCCAGAAGTAGGAGGGCAACTGTAGGAAAAAAAATTTAGCTGATAGAAATCTTGCTAACATCCATCCTGTTAAATTTAGTCAGATATCAGTCTGTGGTATAATTTCGCCATTGTGATAATGTTTTCCCTTTGAAATAGAATTCTTTGTTTTTCAAAAAAATTGTCTATAGAATTGCTTTTAATTTTATTTTTAATTAACTTTTTTATTGTCATTCCATTAGAGTTAACCTACAGTGTTATATTCCTTTCCGATGTACAATATAGTGATTCTACATTTCCATCATCACATGTACTCTCTTTAAGCTCCATCACGTATTTTACCCATCCCGCAGGACCTCCCCTGTGGCACCAGTGAGCCCAGAGAAGGGAGGGGAGATTCCGAGTTCATGTGTCCGTACCTTCTACCTTCGCAGCCCTGTCCTGGCCTTAGTACAGTCACCCATTAGCATAACGGCAGGGTGTGCAGTGTAGAGTGACAGCACTCTGAACACGCCCTCTGCATCTTGCTAAACTCACTCCTGGATCAGTCATCATAGCGCAGTCACCCCTGTGAGACCCTCCTGTACCTCCTAGTCTGCACATTTCGCAGCTACTGTTTGCCAGAGTCCTGCTCTGACCAGGCTTATGGAGGAGGCAGGAACAGGTCACAGACCCTGCCAACTCCACCCTTCACAGGTGACTGTTTTTTGGATCCTTGTTTTGTGATATGGGTGAGAGCCTTCTTGCACAGCAGTGGTGTTGTGGCATGTTTGAGCCCTGATGGTGCAGAGTGGGAACGACTGTGTGTGGACTCGTGGTTCGCAGGGGAAAGGGGGGCTGCATGTAGATGCGGAAAGGAGAGGATGAATGACTGGAGATCAGTGGGGTCAGGGGAAGGGCTCCCCTAGGTGGCCTTAGACACAGGACACTGGCTTCTGGAGGGAGACATTTCCTTCTTTCCCCGCTGTTTTGGAATTAAGTTGACATGAGACAGAGTAACTGGAGAAAACACCCAAAGTTTTATTACCACCACATGGAGGCCCAATATGGACATTAAGAACCAAAGAAATGAAGTACCAGGTGGCTTTTGCCCCTTTTATAGAGAGACAACAGATGAGCGTGGAATTGACAGGAGAAAGAAAACTGGGGTTTGGAGCTGCATTTAGCAGGGAATGCGAAGTGGAATGTGGGCTGAGGTAATGGGTTAGTAAAGAAATAGCAGGTTTATTTCTACAGCCTTCTCAGCTCTAAGGTCCCTACCTGTGGTGATAAGTGGTCATTTTTCCTTCTTAGACCTGGGAGGGGGCTTTCATTTGGGAGATATTTCCTGCTTCCAGGGGACAGAGGAGGGTGTGATGTCCTCACACCTGCTCTTTCCCTAGTTTCTTCTATTCAAAGTGATCAATATGCTGTTGAGGTCCACGTTGGGGGGCCTCCCTGGGTTCCCACACTTGCTCCGTTTAAAAAATTTAATTCTATTGATTTACATTGTTGGGTGGATTTATTTGAACCACTGGAGGGAATGAAATCTATGAGATCTCTAGGAAGTGTAAGTTCTTCTGTTTCCTGAACCATTTCTGAGAATGGTTTCAATCCCTTTTCAGGATGAGGGTGTTCAGTTGTTGTACTTGTGTGTTGAGTCTCAGAGAAGCATCGTGGACGTTTCTACTGATTGGGTTATTTTGGATTTCCATGATCAATGGCCTGTCTTGATCAGTGGTCAGAGCCTTTGACAGGGCCCTGTCCCCCCGAATCTGTGGTAGCAGGTCACACATAATGCTTTCTCACATTTGTATGTCCCCATTTCAAGCACTTGGAAACATGAAAAAGTTTGAAAGATTCTCTTTGGAGAGCTTCTTTAGTAACTTATCTCAAGTGAGAACTCGGTTTTAATGTATTTAAAGGAAGCAGGTTGGCTAATAATGTGTTCTTTCTAGCTTGAAATCAACCTCTCCCAGGTTTCACCCTCCCTCTTAGAAAAACCATCTCTATTCCCGCAGAATGATTCTCCTCATAGTCTGCCACAACGTGTTACATTTTGGTTTTCATTTAGGTAGAAGCAATATATATATATTTATATTTATATATATATATATATACATATATATATATATATATATTATTAAACATATACACCCATGAACATGCTCGTGCACAAAATGTGCTCCATATCCAATCACCTGTAGGCCAATCTCTGAACCCTTTTGTGAAGATGATTACTACAAGAAAATATGTTTCCTTGAGCTTATCCTACTTAGAAGTGCCAGGCTCATACATGATGTATTTCCAATATGTTCTGAGATACAAACATATCCTAGACTATGTGGTAACAGTTTATCCCTGCAGGTCACATTGAAAGGAAAAAAAAAACACTTTCCAGGGGGTGGTGGGGGTATTGGCTATTGGTAGAATCTGGTACCACTCAAGAGCCCCATGGAACAAACTATACGCCTAGAGACACAGTAAGTTAAAAAATTTAGAAGTCACAGTCTTTCAGTGTTTGCTTTGATATTTGGATCACAAAGAGTCGGCTATTTTAGAGATAGGACAATGCTAGAACAGCCTCACTTAGTAACTGTCAATGTGTCCAATGTCAAGAATTGTTTTCTCTACGTTGTCTTCTAGGAGCTTTACACTTTCAGGTCTTAGTTTACATGTTAATCCATTTCAAGCTCCTTTTTGTGAATGGTGTCCTATCAGCCTCCAGTTTCATTTCTCAGAATGTATTTACCCAGTTTTCATCTGTTTTGTCTCTTAAACTCCTTATATGAGTGAAGTCATATGATTTTTGTCTTTCTTGACTGATTAATTTCACTTAGCATAATACCTTCCAGTTCCATACACGTGCTTGCAAATGGCAATATTTCATTTCTTTTGATCGCCGAGTAATACTCCATTGTATGTATGTGTGTGTGTGTGTGTGTGTGTGTGTGTGTGTATATATATATATATATATATATATATATATATATATACAGAGAGACAATAGATGAGCGTGGAATTGACAGGAGAAAAAAAACTGGGGTTTGGAGCTGCAGTTAGCAGGGAATGTGAAGTGGAATGTGGGCTGAGGTAGTGGGTTAGTAAAGAAATAGCAGGTTTTTTTCTACAGCCTTCTCAGCTCTAAGGTCCCTACCATGGGAAACCTAGGACGATGGGAAACCCAGGACAAGAGTGTTAGCTGAAAATCTTTTTGGAAGAAAAGGAACATTTTGTTTTCTCTCTGAAAGACATCTCACCTGGTTCTTGTCCTCGGAGACAATCAACAGAGGGTATGCTGTCTCAGGGTTCAGAGAGTGTCCACTCAAAATTTTTAGACACTTTTCTGCCAAGCAGGATTCGGGGGAGGAAACCTGCAGCCTCCTCCTCTTCATTCAAAACAGACATCATTAGTGTTGAATGGGTGACAGCCGGTCCCGTTCAGACAGCACACTGTCCTCTGCTACTTTACTCAGCAGACCTGTGGGTGTGCAGGTGTCCTTTGAAAATGCTGGTATGTTTGCACTGTGTTTCCCCTGAATGTCCTTCTCTTCCTGGGCTAACCTCGGAAGAACTGCTTCTTGGCCAGATTCTAGAAGTTGCTTCCGGCCCTCAAATTCAGAGGGTAATTCCGGCCTTCCTTTGCACCTTCCTTCTCCGCTCTGAGGGTGTTTTGCTTTGAATGCTTATTAATCTCTGACATATCAGCCACCTGCTTTTCAGGGATCCGAGAGCCTTGGCCTGCGGTGAGGGGCAGTCTGCCCCAGGGCCTTGCCAGCATGCACGCGGGTCACCTGCAGGTCCTCCTCATGGAGCAGGGTCAGGATCTGGTTGTGCTTCTCACACAAAGGGCTCTGCCCGCCCCTTCTCCTTGCTCCTGGTGGATGGGAAGGAGCTGGGTAGTGTCTGTCACCCTTCCCGGCTGACCCTGGACACAGGTGACGGCAGAGGGGCGACAGGGCGTGTCCTGTAGGTGAGACCAGGATGGCCGGCTGCAGCCACCATGCAGGCTGAGCACACACGCGGGCTGCCGGGGTCCCCTTTCGTCTAGCACACGGAACACGTGGCTTCTGCCCGGGGTCCTGCCAGGCTGGGCCCAGTGGGCTTCCTACAGGAGGCTGGGCTCCCCAGGGACAGGTGCATACACCCTCACATCTCAGTCTTCACCATGCTGGCACCTCCTAGCATCCTGGGAATCTTTGGGCCTTTGGATTGCAGCTGCGGGGAGGAGCCCTTCCTGGGCCCAGGCCATGGCTCAGCCGGACAGATGCTCCCGCCTGGACCAGCGGCCTCTGCCGACGCCCACTTATCTGCTCAGGCAGAGGAAACTGGGTTTACAGTTTATCTAAATTTGATGAGTTTAAATTGACAAAGTTGGGGCGCCTGGGTGGCGCAGTCGGTTAAGCGTCCGACTTCAGCCAGGTCACGATCTCGCGGTCTGTGAGTTCGAGCCCCGCGTCAGGCTCTGGGCTGATGGCTCGGAGCCTGTTTCCGATTCTGTGTCTCCCTCTCTCTCTGCCCCTCCCCTGTTCATGCTCTGTCTCTCTCTGTCTCAAAAATAAATAAAACGTTAAAAAAAAAAATTAAAAAAAAAAAAATAAATTGACAAAGCTTCCCATCGATGCAACACTTATAGTAGTATAAGGAAAGATATAAAGAAACCAATATTTTGGTATTATACAAAATCTCAAACATCTGTCCACATTACGTCAATCATCACCTTTCTGGGAACTACCTTGCAGAGTTAGTGACACTGGACCAAACACATTCCCAGGCACGAGCCTGGGTTTGACCATTTTCATCCAATGCTTACTGTAACTGAAGAAGATGAATAGTTCTGACCTAAGAGGCATCAGAAAATGAGTCCTTCGGTTGTATCATATTCAAATGGCTGGGCATACCGGGCATTTTTATTTCTTCTAAGACTTTAAAATATGAATCAGGTTCAATGGCGAGGACCCATTGGTGTGTGAAAGAAGCAGGTGCAAAACGGGCATAAAATATTCATAATATTTGAAGAGAGGGTTGGTATTTCACACTATTTCATACCTCCTTTGATTTGGTATAAACATATGATCAGTGGTCTCCACACAAAGAAACCTATGCAGAAAAATTTTCTTAATGGAAACAATTATAAAGTGTTTGTGACAGGCTAAGTGTGCAACAACAGGACGTGTCCTCTGTGTCACACCAGCTCAGAAGAACAAATGAAACCAAACCATGCTTGAGTCTCATGCACACACGCACACATACTGATACATTTACCTGAAATAGATTGCCCACAAACTTTTAATGTGCCTGATAAAGGAAGCACTACCAAAGTGAAGAAGGCCAAAAGTAAAATGTAAACTCATCCCAAGAAAACACCGATATGCTACTGCACCTTTAGAATAAAAATTATGATATATATTAACAATATTATGTCAATCAGGACAAAGAAGACAGTTGAGAAAAGATAAAATCCTGGTGAGATGAACTTGTACATATGATTTACTGCTTTCCAGGATTGTGTGTGTGTGTGTGTGTGTGTGTGTGTGTGTGTGTGTGTGAAAGAATAAATAATGGCTATCTATCTGACAGGGACAAAAATGATTATGGTTTTCAGTTGAAAAATAAAATATCAGACAAAGGAGAGGCTCACTGAAGAAGACACAAGAATGTCATCATCCCTGAGTGGTACAATTGCTCCCAGTGTCGTGCTGGAGAGCACACGGGGAGGGAACTACAGCACTCATATCATAGTGTACCATGTTACTGCTATTGTTGTTCTCATTACAATTCAGGAAAACTATTATCCTTTAGTAACTCCAGACATGGGAAAGATCAGGCTGGGAAGCGCTTTCTCCCATTGATTCTCAGGAGTATGTTCTGGTCATCTGGGTCACTCTGTTCTTTCCTCCTCCCCTTCTCCACATCAACCCCTCTTAAAGCTTGTGCACCACACAGAGCAATCTTCCAAGAGAAAGGACATGTGTCCCCTGTGGTTAATGGGAAATTGCATTTCATTTCCTTCTTACCATATTTAAAGACTGGTGAAATTAGACTAGGAACCATCATCTGTTTGGTACCATCAAATGACTGATTGCAGTAAGAGGGATGGATTCATCTGGAAAACTACGTAATTGAAACTGGCTGGAAATATTGAACACGTCCTCCCGGGGCACAGGAGCAACGTCTGGGTCCCTAGCAACTATCATGATATGACACGATACAGGAAAGTCCAGTGATAGATTACACCTATATTATGACTTTGCATATGAGAGATAAATACTTGGAAAAAGCACAGATCATATATGAAGAGAAAGAAATGTTATTATTGAAAATAAAATTAAACAGAACTACAAAGACATTGCCATTCTATGTAATAATTCACATCAAAAAGTATATAATTTAAATGACATGTCGAAGAACGCAATGTTCCAATAATAATTAGGAGAACTGAATCAAATGTGAGAGGTTAAATACTTAGTACTGACACACATAAGGTGATAGAGTAGCAATTTCCATTACCATAATAGCTCCATGCTGACATAAAATTCTAAGTTTTAGTGGACGAATACATATGTCCACAAGACTAGATACTAGTCTATGCACACAACACATCTTAAAGGAAATATCTCAGGATAATGTCGCCATTTAAGACATTTCAAATACAAAACATTCACTGATATATTTGACATGAACAAGCTGCCCTGTCTGGTTCCTGAAGGAATCCTGAAAAAGCGGGGGCAAGGTATCCACAGCGTTAGTGCTACGACTGAATCGCTGTTGCTTTCATGATGCTTCTGTCTCACGGGTCTGAGCTGACCTCAGACATATGAGAACAGGCCCCCGATGATGAGGGAGGATGAGCAAATGAGAGGATACAGCCATCACTACATAGAAAATGACAGATGTAATAAACACTGACAGGGCTGTAGGGCAGGTTCTGTGGAAGAAGACGATGAAGTAGGATTTCCAGGGCGTGTTGTTTATTCAGGGAATGTTCTCGGGATAAACGGGGTGAGGGAAGGAAGGCAGCAGAGAATGTTGCTAAGCAAGGATGTCGTCTCTCGTGGAACAGAGCAGGTGCCTGATCCCATGAGAAGCTGGCCAGAAATCTCCAGAAGAACCATCCATCTGTGATGGTGGAAATACTCTGTCCTCACTGTCCAATACTATGCCCACCCTTTACCTGTCATACATGAGCACTGAAAATGTCCTAGCTAAGAAATTGAATTTTACGTTTTATTTAATTTTAATGAATTTAAATTTAAAAAACTTATGTGTCTACTTACTAAACTATTGGGCAGCGCAGCTCTGGAGCATGGATTGTATCAGATTCAGGCCTGCCTTGGTCTTGGCACCTTTTGTACCTCCCATAGTCTGTCACTGGCTGTGAGCTGCCTCCATCATGTCCCCCAGACCGCCTGTCAATGTGGCTCCCTTTCAGCTGAGGGTAATTCTCTCAAGAAGGGAATGGCTCTGAAACTTGGAGCCCACCCTGATAAGAAATAGGGTTTGGATTGGAGCCCCAGCAGGTGAAGAGCATCTGGGCAGGTCACCAACAGCGTTCATACGAGAGTCCATTCATGATCATGTGCAAGGACAGAAAGAAGGGACCTAGAGGACTTTACACATCACCTCAGTGCAATCACACACGCACACACATAAACACAACGACACTTCTCTAATTCATCTACATGTAAACATTTAGGTTTGTTATTCCTTTTTTCTTCTTAAAATGGTGTTTTTAAAATTTATTTTCAGAGAGGGAGAGAGAGAGGGAGCGCAAGCAGGGGAGGGGCAGAGAGAGGAATAGAGAGAATCTCAAGCAGGCTCTGCACTGTCAAACCCACAAGCCATGAGATCATGGCCTGGCTGACATCAAGAGTCAGACGCCTAACTGATTGAGCCACCAGGCTGCCCGTTCAAATCGGTATTAGAACTCATTTGAAGGATCACCACTTCTTGTGAAAATAAAGTCAAAATAATTTTCCTTGACAAAATATACATAAAATGGAACTTCCCTGTTGTAATTTTCAACATCGGTTTTTAAAATTCCATGAACACTTTAGATATTTGGGGATAAAATACATATTTACTAATGATAGCTATTGACAATAAGTTTTACGCATAGAGAAGAAATATTATCTAAATTCACACACAATAAGGAACCAAAGGGAAAGTATGAAAGCATATAGTGTCATACTCTAGTATTCTAATACTGAAGGCCATATGTTATTCCCAGAAACAAGGCATATTTAATTATTTTCCACATGTACACAGAGAGTTGCATTGCATGTACTACATTAATCAAACGTCTAGGAATTACCTGGTGGCATCAGTAAAGAACAATTACACTCAGTTCTTATATTTCATGAACTTTCAGGGTCTGTTACTTTACACAATTCACTATGTAAGCATACAGATAAACCACTTTGTTTTGTGAACAATTGCAACTGAAAATAAAGTAATCTATTCCTAGAGCAACACAGAGACTTAGTGCCATTTTACCCACCTTTACTCACCTTCTCAGTGGGATCTAAGCCACTTTCCTACCTCATTTCAAGTTACTGCCTAATTATAGCTCTACGGATAGGAACACGGACATGTAGGATCAGTGTCTCCAGGAAATGCAAAGGCTGACTATACCAGAACTGGTTCATCCATGCATTTTTCTTAAGCAAAAGGACACTATCTCAGGATGACTTCACAGATCCTCATGTCGCACCAGAGATCTGCCCTTTGCCTCTGGGATGTAGAAGATGAAGGCAGTCACAAACTCTCAGTATCGTTTCCTGAGTACGGTGACCTGCAGATGTGACACTGAGACCCTTATGAGCAGGCGAGAGGGTGCCGTGACTCTGAGCTGTGGCTGGGCTGGCACACAGAACCAAGTCCCTTCCCCTGCTGACGTCTCTGGGGAATGGATGCCCCACGCTCTTAATGAGCCCTTGTCACTGAGCTGCCCAGACATGGCAATTCTCAGGGACAATGACTATGGAGGACAAGGCCAGAGGAGACATAATCTGTCTCTTCTAAGGTTCACAGATCTGACAGAGGACAAGTAACCGCCTAGACCACCCCAGCTACACTAGCTTTCATCTGTGCTTACCTAGATGTTTTACAAAGCAGTTAAGATTGTCTTCACAATTGCCAAATATTTACATATACATCTATAAGGAGGAACCATTCAGTTACTTAATTTTAAATGTGAATGAATTCTGGATGGGGGATGGGGCGCTGACTTGGACTGGGTTGTGGACCAGGATTCTTCCAGACATCAGGGTTAGAATCCCAGTGGAACACCTGGGGGGTGCCTTTTCCGCAGAGCAGGACACCCTGGGGTACTCGCACCCCCGCGACACTGAGAGGACGGCCTCAACAGAGTGGCTTGTGACAACCTGTCCCGCGAGCGAGACTGGGGTGGCACCATGGTTCTCCCCATCACCGCATGGCGGGGCTTCAGGGATGGGGCAGCAGGGCCACAGAGGAGGTGGGACCCCGTACACCAAACCCTGACCGCACCCCACCCGCTAACTGCAGATCGACAGGAGCAGCATTGCCACTGACCGACCTGACGGCCCCTCCCCCAGGCCAGCGCTGTCACCGGTTCCATGGTGCCATCAGATATCGGTCTAATGCTTTTGCATTTCTGATTTGATTGATGGAAAATTCTTATTATACACGTATTATTTTTTTCCTTTTCTTCCTCTTCTTTATTCCCTTCTCGATCCTAGTTGTTAGTTTCTTTAAACAGACATTTTTAATGTATTATGTTTATACCTCTTGTGTATCACCTTTTAATGTTCCTCTCTCTCTGGATTAAGCTTCAAAGTTTCTCTGATTCCCTCCTGGGTCAATTTTTTCCCGTTTTTTCCTTTACTTTTTCCCCTCCTCTGTCATTTCTCTCTTCGTGTGGGGTAAGGTTTCTTCCACCACCACACCCCCCTTTTAAGTTTTTCCAGGGTTACTTTAATGAACACATCAAAGCACACCTGGTGGAAGGTCCAAACCACCACTACAACTAGGGACATAAAGGAACCAAACTCACAACAACAGAGAGCAAGCCTGAAGTGCCAGGCCCTAGACAGCATTATGACCCCTTTATAAGACAGTAGTGCTCGCTGGTGCAGGACACATAACAAATTGTTAAAATACATAAAGGACAGAAAACTAGCCAAAATGACAAAACGGAAGAATTCTCCTCAAAAGAAATTCCAGGAAAAATGACACCTAGAGAATTGCTCACAACAGATATAAACAATATATCTGATCAAGAGTTTAACATAATAATCGTAAGATTAATCTCCAGGCTTGAAAAGCATAGGAGATAGCAGAGAATCTATTGCTGCAGACATCAAGGAACTAAGAAAGAGTTATGATGAGTCAAGAAATGTTGTAAATGACTGTAAAATAAACTAGAGGCAGTGACAGCAAGGAAGGAGGAACCATAAGGGAAAATTAGTGAAACAGAAGTTAAAGTTATGGAAAAAGAGGAAGCTGCAAAAAAGAGGTAAGAAAATAGGAGCCCGTGCGGAGATCATTAGAGAAATAAGCAATTCAAAGAAACGTAGTAATAGTCCATGTCATCAGAGTTCCAGAGGAAGAGGAAGAGATTGAGAAAAGGGCAGAAGGTTTATCTGAACAAATTATAGCTGAGAACTTCCCTAGTCTGGGGAAGGAAGCAGCCATCCACATCGGGAGGCACAGAGAACTCCCTTCAGATTCAACGGGAATAGGCCTTCTCCATGGCATATCAAAGTGAAATAATACCGTAATGTCAATGCTAGGAAACTTGAAATCAACTTCAAGAAAAAGTTTGGAAAGCCTCCTAATGTATGGGGGTTAAAGAACATCCTACTAACGAATGAATGGCTCAACCAGGCAACTAAAGAAGAAATTTAAAAAATGCATGGAAGCAAATGAAAATGAAAACATGACAGTCCAACCCGTTTGGAGTGGCAATGATGTGGATGGAGCTAGAATGTATTACGCTCAGTGAAATAAAACAGAAAGAGACAAGTACCATATGATTTCACTCAGAAGTGGAATTGAAGAGATAAAACAGATGAACATATGGGAAGCATGGGGGAAGAGAATAAAGGGAGACAAACAGAAGAGACTCTTAACCATAGAGAACAAACTGAGCATTGATGGAGGGAAGGTGGATGGGGAGGGGCTAGAGAGATGATGGGTATCAGGAGAGCATTTGTTGTGATGAGCACTGGGTGTTCTATGTAAGTGATGAATCACTGAATTCTGCTGAAACTAATATTGCACTGTATGTTAACTAACTAAAATTTAAATTAAAAGAAAAAATGTGATATGTATATACAATGAGATATTATTTAGCCATAAAAAACGACATTTTGCCATCTGCTGCACGATCGGTGAATCTTGAATGCACTACGCCAAATGAAATAAACAGAGAAATAGAGACAAATATTGAATACTCTCACTTCTCTAAGGAACGTTAAAAAAACAGAGCTCATAGATACAGAGAACAGACTTAATGGACTGGTCGTTACCAAGGAAGGAGGGTGAGAATGAGCATCATGGGTAAAAGGGGTCAAAATCTATCAACATTCAGTTACAAAATAAATGTCATAAGGATATAATGTACATTGTGGTGACAATAGTTAATAATATTGTATTGCATTATTTGAAAATTGCTAAGAGTGTAAATGTGAAAATTTCCATCACAAAAATAATTTATTAGGTGTTTATGGTGATGATGTTAATTATATTTATTGTGGTGATCATTTTGCAATCTACACAATTATCAAATCATATTGTACCCCTGAAACTAATATAATGTAATGCTAATTTTATCTCACTTATAAAAAGCAAGAAAATTATTTTTTTTAATTTCATTTAATTAATTAATTAATTTGGTTTTATTTTAGAAAGAGAGAGTGCAAGTGGGGGAGAAGGGCAGAAGGAGAAAGAGAGAGACAATTTTAAGAAGGTTCCATGATGAAAATGGAGCCCAATGCAGGGCTTGATCCAAGAACCCTGGGGACCCATGACCTGAGTTCAAATCAAGAGTGGTACACTCAACCATATGAACCACCCAGTCACTCCAACAAGAGAATATTTTTTTAAGTTTATTTATTTGTTTTGAGAGAGACAGAGAGCACAAGTAGGGGAGGGGCAGAGAAACAGGGAGAGAGAGAGAATCCCAAGCAGGCTCCATGCTGTCAACACAGAGCCCAACATGCGACTCAGCTGTGAGATCATGACCTGAGCCTAAATCAAGAGTTGGACACTTAACTGGCTGCACCACGCAGGCACCCTGAGAATTATTTTCAAAAAGGCTGTCAGACACAGTGTGTGTATATACCACATCTTCATTCGCTGTTCATCAGTCAATGGACAAATGTGTTCTTTCCATAATTTGGCTATTATTGATAGTACTGCTTTAAACATTGGGGTTGATGTGCCCCTTCGAGTCATCATTTTTGTGTCCTTTAGATAAATACCTATTAGTGCAATTTCTGGGTCATAGGGTAGTTCTATTTTTAATTTTTTGAGGAAACTCCATCTTGTTTTGCAGAGTGGCTGCACCAGTTTGCATTCCCACCAGCAGTGCAAAAGCCTTTGCCTTTCTCTGCATCCTCGCCAACATCTGTTTCTGTTGTTTCCTGACTTGTTCATTTCAGACACTGTGACAGGTGTGAGGTCATATCTCATTGTGGTTTTGATTTGCATTTCCCTGATGATGAATGATGTTGATTATTTTTTGATGTGTCTGTTGGCCATCTGGATGTCTTCTTTGGGAAAGTGTCTATTCATGTCTTCTGCCCATTTCTTCACTGGATTATTTAGGGCTTGTGGGGGGTTAGTGAGTTTGATAAGTTCTTTATGGGTTTGGGATACTAACCTTTTATCTGAATGCCATTTGCAAATATCTTCTCCCATTTCATATGCTGCCTCTGAGTTTTGTTGATTGTGTCCTTCACTGTGTAGCAGCTTTTTATCTTGATGATGTCCCAATAGTTCATTTTTGCTTTTGTTAACTTTTATCTTATGTGTTGTTCCAAAGCTATGTCTAGCAGAGTCTACTTGAAGTTTTTAATTTGAAAAGAAGCTATTTAAACATCTCACCAGGGTATAACCCTTATTCTTAAGGTGAATCATAGTGAGAAGACACTTTTGAATTTTTTTTAAGTTTATTTATTTATCTTGAAAGAGAGTGAACATGAGCAGGGAAGGGGGCAGAGAGAGAAGTTGACAGAGAGAAACAATCCCAAGCAAGCTCCTCACTGTCATCCCAGAGCCCAACACGAGGCTCAATCTCACAAACCGTGAGATGCTGACCTGAGCCCAAATCAAGACTCCAACGTTTAACTGACTGAGCCACTCAGGCACCTCAAGACAATTTTGAACTTACTTCTAAGTGACAATCACTTGTAACTATGCACAACCCCCACAATGCTTGTGCGTGTACAAAGATCTATGAACACACAGCAACATACACACAGCCTTCATATTAGTTATTATTCTGACTTTTAACAACCCCTTAAATAAAATTTGTATTTCAAAAGTGAGGACATTTACACCCAACCTGATACATTCAGACACTTGTGTTACAATCTTAGTTCTACATTACTCAGCCCTAAAAAGGAATGACATCTTTCTTAAAAATGAATTTGTTAATCTAAATATAGTTGGACACGCGATGTGACATTAGTTTCAGGTGTACAACATTGATTCAGCTACCCTGTATGCTGTGCTGTGGTCAGAACTGTAGCCGCCATCTGTGACCATACAACACGATTACAATATCATTGACTATAATTTCTGTAGTGTACCTTTTATTCCTGTGATTCACAAAAGAGTGAGATCTGGAGGCACATGGGTGGCTCGGTTGAGCATCCGACTCTTGTCTTCTGCTGTGGTCATGATCCCATGGCTCGGGGGTTCATGCCCCACATTAGGCTCTGTGCTGACAGCACAGATCCTTCTTGGGATCCTCTCTCTCCCTCTCTCTGTCCATTCCATGCTCATGTTCTCCCTCTCTGAAAATAAATAAACTTACAAAAAAATTAAAAAAAAATAATGTCTTTGTCTGACTTCTTTCACTTAACATAATGCCCTCCAGTTCCATCCACGTTGTTGCGAATGGCAAGATTTCATTCTTTCTCATTGCCAAGTATATTCCATCGTATATATAAATCACATCTTCCTTATCCATCTGTCACTTGATGGACATTTGGGAATTTTCCATAATTTAGCTATTGAAAGTACTGTGATAAACATTAGGGTGCACGTGTTCCTACGCATCAGCACTCCTGTGTTCTTTGGATAAATACCTGGTAGTGCTACGGTTGGGTCGTAGGGTAGTTCTATTTTTAATTTTTTGAGAAATCTCCACACTATTTTCCAGAGTGGCTGCACCGGTTTGCATTCCCACCAACAGTGCAAGACCGTTCCCATTTGTCCACATCCTCTCCAACTACTCTTTTTGCCTGAGTTCTTAATTTTAGCCACTCTGAATGGTGTGAGGTGGTATCTCAGTGTGGTTTTGATTTGTATTTCCCTGATGATGAGTGACGTTGAGCATTTTTGTTATGTGTCTGTTGGCATCTGGATGTCTTTGTAAAAGTGTCTATCCATATGTTTTGCCCATGTCTTCACTGGATTATTTGTGTTTGGGGTGTTGAGTGTTGAAAGTTCTTTATAGGTTTTGGATACTAACCGTTTATCTGATAGGTCATTTGCAAACATCTTCTCCCATTCTGTTGCTTGTCTTGTAGTTGTGTTGATTGTTTTCTTTGCAGTGCAGAAGCTTTTTACCTTGATGAGGTCCCAGTAGTTCATTTTTGCTTTTAATTCCCTTGCTTTTGGAGACAGGTTGAGCAAGAAATTGCTGTGGCTGAGGTCAAAGAGGTTGTTGCCTACTTTCTCCTCTAGGGTTTTGACTGTTTCCTGTCTCACAGTTAGGTCTTTCATCCATTTTGAGTTTATTTTTTTGTATGGTGTAAGAAAGTGCTCTAGTTTCATTCTTCTGCGTGTTGCTGTCTACTTCTGCCAGCACCATTTGCTAAAGAGACTGTCTTTTTTCCATAGGATGCTCTATCCTGCTTTGTCAAAATTAGTTGGCCATATATTTGTAAGTCCAATTCTGGATTCTTTCTTCTGTGCCACTGTTCTGTGTCTGTTTTTGTACCAGTACCCTACTGTCTGGATGATTACAGCTTTGTAGTAGAGGCTACAGTCGGGAATTGTGATGCCTCCCCCGTTGGTTTCCTTTTTCAACATAACTTTGGCTATTCGGGGTCTTTCATGTTACCCTACAAATTTTAGGATTGTTTGTTCCTGTTCTGAGAAGAATGTCGGTGCAATTTTGATTGGGATTGCATTGAATGTGTAGATTGGTTTGGGTTGTGCTGACATTTTAACAATATTTGTTGTTCCAATCCATGGGCATGGATGTTGTTCCATTCCTTCATGTATCCTTCATATTCTTTCATAAGTTTTCTATAGTTTTCAGCATACAGGTATTTTGCATCTTTGGTTAAGTTTATTCCTAGGTATTTTATGGTTCCTGATGCAGTTGTAAATGGGATTGATTTCTTGATTTCTCCTTCTGTTGCCTCACTATTGGTGTATAGAAATGCAACTGATTTCTGTACATTGATTTCATATCCTGAAACTGCTAAAGTCATGGGCCAGCTCTAGCAGGTTTTTGATGGAGTCTTTCAGGTTTTCCATGTAGAGTATCATGTCCTCTGTGAAAAGTGAAAGTTTGACATCTTCTTTGCTAGTTTGGATGCCTTTTATTTCTTTTGTTGTCTGATTCCTGAGGCTAGGACTACCAACACTATGTTAAACAACAGTGGTAAGAGTGGACATCCCTGTCATGTTTCTGATCTCAGGGGGAAAGCTCTCGTTTATCCCCATTAAGGATGATATTAGCTGTGGGCTTTTCATATATGGCTTTTATGATGTTAAGTTATGCTCCTTCTATCCCTACTTTCTTGAGGGTATTTATTAAGAAAGAATGCTGTATTTTGTCAAATGGTTTTTCTGCATCATTTGACAGGATCATATGTTTCTTATCCTAGCTTCTTGATGTGATGTATCACAGCGATTGACTTGCAAGTATTGAGCCAGCCCTGCAGCCCAGGAATGAATCCCACTTGATCATGGTGGATAATTCTTTGAATATACTGTTGAACTCAATTTGGTAGTATCTTGTTGAGAATTTTTGCATCCCTGTAATTCTCCTTTTTAGTGGGGTCTCTATCTGGTTTGGGAATCAAGGTCATGCTGGTTTCATAGAGTCAGTCTGGGAGCTTTCCTTCTATTTCTATTTTTTGGAACCACCGGAGAAGGATAGTTATTAACTATGCTTTAAATGTCTGGTAGAATTCCCCAGGGAAGCCATCTGGCCCAGGACTCTTATTTGTTGGGAGATTTTTGATAACTGCGTCAATTTCCTCACTGATTATGGGTCTGTTCAAATTTTCTATTTCTTTCTGTATGAGTTTTGGTAGTGTGTTGGTCCATTTCTTCCAGGTTGTTGGCATATACTTTTTCATAGTATTCTGTAATAATTGTCTGTATTTCTGTGGTGATAGTTGTGATCTCTCCTCTTTCAATCATGATTTTATCTCTTTGGGTTCTCTCTCTGTTTTCTGTTTGAGCACTGTAGCTAGGCGTTTATCATTTTGTTTATTTCTTCCAGAATAACTCTTAGACTCATTGACCTGTTCTACTGTGTTTAGTTGGATTCCATGTTGTTTATTTCTTCTCTAATCTTTCTTATTTCTCTTCTGTATGCTTTGGGATTTCTTTGCTCTTCTCTTTCTACTTCCCTTAGGTGTGCAGTTAGGTTTTATATTTGGGATTTTTCTTGTTTCTTGAGATAGCCAGGATTGCAATGAATTTTCCTCTAGGACAGCCTTTGCTGCATTCCAAATGGGTTGGACTGTCATGTTTTCATTTTCATTTGCTTCCATGTATTTTTTTAAATTTCTTCTTTAGTTACCTGGTTGACCCATTAATTCTTTAGTAGGATGTGCTTTACCTCCCTACATTTGGAAGCTTTCCAAATTTTTTCTTGTGGTTGATTTCAAGTTTCCTAGCTTTTAGATTATGGTATTATCTCATTCTTTTACATTTATTGAGGGCCGTTTTGTGAGCCAGCATGTGATCTATCTTGGAGAATGTTCCATGTGTACTCAAGAAGAATGTGTGTTCTGCTGCTTTTGGATGAAAACTTCTGAATATATCTGTCCAGTCTATCAGGCCTTTAACTTCTTTGTTGATTGTTTCCTTCTTGAGTTTCTGCCTACATGATTTCTCCATTGTTGTTAGTGGAGTGTTAAAATTTCCTGTAATTACCATATTCTTACCAATCAGTTCATGTATGTTTATCATTAGTGGGTTTATACATTCGGGTTCTTTCATGTTGGTGGCTTAAACATTTACAAATGTTAGCTCTTCTTTTTGGATAGACCCCATAATTATGATATAATGCCGGTCTTCACCTCTTGTTTCAGTCTTTAGTTTAAAACCTAGTTTGTCTGATATAAGGATGGCTACTCCAGCATTCTTTTGACTTCCAGTAGCATGATAGATGGTTCTCCATCCCCTGACTTTCAAGCTGAAGGTGTCCTCAGGTCTAAAATTGACCTCTTGTAGACAACATATAGACGGGTCTCATTTTTTATCCATTCTGATATCCTATGCATTTTGTTTGGGGCATTTAGTCTGTGTACATTCAGAGTTATTATTGAAAGCTAGGGATTTAGTGTCATTGTGTTATCTGCAGGTTTCATGTTTCTGGAGATGTCTCTAGTCCTTTGTAGTCTTTGCATTGTTCCACTCACAGAATGCCCTTCAGGATCTCTTGCGGGGTTTGTATAGTGGTCATGAACTCCTTCAGTTTTTGTTTGTGTGGGAAAACCTTTATCTTTCATTCCATTCTGAGTGACAGGCTCCCTTGCTGGATAAAGGATTATTGGCTGCATGGTTTTCCTATTCAGCACATTGAATATTTCCTGCCACTCCCTTCTGGCCTGCCAAGTTTCAGTGGACAGGGTCAGGTGTGTACTACCCTTATGCATCTACCCGTGTGGCTAAGGCCTGTTTGTCCCTAGCTGCTTTCAGAAGTCTCTATCTTTGTGTTTTGCCATTTTCATAATGATATGCCATGGAGAAGGCCTATTCCTGTTGAATCTGAAGGGAGTTCTCTGTGCCTCCTGGATGTGGATGTCTGCTTTCTTCCCCAGCTGAGGGAAGTTCTCAGCTATAACTTGTTCAGATAAACCTTCTGCCCCTTTCTCAATCTCTTCCACTTCCTCTGGAACTCAGATGACATGGACTATTACTACGTTTCTTTGAATTGCTTATTTCTCTAATGATCCCTTCATGGGCTACTATTTTCTTACCTGTTTTTCGCGGCTTCCTCTTTTCCATTACTTTAACTTCTGTTTCACTAATTTTCCCCTCTGCTTCCTCCTTCCTTGCTGTCACTGCCTCTAGTTTATTTTACAGTCATTTACAACATTTCTTGACTCATCATAACTCTTTCTTAGTTCCTTGATGTCTGCAGCAATAGATTCTCTGCTCTTCTATGCTTTTCAAGCCTGGTGATTAATCTTACGATTATTATGTTAAGCTCTTGATCAGATATATTATTTATATCTGTTGTGAGCAATTCTCTAGTGTCATTTTCCCTGGAATTTCTTTTGAGGAGAATTCTTCCTTTTTGTCATTTTGGCTAGTTTTCTGTCCTTTATGTATTTTAACAATTTGTTATGTGTCCTGTACCAGCGAGTAGTACTATATTTAAAAGGGGTCATAATGCTGTCTAGGGCCTGGCACTTCAGGGTGTGTTTTTGAGCGTGTTGCTTGCTCTCTGTTGTTGTGAGTCTGGTTCCTTTATGTCCCTAGTTATAGTGGTGGTTTGGACTTTCCACCAGGTGTGCTTTGATGTGTTCATTAAAGTAACCCTGGAAAATTTTAAAAGGGGGGGGTGTGGTGGTGGAAGAAACCTTACCCCACACAAAGAGTGAAATGACAGGGGAGGGGAAAAAGTAAAGGAAAAAACGGGAAAGAATTGACCCAGGAGGGAATCAGAGAAACTTTGTAGCTTAATCCAGAGAGAGAGGAACATTAAAAGGTGATACACAAGAGGTATAAACATAATATATTAAAAATGTCTGTTTAAAGAAACTAACAATGAGGATCGAGGATCGAGAAGGGAAGAAAGAAGAGGAAGAAAAGGAAAAAAAATATATGTATAATAAGAATTTTCCAACAATCAAATCAGAAAATGTAAATGGGCTGGACCGATATCTGATGGTGCTTTGGAGCCGGTGACAGCGCTGGCCTGGGGGAGGGGCCACCTGGTTCGGTCAGTGTCAATGCCGCTCCTGTGGATCTGCAGTTAGCAGGTGGGGTGGGTCAGGGTTTGGCCAGGGGTGTGGTCCCGGTCCCCTGTGGCCCTGCTGTCCCATCCCTGAAGCCCTGCCATGCGGTGATGGGGAGAACAATGATGCCACCTCAGCCTCGCTCCCGGGACAGGTTATCAGAAGCCTCCCTGTTGAGGCCGTCCTCTCAGTGTCGCGGGGGTGCCAGTGCCCCGGGGTGTCCTGCTCTGCAGAACTGGCATCTCCCAGGTGCTTCACTGGGATTCCAACCCTGATGTCTGGAAGAATCCTGGTCCACAACCCAGTCCAGGTCAGCGCCCCATCCCCCATCCAGAATTCATTCACATTTAAAATTAAGTAAGTCAATGGTTCCTCCTTATAGATGTATATGTAAATATTTGGCAATTGTGAAGACAATCTTAACTGCTTTGTAAAACCTCTAGGTAAGCACAGATGAAAGCTAGTGTAGCTGGGTTGGTCTAGGCGGTTACTTGTCCTCTGTCAGATCTGTGAACCAATAGAAGAGACAGATTATGTCTCCTCTGGCCTTGTCCTCCATAGTCATTGTCCCTGAGGATTGCCATGTCTGGGCAGGGCTCATTAAGAGTGTGGGGCATCCGTTCCCCAGAGACATCAGCAGGGTAAGGGACTTGGTTCTCTGTGCCAGCCCAGCCACAGCGCAGAGTCAAGGCACCCTCTTGCCTGCTCATAAGGGTCTCAGTGTCACACTGGCAGGTCACCGTACTCAGGAAACGATACTGAGAGTTTGTGACTGCCTTCATCTTCTACCTCCCAGAGGCAAAGGGCAGATCTCTGGTGCGACATGAGGATCTGTGAAGTCATCCTGAGATAGTGTCCTTTTGCTTAAGAAAAATGCATGGATGGCCCAGTTCTGGTATAGTTAGCCTTTGCATTTCCTGGAGACACTGATCCTACATGTCCGTGTTCCTATCCGTAGAGCTGTAATTAGGCAGTAACTTGGAATGAGGTAGGAAAGTGGCTTAGATCCCACTGAGAAGGTGAGTAAAGGTGGGTAAAATGGCACTAAGTCTCTGTGTTGCTCTAGGAATAGATTATTTTCAGTTGCAATTGTTCACAAAACAAAGTGGTTTATCTGTATGCTTACATGGTGAATTGTGTAACGTAACAGACCCTGAAAGGTCATGAAATATAAGAACTGAGTGTAATTGTTCTTTACTGATGCCACCAGGTAATTCCTAGACTTTTGATTAATGTAGTACATGCATTGCACTCTCTGTGTACATGTGGAAAATAATTAAATATGCCTTGTTTCTGGGAATAACATATGGCCTTCAGTATTAGAATACTAGAGTATGACACTATATGCTTTCATACTTTCCCTTTGGTTCCTTATTGTGTGTGCATTTAGATAATATTTCTTCTCTATGCGTAAAACTTATTGTCAGTGGCTATCATTAGTAAATATGTATTTTCTCCCCAAATATCTAAAGTGTTCATGGAATTTTAAAAACCGATGTTGAAAATTACAACAGGGAAGTTCCATGTATATTTTGTCAAGGAAAATAATTTTGACTTTATTTTCACAAGAAGTGGTGATCCTTCAAATGAGTTCTAATACCGATTTCAACGGGCAGCCTGGTGGCTCAATCAGTTAGGCGTCTGACTCTTGATTTCAGCCAGGCCATGATCTCATGGCTTGTGGGTTTGAGACCCGCATCTCTCTGTGCTGAGAGTGCAGTGCCTGCTTGAGATTCTCTCTGTTCTTCTCTCTGCCCCTCCCCCACTTTCCCTCTCTTTCTGTCTCTCTCCCTCTCTGACAATAAATTCTAAAAATACCATTTGGAGAGAAAAAAGTAATAACAAACCTAAACATTTACATATTGATGAATTAGAGAAATGACGTAGTGTGTATGTGTGTGTGAATGTGTGTGTGTGTGATTGCACTGAGGTGTTGTGTAAAATACACTAGGTTCCATCCTTCTCTCCTTGCACACGATCATGAATGGACTCTTGCATCAACGCTGTTGGTGACCTGCCCAGATGCTGTTTACCTGCTGTGCCTCCAATCCAAACCCTACTTATTATGAGTATGGGCTCCAAGGTTCAGAGCCATTCCCTCTTTGAGAGAATTGCCCTCAGCTGTAAGGGAGCCACATTGCCAAGCAGTCTGGGGGACATACATTGTGGGGACAGCTCACAGCCAGTGACAGACTATGGGATGTACAATAGTTGCCAATGCCAAGGCAGGCCTGAATCTGATGCAATCCATGCTCCAGAGCTGTGCTGCCCAATAGTTTATTAAGTAGACACATACGTTTTTTAAACTCAAATTCATTAGAATTAAATAAAATGTAAAATTGAGTCTCTTAGCTAGGACATTTAAAATGCTCAGGTATGACAGGTAGAGAGTGGGCATAGTATTGGACAGTGAGGACAGAGAATTTCTACCATCACAGATGGATGGTTCTTCTGGAGATTTCTGGCCAGCTTCTCATGGGATCAGGATCCTGCTGTTCCACTGGAGACTACATCCTTGCTTAGCAACATTTTCTGCTGTTTTCCTTCCTTCACCCTGTTGATCCCGAGAGCATTCTCTGGCTAAACAACACCCCGTTGAAATCCTACCTCATCGTCTTCTTCCTACCCTACAGCCCTGTCAGTGTTCATCACATCTGTCATTTCCTATGTAGTGATGGCTGCATTCCCCTCATTTGCTCAAACTCCCTCGTCATCAGGGGCCTGTTCTCATATGTCTGAGGTCAGCTCAGACCCATGAGACGGAAGCATCAAGAAAACAACAGCGATTCAGTTGTAGCACTAATGCTGTGGAAACCTTGCCCCTGCTTTTTCAGGATTCATTCAGGAACCAGATAGGGCAGCTTGTTCATGTCAAATATATCAGTGAATGTTTTATATTTGAAATGTCTTAAATGGAGACATTATCCTGATATTTTTTCCTTTAAGATGTGTAGTGTGCATAGACTAGTATCTAGTCTTGTGGACATATGTATTCTTCCACTAAAACTTAGAATTTTATGTCAGCATTGAGCTATTACGGTAATTGGAAATTCCTACTCTATCACCTTATGTGTGTCAGTACTAAGCATTTAACCTCTCACATTTGATTCAGTTCAGTTAATTATTGGAACATTGTGTTCTTCTGAGATGTCATTTGAATAATACACTTTTTTGATGTGAATTATTACATAGAATGGCAATGTCTTTGTTTTGTAGTTCTGTTTAATTTTATTTTCAATAATAACATTTCTTTCTCTTCATATATGATCTGTGCTTTTTCCAAATATTTATCTCTCATATGCAAAGTCATAACATTACATAGGTGTAATCTATCACTGGACTTTCCTGTATCGTGTCATATCATGATAGTTGCTAGGGACCCAGACGTTGCTCCTGTGCCCAGGAAGGACGTGTTCAATATTTCCAGCCAATTTCAATTACGTAGTTTTCCAGATGAATCCATCCCTCTTACTGCAATCAGTCATTTGATGGTACCAAACAGATGATGGTTCCTAGTCTAATTTCACCAGTCTTTAAATATGGTAAGAAGGAAATGAAATGCAATTTCCCATTAACCGCAGGGGACACATGTCCTTTCTCTTGGAAGATTGCTCTGTGTGGTGCACAAGCTTTAAGAGGGGTTGATGTGGAGAAGGGGAGGAGGAAAGAACAGAGTGACCCAGATGACCAGAACATACTCCTGAGAATCAATGGGAGAAAGCGCTTCCCAGCCTGATCTTTCCCATGTCTGGAGTTACTAAAGGATAATAGTTTTCCTGAATTTTATTGAGAACAACAATAGCAGTAACATGGTAGACTATGATATGAGTGCTGTAGTTCCCTCCCCGTGTGCTCTCCAGCACGACACTGGGAGCAATTGTACCACTCAGGGATGATGACATTCTTGTGTCTTCTTCAGTGAGCATCTCCTTTGTCTGATATTTTATTTTTCAACTGAAAATCATAATCATTTTTGTCCCTGTCAGATAGATAGCCATTACTTATTCTTTTACACATACACACATACACACACACACACACACGATCCTGGAAAGCGGCAAATAATATGTACAAGTTCATCTCACCAGGATTTTATGTTTTCTCAACTGTCTTCTTTGTCCTGATTGACATAATATTGTTAACATATATCATGATTTTATTCTAAAGGTGCAGTAGCATATCAGTGTTTTCTTGGGATGAGTTTACATTTTATTTTTGTCTTTCCTCACTTTGGTAGTGCTTCCTTAAGCAGGCACATTAAAAAGTTTCTGGTCAATTTTTTTCAGGTAAATGTATCGATATGTGTGCGTGTGTGCATGAGACTGAAGCAGGGTTTTTTTTTGTTTTGTTCTTCTGAGCAGGTGTTAGTCAGAGGACATGTCCTGTTTTGCACACTTAGACTGTCAATTTCTAATAAGAAAATTTTTCTGAATAGATTTTTTTTTGGGGAGACCACAGATCAGATGTTTATACAAAATCATAGGAGGTAAAAATAGCTTGAAATACCATATCCTCTCTTCAAATATTATGAATATTTTATGCACATTTTGTACCTGTTTCTTTCACACACCAATGGGTCTTCCCCATTGAACCTGATTCAGATTTTAAAGTCTTAGAAGAATTAAAAATGCACGCTATGGCCAACCATTTGAATATGATACAACTGAAGGACTCAGTTTCTGATGCCTCTTTGGTCAGTGTATAACTATTCATCTTCTTCAGTTACAGTAAGCATTGGTGAAAATGGTCATCACCCAACCTCGAACCTGGCAATGTGTTTGGTCCAGTGTCACTAACTCCGCAAGGTAGCTCCCAGAAAGGTGATCATTGACATAATGTGGACAGATGTCTGATATTGTATAATACCAAAATATTGGTTTCTTTATGCCTTTCCTTATACTACTTTAAGTTTTGCATTATAGCTCTTTGACCCGTCATTGCTTTGAGAACGTAACTGTCTTTATCTCTGTGTGTTTATCTCTTTATTTTATCATAGGGAGTGATGTAAAACATGTCAGGTTGTACATAATTACATGGTCGGATAACTTTCTAAAATGTTTATTCTGATTAAGATGTCGGTAAGGAATAATCCTAACTGTTTCAGAAATTTTAAGAACTCTAATTGGTAATATGTGCAATGGAAATCTGCAGAAGGAAGAGGAAAGTGTTGGTCACTGGATTTTAGAGTTCAAATTCCAGCTGGCTTTGCATGGCCAATGAATTTTCCAAGTTCCTGTTAACTTGGTATGGTCATTTGAAGCATTTTTCAGGAAAAGTTGATCGCTGTAATTGAACAGTGGTTTTTCGGGTTCTCTCTGATTGTTTATTGTTTTACAAATACCAAAAAAATCCCCCCAAAACTGTGTCTTTCCCAAATATAATACAGTAGTTAGAGAGGCAATACTGCTAAAATGTTTATGCAGGGGCGCCTGGGTGGCGCAGTCGGTTAAGCGTCCGACTTAGCCAGGTCACGATCTCACGGTCCGTGGGTTCGAGCCCCGCGTCGGGCTCTGGGCTGATGGCTCAGAGCCTGGAGCCTGTTTCCGATTCTGTGTCTCCCTCTCTCTCTGCCCCTCCCCCGTTCATGCTCTGTCTCTCTCTGTCCCAAAAATAAATAAACGTTGAAAAAAAAAAAAAAATGTTTATGCAGAAATAGTGGTGAGATTTTGAATGTAATTGAATTCTTCATATAAGTACATCCTAGGTAATAATTTCATATGTCAGAATGCTTGTACACATTAAGTTATATATACATACATATATATACATATATGTATGTAGATATACATACATACGTTTATTTTATATATTTTAATGTTTATTTTATTCTTTATTTAATGTTTATTAATGTTTATTTTATCTTAATGTTTATTATATTTTAGAGGGAGAGAGAGAGTAGGGGAGCAGGGAAGGTGCAGAGAGACAGAGAGAGGTGGAATCTCAAGCAGACTCAGTGCTGTCATCAAAGAGTCTGACATAGGGATCAATTCCATGCTGCATGAGATCATGGCCCCAGGTGAAATCGAGTCGGATGCTTAACCCACTGAGCCACTTACGTGCCCCTGTTGTTATATTTTATTACATGTGAGGTGTGTGCAAATCCAGTTGTGCAGAATCAGGAGACACATATTTGTATTAACATCTCTCCTTCTCTCTGCATCTCTTTCTGATTCTTTCTGAGCTCTTCCTCTTTTCCCTTATACATTTTATAGAACTTTAAGTCTGGAATGTACACACATTTTTACAGTACTTCAAGTTCTAGTAAGTGCAGACTGATACACCCTATATTCCTTTGACTGATGCAAACAAAATGTCCATTATTTCACTTTTCTCATATTAAATATTAATAATCAACTTTTGGCGATAATGTGGAACTATATTGATATAAGCTACGTCAATTTCAGGGAGTACAGCATTTATTCACGTTATTGCTGATAAATTCCATGCCCTTGTCTTTTCATAAGATCATTTCAACCCCCTACCAAGTTGTTTTCTTTTTGAAGATTTCTTTTAAAAATTGCTAAATACTTGGTCTTGACAGGAAACATGTGGTAAGAAAGGATGGACCCAAAAAATGGAAGTTCTCTCACTGGCTTTATCCTGCTGGGTTTCTCTGACCGGCCTCAGCTGGAGCGAGTCCTCTTTGTGGTTCTTCTCATCTTCTATCTGCTCACCCTGCTGGGAAACACAACCATCATTGCGTTGGCCCGCCTGGACCCACACCTGCAGACTCCCATGTACTTTTTCCTGTCCAACCTAAGCTTTCTGGACCTGTGTTACACAACCAGCACTGTTCCTCAGCTGCTGGTTCATCTCAGGGGAGCAGAGAAGTCTATCTCCTTTGGTGCCTGTGTAGCTCAGCTGTTCATCGCTCTAGGGTTGGGATCCACAGAATGCATTCTGTTAGGGGTGATGGCATTTGACCGCTACACAGCCGTCTGCAGGCCCCTGCACTACACAGTGATCATGCACCCCCGTCTCTGTGCCCTGATGGCTTCTGCATCATGGTTCATTGGTTTTGCCAACGCCTCGTTGCAGACGGTGCTCACCTTCCTTGTACCACTTTGTGGGAGAAATAAAATAGACCACTTCTTTTGTGAGGTCCCCCCACTGCTCAAGCTTTCCTGTGTTGACACCACTGTGAATGAGTCTGAGCTCTTCTTTGTCGGTGTGATCATTCTCCTCATACCTGTGGCATTAATCACGTTCTCCTATGGTCGAATCGTCAGGGCAGTGTTAAGAATAAAGTCAGCCGCTGGACAGAGGAAAGTGTTTGGGACATGTGGGTCCCACCTCACTGTGGTCTCCCTGTTCTATGGCACGGCCATCTATGCTTACCTCCAGCCCAGCAACAACTACTCCCAAGATCTGGGCAAGTTCATTTCTCTCTTCTACACCATCGTCACCCCCATGGTCAACCCCTTCATATATACCCTGCGGAACAAGGATGTGATGGGAGCAGTGAGAAAGGTATTGTGTAGGGGCTATGACTCCAGATGACTGAGGGGAAGACCCTTTCATGAAAGGCATTGAATACAGAGTCTTTATGGTTTCTGTGTCCTCAACATTTCCCCTGACAACTCTCAAGGGAACTTTCTTAATTCATTCTTTATGCAAGTGAGTATTCAAACTCTAAGTTCATGGATGCATTGCAGCCTCCAGAGATGCTGAGGTAATGTACCTACACCATCTGCATCATATTAATATTGTAAAAAGTTTCAGAGGATTTTCTTAGTTCACCCCCATTTGGGAACACTATCCCATTTCTAATTGCAAAGGACAGTGACACACACACCATGAAAGCATACCAATATAAGAATAAAAATGACCAGAACACTAATAAATATCAATATTGTAGAAAATTCTAGCAATTTCTGGAGGCTATTTCTTTTTCTCACAGTCAGATCATGGCTCAATTACAACGTCTGTGGCCTGACTGGATCACAGCTTTTTCCCAGAGTAGGAGGACAACTGTGGGAAATCAAACTTAGGTGAGAGAAAATATGCCAACATCTATCCTGATAGAGCAATTCAGCTATCAAGCCGTGGTGTAATGTCGCCCTTGTGATACTGTTTTCGTCTTGAAACGCAGTTGTTTTTCAAAAAAATTTTTTCGTTAGAATTGATTTTTTGATTTTAGTGTTCAATTAAATTTTTATTGTCATTCCATTAGAGTTAACTACAGTATTAATATTACTTTCTGGTGTACAATACAGTGATTCCACATTTCATCATCACATGTACTCTCTTTAATCTCCATCACCTATTTAATCCCTCCCCCCAGACCATCCACTGTGGCACCAGTGAGCCCAGAGAAGGGAAGGGAGATTCTCAGTTCATGCATCCCTAATTCCTAGCCCTGTCCTGGCCTTAGGACTGTCACCCCTGTGAGACCCTCCTGTACCTCCTGGTCTGCACATTTCGCAGGTACTGTTTGCCAGAGTCCTGCTCTGACCGGGCTCACAGAGGAGGCAGGAACAGGTCACAGACCCCTGGCAACCCCTCCTTTGCAGGTGACTGCTTTTTGGATGCTTGTTTTGTGACACGAATGAGAGCTCTCTTTCACCACAGTGGTGTTGTGGCATGTTTGAGCCCTTATGGTGTAGACTGGGAACCACCATGTATGGACCTTCCCTCCCTGGGAAGGGAGGCTGGGTATCAAAGTGGAAAGGGGATGGTGAATGACTGGAGATCAGAGAATCAGGGGCAGGTGTTCCTGAGGTGGCCTTAGAACAGGACCTGGTTTTGGGGAGGAGACATTTCCTTTTTCCCCAGGGCTTTTCCACCTGTTTTGGAATCAAACTGATATGAGACAGAGTAACTGGAGAAAACACCCAGAGTTTTATTACCTGCACAGGGAGGCCCAATCTGGAAATTGAGACCCAAAGAAATGACCAAAGCAAGCTGAAATGGAGATCCATTTCCTGGTTATTTCAAGTAATCAGACATTAATACAACTGTGTTTTAGGGAGGAGAGCCCAGAGTCCTCCTACATTTCCATCCCCTTTACTCTTCCTTATGCTTTCTTTTGTTTTTGAGAAAGAAGAAGATTGCATGTTTGTGTGAGCCAGGCAGGGTCAGAGTGAGAGGGGGAGAGAGAAAATACCAAGCAGGCTCTGCAACATCATCACAGAGCCCAGTGCAGGGCTTGAACTCACAAACTGTGAGATCATGACCTGAGCTGAAATCAACAGTTGGTTGCTCAACCAAATGAGCCACCTAGGCACACCCTCCCTCCCCCGGCAAAACCCTATTTTCACATAAATTCTCATTAACTTGAGCTGGGCATTAGGATTTCATGCAGCATTCAACCCCATAGCAATAGTTAATGTGATTATCTGAGCAGATTTCAAAATTCTTTATTATACACAAATTCCTACATGCAGTAGTGAGACCAAGATGCAGGTATTATTTCTATCCTGTTCCAAGTTCATAAATGAGGTACATTGTGGTCATGGTAATTGCTACGATTCTTATTGAGAATGTTGGGATTTCTTTTATTCTTATTGTTGTCTAGATAGCAGAAACCCGCAGCAATAAGAATCACCAGATTCCCCTTATCTGGCTTGATTGTCAAAAAAGGCTATTCTCCTGACTCCCATTTGTTATGCTTACAGATAAAAGACAAACACAGATTGCATGCTGGAAAGACCTGCCCCTGAGCATTTGGTTTGAGCTGGAAGAGAAAATACTTACAGTCTTTCCTTCTCCAGTGAAGTGGTAATTGGCTAATTGGGAGTTCATATTTCACTTCCTTCTAGAACTTGGTCTAAAGAAGAGCAGCCTCATCCATAGACACAAGTTCTGCAGGTCGTGCCACACCTTTTTGAGTCTAAGCAATCAGGAGTAAAGGGAACAAGGTCATGTTACCATGTTTAGGTAAGAATGTGGCCTCTCCTTTCAAGGAAGAATAACAAAGATTACAGATATCCACCTAACTTTTGGAAGCAGCCAATGGTCTTTGAAGAACCACTACAGTTGTAAGAAGTGAAGAGATTGGCATATGGATGGGAAAGTGAAGGTCCTGCAGATGAAAGTACATGACCGTTGTCCCTGTGAAAGCTTGGACACTCAGACACTGCCCAGTGGTGTGTGGTTGTGGATCTGTAGGAAAGCGTTAGGGGATACAATAGGTAGAAGAGAGCCCTTAGAATAAAGACAGATTCGTGTATTTACCGTATGGCAACCTTGGACAGGATAGTCTTTGAAAATGGTGAATCTGAAAGGCAAGGGAAGTCACAATTGAAGGGAAGGGAAGTCACAAGGGACGACTTTGTTCAGGCTCTGTTCAAGGTAATAATGCTTCTCTCCATCATTACTGTTAGCATAAGTTCTGTCATCCCCAGGGTTTACCCAGAAAGATTGTCCACTCATTGCAGAGTGTTTTGGCACAAGCGAAGAGGTGTAGTTTAGAGTGGACAATGGAGCCCGGAGGTAAACAGAAGTTGGAATTTATGAATTCTATGGATCTGCCCATGAATAAAAGGGCTAATGTTGTATCTGAGGGATATTTTTATAAGCACCAAAGTCAAAGTATGTGCTCTAGGGACCGAGGATGTGTGTATTTTTAGAGCCCCAGGAGGGGCCTGCCCCATGTAACTATTTGTCTCAGTCCCAGTATTCAGAGTTTGGCTCCCCAAAGGCAGCCAAAGAGGACGGAAGGCTCTGGAGGTGTGAGATGAGCAGGTAGTCAATCTTTCCCTGCCAAATTGACTAGGAGTGAAACGATTGTCTCTTCTTAACTTCCATTTACCAAAGCTATTTCATATTATTGGCTAACATATTTTGGGTAGTCTTCGGATTCATTTTTTAAATGACATACAATTTTTACATAACATGTATTAGATTTTTTAAAATTTATTGTCAAGTTAGCTAACATACAGTATAATCTTGGCTTCAGGAATAGATTCCTGTAATTCATCCCTTTCATACAAAACCCAGTGCTCATCCCAAGTGCCCTCCTCAATGCTCATCACCCATTTTCCCCACCCCCTCAACCTCCCACCTCCCTCAACCTGAATTTGCTCTCTGTATTTAAGAGTCTTTTACGGTTTGCCTCCCTCTCTGTTTATAACTTAGTTTTCCTTCCCTTCCCTGTGGTCTTGTGTTAAGTTTCTCAAATTCCACATAGGCACGAAATGATGTGACATCTGTCTTTCTCTGACTGACCTTTTTTCCTTAGCATGCTACCTTCCAGTTCCATCCACGTTGTGGCAAATGAAAAGATTCCATTCTGTTTTTCTTGCTGCGATGTCTTCCATTGTGTACCTATATCACATCTTCTTTATCCATTCATCAGTTGATGGATACTCAGGCACTTTCCATAATTTGGCTCTTGTTGATAGCACTGCTCTAAACATCAGAGTACATGTGCCCCTACAAATCAGCCCTCCTGTATCCTTTGGGTAAATTCCTAGTAGCTTTATTGCTGGGTTGTAGGGTAAACCTATTTTTAATTTTTTGAGGAACCTCCACGCTGTTTTCCAGAGTGGCTGAACTGTATGAATTCCTACCAACGGTTCAAGAAGATTCCCTTTTGTCCACATCCTTGCCAACAGCTGTTGGTTCCTGAGTTGTTCATTTTAGCCATTCTGACCGGTGTGGTTTATCTCACTGTGGTTTTGATTTGTATTTGATTTGCTCCCTGATGGGGAACATCTGTTCACATGTCTGTTGGCCATCTGCATGTCTTCTTCGGCAAAGTGTCTATTCATATCTCCTTTCCATTTCCTCACTGGACTCTTTGTTTTTCTGGTGTTGAGTTTGGCAAGTTCTTCTTCATAGATTATGGATACAACCCTTTATCTGATATGTCATTTGCAAATATCTTCTACCATTTCATCGGTTTCCTTTTAGTTTTGTTAATTGTCTCCTTTGCTGTGCTGAAACTTTTTATCTTGATGAGTCCCACTAGTTCTCTTTTGCTTTTATATCCCTTGCCTTTGGAGACATGTCAAGTACAAAGTTGCTGTGGCCAAGGTCGAAGAAGTTGCTGCCTGCTTTCTCCTCTGGGGTTTTGATGATTCCCTGTCTCACATTTAGGCCTTTCATCCATTTTGAATTCATGTTTGTGTATGGTCTAAGACAGTGGCCCAATGTCATTTTTATGCATGTTGCTGTCCAGTTCTTCCAGCGCCATTTGCTAAAGAGACTGTCTTTTTCCCATTGGATACTCTTTCATGCTTGTTGAAAAATTTTGGATGTATATCTGTGAGTCCATTTCTGGGTTACCTATTCTATTCCACTGGAGTATGTGTCTGTTTTATGCCAATACCATACTGTCTTGATGATTACAACTCTGTAACAAAGACTAGGTCCCGGATTGTGATGCCTCCTGCTTTGGTTTTCTTTTTCAACATTACTTTGACTATTTGGTGTCTTTATGGTTCCATACAAATTTTAGGATTGTTCTAGCTCTGAAGAATGCTGGTGCTGCTTTGATGGGGATTGCATTGCCTGTGTTGGTTGCTTTGGACATTATTGACATGTTAATATTAGCTCTTCTTCCAATTCTTGAGCATTCGATGTTTTTCCATTTCTCTGTGTCTTCTTCAATGTCTTTCATAAGCTTTCACTAATTTTTAGCATACATATCTTTTACCTCTTTGGTTAGGTTTGTTCCTAGGTATTTTGTGGGTTTTGGTGCATTTGTAAATGGGATCGATTCCTTGATATCTCTTTCTGTTGCTTCATCATTGGAATATAGCAATGGAACCAATTTCTGCACATTGTTTTCACATCCTGTGACTTCATAAATTCATGGATCAGTTCTTGCAGTTTTTTCGTGGAGCTTTCAAGTTTTCCATGTAGACTATCATGTCATCTGTGAAAAGTAGAAGTTTGATTCCTTCTTTGTAAATTTGTATTCCTTTTATTTCATTTTGTTGTCTGATGGCTGAGGCTCAGACTTCCAACACTATGTTAAACAACAGTGGTGAGAGTGGACATCCCTGTCGTGTTCCTGATCATAGGGGGGAAAGCTGTTAGTTTTTCCCCATTGAAGATGATATGAACTGTGGGCCTTTCATATATGGCTTTATGATACTAAGGTATGTTCCTTCTATCTCAACTTTCTTGAGGCTTTTTCTTTAGAAAAGATACTCTATTTTGTCAGATGCCTTTTCTGCATCTATTGACAGGATCACCTGGTTCTTATCCTTTCTTCTATTAATGTGAAGTATCACGTTGATTGATTCATGAATATTGACCCAGCCCTGCAGCCCAGGAATAAATCCCACTTGATTATGGTGAATAATTCTTTTAATGTACTGTTGAATTCAACTGCCTAGTATCTTCTTGAGAATTTTTGCATCCACGTTCATCAGGGAGATTGGCCTGTAATTCTTCTTTTTAGTGGCGTGTCTGTTTGCTATGGGAATCAAGGTCATTGTGGCCTCATCCAATGAGTCTGGGAGCTTTTCTTCCAGTTCTATTTTTTTGGAACAGCTTGAGAAGGATGGGTATGAACTCTGCTTTAAATGTCTGGTAGAATTCCCCAGGAAACCCATCTGGCCCAGGATTCTTATTTGTTGGGAGATTTTTGATAAACGATTCAATTTCTTCATGGATTATGGGTCTGTTCAAATTTTTTATTTCTCCCTGTTTGAATTTTGGCATGTGTAAATGTCTAGAAATTTGTCGATTTCTTTCAGATTGTCCTGTTTGCTGGCCAAAATTTTTTCATAGTATTCTCCAATAATTGTTTGTATTCTGTGGGGTTGATTGTGATCTCTCCTTTTTCATTCATGATTTTATCAATTGGGGTCCTCTCTCTTTTCTTTTTGAGATATTTGGCTAAAAGTTTCTCAATTTTGTTTATTCTTCCAAAAAAAAAAAGGAAAAAGAAAAAAACCAGACCAGCTCTTAGATTCCTTGATTTCTTCTACCGTTTTTTAAAATTCTATATTGTTTATGTCTGCTCTAATATTTATAATTTCTTTTCTCCTGCTGGCTTTGGACTTTGTTTGCTAATGTTTTTCTAGCTCCTTTCAGTGTGATATTCGGTTCTGCATTTGGGAGCTTTCTTGCTTCTTGAAATAAGCCTGGATTGCAATGTATTTCTTCTTAGGACTGCCTTTGCTGCATCCCAAAGGATTTGGACTGTTGTGATTTCATTTTCATTTGCTGCCATGAATGTTTAAATTTCTTCTTTAATTTCCTGGCTGACCCATTCATTCTTTTGTAGAATGTTATTTAACCGCCATGTATTTAACTTTTAACATCTATTCTCTTGGCAATTTTCAAGTACACAATTTAGTACATCACGAATTCTGCCTTTAAATCTGGATCAGCTCATGGAGCTTGATGGCAGCATGAGACAGGACAGCACATGATAAGTGACTCTAGGGGAATTATCAGGGATCCACGGTATGATCAATGATGCCAGAGGTGGTGACTGAGAGGTCAGTTGGTCCCTTTCGAGGAGTGGAGAATCAAGAGAAAAAACTCCTGTGTGGGTTGAATTGTGCCCACCCCCTGCCAAGATATGACCATAATCTAATACCTGGTGCATATGAAGGTGACTTTATTTGAACATAGAGTCTTTGCAGATGTGATCAAATTCAGATGAGGCCATACATGAATAAGGCGGCTTTCATCCAGAATGGCCTATTTCCTGAGAATAAGAAGGGAAAACAGAGACAGAGACACAGGCACAGGGAGAAGAGCAGGTGACCATAGAGGCTGAGCTGGAACAATGTTCAGTCTATAACCAAGGATGCCAAGGATTTCTGGCAACATCCAAAGCTCTAAGAAAGGCATAGAACACATCATCCTTTAGAAGCTTCAACGAGAGGGTGTCCCAGATGACACCTGATTTTGGACTGGCCTCCAGAGCCATGAGAGAATAAGTGTCTTGTTTTAAGTCCCCAACACTGGTACTTTTTATGGAAGCCCCAAGGAATGTGTACAGCTACTCTGGGTGGGGACCATATTACTGAAAACATCCAAGTAGATATATCAGGATGGGCCCTGGGAAGTATGAGATTGTCCTTGGAGAGAGGGCTAGGATCTTGATACACTGGCACAATGATCTCTGGTGGTTCAGTTGAAGTGTGATTATTTTTAAAGGGGAAATGGGTAAAGACAGAATTAAAGGTAAAGGACATTGGGCAGTAGAAGAATGAAAAAGCAATGGTCACTGATATGTGAGACTATTAGGCTGAATAGTTTCATAAAAGCTGCATGAAGCCCATTTTAGCAAAGAGTGGCTGATAGCAAGGTTCGATGGATGGTGATGGGGAAAATGGACTGAGATTAGATGTGAATTTATCCAGAACTGGTAGTAGTTCTTTGCATTTACACAGCACTTTATAATTTTTCATGCCTTTTCATATACTCTTATTTATGTCCCATAGCACCGAGAGATATTATCCTTACATTACAGCCCAGCACACTCTGGAACTGAGAGGTTAAGTTCTTAGTTGAAATGACAGAATTTTAAATGATGGGGCCAGGATGTGAACCTACACATACAGACTTCCAAATATGCTCTTTCCATGGCACTATGGAGTATTTTTGAAAATTGCTTTTAATAAGCCCACCCCTCCTACCAGGTGAAGACTGCAGGTTACCAAAAGGCCGTGATCAACTGTTCTTAATGATTTAGCTCACTGAACTAAGATTTCTTAACAGTGATCACAAGCATTATGTTTATAATTTTCCATTTAAAGTTATTAATTTTGTTCAGAGTTTAATTACACTATAATTGTAGCATTGGTCCCCAAATGGCCAACATTAAAATAATTTTAATACACAAAGATAGAGATTGGTTCATACTGTTTTAATTTTTCTTGTATATTTAGTAGCCTGAACAGCGATTTGTTCATTGGTTAAATATTCTAAGGCATAGTGAACCAAATGCTGGAATCTTCCTAATGCACGTGATTTGTGCGCGTGGACGTGACTGTGTGTTTTGGGTGTGGAGGGGATGTGCTGGATGACAGCAATGTAGCAAGTGACCTATGGCTTCTTTCCACATGTCTGGGCCTCTAGTGCTCACAGTTCCTTCCTCGTCAGTGTCATGGACCCAGTTGGTTTAGATTCCAGGAGATTCCCATGAAGATGAACTGGTTTGGGAGGACCTGCCCCCAGAACCCCATGGGAGCAAAGGAGTGTGCAGCGCCAGCCTGGGAGCACTGCTTCCCCAGGGCCTCCAGAGTCTCTCCTTCTGCAAGAGAGGGTGCGGGGCTGTGTGTATGCCAAACAGGGAGCCAGCAGGTGTCGTTACCGCTGACTCTGGGTGGATATGTGGGTGCACACGTCCCACCTGTTGTGTGAGACATCCTTGGGGGTGATGGTCCCTTCAGGAACAAACTCCTCAGTGTGGAACCATGACACCAGATGCCTGCCTTTCAGTCTGGCCCTTTGTTACCGCACTTGTGATTACTTCAACCTTTTCTGAGATTTTTGAACTTTGAGACTGTCTTGCCCATCAATGTGTTGTTTTCGCTGCCATTTTCCTTCTGTGTTCACTTTTAGTGAGTTTTCTGTTCTCTGTTTAATGCGAATCTCTGTATGTGTTTCCTGTCTCAGCTTCTGATATTTGTCTGTCTGTATTTGTCTTCTGTCTCTTTCCCTCTTTTTTGAGACTTTCCCTCTTCACTGTCCCCACTTAAGCTCTTTACCCATGTATCCAGTGGTGACCATGGAAATCAAACGCAGGGTAGCAGTGCAGGACGGTCTGTCTCCCTTAGGAAGGTCGGACTGTTCCTGCTACTTCCCTCAGATGGAGGATGATGGTGAGGAAGAGGGGCAGATGGCTGGGACAATTCGAGACTAGAAATGGCCCGTTTGAGAATTTATTAAACTGGTGACAATTTGCATGTTTCTGATGAAGGCCTGTCCCGACGATTTTAGCTTCACAGAGAGGATGGTGTCAGGTCCCTGCTGGCGAAGCTTCCTGCTCCTTCCTTTCTCTATCATGTTGTTTTTCTGTAAAATCATAGTTCAATTAGCATTCTTTTGGTGCACATTTCTGATTGCTTAGAAATTCCTTATAATGTTTCTTTTTTGCCTAAGCTTAGCCTTTCTAAATGTGATTTTATCATTCTCATTTCATCCATTTAAAAACTACCTGAGATCATATATCTCTTACTCTTATTAGCCTCCTTGTTTCCTGCTGTCTTATGGTCATAGTTATAATATTGGGCACCACACTGTTATGTAAAATATGTTCAGTTTAAAGAATAATTAACAAAGGAATGCTCATGCTGTCGCCTCCCTTGTAAATTAGAACCTCGCACGGAACCTCGACTGGCCTGTCCCCAACTGCAGACTGTCTCTTGGCGTTTATGGTGACTTGTTATAAGCAACCCTTTGTTACCATTTTTAGATTTAATTACAATTTTTTACTGTGACTACAGTCTTATCACCCATATGTGAGTCCATCAACAGCCGTTCTTTCTACCTGTTTTTTTATGGAGGGATGGATTTCTTTGTAACTTGCATCATTTGCTCAGCACCTTTGTGTGAACAGCGTCATAGACCGCGAGATCGTGACCTGGCTGAAGTCGGACGCTTAACCGACTGCGCCACCCAGGCGCCCCATCTACCTGTTTTTTTATGGAGGGATGGATTTCTTTGTAACTTGCATCATTTGCTCAGCACCTTTGTGTGAACAGCGTCATTTCAATATGTTTAGCGGTGGTTTCATTCATATTGTTGTAGAGCACACACTTTTGTATGAACACACCACAGTTCACCCAGTATGGTTGTCGGGCATTAGGATGGTTGCACATTTTGCTTGATACAAACAATGGTGCTGCTGACCGTTCTTATATACGTGTCTTCGGACAGGTGACCGAGCATTCCCCTAGGTCATATCGCATGTAGGAATGTCAGTGTGGGTGAGCATCACTCGATAATGCCACACTGTTATCAAAGTGATTTGAGCACGCACGACTGGCAGCAGTGAGTGAGGCCTGGGATGAAAAGCATAATAGCAGGTGTGATACCAGGGGGTATTGTCTTTGCCAGTTTTCCCCATAACCCTCAGGATAGGACCTAGCTGGTATGGGAATAACGTAGAAAATTCAAATGTAAGAATGGCTTTTTAAAATTTTTGTTTGTGTGTTTATTTATTTTTGAGAGAGCAAGAGAGAGACAGAGCATGAGCAGGGAGAGGCAGAGAGAGAGAGGGAGACACAGAATCCGAAGCAGGCTCCAGGCTCTGAGCTGTCAGCACAGAGCCTGACAAGGGGCTCGAACCCACAAGCCAGGAGATCATGACCTGAGGCAAAGCCGGAAGCTTAAGCGACTGACCCCCCAGGCGCCCTTAAATGTAAGAATGTTTTTAGCAGGAGGTGGTTTATCTCTTTAGGCAGAACATGACAAAGGAAACTGGAAGTTATAGATCTTTGAGAAACAGCCATAAAGTACCCATCAACTTCCTTCCATTTTTCTCAGTAATTATTTATAACTCTCCTGATAATTCAAAATCAATTTGATTTTAACAGCAAGACTAGCTGAATTTAAGAAAATCACATCCATTTTATTAAAAAGACATAAATTTTTAAATTCTTTGAGAACATCATTAAAACCTATAGATATAAACGGAACAGTGGTGTAGAGAAATTGAGTTTTTTCCCCACAACAGCATTAGAAGTTTCATAGAATTTGGTGGCTTTCCTTTACCTTCATGCTAAAGATTAAAATGTGCCTAATTATTAGCTGTGTGATTCCATACAAGTTGTCAATGAATGAAATTAAATACAAAATTTATTCATATATTTACATTTAAAATGAAGTAACTGAATGGATTCTTCCTTATATATTTATATGTAAATATTTTGGGCAATGGTGAGAAAAACATCTGAAGTCTTCTAAAACATGTAGGTCATTCACAGATGGGAGCTAAGGTAGCTGGGAGGTCTAGGGAGTTACTTGTCCTCTGTGAGATATGTGAACTAATAAGAGTCCGATTGGTCTCCTCTGGCATTGTCCCCCACAGTCATTGTCCCTCAGGATTGCCATGTCTGGGCAGCTCAGTGACAAAGGCTCATTAAGAGTGTGGGGCATCCGTTCCCCAGAGACGTCAAGGAGGAAGGGACTTGGTTCTGTGTGCCAGCCCAGCCACAGCTCAGAGTCACGGCACCCTCTCGCCTGCTCATAAGGGTCTCAGAGTCACACAGGCAGGTCATTGTATTCGGGAAACCATACTGAGAGTTTGTGACTGCCTTCACCTTCTACCTCCGAGAGGCAAAGTGCAGATCTCTGGTGTCACATGAGGACCTGTGAAGTCACCTGAGAAAGTGTCCTTTTGCTTCAGAAAAACGTACGTATGCCCCAGTGCTGGTAGAGTCAACCTTTGCGTTTCCTGCAGGCACTGATTCTACATGTCTGCGTTCCTGTTCTCAGAAGTGAATTTAGGCACTAACTTGGAAAGAGGTAGGGAAATAGCTTAGATCCAACAGAGGAGGTGAGAGAAGGTGAGTAAAATGGAACAAAGTCTCTGTGTTGCTCTAGGAATTGGCAAATTGGGTTATTTTCAGATGCAAATGTTCTTGAAACAAAAATGCTAAATGGTTTGCATGTATGGTCAGTTGTCTAAAGGAACCGACTATGGAAAGTTGTCAAATAATATAACTAAATTTAATTGTTCATTAGAAATGCCACCAAGTCATTCCTAGACTTTTCATTCTATTTCAGTACATTCATTATACCTCCGGATGCACGTGTGGAAAATTATTAAATATTCACGTTTAGTGATAATAAAATGTGCCCTTTCTGCATAAGTGTAAAAGTATTAGATTACATGCTCCCATGCTTTCTCTTTGGTTCCTTACTATCTGTGAAATGGGATAATATTTGTTCCCTACGCAAAAACTCATTATGAGTATTTATATTTTCTAAATGCTCATTTTCTCCCTTATGGGTTACCAAAATATCTAAAATATGCATGGAGATTTTAAAAGGTATGTTGAAAATTACAACAGGGAAATTCCATATTGTGAATATTATCTCAATGCATCTTTATGTTGACTTTATTGTTAACAAGGTATGATGATCACTCATGGGAATACAAATACCAATATGAAAGAGACAAAGTTATGAAGATAGTTGAATGTTCATTCATTTATCATTGCCACTCGAGACCACATTGTCAAATGACAACTTGTGTGCATGTGTTTGTGTGTATGTGTGTGTGTGTGTGTTCCTGTGTGTGTGTGTGAATGCACTGAGGTGATGTGTAAAGTACACCAGGTTCCGTCCTTCTATCCTTGCACATGATCATGAGTGGACTCTTGTATGAACACTGTTGGTGACCTGCCCAGACGCTCTTTACCTACAGGGGCTCTAATCCAAACCCTACTTGGTATGAATTGGGCTCCAGAGTTCATGGCCCTTCCTTTCATGAGAAAATTTCCCTCAGCTGAAAGGTAGCCACATTGCCAGGCGGTCTGGGGAACTGGTGGGGGCAGCTCATAGCCAGTGACAGACTATGGGATGGATAGAAAGTGCCAATGCCAAGGCAGGACTGCGATTCATGCTCCAGAGCTGTGCTGTCCAATACTTTAGTAAGTAGCCACGTTAGCAGCCTACAAATAAATTCATTAAATTAAATAAAATATAAAATTCAATATCTCAGCTAGGACATTTAAATGCTCAACTATGACATGTGGAGAGTGGGCATAGTATTGGACAGTGAAGACAGAGTATTTCTACCATCACAGATGGATGCTTCTACTGGAGAGTCCTGGCCAGCATCTCATGGGATCAGGCTCCTGCTCTGTTCCACTGGAGACCACATCCTTGCTTAGCAATATTCTCTGCTGTTTTCCTTCCCTCACCCCGTTTATCCCGAGAGCATTCCCTGAATAAACAACACGCAATGGAAATCGTACTTCATCGTCTTCTTCTATAGAACCTGTCCTACAGCCCTGTCCGTGTTCATCACATCTGTCATTTCCTATGTAGTAATGGCTGCATTCCCCTCATTTTCTCATCCCCCATCATCATTGGGGCCAGTTCTCATATGTCTGAGGTCAGCTCAGACCCATGAGACAGAAGCATCAAGAAAGCAACAGCTATTCATTTGTAGCACTGAGGCTACGGAAATCTTGCCCGCACTTTTTCAGGATTCATTCAGGAACCGGATAGAGCAGTGTGTGTATGTCAAATATATCAGTGAATGTTATATGTTTGAAATGTCTTAAATAGAGACATTATCCTGAGATCTTTTCCTTTAAGATGTGTAGTGTGCATAGACTAGTATCTAGTCTTGTGGACATATGTATTCTTCCACTAAAACTTAGAATTGTATGTCAGCATTGAGCTATTATGGTAATTGGAAATTCCTACTCCATCACCGTATGTGTGTCAGTACTAAGCATTTAACCTCTCACATTTGATGCATTTCTCTTAGTTATTATTGTAACATTGTGTTCTTCTGAGATGTCATTTGAATTATATACTGTTCTGATGTGAATTATTACATAGATTGGCAGTGTCTTTGTAGCTTCTGTTAATTTTTCTTTTCACTAATAACATTTCTTTCTCTCCATCTATAATGTGTAGTTTTTTCAAGTATTTATCTTTCATATGGAAATTAATAATATAGGTGTAATCTATCACTGGGCTTTCCTGTACCGTGTCATATCATGATAGTTGCTAGGGACACATACTTTGCTCCTGTGCCCAGGAAGGACATGTTCACTATTTCCAGCCAGTTTTATTTATATAGTTTGTCTCAGATGAATCAATGCATCTTACTGCATTTATTTGTTTCATGCTACCAAACAAAATGATGGTTCTTTGTCTAATTACATCATTCTTCAAATTTTAAAAATGTTTATTTGGTTTTGAGAGATAGAAAGACTGAGTGCGAGCAGGGGAGGGGCAGAGAGAGAAGGAGGCACCGAATCTGAAGCAGGCTTCAGGCTCTAAGCTGTCATCATGGAGCCCAAAATGGGGTTTGAACCCATGAACTGAAAGATCATGACTTGAGTTGACGTGGGCGCTTAACCGACTTAGCCACCTGGGTGTCCCCAATTACAACATCTTTTTAAATGTGGTGAGAAGGAAATGAAATGAAATTTCCCATTAACCTCAGTGGACACATGTCCTTTCTCTTGGAAGATTGCCTCTGTGTGTTGTACAAGGTTTAAGAGGTGTGGATGTGAAGAAAGGGACGAGGAAGGAACAGAGTGACCCAGATCAGCAGAACATACTCGTGAGACTCGATGGAAGAACGCATTTCGCAGCCTGATCTTTCCTATGTCTGGTGTCACTAAAGGATAATAATTTTCCTGAATTGTGAAGAGAAAAACAATAGCAGTAACATGGTAGACTATGATATGAGTGCTGTAGTTCCCTCCCCACGTGCTCTCCAGCAACACACTGGGGGCAATTGTTCCATTTAGGGTCAATGACATTCTTGTGTCTGCTTCAGTGCACATCTCATTTGTCTGGTATTTTATTTTTCATAATCATTTTTGTACCTGTCACGTAGCCATTATGTATTTTTTTTACACACACACGCACACGCATGCGCGCGCGCACACACACACACACACACACACACACACACTATCCTGGAAAGCAGGAAATCATATGTACCTGTTCATCTCACCAGGATTTTATCTTTTCTCAACTGTCTTCTTTGTCCTGATTGACATAATATTGTTAACATATATCATGATTTTATTCTAAAGGTGCAGTAGCATATCGGTGTTTTCTTGGGATGAGTTTACATTTTGGTTTTGCCTTTCTTCACCTTGGTAGTGCTTCCTTAATTAGGCACATTAAAAAGTTTGTGGGCAATTTATTTCAGGTAAATATAGCGATATGTGTGTGTGCGTGAGACTCAAGCATGGTTTGTTTTTATTTGTTCTTCTGAGCAGATGTTAGTCAGAGGACACGTTTTGTTGTTGCACATTTAGACTGTCACAAATAACTGTATAATTATTTCTATTAAGAAAATTTTTCTGCACAGATTTTTTATGTGGAGATCACTGATTATATGTTTATATGAAATCAAAGGAGGTATAAAATAGTGTGAAATACCATATCGTCTCTTCACATATTATGAATATTTCATGCCCGTTTTGTACCTGTTTCTTTCACACATCAATGGGTCCTCCCCCAAACCTGATTCAGATTTTTAAAGTCTTAGAAGAATTAAAAATGCACGGTATGGCCAACCATTTGAATATGATACAACTGAAGGACTCAGTTTCTGATGCCTCTTTGGTCAGTGTATAACTATTCATCTTCTTCAGTAGTAAGCGTGGGTAGAAAATGGTCATCACCCAACCTCGAACCTGGCAATGTGTTTGGTCCATTGTCACTAACTCTGCAAGGTAGCTCCCAGAAAGGTGATCATTGACGTAATGTGGACAGATGTCTGAGATTTTGTATAATACCAAAATATTGGTTTCTTTATGTCTTTCCTTATACTGCTATAAGTTTTGCATTATACTTCTTTGACCCATCATTGCTTTGAGAATGTATCTGTTTTTATCTCTGTGTGTTTATCTCTTTATTTATTTTATCATGGGAGTGATGTAAAACATTACAGATTGTACATACTTACATGGTTGGGTAAATTTTTAAAATGCTTATTCTGATTAGGATGTCAATAAGAAATAATCCTACCTCTTTCAGGAATTTTATGAAATTTAATGGGTAACGTGTGAGATGGAAATCTGCAGAAGGAAGAGTAAGTGTTGGTCACTGGATTTTAGAGTTCAGATTCCAGCTGGCTCTGCATGGCCAATGAGTTTTCAGAGTTCCTGTTAAATTGGTATGAAAATTTGAAGCACGTTTCAGGCCAAAGTTAAGAAATGTAATTGAACAGTACTGTTCTTGGGTTCTCTCAGATTGAGTGTTTGTTTTACTACGTACAAAAAAAACCTATGTGGCTTTCCGAAATATAATACATTAGCTAGAGAGGCAATACTGCCAAAATGGTTATGTAGAAATAGTCGTGACTTTTTGAATGTAATTGAATTCTTCATATAAGTACATCCTAGGTCATAAGTTGCTATATCGGCATGTTTTTTCCACAGTAAGTGGTCATATATATACATGTATTTTTAAATGTGTATTTGTGTATTTTGAGAGAGAGAGACAATGAGGGAGCAGGGGAGGTGCAGAGTGAGAGGGAGAGACACGGAATCCCATGAAGGCTCAGTGCTGTCAGTGAAGAGTCCAACACAGGGCTTGAACCCACGATGCATGAGGTCATGGCCCCAGCTGAAACCAAGAGTCAGGTGCTTACCCACTGAGCCACTCAGGTGTCACCATATTATATTTTAATGCATGTGTGGTGTGTGCGAATCTAGTTGTGTAGAATCATGAGACACACGTTTGTAATAACATCTCTCCTTCTCCCTTATACATTTTTACATAACTTAAATCTGCAACATATATATATTTTTATAGTACTTTAAGTTATAGCAAGTGTGGACTGAAAGACCCTTATATTCCGATGACTCATGCAAACACAAGGTCCATGATTTGATTTTTCTCACATTAAATAGTAATGATTTACTCTTTATTATAATGTGAACTGTATTGGTATAAGCTATGTCAATTTCCATGAGTATATCATTATTCAAATTATTACTGATAAAGTCTATGACCGTGTGTTTTCATATGATCGATTCAACCCCCTGCCACCTTTTTTTCCTTTTTGAAGATTTCCCTTAAAAAGGCTAAATACTTGCTGTTGACAGGAAACATGTGGTAAGAAAGAATGGACCAAAAAAATGGAAGTTCTTTCACTGGCTTTATCCTGCTGGGTTTCTCTGACCGGCCTCAGCTGGAGCGAGTCCTCTTTGTGGTTCTTCTCATCTTCTATCTGCTCACCCTGCTGTGAAACACAACCATCATTGCGTTGTCCCGCCTGGACCCACACCTGCAGACTCCCATGTACTTTTTCCTGTCCAACCTAAGCTTTCTGGACCTGTGTTACACGACCAGCACTGTTCCTCAGCTGCTGGTTCATCTCAGGGGAGCAGGCAAGTCTATCTCCTTCACTGGCTGTGTAGCTCAGCTGTTCGTCTCTCTAGGATTGGGATGCACAGAATGCATTCTGTTGGGGGTGATGGCATTTGACCGCTACGCAGCCATCTGCATGCCCCTGCACTACACAGTGATCATGCACCCCCGTCTCTGTGCCCTGATGGCTTCTGCGTCGTGGTTCATTGGTTTTGCCAACTCCTCGTTGCAGACGGTGCTCATCTTTCTTGTACCACTTTGTGGGAGAAATAAGATAGATCACTTCTTTTGTGAGATCCCCCCACTGCTCAAGCTTGCCTGTGTTGACACCACTGTGAATGAGTCTGAGCTCTTCTCTGTCAGTGTGATCATTCTCCTCATACCTGTGGCATTAATCACATTCTCCTATGGTCGGATTGTCAAGACAGTGTTAAGAATAAAGTCAGCTTCAGGGCAGAGGAAAGCGTTTGGGACATGTGGGTCCCACCTCACAGTGGTCTCCCTGTTCTACGGCACAGGCATCTACATTTACCTTCAGCCCAGCAGCAACTACTCCCAGGATCAGGGCAAGTTCATTTCTCTCTTCTACACCATTGTCACCCCCATGGTCAACCCTGTCATATATACTCTGCGGAATAGGGATATGATTGGAGCAATGAAGAAAGTGTTCTGTAGGGATATGACCCTAGATGACTGAGGGGAAGACCATTTGACAGAAGACTTTGAATGCCAGGGTCTTTCAGGTTTTTGTGTCCTCCATATTTCCCCTGATAACTCTCAAGGGAAATTCCTTAATTCATTCTTTTATGCAAGTGGGTGCTCAAACTCTAAGTTCATGCATGCATTACAGCCTCCAGAGATGCTGATGTAGTATTCCAAGGCCATCTGCATCATATTAATATTTTTAAAAGTTTCAAAGGATTTTCCTATTTCACCCTCATTTGGGAACACTATTACATTTCTAATTGCAAAGGACAATGACACACACACCCTAAAAACATAGCAAAATAAGAATGGAAACCACCAGTACACTATAATAAATATTGTAGCATTCTCCAGCAATTGCTGGAGCCTATTGCTTATTCTTGCAATTTGATCACGGCTCTATTACAACATTTGGAGCCTCACTGGGTCACAGCTTTTTCCCAGAAGTAGGAGGGCAACTGTAGGAAAAACAAACTTTAGCTGAGAGAAAGCTTGCAAACATCCATCCTGATAAAGCTGGTCACATATCATTCTGTGGTGTAATGTTGCCATTCTGACACTGTTTTCGTTTTGAACACAATTCTTTGTTTTTCAAGTGTTCTTGTTTGAAATTAATATTTATTATTTTATTTTTAATTAAAAATAATTTAATTTTTAATAATTTAATAATTAAAATAAATATAATTTATGTATTATAAAAATAAAAATAATTTTAAAATAATTTAATTTTTATTGTCATTCCATTAGAGTTAACTTACAGCATTATATTATATTACTTTATAGTTTAACGGTACTTTATAAAGTACTTTATAGTACTTTCCTGTGCAATATAGTGATTCAACATTTCCATCATCACAGGTGCTCTCTTTAATCTCCATCACCTTTTTAACCCCTCCCCCAAGCCATCCACTGTGGCACCAGTGAGCCCAGAGGAGGGAAGGGACATTCTCAGTTCATGCATCCCTACCTTCGTAGCCCTGTCCTGGCCTTAGAATTGTCACATGTTAGCATAACGGCAGGGTGTGCAGTGTAGGTGACTGCACTCTGGACATGCCCTCGGCATCCTGCTAAACTCACTCCTGGATCAGTCATCAGAGCGCAATCACCCCTGTAAGTCCCTCCTGTACCTCCTAGTCTGCATATTTTGCCACTACTGTTTGCCAGAGTCCCGCTCTGACCAGGCTCATGGAGGAGGCAGGAACAGGTCATGGACCACTGGCAACCCTACCTTTGCAGGTGACTGCTTTTTGGATGCTTGTTTTGTGACACGGGTGAGAGCTCTCTTTCACTGCTATGGTGTTGTGTCATGTTTGAGCCGTGATGGTGCAGACTGGGAACCACCGTGTGTAGACATGTGGTTTGCAGGGACAAGGGGGGCTGGGTGTCAATGCAGAAAGGAGAGGGTGAACTCCTGGAGATCTGTGGGGTCAGGGGAAGGGCTCCCCTAGGTGGCCTCAGAGACAGGACACTGGCTTCTGGGAGGAGACATTTCCTTCTTTCCCCATGGCCCTTCCTGCTGTTTTGGAATTAAGTTGACATGAGACAGAGTAACAGGAGAAAACAGCCAAAGTTTTATTACCACCACACAGAGGCCCAATCTGGACATTAAGACCCAAAGAAATGAACAACCAGGTGGTTTTTACCCTGTTTACAGAGAGACAATAGATGAGCGTGGAATTGACAGGAGAAAGAAAACCAGTGTTTGGAGCTGCAGTTAGCAGGGAATGAGAAGTGGAATGTGGGCTGAGGTGGTGGGTTAGTAAAAAATAGCAGGTTTATTTCTACAGCCTTCTCAGTTCTAAGGTCCCTATGTGTGGTGATAAGTGGTCATTTTTACTTCTTAGACCTGGGAGGAGACTTTCATTTGGGAGATATTTCCTGCTTCCAGGGGGACAGAGGAGGGTGTGATGTCCTCCCACCTGCTCTTTCCCCAGTAGCTTCTATTCACGGTGATCAATATGCTGTTGAGGTCCACGTTGGGGGGCCTCCCTGGGTTCCCACACTTGCTCCGTTTAAAAAATTTAATTCTATTGGTTTACATTGTTGGGTGGATTTATTTGAACCACTGGAGTGAATGAAATCTATGAGGTCTCTAGGAAGTGTAAGTTCTTCTGATTCGTGAACCTTTTCTGAGAATGGTTTCAACCCCTTTTCAGGATGAGGCTGTTCAGGTGTACTTGTGTGTTGAGTCTCAGAGAAGCATCATGGACATTTCTACTGATTGGGTTATTTGGGATCTCCATGATCAATGGGCTGTCTTGATCAGTGGCCAAAGCCTTTGACAGGGCCCCGTCTCCCTGAATCTGTGGTAGCAGGTCACACATAATGCTTTCTCACATTTGTAAGTTGTCATTTCAGGCACTTGGAAACATGAAATTGTTTTGAAAGACTCTCTTTGGAAAGCTTCTTTAGTAACTTATCTCTAATGAGAACTCAGTTTTAATGTATTTAAAGGAAGCATGTTGACTAAGAATGTGTTCTTTCTAGCTTGAAATCAGCCTCTCCCAGGTTTCACCCTCCCTCTTAGAAAAACCATCTCTATTCCCGCAGAATGATTCTCCTCATAGTCTGCCACAACGTGTTACATTTTGGTTTTCATTTAGGTAGAAGCAATATATATATTAATATATTATTAAACACATACACCCACGGACATGCTCGTGCACAAAATGTGCTCCATATCCAATCACCTGTAGGCCAATCTCTGAACCCTTTTGTGAAGATGATTAGTACAAGAAAATATGTTTCCTTGAGCTTATCCTACTTAGAAGTGCCAGGCTCATACATGATGTATTTCCAATATGTTCTGAAATACAAATACATCCTAGTGTATGTGGTAACAGTATCCCTGCAGATCACATTGAATGGAGAAAAAAAAAAAACCTCTTTCCAGGAGGTGGAGGGAGCAATGGCTGTTGGTAGTATCTGGTACCACTCAAGAGCTCCATGGAACAAACTATACCCCTATAGACACAACAAGCTAAGAAATTTAGAAGTCACCGTGAAAATTCTTGACTCTTTTTCAAATATTAGTTGTCTGTATGTGGATGGGTTTATTTCTGTGCTCTTAATTGTGTTCCTTTGGTGTATGTGTCCGTTTCTTGATCTAGTAACATGCTGTTTTGATTCCTAGATATTTATAATACGGTTTGAATCAGGAAGTAGGCTGCCTGCAGCTTTGTTCTTCTTTGTTGGAATGGCTTTGGCAATTGGGACTTTTGTGGCTCCATACACATTTCAGGATTGTTTCTTATTCTATCTGTGAAATATGCCATTCAAATTTTGATAGGGATTGCATTGAATCTAGAGATGATTTTGAATACTGTGAAAATTTTTCAATCTTAATATTTTTAAATATAATTTATTGTCAAGTTGGCTAACATACAGTGTATCCAGTGTGCTCTTGGTTTCAGGGGTAGATTCCCATGATTCATCGCTTACCTTGCAACACACAGTGCTCATCCCAACAAGTGCCCTCCTCAATGCCCAATTCATGAACACAGGATATCTTAATTCTCTTCAATTTGTTCCATCAACTTATGCAGTTTTAAATGTAGAGATATTTTGCCTCCTTGGTTAAATTTAATCTGACGTATTTTATCGTTTTTGATGCTATTGTGAATGTGGGATAAAAAAAATCTTTTCACGTTTTTGGAAATGGCAAGACTTAATTCTTTTTATTGCTGAGTACTATTCCATTGTGTGTGTGTGTGTGTGTGTGTGTGTGTGTGTGTGTGTATCACAGTTGCTTTTTTTTTAATTTAATTTTTTTTAACTTTACATCCAAACTAGTTAGCATATAGTGAACTGATTTCAGGAGTAGATTCCTTAATGCCCCTTACCCATTTAGCCCATCCCCCCTCCCACAACCCCTCCAGCAACCCTCAGTTTGTTTTCCATATTTATGAGTCTTATCTATTTTGTCCCCCCCGTTTTTATATTATTTTTGTTTACCTTCCCTTATGTTCATCTGTTTTGTCTCTTAAAGTCCTCATATGAGTGAAATCATATGATTTTTGTCTTTCTTGACTGATTTCCTTCACTTAGCATAATACCCTCCAGTTAAATCCACGTAATTGCAAATGGCAATATTTCATTCCTTTCCATTGCCGAGTGATACTCCATTGTATATGGAGGATGTGGTAATATATACCACATTTTCTTTACCCATTCATCCATCGATGGACATTAGGGACCTTTCCATACTTTGGTTATTGTTGATAGTGCTGCTCTAAACCTGGGGGTGCATGTGTCCCTTCGAAACAGCACACCTGTATCCCGTGGATAAATGCCTAGTAGTGCAATTGCTGGGTCATAGGGTAGTTCTATTTTTAGTTTTTTTTGGAACCTCCTTACTGTTTTCCAGAGTGGCTGTACCTGTTTGCATTGCCACCAACAATGCAAAAGAGTTCCTCTTTCTCCGCCTCCTGGCCAACATGTGTTTTTGCCTGAGTTGTTAATGTTAGCCATTCTGACAGGTGTAAGCACCACAGTTTCTTTATCCACTCATTCATCTTCTTACTTCATGCAAATGTTTATGGCCATTTGGGCTGTTTCCATAAATTGGCTATTGTTGATAGCACTGCTATAAACATTGGGGTACATATGCCCCTACAAATTAACACACTTGCATCCTGTGGATAAATTCCTAGTAGTGCTATTACTGGGTCATAGGGTAATTCTATTTCTAATTTTTTGAGAAATCTCCACAGTGTTTTCCAGAGTGGGTACAACAGTTTTCATTTGCACCAGCAGTACAAGAGGGTTCCCTTTTCTCCACATCCTTGCCAACATCTGTTGTTTCCTGACTTGTTAATTTTAGCCACTCTGACAGGTGTGAGGTCGTGTCTCATTGTGGTTTTCATTTGTATTTCCCAGACAATGAGCATATCACATGTGTCTTTTAGCTATCTGGATGTCTTTTTTTGAGAAGTGTCTGTTCATGTCTTTTGCTCATTTCTTAGCTGGATGAGTTGATTTTTAGGTGTTGAATTTGACAAGTTCTTTATAGATTTTGCATACTAACCCTTTATCTCATATGTTGTTTGCAAATACCTCCACCCATTCCGATGGTTGCCTTTTAGATTTGTGATTTTTTTTTCCTTCACTGTGCAGAGGCTAGTTATCTTGATGAGGTCCCAATAGTTCATGTTTACTTTTGTTTCCCTTGCTTTTGGAGACATGTCTGGTAAGAAATTGCTGCAGCCTAGGTTAAAGAGGTTGTTGTCTGTTTTCTCCTCTAGCATTTTGATGGTTTCCTTTCTCACATTTAGGTCTTTCATCCATTTTGAGTTTATTTTTGTGCATGGTGTAAGAAAGTGGTCCAGGTTCATTCTTCTGCATGTCACTGTCCAGTTCTCCCAACACCATGTGCTGAAGAGACTGTCTTTTTTTCCACTGGATATTCTTTCCTGCTTTATTGAATCCACTGAAACTTATGGAAAGCTTAGGAAAGAAATGACGGAAGACACAAAGAAATGGAAAAACATTCCATTCTTGTGGATTACAAGAGCAAATATTGTTAAACTGTAGACACTACCCAAAGCAATCTACACATTCAATGCTATCCCTATCAAAATTACACCAGCATTCTTCACAGAGCTAGAACAAACAATTCCAAAATGTGTGAAACCAGAAAAGACGACAAATAGCCAAAGTAATGTTGAAAAAAATAGATATAGTTGGAGGGAACACCATTCCAAACTTCAAACTGTATTACAACGCTGTAATCATTAAGACAGTATGGTACTGGCACCAACACAGACGTACAGATCAATGGACCAGACTAGAGAATGCAGAAATGGACCCACAAATCAATGGCCAATTAATCTTCAACCTACCAGGAGAGATATCCAGTAGACAAAAGAGAGTCTCTTCAGCAAATGACTGGACTTCCCGTACTATGTTCTGTAAGAGTAATGAGGGTGGGCATCCTTGTCTTGTTCTGATCTTAGAGGAAAAGCTCTCAACCTTTTGCCACTGAGTATGTTACCACGAGTTTGTCATGAATGGCCTTTCTTATGTTGAAGCACATTCCATCTACAACTAATTTGTTGAGAGTGTTTACCATGAAAATATATCATGTTTTCTCAAATGCCTTACTGCATCTACTGAGAAAAACATACGTTTTTTTATTCCACTCTACTCATGTGGTGTATTGCATTGACTGATTTGTGTATGTTGGTTTGTCCCGTTTCCCTACTACATCCCTCTGATCATGGTGTTTGAAACTTTAAATGTGCTGCTGAATTCGATTTATCAATATTTTGTTGAAATATTTTGCATCTATATTTTGCAGAGATACTGGTCTATAGGTTTCCTTGTTTTTGCTTTGTACGATTTATGTGTGTTTTACATAAGGTTAATGCTAATCTTGTGAAATGTGTTTGGAAGTGTTTTGCCTCTTCAATTTCTTTGAAGAGTTTGGGAAGGATTGGTGCTAGTTGTTTTATAAATGTTTATGAGGGAAGAGGTAACTATATTTGTATCAGACAAAATAGACTTTAAGCTAAAAATGAAAACAAGTGAAAAAACTTCAGTATACAAGGGGGTCAATTCATCAAGAAGATATAACAAGGGTAAATATATGGGAACCAACACGGGAGCACCCAAATATATTAGGCAAATGCTAACAGTTATGAAGAGAGAAATAGACAACAATATGATAACAGTAGGGACTTCATACTCTAATATTAACAATGGACAAACATTCTGATTGAAAGCCAACAAGGAAATATTGGACTTGAGCCATAATTAAAAACATTTAATACACATATATGGAAATTTCATCCAACAGCAACGCAATGCATATTCTTACCAAGCATACCAGGAGCATTCTCCAGATAGACCATAAGATAATGTATGTAACAAGTCTTTGCAAATTGTGGAAAATTGCTCTCTTGCAAGTGTCGTTTTTGGTCACACTCCGATGAAAATGAATATCGACAACAAAGGAAAGCCAAGAAAAAAAAGGAAAGCTCAATTTTGCAAAGATGTAAAAATTAAATAATATGCCTTCCCCAAATCAATGGGTCAAAGAAGACATCAAAGGGAAATCAAGAAACATCTTGAAAAAACGAAAAGAAAACACTACTTACCAAATGTATGGGATGCTGCTAAAGCAATGCTAAAGGGAACTTTTACAGCATTTAAAGGACTACAGTAAGACAAAATATTCTTAAATAAATGACCTAGCTTTACTCCTCCAAGAACTAGGAAAAGACAAAAATAAGCTCCAAGTTAGCAGAAGGAAAGAAATCACAAAGATGAGAGCTGAAATAAATGAAATGGACACCATAAAACAATTGCAAATCAACTTAGAAGGAAGAAGAGAACCAGAACTCACTGTACAAATGATCTTGGATTGAGGTCTTCGAAGGAAAGTTAGGTAAGGTTCATTCTACTAGACTAAATATTATTTAGATCATAAGCACTATATAGTCTACTGGTTCAGTACACCGGAAAGAAGTAACATAGCTCCTTTGCAATACAAAGCCAATCACGTGTGAATGGAACACAAATCTTTATGTGATTATTTAGTATCATACTATTCTGATCATATCGGGCTTGCTTCAAATTGATTAAAATTAAGTGATTCGAAGTACATCATGCACACGAGAGTGGAAGTAGCTTCAGGGTAAAGTCTGATGACATTTCCCATGTTGTACACCTTCTATCAACCGCACTCAGATCCATCATCAGAATATAAGCAGAACCCCGAATTCTCCTCCCCCACTTCTCCTTCCAGTCGTGACTCTTCTGGGCAACCACCATTCTGGCTTCCAATACCACAGATTCATTGTGCCTGCTTCTGAATTTCACATGAATTAAAAGTAAATTTTATACCATTCAGTTCTAACAGTATGAACTGTTTTGCAGCTGGCTTCCTTCACTCAGCAGTGTGCTTGCAAGAGGCATTCATGCTGATGTATGTAGCTATTATTTGTTGATTCTCATTATTGTATACATTCCAATAGAGGATACATCATAGTTATTTTTAGATTCTTTTATTGAACCCATATTCTCCCCACTAGAATGTTGAGCTCCATGGAGACAGGGCTGAGTGTTGTGATTGCTGATCACAGTCGAAATCAGTGAAACAATGCCCTAGACAGAGGAGGTGCTTTATAAGGATTTGTTGACTTGAGTGACAACCGGGTTGTAGTCACCCAGAATCTGCAAACCCTGTATTAGCTCCCTCTGGAGCCTGCGGTTCCTCTCACCAGTCTCCTCAGTGCCCCCTTGACCTCCTTGTTCCTCAGAGTGTAAATGAGGGGATTCAGTAGGGGAGTCACCAGAGTGTAGAAGAGAGCAATGCTCTTGTTGACATCCTGCGAGTAGCTGGAGGGAGGCTGGAGGTACATGGAGATGAGTGTGCCAAAGAAGATGACCACCACCATCAGGTGGGAACCGCAGGTTCCGAAGGCCTTCCGTCTGCCCTGGGCCGACTTGATCTTTAGGACGGCCCTGGTGATGTGGCCGTAGGACACTAAGATGAGCGACAGAGGCACCACGAGGAAGAAGACACTGACTGCAAAGAGTTCAGCCTCGTTGAAGGAGGTGTCGGCACAGGCCAGCTTGAGCATCACCGGCACTTCACAGAAGAAATGGTCCACCTGGTTTCTCCCGCACAGGGGCAGGGTCATGGTCAGGGCCGTCTGTAGCACCGAGTTGCCGAACCCTGTGAGCCAAGCAGTGAGCACCAGGTGCAGGCAGAGCTGCGGGTGCATGATGGTCAGGTAGTGCAGTGGGCGGCACACGGCGGCGTAGCGGTCATAGGCCATGACCGACAAGAGCACACACTCCACGCCCCCGAGCCCCAGGGCGATGAGGAGCTGGGTCACGCAGCCGCCATAGGTGATGGTCTTGTCCCGCCCCTTGAGGTTGGCCAGAGTCTGAGGGACGGTGCAGGTGGTCAGACACAGGTCCATGAAAGAGAGGTTGGAGAGGAAGCAATACATGGGGGTGTGCAGGCGAGGGTCCCACAGCGACAGGAGTATAATGGTGCCATTGCCTAGACAGCTCAGGACGTAGCCCATCAGGATGACCACAAAGAGAGGCGTCTCCAGCTGAGGCCTGTCAGAGAAGCCCAGGAGGAGGAATCCTGAGGAGGTGCTGCCATTCGTTCTTTCCATGGCGCTCAGTCTGCACAGTTAGCAGGACTCCCTGGTTTCTCTTGCAGCTTCAGTCCAGCCCTGTTTTCCCAGAGTGGGCCCATGGAATCTGGGTGGAGGCCTGAGAGTTTGCACACACCCTTCCTTGTTGGGGAGCGATGGGGTGATAAACAGCCCCTGAATGGGAGCATCTTCTGTGTTTCAGGCACTGCCCTGGACGTGGGTGCACTTTCTCCCAATGACTGCTGAGGTTGGCACATTCCTGATCTCTGTTGACTAGATGAGTGAAGTGAGTGTGAAGGAGGTTCAGTAAGTTTCCCAGGGGCAGTCACCAGGGTTCAGACTGACTCCACAACATGGGTTCTTTACCAGCAGGGACACTGTCTTTTCGTGAATGCATGAACACTGAAGGTAACTGTAGTTTCTCAAAAAAATTAATCTAGTCATTCTGAGTAAGGTGCAAATTTGCACTGTCCCTTCCCTCTATGTTTGTATGCCATCAAGAATTGAAATACCTGCATCTGGATTCCCTACTTCTAATTTATGGGGATAAAAAAATATGTTTTCTGAAAGTGCATAGAGAAATTTACCATTACCAATTTTATACAAGGGGAACAATACATTTTGATGCATAAACTAATGAACGCTGGGGATGGAGCCTGAAATCGTGGTTATGATTGGGAAGCATCTATTGGAAATGATTGAAGAATTCATCGTGCCCAGTGTTCACTTTGCAGGATGACTAAGCCTGACTAATTATCACTGACAGCAATTTCAGTAAAATGTCAGGAAATCATCAATCCAATGTTTCATTTTCTTTTGTCTCACATTACAACTCCCTTTCAAACTTTTTTAGTATAGTGGAGAAATATTTTATCAGCATCTCAGTCTGTACTTCCTATAAATATCAACCTCGTAGGAATCATTCTGTTTTTTACCAAAATCATTGGGCTTGCTCTTAGAAATAACCTCCCTTCACCCTTCGCACCGTGAGGCAAGCTTAATAATAAATACAACCTGGAGAAGAGTTATAACTCATAAAGTGATGGAAAAGAATCTGGCATTTACTAGAGTCACAAACAGTCTTTGTTGAATGAATCAGAATAGTCAAGAAGATTATGAACTTGAACACGTTATTGAAAATGAGTCTAGGGTTTATAGAAACTCAGAGACCTTAGCAAAGCAAAGGAAATCCTGAACAACCAGTAGATAGTCTTGATTATTCAAATTCTAGGAAATTTCCCCAAATGCTATGTTGTATGAAAACTTGCAGAACTCTATATTTTTAAAAGTAACTTTTCTAATAGCAAAATCAATGATGAGCCAAGAGGAGCTCCGGTCACCTCTCTATTATGCTTCCTTTAGGATTCTTGGTCCATTTATCCTTTTATTCCTAAATCCTTTCACTGCTTCTTTGGCTCTTGTTGCTGTGTTGCTGAAGGGTATAATGAATTTGAGAAAATAAGTTTAAAGATGCAATAAAGTAAGAAACAGAATACCAGGATCATAAGTATAAGTCTACCAGTAATAAGCTTTGAGATTCTCAAGACTACTCTCCCACCCCAACTGTCCCCTTCAAATAAATGACATGATGTTTCTAGCTTTCAATAGGAAATAGGAGATATGATGATTGTAGCTCTTTGTCGAACCCTGGGAGATTTATGTTCCAAAAGATCCATTGTCTCATACTGAAGAAGCCTCCTCAGTCCTTGCTTGTCTGTAGCAACAGCATGGCTCTTAACGTCTATATCTTCCACATGATCAGGCCTTGGTCCCAAATATCCAGAATCATACAAAGGGCACTAGTCAGTAGAATTTGTCACATGTTTTTGGGGCTTACCTCTGCTTCTTCCCTCTATCCATGTGCTGTAAGGGTGAGAGAAGGGGCTTCTGCAGGCCATCGTGGTGCCCAGAAGAAGGCTCCCACAGGGTTTACAATATTTCTGGGAGATCAACAAAACAGCTCATCACTCAGCCAAGAACTTGATTCTCAATAATTTTGTTCTTCTCAGTGATGCAGAGAAACTGATCAGAACCAAGAAAACATATATTCTGCTAAGAAGCGTGTAAAATGCATTGTGCCTAGAAGGGAAGAATTAAGTTGACATAGACATTTTCACATGAATTTCCATATGCTGTATTATTTTCCTAGTCTTGATAACCAAGCTCCACTAACCAGGTCTGTCCTCAGGACAGCAGGAATGCACTGTCTCATATGTCAGGAGGACACAAGTCCAACACAAAGATATTGGCGGGACCTCTGAAACCTGTCAGGGAGAATATACATCTTTGGACTCTTCTAGTCTCTGGTGGCTTGTTTGCTGGCAGTTTTGGGATTTCCTTGAGTTGTGGCTGCAGGATTTCAACTACTGCCTCTGTAGGCAGATGGCATTCTCCTTCACTTGTCTACTCTGTCCTTCTTATAGAAATACGAGTCACTTTGTGTTAGAGCATGCCCTGATTGAGTGTAACCTCATTTGAACTTGAATATGTTTGCAGAAAATTGTTTTCACATAAAGTCCCATATTAATCTGAACTGAGGTTTAGGGTTTCAACCACTTTTCTGGTGGGGGAGGTTTGCAAATGTCACAATTCAACCCAATAGCCATAGTAGAATGCACAGATGCCTGTGAAATGATAACAGTTCTTTATTATAAATAAATACCCGCATGAAGTGGTAAGACCAAGATGCAGGTATGAGTTCTATCTGATTTCAAGTTCTCGTATTCTCTTATTCCTGGAGCAGAAGCCTACAGTAGTAGGAAACACTGACTCCCCGTATCTGGCATGAATATCCAATGAAGGCAATTGTCCTATAGACCTGTTTGTTACACTCACAGATCTGAAACATAAACACAGATGCCATGCTTGTGGGATCTGCCACCGAGCATTTGGTTTGAGCTGGAAGAGAAAACAATTACAGTCTTTCACTCTCCAGTGAAGTGGTAATCAGCTAACCTGGAGGTCACATTGCTCCTCCATCTAGAAGTTACTGTCAGGAAAGAGCAACTCACCCACAGACACCAGTTCTGCAGGCAGCACCATCAACTTCCTGGGTGTAAGGAATCGGCAGCAAAGGAAAGAATCTCACATCTTCTTAGTAACATTCGAATGAGTGTTAGAGTAAGAGCATGGCCTCTCCTTCCAAGGAAGAATAACAAAGATTACAGATATCCACCTAACTTTTGGAAGCAGCCACTGGTCTTTGAAGAACCACTACAGTTGTATGAAGTGAAGAGATTAGCATATGGATGGGAGAGTGAAGGTCCTGCAGGTGAAAGTATATGACCACTGTCCCCGTGAAAGCTAGGGCACTTAGACACTTCCCAGTGGTGTGTGGTCATTGATCTGTAGGAAAGTGTTAGGGGATCTAATAGGTAGAACAGAACCCTTAGAATAAAAACAGATTCGTGAATTTACAATATGGCAACTTTCAACAGGACAAACCTTGAAAATGGCGAATCTGAGAGGCAAGGGCAGACACAATTACTCACTGCTCAGGCTCTGTTCAAGGTAGTAACGCTTCTCTCCATCATTACTGTTAGCATAGGTTCTGTCATCCCCAGGGTTTACCTGGAAGATTGTCCACTCATTACAGAGTGTTTTGGCACATGCGAGGAGGTGTAGTTTAGCATGGACAGTGGGGCCTGCAGCTAAACACACTTTGGAATCTGCCCATGAATGAAAGGGCTAATATTATATCTGAGGGATGTTTTTTTGTAAGCAACCAAAGTCAAAGTACGTGCTCTAGGGACTGAGGATGTGTGTATTTTTAGTGGCCCCAGGAGGGTCCTGCCCAATGTAACTCATTAGCCTCAGTCGAAGTATACAGAGTTTGGCTCCCCAGAGGCAGCCAAAGAGGAAGGGAGGCTCTGGAGATGAGCAGGTAGTCAATCTTTTCCCACCAAATTGACTAGGAGTGAAACGACTGTCTCTTCTTAACTTCCATTTACCAATACTATTTAATACTATTGGTTAGACTACTTTTTGTTAGGTACAATTTTGAGGTACAAGTTGAGGTACAATTTTCATACAACGTACTTTTAGTTTGAGGCATACAACGTAATGATTCGATCCTGGTATATATTGTGGAATGATCACCACAAGAAGTCTGGGTAACATATTCCTGCACATAGTGGCCTTTTTTTCTTGTGAGGAGAACTCCTAAGATCTCTTCTCTTAGCAATTTCCAAGTATACAAGATAGTGTTATTTACTGTAGCTCCCATACTGTACATTATATCCCCAGGGCCAGTCTTTAGAGTCCCCCCCTTGTTTTCAGAACTGTCATCTTTTCCTACTTAGAAGAGGAAATTCCTGAGCCTTTCCCCCTCATGTTAGTCATATCCTTTCTTTGTTACTGAGTCACTGAAGAAAATTATTTTCCAATGGTGTAATCAACTCTATTACCTTCCAACTTTATGAAAAGTTTTTACCCTGTTATATCTCTTTGTTCTTCAACTTCTTATATCCCACTATCTGTTTGTTCGTCATCTAAACATATGCTCTTCTATCCTATGAGAAAAATAAAATTGGACTTAAGACCGTCTCTCTGCCCCATTTACTTCTAGCTGTCCTCTTCCATTAATTTCATCTTTTTGTGACCGGACACAGAGTATTGATGCTTTTTCTCCTTCTATCATCACTTCCAAATGTTCTTTGTTCCTGCTCCCCCTACCACTCTGTTGAAACGGTTTTCTGTAAAACCTTTACTGTTCTTCCATTGCACAAAGCAGATGAGATCACCGTTGTCTTACTTGGTATAGTATGGCGTTAAGCATGTCCCCTCCTTCATGAAACTGTGCTGTCCATTGGCTTCTCTCTCTTTTCCTGTTATTTTGTGGGCCCTTGATTCTCATTTCTTTCTCCCTGGGCACAAACTTCAATGTTTTGATTTCCTAACATTCTATCCTTTCTTCTCTTCTGTCTCTACACTGTTCCTGAGATACATTGCCATTTCCATGGCTTGAACTACCATCTATCTAGAAATCTTTGTCAATAAATCTGCAATCCACATTCACAGTTTACACCCCCTCTTGAGTTCCATCCTAAAGCAAATGGAATCTTGGCTATATACTTGTGGATTATTTGTGAACTCTAAAATTTCTGATGTTTCATGTTCTGAAAACAACAATTTTCTACAGGTTAGGATTTCAGACTCTATACCAAACTCTCAGTAACCTCAGTGAGAACCCCCTGAACTCTTATTTTTTTAATTAAATTATTTATTTTGATTGAAAGAGATAAAGCATTAGCTAGGAAGGGGAAGAGGGGGAGAGCAGGAGAATTCCAAGTAGGCTCCATGCCGTCAGCACAGAACCCAGTGCAGGGCTTGATCTCATGGACCATGGGATCATGAGCTGAGCCAAAACAAAGAGTCAGACACTTAACCAACTGAGCCACTCCAGCACCCCTCCCCTTAAGTATTCTTGATTCTTCCCTCCATTTTCATCCAAACACTGAACTTAATCCTTGTTCATTCTCTCCGACATGTTTTTAGAATACATTCACTCTCCAGCACACATTTGTCACTTGTTATCCATGTGTCAGTAAGATCTTTGTATCCTTGCCCAAACCATTTATTTCTTAAGCAATCTTCGAACCAAACCAACTCTAACCTTCTACAGCATTATCTGAATTATTTTTCCTCAAACAACACAACCACATCAATCTTTGCTTAAAAAACGTTATGGCAACCATTGACTCCAAGATTAAATAAAAGGCACACCTTTAACATATGAAGTTGTATTTATTCTATGGACCCTCTAGTTGTGGGAAGAAACTCACAATGTATTAACCACTGGATACACCATATCAGCTTGGGGCCAGCATTCTATTATGCATTTATGATTCTACTGCTTTGCTTCATTTGAAAGGTACTCTCTTGTCCTATTTTCCCATACACCATGTTCCATTACTAATTCAAGACATTGTTCAAGGATCACGTTCTTTTTCTGTGTAATTTTTAATAAGTGGTTTTTATTATGCAAAAAATTTCATATCCCCAATACATAACCTTTTGCTATAATGCTTCTTAAATGTGCTGTTTAAAACCTGCTGTTTGTTACCAAAAACATTCGTCTTTTCCCCCCTCACCTTTAAGGAGGTATAATTGACAAATAAAACTAAGATTTTTAACATGTACAGCATGATGTTACACATATACCTTGTGAAAGGATTTGCCCATTGAGTTAATTAACACATCCATCTTTATGTTTATCTTTTTGCTTCTGTGTGAGAACATTTAAGTTCTATTCTCTATACAATACAGTGGTACCAACGATAGTCACCGTGCTACATGTTAGATCACCAGACCTTTTTTGTCTTATAACTGAAAGTCTGTACCATTTTATCAACTTCTCTTTATTCCCCCCTCCCATTCCCCAGCCCCTGGAGACACTTTTTTATTATTCTGTTTCTATGAGTTGTACTTTTTCCCTCCTACATGTGAAGGATACCACGTGGTATTTGTCTTTCTCTGTCTGGCTTATTTCTCTTAGCTTAATGTCCTCCAGGTGCATCCATGTTGTCATAAATGACCAGATTTCCTCTTTGTTAAAGGCTGAATGATATTCCATTGTATATACACACCACAATTTCTTTATGCATTCATTCCGCGGTGGACACTTAGGTTGTTTCCATACTTTGGGATAGTGAATAATACTGCTATGAATATGGGAGTGCAGACATCTCTTTCAGATAATGAGTCATTTCCTTTGGATAAAAGCCCAGGAGTGGGATTGCTGGATTATATGGTAGTTCTGTTTTTAAATCTTTGAGGACCCAGCCTACTGTTTCCACAGGGGCTACACCAATTTATGTTCCCAACAACAGTGCCCAAGGGTTCCTTTCTCCACATCCTGGCCACCACTATTTGTCTCTTGTCTTTTTGATTCTAGCCATTCTAACAGGTGTGTCCATTGATAGGTGAGTGGATAAAGAAGACATTGTATGTATGTATATGTATATATATATATATATATATATATATATATATATATACACACACACACACACACACAATGGAATATCACTCAGCCATCAAAAATAATGATATCTTTCCATTTGCAGTGATGTAGATGGAACTAGAATGTATTACACTCAGTGGAATAAATCGGAAAAAGAGAAGTACCATATGATTTCACTCAGAAGTGGAATTTAAGAGAGAAAACGGATGAACATATGGGAAGGGGTGGGAAGAGAATAAAGGGAGACAAACCACAAGAGGCTCTTCACCATAGAGAACAAACTGAGCATTGATGGAGGGAAGGTGGGTGGGGATGGGCTAGAGAGATGATGGGTATCAGGAGAGCACTTGTTCTGATGAGTACTGGGTGTTGTATGTAAGTGATGAATCACTGAATTCTACTCCTGAAACTAATATTGCACTGTAAGTTAACTAACTAAAATTTAAATTAAAAAGAAACAAAGATGTGGTATCTATATACAACGCGATATTATTTAGCCATAAAAAAGGACATTTTGCCATCTGCTGCTCGATCGGTGAATCTTGAATGCACTACACCAAGTGAAATAAATCAAACAGAGAAATAGAGACAAATAGTGTATATTCTCACATATCTAAGGAAGTTTTAAAAACCAGTGCTGATAGATACAGAGAAGATTTTTAACGGATTGCTCCTTGCCAGGTAGGAGGGTGGGGGTGAGCATCATGGGTAAAAGGGGTCAAAATCTATCAACTTCCAGTTACAAAATCAATGTCATAAAGGTATAATGTACATCGTGGTGACAAGAGTTAATAATATTGTATTGCCTATATGAAAGTTGCTAAAAGAGTAATGTGAAAATTTCTCATCATAAAAATAATTTATTAGATGTTTATGGTGATGGATGTTAATTATGTTTATTGTGGTGATCATTTTGCAACCAACACAATTATCGAATCATATTGTATCCCTGAAACTAATATAATGTTATGCTAATTGTATCTCAATTCAAAGCAAGAAAATTATTTTTTTAATTTATTTTATTAATTCATTAATTTATTTTTATTTTAGAAAGAGACAGAGTGCAAGTAGGGGAGAAGGGCAGAAGGAGAAAGAGAGAGAGAAAATTTTAAGAAGGTTCCATGATGAAAATGGAGCCCAATGCAGGGCTTGATCCAACAACCCTGGGGAACCCATGTCCTGAGTTGAAAACAAGAGTGGGACACTCAACCATCTGAACCACCCTGGCGCTCCAAGAAGAGAATATTTTTTTTTCAGTTTATTTATTTGTTTGGAGAGAGGCAGAGAGCACAAGTAGGGGAGGGGCAGAGAGAGAGGGGGAGAGAGAGAATCCTAAGCAGACTCCATGCTGTCAACACAGAGCCCAACATGGGACTCAGCTGTGAGATCATGACCTGAGCCTAAATTAAGAGGTGCACACTTAACTGGTGACGCCACCCAGGCATCCTGAGAATTATTTTTTAAAAAGCTGTCAGACACAGTGTGTGTATATACCATATCTTCTTTCTCTGTTCATCAGTCAATTGATACTTGGGTTCTTTCCATAATTTGGCTATTATTGATAGTACTGCTTTAAACATTGGGGTGCACGTACCCCCTTTGAGTCAGCAGTTTTGTATTCTTTAGAAAATAACCAGTAGTGCAATTGCTGGGTCATAGGGTAGTTCTATTTTGAATTATTTGAGGACAGTCCATCCTGTTTTCCAGAGTGGCTACACCAGTTTGCATTCCCACCGGCAGTGCAAAAGGCTTCCCCTTTGTCTGCATCCTCACCAACATCTGTTGTTTCCAGACTTGTTCATTTCAGACACTGTGACATGTGTGAGGTTGTATCTCATTGTGGTTTTGATTTGCATTTCCCTGATAATGAATGATGTTCATTATTTATTAAGAATGTTGGAGTCACACGGCAAGATGGCGGCGTAGGAGGACTCTGGGCACACCGCGCGTCCTGCTGATCACTTAGATTCCACCTACACCTGCCTAAAACCCAGAAAACCGCCAGAGGATTAGCAGAATGGAGTCGCTGAAGCCAAGCACAGACGAGAGGCCCACGGAAGAGGGTAGGAAGGGCGGCGAGGCGGTGGCACTCCACAGACTGGCGGGAGGGAGCTGAGACGGAGGGGCGGCCCGCCGGCCAAGCAGAGCCCCCGAGTCTGGCTTGCAAAAGCGGAGGGGCCGGGCAGACTGTGTTCCGACAGCAAGCGCGACTTAGCGTCTGGGAGGACATAAGTTAGCAGCTCTGCTCGGAAAGTGGGAAGGCTGGAGGACAAAGGGAGGGAGAGCTGCTGAGCCCCCTGACGACAGAGCTCAGTTTGGTGGGGAACAAAGGCGCTCGCCAGCGCCATCTCCCCCGCCCATCCCCCAACCAAAATCCCAAAGAGAACCAGTTCCTGCCAGGGAACTTGCTTGCTCCGCACAAACACCCAACTCTGCGCTTCTGCGGAGCCAAACCTCCGGCAGCGGATCTGACTCCCTCCTGCTGCCACAGGGCCCCTCCTGAAGTGGATCACCTAAGGAGAAGCGATCTAAGCCTGCCCCTCCTGCCCCCGTGCACCTTGCCTACCCACCCCAGCTAATACGCCAGATCCCCAGCATCATAAGCCTGGCAGTGTGCAAGTAGCCCAGACGGGCCACGCCAACCCACAGTGAATCCCGCCCCTAGGAGAGGGGAAGAGAAGGCACACACCAGTCTGACTATGGCCCCAGCGGTGGGCTGGGGGCAGACATCAGGTCTGACTGTGGCCCCGCCCACCAACTCCAGTTATACACCACAGCACAGGGGAAGTGCCCTGCAGGTCCTCACCACGCCAGGGACTATCCAAAATGACCAAGCGGAAGAATTCCCCTCAGAAGAATCTCCAGGAAATAACAACAGCTAATGAGCTGATCAAAAAGGATTTAAATAACATAACAGAAAGTGAATTTAGAATAATAGTCATAAAATTAATCGCTGGGCTTGAAAACAGTATACAGGACAGCAGAGAATCTCTTGCTACAGAGATCAAGGGCCTAAGGAACAGTCACGAGGAGCTGAAAAACGCTTTAAATGAAATGCATAACAAAATGGAAACCACCACGGCTCGGATGGAAGAGGCAGAGGAGAGAATAGGTGAACTAGAAGATAAAGTTATGGAAAAAGAGGAAGCTGAGAAAAAGAGAGATAAAAAAATCCAGGAGTATGAGGGGAAAATTAGAGAACTAAGTGATACACTAAAAAGAAATAATATACGCATAATTGGTATCCCAGAGGAGGAAGAGAGAGGGAAAGGTGCTGAAGGGGTACTTGAAGAAATAATAGCTGAGAACTTCCCTGAACTGGGGAAGGAAAAAGCACTGAAATCCAAGAGGCACAGAGAACTCCCTTCAGACGTAACTTGAATCGATCTTCTGCATGACATATCATAGTGAAACTGGCAAAATACAAGGATAAAGAGAAAATTCTGAAGGCAGCAAGGGGTAAACGTGCCCTCACATATAAAGGGAGACCTATAAGACTCGTGACTGATCTCTCTTTTGAAACTTGGCAGGCCAGAAAGAATTGGCACGAGATTTTCAGGGTGCTAGACAGAAAAAATATTGCAGCCGAGAATCCTTTATCCAGCAAGTATGTCATTTAAATAGAAGGAGAGATAAAGGTCTTCCCAAACAAACAAAAACTGAAGGAATTTGTCACCACTAAACCAGCCCTACAAAAGATCCTAAGGGGGACCCTGTGAGACAAAGTACCAGAGGCATCACTACAAGCATAAAACATACAGACATCACAATGACTCTAAACCCATATCTTTCTATAATAACACTGAATGTAAATGGATTAAATGCGCCAACCAAAAGACATAGGGTATCAGAATGGATAAAAAAACAAGACCCATCTATTTCCTGTCTACAAGAGACTCATTTTAGACCTGAGGACACCTTTAGATTGAGAGTGAGGGGATGGAGAACTATTTATCATGCGACTGGAAGCCAAAAGAAAGCTGGAGTAGCCATACTTATATCAGACAAACTAGACTTTAAATTAAAGGCTGTAACAAGATGTGAAGAAGGACATTATATAATAGTTACAGGGTCTATCCATCAGGAAGAGCTAACAATTATAAATGTCTATGCGCCGAATACCAGAGCCCCCAAATATATAAAACAATTACTCATAAACATAAGCAACCTTATTGATAAGAATGTGGTAATTGCAGGGGACTTTAACACCCCACTTACAGAAATGGATAGATCATCTAGACACATGGTCAATAAAGAAACAAGGGCCCTGAATGAGACATTGGATCAGATGGACTTGACAGATATATTTAGAACTCTGCATCCCAAAGCAACAGAATATACTTTCTTCTCGAGTGCACATGGAACATTCTCCAAGATAGATCATATACTGGGTCACAAATCAGCCCTTCATAAGTATACAAGAATTGAAATTATACCATGCATACTTTCAGACCACAATGCTATGAAGCTTGAAATCAACCACAGAAAAAAGTCTGGAAAACCTCCAAAAGCATGGAGGTTAAAGAACACCCTACTAACGAATGAGTGGGTCAACCAGGCAATTAGAGAAGAAATTAAAAAATATATGGAAACAAACGAAAATGAAAATACAACAATCCAAACGCTTTGGGACGCAGCGAAGGCAGTCCTGAGAGGAAAATACATTGCAATCCAGGCCTATCTCAAGAAACAAGAAAAATCCCAAATACAAAATCTAACAGCACACCTAAAGGAAATAGAAGCAGAGCAGCAAAGACACCCCATACCCAGCAGAAGAAGAGAAATAATAAAGATCAGGGCAGAAATATACAATATAGAATCTAAAAAAACTGTAGAGCAGATCAACGAAACCAAGAGTTGGTTTTTTGAAAAAAATAGACAAAATTGACAAACCTCTAGCTAGGCTTCTCAAAAAGAAAAGGGAGATGACCCAAATAGATAAAATCATGAATGAAAATGGAATAATTAAAACCAGTCCCTCAGAGATACAACCAATTATCAGGGAATACACTGAAAAATTATATGCCAACAAACTGGACAACCTGGAAGAAATGGACAGATTCCTAAACACCCGCACACTTCCAAAACTCAATCAGGAGGAAATAGAAAGCTTGAACAGACCCATAACCAGCAAAGAAATTGAATCAGTCATCAAAAATATCCCAGCAAATAAGAGTCCAGGACCAGATGGCTTCCCAGGGGAGTTCTACCAGATGTTTAAAGCTGAGATAATACCCATTCTTCTCAAGCTATTCCAAGAAATAGAAAGGGAAGGAAAACTTCCAGACTCATTCTATGAAGCCAGTTTTACTTTGCTTCCTCAACCAGACAGACACCCAGTAAAAAAAGAGAACTACAGGCCAATATCCCTGATGAATATGGATGCAAAAATTCTCAATAAGATACTAGAAAATCGAATTCAACAGCTTATAAAAAGAATTATTCACCATGATCAAGTGTGATTCATTCCTGGGATGCAGGGCTGGTTCAACATTCGCAAATCAATCAACGTGATACATCACATTAATAAAAGAAATATAAGAACCATATGATCCTGTCAATCGATGCAGAAAAGGCCTTTGACAAAATTCAGCACCCTTTCTTAATAAACACCATTCAGAAAGTCAGGATAGAAGGAACATACTTAAACATCATAAAAGCCATTTTTAAAAAGCCCACAGCTAACATCATCCTAAATGGGGAAAAACTGAGAGCTTTTCCCCTGAGATCAGGAACACGACAGGGATGCCCACTCTCACCGCTGTTGTTTAACATAGTGCTTGAAGTGCTAGCATCAGCAATCAGACAACAAAAGGAAATCAAAGGCATCAAAATTGGCAAAGATGAAGTCAAGCTTTCGCTTTTTGCAGATGACATGATATTATACATGGAAAATCCGATAGACTCCAGCAAAATTCTGCTAGAACTGATACAGGAATTCAGCAAAGTTGCAGGATACAAAATCAATGTACAGAAATCAGTTGCATTCTTATGCACTAACAATGAAGCAACAGAAAGACAAATAAAGAAACTGATTCCATTCACAATTGCACCAAGAAGCATAAAATACCTAGGAATAAACCTAACCAAAGATGTAAAAGATCTGTATGCTGAAAACTATAGAAAGCTTATGAAGGAAATTGAAGAAGATTTAAAGAAATGGAAAGACATTCCCTGCTCATGGATTGGAAAAATAAATATTGTCAAAATGTCAATACTACCCAAAGCTATCTACACATTCAATGCAATCCCAATCAAAATTGCACCAGCATTCTTCTCGAAACTAGAACAAGCAATCCTAAAATTCATATGGAACCACAAAAGGCCCCGAATAGCCAAAGGAATTTTGAAGAAGAAGACCAAAGCAGGAGGCATCACAATCCCAGACTTTAGCCTCTACTACAAAGCTGTCATCATCAAGACAGCATGGTATTGGCACAAAAACAGACACATAGACCAATGGAGTAGAATAGAAACCCCAGAATTAGACCCACAAACGTATGGCCAACTCATCTTTGACAAAGCAGGAAAGAACATCCAATGGAAAAAAGACAGTCTCTAACAAATGGTGCTTGGAGAACTGGACAGCAACATGCAGAAGGTTGAAACTAGACCACTTTCTCACACCATTCACAAAAATAAACTCAAAATGGATAAAGGACCTGAATGTGAGACAGGAAACCATCAAAACCTTAGAGGAGAAAGCAGGAAAAGACCTCTCTGACCTCAGCCGTAGCAATCTCTTACTTGACACATCCCCAAAGGCAAGGGAATTAAAAGCAAAAGTGAATTACTGGGACCTTATGAAGATAAAAAGCTTCTGCACAGCAAAGGAAACAACCAACAAAACTAAAAGGCAACCAACGGAATGGGAAAAGATATTTGCAAATGACATATCAGACAAAGGGCTAGTATCTAAAATCTATAAAGAGCTCACCAAACTCCACACCCGAAAAACAAATAACCCAGTGAAGAAATGGGCAGAAAACATGAATAGACACTTCTCGAAAGAAGACATCCGGATGGCCAACAGGCACATGAAAAGATGTTCAGCGTCGCTCCTTATCAGGGAAATACAAATCAAAACCACACTCAGGTATCACCTCACGCCAGTCAGAGTGGCCAAAATGAACAAATCAGGAGTCTATAGATGCTGGAGAGGATGTGGAGAAACGGGAACCCTTTTGCACTGTTGGTGGGAATGCAAATTGGTGCAGCCACTCTGGAAAGCAGTGTGGAGGTTCCTCAGAAAATTAAAAATAGACCTACCCTATGACCCAGCAGTAGCACTGCTAGGAATTTATCCAGGGATACAGGAGTACTGATGCATAGGGCCACTTGTACCCCAATGTTCACAGCAGCACTCTCAACAATAGCCAAATTATGGAAAGAGCCTAAATGTCCATCAACTGATGAATGGATAAAGAAATTGTGGTTTATATATACAATGGAGTACTATGTGGCAATGAGAAAAAATGAAATATGGTCTTTTGTAGCAACGTGGATGGAACTGGAGAGTGTGATGCTAAGTGAAATAAGCCATACAGAGAAAGACAGATACCATATGGTTTCACTCTTATGTGGATCCTGAGAAACTCAACAGAAACCCATGGAGGAGGGGAAGGAAAGAAAAAAGAGGTTAGAGTGGGAGACAGCCAAAGCATAAGAGACTGTTAAAAACTGAGAACAAACTGAGGGTTGATGGGGGGTGGGAGGGAGGGGAGGGTGGGTGAAGGGCATTGAGGAGGGCACCTTTTGGGATGAGCACTGGGTGTTGTATGGAAACAAATTTGTCAATAAATTTCATATAAAAAAAAAGAATCTGTTGGCCATCTGGATGTCTTCTTCGGAAAAGTATCTATTCATGTCTTCTGCCCATTATTTGGGGTTTCGTGGGGGGGGGCTAGTGAGTTTCATAAGTTCTTCATGGGTTTGGGATACTAACCCTTTATCTCAATACCATTTGCAAATATCTTCTCCCATTTCATATGATGCTCTGAGTTGTGTTGATTGTGTCCTTCACTGTGCACCAGCTTCTTATGTTGATGAAGTCTCAATAGTTCATGTTTGCTTTTGGAAGCTATTTAAACGTCCCACCAGGGTATAACCTTTAGTCTTAAGGTGAATCATAGTGAGAAGACACTTTTGAATTTTTTTTAAGTTTATTTATTTATCTTGAGAGAGACAGTGAACATGAGTGGGGAAGGGGGCAGAGAGAGAGGTTGACAGAGAGGGACAATCCCAAGCAAGCTCCTCACTGTCAGCCCAGAGCCCAACACGAGGCTCAATCTCACAAACCGTGAGATGCTGACCTGAGCCCAAATCAAGACTCCAACGTTTAACTGACTGAGCCACTCAGGCACCTCAAGACAATTTTGAATTTACTTCTAAGTGACAATCACTTGTAACTATGCACAACCCCCACAGTGCTTGTGCGTGTACAAAGATCTATGAACACACAGCAACATACCCACAGCCTTCATATTAGTTATTATTCTGACTTTTAACAACCCCTTACATAAAATTTGTATTTCAAAAGTGAGGACATTTACACCCATCCTGATACATTCAGACACTTGTGTTACAATCTTAGTTCAACATTACTCAGCCCTAAAAAGGAATGACATCTTTCTTAAAAATGAATTTGTTAATCTAAATATAGTTGGACACACGATGTGATATTAGTTTCAGGTGTACAACATTGATTCGGCTACCCTGTATGCTGTGCTGTGGTCAGAACTGTAGCCACATCTGTGACGATACAACATGATTACAATATCATTGACTATAATTTCTGTAGTGTACCTTTTATTCCTGTGATTCACAAAAGAATAAGATCTGGAGGCACATGGGTGGCTCAATTGGTTGAGCATCTGACTCTTGTCTTCTGCTGTGGTCATGATCCCATGGCTCGGGGGTTCATGCCCCACATTAGTCTCTGTGCTGACAGCACAGATCCTACTTGGGATCCTCTCTCTCCCTCTCTCTGTCCATTCCATGCTCATGTTCTCCCTCTCTGAAAATAAATAAACTTACAAAAAAATTAAAAAAAAATAATGTCTTTGTCTGACTTCTTTCACTTAACATAATGCCCTCCAGTTCCATCCACGTTGTTGCGAATGGCAAGATTTCATTCTTTCTCATTGCCAAGTATATTCCATCGTATATATAAATCACATCTTCCTTATCCATCTGTCACTTGATGGACATTTGGGAATTTTCCATAATTTAGCTATTGAAAGTACTGCGATAAACATTAGGGTGCATGTGTTCCTACGCATCAGCACTCCTGTGTTCTTTGGATAAATACCTGGTAGTGCTACGGTTGGGTCGTAGGGTAGTTCTATTTTTAACTTTTTGATAAATCTCCACACAGTTTTCCAGAGTGGCTGCACCAGTTTGTGTTCCCACCAACAGTGCAAAAGGGTTCCCATTTGTCCACATCCTCACCAACACCTGTTTTTGCCTGAGGTCTTAAATTTAGACACTCTGGTGTGAGGTGGTATCTCAGTGTGGTTTTGATTTGTATTTCCCTGATGATGAGTGATGTTGAGCATTTTTGTTATGCATCTGTTGGCATCTGGATGTCTTTGTCAAACTGTCTATTCATGTGTTTTGCCCATGTCTTCACTGCATTATTTGTGTTTGGGATGTTGAGTGTTGAAAGTTCTTTATAGGTTTTGGATACTAACCGTTTATCCGATAGGTCATTTGCAAACATCTTCTCCCATTCCGTTGCTTGTATTGTAGTTGTGTTGATTGTTTTCTTTGCAGTGCAGAAGCTTTTTATATTGATGAGGTCCCAGGAGTTCATTTTTGCTTTTAATTCCCTTGCTTTTGGAGACAGGTCGAGCAAGAAGTTGCTGTGGCTGAGGTCAAAGAGGTTGTTGCCTACTTTCTCCTCTAGGGTTTTGACTGTTTCCTGTCTCACAGTTAGGTCTTTCACCCATTTTGAGTTTACTTTTTGGATGGTGTAAGAAAGTGCTCTAGTTTCATTCTTGTGCATGTTGTTGTCCTGTTCTGCCAGCACCATTTGCTAAAGAGACTGTCTTTTTTCCATAGGATGCTCTATCCTGCTTTGTGGATATTAGTTGGCCATGGATTTGTAAGTCCAGTTCTGGGTTCTCTCTTTGTGCCATTGGCCTATGTGTCTATTTTTGTTCCAGTGCCCTACTGTCTGGATGATTACAGCTTTGTAGTAGAGGCTACAGTCGGGAATTGTGATGCCTCCCCCGTTGGTTTTCTTTTTCAACATAACTTTGGCTATTCAGGGTGTTTCATGTTTCCGTACAAATTTTAGGATTGTTTGTTCCTGTTCTGAGGAGAATGCCAGTGCAATTTTGATTGGGATTGCATTGAATGTGTAGATTGGTTTGGGTTGTGCTGACATTTTAACGATATTTCTTGTTCCAGTCCATGGGCGTGGAATGTTGTTTCATTCCTTCATGTATCCTTCATATTCTTTCATACATTTTCTATAGTTTTCAGCATACAGGTATTTTACATCTTTGGTTAAGTTTACTCCTAGGTATTTTATGGTTCCTGATGCAATTGTAAATGGGATTGATATCTTGATTTCTCTTTCTGCTGCCTCATTATTGGTGCATAGAAATGCAACTGATATCTGTACATTGATTTTATAGCCTCAAATTTTGCTGAATTCATGGGTCAGCTCTAGCAGTTTTTTGATGGAGTCTTTCAGGTTTTCCATGTAGAGTAACATGTCCTCTGTGAAAAGTGACAGGTTGACATCTTCTTTGCTAATTTGGATGCCTTTTATTTCTTCTTGTTGTCTGATTCCTGAGGATAGGACTTCCAATACTATGTTAAACAACAGTGGAAGGAGTGGACATCCCTGTCGTGTTCCTGATCTCAGGGGGAAAGCTCTCGTTTTTCCCCATTGAGGATGATATTAGCTGTGGGCTCTCCATATGTGGCTTTTATGAAGGTAAGTTATGCTCCTTCTATCCCCACCTTCTTGAGAGTATTTATGAAGAAAGAATGCTATATTTTGTCAAATGGTTTTTCTGCATCATTTGACAGGATCATATGTTTCTTATCCTTCCTTCTATTGATCTGATGTATCACACCGATTGACTTGCAAGTATTGAACCAGCCCTGCAGCGTAGGAATGAATCCCACTTGATCATGGTGAATACTTCTTTTAATACACTGTTGAACTCGATTTGCTAGTATCTTTTTTTTTTTTAATTTTTTTTTCAACGTTTATTTATTTTTGGGACAGAGAGAGACAGAGCATGAACGGGGGAGGGGCAGAGAGAGAGGGAGACACAGAATCGGAAACAGGCTCCAGGCTCTGAGCCATCATCCCAGAGCCCGACGCGGGGCTCGAACTCCCGGACCGCGAGATCGTGACCTGGCTGAAGTCGGACGCTTAACCGACTGCGCCCCCCAGGCGCCCCTCGATTTGCTAGTATCTTGTTGAGAATTTTTGCATCCCTGTAATTCTCCTTTTTAGTGGGGTCTCTGTCTGCTTTGGGAATCAAGGTCATGCTGGTTTCATAGAATCAGTCTGGGAGCTTTCCTTCTATTTCTATTTTTGGAACCACCTGAGAAGGATAGTTATTAACTATGCTTCAAATGTCTGGTAGAATTCCCCAGGGAAGGCATCTGGCCCAGGACTCTTATTTGTTGGGAGATTTTTTATAACTGCGTCAATTTCTTCACTGATTATGGGTCTGTTCATTTTTTCTATTTCTTCCTGTAGGAGTTTTGGAAGTGTGTGGGTGCTTAAGAATTTGTCCATTTCTTCCAGGTTGTCCAATTTTTTGGCATATACTTTTCATAGTATTCTCTAATAACTGTCTGCGTTTCTGTGGTGTTAGATTTGATCTTACCTTTTTCAATCATGATTTAATCTCTTTGGGTTCTCTCTCTTTTCAGTTTGAGCACTCTGGCTAGGGGGTTATCAATTTTGTTTATTTATTCCAAAACAACTCTTAGACTCATTGATCTGTTCTACTGTGTTTATTTGGATTCCATATTGTTTATTTCTGCTCTCATCTTTATATTTGTCTTCGTCTGCATGCAATGGGATTTCTTTGCTCTTCTGTTTCTACTTCCTGTAGGTGTGCAGTTAGGTTTTATATTTGGGATTTTTCTAGTTTCTTGAGATAGGCCTGGATTGCAATGAATTTTCCTCTAGGACAGCCTTTGCTGCATCCAAAGAGGTACGACTGTCGTGTTTTCATTTTCATTTGCTCCCATGTATTTTTTAAATTTCTTCCTTAGTTGCCTGGTTGACCCATTCATTCTTTAGTAGGATGTTCTTTAACCTCCCTACATTTGGAGGCTTTCCAAATTTTTTCTTGTGGTTTATTTCAAGTTTCCTAGGTTTGAGATTATGGTATGATCTCAATTATTTTATATTTATTGAGGGCTGTTTTGTGAGCCAGCATGTGATCAATCTTGGAGAATGTTCCATGTGTACTCAAGAAGAATGTGTGTTCTGCTGCTTTGATGAAAATTTCTGAATATATGTGTCCAGCCCATTGGGTCTTTAAATTCTTCATTGATTGCTTCTTTATTGATTTTTTGCCTACATGATCTGTCCATTGTTGTAAGTGGAGTGTTAAAATTTCTTGTAATTACCATATTCTTACCAATAAGATCATGTATGTTTATCATTAATGGGTTTATATATTCAGGTGCTCTCACATTGGGGGCATAAACATTTACAAATGTTAGCTCTTCTTTTTGGATAGACCCCGTAATTATGATATAATGCCCGTCTTCACCTCTTGTTTCAGTCTTTAGTTTAAACCCTAGTTTGTCGGATAAGGATGGCTACTCCAGCAATCTTTTGACTTCCAGTAGCATGATAGATGGTTCTCCATCCCCTGACTTTCAAGCTGAAGGTGTCCTCAGGTCTAAAATTGACCTCTTGTAGACAACATATAGATGGGTCAATTTTTTTATCCATTCTGGTATCCTATGTATTTTGATTGGGGCATTTGTCTGTGTACATTCAGAGTTATTATTGAAAGCTATGGATTTAGTGTCATTGTGTTATCTGTAGGTTTCATGCTTCTGGTGATGTCTCTAGTCCTTTGTAGTCTTTGCAGTGTTCCGCTCACAGAATGCCCTTCAGGATCTCTTGCAGGGTTTGTTTAGGGGTCATGAACTCCTTCAGTTTTCGTTTGTCTGGGAAAGCCTTTACCTCTCCTTCCATTCTGAGTGACGGACTGCCTTGCTGGATAAAGGATTCTTGGCTGCATGTTTTCCCTATTCAGCACATTGAATATTTCCTGCCACTCCCTTCTGGCCTGCCAAGTTTCAGTGGACAGGGTCAGGTGTGTACTACCCTTATGCATCTACCCGTGTGGGCTAAGGCCTGTTTGTCCCTAGCTGCTTTCAGAAGGCTATCTTTTTCTTTGTGTTTTGCCATTTTCATAATGATATGCCATGGAGAAGGCCTATTTGTGTTGAATCTGAAGGGAGTTCTCTGTGCCTCCTGGATGTGGATATCTGCCTCCTTCAGCAGATGAGGGAAGTTCTCAGCTATAATTTGTTCAGGTAAACCTTCTGCCCCTTTCTCAATCTCTTCCTCTTCCTCTGGAACTCTGATAATATGGACTATTACTACGTTTCTTTGAATCGTTTATTTCTCTAATGATCCCCTCATGGGCTCCTATTTTCTTGCCTATTTTTTGTAGCTTCCTCTTTTTCCATAACTTTAACTACTGTTTCACTTATTTTCCCCTCTGCTTCCTCCTTCCTTGCTGTCACTGCCTCTAGTTTATTTTACAGTGATTTACAACATTTCTTGACTCATCATAACTCTTCTTAGTTCCTTGATGTCTGCAGCAATAGATTCTCTGCTGTCTCCTATTCTTTTTTCAAGCCTGACGAGTAATCTTATGATTATTATGTTAAACTCTTGATCCGATATATTGTTTATATCTGTTGTGTGCAATTCTCTAGGTGTCATTTTTCCTGGAATTTCTTTTGAGGAGAATTCTTCCATTTGTCATTCTGGCCAGTTCTGTCCTTTATGTATTTGAACAATTTGTTATGTGTCCTGCACCAGTGAGCACTACTATTGTATAAAGGGGTCATAATGCTGTCCAGGGTCTGGCACTTCAGGGGGTGTTTTTGAGCGTGTTGCTTGCTCTCTGTTGTTGTGAGTCTGGTTCCTTTATGTCCCTAGTTGTAGTGGTGGTTTGGACCTTCCACCAGGTGTGCTTTGATTTGTTCATTAAAGTAACCCTGGAAAAATTTAAAAAGAGTGGGGAGTGGTGGTGGTAGAAACCTTATCCCACAGAAGAGAGAAATGACAGGAGAGGGGAAAATGTAAAGGAAAAAAAAAGGAAAAAAAATTGACCCAGGAGAGAATCAGAGAAACTATATACCTTAATCCAGAGAGAGAGAGGAAAATAAAAATGTGAGACACAAAAGATATAAACATAATAGATTAAAAATGTCTGCTTAAAGAAACAAACAACTAGGATCAAGAAGGGAAGAAATAAGAGGAAGAAAAGGAAAAAAATAATATATGTATAATAAGAATTTTCCAACAATCAAATGTAAATGCAAAAGCGCTGGACCCATATCTGATGGCGCCATGGACCTGGGGGAGGGGCCGTCGGTTCAGTCAGTGTCAATGCCACTCCTGTGGATCTGCAGTTAGCAGGTGGGGTGCGGTCAGGGTTTGGGGAATGGGGTCCCGATCCCCTGTGGCCCTGCTGTCCCATCCCTGAAGACCCACCATGTGGTAATGGGGAGAACAATGGTGCCACCCCAGTCTCTGCTCCCCAGACCGGGTATCACAAGCCACTCTTTTGAGGCCATCCTCGCAGTGTCGCGGGGGTGCGAATGCCCCCGTGTGTCCCGCTCTGCCCATCCGGCACCTCCCAGGCGCTCCACTGGGATTCTAACCCTGATGTCTGGAAGAATCCTGCTCCACAGCCCAGTCCGGGTCAGTGCCCCATCCCCCAGCCAGAATTCATTCACATTTAAAATTAAGTAACTCGGGGCGCCTGGGTGGCGCAGTCGGTTAAGCGTCCGACAGCAGCCAGGTCACAATCTCGTGGTCTGTGAGTTCGAGCCCCGCGTCGGGCTCTGGGCTGATGGCTCGGAGCCTGGAGCCTGTTTCCGATTCTGTGTCTCCCTCTCTCTCTGCCCCTCCCCCGTTCATGCTCTGTCTCTCTCTGTCCCAAAAATAAATAAACGTTGAAAAAAAAAATTTTTTTTTAAAAATTAAGTAACTGAATGGTTCCTCCTTATAAATGTATATGTAAATATTTGGGCAATTGTGAAGACAATCTTAACTGTTTTGTAAAACCTCTAGGTAAGCACAGATGAAAGCTAGCGTAGCTGGGGTGGTCTAGGGGGTTACGTGTCCTCTGTCAGATCTGTGAACCAATAGAAGAGACAGATTACATCTCCTCTGTCATTGTCCTCCATAGTCATTGTCCCTGAGGACTGCCATGTCTGGGAAGCTCAGTGACAGGGCTCATTAAGAGTGTGGGGCACCTGTTCCCCAGAGATGTCAGCAGGGGAAGGGACTTGGTTCTGTGTGCCAGCCCAGCCCCAGCTCAGAGTCACGGCACCCTCTCGCCTGCTCATAAGGGTCTCACTGTCACACCAGCAGGTCACCATGCACGGGAAATGATACTGAGAGTTTGTGATTGCCTTCATCTTCTACCTCCGAGAGTTAAAGGGCAGATCTCTGGGTGACATGAAGATCTGTGAAGTCATCCTGAGAAAGTGTCCTTTTGGTTAAGAAAAATGCATGGATGACCCAGTTCTGGTATAGTCAGCCTTTGTATTTCCTGGAGACACTGATCCTACATGTCCCTGCTCCTATCCCCAGAGCTGTAACTTGGAACGAGGTAGGGAAGTGGCTTAGATCCCACTGAGAAGGTGAATAAAGGTGAGTAAAATGGCACTAAGTCGCTGTGTTGCTTGGGAATAGATTAGTTTATTTTCAGTTGCAATTGTTCACAAACAAAGTGGTTTATTTGTATGCTTACATGGTGAATTGTGTAAAGTAACAGACTCTGAAAGTTCATGAAATACAAGAAATGAGTGTAATTGTTCTTTACTGATGCCACCAGGTAATTCCTAGACTTTTGATTAATGTAGTATATGCATCGCACTGCTCTGTGTACATGTGGAAAATAATTAAATATGCCTAGTTTCAGGGAATAACATATGGCCTTCAGTATTAGAATACTGGAGTATGACACTATAGGCTTTCGTATTTTCCCTTTGGTTCCTTATTGTGTGTGAATTTAGATACTATTTCTTCTCTATGCTTAAAACTTATTGTCAGTCACTATAATTATTAAATATGTATTTTCTCCCTAAATATCTAAAGTGTTCATGGAATTTTAAAAATCTGTGTTGAAAATTACAACAGGGAAGTTCCATTTTATGTATATTGTGTCGGGGAAAATTATTTTGACTTTATTTTAACAAGAAGTGGTGATCCTTCAAACGAGTTTAAGTACCGATTTGAACGGGTGGTTGGGTGGCTCAATCAGTCAAGCATCTGACTCTTGATTTCAGCCAGGCCATGATCTCATGGCTTGTGGGTTCGAGACCCACACCTGTCTCTGTGCTGAGAGTACAATGCCTGCTTCAGATTCTCTCTATTCCTCTCTCTCTGCCCCTCCCCCATTTGCGCTCTCTCTCCCTCTCTGAAAATAAATTTTAAAAACACCATTTGGAGAAGAAAAAAGTAATAAATAACAAACCTAAACGTTTACATATTGATGAATTAGAGAAATGACGTGGTGTGTATGTGTGTGTGCATGTGTGTGTGTGATCGCACTAGGGTGATGTGTAAAGTACACTAGTTCCCATCCTTCTATCCTTGCACACGATCATGAATAGACTCTTGTATGAATGCTGTTGGTGACCTGCCCAGACGCTCTTTACCTACTAGGGCTCCAATCCAAACCCTATTTGTTATGAGTGTGGGATCCAAGTTTCAGAGCCATTCCCTTTTTGAGAGAATTGCCCTCAGCTGAAGGGAGCTATGGTACCAGGCAGTCTGGGGGACATGGTGGGGGCAGCTCACAGCCAGTGACAGACTATGGGAGGTACAAAAGGTGCTAATGCCAAGGCAGGACTGAATCTGATGCAATCCATGCTCCAGAGCTGTGCTGCCCAATAGTTTAGTAAGTAGACACATAAGCTATTTAAATTTAAATTCATTAGAATTGAATAAAATGTAAAATTCAGTTTCTAAGCTAGGACATTTTAAATGCTCAGGTATGACAGGTAGAGAGTGGGCATAGTATTGGACAGTGAGGACAGAGAATTTCTACCATCACAGATGGATGGTTTTTCTGGAGAGTTCTGGCCATCTTCTCATGGGATCAGTCTCCTGCTCTGTTCCATTAGAGACCACATCCTTTCTTAGCAACATTCTCTGCTGTTTTCCATCCCTCACCCTGTTTATCCTAAGAGCATTCCCTGAATAAACAACATGCAGTGGAATTCCTACTTCATTGTCTTCTTCCATAGAACCTTGCCCTACTGCCCTATCAGTGTTCATCACATCTGTCATTTCCTATGTAGTGATGGCTGCATTCCCCTCATTTGCTTGTCCCCCATCATCATCCGGGGGCTCTTCTCATATATCTGAGGTCAGCTCAGACCCATGAGACAGAAGCATCAAGAAAACAACAGTGATTCAGTTGTAGCACTGAGGCTGTGGAAACCTTGCCCCCGCTTTTTCAGGATTCATTCAGGAACCAGATAAGGCAGCTTGTTCATGTCAAATATATCAGTTAATGTTATATATTTGAAATGCCTTAAATAGAGACATTATCCTGTGATCCTTTAAGATATGTAGTGTGCATAGACTAGTATCTTGTCTTGTGGACATATGTATTCTTCCACTAAAACTTAGAATTTTATGTCAGCATTGAGCTATTAGGGTAATTGGAAATTCCTACCCTATCACCTCATGTGTGTTAGTACTAAGTATTTAACCTCTCACATTTGATTCAGTTCTCTTAATTATTATTGGAACATTGCATTCTTCTGACATGTCATTTAAATTATATACTTTTTGATGTGAATTATTACATAGAATGGCAATGTCTTTGTTTTGTAGGTTCTGTGTAATTTTATTTTCACTAATAACCTTTCTTTCTCTGCATATATACTCTGTGCTTTTTTCAAGTATTTATCTCTCATATGCAAAGTCATAATATAGGTGTAGTCTATCACTGGACTTTCCTGTACCGTTTCATATCATGATAGTTGCTAGGGACCCAGACGTTGCTCCTGTGCCCAGGAAGGACATGTTCAATATTTCCAGCCAGTTTCAATTACGTAGTTTTCCAGATGAATCCATCCCTCTTACTGCAATCAGTCATTTGATGGTACCAAACAGATGATGGTTCCTAGTCTAATTTCACCAGTCTTTAAATATGGTAAGAAGGAAATGAAATGAAATTTCCCATTAACCGCAGGGGACACATGTCCTTTCTCTTGGAAGATTGCTCTGTGTGGTGCACAAGCTTTAAGAGGGGTGGATGTGGAGAAGGGGAGGAGGAAGGAATAGAGTGCCCCAGATCAACAGAACATTCTCGTGAGAATCGATGGGAGAACGCATTTCGCAGCCTGATCTTTCCCATGTCTGGAGTTACTAAAGGATATTAATTTTCCTGAATTTTATTGAGAAAAAGAATAGAAGAAAATGGTAGGCTATGATATGAGTGCTGTAGTTCCCTCCCCGCGTGCTCTCCCCACGACACTGGGAGCAATTGTACCACACAGGGACAATGACATTCTTGTGTCTGCTTCAGTGCACATCTCCTTTGTCTGATATTTTATTTTTTAACTGAAAATCATAATCATTTTTGTACCTGTCAGGTAGATAGCCATTATGTATTCTTTCACACACACACACACACACACACACACACACACACACACACACAATCCTGGAAAGCGGCAAATCATATGTACATGTTCATCTCACCAGGATTTTATCTTTTCTCAACTGTCTTCTTTGTCCTGATTGACATAATATTGTTAACATATATCATGAGTTTATTCTAAAGCTGCAGTAGCATATTGGTGTTTTCTTGGGGTGAGTTTACATTTTATTTTTGGCCTTCTTCACTTTGGTAGTGTTTCCTTTATCAGACACATTAAAAGTTTGTGGGCAATTATTTCAAGTAAATGTATCAATATCTGTGTGTGTGCCTATGAGACTCAAGCATGGTTTGTTTTTATTTGTTCTTCTGAGCAGATGTTAGTCAGAGGACACGTTTTGTTGTTGCACATTTAGACTGTCACAAATAACTGTATAATTATTTCTATTAAGAAAATTTTTCTGCCCAGATTTTTTATGTGGAGATCACTGATTATATGTTTATATGAAATCAAAGGAGGTATAAAATAGTGTGAAATACCATATCGTCTCTTCAAATATTATGAATATTTCATGCCCGTTTTGTACCTGTTTCTTTCACACATCAATGGGTCCTCCCCCAAACCTGATTCAGATTTTTAAAGTCTTAGAAGAATTAAAAATGCACGCTATGGCCAACCATTTGAATATGATACAACTGAAGGACTCAGTTTCTGATGCCTCTTTGGTCAGTGTATAACTATTCATCTTCTTCAGTAGTAAGCCTGGGTAGAAAATGGTCATCACCCAGCCTCGAACCTGGCGATGTGTTTGGTCCATTGTCACTAACTCTGCAAGGTAGCTCCCAGAAAGGTGATCATTGACGTAATGTGGACAGATGTCTGAGATTTTGTATAATACCAAAGTATTGGTTTCTTTATATCTTTTCTTATTCTACTATAAGTGTTGCATTATAGTTCTATGACTGATCATTGTTTTGAGAATGTATCTGTCTTTATCTCTGTGTCTTTATCTCTTTATTTATTTTATCACAGGGACTGATGTAAAACATGACAGGTTATACATAATTACATGGTTGGATAACTTTCTAAAATGTTTATTCTGATTAAGATGTCGGTAAGGAATAATCCTAACTGTTTCAGGAATTTTAAGAAATGTAATTGGTAATATGTGAAATGGAAATCTGCAGAAGGAAGAAGAAAGTGTTGGTCAATGGATTTTAGAGTTCTGATTCCAGCTGGTTCTGCATGGCCAATGAATTTTCAGAGTTCCTGTTAAATTCGTACGTTCATTGAAGCAGTTTTCAGGCAAAAGTTGAGCACTGTAATTTAATGGTGGTTTTTCAGGTTCTCTCTGATTGTTTAATTGTTTTAGTAATACAAAAAAAACCCACAAAACAAACAAACAACTGTGTCTTTCCCAAATATAATACATTGTTAGACAGGCAATACTGCCAAAATATTTATACAGAAATAGTGGTGAGATTTTGAATGTAATTGAATTCTTCGTATAAGTACATCCTACGTTGTAAGTTCCTATGTCAGAATGCTTGTACACATTAAGTTATATATACATACATATCTACATACGTATGTATGTAGATATACATATATTTTTATTTTATGTATTTTAATGTTTATTTTATTGTTTATTTATGTTTATTAATATTTATTTTATCTTAATGTTTATTTATTTATTTTGGAGAGAGAGAGTGGGGGAGCAGGGAAGGTGCAGAGAGACGGAGAGAGACAGAATCTCAAGCAGGCTCAGTGCTGTCATCAAAGAGCCCGACACGGGGATCAAACCCATGCTGCATGAGATCATGGCCTCAGGTGAAATCAACAGTCAGATGCTTAACCCACTGAGCCACTTACATGCCCCCATTATTATAATTCATTACATGCGAGGTGTGTGCAAATCCAGTTGTGCAGAATCAGGAGACACATATTTGTATTAACATCTCTCCTTCTCTCTGCATCTCTTTCTGATTCTTTCTGAGCTCTTTCTCTTTTCCCTTATACATTTTATAGAACTTTAAGTCTGGAATGTACACACATTTTTACTGTACTTCAAGTTCTAGTAAGTACAGACTGATACACCTTATATTCCTTTGACTGATGCAAACAAAATGTCCATTATTTCACTTTTCTCATATTAAATATTAATAATCAACTTTTGGCGATAATGTGGAGATATATTGATATAAGCTACGTCAATTTCAGGGAGTACAGCATTTATTCACGTTATTGCTGATAAATTCCATGCCCTTGTCTTTTCATAAGATCATTTCAACCCCCTACCAAGTTGTTTTCTTTTTGAAGATTTCTTTTAAAAATTGCTAAATACTTGATCTTGACAGGAAACATGTGGTAAGAAAAGATGGACCAGAAAAATGGAAGTTCTCTCACTGGCTTTATCCTGCTGGGTTTCTCTGACCGGCCTCAGCTGGAGCGAGTCCTCTTTGTGATTCTTCTGATCTTCTATCTGCTCACCCTCCTAGGAAACACAACCATCATTGCGTTGGCCCGCCTGGACCCACACCTGCAGACTCCCATGTACTTTTTCCTGTCCAACCTAAGCTTTCTGGACCTGTGTTACACGACCAGCACTGTTCCTCAGCTGCTGGTTCATCTCAGGGGAACAGACAAGTCTATCTCTTTCGCTGGCTGTGTAGCTCAGCTGTTCATCGCTCTAGGGTTGGGATCCACAGAATGCATTCTCTTGGGGGTGATGGCAATTGACCGCTATGCAGCCATCTGCGTGCCCCTGCACTACACAGTGATCATGCACCCCCGTCTGTGCACCCTGATGGCTTCTGCATCGTGGTTCATTGGCTTTGCCAACTCCTCGTTGCAGACGGTGCTCACCTTCCTTGTACCACTTTGTGGGAGAAATAAAATAGACCACTTCTTTTGTGAGGTCCCCCCACTGCTCAAGCTTGCCTGTGTTGACACCACTGTGAATGAGTCTGAGCTCTTCTTTGTCAGTGTGATCATTCTTCTCATACCTGTGGCATTAATCACGTTCTCCTATGGTCGAATCGTCAGGGCAGTCTTAAGAATAAAGTCAGCTGCAGGACAGAGGAAAGCGTTTGGGACATGTGGGTCCCACCTCACGGTGGTGTCCCTGTTCTACGGCACGGCCATCTATGCTTACCTGCAGCCCAGCAACAACTACTCCCAAGATCAGGGCAAATTCATTTCTCTCTTCTACACCATTGTCACCCCCATGGTCAACCCCTTCATATATACTCTGCGGAACAGGGATGTGACGGGAGCAATGAGGAAGGTGTTCTGTGGGGGCTATGACTCCAGATGACTGGGGGGCAAGACCCTCTGATGGAAGAATTTGAGTTCAGAGTCTTTCTGCTTTTGTGTCCTGCACGTGTCATCCAACATTTCCCCTGACGACTCTCAAGGGGATTTTCTTATCTCCTTCTTTCGTGCAAGTGAGTGTTCAAACTCTGAGTTCATGGATTCATTGCAGCCTCCAGAGATTCTGATTTAGAGCATCTACGTCATATTATTTTTTCAAAAACCTCCACAAGATTTTGTTATTTCACTCCCTTTTGGGAGCACTATTTCTTTCCTAATTGCAAACAGACATCTACACACATATGATAAAAACACAGCCAATAAGAATGTGTAACACCGATACAGTGTCAGAAACATTAATATATTAAAGTTGTTTTAATGTTTATTTATTTTGAGAGAGAGAGACAGACAGAGAGCAGAGTGAACGAGAGACAGAGAGCCAAAGAGAGGGACAATCCCAAGGAGGAACTGAGCGACCGGCACTGAGTCTGATTAGGGGCTGGAACTCACAAACTGTGACAACATGACCCAAGCCAAAATCAAGATTTGGATGCCTAACTGACTGAGCCACCCAAGCACACCAGAAATATTAATGTTTTAGTATTTTCTAACAATTGCTGGAGGCATATCCCTTTTTCTTGCATTTTGATCATGGCTCTGATAGGAGGTCCATAAGTTGACTGTATCACAGATCTTTGATACAAGTAGGTGGGGCAACAGTGTAAAAAACTTTTAGGTCAAAGAAAAACCTACTAACATCAATCCTGATAAAGCCATTCAGATATCAGGCCCTCGTGTGACCTCACAGGTATGACAGTGGTTTTATGTAGCCTTCATGTCATGGAGGGGGAGGGCGTGATGCATACCTGCCAGTGACACTGAGAACTTGAGCTGGTAACACGCCAGGTGGTGCTCACGTGTCATTATGTGCAAAGTCGGAGAAGCACCAATATGCGGTGTGCACGTTGGTGAGATTCAGTGTGTGATCCAACCCGTTCATTAGAAATGACTTTTGGGGACATTATCATGGAGGAACAATACATGACCCAAGTCCTATTTCATATGCTACATGTTTTACCTATAGTAATGCAGGAAAAGTTTTAAAGGGTAAAAGATATTTAGATCCTCTTTTCATACCATTTTCAAATTCTTTTATCCAGGCTTCAAGTGATCAAGGCTTTTATATCTCACATCCTCCAAGGGCCCCATATATTTGAATGCGGTGACATACTATGAAAATATGGGAAATGAATACTACTTCCCAGAAAATCCCATGTTCTGTGCAGATTGCTCAGATTCCCCAGAAGGAAACTTAAACAAAATAAAATTGTATGTTAATTGTAAAAAAAATCGCCATATGTCTTATCTTTACAAGTAGCCATCTCATTATGAAATAACTGTTATACAATTCTGAGTGATGAGTAAGAAATAGAAACATCCCATAACAAGTGAATGTGACATTGTAGTCTTCCTTTTATTTTTTACTTTATTAATCTTTTAAATTGCATCCAAGTTACTTAACGTATGGTGCAGTAATGATTTCGGGAGTAGATTCCAGTAATTTATCCCATAAATGGAACACCCAATGCTCATGCCGGCAAGTGTCCTCCTTAAAGACCCTTGCCCAATTAGCCCATTCCCCTACCCAAAACCCCTGCAGCAACCTCAGTTTGTTCTGTGTATATAAGTCTCTTACGTTTTGTCCCCCTCCCCATTTTCATATTATTTTTGCTTCCCTACCTTATGGTCACCTGTTTTCTGTCTTAAATTGAACATATGAGTGAAGTCATATGATATTTGTTTTTCTTTGACTAATTTTGCTTAGCATGACATACTCTAGTTCAATCCACGTTGTTGCAAATGGCAAGATTTCATTTTTTGAATGCCGAGTAATATTCCATCGTATATATATATTCCATATCTTCTTTATCCATTCGTCTCTCAGTGGACATCTGCACTCTTTCCATACTTTGGCTTTGTCGATGGTGCTGCTATCCACATTGGGGTGCATGTGCCCCTTTGAATCAGCACTTCTGTATCCTTGGGATAAATACCTGGTAGCACTACTGCTGGGTCATAGGGTATTTCTGTTTTTAATTTTTTCAGGAACCTACATACCGTTTTCCAGAGTGGCCACACCAGTTTGCATTCGCACCAGCAGTGCAGGAAGGTTCCACTTTGTACTCTTGCCAATATCAGTTCTCTCATTCTTGGATCATGATCTTTTGCCTGTTTCCTTCTTTTTCTTTTTAAAAAGGTTTTTTAAATATTTATTTATTAGAGAGGGAGGAGGGGCAGAGAGACAGATAGGGTGACACAGACTCTGAAACAGGCTGCAGGAGCTGAGCTATCACCATAGAGCCTGACATGGGGCTTGGACTCATGGACCTTGAGAACAAGACCTGAGCCATCTCCAGAGGCAAAGGAAACAAAAGCAAAAATCAACTATTGATTCATAATGAACTCGAGATAAACAGCTTCTGCACAGCGAAGGAAGCAATCAGCAAAACTGAAAGGCAACCAATGGAATGGGAGAATATTTTTGCAAATGATGTATCAGATAAAGGGATAGCATCCACAATCTATAAAGAACTTATCAAACGTAACACCCCAAAAAACAAATAATCCAGTGAAGAAATGGGAAAAAGACATGAATAGACACTTTTCCAAAGAAGACATCCAAATGGCCCACAGACACATGAAAAAATGCTCCATATCACCCATCATCAAGGAAATAGAAAGTAAAACCACAATGAGATATCCCCTCATGACTGCGAGAATGGCTAAAGTCAACACCTCAGGCAACAACAGGTGTTGGCAAGGATTTGGAGAAAGAGGATCTCTTTTGCACTGCTGGTGGGAATGCAAACTGGTGCAGCCTCTCTGGAAAATAGTATGGAGGGTCCACAAAAAGTTAAAAATAGAACTTCCCTAAAATACAGCAATTGCACTACTAGGTTGTTATCCAAGGGATACAGGTGTAGTGTGTCGAAGGGGCACATGCACCCCAATGTTTATGGCAGCACCATCAACAATAGCCAAATTATAGAAAGAGCCCAAATATCCATCAACAGATGAATGGATAAAGAAGATATATGCAATGGAGTATTACTCAACAATCAAAAAGAATGAAATCTTGCCATGTGCAGCAACATGGATGAGGGTATTATGCTAAGTGAAATAAGTCAGAGAAAGACAAAATGACTTCACTCATATGAGGAGTTTAAGATGCAAAACAGATGAACATAAAGGAAGGGAAGCAAAAGCAATGTAAAAACAGGGAGGAGGGCAAAACATAAGAGACTGGTAAATACAGAGAACAAACTGAGGTTGCTGAAAGGTTGTGGGAGGGGGGATGGGCTAAATGGGCAAGGGGCATTAAGGAAGACACTTGTGACGAGCACTGGGAGTCATGTGTAGGGGATGAATCACTGGGTTCGATTCCTGAAATCATTGTTGCACTATAGGCTCACAATGTGGACGTAAATTAAAAAATACATGTTTATTTTAAAAAGATTTGGAATTTGATTGCAGAGTAGCTGAGTTTCAAAAAACCCATGGACGTTGTATTTAAAAAATAGATACTGTAAAAATCTATTTCAGTTAATCGTTAAAACCCTCGGGTACAAACTGAACAGTGTTTTAGAGGATTTTAGACTTTTTCCCCATAACTATATTGGAAGTTTGGTAGAATTTGGTTGCCCTCCTTTATATTCATGCTAAAGATTAGAATGTGCTTCATTATTAGCTCTGTGATCCAATATAAGGTCATTATGAATGAGATTGAATGAAGAATTCATTCACATATTTAAAATTAAAATTAAGTAAGGGAATGGATTCTTCCTTACATATTTATATGTATATATTTTGGTCAGTTATGAGGAAAAAATCTTTAGTGTTCTATAAAACATGTAGGTCATTCACAGATGGGAGCTAAGCTAGCTGGGGAGGTCTAGGGAGTTACTTGTCCTCTAAGAGATACGTGAACTAATAGAAGAGACAGATTAGGTCTGGCTGGCATTGTCCTCCAGGTCATTGTCCCTGAGGATTGCCACGTCTGGGCAGCTCAGTGACAAGGGCTCATTAAGAGTGTGGGGCATCCGTTCCCCAGAGACGTCAGCGGAAGGGACTTGGTTCTGTGTGCCAGCCCAGCCACAGCTCAGAGTCACAGCACCCTCTCGCCTGCTCCTAAGGGTCTCAGAGTCACAGAGGCAGGTCATTGTATTCGGGATACCATACTGAGAGTTTGTGACTGCCTTCACCTTCTACCTCCAAGAGGCAAAGTGCAGATCTCTTGTGTCACATGACGTGTGAAGTCATCCTGAGAAAGTGTCCTTTTGCTTCAGAAAAACGTACGGATGCCCCAGTGCTGGTAGAGTCAACCTTTGCGTTTCCTGCAGGCACTGATTCTACATGTCTGCGTTCCTATCCTCAGAGCTGTATTTAGGCAGTAACTTGCAGTGGAGGTAGGGAAATAGCTTAGATCCAATAAAGAAGGTGAGAGAAGGTGAGTAAAATGGAACGAAGTCTCTGTGTTGCTCTAGAAATTGGCAAATTGGGTTATTTTCAGATGCAAATGTTCTTGAAACAAAAATGCTAAATGATTTGCATGTATGGTCAGTTGTCTAAAGGAACCGACTATGGAAAGTTGTCAAATAATATAAGTAAATTTATTTTTTTTAAAATTTTTTTTTCAACGTTTATTTATTTTTGGGGGGACAGAGAGAGACAGAGCATGAATGGGGGAGGGGCAGAGAGAGAGGGAGACACAGAATCGGAAATAGACTCCAGGCTCTGAGCCATCAGCCCAGAGCTCCACACGGGGCTCGAACTCACGGACCGCGTGATTGTGACCTGGCTGAAGTCGGATGCTTAACCGACTGCGCCACCCAGGCGCCCCTTAGATTTAATTGTTCATTAGAAATGCCACCAAGTCATTCCTAGACTTTTCATTCTATTTCAGTACATTCATTATACCTCCGGATGCACGTGTGGAAAATTATTAAATATTCACGTTTAGTGATAATAAAATGTGCCCTTTCTGCATAAGTGTAAAAGTATTAGATTACATGCTCCCATGCTTTCTCTTTGGTTCCTTACTATCTGTGAAATGGGATAATATTTGTTCCCTACGCAAAAACTCATTATCAGTATTTATATTTTCTAAATGCTCATTTTCTCCTTTATGGGTTACCACAATATCTAAAATATGCATGGGGATTTTAAATGGTATGTTGAAAATTACAACAGGGAAATTCCATATTGTGAATATTATCTCAATGCATCTTTATGTTGACTTTATTGTTAACAAGTTATGATGATCATTCATGGGAATACAAATACCAATATGAAAGAGACAAAGTTATGAAGAGAGTTGAATGTTCATTCATTTATCATTGCCACTCGAGACCACATTGTCAAATGACAACTTGTGTCCATGTGTATGTGCGTATGTGAATGTGTGTGTGTGTGTGATTGCACTGAGGTGATGTGTAAAGTAGACCAGGTCCCATCCTTCTATCCTTGCACACGATCAAGAATGGACTCTTGTATGAACGCTGTTGGTGACCTGCCCAGACGCTCTTTACCTGCTGGGGCTCCAATCCAAACCCTACTTGGTATGAGTGTGGGCTCCAGAGTTCACAGCCATTCCATTCATGAGAGAATTTCCCTTAGCTGAAAGGTAGCCACATTACCAGGCGGTCTGGGGAAACTGGTGGGGGCAGCTCATGGCCAGTGACAGACTATGGGATGGATAAAAGGTGCCAATGGCAAGGCAGGACTGCAATTCATGCTCCAGAGCTGTGCTGTCCAATACTTTAGTAAGTAGCCACGTTAGCTGCTTACATTTAAATTCATTAAATTAAATAAAATATAACATTCAACTTCTTAGCTAGGACATTTTAAATGCTCAGGTATGACAGGCAGAGAGTGGGCATAGTATTGGACAGTGAGGACAGAGAATTTCTACCATCACAGATGGATGGTTCTTCTGGAAAGTCCTGGCCAGCATCTCATGGGATCAGGTTCCTGCTCTGTTCCACTGGAGACCACATCCTTGCTTAGCAACATTCTCTGCTGTTTTCCTTCCCTCACCCTGTTTATCCCGAGAGCATTCCCTGAATAAACAACATGCCCTGGAATTCCTACTTCATCGTCTTCTTCCACAGAACCTGCCCTACAGCCCTGTCAGTGTTCATCACATCTGTCATTTCCTATGTAGTGATGGCTGTATCCCATCATTTGCTCGTCCTCCCTCGTCATCGGGGGCCTGTTCTCATATGTCTGAGGTCAACTTAGACCCATGAGACAGAAGCATCAAGCAAGCAACAGCGATTCAGTCATAGCACTGAGGCTGCGGAAATCTTGCCTGCAATTTTTCAGGATTCATTCAGGAACCGGATAGGTTAGCGTGTGTATGTCAAATATATCAGTGAATGTTATATATTTGAAATGTCTTAAATAGAGACATATTCTTAAGATACTTTCTCTTTAAAATGTGTAGTTTGCATACTGAGCATCTACTTTTGTGAAACTATGTATTCTTGCACTAAAACTTAGAACTGTATGTCAGCATTGAGCTATTATGGTAATGGAAATTACTGCTCTATCACCTTATGTGTGTCAGTACTAAGAATTTAACCTCTCACATTTGAAACAATTATCTTAGTTATTATCGTAACATTGAGATGCCATTTGAATTATATACTTTTCTGATGTGAATTATTACATAGATTGGCAGTGTCTTTGTTTTTGTCTCTGTTTTGTAGCTTCTGTTAATTTTTATTTTCACTAATAACTTTTCTTTCTCTCCATGTAAAATCTTTGGGCTTTTTCAGGTATTTATCTTTCATATGCAAATTAATAATATAGGTGTAATCTATCACTGGGCTTTCCTGTTCCGTGTCATATTATGATAGTTACTAGGGACACATACTTTGCTCCTGTGCCTGGGAAGGACATGTTCACTATTTCCAGCCAGTTTTATTTATATAGTTTGTCTCAGATGAATCAATCCATGTTACTGCGTTTAGTTATTTCATGCTACCAAACATAGATGATGGTTCTTTGTCTAATTACACCATCCTTCAAATTTTTTAAAATATTTATTTGTTTTTGAGAGAAAGACTGAGTGCGAGCAGGGGAGGGGCAGAGAGAGAAGGAGACACCGAATCTGAAGCAGGCTTCAGCCTCCAAGCTGTCAGCATGGAGCCCAAAATGGGGTTTGAACCCACCAACCGCAAGATCATGATCTGAGCTGAAGTGGGCGCTTAACCGACTGAGCCACCCAGGTGCCCCCAATTACAACATTTTTTAAATGTGGTGAAGAGGAAATGAAATGCAATTTCCCATTATCCTCAGTGGACACATGTCCTTTCTCTTGGAAGACTGCTCTGTGTGGTGCACAAGCAAGGGGATGGGGAAGGAACAGAGTGACCCAGTTCAACAGAACATACTCTCGAGAATTGATGGGAGAACGCATTTCGCAGCCTGATCTTTCCCATGTCTGGTGTCACTAAAGGATAATGATTTTCCTGAATTGTATTGAGAAAATAGCAGTAAGATGGTAGACTATGATATGAGTGCTGTAGTTCCCTCCCCGCGTGCTCTCCCCATGACACTGGGAGCAATTGTACCACACAGGGACAATGACATTCATGTGTCTGCTTCAGTGCGCATCTCCTTTGTCTGATATTTTATTTTTTAACTTAAAATCATAATCATTTCTGTACCTGTCAGATAGATAGCCATTATGTATTCTTTCACACACGCACACACACACACACACACACACACACACACACACATGCGCACACACATGATCCTGGAAAGCAGCAAATCATATGTACAAGTTCATCTCACCAGGATTTTACCTTTTCTCAACTGTCTTCTTTGTCCTGATTGACATGATATTGTTAACATGTATCATTAGTTTATTCTAAAGGTGCAGTAGCATATTGGTGTTTTCTTGGGATGAGTTTACATTTTAGTTTTGCCCTTCTTCACTTTGGTAGTGCTTCCTTTATCAGGCCCATTAAAAAGTTTGTGAGCAATTATTTCAGGTAAACGTATCAATCTCTGTGTGTGTGCCTATGAGACTCAAGCATGGTTTGTTTTTATTTGTTCTTCTGAGCAGATGTTAGTCAGAGGACAAGTTTTGTTGTTGCACATTTAGACTGTCACAAATAACTGTATAATTATTACTTTTAAGAAAAATTTTCTGCATAGATTTTTTGTGTGGAGACCACTGATCATATGTTTATATGAAATCAAATGAGGTATAAAATAGTGTGAAATACCGTATCCGCTCTCCAAATATTATGAATATTTGATGCCTGTTTTGTACCTGTTTCTTTTATACATCATTGGGTCCTGCCCCAAACCTGATTCAGGTTGCAAAAGTCTTAGAAGAATTAAAAATGCACGGTAGGGGCGCCTGGGTGGCGCAGTCGGTTAAGCGTCCGACTTCAGCCAGGTCACGATCTCGCGGTCCGGGAGTTCAAGCCCCACGTCAGGCTCTGGGCTGATGGCTCAGAGCCTGGAGCCAGTTTCCGATTCTGTGTTTCCCTCTCTCTCTGCCCCTCCCCCGTTCATGCTCTGTCTCTCTCTGTCCCAAAAACAAATAAACGTTGAAAATAAAAAATTTAAAAAATAAATAAATAAATAAAAATGCACGGTATGCCCTACCATTTGAATATGATACAACTGAAGGACTCATTTTCTGATGCCTCTTTGGTCAGTGTATAACTATTCATCTTCTTCAGTTACAGTAAGCATTGGATGAAAATGGTCATCACCCAACCTCATATCTGGCAATGTGTTTGGTCCATTGTCACTAACTCTGAAAGGTAGCTCCCAGAAAGGTGATCATTGACATAATGTGGACAGATGTCTGAGATTTTGTATAACACCAAAATATTGGTTTCTTTATATCTTTCTTTACACTACTTTAAGTTTTGCTTTATAGTTCTTTGACCCATCATTGATTTGAGAATGTATCTGTCTTTATCTCTGTGTGTTTATCTCTTTATTTATTTTATCATAAGGAGTGATGTAAAACATTACAGATTGTATATATTTACATGGTTGGCTAAACTTTTAAAATGTTTATTCTGATTAGGATGTTGATAAGGAATAATCCTACCTCTTTCAGGAATTTTATGAACTTTAATTGATAACGTGTGAGATGGAAATCTCCAGAAGGAAGAGGAAAGTGTTGGTCAATGGATTTTAGAGTTCTGATTCCAGCTGGTTCTGCACGGTCAATGAATTTTCAGAGTTCCTGTTAAATTAGTATGATAATTTGATGCATTTTTCAGGCAAAAGTTAAGAATTTTAACTGAATGGTGGTTTTCCGGTTTTCTCTGATTGTTTAAGTTTTTTACTACCTTACCAAAAAAAACAAAAAACAAAAAAACCTGTGTCTTTCCAAATATAATACATTAGTTAGGCAATACTGCTGACTGTTTATGCAGAAATAGCAGTGAGATTTTGAATGTAATTGAATTCTTCATATAAGTACATTCTAGGTCATAATTCCTATATCAGAATGCTTTTTCCACAGTAAGTGCTCATATATATATATATATATGTATGTATTTTTTAATGTTTATTTATTTATTTTGAGAGAGAGACAGTGAGGGAGCAGGGGAGGTGCAGAGAGAGAGGGAGAGACACGGAATCCCATGAAGGCTCAGTGCTGTCAGTGAAGAGTCCAACACAGGGCTTGAACCCACAACGCATGAGGTCATGGCCCCAGCTGAAACCAAGAATCGGGTGCTTACCCACTGAGCCACTCAGGTGTCACCATATTATTTTAATGCATGTGTGGTGTGTGTAAATCCAGTTGTATAGAATCATGAGACACATATTTATAATAGCATCTCTCCTCTCTGAATTTCTGATTCTTTCTGATAGCCCTTCTTCTTTTCCCTTACACATTTTTACATAACTTAAATCTGCAACATACATACCTTTTTATAGTACTTTAAGTTCTAGTAAGTGTGGACTGTAAGATCTTATCCCTATGACTGATGCAAACACAAGGTCCTTATTTGATATTTCTCACATTAAATACTAATGATTTACTTATTGTGATAATGTGAACTGTATTGGTATAAGTTATGTCAATTTCCATGAGTATGTCATTATTCAAATTATTACTGATAAAGTCCATGACGTTGTCCTCTCATACAATCAATACAACCCCCGCCACCTTTTTTTCTTTTTGAAGGTTTCTCGTAAAAATTGCTAAATACTTGGTCTTAAGAGGATATATATGTGGTATGAAAGGATGGACCCGAAAAATGGAAGTTCTCTCACTGGCTTTTTCCTGCTGGGTTTCTCTGACCGGCCTCAGCTGGAGCGAGTCCTCTTTGTGGTTCTTCTGATCTTCTATCTGCTCACCCTGCTGGGAAACACAACCATCATTGTGTTGTCCCTCCTGGACCCACACCTGCAGACTCCCATGTACTTTTTCCTGTCCAACCTAAGCTTTCTGGACCTGTGTTACACGACCAGCACTGTTCCTCAGCTGCTGGTTCATCTCAGGGGAGCAGACAAGTCTATCTCCTTCACTGGCTGTGTAGCTCAGCTGTTCATTGCTCTAGGGTTGGGATCCACAGAATGCATTCTCTTAGGGGTGATGGCATTTGACCGCTACGCAGCCGTCTGCAGGCCCCTGCACTACACAGTGATCATGCACCCCCGTCTGTGCGCCCTGATGGCTTCTGCATCGTGGTTCATTGGTTTTGCCAACTCCTCGTTGCAGACGGTGCTCATCTTTCTTGTACCACTTTGTGGGAGAAATAAAATAGACCACTTCTTTTGTGATGTTGCCCCACTGCTCAAACTTGCCTGTGTTGACACCACTGGGAATGAGGATGAGATCTTCTTTGCCAGTGTGATCATTCTCCTCATACCTGTGGCATTAATCACGTTCTCCTATGGTCAGATAGTCAGGGCAGTGTTAAGAATAAAGTCAGCCACAGGGCAGAGGAAAGCGTTTGGGACATGTGGGTCCCACCTCACGGTGGTCTCCCTGTTCTATGGCTCGGCCATCTATGCTTACGTCCAGCCCAGCAACAACTACTCCCAGGATCAGGGCAAGTTCATTTCTCTCTTCTACACCATCGTCACCCCCATGGCCAACCCCTTCATATATACCCTGCGGAACAAGGATGTGATGGGGGCAATGAGGAAGGTGTTGTGTAGGGGCTATGACTCCACATGACTGGGGAAAGACCCTTTCATGGAAGTCTTCGAATGCCAGAATCTTTAAGATTTCTGTGTCCTCCACATTTCCCCTGACAACTCTGAAGGGAGCTTCCTTAATTCATTCTTTCATGCAAGTGAGTGTTCAAACTCCAAGTTCATGGACGCATGGCAGCCTCCAGAGACGCTGAGTTAGTGTTCCTAAACCATCTGCATCATATTAATATTGTAAAAAGTTTCACAGGATTTTCTCATTTCACCCCCTTTTAGAGAACACTATTCCATTGCTAATTGCAAAGGACGGGTACAAGACACCATAATACATAGCAAAATAAGAATAAAGACCACTAGAACACTGTAATAAATATTAATACTGTAGCATTTTCTCACAAAAGCTGGAGGCTATTGCTGATTCTCTCAAGCAGCTCACGGCTCTGTGACAATGGCTGTAGCCTGACTGGATCACAACTTTTTCCCAGAAGCAGGAGGGCAAGTGTAGGAAAAACAAACCTTAGCTCGGACAAAAGTTGCTAACATCCATCCTGGTAAAGCTGTTCAGATATCAGGCCATGGTGTCATGTCGCCATTGTGATACTGTTTTCATTTTGAAACACACTTCTTTGTTTTGCAACAAATTTTTTCTTTAGAATTCACTTTTATTAGTTTAGTGTTTGATTAAATTTTTATGGTCATTCCATTAGATTTAACCTACAGTTTTATATTCTTTCCGGTGTACAATACAGTGATTCCATATTTCCATCATCACATGTACTCTGTTTAATCTCCGTCACCTTTTTAACCCATCCCCCAGGCCCTCCCCTGTGGCACCAGTGAGCCCAGAGAAGGGAAGGGACATTCTCAGTTACATTCGTCCCTACCTTCGTAGCCCTGTCCTGGCCTTGGGGCTGTCACACGTTAGCATAACGGCAGGGTGTGCAGTGTAGGTTGACTGCACTCTGAACACGCCCTCTGCGTCCTGCTAAACTCACTCCTGGATCAGTCATCAGAGTGCAGTTACCCCTGTGAGACCCTCCAGTACCTCCTAGTCTGCACATTTCGCAGCTACTGTTTGCCAGAGTCCCACTATGACCGGGCTCAAGGAGGAGGCAGGAACAGGTCACAGACCCCTGCTAATGCCTCCCTTCACAGATGACTGCTTTTTGGATGCTTGTTTTGTAACACGGGTGAGAGCTCTCTTTCACCACAGTGGTGTTGTGGCATGTTTGAGCCCTGATGGTGCAGACTGGGAACCACTGTGTGTGGACTCGTGGTTTGCAGGGGAAAGGGGGGCTGCGTGTAGATGCGGAAAGGAGAGGATGAATGACTGGAGATGAGTGGCATCCAGGGAAGGGCTCCCCTAGGTGGCCTTAGACACAGGACACTGGCTTCTGGGAGGAGACATTTCCTTCTTTCCCGCTGTTTTGGAATTAAGTTGACATGAGACAGAGTAACTGGAGAAAACACCCAAAGTTTTATTATCTGCACACAGAGGCCCAATCTGGACATTGAGACCCAAAGAAATGAGGAAAGTAGGTGGTTTGTACCCCACTATAGAGAGACAATAGATGAGCGTGGAATTGACAGGAGAAAGAAAACTGGGGTTTGGAGCTGCAGTTAGCAGGGAATGCGAAGTGGAATGTGGGCTGAGGTAGTGGGTTAGTAAAGAAATAGCAGGTTTATTTCTACAGCCTTCTCAGCTCTAAGGTCCCTACCTGTGGTGACAAGTGGTCATTTTTAGTTCACAGTCATTTCATTCGGGAGATATTTCCTGCTTCCTGGGGACAGAGGAGGGTGTGATGTCCTCCCATCTGCTCTTTCCCCAGTAGCTTCTATTCAAAGTGATCAATATGCTGTTGAGGTCCACGTTGGGGGGCCTCCCTGGGTTCCCACACTTGCTCCATTTAAAAAATTTAATTCTATTCATTTACATTGTTTCGGGGATTTATTTTAACCACTGGAGTATTTAAAATCTGGGAGGTCTCTAAGAAGTGTAAGTTCTTCTGATTTGTAAACCATTTCTGAGAATGGTTTCAACCTCTTTTCAGGATGAGGCTGTTCAGTTGTTGTACCTGTGTGTTGAGTCTCAGAGAAGCATCGTGAATGTTTCTACTGACTGGGTTATTTTGGATTTCCATGATCAATGGCATGTCTTGATCAGTGGTCACAGCCTTTGACAGGGCCCCGTCCCCCCGAATCTGTGGTAGCAGGTCACACATAATGCTTTCTCACATTGGTAAGTCGTCATTTCAAGCACTTGGAAACATGAAATAGTTTTGCAAGATTCTCTTTGGAAAGCTTCTTTAGTAACTTATCTCTAATGAGAACTCAGTTTTAATGTATTTAAAGGAAGCATATTGACTAAGAATGTGTTCTTTCTAGCATGAAATCAACCTCTCCCAGGTTTCACCCTCCCGCTTAGAAAAACCATCTCTATTCCCACAGAATGATTCTCCTCATAGTCTGCCACAACGTGTTACATTTTCGTTAGCATTTAGGTGCAAGCAGCATATATATTCATATATTATTAGACACACACACGCACAGACATGCTCGTGCACAAAATGTGCTCCATAGGCAATGTCCTGTAGGCCAAAGTCTGAACCTTTTTGTGAAGATGATTAGTACAAGAAAATATGTTTCCTTGAGCTTATACTACTTAAAAGTGCCAGGCTCATGCATATTGTATTTCCAATATGTTCTGACATACAAACACACCCTAGGGAATGTGGTAAGAGTTTATCCCTGCAGGTCACATTGAAAGGAAAAGAAAAACAACCTCTTTCCAAGAGGTGGTGGGAGTAATGACTGTTGGTAGAATCTGGTACCACTCAAGAGCTCCATGGAACAAACTATACCCCTATAGACACAATAAGCTAAAAAATTTAGAAGTCACAGTCTTTCAGTCTTTACATTGAAATTTGGATCATAAAGAGTAGCTGTGTTAGTAGATAGGACAACACTAGAACTGCCTCATTTGGTAAGTGTCAATGTGTCCAATGTCAAGAATTGTTTTCTCTACGTTGTCTTCTAGGAGCTTTACAATTTCAGGTCTTAGTTTACATGTTAATCCATTTCAAGTTAATTTTTTGAGCATTGTGCTATAGGGCTCCGTTTTCATTTCTCAGAATGTATTTACCCACTTTCTCGTGATAATTTGTTAAGAGTCTGTGTTTCCCCATGAATATTCTCGACTCCTTTTTCAAATATTAGTTGTCTGTATGTGGATGGATTTATTTCTGTGCTCTTAATTGTGTTCCTTTGGTGTATGTGTTCGTTTCTTGATCTAGTAACACGCTGTTTTGATTCCTAGATATTTATAATACAGTTTGAATCAGGAAGTAGGCTGCCTGCAGCTTTGTTCTTCTTTGTTGGAATGGCTTTGGCAATTGGGACTTTTGTGGCTCCATACACATTTCAGGATTGTTTCTTATTCTGTGAAATATGCCATTCAAATTTTGATAGGGATTGCATTGAATCTAGAGATGATTTTGAATACTGTGAAAATTGTTCAATCTTAATATTTTTAAATATAATTTATTGTCAAGTTGGCTAACATACAGTGTATCCAGTGTGCTCTTGGTTTCAGGGGTAGATTCCCGTGATTCATCGCTTACATTGCAACACCCAGTGCTCATCTAACAAGTGCCTTCCTCAATGCCCAATTCATGAACACAGGATACCTTAATTCTCTTCAATTTGTTCCATCAACATATGCAGTTTTAAATGTAGAGATATTTTGCCTCCTTGGTTAAATTTAATCCTACGTATTTTATCGTTTTTGATGCTATTGTGAATATGGGATAAAAAAATCTTTTCATGTTTTTGGAAATGGCAAGACTTAATTCTTTTTATTGCTGAGTACTATTCCATTGTGTGTGTGTGTGTGTGTGTGTGTGTGTGTGTGTGTGTATCACAGTTGCTTTTTTTTTTAATTTAACTTTTTTTTTAACTTTACATCCAAACTGGGTAGCATATAGTGAAACAATGATTTCAGTGGATTCCTTAATACCCCTTACCCATTTAGCCCATTCCCCTTCCCACAACCCCTCCAGCAACCCTCAGTTTGTTTTCCATATTTATGAGTCTTATCTATTTTCCCCCCCTTTTTATATTATTTCCCCCCCTTATGTTCATCTGCTTTGTCTCTTAAAGTCTTCATATGAGTGAAATCATCTGATTTTTGTCTTTCATGACTGATTAATTTCACTTAGCATAATACCCTCCAGTTACATCCATGTAGTTGCAAAAGGCAACATTTCATTTCTTTTGATTGCTGAGTAATACTCCATTGTGTGTGTGTATATATATATGTATATATGTATATATATATATACATATATATGTATGTATATATATATGTGTATATATATGCGTATATATATATACACATATATATATACACACACTATATTTTCTTTACCCATTCATCCATCGATGGACAATAGGGACCTTTCCATACTTTGGTTATTGTTGATAGTGCTGCTCTAAACCTGGGGGTGCACGTGTCCCTTCGAAACAGCACACCTGTATCCCGTGGATAAATGCCTAGAAGCGCAATTTCTGGGTCATAGGGTGGTCTATTTTTATTTTTTAAGGAATCTCCATACTGGTTTCCAGAGTGGCTGCACCAGCTTGCATTGCCACCAACAATGCAAAAGAGATCCTCTTTCTCCGCATCCTGGCCAACATCTGTTGTTGCCTGAGTTGTTAATGTTAGCCATTCGACAGGTGTAAACACCACAATTTCTTTATCCATTCATTCATCTTCTTTTTACATGCAAATGTTATGGCCATTTGGGCTGTTTCCATAATTTGGCTATTCATAGCAATGCTATAAATACTGTGGTACATATGCCCCTACAAATTAACACTCTTGCATCCTGTGGATAAATTCCTAGTAGTGCTATTACTGGGTCATACGGTAATTCTATTTCTAATTTTTTGACAAATCTCCACAGTGTTTTCCAGGGTGGCTACACCAGTTTGCATTCGTACCAGCAGTGCAAGAGGGTTCCCTTTTCTCCACATCCTTGCCAGCATCTGTTGTTTCCTGACTTGTTCATTTTAGCCACTCTGACAGGTGTGAGGTGGTATCTCATTGTGGTTTTCATTTGTATTTCCCTGACGATGAGCATAGTATATGTGTCTTTTAGCCATCTGGATGTATTTTTTTGAGAAGTGTCTGTTCATGTCTTTTGCCCATTTCTTAGCTGGATGACCTGATTTTTAGGTGTTGAATTTGATAAGTTCTTTATAGATTTTGGATACTAACCCTTTATATGGTATGTTATTTGCAAATACCTCCACCCATTCCATTGGTTGCCTTTTAGATTTGTTGATTTTTTCTCCTTCACTGTGCAGAGGCTTGTTATCTTGATGAGGTTCCAATAGTTCATGTTTCCCTTGTTTCCCTTGTTTCTGGAGACATGTCTAGTAAGAAGTTGCTGCAGCCTAGATTAAAGAGGTTGTTATCTGTTTTCTCCTCTAGCATTTTGATGGTTTCATTTCTCACATTTAGGTCTTTCATCCATTTTGAGTTTATTTTTGTGCATGGTGCAAGAAAGTGGTCCAGGTTCATTCTTCTGCATGTCACTGTCCAGTTCTTCCAACACCATGTGCTGAAGAGACTGTCTTTTTTTCCACTGGATATTCTTTCCTGCTTTATTGAATCCACTGAAACTTATGGAAAGCTTAGGAAAGAAATTACAGAAGACACAAAGAAATGGAAAAACATTCCATTCTTGTGGATTACAAGAGCAAATATGTTAAACTGTAGACACTACCCAAAGCAATCTACACATTCAATGCTATCCCTATCAAAATTACACCAGCATTCTTCACAGAGCTAGAACAAACAATTCCAAAATGTGTGAAACCAGAAAAGACCCCAAATAGCCAAAGTAATGTTGAAAAAAATGGATATAGCTGGAGGGAACACGATTCCAAACTTCAAGCTGTATTACAACGCTGTAATCATTAAGACAGTATGGTACTGGCACCAACACAGACGTACAGATCAATGGACCAGACTAGAGAATGCAGAAATGGACCCACAAATCAATGGCCAATTAATCTTCAACCTACCAGGAGAGATATCCAGTAGACAAAAGAGAGTCTCTTCAGCAAATGACTGGACTTCCCGTACTATGTTCTGTAAGAGTAATGAGGGTGGGCATCCTTGTCTTGTTCTGATCTTAGAGGAAAAGCTCTCAACCTTTTGCCACTGAGTATGTTACCACGAGTTTGTCATGAATGGCCTTTCTTATGTTGAAGCACATTCCATCTACAAGTAATTTGTTGAGAGTGTTTACCATGAAAATATATCATGTTTTCTCAAATGCCTTACTGCATCTACTGAGAAAAACATACGTTTTTTTATTCCACTCTACTCATGTGATGTATTGCATTGACTGATTTGTGTATGTTGGTTTGTCCCGTATCCCTACTACATCCCTCTGATCATGGTGTTTGAAACTTTAAATGTGCTGCTGAATTTCATTTATCAATATTTTGTTGAAAATTTTGCATCTGTATTTTGCAGAAATACTGGTCTATAGGTTTCCTTCTTTTTTTCTTTGTACGATTTATCTGTGTTTTACATAAGGTTAATGCTAATCTTGTGAAATGTGTTTGGAAGAGTTTTGCCTCTTCAATTTCTTTGAAGAGTTTGAGAAGGACTGGTGCTAGTTGTTTTATAAATGTTTATGAGGGAAGAGGTAACTATATTTGTATCAGACAAAATAGACTTTAAGCTAAAAATGAAAACAAGTGATACAAACCTCAGTATACAAGGGGGTCAATTCATCAAGAAGATATAACAAGGGTAAATATATGGGAACCAACATGGGAGCACCCAAATAAAATACGCAAATGCTAACAGTTATGAAGAGAGAAATAGACAATATAATAACAGTAGGGACTTCAATATTCTAATGTTAACAATGGACAAATCATTCTGATTGAAAGTCAACATGGAAATATTGGACTTGAGCCATAATTAAAAGCATTTAATACACATATATGAAACTTTCATCCAAAAGCAAAATGCAAACTGCAAAAATGCATATTGTAACTAAGCATACCAGGAACATTCTCCAGGATAGACCATAAGATAATGTATATAACAAGTCTTTGCAAATTGGGGGAAATTGCCCTCATGCAAGTGTCTTTTTTGATCATATCCCTATGAAAATGAAAATCAACAACGAAGAAAAGCCAAAAAAAAGGAAAGCTCAATTTTGCAAATATGTAAAAATTAAATAACATACCTCCCCCAAACCAATGTGTCAAAGACATCAAAGGGAAATCAAGAAACATCTTGAAAAAACGAAAACACTATTTACCAAATTTATGCGATGCTGCTAAAGCAATGCTAAAGGGAACGTTTACAGCATTTAAAGGACTACAGTAAGAAAAACATTCTTAAACAAATAACCTGGCTTTACTCCTCCAAGAACTAGGAAAAGACCAAAATAAGCTCCAAGTTAGCAGAAGGAAAGAAATAACCAAGATCGAGCTGAAATAAATGAAATGGACACCATAAAACAATTGCAAATCAACTTAGAAGGAAGAAGAGAACCAGAACTCACTGTACAAATGATCTTGGATTGAGGTCTTTGAAGGAAAGTTAGGTAAGGTTCATTCTACTAGACTAAATATTATTTAGATCATAAGCACTATATAGTCTACTGGTTCAGTACACCGGAAAGAAGTAACATAGCTCCTTTGCAATACAAAGCCAATCACGTGTGAATGGAACACAAATCTTTATGTGATTATTTAGTATCATACTATTCTGATCATATCGGGCTTGCTTCAAATTGATTAAAATTAAGTGATTCGAAGTACATCATGCACACGAGAGTGGAAGTAGCTTCAGGGTAAAGTCTGATGACATTTCCCATGTTGTACACCTTCTATCAACCACGCTCAGATCCATCATCAGAATATAAGCAGAACCCCGAATTCTCCTCCCCCACTTCTCCTTCCAGTCGTGACTCTTCTGGGCAACCACCATTCTGGCTTCCAATACCACAGATTCATTGTGCCTGCTTCTGAATTTCACATGAATTAAAAGTAAATTTTATACCATTCAGTTCTAACAGTATGAACTGTTTTGCAGCTGGCTTCCTTCACTCAGCAGTGTGCTTGCAAGAGGCATTCATGCTGATGTATGTAGCTATTATTTGTTGATTCTCATTATTGTATACATTCCAATAGAGGATACATCTAGTTATTTTTAGATTCTTTTATTGAACCCATATTCTCCCCACTAAAATATTGAGCTCCATGGAGACAGGGCTGAGTGTTGTGATTGCTGATCACAGTCGAAGTCAGTGAAACAATGCCCTAGACAGAGGAGGTGCTTTATAAGGATTTGTTGACTTGAGTGACAACCGGGTTGTAGTCACCCAGAATCTGCAAACCCTGTATTAGCTCCCTCTGGAGCCTGCGGTTCCTCTCACCAGTCTCCTCAGCGCCCCCTTGACCTCCTTGTTCCTCAGAGTGTAAATGAGGGGATTCAGTAGGGGAGTCACCAGAGTGTAGAAGAGAGCAATGCTTTTGTTGACATCCTGCGAGTAGCTGGAGGGAGGCTGGAGGTACATGGAGATGAGTGTGCCAAAGAAGATGACCACCACCATCAGGTGGGAACCGCAGGTTCCGAAGGCCTTCCGCCTGCCCCGGGCCGACTTGATCTTCAGGACGGCCCTGGTGATGTGGCCGTAGGACACTAAGATGAGCGACAGAGGCACCACGAGGAAGAAGACACTGACCGCGAAGACCTCAGCTTCGATGATGGAGGTGTCGGTGCAGGCCAGCTTGAGCATCACCGGCACTTCACAGAAGAAATGGTCCACCTGGTTTCTCCCGCACAGGGGCAGGGTCATGGTCAGGGCCGTCTGTAGCACCGAGCTGCCAAACCCTGTGAGCCAAGCAGTGAGCACCAGGTGCAGGCAGAGCTGCGGGTGCATGATGATCAGGTAGTGCAGTGGGCAGCACACGGCGGCATAGCGGTCATAGGCCATGACCGACAAGAGCACACACTCCACGCCCCCGAGCCCCAGGGCCATGAGGAGTTGGGTCACTCAGCCACCAGAGGTGATAGTCTTGTCCCGCCCCTTGAGGTTGGCCAGAGTCTGAGGGATGGTGCAGGTGGTCAGACACAGGTCCATGAAAGAGAGGTTGGAGAGGAAGCAATACATGGGGGTGTGCAGGCGAGGGTCCCGCAGCGACAGGAGTATAATGGTGCCATTGCCTAGACAGCTCAGGACGTAGCCCATCAGGATGACCACAAAGAGAGGCGTCTCCAGCTGAGGCCTGTCGGAGAAGCCCAGGAGGAGGAATCCTGAGGAGGTGCTGCCATTCGTTCTTTCCATGGCGCTCAGTCTGCACAGTTAGCAGGACTCCCTGGTTTCTCTTGCAGCTTCAGTCCAGCCCTGTTTTCCCAGAGTGGGTGTGTGGAATCTGGGTGGAGGCCTGAGAGTTTGCACACACCCTTCCTTGTTGGGGAGTGATGGGGTGATAAACAGCCCCTGAACGGGAGCATCTTCTGTGTTTCAGGCACTGCCCTGGACGTGGGTGCACTTTCTCCCAATGACTTCTGAGGTTGGCATGTTCCTGATCTCTGTTGACTAGATGAGCGAAGTGAGTGTGAAGGAGGTTCAGTAAGTTTCCCAGGGGCAGTCACCAGGCTTCAGACTGACTCCACCCTGGGCTTTTGACCAGCAGGGACACTGTCTTTTCGTGAATGCATGAACACTGAAGGTAACTGTAGTTTCTCAAAAAAATTAATCTAGTCATTCTGAGTAAGGTGCAAATTTGCACTGTCCCTTCCCTCTATGTTTGTTTGCCATCAAGAATTGAAATACGTGCATCGCGCTCCCCTACTTCTAATTTGTGGGGAGAAAAAATGTGTTTTCTGAAAGTGCATAGATAGAGAAATTTACCATTACCAATTTTATACAAGGGGAACAATACATTTTGATGCATAAACTAATGAACGCTGGGGATGGAGCCTAAAATCGTGGTTATTGATTGGGAAGCATCTTGGAAATGACTGAAGAATTCATCATGCCTGTGTTCACTTTGCAGGATGACAAATCCTGACTTATTATCACTGACAGCAATTTCAGTAAAATGTCAAGAAATCATCAATCCAATGTTTCATTTTCTTTTGTCTCACATTACAACTCCCTTTCTAACTTTTTTAGTGTAGTGGAGAAATACTTTTTACAGCATCTCAGTCTGTACTTCCTATAAATGCCAACGTCATGTGAATCATTCTGTTTCCAGCAAAATAACTGGGCTTGCTCTTAGAAATAACCTCCCTTCCCCCTATGCCATGTGAAGCAAGTTTAATAGTAAATACAACCTGGACAAGAGTAATATCTCATGAAGAGATTGAAAAGAATCTGGCATGTACTAGAGTCCCAAACAGTCTTTGTTGAATGAATCACAATAGGGAAGAAGATTATGAACTTGAACAGGCTATTGAATGTGAGTCTAGGGTTTATAGACACTCAGAGACAATAGCAAAGCAAAGGAAATCCTGAACAACAAGTAGATAGTCTTGATTATTCAAATTCTAGGATTTGTTGCCCAAAAGCTAAGTTGTATGGAACCTTGCAGAACTCTATATTTTTAAAAGTAACTTTTCTAGTAGCAAAATCAATGACGAGCCAAGAGGAGCTTCGGTCACCTCTCTATTGTGCTTCCTTTAGGATTCTTGGTCCATTTATACTTTTATTCCTAAATCCTTTCACTGCTTCTTTGGCTCTTGTTGCTGTGTTGCTGAAGGGTATAATGAATTTGAGAAAATAAGTTTAAAAATGCAATAAAGTAAGAAACAAAATACCAGGATCATAAGTATAAGCCTACCACTAATAAGCTTTGAGATTCTCAAGACTACTCTCCCACCCCAACTGTCCCCTTCAAATAAACGACATGATGTTTCTAGCTTTCAATAAGAAATAGGAGATATTCTTAGCTCTTTGTCGAACCCTGGGAGGTTTATGTTCCAATAGATCCATTGTCCCATATTGAAGAAGCCTCCTCAGTCCTTGCTTGTCTGTAGCAACAGCATGGCTCTTAACGTCTATATCTTCCACATGACCAGGCCTTGGTCCCAAATATCCAGAATCATACAAAGGGCACTAGTCAGTAGAATTTGTCACATGTTTTTGGGGCTTACCTCTGCTTCTTCCCTCTACCCATGTTCTGTAAGGGTGAGAGAAGGGGCTTCTGCAGGCCATCGTGGTGCCCAGAAGAAGGCTCCCACAGGGTTTACAATAGGCTGTTATTTCTGGGAGATCAACAAAACAGCTCATCACTCAGCCAAGAACTTGATTCTCAATAATTTTGTTCTTCTCAGTGATGCAGAGAAACTGATCAGAACCAAGAAAACATATATTCTGCTAGGAAGTGTGTAAAATGCATTGTGCCTAGAAGGGAAGAATTAAGTTGACATAGACATTTTCACATGAATTTCCATATGCTGTATTATTTTCCTAGTCTTGATAACCAAGCTCCACTAACCAGGTCTGTCCTCAGGACAGCAGGAATGCACTGTCTCATATGTCAGGAGGACACAAGTCCCACATGAAGATATTGGCGGGACCTCTGAAACCTGTCGGGGAGAATGTACATCTTTGGACCTTTCTAGTCTCTGGTGGCTCTTTTGCTGGCAGTTCTGGGGTTTCGTTGAGTTGTGGCTGCAGGACTTCAACTATTACCTCTGTAGGCAGATGGAATTCTCCCTCACCTGTCTACTCCGTCCTTCTTATAGAAATACCAGTCACTTTGTGTTAGAGCATGCCCTTATTGAGTGTAACCTCATCTGAACTTGAATATATTTGCAGGAACCTTGTTTTCACATAAAGTCCCATGTTAATCTGAACTGAGGTTTAGGGTTTCAACCACTTTTCTGGTGGGGGAGGTTTGCAAAGGTCACAATTCAACCCAATAGCAATAGTAGAATGCACAGATGCCTGTGAAATGATAACAGTTCCTTATTATAAATAAATACCTGCATGCAAGGCTAAGACAAGATGCAGGTATGAGTTCTATCTGATTTCAAGTTCTCGTATTCTCTTATTCCTAGAGCAGAAGCCTACAGTATAAGGGAAAACTGACTCCCCGCATCTGGCATGAATATCCAATGAAGGCAATTGTCCTATAGACCTGTTTGTTACACTCACAGATCTGAAACATAAACACAGATTCCATGCTTGTGGGATCTGCCACCAAGCATTTGGTTTGAGCTGGAAGAGAAAATACTTAGTCTTTCACTCTCCAGTGAAGTGGTAATCAGCTAACCTGGAGGTCACACTGCTCCTCCATCTAGAAGTTACTGTCAGGAAAGAGCAACTCACCCACAGACACCAGTTCTGCAGGCAGCACCTACAACTTCCTGGGTGTAAGGAATCGGCAGCAAAGGAAAGAATCTCACATCTTCTTAGTAACATTCGAATGAGTGTTAGAGTAAGAGCATGGCCTCTCCTTCCAAGGAAGAATAACAAAGATTACAGATATCCACCTAACTTTTGGAAGCAGCCACTGGTCTTTGAAGAACCACTACAGTTGTATGAAGTGAAGAGATTGGCATATGGATGGGAGAGTGAAGGTCCTGCATATGAAAGTACATGTCCGCTGTCCCCGTGAAAGCTAGGATCCAATAGATAGAACAAAGCCCTTAGAATAAAGACAGATTCGTGTATTTACAATATGGCAACCTTTCAACAGGACAAACCTTGAAAATGGCGAATCTGAGAGGCAAGGGCAGACACAATTACTCACTGCTCAGGCTTGTTCAAGGTAGTAACGCTTCTCTCCATCATTACTGTTAGCATAGGTTCTGTCATCCCCAGGGTTTACCTGGAAGATTGTCCACTCATGCAGAGTGTTTTGGCACATGCGAGGAGGTGTAGTTGAGCGTGGACGGTGGGGTCTGCAGCTAAACACACTTTGGAATCTGTGAACTCTATGGAATCTGCCCATGTATGAAAGGGCTAATATTATATCTGGGGGATACTTTTTGGTAAGCCACCAAAGTCAAAGTACGTGCTCTAGGGACTGAGGATGTGTGTATTTTTAGTGGCCCCAGGAAGGTCCTGCCCAATATAACTCATTAGCCTCAGTCGAAGTATACAGAGTTTGGCTCCCCAGAGGCAGCCAAAGAGGAAGGGAGGCTCTGGAGATGAGCAGGTAGTCAATCTTTTCCCACCAAATTGACTAGGAGTGAAACGACTGTCTCTTCTTAACTTCCATTTACCAATACTATTTAATACTATTGGTTAGACTACTTTTTGTTAGGTACAATTTTGAGGTACAAGTTGAGGTACAAGGTACAAGTTGAGGTACAATTTTCATACAACGTACTTTTAGTTTGAGGCATACAACGTAATGATTCGATCCTGGTATATATTGTGGAATGATCACCACAAGAAGTCTGGGTAACATCTGTTCCTGCACATAGTGGCCCTTTTTTCTTGTGAGGACAACTCAGATCTCTTCTCTTAGCAATTTCCAAGTATACAAGATAGTGTTATTTACTGTAGCTCCCATACTGTACATTATATCCCCAGGGCCAGTCTTTAGAGTCCCCCCCTTGTTTTCAGAACTGTCATCTTTTCCTACTTAGAAGAGGAAACTCCTGAGCCTTTCCCCCTCATGTTAGTCATATCCTTTCTTTGTTACTGAGTCACTGAAGAAAATTATTTTCCAATGGTGTAATCAACTCTATTACCTTCCAACTTTATGAGAACTTTTTACCCTGTTATCTCTCTTTGTTCTTCAACTTCTTATATCCCACTATCTGTTTGTTCATCATCTAAACATATGCTCCTCTATCCTATAAGAAAAATAAAATTGGACTTAAGACCGTCTCTCTGCCCCATTTTCTTCTAGCTGTTGTCTTCCATTAATTTCATCTTTTTATGACTGGACACAAAGTATTCACGCTTTTTCTCCTTCTGTCATCACTTTCAAATGTTCTTTGTTCCTTCTCCCCCTGCCACTGTGTTGAAGCGGTTTTCTGTAAAACCTTTACTGTTCTTCCATTGCACAAAGCAGATGAGCTCACCGTTGTCTTACTTGGTGTAATATGGCGTTAAGCACGTCCCATCCTTCATGAAACTGTGCTGTCCATTGGCTTCTCTCTCTTTTCCTATTATTTCTTGGGACCTTGATTCTCAGTTCTTTCTCCCTGGGCACAAACTTCACTGTTTTGCTTTCCTAACGTTCTGTCCTTGCTTCTCTTCTCTCTCTACGTTGTTCCTGAGATATTTTGTCATTTCTATGGCTTGAACTACCGTCTATCTAGAAATCTCTGTCGATAAATCTGCAATCCACATCCACATTTTATACCCCCTCTTGAGTTCCATCCTAAAGCAAATGGAATATTGGCTATATACATATGGATTATTTGTGAACTCTAAAATTTCTGATGTTTCATTTTCTGAAAACAATTGCTATTCTACAGGTTAGAATTTCAGAATCTCAATACCAAACCGACAGCAACCTTAGTGAGAACCCCCTGAACTATTTTTGAAATTAATTTATTTAATTTGAGAGAAAGAGATAAAGCATTAGCTACGAAGGGGCAGAGAGAGTGGGGGGGAGAGAGAGAATTCCAAGCAGGCTCCATTCCATCAGCACGGAACCCAATGCAGGGCTCGATTGTGAACCATGGGATCATGACCTGATCTGAAACAAAGAGTCTGACACTTAACCATCTGAGCCATCCAGGTGCCCTCCCCTTAATTATTCTTGATTCTTCCCTGGGTTTTCATCCTAACACGGAATCTAAGCCTTGTTCATTTTCTCTGATATATTTTTAGAATACATTCACTCTCCAGAACACATTTTCCATTTGTTATCAATGTGTCCGTAAGATATTTTTCTCCTTGCCAAACCATTTATCTCTTAAGAGATCTTGTAACCAAACCAACTCTAAGCTTCTACAGCATTATCTGAATTATTTTTCCTCAAAGCAACACAACCACATCATTCCTTGCTTAAAAATACTTTTGGCAACCATTGTCTGCAATATTAAATGAAAGGCACACCTTTAACATATGAAGGTGTATTTGTTCTATGGACCCTCTAAGTTGTGGGAACAAACCCACAATATATTAATCACTGGATACACTGTATCAGCTTGGGGCCAGCATTCTATTATGCATTTATTTTTCCATTACTTTGCTTCATTTGAAAGGTACTCTCTTGTCCTATTTTCCCATGCACCATGTTCCATTACTAATTCAAGACGTTACTCAAGGATCATGTCCTTTTTCTGTGTTATTTTTAATAAGTGGTTTTTATTATGCAAAAATTTCACAGCCCCCATATATAAACTTTGCTATAATGGTTCTTTTTTTTAATATGAAATTTCTTGTCAAACTGGTTTCCATACAACACCCAGTGCTCCTCCCAACAGGTGCCCTCCTCAATGCCCATCACCCAGCCTCCCCTCCCTCACACTCCCCATCAACCCTCAGTTTATTCTCAGTTTTCAAGAGTCTCTTATGGTTTGCTTCTCCCTCTCTTAACTTTTTTCTCCCTTCCCCTCCCCCATGGTCTTCTGTTAAGTTTCTCAGGATCCACATAGGAGTGAAAACATATGGTGTCTGTCTTTCTCTGTATGACTTATTTCACTTAGCATAACACTCTCAGTTCCATCCACGTTGCCAGAACAGGCCATATTTCATTTTTTCTCATGGCCAAGTAGTATTCCATTGTGTATATAAACCACAATTTTTTTATCCATTCATCAGTTGATGGACATTTAGGCTCTTTCCATAATTTTGGTATTGTTGAAAGTGGTGCTATAAACATTCGGGTACAAGTGCCCCTGTGCATCTGCACTCCTGTATCCCTTGGGTAAATTCCTAGCAGTGCTATTGCTGGGTCATAGGGTAGATCTATTTTTAATTTTTGAGAAATCTCCACACTGTCTTCCAGAGTGGCTGCACCAGCTTGCATTCCCACGAATAGTGCAAGAGGGTTCCCATTTCTCCACAACCTCTCCAGCCTCTATAGTCTCCTGATTTGTTCATTTTAGCCACTCTGACTGGCATGAGGTGATATCTTAGTGTGGTTTTGAATTGTATTTCCCTGATGATGAATGATGTTGAACATTTTTTTATGTGTCTCTTGGCCATCTGGGTGTCTTCTTTGGAAAAGTGTCTGTTCATGTGTTTTGCCCATGTCTTCACTGGATTATTTGTTTCTGAGGTGTTGATTGTGTTAAGTTCTTTATAGGTTTTGGATACTAACCGTTAATCCGATATGTCATTTCCTAATATCTTCTCCAATTCCATTGCTTGTCTTTTAGTTTTGTTGATTGTTTCCTTTGCCGTGCAGAAGCTTTTTATCTTGATGAGGTCCCAGTAGTTCATTTTTGCTTTTAATTCCCTTGCTTTTAGAGACAAGTTGAGCAAGAAATTGCTGCAGCTTAGGTCAAAGAGGTTGCCTGTTTTCTTCTCTAGGATTTTGATGGCTTCCTATCTTATGCTTAGGACTTTCATCCATTTTGAGTTTATTTTTTGTATGGTATAAGAAAGTGTTCCAGGTCCATTCTTCTGCGTGTTGCTGTCGGGTTCTCCCAGCACCATTTGCTAAAGAGACTGTCTTTTTTCCATAGGATGCTCTATCAAAATTAGTTGGCCATAGATTTGTGAGTCCAATTCTGGGTTCTCTATTCTGTTCCATTGGTCTACGTGTCTTTTTTTGTGCCAGTACCCTACTGCCTTGATGACTACAGCTTTGTAGTAGAGGCTAAAGTCAGGAATCATGATGCCTCCCCCTTTGGTTTTCTTTTTCAACATAACTTTGGCTATTCAGGGTCTTTCGTGTTTCCGTACAAATTTTAGGATTGTTTGTTCCTGTTCTGAGAAGAATGCCGGTGCAATTTTGATTGGGATTGCATCAAATGTGTAGATTGCTTTGGGTGGAGTTGACATTTTAACAATATTTGTTGTTCCAATCCATGGGCATGGATGTTGTTCCATTCCTTCATGTATCCTTCATATTCTTCCATAAGTTTTCTATAGTTTTCAGCATGCAACTATTTTACATCTTTGGTTAAGTTTATTCCTAGGTATTTTATGGTTCCTGATGCAGTTGTAAATGGGACTGATTTCTTGATTTCTCTTTTTGCTGCCTCACTATTGGTGTATAGAAATGCAACTGATTTCTGTACATTGATTTTATATCCTGCAACTTTGCTGAATTCATGGATCAGCTCTAGCAGGTTTTCCATGAGGAGTATCATGTCCACTGTGAAAAGTAAAAGCTTGACATCTTCTTTGCTAATTTGGATGCCTTTTATTTCATTTTGTTGTCTGATTCCTGAGGCTAGGACTTGCAACACTATGTTAAACAGCAGTGATGAGAGTGGACATCCCTGTCGTGTTCCTGATCTTAGGGGGAAAGTTCTCAGTTTTTCCCCATTGAGGATGATATTAGCTGTGGGCTTTTCATATATGGCTTTTATGATGTTTAGGTATGTTCCTTCTATCCCGACTTTCTTGAGGGTTTTTATTTTTATTTTTTATTTTTTTTAATTTTTTTTTTTTACGTTTATTTTTGAGACAGAGAGAGACAGAGCATGAACCGGTGAGGGTCAGAGAGAGAGGGAGACACAGAACCGGAAGCAGGCTCCAGACTCTGAGCCATCAGCCCAGAGCCCGACGCAGGGCTCGAACTCACGGTCTGTGAGATCGTGACCTGAGCTGAAGTCGGACGCTTAACCGACTGAGCCACCCAGGCGCCCCTTGAGGGTTTTAATTAAGAAAGGATGCTGTATTTTATCAAGTGGTTTTTCTGCATCGATTGTCAGGATCATATGGTTCTTATTCTTTCTTCTACTGATCTGATGTATCACACCGATTGACTGGCAAGTATTGAACCTGTCCTGCAGCCCAGGATTGAATCCCACTTGATCATGGTGAATAATTCTTTTAATATACTGTTGAACTCAATTTGCTAGCATCTTGTTGAAAATTTTTGCATCCGTGTTCATCAGCCATATTGACCTATAATTCTCCTTTTTAGTGGGGTCTCTGTCTGGTTTGGGAATCAAAGTCATGCTGGTTTCATAGAATCAGTCTGAGAGCTTTCCTTCTATTTCTATATTTTGGAACCACCTGAGAAGGATAGTTATTAACTCTGTTTTAAATGTCTGGTAGAATTCCCCAGGAAAGCCATCTGGCCCAGGACTCTTATTTTTTGGGATATTTTTGATAACTGATTCAATTTCCTTACTGATTATGGGTCTGTTCAAATTTTCTATTTCTTCCCGTTTGAGTTTTGGTAGTGTGTTGGTGTCTAGGAATTTGTCCATTTTTTCCAGGTTGTCCAATTTGTTGGCATATACTTTTTCATAGTATTCTCTAATAATTGTCTGTATTTGTGTGGTGTTAGTTGTGATCTCTCCTCTTTCAATCATGATTTTATCCCTTCGGGTTCTCTCTCTTTTCTGTTGGAGAACTCCAGCTAGGGGGTTATCAATTTTGTTTATTTATTCCAAAATAACTCTTAGACTCATTGATCTGTTCTAGTGGCTTTATTTGGATTCCATATTGTTATTATTTCTGCTCTAATCTTTATTATTTCTCTTCTTCTGCATGCTTTGGGATTTCTTTGCTCTTCTGCTCCTAGTTCCTTTAGGTGTACAGTTAGGTTTTATATTTGGGATTTTTCTTGATTCCTGAAATAGGCCTGGATTGCAATGTATTTTCCTCCAGTACTGCCTTTGCTGCATTCCAAAGGGTTTGGACGGTCGTGTTTTCATTTTCATTTGCTTCTATATATTTTTAAATTTCTTATTTAATTCCCGGTTGACCCATTCATTCTTTAGTAGGATGTTCTTTAACCTCCATACATTTGGAGTCTTTCCACATTTTTTCTTGTGGTTGATTTCAAGTTTCCTAGCATTGAGATTATGATATGATCTCAATTATTTTATATTCATTGAGGGCTGTTTTGTGACCCAGTATGTGACCTATCTAGGAGAATGTTTCATGTGCACTCAAGAAGAATGTGTGTTCTGCTGCCTTCGGATGAAGAGTTCTGAATATATCTGTCCAGTCCATCTGGTCCAGTGTATCATTCAAGGCCATTGTTTCTTTATTGATTTTCTGTCTACATGATCTGTCCATTGTTGTAAGTGGAGTATTAAAGTCCCCTGCAATTACCATATTCTTACCAATAAGATTGCTATGTTTATGATTAACTGATATATATATTTGGGAGTTTCAAGTTGGGGGCATAAACATTTAAAATTTTTAACTCTTCTTGATAGACAGACCCCATAATTATGATATAATGCCTGTCTTCACCTCTTGTTATAGTCTCTATTTAAAAATCTAGTTTGTCTGATATAAGGATGGCTACTCTAGCATTCTTTTGACTTCCAGTAGCATGATAGATGGTTCTCCATCCCCTCACTTCCAAGCTGAGGCTGTCCTCAGGTCTAAAATTGACCTCTTGTAGACAACATATAGATGGGTCTCGTTTTTTATCCTTTCTGCTATCCTATGCATTTTGATTGGAGCATTTGTCTGTGTACATTCAGAGTTATTATTGAAAGCTATGGATTTAGTGTAATTGTGTTATCTGTGGGTTTCAGGCTTCTGGTGATGTCTCTAGTCCTTTGTGGTCTTTGCAGTGTTCCACTCACAGAATCCCCTATAGGATCTCCTTCAGGGTTTGTTTAGTGGTCATGAACTCCTTCAGTTCTTGTTTGCCTGGGAAAGCCTTTATCTCTCCTTCCATTCTGAGTGACAGAATCCCTTGCTGGATAAAGGATTCTTGGCTGCATGTTTTTCCTATTCAGCACATTGAATGTTTCCTTACACTCCCTTCTGGCCTGCCAAGTTTCAGTGGACAGGTCTGCTACTACCCTTATGTGTCTGCCCTTGTGGGTTAAGGCCCGTTTGTCCCTAGCTGCTTTCAGAAGTCTCTCTTTATCTTTGTATTTTGCCATTTTCACTATCATATGCCATGGAGAAGGCCTATTCTTGTTGAATCTGAAGGGAGTTCTCTGTGCCTCCTGGATGTGGACGTCTGCTTCCTTCCCAGATTAGGGAGGTTCTCAGCTATAATTTGTTCAGGTAAACCTTCTGCCCCTTTCTGAATCTCTTCCTCTTCCTCTGGAACTCTGATGACATGGAATATTACCACGATTCATTGAATCACCTAGTTGTCTAATTCTCCCCTCCTGGTCTCGTATTTCTTATCGATGGTTTTCTCGGCTTCATCTTTTTCCATAACTTTACCTTCTGTTTCACTTAGTATCCCCTCTGCTTCCTCCTTCCTTGCTGTCACTGCCTCTAGTTTATTTTACATGTCATTTACAGGATTTCTTAATTCATCATAACTCTTTCTTAGTTCCTTGATGTCTGCAGCAATAGATTCTCTGCTGTCTCCTATGTTTTTTTCAAGCCCAGCAACTAATCTTATGGCTACTATTCTAAATTCTTGATCAGATATATTGTTTTACATCTGTTGTTAGCAATTCTCTAGGTGTCATTTCTTCGTGGAATTTCTTTTGAGGAGAATTCTTACATTTCATATTGGCTAGTTTTCTGTCTTTTACTTGTTTTAATGGTTTGTTATGTGTCCTGCACCTGTGAGTACTGCTATATTAAAAAGGGGTCATAATGCTTTCTAGGGCCTGGCCCTTCAGGAGGTGTTTTTGGAGTGTATTGTGTGCTCTGTTGTTGTGACTCTGGTTGCTTTATGTCCCTACTTGTAGTGGCGTTTTGAACCTTCCACCAAGTGTGATTTGTTCATTAAAGTAACCCTGGAAAAAATTTAAAAGGTGGGGGCGGTGGGGGGGGGGTGGAAGAAACCTTATCCCATACAAAGAGAGAAATGACAGGGGTGGGGAAAAAGAAAAGTAAAAAAAGAAAAAAAAATTGACCCGGCAGAGAATCAGGGAAACTATATAGCTTAATCCAGGGAGAGAGGAAAATAAAGAAGGTAATACAGAAGAGGTGTAAACAGAACAGATTAAAAATGTCTGCTTAAACAAACCAACAGGTAGAATTGAGAAAGGAAGAAATAAGAGCAAGAAAAGGAAGAAAATAATAATGTATATATAATAAGAATTGATCAAGAATCAAATCAGAAAATGCAAAAGTGCTGGACAGATATCTGATGGCGCCACGGAGCCGGTGACAGCGCTGACCTGGGGGAGGGGCCATCAAGTTCGGTCAGTGGATCGGTCAGTGGTCATCAATGCCGCTCCTGTGGATCTGCAGTTAGCAGGTGGGGTGCGGTCAGGGTTTGGTGTACGGGGTCCCACCTCCTCTGTGGCCCTGCTGCCCCATCCCTGAAGCCCCGGCGTGTGGTGATGGGGAGAAGAATGGTGCCACCCCAGTCTCTGTTCCCCAGACCTGTGGTTTTTCTCCCGTCCAGACCCAGTCCTACACTTCCACCCCGCTCTTTCTCTTCCCCGTGTCTCTCTGCAGAAGAGGTCCCTCCCCTCCGTGCCTACACCGCCTGTTTTATCTCCCCTAGTTCGCAGTCGTGCCCCTAGGCCCACCAGGCTGTCCCCATGGGTCCCTGGAAACATCTCTGTCACTCTGTAGCCAAGATGCCTGGAATTCCGAGCTTTCTGGCCTCAACGTAGCTGTTTGAGGGACGAGAGAACTTCGGGTCCCCCTACTTCTCCTCCACGCTGACTCCCTCTCCTAACTGGAAGTGTGTCCAGGTGAGTTTAATACAGCTGAGTGAAACAGTGTTCAGCTCAAATTATTTAAATGGTATAGGCTGTGTCGAGGCTAATGGCTCTATCTTCTCCAGGCAGTGAAATTTAAAGATGTGAGAAGACAAAAGTATTGTATTTGGCACTCCGTCAGCTCAATTCCGTGATAAAAATGACAATTATACAAAATACCAGTAAGCAAAAAATCATCAGATGATTTTATGTGTGCATAACTTCAGTCAGCCAATCCACAGTACTGAAGCATTGATTCACAGTTTTGTTGGATTTTAATTAGATGTGACCAGTTTGGAAAGGAGAAGGAAGGATGATTTCAAAGGTAGACATAAGATATTATGCAAATTAAAATTTATGTCTAACCTAGTTTATCATCAGAATCTTACTGGGGCTTTATAATACTTATCCCCAAACTCCATTCCTGCGCATTTCTATTGGGTAGGTTGGAATGCTTAAATGAATCTTAAAATTACACTACAAGAATTATTTATTTCTGTTAACTAAGTAAAAGAAGCAGACAGGAAAAGTCACCGTCACCTTACTTTCTGGACACAAGTCTCCTCAAGGCACCCTTTACATCCTTATTTCTCAGTGTGTAGATGACAGGGTTCAACATGGGGGTCACCAAGTTGTAGAAGAGGGTGAGGAATTTCCCTGGGTCCTGAGAAGAATTATTTCCCGGTTGCATGTACATATAGATAATATTCCCATAGAACAAGGAGACCACGGTGAGGTGCGAGCCACACGTGTTGAAAGCCTTCCTTCTTCCTGTGGCTGACTTCATGTGCAGCACGGCCATGGCAATACAGCTGTAGGACACGAGGGTGAGGGCCAGGGGCACCAGGACAATCATTACCGATAAGATGAAAACAGTGCTCTCCACAGCCACAGTGTCCACACAGGCAATTTTTATCAGAGCCGGCATCTCACACAGGAAATGCTTAACCTCACAGTTCCCGCATCGTGGCAGCCTCATGGTGACTGGGGACATAGCCAGGGAGTTGAGGAGTCCGACCCCCCAGGTCACGGATACCAGCTTCCAACAGAGCCGAGGGTGCATAATGATGGAGTAGTGGAGGGGCTTGCAGATGGCGGCGAAGCGGTCGTAAGCCATGACTGCCAGGAGGACACATTCTGTGCCACCCAGCCCCAGGAACATGAAGAGCTGGATGGCACAACCTGTGTAACTGATGGTCTTGTCTGGACCACCCAAGTTGAAGAGCAGCTGGGGGACAGAACTGGTGGTGAAGCAGAGATCCAGGAAGGACAGGTTGGTTAGGAAGAAATACATGGGTGTGTGGAGGCAGGGGTCCAGGCGGGACACCAAGATAATGACGGTGTTGCCCACCAAGGTCACAAGGTAGAAGATGAGCACAAACACGAAGAGGGTCTGCTCTAGCTGGGGTCTGTCTGAGAAACCCAACAAGACGAACTGTTCCTGGCAGCTCTGGTTGGTCATGACCACGGACCATCAGTACAGGCCCGCAAGGAGGCAGACAGGTGCATGCTGCTCTCTTAGTAAAGTAGGCTAAGGAACTGATGGAGACATGGGTCATAGCAAGTGCAAATAAGTACGTAAATTCCAACATTCTGTACAGACACTGACTGCATGTTTTAGGAAGGATATCTCTTTTTATTGGCTTCTTCCATTTCTTTTTGGATATCAAAAAAAAAAAGTACAGATCATTGTAGAATTTTTGGAAAACACAGACATATATAAAATATAGGAAAAGATTACCCACACCCCAGAAACAACCACTATTGTAATATTGATTTATTTCCTTTCAGCCTTTTCTTGAATACAACCTAAATCTCAGTATGTTTATAAATATTATATTGTGGATTGCCTTTCACTCAATTTTATATTGGGAAAATTTGCCTCGGTTTTGCTTTTTTATTTACTTTTTTTATATTTTATTTATTTTTGCGAGCAGAGAGCAGGGGAGGGGCAGAAAGAGAGGGAGACACAGTATCCAAAGCAGGCTCTAGGCTCCGAGCTGTCAGCATAGAGCCCAACATAGGGCTCTAACTCAAGGACCGTGAGATCATGACCTAAGCTGAAGTCGGATGTCTAACCAACTGAGCCACCCAGGCGCCCCTTACTTTTTTTTTTAATGTTTATTTTTGAGAGAGAGAGAAAGAGAGAGAAAGAGGCAATGTGGGCAAGGGGCAGAGTGAGAGGGGGACAGAGGATCCTAAGTGGGCTCTGGGCTGACAGCAGAGAGTAGGATGCAGGGCTCGAACTCACCAACCATGAGATCATGACCTGAGCTGAAGTCAGATGCTCAACCAACTGAGCCACGCAGGTGCCCCGCCTAGATTTTAAAATTTTACAAAAACTAATCATGAATGTCTGCATAATATGCCTATAGCTGTGTCATCATTTTCCCCAAATATTTCCCTTTAGTCGTTAAGGATATTTCAATATTTTTAAGGTATTGAGAGAGATTGTGGAAACATCTGTTTCTACTGCACCCTAACTGACATGTTTTTCCTTAAGTCTTTGGCAATTGTTTGCTCAAAAACAAACAAACAAAAATCTCATATGTTTTTAAATTTGAAGCTATTAGCCATGGAATTGATTCATTTTTTTGATGCTCGTGAGCTTTTCACGTTTGCAAAAACATTTCTTTGTCTGTGAGCTACATTGTCCAGATCATAGAAAAGATTTCCAACAGAATTAGAAAATGACCTTTTGCATTGGAACGAAAGCAGGAGTAAAGGCTGATCCTCTTTTAGTCATTGGAATTCGAGGCACAACCTTTCCATTTGTACTGGACAACTGAATCTATAACGACCTATAACATCCTTTGTGGATGACAACATCCTGCTTCCATTGTGTCCTCTCTAGGAAATTCTGGTTTTCCTAACCTACAAATATATCTACATAGTTCATAAAGTTTCCTTGTATGAAGGGCCCAATTATGTAAAGTTTTCAATGTCAATGGCATTTTAACAATTTCTTCCTTGTATGAGTGATGTTCATAATTATACTTTTTAACTGGATATAATTGAGACAGACTTATAGTTGTTAATCACATCAAATTCTAAAATGACATAAATTAGAAAATGATTAAAAATAATTTCATAAACATAAAACATTTATATAACACTAAAATGATGTGATAAAACTATGAATGACATAAACACAAAATGATTTAATTCTATTTATACAATTTAGAAATTTATATACATGCTTATTTATACAATTTAGAAATTTTAATACATTGACACAGAATGCTATCATGTTGTTTTAAAAATAAATCTGCTTTTTTTTTAATAGCCAAGCTATTCTAATAGCTCTTTCTAATAGCCAAGCTATTCTAATAGCTCTTTCTAATAGCCAAGAAAGAGCCAACGAAGAAAAAAAGCTAAATGAAACAATTTCTCATATTTCAAACTGATTGATCAATTCAAAAGTCATAAATGGGTTCTTTATAAAAACATTTCTATGCACAAGAAAATTCTCAAAATCCTTTCAATACTTCCTGGACCCAAAGATTCCCTTGATTATGTAATCAAAGAAGTAAAAGTTTTAGGTTCATTTTAATGTGTCAAAGGCACTGCCGAAATTACATACTTTAAAACATTCAAAGATGATTTTATGGCCTGTCACATAAGGGACGTTTCTCAGCACCTTGAATTATTAGAGATGCTTCCGGTGCTCGATCTACAGAAAATGGAGTCAGAAGACCTTGACTTGGTGCTCTGTGGGTCGTCCTGTGAGCCACCCTCTTGCTTAAGTGCATAAAGAGCTTTGTGACTCTGCCAGTTACTGCTTAGTTACACAGCTAGTTCCTACTATAGCCGGTGGTCCAGGGAGATCCAGGAGAGGCAGGGGAGAGTGAAGGAGCCACAACTCCGCCTCCACCTCTGCACCAGGAGCTCAGACATACTGATGTCTTGCACACCATCACATGTTTGTCAAGTGCCTTGCATTTAGTAAACCATGTGATAGATACTAGTTATTACTATTATAAGCAGGAAAAACCAGGTCTGTGTTATATATGATCAAGACGAGAACTTCTCCCATGCTATTTGGAATATCTTAGCAGTATTATCAGCAAAGACTAAACAGTCTTAATTATAGCTGTATAGATGATTTGAGAAACAAACTTTTGACTGGACATCATATTTTAAGTGATTTGAGGAGAGCTCTGCTGATCTGTATGTTGATACAACCTTAAGTAAGAGAAGTTAACATTATCATCTGTGAAATAAAAATTACTAAAGTAATTCTGCATTCAGTAAATATTCATGGAGCCCCTATTATATGCCACCCACTGGATTGTGTCCTAGAGATACACTGCTTGTGAAAGTAGATAGTGAGGTGCCTGAGTGGCTCAGTTGGTTAGGCGTCTGATTTCAGCTCAGGTCATGATCTCGCGGTTTGTGAGTTCAAGCCCCACATCAGGCTCCATGCTGACAGCTCAGAGCCTGGAGTCTGCTTCCGATTCTGTGTCTCCCTCTCTCTCTGCCCCTCCCCTGTTCATGCTCTGTCTCTCTCTTTCTCTCAAAAATAAATAAACATTAAAAAAAAAAAAGAAAAGCAACTAGATAGCAATTTACCTCACTGATTTATAGTCTAGTGGGAGAAACAGACATTCATCAAAAACTCACAATGAAAGTACAATGACTAACAATATTATTAAGCATTGACTTAGTGCCAAGCACTGTGCTAAGTATTTCTGGGAGGGGGGGGGGGGGACCGTTTTATTTCATCCTCATACCTGAATTTGAGGATATAGGTACTAAATAACTTACCAAGAGTGCAGAGTTAGGAAGCTATGGATGTAGATTCGGGTCCAGGCCTGTTTGACTGTCAAGTCAAGTTTCTAAACACCATGGGACTGAAACAGAAACATAATGCATTAGCCCATGACCTCAGTAACCTTCCATTTGATGCAATTGACTAGTTTGGTCCTAACTGAAGGAGAATGTCAAAGAAGTCAATGTAAGACAAATCAAGCTAAGGAAATGTCACCAAAACTCAGTTTTCTTAAACAAATATAAAATACATATTTATTCATTAGTTCACAAGTTGCTGGATTTTAAATTAAAAATAAATGATAAATTCAAACATAACTGTATTATTGTCCAATATAAATAGTTAAAAATAACCTTTTTTGTAAACCAGATTTTGCAAATATAACCTAAAACAATTTTTAGAAAGGATTATGATTGAAATTATTAGAAGGACAATGTGACAATTTATTTTCCCAAGATCACAGAGAAACAAGTTAAACATGCAAAAAAATTTAGATGCATTTTGCAAATATTTAAATCAATAATTATAGCCAGAATATATTATGTTATCTATCCATCTATCATCTATCTACATTATATGTGTTATATTATATATATATTATATCTCTCTATATCTATACTTTTAGTTATTATTTTATGTCTATATTGACAGATACTCTATTTTTAATTATTTTATTTTATGTCGTTAAATATATGGTGCTTTATGTGTTTATTTTTTTCTTACTTATTGAGCATTAATTTTCTTTAGGTGTCAGGTGGGTGGAAACATGCCTGGACACCTGGGAAGATCTGTGATTTTCTGTCTGAGCTCAGTGATCTTGCTAATCTGATCCTCCTTCACCTATTACAGGCTTGGAGGTGTTAGAAAACTTAGGTCAAATTTGACAGGCAAGAGTTAGTTGCTGGAAAGAGCTGGGAGGCATAGGATAGAGGAGGGGTAGAAGGAAGGCGAGAGGAGCGAGAAATAGTTGCAAATGTGGTGAAACAAAGTACAGAGGTCTGAGTTTTTCCTAAAAGTCACCCAATCAATGGAAGAATGACAATAATGATTCAAGAGAGCCAGTAAGATCAGTTAAAGCACCATCAACAGATTTGAACATTGGTAGATCAAGGATTCAAGATACAAGTATGTGTTCAGAATGATTAGAACAAACTGACGTAGGAAGAGTTAAGAGCGCCATCTTGGACCATGCACTTTAGTGCTGGAAGATAGTATGTGAAACTATTTTCGCTCTTTATGAGAGACCTTTTTGTACTTTTTATCGCTTCAACTTTTGCGTATATTATTTCGATACAAATATATATTTTTTAAATGAAACTTACAATCTACTACTTAAAAAATATAAATACCAAACATACAGCCCAAAGCAATATATTACAACAATTGTTCAAGTCCTGGCTTTACCCTTACCAGTCACATAACATTAGTCAAGATTTTTAACCACGCTGTTCTCAGTTTTCTTATCTGTGAAATAGGAATAGAGAAGCGTATGCCTCATAGGAATATTGTAAGGATGAAGTCATGTATGTAATTATATTGAATAGCATATTGAACCATATCTTAACAATGTAATAGAGACTATTACTGTTTTGTCCTGATTATTAGTATAATTTTCATTCAATTGTTATCTTTCTTTATATTCCATTGTTAAGTCTTGTCTATTCCACTGTGAAATGGAATCCAAGAATTTCAAGATTGATATGGACAAAAGCATCAAATGCTGCCAATATGTCACACAAAAGAAGTAACAACAACAGCATCAACAACGACTCATACTGCCCAACACAAGTGTCGGGTGGGTGTTAGTACTTCTTTTCATTTGGACCTCACTTATGTCAAACACTTATTCTGAGTGATACGTTCTTTACACTTGACTCACATGCCATTCATATGTTGATGATTACTAAGTCACTAGCTCTTAAATTTTTATTCTGACATACAGATCTGTGCCTTCAACTTCTGAATATCTTGACTTCAGTGACCAACAGTTAGTTGAGAGTCAACATAGTGGCAAGGAGCCCAGGCTCGAGCATGGTTACATATCCTAGTAAACCCTAGTGAGTATAAGAGACTTTGTGCAAGTTATTTAAACACTCTGTGCCTCAACTTTATCATCTGTAAAATGGGCATAATAACTTTCCCACTTCAGGGAGCTGTTGGAAGGATCAAATGAGTTAATTTGTTTATATGTGGTTAAGAAGACAGACACCAAAGAAAATAAATGTGTACTTTTACTTTGCTGAATTATTTACCAGGACTTTTTTAGTTTATCAAGCAGACTGACTCTAGACATGCACAGACACATGCCAATTCCAGGGCCGATAAAGCTTCAGTTATCAAACAGATTGTTACGGCTGTGGGAAATTGTCAGGCTTAGAACTGGTGACAGATTTTGAAAATTTGGAGGTGAAATATGGTCTGAAATTTGGGAGCGTGGGTTGGACGACGCTGCTTGATGATGCTCTCCCACTGCTGATGTGCCTCCGGTTCCCCGGAAGGCAGCGCAGAGTAATGGGCAAGCCCCCCTTGGTCAGAACAATGTGAGCTTGAAGGCTCAGCTTAGTGTGCAGGTCCGTGGCCCAAGCCGAGTCAGGTGCATATGAGGATCTTTATTTGTCCAGTGGGGTGACAATAGCAACACCATCCCTTATATGGGTGTCAAGGTAAAGACGCTAACTTGTGAAATGTTTATAATTCTGCCTAATAACATCATTCACTCAAAGATTTATTATTATCACAACGGTTGTATTCCTTGTAGGAGCTCCTGGCCACGTGTGGTTCAGGAACTGCTGGCCTTTAAAGGAGGTTTGCTTTGTTGTGCTTACATGTGGTTTTTGCGGGGTTTCTTTCTTTCATCCAGGCAGCATTCTGGAAGACACGAGAGCTGTGAAGTCCACGGTGCCCTGTACCTAGAGTGGGTGACTTTGGGCCTACACAGTTTGGGAGTAGAGACATGAAGAAAATGTCGACTTCAAAGTCCTTTCCCTATAATTGGCTGCCCCACTGCAGTAGGTAATACTGCTTGTCTTTTTTGAGTTTTCATCAGTAGCCTTGTCCCTCTTTGTAATTCCTTCCTTTTTTCCAGTCTAGTCTTTATTCAAGAGCCTCTGGTAGGTTCGCCAACGCCTGGTGTCCCACTTGCACAGAATGAAAGTGTGAGGAATGGGTGCACGGCGGGAAATTCTGGGGGCAGTGTGACAGATGGGGTGCGCAAGGCCCTTGCCCTCTCCCCGCTTACGGGCCAGAGCGGGGTGTGGAGGGTCCTCACCGGACAGTGTCCCGCAAGAGGGAACCCTCAGGTGATGGGAAGGCGTGTAGACACGGGTGGGGCGCTTCCCTGGGGCCCGGGGCACGCGGGCTGTGTTCCCAGAAGTGGCACCTCACGTAAGAGCCCTACGGTGACTGGGGCGCACGTGGGGGGAGCCGGGAAGCCCCCAGACTGCGGGGTGCGGGACCGGCGCTCGGGCTGCAGGTGCAGTAGAGACCGGCGTGCGCGCGCGGCCTCGTAGCTCCTGCGCCGGATCGGGCTTTATGTAAAAGCAAACCCCAAAACCACAAAAAGGAGAAGCACTGAGTGACTGAAAGGAGACGCGCTCCCGAACTGCGAGCAGAGGATTGGCGGGGAGAGAGGGGCTCTCGGGGGGGGGGGGGGGGGGGGGGGGGGCGTGCGGGCGGGGTGTCGGAGATGCCGCAGGTGATGAAGCAGGTGGGACACCTGCTCTGGGGAGAGAGACAGCGGCCCAGCCTGAGAGATCCAGCCGGGAGACAGGAGGGCGGAGTCTGTGCCTGCCTGGGGTGGGGGTGGCGGGGGAGACGGAAGGAGAGGAAGCGCTTCTGGGAGATCTGGGTTTGATTAGGGGACTAAGAGAGCGCGAAGTTTCTCGGGGACCTCATAGTGAGCTGGCCCGTCAGGCGGATGGACATCTGCAACCTCCCCACCTTCTCAAATCACTCACGTTCAGTTGCTGCCAAATATGATACATACATACATACGTACATAATGTATACAATTTTGTGTATCTGGAAAAAAACTTCTAGGGAATTTTCAGAGTTTTTAGCATACATTAAAGGGACTAATCCATCCAGGCACAAATTAAGGCAATATGGCACAGAGAACGTGGTATAAAGACTTGGGAAAACATTTAGTTTATTAACATTTCGTTTTGCATTTGTTTATACTTAGAGTCACTGATCCCATGAGGCGCATGAATTATCAATCTATTTAAGAGGTTTAAGATAGTCAGCTTGTTCTCAAAACTGAGGCTGATACGGACAAACTTAGAGCAGCCCGTGTTGAGAGGTAAGAATAATGAGGTCCGAGAAAATCAGTAGAATTTTCCAGTAGCAAGGAAGAAACAGATTACACTGTAGTTTAAATTAGTGAAATCTTAGACTGATGGAAATTTAATCCAATGTGATGAATTGGTTATTAGTGAAGGATTTTTCAAATATCTATTTATAGGAAGTTTATTTATGGGAAGTTTTTTAATATTTTAATAGTATTCCATGGTAAAGGAAACATTTTGAAACATATTTTGTCCACACAGGTTATATAAAAATGATAGAATTTTATAAATTATTAGCAATATCTAAACATGGCCTACAAATAAAGAAAGCTAAGGGGGTTAAGTAAGTAGACCTATACATCTCTGACATCATAATTAACAACTGATGAGTATGTAGAATTCTGGAAGTTTGAGTAGAAGTTCTGTGTCAGAATCCAGAAATCTGAACTTTGTCTGGAACTTTATAAGCGTGAATTTTTACTCCTTCATTTGTTACATGAATTCTACTTCTACGATTATCTGTTTTCTTGACATTATCAACTGTGATGAAAGTCAGGTCCATCATTTCCTTCCTCCGGTAATTATCCACACCACCCTCCTTTGTCCAAGTTTGTCAAAGGAAAACGCGACCATTAACAAAATCAGTAGGTGTGCCTGCCAATCGTATTTTTATGGTTTAACAGAAAAGTAGATCAGGGTAAAAACGTTGATTTACTGTTAGAAAATATATAATTTAAATATTACCTGCCTCCTCTTAAAGCATCCATGAGGAAATATTGTCAGGATTTACTTCTGTTCTAATTCTTGTCTTCTCATTCTTTTCTCTCTTCTGCAAATCAGTTTTAGTTCTAGGAAGCTGATTGCTGGGCTCTGTTCTTGAAGGTATTCGCCCTTTTGTGACTCTGCCTTGTAACTTCTGAACTTGCAGATGAATTCTACGAGGACATCAGCGTGAGACAGCAACTGTGCCCCAGACAAGTGTACAATTTACATCTACAACCCTGACCTCAGTCACTTTGACCCTCGACTTGTGTTGAGCCCAAACACAGTTCCAGGATTCCTGTTAAATCGGTACCCTTTTGCCATTTGTGAAGCCATCCTGAGGCTTCAGTCCGTCTCACGCCAGGAGTCTGAGATCACATCTTCAGACTCCTAAAGGACTCTTCTGAAGTAATAAAGACCATTTATACATTAAATTCTTACTGAATATCTCAGATTGGAGATCTAAAAATATTTTGTTCTCGTCACTAAAGCCTTTGGGAATGCAAGTTCCACTGAAGCAATTAGACGAGTTTGCTGTTCTGTCCAGAAAGCAAGACCAGTGGGACACGTGTGAGAAAACGCCCATCTGTGCTTCCTTCAGACTCTTCGTGGGGGGAGGGGAGGGGGCCTTGTGTTCACTTTGAGCAAGATCCCAAGTTCCTGTAGCTCATCTCTGAGGTCGAGAGACCCAACTAAGCCTGAGACCATCCCAAAAGATTTAGCGCTCTTTTAGGTGTTAGATGTTTAAGTTTTGTCATGATTTCGAACTTACCGAAGAGTTGTAAGATTAGTAGATAACTTTATTTCCGGCATTATTTGAGAGTGGTTTGCTCCGTCACAGCCGAGAACCTTCGTGTACTTCCCACAAACAAGGCAATTCTCCTACATAACCACGATACAGACACCAAAATTATGAAGCTTACATCTACACGTTACGATGACCTAATTCACGCACTCCAAGTGTTAACAGTTGTCCCAACCGCAGTGTGTGTAGCAAAAGGATCCAATCCCGGATCGTGTATTGCGTTTATTTCCTGTTTCTCTTCAGTCTCCTTCAATCCAGAAAGGTTCCTCAGTCTTTACTTGACTTCTATGGCTTTGACACCTTTGAGGAGTACACAGGTTAGTTTTTACAATAACCCCAATTCCTCACATTAGACTTATCTGATACTTCCTATGATGAGGTAGTTTACACATCTTTGGCAGAAATATCATAGAGCTGATGCTGTGTTCTCACCGCATCTTATCAGGAAGGCACATGGTGTCAGTGTGGCTCATAACAGGTGTATGAACTTTGATCCTTTGATTAAGGTAGTATGTTCAAGGTTTCTCCACTGTAAAGTTACACTTCTTTCTCACTGTAATTTAAGAAGCATCTGGTCTCTCCAAATAAATAAACTTAAAAAAAAAAAAAGAAGTATTTGACTCTTGGTTTTGGCTCTTGGTTTTGGCTCAGGTCATGATCTCATGGTTCATGGGTTCGGTCCCCACTTTGGCTCTGTTGACAGCTCGGAGCCTGGAGCCTGCTTCGGGTTCTGTGTCTCCCTCTCACTCTGCCCTTCCCAGCTCATGCTCTGTCTCTCTCTCTCTCCCAAAAAATGAATAAACATTTAAAAAAAATTTTAAAAAGATTCTGTCTCTCTTCCTCTGCCCGTCTCCCTCAGGTTCTCTAAAAAAAATTTTTTTTTAAATAAATAAAGGAAGTATTTTATGGGACAGTAAATGTAAATATCCCATTCCTCATTACTTTCTCTACTTTATTACTTAATACTTATAATTGGCTGAATTAATTACAACTATGATTTTCTAATTCCACTATTCTTTCAATAGTTATGAGCTGACATTTTACTTAAGGTAAAAAGTCATTCTTTATTCCTTTCTCTCTTTCTTTCCCCTCTCTTTCCCTCCCCCTCTATCATCTTTCTCCCCCCCACCCCTTTCTTTCTTCTATTCAATATAGACTCCTATTTATTCAATTGGTTACAACATGTTAATGTCATTATTTACTTAAATGCTAAAATTACCCCAGGTTTGTACAGCAGGAACTCCTCCACCCTGGCTTCTGTGTCCATTTTAAACATTTACTTTGTTTTTTTAGTTGTTTTTTTTTTAATGTTGATTTTTTTCTGAGAGAGACAGACAGAACGTGAGCGGGGGAGGGGCACACAGAGAGGGAGACACACAATTCGAAGCAGGCTCCAGGCTCTGAGCTGTCAGCACAAAGCCTGACGTGCGGCTCGAACTCACGAACCATGAGATCCTGACCTAGGCCAAAGTTGGATGCCCAACCAACCAAGCCACCCAGGCGCCCCTAGACATTTACTTGGAAAGTTTTAGATTTGGAGAAGGGGTGCAGTATAATAGTACAGAGTTTGTGTGCCTTCACCCACCTTCCACTAATGTTAAAATTTTACGTCACCACCACTCTGTGTCTTTTTGACCTGTCCCTATCATTCTTCCAACACTTTCTTGCATTTTAACACAATTATTCCAGACTCATACTTCTCTTGTCCCAACTCTGGGCTCAGCTGGTTTGGCAAGGGGCCCTTAACCCCCAGGGACTGGTAGTGGCACTTTGCCTCCACTTGGTGAAATCCGAATCGGTTGCCAGTTTGTGGATACGACCTAGCACGCAGAATGAGAGCTCACGGGACTAGAAAGAGATGGGTTCCCACTGAGGAAGGCAGTGTCCCCCACGGCGTTTGTATGAACTGTGGTCTGTCTGGTCTTCAGCAGCAGTGTCCCAGGTCCCTCCTTGAATGGCAGGGTTACCTGAGTGGTAACCTGCCAGATTGCCTGAATATGGGCAAAAGAAAACTCTCAAGAGTTTTCAAGGATTTTTGGCTATGGGGCCGAGATAACATTGATACCAAGAGGCACAAAATGCCATTGTGGGCCCTCTGTTAGAGTGAAGACACATACAGGCCAATGGATGCATGGAGTCCTGGCCCAGCTCCGTCTCAAAATGGGTCTATATTAGTTTTATATTGTGGCTTTAACAAATCATTGCAAACTTGGTGGCTTAAAATACTGCAAATTAATTAACTGAGAGTTTTGGAGGTCAGAAGCCCAACATGGGAGTCACTGGGCTGAAATCAAGGTGTTGGTGAGGCTCTGTTTCTTTCTGGAGGCTCCAGCGGACAATGTGTGTCCCTGCTGGGTCCACCGGCCGGAGGAGGCCTGTGCCCTCTGGCTCATGTCCTCTCGCTCCATCTGCAAAGTCACCATCTGGCTGAGTTTTTCTCATATTGTCCTTCTGACTTTTCTTCTGTTCTTGATCACAGCTGGGACAAACTCTCTGCTCTTAAGGACTCCTGTGACATGATTGGGCCCCATCTAGATAATTCAGGGTAACCTCCCCATCTCAAACTCCATATCCCTAATCATGTCTTCAAAATCTCTTGTGTCACATAAAGGAGCATTCACAGATTCTGTGACATCTTTGAGGAGCTGTTATTGTGCCTGCCAGAGTGCAGTGGATCCACAGATTGTGTGGTGGTCATTACCTGCCATGCCTCAGAGCAAAACTGAGAAGAATATTCTTGGCAGCTGGTAAAGCTTTCACATTGGTCCCTTTTTTTCTTATTAGATTACTGGTTAATTATAAAAGGATATAACTCAGGAACGGCCAGGTGGAAGAGAGGTGTAGGGCAGGATCTGGGAAAAGGTATGGAGCTTCCACACCTTCTCCAGGGGCGCCAATGCCCCCAAATCTCCACACATTCATTAACCGAGAAGCTCTCTCACAGTGTCTCTTGACTTGTTGACTGGGGTCCATTGTCTAAAAGGCTGAAAGGCCCATTAAGCTGCCCCAAGTTTCCAGCCACAATAGTGTATCAGAATCAATACCACATTACGGCTAAAGTGGCAGATTAATGCTACCCTCAAAGACTTAAACGTATAGGGATAGCGGTTTCCATCATATCCCCATTCCATTCACCAGTCTGGTTCCTGCAAACATCAGATGGATTGCGGTGGGTGACAGCGGCTTACTACAAACTCACCAAATGGCACCACCATTGCCCCTGTGCGGTCGGATAGAGCATCTTTAATAAAACACACACACACACACACACACACACACACACACACTGGCCATTATTATGCACTCATTGATCTTCTTGATAAGAATGCATTCTTATCAACACCCAACAATAAGGACAATTAGATTGGATATGTGTTTTAGAGGTAATGTTGACTTTTTTGTCCTCACTGACAGTAGAGCCTGAAAGGACCTTGGTCATCTGGACATTGTGAAGAACATCCTACTCTTCACTATGTTGATGACATTACGTTAATTGGCCTGGTCAGCAGGAAGTGACCACTACTCTCGATTTCCCTTTAGGATACATGTACTGCAGAGAATGGGAGATAAACTCTATAAGATTTAGAGTTCTATCACATTAATGACATTATATATATATATATATATATATATATATATATATATATAAAATTTATTGTCAAGTTAGCCAACATAAGTGTATACAGTGTGCTCTTGGTTTTGGGGGTAGATTCCCGTGATTCATCACTTGCATACAACACCCAGAGTTCATCCCAACAAGTGCCCTCCTCAATGCCCATCACCCATTTCCCTCTCCCTCACCCCCATCAACCCTCAGTTCTCCGTATTTAAGAGTCTCTTATGGTTTGCCTCCCTCTCTGTTTAAAAGTATTTTTTTCCCCTTCCCTTCCCCCATGGTCCTCCATGAAGTTTCTCAAGTTCCACATATGAGTGAAAACACTTATCTGTCTTTCTCTGACTGGCTTATTTACTTAGCATAATACCCTCCAGTTCCATCCATGTTGTTGCAAATGTTAAGATTTCATTCTTTCTCATTGCCACGTAGTATTCCATTGTATATATAAACCACATCTTTTTTATCCATTCATCAGTTGATGGACATTTAGGCTCTTTCCATAATTTGGCTATTGTTGACAGTGCTGCTAGAAACATTGGGGTACAAGTGCCCCTATGCATCAGCACTCCTGTATCCCTTGGGTAAATTCCTAGCAATGCTATTGCTGGGTCAAAGGGTAGATCTATTTTCAATTTTTTGAGGAACTTCCACACTATTTTCCAGAGCGGCTGCTCCAGTTTGCATTCCCACCAACAGTGCAAGAGGGTTCCTGTTTCTCCACATCCTCACGAACATCTGTTTCCTGAGTTGTTAATTTTAGCCACTCTGACCAGTGTGAGGTGGTATCTCAATGTGGTTTTGATTTGTATTTCTCTGATGATGAGTGATTCTGAGCATCTTTTCATGTGTCTGTTGGCCATCTGGATGTCCTCTTTGGAAAAGTGTCTATGTCTTCTGCCCATTTCTTCACTGGATTAGTTGTTTTTTGGGTGTCGAGTCTGGTAAGTTCTTTATAGATATTGGATACTAACTCTTGATCTGATATGTCATTTGCAAATATCTTCTCCTATTTCATTGGTTGCCTTTTAGTTTTATTGATTGTTTTCGTTGCTGTACAGAAGCTTTTTTATCTTGATGAGCTCCCAATAGTTCATTTTCGCTTTTATTTCCCTTGCCTTCGGAGACATGTTGAGTAACAAGTTGCTGTGGCTGAGGCCAAAGAGGTTATTGCCTGTTTTCTTCTCTAGGGTTTTGATGGTTTCATGTCTCACATTTAGGTCTTTCATCCATTTTGAGTTGATTTTTGTGTCTGGTGTAAGAAAGTGGTCCAGGTTCATTCTTCTGCATGTCTCTATCCTGTTCTCCCAGCACCATTTGCTAAAGAGACTGTCTTTATTCCATTGGATATTCTTTCCTGCTTTGTCAAAGATTAGTTGGCCATACGTTTGTGGGTCCAATTCTGGTTTCTCTATTCTATTCCTTTGTTCTATGTGTCTGTTCTTGTGCCAATACCATACTGTCTTGATGATTACAGCTTTGTAGTAGAGGCTACAGTCCAGGATTGTGATGCCTCCTGCTTTGGTTTTCTTTTTCAACAATGACATTTTTAAGTGGTCTGGGGATAGGTGGTCCAGACTGCTGTGTCATTTACCTTAGTTTTACCAATGCCTCTCTCTTGACTCACACCAATATACTAAGGTGGGGGGAAGAGGGAGTTTACTAGGACCACCTGAGACAAGAGGAAAAACACAGACCTGGTTAACAGATGAGTCATCTTGGTATTTTGGCGAAAGCCAATATTTTAAACTTTTTTTAAAATGTTTATTTCTTTTTGAGACAGAGTGCGAGCAGGGAAGGGGCAGAGAATGAGGGAAACATAGAATCTGAAATAGGCTCCAGGCTCTGAGCTGTCAGCACAGAGCCCGACACGGGGCTCAAACTCACAGACTGTGAGATCATGATCTGAGCCGAAGTCAGACGCCTGACCTACTGAGCCACCCAGGTCCCCCTGCCAATATTTTAGACTACTGCTGATTTATACCCCCCACTCAGGGTGTCTCAGGAAGACACTTGTGAGAGGAAATCCTCCCAATGGGCAGCGCTTCAGGCCAACCACCTCGTCCTCCACTTCATATCAAGAAAACATAAGTCGAACGTAGGTATCTAGTATATTCCTAGGCAGGGGTGAGTGGGTTTGGCTGGTTTATCAGGGACCTGGAAGGAACAGGATTGGGAATTTGTGGACAAGGAGGTCTGAGGAGTAAATAAATACATGAATGGATCTGCCAGAGGGGCCACACAGTATACATCTCTATCACATGTTGATGACCATCCAAGAAATCATCAGCTACAGAAGGGGTAAGAAGTATCACCATGTATGGGCCCAATAGGGGCTCCCGTCACCAACAATGAGCTAGTGATTGCTGCTGTGAAGTCATGGACCCAAAAGAATTGGAAACACACTTTTGGATAAATGTTGCTTGAAGATAAAAATTAAAGTTATAATACCTTTAAAGCTGAAAGACAAAGAAGTCATTATATATGAATATCTAGAGTTGAGGGGCAAAGGAATTCACAGAGGAAATATTTATAGCATTAAATCCTTTTGACAGAAACAAAATGGGAAAAAATGAATTAAAGTTTCAATTCAAAATGGAAAGAAAACAACAGAAAGTTAAATGAAAGAAGAAAGACTACAATAAAGAAGACTCAAGGAGAAATTGATGAAATAAGGTAAAAATGAAAAGTAGTTAATCCATATAATTAATATTTTCCATTCAAAGGATGCATGAAATAAGTAATTGATTAGTATGACTTGAAAAAAGAATTAACAAAGCAGCACAAATGAAAATTAGGAGAATAAAAACAGGGTACACAAAGATTATAAAACAAGTATTAGAGAATATTGTTGAACTCCTTATCAGTGATGTACTAGATAATATGAGCAATATTCTGTGAAGTCAATGTGCCAAAATTGGCTCCCAGTGAGAAAATATTAATATTCAATACAGAATTCCATAAAAATAATTGGAAATATAAAAAAAATATCTATTTCTCAAAGACACACAGATGGTTTTATGAATGATGTTATCAAACTCTCAAAGAACAGAGAATTTCCCCAAACATTTCAAAAAATATGAAAAGCTCCCAAGTCCTTGAAAAGGCAAGAATCATCCTGATATCGTCATCAGACTGATAGTAAAAGGAAAAAAAAAGTCAGGCTGAGTTGTGGGCATAGAAGGGAACATTCCAAATAAAATTTTAGTAAATGGAATCAGTATTAAGAAAAATAAATTTATAATATGAACACATAGAGTTTACTCCAACAAAGCAAAGAAGGCTTAATATTATGAAATCTAAAAATATAATTTACCAAGTCTACAGCTTAAAGTGAAAAAAAATCATGGGCTAGATATGTCCCACCAACAGAATACTTTTCACAGAAATATGAAAAGATTTACCTCTTATCTCTCACCCCTTCTTTTTCTTTCTTTTTTTATTGTAGACAGAGAGTATGTGAGCGAGTAGGGGAGAGGGGCAGAGGGAGAGAGAAAGAATCCCAAGCAGGCTTCATGCTCAGTGTGGACCCCAACATAGGGCCCAACCTCACCACCCTGAGCTCATGACCTGAGCTGAAATCAAGAGTTAGTCGCTCAACTGACTGAACCATCCGGGATCCCCTCCCCTCCCCTCCTCTTTCTATGTAAGTACGTTCATACTTGGCATATAATTCAAAAGGCTTAAAAGGATATAAAGCGACCACATAGATACCAAAAAACATTCTGTTAAATTTAATATCCATCAATGATCAGTACCCAGAGTATATGGTCCATGATTTAGGAGCACAGTCCCAGGGAAGCTGCCGAGAAAACCCAAGTAGAGTGACTGAAACAATCAGATGATTATCTCATGTGCAAAACTATAGTTAAGGTTTGGTGAAGGAGGTCAACAATGTTATCACAAAACCCAAACTTTGTCCATATTTCTGTTTCATTATCTGTTAGATAACACTTTCGCCCCTGGCACGTCTCCTCTCCTCGGGTCTCACTAGGACACCAGCCACTCCTGGCCATATGTGTCCTTTGAGGACACGCAAATGGGTAAGTGACAGATAAGACAATCAAAATACTTGAGGTAATAAAAATATTGCTTAATGTTATGGTGATATACCTGAAACCCCAAGAAGTTTAGCACTCAGACCATGACAACTGGTACGTATTTGGTAAGATAAATTCATCAACGTGAAAAATCAGTGACAAACCTTCTTTGTGGCTGTATACCAAAAGTAACCACTGGACACTAAATAAGAAAATAATATTAAAAAGATAAAAATAATGAAGAAAAATATCTTTAGCAAAGTCTTGAGTAACTACAGAAATGTACTATATTTTTGGAAGTCTTACTAGTTTAACATCAATTTCTCTCAAATGAATTTATAAATCTCTTTCCATCCCAATAAAACATTACTATAAGATTTTAAACTCATCTTGACAAACTAATTTTAAACTACATATGGAAGTTTCAGTAAAAAAATCAGTATAGGCTATTTTAGTAAACCTGAAAACCTAACTTTGTAATAAATGTTTTATTTTAGAATTGTTTTAAGTTTATAGAAAAATTACAAAGATAGTACAGAGAGCTCCCATATAACCCACATCCAGTTTCCTGTTATTAACACCTTACGATAATATGGAATATTGATCACAATTAACGAACCAATGCATTTACATTATTATTGACTAAAGTCCATGCTTTATTCACATTGCCTTCATTTCTACCTAATGTACTTTTTTCCCTTTCAAAATCCTTAACAAACTAAATTTAAACTGTATTTAAAAAGTAATGACATAATATTGACTAACCACACTTGAAAGCATAAAAAAGGGACTTGGAATACATTTCATGTATAATATTTAAATTGTGATATTAACATAAAAAGAGGCAAGCAGATCAATAGAGCAGAATCAAGTGTCCACACTGACAAGTGCTATGTCGATTTTAGTAGGAGTTATTCAATAATCTGCATTTGAAGAAATTGGCTGTTTTGGAAAATAAGGTACATTTAGAAATGTGTCTTTCAATACTCAGAAAATTTCAGATGGTTTATAATTCAGTTTTTAACCTATAAAACTTTAGGGGGACATACAGCAGAATATCTCCATAATTTTAGAGGAAGTAAGGCTTTATTAAACAAAAATGCAAAAAACAAAAGTCATAAAGAAAACGGGCAGTTGTAAAGGAAAATCCCTCTACACCAACTAAAGGAAATGTTTTTCCTACTCACTTCACTCCGAACACTTCTGTGACCAGATGTGTGGTGTTTTTCCCCACACTAACCAGCTCTCCAACACCAGCTGGGTGTCCTACAATTCAATCTGATCTGACACTATCTACCTGGAGTTGGGCTCAGATTCCACCTGTTAAGGGCTCAGTCCCACCAGCCCCACTGACTGGCTATAAATCAGGGTTCCCATAGCCCCCTCCTCATGTTCCATAATTTGCTAGAATGACTCACAGAACTTAGGGAAACACTATGTTTACGAGTTTATTACATAATAAAGGACATGACGAAGGACACAGATAAACAACCAGATGGAGAGATACATCAGGCAAAGTCCAGAAGTGCCCCACCTCACTAGCGAGCATCTGTCCCTATGGACTTGGGATGCGCAGTGATCTTTATGGGGGCTTCCTCATGTGGGTATAATTAATTACTAACTCAATCTCCAGCCCCTCTCCCCTCCCTGGAGGATGGGTGGAGAGGCTGAAAAGTTCCAAGCTGTAGTCATTGCGTGGTATTTCTGGTGGCCAGCCCCCACCCTGAAGCTACCCAGGAACCCAGCAAGACTCACCACATTAGAACTGAAGACCCAGGAAATTCCAAAGGATTTGGAGCTCTGTGTCAGGAACTAGGTTCAAAGACCAAGCATTAGAATAAAAGACATTCTCAGGGCACCTGGGTGGTTCAGTCGGTTAAGCGTCAGACATCGGCTCAGGTCATGATCTCACGGTTCATGAGTTCGACCCCCGCGTGGGGCTCTCTGCTCTCAGCACGATCCTGGAGCTTGCTTCAGATTCGGATCTGCTGTCCCTGGCTCCCTCTGCCCCTTCCCCACTCACACTCTCTCTCAAAAATAAACATTAAAATAAATAAATAAAAGATATTCTTTGTACCCCTATCACTTAGGAAATTACAAAAGTTTAGGGAGCTTTGGCCAGAAGCCAGGGACGAAGATTAAAAAATATATACTTTGTATTATATTACAGTAGCACATTAATAAATATCCTCACATTGCTTTATAAACTCAATACAAAAACACTTTATTAATTAAAGCTTTAAAAGGAACAACAGTAGGAGAAAATACAGTAAAATAAACTGTACGGAGCTTAGAAAGTATGTAAAGTATGCAAAGTAACCATACAATTCAGTAGGATCAAAACAAACATCAATGGAAATGGAAAAATAGGTTAAGTGTGATTCATAGAGGAGAAAATTCTATTAGCCAATAAAATACAGGAAGATTCTGAAATTCAATGGTAATCATTGTGATGCAAATTCAAACAATAATTTACCATATTTCACCTATCAGATGAATTGCGGTGGCACTGTGGGGTACGTGTTAGAAGGAATTATATATTAATACCATGTGGGAGGCAGAGTTCAGTTTTTCTGTTGACAGAGGGTATGAAGCAATCAATAGAATGGGATTAAAGGAAAAGAGGCAGTTTAAGAGATACTCCAACAATGTAATTGAAAATGCTTGGTGTGTGTCGGGAATAGAGAAGACAGAATAATTAGTTAATTGTTACAGAATAAAAGAAATGCTGTTCTCCAAGGTCTAATTCAGTTGTTCAATGGTTAACTTGCAGTAATATAGGAGCAGAGTGTATTCATCCAAAAGAGAAGTAACATCTCATGATACTCTACATGGAAGACATAATAAATGGGCTTAAATATACTTTAGAGAAGTATGGGGAAAATTTATTCGGTTGAAACTGAAAAGAAAACTGGAGGCACACTTTAAAAAAGCCCAGGAAGATGTCAAATGAGAGTTGACAAAACCAAAAAAGTAAATTAAAAAATAAAAGAATAGAATAATCCTAGAAATGAAGAATAAGATACAATTTTATCATTTTCTGCCTTAACTATTTGAGGTTATGAATTTCATGGAAGCACTGACTTAGTAAAATCTCAGAAAATAATATGCAGTATTTTGTCAGTATTTTCTAAACATTTTATAATTGATAAAATGAATACATTCATAGCCTTTGTAAACAATTCTAGGTTTGAATTATGTCTGTTTGCTTTCAAGATTTTATTAGGTTTTACTTCTTATTGTGATTAGAAAACAATGCCTCATGGGGCACCGGGTGGCTCAGTCTGTTGAACTTCCGACTTCAGCTCAGGTCATGACCTCATGGTTGTGACCTCATGGTTCATCACCTCAGGGTTCATGAGTTTGGGCCCCGCGTTGGGCTCTCTGTGGTCACCACTGAGCCCGCTTCAGATCCTCTGTCCCCCTCTCTCAGCCCCTCCCCCACTTGTACTCTCTTTCTCTCAAAAATAAATATTAAAAAAAAAATACAAAAAAAAGAAAATGATGCCTCTAATAGTTTTGTTTTTTTAGGATTAATTGAAATGTTCTTTACAGTCTAATACATGGGAACTTTTGGCAAATCCTCCATAGGAATTTAAGACAAATGTGTATTCTGTTTTTTTTATATGAAATTTATTGACAAATTGGTTTCCATACAACACCCAGTGCTCATCCCAAAAGGTGCCTCCTCAATACCCATCACCCACCCTCTCCTCCCTTCCACCCCCCATCAACCCTCAGTTTGTTCTCAGTTTTTAACAGTGTCTTATGCTTTGGCTCTCTCGCACTCTAACCTCTTTTTTTTTTTCCTTCCCCTCCCCCATGGGTTCCTGTTAAGTTTCTCAGGATCCACATAAGAGTGAAACCATATGGTATCTGTCTTTCTCTGTATGGCTTATTTCACTTAGCATCACACTCTCCAGTTCCTGGCCTTTTGTATTCTGTTTTAACCTGTAAGTGTTAATTTTTATTTATTTCTTTTTTTAAGCAAGCTTCAAACCCAGCCTGGAGCCCAACACAGGGCTTGAACTCACGACCTAGAGATCAAAATCTGAGCTGAGATCAAGAGTCATTCGCTTAACCAACTGAGCCACTCAGGTACCCCTTAACTTGAAAATTTTAAAATAAATTTTCGTTTAGAACAATTTTAAGTTTGCAGAAATATTGTAAAGATGGTACAGAGAATGTCCATATCACTAACACCCAGTTTCCCCTCTTCCAAACATATCAGTATGGTACATTTGTCACAACTAATAAGCCAATATTAATACATTGCTATTAACTAAAGTCCATATTGTCCTTAGTTTTACCTAATGTCCCTTTTCTGTTCCATGATCTTATCCAGCATATCACCTTATTTAGTGATATGTTTATATATAGTCATCATGGCGCCTTAAACTTTTCTTGGCTTTGAGTTTCTCAGACTTTCCTTGTTTTCGATGACGTCCACAGTTTGGAGGAGTTCTGTCCCTCCGCCGACACTTGTTGGACTTTTTCTCTTATAAATAGACTGAGATTATGTTTCTGGGAGGAGACACATACAGATAAAGTGCCATTCTCATAAAATCCTATCGAGGGCACACGCCATCAACATGACTCACCCTGTCCCTGTTGCTCTGGACAGCTGGCTGAGGTGGATTTGCCAGATTTCTCCACGGTTAACTTACCCATTTTCCCCTTTGCGTACACCCCGTATACCTTGAGAGTAGATCACTACGCATGTACCATAGTCACTAAGAGTTGTGGCTCCAATTCCTTGAGGGTGGAGTATTTGCATAAGTTATGTAGAATTTTTATGCATGAGACTTATGTCTATTTCTCCCACTTATTTAATGTTCATCTATTTATATCAATATGGATCACAGATATTTATTTTATACTTTGGGTATAGCTCAATACAATTTATTTATTTTGTTTCACTCAAATTGCTACCACTTTGGCCTCTGGGAGGCTTTTCCATTGCCTGCCATGTCACTTTGACCACTTCCTTACTTTCCAGTCCAATAAAATGCTCCAATATTATCTTGTATATTCCCTTCCTTAGTCCTAAAATCAATCATTTCTTCAGAAAACCCAGGTTCCTTTATTGGAGATTGGCATTAGGAATCAAGACCTGACTGTGAGGTTTGCTCACAGTTCTTGGGACATCGATGCTTCTAGACCCTCTCAGTTGAGAGAGCAAATATATGTGTGTTATTGTCAGTTTTGGTGTTAGGGTAAAGCTGGCCTCATAGAATAAGTTAGGAAATTTTTCTGCTTCTTGTAATTTTCTAGAGGAGGTTGTGGAAGATGGGTATATGTTTTTTAGAATTTACCAGTGTAGCCAGGTGCTTTATTATTTAGGAAAGTGTTAATTATCGACTCAATTTATTTAATGGAAATAGTTATTCAGATTATCTATTTCTCCACATTTGACTTTTATTAGTTTGTTTTTTTAAGGAATCGGTGCATTTCATCTAGTTTATCAAATTCATGGTCATAGACTTGTTCATAGTATCCCCTTATTATCAGTTTAAGGTCCCCGAGGTCAGTGCTGATGACCCCTCTTTCATTTATGGTTTTGGTAACTTGTGTCCTCTCTCTCTGTCTAGTCTGGCTAGAAGTTCATCAATTTTGTTGATTCAGCCTTTGATTTCATTAATTTTTCTTGATTGTTTTCTTGTGTTTTTATTTCCTTGATTTGTACTCTATAATTTTTCTTTTCTGCTGCTTGCTTTTAGCCTATAAATATTTAAGCTTATAAACTGGATCCATATTTTATTTTTTATTTTTTTAAGTGTATTTATTTATTTTGAGAGAGACAGAGCATGAACGGGGAGGGGCAGAGAGAGAGGGAGAATCCCAAGCAGGCTCCAACTGTCAGCACAGAGCTGGATGCGGGGCTTGAACTCACAAAACAGTGAGATCATGGCCTGAGCCAAAATCAAGAGTCGTATACTTAACTGACTGAGCCACCCAGGTGCCCCTGGATCCGCATTTTAAATTATTAGTTTTGTATGCTTAATTGGCCAATGGCTGTGCAGGTTTAGGTGAATTTTCCCACTGAGAATGTTTTCATATGTCTTCCTCTTTTAAATTCTCGTACTGTACCTTGTAAAGACTGATGCTAAATGATTTCATGGCACAACTTGCTTGTATAGAGAAAACCCCATTGTTACAATGTCCTTCGTTATCTTGTTTAATGTTTAGAATCTTAAACTTGTCTGAAACTATATTTGAATATTATTATTATTATTATTATTAGCATAATTTGATGTGCCCTTGAAACCATTTAATGTCTACAGAGGGTTCTTGGAGAGTTACTAATTTAACATTTCATCTCTGCTCTTACCCTCAAAATATCCCCTTTGACTGCCAGAACTAATGGTTGGAATAAGCAGACTGATGGCTTGCATGAGACTTGAGGCTCTCTGAGACATCCAGGTCAGGGCCCATTGAGGGCTTTCTCCCTGGAAGTCAGCAAAATGAGAAAATAGTCTAGAGACCCCTAGAGCAGATCCTGAAAAGATGGCAACTCTACCCTGTAATACCCAGATGTAAATGTAGAGGAACCCACATCCACAGGGCAAGTGGAGTGAGACTTACAGATGCATTATTATCATGTTATCCCTGTGCATAGAACATCTCATGGCTTTGGCTTTGTGTTATAATTGAAATATAAGCTCCTTAACATGTCTTCAGAGTCCCGTGTGACATGACTCCTACCTACTCCTCCAGTGTCACCTCTCTCCCTACTGCACCCACACTGCTCTGGTCCAAGTTCTTGGATGGTAAACCGTTTTTCCACCTCCTGTTCTTGGAATGTGTCATTCTCTAAAACGGTACTCATTTTCTCTCTGCTTCTTTCGCTGAATAATGCCACTTCATCCTTTAAATCGACAATTTAATTCCCTTAATCATAATGTCTCCATTCAGCCCATACCTGTACCTTACTACAACATCTTATACTTTGTGGTCATAGCTTTTATATTGAGCAGTCGCAAGACTTATGAAGAGAACTCACAGAATGAGGGCAGGGTGGTGTTTGGGAATGTGGACTCTGGATCCAGGTGGCCTGGGGTCAGACGCAACTCTGCCGCCTACTTGTGGGATCATAGCTCATGTGACCTTTCTGTGCCACGGTTGCTTCATCTGTAAAAATAACAATGGGAAGTGAAGTGTTTATTTTGGGGGAGGATTCAATAATTCAGTTTATGAAGAGCTCAGAACAGTTCCTGGCATGCAGTACACTCGTATGGTAGCTTTTAGGATATTGTCCTTATGGCAATTGTCCCTATGCATTTGCATGTGAACTTGGGCCTACTGCTTCCTCCCCACCTGATCTAGTAGTTCTGACAGAGCAGACAATATGATGATTGCTCTCCGCTAATGGTTTAATAAAGTGTCTAATAAATTAACATCTGCTAAATTAAGTGTCTAATAAAGTCCAATAAAGTCTAAGTGTCTAATAAATTAACATCTGCTAAATTACTTAACATGAAAATCGTAAACTCATTTTGGCTTTCCAAAGTCAGTTAATGTCCTGCAAGGTAACATTTAAGAGACTAGGTGAGGCGAAAGTTGTGGACAGTGAGCAGGATGACATTACTGGGGCTTTTTCTCCTCAACACCAAATGATTTATTCAATTTTGTTAAAAGTTCTTAGTTATAACACTTGCTTTCAGCTATTAAAGCGGAAGGACGAACACGGTCAGTACTTTTCAGGAGAACAGAACGGGTACAGTCCTACCACTTACGGCTGAGCATGATTTTCCTGCCACTTCAGAAACTGCAAGGGAATTGGGATTAAATACAATGTGGCTTTAAAATGCGAAATGTAGGGGCTCCTGGGGGGCTCAGTCAGTTGAGCGTCCGACTTCGGCTCAGGTCATGATCTCATGGTTTGTGGGATCATGCCCCATGTCGGGCTCTGTGCTGACAGCTTGGAGTCTGGAGCCTGCTTCAGATTCTGTGTCTCCCTCTCTCTCTGCCCCTCCTCCACTTGTGCTCTGTCTCTCTCTGTCTCTCAAAATTAAATAAATAAATAAAAAATTGTTAATGTGAAATGTAGACTTAAAAAAATTCCCATTTAAGGGGCGCCTGGGTGGCTCACTCGGTTGAGCGTCCGACTTCTGCTCAGGTCATGATCTGGCAATTGACAAGTTCAAGCCCCGTGTCAGGCTCTGTGCTGACAGCTCAGAGCCTGGAGCCTGCTTCAGATTCTGTGTCTCCCTCTCTCTCTCTGCCCCTCCTCCACTTGTGCTCTGTCTCTCTCTGTCTCTCAAAATTAAATAAATGTAAAAAAAAAAAATTGTTAATGTGAAAGGTAGACTTAAAAAAATTCCCATTTAAGGGGCGCCTGGGAGGCTCACTCGGTTGTGCGTCCGACTTCTGCTCAGGTCATGATCTGGTGATTGACGAGTTCAAGCCCCACATCAGGCTCTGTGTTGACAGCTCAGAGCCTGGAGCCTACTTCCGATTCTGTGTCTCCCTCTCTCTCTCCCCTCCTCTGCACATGCTCTGTCTCTCTGTCTCAAAAATAAATAAATATTTAAAAAAATTTTTTTAAATTCCCACTTACCAGGACTGATTCCTTCTTACAAGCAGAAACACATATGAGATTTAGAGAGACACTGTTAACAAAGACACCGAAGAGGGGTGCCTGGAGGCCTCAGTTATTGAGCATCTGACTCTTGATTTCAGCTCAGGTCATGGGATTGAGCCCTGTGTTGCGTTCCATGCTAGGTGGGGAGCCTGCTTGGGATTCTCCCTCTCCCTCTGCCCCTCTCCCCCACTTGTGCTCTCCCAAATACATACATACATATATGCATACATACAACACAAAAGACCCAGAAGAAACCCACCAATCAATATCAAGCTGCTTTACATTCTCACTCTCACTAATATTGGAACACCAAACTGTTTGATCGCGTGGGGAGGACTGAAGCCATAATTTTCTGTCCCTGTGTTGAACTGGGCCCAGACACACTTTCCAATCCCTATTTTATTATTTTTTTTATTTTATTGTTGTTCAGCTTTTATTTTGTAATCATAAACGTAGCTCTGCAATCCAGCTAGACTTGGAGGGGAATCAGGAAACTAGGGGACCCACAGAACTGCAGCCAGAGCACAAAGATTGTAGGATGTTTCCAGCAGATGGGGGTGAAGGATTGTTCCCCTGAGCGACAGAAGGAACAGTCTGGCAGTTTAGATACAACACGAGTCAAATGTACGAGATTTGTCTGCAGTCGGCAACGGTGATCTTGCTGCTCTTGCCAATGCTGGACCCAAAGTGTTCCCTGGCTTCCACAACATTCGTGCCCTCTTTCGTCTTGTCAAAGACCACCTGCTCACCATCATACTCAGTGCTGGCAGCGCAGACGAAACCTGGGAACCATTCGTGTTGGGTCCAGCCGACCACGGATGAGATGCCAGGATCGCTATGCTTCAGGATGACATTCTCATCAAGTTTCTCCCCATAAGTGGGCTTGCTGCCAGTGCCATTATAGCGTGTGAAGTCACCACCTTGGCACATTAATTGTGAACCAATCCCGTGAAAGCAGGAAACTTTATAACCAAATCCATTCTCCCCAGTGCACAGAACACAACAATTTTCCATTGTCTTTGGAACTTTGTCTGCAAACAGATCGAAGGAGACATGGCTAAAGGGTTTGCTGTCCAGGGTGATGTTGAAGAAGACAGTGGGGTGGATCATGAGTGGGCGGCTCCTGGGCTCTGGCATCCACAAAGCTCCAATCCCTACTTTAAACACTGAGACCAAGTAATAATAACTTAATATCTTGCTCCAGGAAATACCAACTGAACAGCTCACTTATCAAGCTTTCCTTCAACACCTTCACCTCGTTGTACCCACCAAGCTATTTTTTTTTAAGTTTTTGTTTGTTTGTTTGTTTTATTCATTTTGAGACAGAGATAGAGAGCAAGCAGAAGAGGGGCAGAGAGAGAGGGAGACAGAATCCCAAGCAGGCTCCGTGCTGTAGTGCAGAGCCTGATGCAGGGTTCAGTGTCACGAACCGTGAGATCATGACCTGAGCCGAAGTAAAGAGTCAGATGCTCAACAGACTGAGCCACCCAGGTGCCCCATAAAGCTACTATTTTTAAGCTCTGCCCAAACTCAACCAATTCTTTGTTTTGCAAGGCTCACCTCATAATCATTCATGCCAGGTCGGAAAACCTTATAAATATCCTAATTTTCCCTTTTTGAGATACCAATGGACTGTCAAGAGAGTATTTTCCATTTCTGCGGTGGGTGCAATAAACTCAGCTCTGCTTGATCACTAGCTGATATGGTGGTCTTTGGGAGTCTTGACAGTAGATACACTGTAAGTTTTTGGTGGACACGTACATTCATTCTCGTTGACTATATGCCTAGGAGTGAACCTTGAGGTCATAGAATAAGAATATGGAATATATGGTCAAGTAGTGGCCTCCTCCCTACATCCATGTCTTTTTCTAGCTCCCACACACATTAGTTATGCGAGTAGCTTTGGCCAATAGCTTATCAGCGAACGTGACATAATGTTCAGAAATCTGAAAAGTGTATGTCCTCTTGGAACACTGTTGCCATGTGAAGAAGCCTGGGTTAGCTTCCTGAAGACAGGGAACCAACAGCCATCACCGAACATAAGAGTGAAGTCATTTTATCCGGTCCCAGACACACCATAATGCAGTAACATTGCCCGGTCTTGTCTTCCCTGAGCAAGACTAGTGGAAGAACCATCTGGTTGAACTAAGTCCAAGTTGCTGATCCAGAGAATCACGAACAAATTAAAGATGTATTGTTTGATGCCCCTGAACCTTGAGATGGTTAGTTAATGGGACTATAGGTAACTGATATGGTGTCTATTAACTTTAATGGAAACTGCCAAACAGCTCTCCAAAGTGGCTGCACCATTTTAACACTCCCACCAAGACAGGATGAGAGTTCAAGTTGTTCCACATCCTCACCGACACTTGGTATTGTCCTCCTTGTGTTTTTAGCCACTATTCACAGTAAGGAAGACCTTATCGCACTTTTTTGAATGAGTACTGAGTTGAGCATCTTTTCATATGTTTATTAGCCATTTGGATCTCTTTTTTTTTTAAGTTCTTGTTCAAGTTGCTTGCCCATTTTTAAAGTATTTTTTAGTATTCATGTTGGAGTTCTTTATAAGTTCAGGAGATGAGTCTTTCTATCAGCTATGTGTAAGGTAAGTGTTTTCTCCAATACTCAGTAGTCTGCCCTTTGATGTTCACAACGGTGTCTTTTGATGATCAGCGGTTTTAAATTTTGATGAATTCTAACTTTTTTTTTCATATATTGTCAGTACTTTTTGTGTCCTTTTTTTTGTCAAAATTTCTTTTAATGTTTTATTTATTCTTGAGAGAGAGAAAGAGACTGAGCATAAGTGAGGGAGGGGCAGAGCGAGAGAGGGACACAGAATCTGAAGCAGGCTCCAGGCTCTGAGCTGTCAGCACAGAGCCCAACGTGAGACTCAAACTCACAAGCTGTGAGATCATGACCCCAGCCAAAATTGGATGCTAAACCCAATGAGCCACCCAGGTGCCCCTTTTTGTGTCCTTTTGAAGTCTTCATTTACCAAGGCCATGAAGACATTTTTCTGTGTTCCCTTTTTCTTTTTTTTTTTTATTTAAAAAAAAATTTTTTTTTCAACGTTTATTTATTTTTGGGACAGAGAGAGACAGAGCATGGACGGGGGAGGGGCAGAGAGAGAGGGAGACACAGAATCGGAAGCAGGCTCCAGGCTCTGAGCCATCAGCCCAGAGCCTGACGCGGGGCTCGAACTCACGGACCGCGAGATCGTGACCTGGCTGAAGTCGGACGCTTAACCGACTGCGCCACCCAGGCGCCCCTGTGTTCCCTTTTTCAAGCTTGTGGTAGATGGTCTCCATGAGGTTCACCAATTTCTTCCCTCTGCACGCATAATACCATTCCCCTAATGATAGAAACAATGTATTCTTCCTTTCCCTTGGAAGCCGGACTGGCTGGCCTCGTGACTCACTTGACCAACAGAATGTTGTGAAAGTAGACACTCTGGAACTTTGGAGGTTTGGTCATAAAAACCTTTAAGGTGTCCACTGAGGTCTATCAGAACACTCACACAAGAGGCAGCCAGCAAGCATGTCTAACTACCCTGAGATTCCTTGCTGGAGGAGTGCTCCCATTAACCTCCCAGCTATTTCAGCCATCACAGATGAAGCACCGGGCATGTAAGTGAAAGAGCACATCGAACATTTTATTTGCAAAAGGTGCTATGTGAAGAAATGAGGCCCCAGATACATGGCCCCATCTGAGCTGTGACAGCCAGTTTCAGTCTCCTAAGCCAACCTACCTGAGGCCCCAGACGTCCTAGAGCAGAAATGGTTGTTCCTGGAAGTCCTCTCTGAACCAACGCTGACAAGTGGCTGTGGCCCAGGTCTACTCTCCAGAGCAGTATTACATTTAGGGTGGTTATTACTGGATCATCAGTGGTACCACCTTTGATACTGGTTACTATGGTCTCGTTGAACCGGAGGGAAAATGAAGACAGGGCCCATTTTGTCTCTCCCGCTGGATTTACAAAGTCTGGTACTTCTAGCTTTTATCACAGAACTGATATGACCCTAATAAAGAGAATATAGATGAGCTTTCAGAAAAGAAGACTTTCCTCAAAGATGTACAGTTCCTCCCACAAATGACTCAGGAGGTTTTTAGGGCTCAAATATTTCTCATGATTAATTTGGTCTGACTGTGCTTTCTACCTACCTCAATTTTTATGTTGAGAAGACAGGAAAACCAGATTAGCCAAAGGGATGACCATTAAATTAAATAATATTAGTAAAGTTCATGGACTAGAGCGTAGGCTCACAGTGGACATAATTTGGCAGTGCCGTTGAACCTTTCTGGAACCATTTTAGGGCAATTCAACCTTTTGTTTGGAGCTTTGATGACTTAAGGAGGAAGAGTCAAAATCTGGGAGTCACTCTTATTCAGCGGAAGGAAGCTGTGTATTTCCTTGATCCAAGGATGCATTCTGACCGTGAGGCCAACTGACTACACCCGGGGCGGTGGGCCGGCAGGCAGCACACGCCCCCCCCCACCACGCCCCCATCCGTCCCGGGCTGGTCCACCGTCCCCTGCCCACGACACAGAAGCCTCCCTCCCCGGCTGCTTTTCTCAATCACATACGCTTTCAAACATCCACACAACCATCTTGCCTTCTAACAGTTAAAGCAAACTAGTACATTGATAAAACACGGTATTAACAACTATGTAAACGATGCCATTAGACTTCTGTGACAATTCCTATCTTACAGCTAAACAACCCAGGAATCAAACAGGTTAAGTGGTATAGACAAGGACTCACATTTATAACATGACAGGGCTGGGGCTCCATCCTGACTTGCAGGAACGAAACGGTCTATGCTCTGTCCACTGCTCCCGATTGAAGGAAAATAAAAGTTAAGGGCTAGAATGGAAAGAAAAGGGGTATCTTCTGAAACCAGGGCTAAATCTGGATGCTAGCAATGACTGTATACCCCATGAGAAATTAATGACAAGAGTCTATTCAGAAGGAAAAAAGTTTTCTTAATTTCTCGGGCATTTGATAATTTCATGGATATTATATGAAAAGGAAATCACTGCATATAAACAAAGAATCACACTGAGGTGTTTACTGTATGTTAATCAATTGGAATTAAAATAAAAATGTAAAAAAAATAATAAACTGAAGCGTTTAGACAGTTTAATCGAAAGATGTTTAAATCAGGGGCGCCTGGGTGGCTCAGTTGGCTAAGCGTCTGACTTCGGCTCAGGTCACGATCTCACGGTTCTGGGTTTGAGTCCCGTGCTGGGCTCTGTGCTGCCGGCTCAGAGCCTGGAGTCTGCTTTGGATTCTGTGTCTCCCTCTCTCTCTGCCCCTCACCTGCTCAGGCTCTGTCTCTCTCTCTCTCAAAAATAAATAAATGAATAAAAATAAACCTTAAAAAATGTTTTTAAAAAGATGTTTAAATCAAATTTAAGGCTAATTCCATCTGGACTGATCACTTGCAGTGACCTGAATATCATTTTGAGGCATAATGTGCAGATTACACTTCTAAGTCAGAAAATGCTAGAATGATGAAATCTTTATACAGTGACCCCTGAACAACACAGGTTTGAATTGTGTGGGTTCATTTATACACGGATTTTTTTCAATAAATACAGGACAGTCCTGCAAATGTGTTTTCTCTTCCTTATGATTTTCTTAATCACACTTTCTTTTCTCTCGCTGACTTTATTGTGAGAATAAGTACACAATACACCTAAGATACAAAATATGTGTTAATGGACTGTTTGTGTTATTGGCAAGGCTTCTGGTCAATAGCAGACTGTTAGCAGTCAGCTTTGGTGGGGAGTCAAAAGTTATATGCAGATTTTCAACTCCATCAGGGGCTCAGTGCTCCGAAGCCTCACACTCTTCAACAGTCAACTGTATTGTTTCTTCACAATCTTAAAGGATTTCTGCACCAACGTGGCCAGAAATTTTCATCTGTGTATCCAAACAGATAGATAATTCCTCCCTCGATGCAATTAATTTGGTCAGCCTCGAAAGAATTCGGGCTAGCGGTAATATTTTACACGGGGTTCAGGATGCTACCAGCACAACGCATTTCAAATATATGTGATATGCTGTTATAAGCAACTGAATGCAATAAATTTATGCTGTTTTGCTAAAATCCGTCATCCGACGTTGTTATTCACCTGTACAAGAATAAACATATCCTCTGTGTCATTGTTTTAAGTACTAAAGGGAGGTATAGACAATTGCATAGTCACGGCTGGAAATTATAACACACATATTGGTGCCTCCTCAGCAAGTGTTACAAGTAGGCAAAAAATAAACCAGTGAAGACACGTATGTTCTGGACACTATCAACCACCTTGACCTGATTGATACCGATGTCACAGGTCACCTTTGTCAGAAAACTGTCCCAAGAACATAGTCGCAGCTTGTTTTCACCACAGAAAGTCCCAGCAGGCAGTCCCCGGGGACAGGAAGGGCCTCCGCCGTGTGGCACCTTCAAACCCGCACAGCAGCACCCCCTTTCCCACAACATCTGTCAGAAGAAATGGCAGACCTCGGTGGGCACATTTTCTGGTGCCTGGTGACCATCTAGAACTTTCACGAAGACGCCTGCAGGAAGTCCCTAAGAAATCATCTGACTAAAAATTTTTAGGGCCGCCTGGGTGGCTCAGTCAGTGGAGCGTCGGCTGTCGGCTCAGGTCATGATCTCACGGTTCGTGAGTTCGAGCCCCGCGTTAGGCTCTGTGCTGACAACTCAGAGCCTGGAGCCTGCTTCCAATTCTGCGTCTCCCTCTCTCTCGGTCCCTCTCCCCCTCATGCTCTGTCTCTTTCTCTCAAAAATAAACCTTAAAAAAAATTTTTTTTTAATTTTTAGAAGAACTCGACGTCTTTGTTATCTTGGGGAAGTACGTGTTTGATGCCATAGAATGATGAAATTCCTCATTTTACTCTTCTGTCTTTACTAGAGCTCTTCACACAAGACTTTTTAAAGAAGCCTGCCATACTCTCCTAACATAGGGCATAGTTTGCATGGCCATAACGGTAGGCAATGCACTAAAAATTATGGCAGAGGGGCGCCTGGGTGGCTCGGGCAGATAAGCGTCCAACTCTTGGTTTTGGCTCAGATCATGATCTCTCAGTTGTGGGCTCGAGCCCTGCATCAGGCTCTGTGCTCACAGCGTGGAGACCGCTTGTGGAGATTTTTTTTCTTTCTCCTTCTCCCTGCACCTCTCCTGCTTGCTCTCTCTCTCTCTCTCTCTCTCTCAAAGGAAATAAGTAAACTTTGTTTTTTTTTTAATTATGGCAGAAAAAATATGGTAGAAAAATTATGATAAAGGTAGATTTTTGCTTTTCAGATAGCCAGTCAATCCTGGACTTTTGCAAATTATCAATTACACAAAGCAAAATAAAATTTTTATTTGTCTTCAGAATCATAAAGGAGAAAATGTGGGCATTTTTAACAAGAAATCAGGAAGTTATTTGTTATACTTAAAAAGTAAATATGCCTTTTAATTTAAATGTTCCTATCAATTGCAACTGTGATATTTAATTTCACACAAAAGGGATGTGAATACCTATGTCTTTGTGGAGTTTTGTGAACCCTCCTTTCTTTGCAAGTTGATAAATATGATTTTAATAAGCTTCATAATGATGAATGATTTTCTCATATTATGGATTTATTCCTTTGAGTGGCAGTTGGAAAAACCTGATCCCCTAATACAATAAAGTACTTCAGTGAAAAGAAGCTTGAATTTATCTTTTTGTTTTGTTTTGTTTTGTTTTGTTTTGTTTTGTTTTTACAGCACTTCTAAAGATAGTAAAAACTTTGGAAGTCCAACAGAAGAATTGCTTTGGTGCCACAGTAAGAGACAAAGTAAGTTGTTGGTTGTGAAAAACCCTGGGCATGTCTCCAGGGAGTATGTCGGTAATAAAGGGAGATCCTACGTCATGAAAAATCCATAGAATTTATTTTATAATGGGTGTTTGACACTCATCCCACATTCACATTTGCTCTGTTACAACCTCTAAGAACTATTTTAGCCAATGTTAGACCTCTCCTAGCAAAATAACCCTTTTTCTTTTTGATTCTGTCTTAAGTACACTCCCAATAAACAAAGTCAAGGCAAATAGTCTGTAAAATACAGATTATGCAAAATAAGTGTGCCATCGATGTTTTCTAATATACAGATGTTAAGATATTAAGCTACCATCGATGTTTTCTGATACACAGAAGAAAAAGCAGCATAGAAACGCAGGCTCTTCTGTCAACCACCAGATCTGCAACGCCCGTCATGGGAAGCCGTGCTGTCACAAGAGTAGACTTCTAGGTGTTCCCTAACTCAGTCTCTCGTGTCTTGAGAAGTGGCGTTTACACCTCGGCACCAAAGGCAAAATGGATGCTTATTGAAGGCGTTTTTGTTTTGTTTTGTTTTTTACCTACCCCTTACAATACCTTGATTAAAAGTAATTGCCACTTTCAGTGTAAAACTCAGCATTATGTAAATACGATCCTTCCCACTGGCATTGGCGAAGGTGGGCCTCTAACTTTCCAACAGATGTACAACTTGTGAACATATGTGGTTGCGCTTACATTTACAGAAGCTTTTTTAAAAACACTAGGCACTGGTCTCACTAATTGATTAATAATGGGACATGAGTAACAAATAAGGAATAATGAAATGGGAGAGCACTGTAAGGGAGACTAATTTTAATGAGGAGGGGAGAAATAGCTTTTTTGGGTCAATCTGAAGAGGTTTACCATCTGAACTGTTGTTACCATCCAAACAGCCTCTAGACCAAGGCGGAATTCATGGTAATCTCCTTGAGTTAATGATTCCCATGTAGGGGGAAAAAAAAAAGTTTTGTTACCTAAAAGTTGGGGATGACTTTTGATATATGTAGAAATTCCTCAACGGATTATTTTCTCTCTCATCATAGAATTTATACTGAATTGAAAAAAAACAGCATAAAACATTTGACAGCAGATGTAAACTCAGTCTGCTGAGACAGATCCACTTATAATCTTGAAGAATGGTGTATCAACTGAAGTGAAGGATTAGGGGGGCGCCTGGGTGGCTCAGTTGGTTGAGCGTCCGACTTCGGCTCAGGTCATGATCTCACTGTTCATGAGTTTCAGCCCCGCATCAGACTCTGCACTGACAGAGCCCCTCCCTTGCTCGTGCTCTCTCTCTCAAAATAAATAAATGAACCTCAGAAAAAAATTGTTTTTAATACAGTGAAGGAATTATTTCTGGATGTGATTAATCAGCTAAGATGAAAAATCATCCCAAGCTATTTCTGATCGCTTACTATCTGCAAGGCATTTTAATAACAACCTGATACTTGGAATGATGTCAAGAAGGATTAAAAAAATAGCCTTACAATCAGGGAATTGACAGCCTAATAGGAGACATATAAATATAATAGTATTAACTAGAAAAACTGTATTTCCAGGTATAAAAATGCAGAAGGTCAAAAGAAGGGCCAGGGCATTCTTAAATCCAAGAAACTCAGATAACTGTACAAATGTGATGCTAATTCGAGCTGACCACGGGCGCATGGGGAAGATTCGGATGGGGGATTTGCATGGGGAAAGGGGGAGAAATGGTAGAATTCTCTTGGAGGGTGTGTGGGGTATCCAGCATGCTGGTGCGACTGTGCAAGCACGGGGATGGGGGGGGTGCTTTACACACGGTCTACACTGTGTAGCAAAAGCAGTGTCATTCGGTAGACGACAGCAGAGGTTCAGACTTAGACACACCGCTTCTGAATGCCACATATCCCCCGTGTGACCTGGGCTAATTCACACAGGATCTGTAAACCATAGTCTTGTCGTCTGAAAACAATCAGGATGAAAACACCTACGTGCTTTCATAGGAGGCTTGAGACCGCATACTTAGCTTTACACGGTAAATAAGATACAAGGTTTATTTTGTAGGGAAAAATGTATGCTCCCATAGAAAATTATGCATTGTCCCGATTCTAGAGCTTACTGGATTCTGATTCTGTGGCCGGTGTTCCGCAACGTTGTAAATTACGGCGAACTCACAACAGTGCAAAGTAACCCTTGCTGGTGACAAGCGAATTCAGTCCTGTCAGGCAGAAGCTGAATTGGCTTCTCTCCCCACAGCAATGTTTTGTCTCCATGTGTACATTCATTTCAACATTCCTTCCCTTTTATTTTTATATATTTATTTATTTGTTTTAGAGCGAGAGAACATGGGGGAGGGGCAAAGGGAGAGGGAGAGAGAATCTGAAGCAGGCTCTTAGGCGTGGACCCCAACACAGGACCCGATCTCACAACCTGACGACCGTGAGCTCACTACCCGAGCCAACATCAAGACTCGAGCCACCCAGGTGCCCCAACAGTCCTTCACTTCTTCCTACCAATTTGTGCTTTTTGACTTTTTTTTTTTAATTGGTCACTATGTTTGCCTGATTCCTTCATTAATTGAGTTGAATAAAATCTTTTCACCTCTCTTCCAAGACTTCATTCTTTCTACTAAACATTATTTTGCTAAGGTAGCTGCATACTATGTGTGGCTCTGGTTGATTGCTACTGACTCTGGATACACTTCAGGGTATTTACCCATATTTTTTTTAATTTTTTTAATGTTTTTATTTGAGACAGAGAGAGACAGAGCATGAGCAGGGGAGGGTCAGAGAGAGAGGGAGACACAGAATCCAAAGCAGGTTCCAGGCTCTGAGCTGTCGACACAGTTCCCGACGCGGGGCGCAAACTCATGGAGTGTGAGATCATTACCTGAGCTGAAGTCGGACGCTCAACCGCCTGAGCCACCCAGGCACCCCAGTATTTACCCATATTTTAAAAAATCCAAGTGTGTGACGCACAGGCTGAATTGATCGCAAGCGCAAAGTAAATGGCAGTGTTTGGAAAGACATGTTTCACCTACGGCTTCATAACTCAGCACATGGTCGCTCCTGCTCACGGTTGCCTCCCCAAGACCCTTTTCAGCGCTCCTTTTACCTCCTTGTTCCTTAAGGTGTATATGAGTGGGTTCAGCATGGGGGTGACCAGGTTGTAGAAGAGGGTGAGAAACTTGCCCTGGTCTTGGGAAGCGCTGTTCCCGGGCTGCATGTACATGTAGATGATGCTCCCATAGAACAGAGAGACCACGGTCAGGTGGGAGCTGCAGGTGTTGAATGCCTTGCGGCGCCCAGCGGCCGACTGGATCTTCAGCACGGCTGCCGCGATGTGGCCGTAGGACACGAGAATGAGGGCGAGGGGCAGGAGGACGATGAGGATGGCGAAGGTGAAGGCCAGCATTTCCACCGCGCGGGCGTCCACACAAGCCATCTTGATCAGTGCTGGCATTTCACAGAGGAAGTGGTTGACCCTGCGCCGGCCACATCTGGACAGAGTCATTACGAGCGGGGACATGACGATGGCATTGACCAGTCCACTCCCCCAGGCCACGGCCACCAGTCGCAAACACAGCTGGGGGTGCACAATGACCAGATAGTGCAGAGGCCTGCAGACCGCGGCGAAGCGGTCATAGGCCATCACGGCCAGGAGGATGCACTCCACGCTCCCCACACAGAGGAAGGAGAAGAGCTGGACCGCACAGCCAGCGTAGCTGATGGTCTTGTCAGGGCCCCAGAGATTCACCAGCATCTGCGGGATACAGCTCGTACTGAAGCAGAGATCTAGAAAGGAGAGATTGGCCAGAAAGAAGTACATTGGGGTATGAAGTCGAGGGTCTAAAATACACACAAGGATTATGGTTGAGTTTCCCAACACAGCCACTGAATACAGAGTGAAATTGACCATGAAGAGTACCAGCTCCAGCCTCGGACGATCAGAGAAGCCCACTAAGATAAACCCATACTCTGAGCTGTCATTGGATTTTTCCATGGTCTTCCTTTCACATCATCTGTATACCTGTAAGAATAAAACAAACACCGAATCGATATTTTCTAAAGCCCCTGAATGTCGGGACCTTTAAGGAACAGATAAGCCACCAAGTCCAATATCAGAATAGCTTCTGCCCAGCTATAGAAGCCATTCATCATTTGTTCAAACACGTAATGCAAATTATTTCATTGTTGGAAAATTCCAGCTTCTAATCATCATCCATTTATTAAGGAGGAATTTTCTTCCTAATTCATGAGAAAAAGAATTTCAACTTCATTGAATACACTTCATATCTAATCTCTCTTCATATGACAGCCATTTAAATGTTTTGAACTAAACTAAATTTTCTTTAGGTCAAGACATTCAATTTCCCTTAATGATTCTCCCTATAACAAGGTTATCAAGTCTATGATCACCTTGCAACCGTCTTCCACGTACCCTCAATGTTGGCCATGACCTTCTGGAAATGTGACAGCCAGGGCTGAGTTCAGTATCCAAGATATGATTGGAAAAACACCAGGTAAAGAGAAACTAACATGACCTGGAGATCAGATCCTTATTAAGAGGGAATAAGCGTACAATTACTTCATGGTGTCAATGTCACCTTTTTATTTAGGTTATAATTGAATCTGCCAAACATTTACTGATTCCTGTGAAATGCTGTCAAGTCAAATCTCTTTCATTCGTTTCTCTGAAAAAAAAGACTTCTGTAGTGTAGAATTGCGAGGATCAAGGGAGATATCACGTCCACTAATGGCAACTCTGGGCACATTGGTCTTCTGGCCGTCTTTCAGAAACATTGAAACAGCATAATTAGCTTGTGGAAGAGAGGTGCGTGGCCATAGGGATGAAGGGAGAGAGAAGGACAGAGACTGTGGTAAAGAGAGTGATTTAAAAAGTAGATGGAAAAAGATTGACCCTCCTAAGGCTCAAAAGAATAAAGAGAGCTGGCTTCATAAAAAGACAGGTGTATAATTGGAATCGAGGATGCCAGGATAATAACGACCCTAACAAAGAAAGGGAGAAAAGTGTGACAACAGCAGAAAAGCAGGTACAGAAGGAAAAGTACCTCAGACCGTCTGTCATGTTGATTCTGTGAGAACCGAAGCCAAAATAATGACTACAATTATTAAATGGCCATTATAAAATATCTACTCTGCTGTGTGATCTAGAGGATCAAGGGCTGCTTCGATTATGATAATATATTCAACTAGCAAGGTGGGACAAATGAAGGCAGAGTAGAACACAAGTTGTCACAAATATTTTAATTTTCAAATTAGAAAACTGTATCTTTGCTGATAACTTCTCAGCTTCAAAGTTCTTACAGTAAATTTATTTTCCACAGCAAAATATAATATACCAAAGTGAAAGAAAGAACGTTTTCTTAATTTTCTCTAATCATTCAGGCTTACCTGACTTCAACTTTCCCAAAGGATTTAGGGATAACACATAGTAATGTTTTTTCCTCACGTTGGGATTTGTTACCTGGGATTTTGTGGGAGATTGTGCAGTTAACGTAAGTAGAAAATAACGATAGGGTGATGTGAGACTAATGCACCAGAAATCATATAGAAGTAGTTACAAAGATCTCAGCTTATCCAGAAAGGGTACGACATACAAGCCCTGAGCTGACTTGTGTGCATTAGATTCTAGTTTCTTCCTGAAGATAAGAGTTGTAAAAGCTGTGTGATTTCTCTAATAATTTGACTAACATGATAGAGTAATGGTGTGTTGCTACCTCAGAGGAAAAGTAAAATAGAGTAATTGCTGTAGGGTAGTTAAATTATAGAGAAAAAAGGCAACTGTCATGGAAAATAGGGTTAGCTGTTCCTCCCCTGTCTTCCTGCCATTTGGGCCGAATAGCCAGCCTTCAGGAGCCTTCTAGGAGCCGTCAACCCAAACCCCAAGGTGAGGCAAATACTTCCTGCTGACGCCAGAAGATAACCAGTGCAGGCGTGTAAGCTCTTATAGATGCACATAGAATAAATGGAAGACTAATTTCTTAGCATCAAAATGGTACCTAGAGGTTGACAGCATGTTTCCTTGTTGAGATTGCAGGGACTGTGTACTCCTTTGGGTAATTAGCAGGGCTACAGAAGAAACTAGAGGTGCAAATTCTTCGGGGAAATCTTGGAATAACACCAAGATGATTGGGCATCAGCACTCTTAGATTCTTGGTTTCTATCTGGGGCCACAGTCTCAAATTTTGATGTGTGTGGCAGGGGTGGGGGGCGGTTAACTATTTCTGGTGTTCGGTGGGACAAAAAGTTCAAGTTTGGCAACATAGCACAAATAGGAACATCTTCCAAGCACCTCTTTGTCCTTGAAGTGAGATTTAGTCTGTTTTCTAAGGAAACAATCTTGAAGTCAAATTTCTTTCCATTTTTTTTTTTCAACGTTTATTTATTTTTGGGACAGAGAGAGACAGAGCATGAACGGGGGAGGGGCAGAGAGAGAGGGAGACACAGAATTGGAAGCAGGCTCCAGGCTCTGAGCCATCAGCCCAGAGCCCAACGTGGGGCTCGAACTCACAGACCGCGAGATCGTGACCTGGCTGAAGTCGGACGCTTAACCGACTGCGCCACCCAGGCGCCCCCTTTCCATTTTAATATAATTTTCAAAAGGGTAATGCAAAAGAGTAAATAAAGTTTCTCTTTGTAACTTGATTTTTAACTTTTATTTTCACTTAGGTTGGCGAAGTTTCTAGAATATAGTAAACATAAAGCAGATACTTGGAATTTGATCGATTGGTGTTCTTTACATTATAATGAAACAAATGGGCAGTGGATAACAAGATGAAATGTAGTGAAATAGTAATTCATAAGATCCCAAAATACATAAAACTTTTTCAACCTCATTTATGATTTATAATTATTTATAACTAAATAAATACAAATTAAAACACTGCGATCTTTTCAGTTTGGTAATTTCCAATCCGTGAGGATATGAGAGAATGGCACTCATACACTGCCTGTGGGAATGTCAATCAGGTTTACAATTTTGGAGGATGGTTTTACCAAATTTAAATTTGGCAAATGCACAAATCTTTGACCCACTAATTCCAATTCCTTGAATTTATTATTAGGATTGCTTCCATAGGTGTGTAAAGATATATATGTATCTTTATATCTATATACCTATATGGATATCACAGTGACATTGTGGCTAAAAAAGGAAACAGACTAAATGTCCATTAACTGAATAATAAATGTTTACACAGTTGTAAGATAAATAACATAAAAAGCACAAACAATGTAATGTATATTGATATTGGTGTTTGTAAAGAATTGAGGAGCACCTGGGTGGCTCAGCTGGTTAAGCAGCCGATCTTGGCTCAGGTCATGATCTCACAGCTCGTGGGTTCGAGCCCCGCGTCAGGCTGTGCGCTGACCGCTCAGAGCCTGGAGCCTGCTTCAGATTCTGTGCCTCCCTCTCTCTCTGCGCCCTCCCCGCTCGCATTCTGACTCTGTCTCTCTCAAAAATACATAAAAAATTTAAAAAATTAAACGAAAAAAATTGATATGAAATTGATATGGAAACAAAAATGAAATATAGAAAGCATATTTTAAGTATATTATATATTAAATATATCTATTAAGTATATCATACATATTAAAATTATATTAAATGTAATTTCTATTTTAAAACATGTTAAAATTAATAAAATTAAATATAATTTTTATTTTCCATGTTTACATAAATATGCAAAGATAATGGGTGTTTGGAGGAGAAAGATTTTGTTTCCATTTTTCCAAATTAAAAAAAAAATTAACGTATAACCATATAAAGATGTAACATATAACCATGATTATGTTGCTTGAAACATTTAACAGAAATAAAACTTTGGAAGGGAATACAAATAATTTGCTTTGAGTATAGTATTTAGGTTTGACCCCAGCACAATCTCTAGCTCACAAAGAGCGCAGATGTTTGCATCTCATTGCCAAGGCATGAACATCACTGTGAGTGGCTGCATGCAGATTCTATAGAGCCCATGATCCAGCTTTTTTTTTTAAATGTTTATTTTTGACAGAGAGAGTGTGCATGCATGTGAATGGGCAAGCGGGGAAGGGGCGGAGAGACAGGGAGACAGAGGATCCCAAGTGGGCCCTGTGATGACAGCACAGAGCCCGATTCAGGGCTTGAACTCACCAACCGTGAGATCGTGACCTGAGCAGAAGTCAGAAGCCCACCCGACTGAGCCCCCCCAGGCGCCCAGCCCGTGACTCCATCTCTGTGACACAGGATCACACTGCCCCAGAGCTCTCCAGATGCTTGGTCTTCTGACCCACGTTGACATAGGTGTATAATTACATTCATTATTTCCTCCCACCACCCAGGAATTTGGTAGGAAATAAATTATTTTGCCTCGTTCACAGATTGACATTTAGGTAGAGAAAACAAGTACTTTTCAAAATCACAGCAGGAAAAATTTCGACTTGTAGCACCGAGACCAAGTCATAGCTCAGTTGAAGTGAGCGGTTTCCACTAGCTATGCGCCTGATCCCTCTCAATTAAACCTCACTCTGATTCTCTGGGCTCAGATGGAACCTGTAAACGTGGTGCGACCATAAGTATTTTTGTACAAACTACTAGTTTAAAAAAGAAAACAGGGGCGCCTGGGTGGTGCAGTCGGTTAAGCGTCCAACTTCAGCCAGGTCACCATCTCGCGGTCCGTGGGTTCGAGCCCCGCGTCGGGCTCTGGGCTGATGGCTCAGAGCCTGGAGCCTGTTTCCGATTCTGTGTCTCCCTCTCTCTCTGCCCCTCCCCCGTTCATGCTCTGTCTCTCTCTGTCCCAAAAATAAATAAAAAACGTTGAAAAAAAATTAAAAAAATAAAATAAAATAAAAAAGAAAACAAATTGGCTTGATTTTCTTCTTTTTTTCAAGATAATGGTGTGAATAAGTATGGAAGAGTAAGTATAGAAGAAACGAGAGATAATAATACCTTGTTTTCCACCTTTGAATGCTTTACAGTGTGAACATAAAACGAATGAATCTACATAACTAAGAAGAAAATGCAAGGTTTTGAGTCTTGGGGGTTTATTTTTTTCTGTTTTTCTCGTCTTTTAAGTGAAAAGAAAATATAACCTCCTATTATTTCACCAGACACGTGACTTATTCACCCTGCAAGTTGTGTTCTAAAGGAGATGACAGAGAAAGATGAAGTTATAGGCTGAAAAAAACCCAGAGAATGAGAAATGTTCGGATCTGTGGAAAAAGCAGTTTTTCCTAGGCCATTTCTGCTTGCTGGTAAAATTGAAATATGGCTCCATTTCCTCATGGGATTCCCTCTGGAGAATCTTAAGGGATTCTGGATGATGAGGTCAATGAGCAACATTTAAAACTAGAACAGGCGGGAGGGCAATTTTCAACTTCTGCAGTTTTTTATAAAAGTTAGAAGGAAGTACAAGACCCTGGAGAGCTCATTACAAGGCAGCTTAGACGAGGGCTCTGGTGACAACGACCTTGGCTTCTCTGCGTCCACAGGGATCTGGGAGAGTACCACTGATTGCCGTGGCTATTAAAAAGTTTCCAATGAGTTTCATTATAATTCACGACACGGAGCAGTCTCGAGGGTTGTCTGCCTTGGAGGAGAAACATTCAATTAAGAACTGACGGCTGCAGAGAGTGAACTCATGAACTCGCGTCAGCCCCTGTCACCGTGGGGCTCCCTCAGCTCTGCAGTGAGAGTTGTGGGGTTCCCTGTGGGGTTCCCTCAGCTCTGCAGTCGCTCCTCAGGAACCCTGGAGATCTGCTCAACAATGTTATTCACACCTGAACTTTCAAACAAAACACCAAATCTCCACTCTTCCAGCGTAACTGGCACAAGCATGTCGTCACTTGTGGATGGCATTTTGCTGAGCAGGGAATTGGGGGGGGGGGTCTCTAGGAGAGCCATTCTCTATCGGCGACTTTTTTGTTATTGTTCTATACGTTCTCCTTGGCAATAATTCCCATAAAAACTTCCCATAAAAACTTCCAATGCAGAATTACTCTGGGAACGCAATAAGCTTTTACTCATCAAACACACTTGCAGGCATTGTGAAAGATTCGTGGTATGTAAATAAATTTTACGCATCTGCCCTTAAGGATCTCTCAATCCAGAGGAAGATACGAATGAGGAAGTTACAACATTGTGTCAAAATTACTATTGTATTCAAAACATTGAAAAAAGGCAAACGTTGGTTTATTGATTCTATTGAGAATGCAATAATAATTCATTATTTTCCCCACTCTGTATTTCTCCTCCTTTTAGGTATTGTATTCGCTGCTGCATTCCCAATGCCTACCAAGTGTTAGTACATACTAGTAACCCAATAATATGTAAGTATATATCAGTTAATCTATAAAGTGATAGTAAATATGACATGTTGAAGGCTTGCTGCTTTTCCAAGGAACATTTTGCAACAACAAAAAAAGCACAGGTAATTTTCAATAGAGTAGATTCAAAATAGTGACATCTCTATCTTATGTCTTCTTCATGCATCTCCATTTACCGTAAGTAACTATTTCTCAGTTTACTGACAACTATGTACATGTAGTTAAATAATAAAAATAATAAGTGGAACCAGGTGATTATATAGTAAAATTGAAGATTCGTATATAACAACGTCCCGGAAATTCCATACCTATAGAAAAACTTGCACATATGCCCAAGAGATAGAAACAACTATGTTGATAACAGCTTCATTTGTAGTAGCAGAAAATTGGAAAGCACCTAAATCGATGTCAGCTGGAGATTAATACATCATGGACCATTTATACAAAGGAATACACTGCAGTACAGACAATGAATCAAAATGGATGAATCTCACATTACATTAAATGAAAGTAAAGAAAGTTTTGCCATGGTTGAAGTGATCATGCAGGGAATTATAAGCCATGTTAACAGTTTAAGCTTTGGAATAATGGCCATGAGGGTTTGGGGCAGGAGTGAGACAGTGCCACAGTTTTAACTAAAGGATGCCATTCATATATAAAGAAAACATGGTGTGTATATATACACATATATACAATGGAATATTACTCGGCCATACAAAGAACGAAATCTTGCCATTTGCAACAATATGGATGGATCTAGAGAGTATTACGCAAGGGAAATGTATCAGTCAGAGAAAAGACAAATACCATATGATTTCACTCATATGTGGAATTTAAAAACGAAACAAATGAGCATAGGGAAAAAAAAGAGGGCAAACCAAGAAATAGACTCTTAACTATAGAGAACAAACTGGTGGTCACCAGAGGGGAAGGGAGGGGCATTGGTTCAGTAGGTGGTGATGAGCACAGGGTGATGTATGGAATCACTGAATCACTGTGTTGTACACCTGAAACTAACATTACACTATATGTTGACTAACTGGAATTTAAATAAAAACTTTCAAAAAAAGACACTTAAAAATAAATAAATAGGGGCGCCTGGATGGCTCCGTTGGTTAAGAGTCAGACTCTTGGTTTCAGCTCAAGTCATGATCTCATGGTTCATGGGATCGAGCCCCACATCGGGTTCTGCGCTGACAGCATAGAGCCTGCCTGGGATTCTCTCTCTCTCCCTCTCTCTCTGTGCCTTCCCTGCTCACATCAATGCTCTCTGTCTCAAAAGTAAATAAACTTTAAACTAGATAGATAGGTAGATAGATAGATAGATAGAGATAAAATCTTAACAAAATAAAGTATGCCATTAACAAACATGTTTTAGTACGAGCATCCCCACTGATATGGGAATAAATTTGAGGGGAACAAGGTTAGAAGCCAAGAGAAAAATTAAGAAACTGTTGTAGTAACACAGGTGAGTGATAGAAGTAGGAAGTAAAAACAAATTCGAGAAATATGGAGATATTGAAGACGATAAACTGACAGGATTATTTACTGCACGCAAACGGTGAGACAAAGGCTGCTTGAAATTCCATTCTGGGGGCGCCTGGGTGGCGCAGTCGGTTAAGCGTCCGACTTCAGCCAGGTCACGATCTCGCGGTCCGTGAGTTCGAGCCCCGCGTCGGGCTCTGGGCTGATGGCTCAGAGCCTGGAGCCTGTTTCCGATTCTGTGTCTCCCTCTCTCTGCCCCTCCCCCGTTCATGCTCTGTCTCTCTCTGTCCCAAAAATAAATAAACGTTGAAAAAAAAAATTAAAAAAAAAAAAAAAAAAAAAAAAAAGAAATTCCATTCTGACCAACTGAACACTCTCTGTCGTCTCAGTTTCAAACTCTCTCTCACAAACACCTCGTCTTATTTTTCCAGCTGACTTCATCTTGAAATCTGATTCTAACTACCCGTCAACCCCTCCGACCCACTGGGTCTACCATGTTTCTCTTCCTTCCGATCCGCTTTCCTCCTTCGCCCAAATTTGCACTATCACAACTTTGGTGAAGTTCAAGTCTCTATCAACCACATACGCTCCTAATGCAGCCGAGCAGGACCGGAGAAAACAATTTCGTTTCCCAGCCGCAGCCACAGACCTCACGCAAACCCCAGGGCTTCCTATACTTCCTCACCCCTGCACCTTCCCAGGGGCACGTCGTCCAGCTCCTTAAGCCACCGGCACCTCCCGGCTGACCGTCATCGTCAGCGCATGAGCGGTGCAACGAGTCTGCCCAAGAAGAGAGGCAAACAGAACTTTCCAGACTCCTCTTCAGCGACGGCCTCTGCCACCTGCCCACGTCGCGCCCCTGAAGTCCCCGCTGCCCTCCTGCCCGTTTTCACAGATGAACCTCTGCCTCAGAGCAGAGCCAGCCCCTCCGTTACCCCGCTCTGGTCCATTCTGCCTCGTCTCTAGAAATGTGCCCATCCTTCCGTGTTATCAAGCGCTCACGTTTTATGACCTCATTCCCAGGAGGACACAAATATACCATGAATTCTGACATCTAAAAAAAAAAAAAAAAAAAAAGAAAAAAACTTTGCCAACCCCTCTCCCCACCAGGTTCATTTTTATATAATTTGAAATGATGCCTCTTCACAGATAAATTTCTCAGAAAGAAGCTCTATGTCTCTCATTCTTGGTTAAACCCGCTCTAGTCTGGCATTTGACCCCCTCCCTGTACAGAAACAGCTTTTGTCGTGTTCCAAATTGCCTCCAGTTTCCCAAATGTGACAGTGGGTTTTAACCCTTATCCCGCTTGACCCAGTGTCCTCTCTTGCCTTCTCACACTGTCTACAGCTGGCTATTTCTCTAGATCACGAGGATCTAAGATACACGAGTCCGTACCACATGGAGTTCCTACACTTTGGAGTGGCTGCCGGCAGAGGCAGTCACTCCGAAGCTGCCTCTCTCTCAGGGGGGTTGAGCGCGTTTTTGCATGTGTGCAGGAAGGAAAAAACTAGTGGCTGGTGACGATATGAGTGGACCACAGTCCCTGGAAATGCTGTTTATCAAACGTCTCTGTACCTCATGCCTTCTGTGTATGTGCTAGGATTGCATTTCCCTGTCCCCTTAAATTAAGATGTGACCATGTGAGTCCATTTGGTCTTAAAGATGTGAAAAAATATCATCTGTCTCTCCCAGGAAGAAGCTCTGGGACCCAGGGAACAGGTCCCCGCTGCCATGATGATCACGAATGCACAGCGGCCTGAAACGTCTGCTCTGTTTTGTCCCCAAGTGACTCCCGGAGGGACCTTCACGGGCTGCCTCGTACAAAGGACAAGTAAACTTTGCTGTTTAAGTCACCGTGACTTTGCTTTATCACAGCACAACACGGACCACCTTGAGGGGAACAGCCTCCCTGCCTCCCCTCCAGCCGCCCAGGCCGGTCTTGTTCCTCAAAGAGCTACGAGTCTATGCTGGTCTCTCGGCGATTGCTCTGCCTATGCCCTCGGACTAGCCCTTGGCCCTCAGATGTGCTCTTGGCTAAGGCAGGCACCCCTCCAGACCTTTGCTCAAATCTCACCTTCTAAACGAGGCTTCCCCTGAACCTGCCATTTAATGTTGATGCTCCCCCTCGGCATTCCCAAATTCTCTTAAATTCACTATAAATTCTTTTGTGTATTAGGATCACCTTCTTATATACTTTTAGAGTTATTAGGTCTAATGTTTATTTTATGTAGTCTTTGATAGAATGCAAGCCCTGCAAAGGCAGAGATTTTTGTCTATTTTGTTTACTCCTGTATCTCAAATTCTATAACAGTCCATGGGGGGTTTGGTAGTAACCCAATCAATATTTGCTAAATAAATTGAAAAAACAAACATAAGTAGATGTGCAAGTAAAGTCTTAATGTGAGGGCTTTTAGTGTATACAAATAGAATCTAATATTCTGAAGTTCATCAAAAGTAGAAAAGTAGGAATATTTTATTTATTTTTTATTTTTTTTAAACATTTACTTATTTTTGAGACAGAGAGAGACAGAGCATGAACGGGGGAGGGTCAGAGAGAGAGGGAGACACAGAATCCGAAACATGCTCCAGGCTCTGAGCTGTCAGCACAGAGCCCGACGCAGGGCTTGAACCCACAGACCGTGAGATCATGACCTGAGCCGAAGTTGGACGTTTAACCGACTGAGCCACCCAGGCGCCCCAAAGTAGGAATATTTTAAAAGGAAAACACTGAGCTCATGGGTACAGAGAACAGATTGGTTGGGGTGGGGGGGGAGTTGGGGGGTGCGGGTGAAATGAATGAAGGGAGTCAAAGGTAAAAGCTTCTAGTTACAAGATAAATAAGTCCCAGGGGCATAATGTACAACATGGTGACTGAAGTGAATACTACTGTATTGCATACTTGCAAGTTCTCCGAGAGAAAAGATCTCAAAAGTTCTTATCCTAAGAAAAAAGAATTTGTGACTTTGTGTGATGACACCTGTTCACTAGATTTATCGTGCTGATCACTTTGCACTGGATACAAATGGCAAATCAATACGGTGAACACCTGAAACATACCCCTGAGTCAATGATACCTCAATACAAAAAGAAGAAGAAACATCTACAGGTATGAAATTAAGAAAAAGAAACCTGGACAGAAGATATCTATGTATATAATCTTCTTTATCAATTGGCTTTTTCATCATGGCTGCCATCAAATCATCAACATCATTACCAGCTCCACCATTTACATAGAGTTCCATACCCTTAAGCTTGCGTACTTCGCTCATTCTTACAGCCATTAAATTAAAAAAATAATAATAATTATTGAAGCAAAAGGCTTTCGGGTACTGTTATGAGAAACAGATACAGTTGTTAGGACATAAATGCCTGGCTTCATGGAGCTGACAGTGAACACGGAGAATACATTTAGTCCTTTTATTGAGCCTAATTCATAATGAAGCATTCTAAAGTAATTTCTGCTTACAAGACAATATCTCTCAATGGTTGTTTGGCATAAAGTAATCTGCAGCTGATCGCTCCGGGACAAATAGAGCACAGCCCTAAGTAGGTGCATTGCAGAATGGGTATTTTGGTGGGCTGGGGGAAGACTGTGAAAAACCGACCACACATCTTTGTTGGCCCCGGAGAACGAAACACATAAGTATCATCACTAGAATGTTGATCTCTCTGCAGGTAAGCTGGGAAGAATCATAGGTTTTTGAAACCATTTGAGTCATAAGAAAATGATTGGTTCTATTCAAGAGGACGAACTGAGCACACTGTCTCTCTCCTCTGGGCTTGCTATTGTTTAATACCAAACTGAGAGTTTCAGGTTGGGAAGATGGAAATATCCTGGAGAGAAACGGTGGTGAAGGTTGCACAAAAATTTGACTGCATTTCACGCCACTGAAGGGTACACTCAAATTTTGTGTGATGCATATATTGCCACAATGTCAGAAAACAACATCTAAAATACACTTCCTGGTTCAGTGCTGGTTCAAGATGTTTTCTTTTTCTCTTTTTTTTTTTTCTTTTAGAATGTGTTTGAATTTAAATGACCATCAAATCAATACGGACTACGATTTACTTAGGATGTTGTATATGAACATCATGATAAATGACAAACCCAAAACCTATGACAGATACACACAAAAAAATAAAGAGAAAGAAAGCCAAACAAAACACTATACTCGTCTGTCATAAGAGACAAGGGCTGAAAAAAGGAACAAAGAACTACAAAAACAACCAGAAAACAAATCTCTTAAATGGCAAGAAGTACATACCTATCAATAATTAAGCATAAATGTATTAAATGTTCCAATCAAAAGACACGGAGTGGCAGAATGGATTAAAAAAAAAAAAGAGAGAGACTCATCTATATGCCTCCTACAAAAGGCTCACCTCACACCTAAAGATGCCTACAGACTGAAAGTGAAGGGATGGAAAAACATTCACCATACAAATGGAAGAAAAAAAAAAAAGCCAGGGTAGCAATACTTACATCAGACAAAATAGACTCTAAAACAAAGACTATGACAGACAAAGAAGGGCCTTACATAATGATAAAGGGATCAGTCCAAAAAGAGGATACAACATGGGATGCCTGGGTGGCTCAGTCGGTTAAGCATCAACTTCGGCTCAGGTCATGATCTCACGGTTTGTGAGTTTGAGCCCCTCATCGGGCTCTGTGCTGACAGCTCAGAGCCTGGAGCCTGCTTCAGATCCTGTGTGTGTCTCTCTCTCTGCTCCTCCCCTGCTCGGGCTCTGTCTCTGTCTTTCAAAAATAAGTAAACGAAAAAAAAAAAAAGAAAGAAAGAGGATATAACAATTGTAAATTATCTACACACCCAACACTGGAGCACCTAAATACATAAACCAAATATTAACAGACATAGAGAAAGTGATGGTAATACAATAACAGTAGGGGACTTTAACACTCCACATATCATCAAAGGAATAAGCTTAACCAAGGAGATCTCTGAAAACTATAAAAGAGTGATGAAAGGAATTGAAGATGACACAAACAAATGGGAAGATAGTTCATGCTTGTGGATTGGAAGAATTAATATTGTCAAAACGTCCATACTACCCAAAGCTATCTACAGATTCAATGAATCCCTATCAAAATACCAACAGTATTTGCCACAAAACTAGACACAATACTAAAATTTGTATGGAACCACAGAAGACCCAAATAGCTAAAGAATCCTGCGAAAAAGGAGCAAATTTCAAGGTACTACAATTCCAGATTTCGGGATACGCTACAAAGCTGTGGTCATCAAAACAGTATGGTAGTGGCACAAAAATAGATACATAGATCAATAGAAAAGGATAGACACCCCAGAAATAAACCCCCATTTATATGGTTAATTAATCTGTGGCAAAGGAGTCAAGAATATACGATGGGAAACAGACAGTCTTTTCGATAAATGGTGCTGGGGAAACTGGACAGTTACATGTCAAAGAATGAAACTGGACCACTTTCTAATACCATATTCAAAAACTCAAAATGAATTAATGACTTAATGAATTAATGACTTAAACGTGAGACCTGAAACCATAAAAATCCTAGAAGAGACAATTACAGTAGTTTCTCTGAAATCGGCCACAGCAGTATTTTTCTAGATATGTCTCCTGAGGCAGGGAAACAACAGCAAAAATAAGCTATTGGGACTACCTGAAAATAAAAGCCTTTTGTACAGCAAAGGAAACCATCCACAAAACAAAAAGACAATCTAATTAATGGGAGAAATATTTGCAAATGATATATCTGATAAAGAGTTGATATCCAAAACACATAAAGAACTCGTACAACCCAAAACCAAAAAAACAAAACAAAACAAAATCTGATTTTAAAATGGGCAGACGACCTGAAGAGACACTCCTCCAAAGAAGACATCCGGATGGCCAACAGACGCACGAAAAGATGTTCCACGTCACTTCTTATCAGGGAAATACACATCAAAACCACAGTGAGATACCACCTCACGCAAGTCAGAGTGGCTCAAATGAACAAATCAGGAGACTATAGATGCTGGCGAGGATGTGGGAAACGGAAACCCTCTTGCACTGTTGGTGGGAATGCAAACTGGTGCAGCCGCTCTGGAAAACAGGATGGAGGTTCCTCAAAAAGTCAAAAATACAAATAATCTGATCCAATAATTCCACTTTTGGGCATTTAGCCAGGGGAAATGAAAACTCTCACTCAAAAAAATATATGCACCCTATGTTCATTGCAGTGTTATTTATAGTAGCCAAATTCTGGAAGCAACCTAAGTGCCCATCTATATAGATGAATGGATGAGGAAGATGTGGTGTATACATATGAGTACAATGGATTATGACACAATCATAAAAAAGGATGAGGTCTTGCCATTTGAGACTACAGGGATGGACCCGGAGGGTATTATGCTTGATGAAATGGAGCAGTTTGAGAAAGACAAATACCATACAAGTCCACTCACTCACAAATGGAGTCTGAAAAATGAACAGATAAAAAAGCAGAATGAGAACTGTAAGTGTAGAGAACAAGCTGACGGCGGCCAGAGGGGAGGAGAGTGGGGGATGGGCAAAATGGCTGAAGGAGAAGGGGAGACGTGGCCTCCAGTTACGGAACAAGTCACAGGAATAAAAAGCAGAACGTAAGGAATACAGTCCATGATCTTATAAAAGGATGTAACGGGACAGACGATAGCTATACTTGTGGTGAACACAGTATAATGTATAAACTTGTCAAATCACTAAGTTGTACACCTGAAACGAATGTACCATTGTGTGTCAACTAGACTCAAAAAAGAAGACAAAAGAAAACAGAAAACAAAATATTTTCCTTAAAAATGGTTTGGATTAAAAAAATTAATTTCTCAGAACTGCAAACAGAAGACATAAAGTTAGATTGATATGTCTTATTCTAAATGCATCTGTATTCTAAATGAATACATATAAAAGGTTATATATATATATTTTTAATAGTCACAAGGTAACTGATAATAGCTAATAGAATTTATCTGTAAATCATTTTCTACCAGTATAAAATTGTATACCAATATAAAATTATATACCAGTATAAAATCAAATCTACCAGTATAAAATTAATTGAATCAATGTATTAAATCCTTCATTTAAAAATTTAAACATATTTCAATTTTGATTTCTCTTAATATAAATTTATTGTCAAATTGGCTTCCATACAATACCCGGTGCTCATCCCAACAAGTGCCCTCCTCCATGCCCATCACCCATTTTCCCCTCTCCCCCACCACCCCCATCCACCCTCAGTTTGTCCTCTGTATTTAGGAGTCTCTTGTGGTTTGCCACCCTCCCTCTCTGTAACTATTTTTTCCCCTTCCCCTCCCCATGGTCTTCTGTTAAGTTTCTCAAGATCCACATATGAGTGAAAACATATGGTATCTGTCTTTATCTGCCTGACGTCTTTCACTTAGCATATTACTCTCCAGTTCTACCCACGTTGCTACAAATGGGCAGATTTCATTCTTTCTCATTGCCAAGTAGTATTCCATTGTATATATAAACCACAATTTCTTTATCCATTCATCAGTTGATGGACACTTAGGCTCTTTCCATAATTTGGCTATTGTTGAAAACGCTGCTATAAACATTGGGGTACACGTGCCCCTACGCATCAGCACTCCTGTATCTCAATTTACTCCTTGGGTAAATTCCTACTAGTGCTATTGCTGGGTGATAGAGTAGTTGTATTTGTAATTTTTTGAGGAGCCTCCACACTGTTTTCCAGAGCGGCTGTACCAGTTTGCATTCCCACCAACAATGCAAGAGGGTTCCCATTTCTCCACATCCTCGCCAGCATCTATAGTCTCCTGACTTGTTCATTTGAGCCACTCTGACAGGTGTGAGGTGGTGTCTCAGTGTGGCTTTGACTTGTATTTCCCTGATGAGGATCTGGGTGTCTTCTTTGTAAAAGTGTCTCTTCATGTCTTCTGCCCATTTCTTCACTGGGCAATTTGTTTTTTGGGTGTTTTGGGGTGTTTTTTGGGTGTTGAGTTTGGTAAGTTCTTTATAGATTTTGGATACTAACCCTTTATCTGATATGTCATTTGCAAATATATTTTCCCAATCTGTCGGTTGCTTTTTAGTTTTGTTGATTGTTTCCCTTGCAGTGCAGAAGCTTTTTAATCTTGATGAAGTCCCAGTAGTTCATTTTTGCTTGTAATTCCCTTGCCTTTGGAGATGTGTCGAGCAAGAAATTACTGCAGCTGAGGTCAAAGAGGTTGTTGTCTGCCTGGACCCACAAACATATGGGCGACTAATTTTTGACAAAGCAGCAAAGAGCATCCAATGGAGAAAAGACAGTCTCTTTAGCAAATGGTGCTGGAAAACTGGACAGCAACTTGCAGAAGAAAGAAACTAGACCACTTTCTTACACCATTCACAAAAATAAACTCGAAATGGATGAAAGACCTCAATTTGATTTCTTTTCTATGTCCTCATAATTTACCAAGTTTCACTAACATTGGCTTTAAAACACCCATTTGCTTCTAGATATTTAATATATCATTTATTAGGTCCTTTAGCAATTTATTTTATTTATTTTCAGTGACGATAGTATTTTGTTTCCAATATACTCTATTAGTGTTTTGCTTCCATTTACTCTTTTTTTGTGTAAGTTTATTTATTTAGAGAGAAGGACAGAGAGAGAGAGAGAGAGAGAGAGAGGGAGAGAGAGAACGTGAGCAGGGGAGGGGCAGAGAGCGAGGAAGAGAGAAAGAGAATCCCAAGCAGGCTCCGTGCCACCAGTGCAGAGTCGGATGCGGGACTCAAAACTCATGAGCCACAAGATCATGACCCGAGCCAAAATCAAGAGTCGGATGCTTAACCGACTGAGCCACCCAAGAGCCCCCCCCCCCATTTAATCTTTTCACATCTAATAGGAAAGAACTGAAATTGGAACTTGGCAAATCAGATTTATTTCTCTTAGCGGTGAGCATTATGTTATGGCAAAAATACATGGTGTTCCTGCAGATTTTAAGAGGAAACAGGGCAGATGTATTTTTTTAGTTATTGTATTTCCTATACGTACAGTTTGGTAGGAGAAAACAAGGGGGGGAAAGCAACACAATTAAATAACTATAACGTGAATGAGTCACTCAACACAAACACCCCGGTGATAAAGCACATGCTACTTCCCTAGAAGTTTGACGACTTCTAAAGGAAACATTACAAAATATATATCCAGGCTGTGTCCTCTCAAGGACACCAACATGCAATGAGATGTCTGTCGTGCAAACAAAATGTATGAAACGAGAAATCATTAGAAATCATGACAGGGCACACTAGTTTAAAATCTAGGCTGTAAGTGTTTGGGGGTTAAGAGATGATGATAATATTGATAATTGGGAGAAGTGTGGAAATTAGGTAGGCCTTCTAAAACCTAGGATTTGATCTATAAAGGAATTAAAACGGACGCTTTCATTTAGGAGGAAAACATGAGTACACAACCGCGGCAAATCCAGGTGCAATTCTAGAAGAAAAATTACCGAGATTTCTATTAGCCTGCTCACGCGGGAGTGGTATTGAAAATTAAAGCTGGGGTTGTTAACCTCAGATCCAACTTTAAAGTGGTTGTTTTTCATGGTTTCATTAAATCTCCTTTAACGATGTGCAAAAATACTTGTGTGTGTACTCGTGATATTACCACAGCAAGGATTTCCGGCTTTTATCGCATTCGCAGAAAGGTCTAAGTTCACGAAATTACACAAACATTGGGGTAAAGCTTGAAGATGTTGAAGTTACACAGTTTCTGGTCAACTGGAAGACTAGCTCTGGGTACTGATTCAATGAGTGTGTTTGGCCAACAGAACATTCTCTGTAGGAATGATGAAAAGAGGGCAGCCTGAGAAGTTAGTAAGCCAAGTAAACATTAAGTGCTTAAAAGCTTATCATTTGCATATCCTTCATTTCTTTTTTTTTTTTTTCCTTAATGTTTATTTCTGAGACAGAGAGAGACAGAGCATGGGTGGGTGAGGGGCAGAGAGAGATGGGGACACAGAATCGGAAGCAGGCTCCAGGCTCTGAGCCATCAGCACAGAGCCCGACACGGGGCTCGAACTCACAGACTGCGAGATCATGACCTGAACCAAAGTCGGACGCTCAACTGACTGAGCCACGCAGGCGCCCCATTCATTTCTTGATTAAGGTGGCTCTTGCAACTAACCTTTTAAAGGCCTCCTTTACCTCTTTATTCTTAAGTGTGTATATAAGGGGGTTCAACATGGGTGCGATGATCCCATAGAAGAGGGACACCATCTTGCCCCGGTCCTTGGAGTTGGGGGATGGTGGTTGCAGGTACATGGAGATAGCAGTGCCATAGAAGAGTGACACCACAATTAGATGGGAGCCACATGTCCCAAATGCCTTTCGTCTACCTTCCGCAGACTGGATTCTCAACACTGCTCGGGCAATAAAAGCATACGATGCGAGGATGAGGGTCAGGGGTATTAGATGGAACAGCACGCTCACAAAGAATAGTTCAGCCTCGTTTGCCGTCGTGTCTACACAGGACAACTTGAGCAGAGCAGGGACTTCACAGAGGAAGTGATCCACTTCTTTACGGCCACAGAGCGGCAGCTGCAGGGTCAAGGCGGACAACCACACTGAGTTGCTGAAACCCGTAATCCAGGACGCGGCCACCAGCTGGAGGCACAGCCTCTGGTGCATGACGACTGAGTAATGGAGAGGCCGACAAATAGCGACAAACCTATCAAAGGACATGACGGCCAGGAGAACACATTCAGTGGCCCCCAAAGCTAGAAACATGAAAAGTTGGGCCACACAGCCGCCATAACTAATTACCTTCCTGGTGCTGCATAAATTGACCAGCATTTGTGGAACTGTGCTTGTGGTGTAGCAAAGGTCCAGGAGTGACAGATTGGTAAGAAAAAAGTACATGGGGGTGTGGAGTTTGGGGTCCAGGCGTGACACTAGAACAATGGTCAGATTCCCAAAGATAGTGGCCACGTAAGAAATGAAGAAGACCACAAAGAGTGGGAGCTCCAGCCGCGGTCGATCTGAGAAACCTAAGAGGGTGAACTCCCAGGGGGCGCTCGCGTTTACCCCCTTCATGATTGGTGTCTCAGCTCTTCGTTCCTGAAACACAAAAATTCAGGAAGTCGGTGAATGCAGGGTTATGGGCGATTTCAATGATTTATAATCACTTTGCTACCTGCCTGAAGCTATTTACAGAATGGAGATTGCCAATACGGAGTTGGAAATATTCACAGATACTTAGGTATCTCTGTAATGTGATCTTTCTTCTGTCTGTATCGGCATTTCAAAAACAAAGGCCAAAATTTAAAAAGCAAATACTTGATTTAAACGACTTTAACAAAGTGCATTCCTTGATAATTTTGGTCATTTCGTTGATCTTTATTTACACTATCTTCCACCCAGATTGCTATTTTTAGGACGATTCGGTTACAATCCCTGCCATAGTCCTTTTTCACTCTCATTTCTCCTCGTTGCCATGGAGATGGCCTTTTCATCCGAAACAGCTAAAATTATTCAGACCACCTCCCGAAACCATGTAGGTAGGTGCTAGCAAGCGACCAGACACATTTCAAAAGAACATGTCTCTTGCCTTTTAAGATCTCCCAGAATCAGGATAAAGAGATGTCGGTAGCATGGAATTTGGAGCCAGACAAGCCTGGGTTCAAGTCTCTACTAAATAAAGTCATTGGTTAAGTCATCCTGGGAATGTACATCTTATCCTCTTGAACTTCAGGCTCCCCATCTATAAAATGGGCATAACAATGCCTTCCCGGTATGACAGCGTGAGTGTGACAGAAACGCACCGTAGTGACCGCAGGCCTCTGCCGTGTTCGTAGAGGAAGCTGACTGTGACCGTTGGACCCCAAAGAGTCCGAGGTGCGCTACTCTGTGAGTCGACAGTTTACCTTCTGGTCCCCTCCACTCCCACCTCACCAACAGATGCGATGGTGGCTCTCTGATGTAAAGGATAAACGTGACCTTCCGGGCAAGTTGCTGGGCACCGAGCCGCGCGGCCTGTGAACAAAGCATCACAGTGAGGCAGGAACTCTGACGTCAGACAGCAGAACTGAGTCCTCAGTTCGCTGGAGGAAATGAGCTAAGGCCACCTGTCGAGGATGTGTCCGTCCCAGAGTCTGCTGCCTTACTAATACTTCCCTCTATTCTTTGCTTATGATCCTGTTGGTTTAGAAATGCAAATTTGGGGTGCCTGGGTGGCTCAGTCGGTTAAGCATCCAACTGCAGCTCAGGTCATGATGTCACAGTTTGTGGGTTCGAGCCCCACGTCGGGCTCTGGGCTGACGGCTCAGAGCCGGGAGCCTGTTTCAGATTCTGTGTGTCCCTCTCTCTCTGCCCCTCCCCTGCTCGCACTCTGTCTCTCTCAAAAATAAACAAACGTTAAAAAAATTTGTAATGTGAATTTAATGATAGGAACATAATTTTTAAATTATTCGTCAATGTGTGCTTTAATTTCACTCACTCCTTCTCTAGCTCTCAGTACAGTGGTGGGGAAGTCTCAGAGATACTCGGCAAGTTTCCGTTGCTACACAGCTGTCAGTGAGATGAGGTATGAGATATAGACATAAATCCAGATGAAGACACAAATGTGCAAAACCGCTCAAATCCTCGAGGGGGACAGACAAGTACCTGAACATGCTTCCGTGTGTTTATTTACATACGGCAACATCACATTATGTCTGTTAGTATTCGCATGTGTGCAAAAATTACCTGGAAGGTACACACAGTGTTAGAGATTGTTACCTCTGGGGAGTGGGGATGGAGAGAGAGTAAATCAGACTTTAATATTTACCTTTACGCCTGCTCATTCTAATTTTCAGTAAGCAAGTAGATTACTACACTTATTAATATATGTATTATATATGTATGTAACCTAACATATGTATTATATAGAGTATATAACATGTATATGTATTATGTATATAATATCTATATATATGCATGTAATATAATATCTGCATTATATAATATATAACATCTATATGTATTGTATATATGTATAATATATATATGCATGTAACATAATACATGCACCATATAATAACTTTAAATGTCTTACTTATACTCTGCATTTTACTATAAGGATCAGCATTGCTTTAGACTTAAATACCATAAAAAAATCCTATATGAATTTAATCTTGTATCTGTTAATAGATCCTTGAAACTGAGTCTGACTTGGGCTCCATATGAAGATTTCCTAAAGGCTGGAGTCTGGGGACACTGGGCATCTCACTGCCAAAAAAAAAAAAAAAAAAAAAGAAAAAGAAAAAGGTGTCCCTGTTAAAGGGATTCTGAAAAGCAGGGCAAATGGAATCAAGAGAGATTTCACGATTTCCTTGGGTTCCTCAAGTGTTGAAAAAATATCAAGTCCACATAATCATGGCGAGCTTCTGCCCTTGTGTCCTCGGGGCTGTTGCGGAAGTTTCTGTCCCCGCACGATTGCCGAGAGGCCCCTTCCACTCTCAGAAGAGTTTTTATCTGGAGGATAAGTTACAGGGCCTTCCAAGCTGTGCGTGGAAGAGTGACACGAACTTCGCTCTGTTCTTCAGGAGGAATCTCACTGAGGACGCCGCGTGTTTTCTCCTCCAGTCCAGACGGCATTGTGGATCTCACATCCTCTCCTGGAACTCAGCCAGGAGATGGCCTCTCCCAGAAGCCATCGCTGAGGATCATAGCAGAGGGGGTGCCCAACTAACTTCTCGCCCTTTCGTCATTGTGGGGACAAAGTTTCACCCATCTTTCCAACTGCCCGTAACCTCAAAATATATCCACTCTAAAAAAGAGACCTTTCTATTAAAAAGTTGAAGTATCATTTTGTACTAAAAGTTCAGTAATTTGAATCATTACTCTCATCACTAACATTAGGTTGGAAGGATTTGTTAACAATGGAAGCAAACTAGGGAGTCGTCACCTGTGTCACTGAAATCCTGGCGGGGGGCTCTTTACCTCACGGCGCAGGTGATTCCTACTCGTGGCTGAGGCCTCCCAAAACTGCACAATCCGCTTCTCTGCTCCTGGGTGGGGTTCTTCTCCTGCCATCTTCAGAGGACACGACTCCCATTTTGAGCAACCAGTGTTCCCTTGGTCAACACAGGGACACATATATTTTTTAACATGTGTTTATTTTGAGAGAGAGAGAGCAAGCCAGGAAGAGACGGAGAGAGAAGGAGAGAGAAATCCCAAGCAAGAGCTGCAGTTAGAGCCTGACAGGGGCTCGAACCCACGAACCATGAGATCGTGACCTCAGCGGAAACCAAGAGTCTGGCGCTCAACCGACGGAGCCACCCAGGCGCCCCAACACAGGAACATATTTTAACAATGTGAGACACAAGAGAGATCAACCACGGGTAAGGAAAAAATGAGGCTTTTTTGAAAGTAGCAGTTGAAAGGAGCTGTTTGGATTGTTGAGTCTTTATCTATATGTAATTCAGGATATTTCCGTTTATTTTGTCGAGATACTATGAGTTCCTACCACCTGCTTGCCTGTGAACTGGCTGACGTTACATGCCCAGCTACATACTGGATTTTCTCACTCTGTGACTGACATTCAGGGATTCGGAATGAAGAGGCCCAACAAAGTCTTGGAAACCTCTTTTTAAGCTGAGACTACGGAAAGAGCATTGAACTAAGAAAGGTGGCAAGAGTTATAGCTCTGGTCAGGCCGCAAAGTCACTGCACAGCTGGGCCACCCACTCGGTCTTTTGGGAAAGCGATTCAGTCCGTAACACAGGGATTTTCTGTTTTCCATAGAAGGCAAAATTGGTTCCCAGTTTCCTCAAGCACTCACGTCTCCGTGAATGTTACGGATAAGTAACGGAAGTGATCTATTGACCCAACACTGCACTTTGGCTTAGACTAGAGAGGAAAGTTTGCCCTGCCCTTTCCCCCTTCTTTCATGAAGGATCGACTCAGGGAAACACCTGAACTGCAAGGCTCAGAGGGGTTCTTTGCCAAAGCTAGTACATAGCAGACTGGAAATTAGAACCCAGGACTGCTCTGCTCCAAAGTTTTGATTTTTGGTAGAGATAAATATATGCAACGGAGCACGATGAACAAATAAATGGAATGAAGGCATTGAGCCTCCGTCAGATTTTTGCAATATAATGATGACCAATCCATAAGGTGCGTTCTCAGAACACCCGAATTTCAGCATGTTTTGTAGAATAATTTACCTCTGTTTGAAGCACTAGAGATAGGATGATGCGGGTGTGCGCCTGTGTGAGAAGCTTTCCAGTACGACCGGGTAGAAGCACGCGGATTCAAGCTCTTGCGATGCGGTGAAGTTCTTCGAGTCCTTACTCCCCTTTGCCGGTGGCAAATGAGATCTCCATTCAGGATTCACTAGAAAATATAAGAATAGGAATGAAATCTTGCGGACACCCAGAATGTCTTTTTCTGGCTTCACGGTTAAAGTTTTTTTGGGTTTGTTTTGTTTTGTTTTGTTTTTTTAGAGAGAGAGAGACAGAGCACGAGCAGGGGAAAGGGGTGGAGAGAGAGAATCTTAAGATTCCACACTCAGCACGGGGCCGGAGGCAGGGCTCGATTCCAGGACCCCGGGTTCATGACTTGATCTGAAATCAAGAGTTGGACGCTCCACCACCTGAGCCACCCAGGTATCCCCACAATGCAAAGTATTGAGGCATTAACTGCTGTTTTCAGTATTATCCTCACCACATTTGCAACATAAATGAGGACAGAGAGGTTTTTTTTCAAAGTCATGTTGGCGCGTGTTCTGGTTTATAAGGGAAGGTAACACTGTTCTGTGTTTAATGGTAATTGACCAGGATAGCCAATGGGCACAGAGGGAGATCTCTATGAAGCCAATTCCAAGTTTAGCTTAGGTTTGCTCCACCATTACCCCCTCTCCAGAGACTGTCTCCTCAGCTTTTTCTAAGACAAAAGGGAATGACAATAGGGACTAAAAGAACTCATCAAATAAGGCTTGAGTTTTGTGTCCTCAAACTGGGAGTTAATTTCCTTTTGTAAACTATGGAGTTCTGTGAAGCCACATGGGAAAGAAAATGTCCATTTGTTGTGAAATTCTGAGATCAATTTCTAGACAATAAACAGATTTCTACTTAATTTACCACAGAAATATTTTATTACCCCGATTTACATAAAGCAGTTTTATTTATCATATACCCAAATATTTCTTTCACAGACTTTTACATTTCTGGGCTTGGTGAAGAAACTCTCCCTTTCTTTAATATGGTTTTCTAGAATTGTTTTTGCAAGGTTAAAAACCGATTTCTATTTTCCTATAGCTTCTTCTATCCAGGATTTATTTTTGTATGTTCTTCTAGGTAGTTCCATATCAATTTTTCATATGAGTAGACACATTATTAAAACATATTCATAATTATGAAAAGTTTAGTATTTATAATATAAAAATTTTTACAAAACCATGAAAATATACAAGTAACACAGCAGAAAGAACACCAAATAATTTGAATGTACAACTCAGAGTAGCAAATCTATATGAGACGATTTTAAATTCCCAAACAATGAGAAAAATATGTTGAAGTGATAATAAGTCACTTACCGGATTGACAAAAAAAAAAAAGTATAGCCAGAAGTAACTCATGTTCCTAATCTTGAAGGGAAAAGGCTACTCTCACAAATTATGGGTAGAAATGTAAAGCACTATTCGATTTTTAGAAATAAGACAGTTAATTTTGAAAATGCACATATATTTATCAGCCTAGCAATATTATTCATGGAAATTGACCCAAGGAAATAAAATTGTCAGTTTATAAAGGCATAGGAACAAGAACTTGTATTGTTGCAATGTTTGTAGTCACCAAAGATGGAGAAAATTTTAGTCCCTCAACAGAAAATGGACTAATAATTAATCTGCACCAGAAGTATTTGCCTCCGATGCTTCTGAGTGAGGAGCTCAAGATACAAGAAAGAATAGCTGACATGCTCTTAACTATATAAACCCATGACTAAAATGCTCTAAATATAAATTTATGTATCATATGCCGGTATGGGATTACCTGAGAGTGAGAATTCCTTCTTTATGTGGAAGGGGCATCAGGTAAAAATAGAAAAGAAAAAAAAAAACTAAGACTTAATCCTCCAAAACTAATGCATAATATTTTTAACCACCCAAACTAATAGCATTACCTCTGAAAGTGAGAACGGGCGTGAGGGTGGGATCATTTGGGGAAAAATGATGCTTGTAATGTAGGATTTCCTTTTTTTCCCACAAGACCTTACACTAGTTAGGTAATATAAATAAAGAAAATAGTATTTTAAAGAAAATGAAAGGCTAAACCAGTAAGAAAATATGAATAACCAAATCTTTAGTTTATAGGATAGACCAAGGTTGATAATCTCAAAAATGTCAGTAGTCCTTCAAGTGAAAAATTAGGAAATAATGCCTAGTTACCAACGACCTGGAAATAAGAACCTGCAGACTTTACTAATAATGGGAATAGTATCTGATCGGGCTCACTGTCCTCCCCCAAACCCTCTAGAACAGGTCCACTTTTAACTTAGTGTGTTGATGTGGAAACAGGCTCAGAGAAGTTAAACAGATTTCCCCAAAGTCACCGATATATCTGTTAGGAAAGAAGACAGAAACTACGAAATATACGCTCTGGTTCATTTACATTTCATTTCTCTTCTTAGCTAGTGCCAGTGTCTCTCCCCACCTTTTCTCACCTCTGTTTCTCAGAGGGCTGCTTAATGGCATAGTTTCTCTCTCCTCTCTCCTCTCTCCTCTCCCTCTCCCTCTCCCTCTCTCTTTGTAAGGGAAGAGCTCCTGGAACGCTATAATATTCATTTCTGACCGTCTAACCAATTACTCTGTCTGGACGGGAGCAGGCATGGGCACAGGGATATTTGGGAGACAGGCATGTGGGTTGGATCCCTGAGTGCTGATCCCAGGAAGAGCCTACTTTGTTAGGAGGACCCAAGCACCAAGAATAGCAAACCTTCAACAGGACCTTCGGAAGCACCAAGCATGGGTCAGAGGCAATTTCGAACTTAGAGGTCATAAGCTCTAAGCTCATTGCCAGGTGACTATGTAATCTGAAGAGCAGCATGAGAGAAAAACCTGAAGGTTCTGGAATAGTGCCACAGAGTGCGTGGGCTTGTGTTCGAATTCATGGGGCTGAGAACATGCGCGCGGATGGCAGGGACTAAAGTACAAATCGTAGTAGGGAATCCAAACCTCTTTTTTAGTTTATAGTTCCTTGTTTAAGATGGAAAGGTCTTGGGACGACGTCAGGTTCAGCATGTAAAAGGCTCAGACTGAACTTGAAATGCCTTTGCGCTAGATGGGCTCCATGAACTAACGCTATGACCCAGCAAATATTAATTACTGAGTTACTGTTGGTGTGGCTCTGGAAAGGTCTAGGTGTTTTCTTTTTTCTTCTTCTTCTTTTTTTTTTTTTAATGTTTATTTATTTATTTTTGAGAGGGACAGAGAGAGAGGGAGACAGAATCTGAAGCAGACTCTGTGCCACCAAGGACAGAGCCCAATGTGGGGCTTGAACCCACGAACTGAGAGATCATGACCTGAGCCAAAACCAAGAGTCGGACGCTTAACCAATTCAGCCACCCAGCTGCCCCTAGGTATGTTCATTCATGTAATCGATCCTGGCATCTTCTCTCAGGACATTGGGTGTATTAGGGTTAAGGGCAGGGTCTAGCGAGGCCTCCAAAGAGTAGAGATTCAAGAATGCAGGGAAAAATTTGGAGGTGGCGTGAGATTGAGAACCTTACAGAGTTTAATGGACTTAGAAACAGTATTCTATTCCAAAACATGGAGGCAGGAAGGGCTACACTTTCCATGACTCTCCATGATCCACTTGAGGAACTTGTGCTCCTCAATGCCACAATCCTGGGGTTTGTGGGTTCGGAGCTCCTGGTTCCCCAAAGAAGAAAACTTCCACCAGAGAACACAGCTAGAATCCAACTTCTCGGGCTTCTTGACCTAAAAGACCAGCACGTAGGATGCGGAGTCACCACCTGGGCAGGGGAAACTTACCCCAATCCCCTCGGGGAGGGGAGCTAAGGTTGAACAATAGGGCCTGGAGGTGATATTTCTGGCACTTGGGTTATCCACTTGGACTCCCCCAGGAAAATCCTTGCTCAGTTGCGACAGCAAACGGACCCGTGTGCCAAGCCCAGCTCTAAAGGGGCGAGGTGACCAGAGGCTGAGTGCCCTCAGGAATCAAGATCTGAGCCCCCAGACTGGCTGAAGGTGAGGGAGGTCTGGAACGGATGATGGAGGGATCCAGTGGGTGTTCGTTGTGGCCTCCAAACCGGCCCAGTGGCGGAAGCTGGAGTTCACCTCACCCCCCTAAGTTTTCCCCGGGAAAAGAGACCCCTGTGCAATCCCAGACGAGCTCTTCCAAGAACCTCCATGAGGAGCATCCAAGCAGCAGGAAAGTGGCCTGTGGTGGACCCTGCGATGTGCTACCTACCTGGTCCTTATTCAGAAAAAAAAGACACATTTCCCAGAGATCAGCTTTCACCACATTAAAAAAAAAAAAAAATCCATCTTTTCTCAGGAACTTAAGATTCCATCTTTGTCACACACTAAATTACCACGGGCGTTTGGGTCTAAATCCAAACTTTCTATTCTAGCCAAGGGTCTAGTCACACGCTAATACCACGTAGTTTTTTTTTTTTTTCTTTTTTTTTTGATTTTTTTTTTTAAATTTTTTTTTTTTTCACGTTTATTTATTTTTGGGACAGAGAGAGACAGAGCATGAACGGGGGAGGGGCAGAGAGAGAGGGAGACACAGAATCGGAAACAGGCTCGAGGCTCTGAGCCATCAGCCCAGAGCCTGACGCGGGGCTTGAACTCACGGACCACGAGATCGTGACCTGGCTGAAGTCGGACACTTAACCGACTGCGCCACCCAGGCGCCCCGATACCATGTAGTTTTAATTCTAGAGCTTTGTGGTATCAGTGTCCAGTAGTCCAGTGACCCTTCATCGTTTTCAATTTTCAGCATCTTCCTAGCTTTTCTTGCATTTTTGTTTTTCCATGTGAATTTAGTATCAGCTTGTTTCAGGCTGACACTCCCAATGGGCTTTCTTTCCTGTATCGTATAGGTGACAAGACAACAAACACTGACTGCTTACTACACGCCAGGAACTGTTCCCAATGCGAGTCTTACCTCATTTGAAATCCAAATAGCCCTTTGGGAATGTCATCACCCACATTTCACAAGTGAAGAAACTACAGAGAGGCGGAGGCCAAGGTGGGGACGGGATCCCATTCATTCAAGAGGTCCCTGCTCTGGAACACTTGGCCCTGGTCTCCGTGGAATGCATACAGCCTGAGAGCTAACTTTATCTCTGACCTACGCGTACCAGATTGGAGGGAAAGGGACCCCGTACCAGATTGGAGGGAAAGGGACCCCCGAGGGGCAGCAAACGTGTGAGAATGTGTATATTCCTTGTCCCAGATGGGGACGATCTGAGCGCTGGGTAGGCTACGGCCGCGTGTGCGACCATGGCCCAGGGCAGGGCGGGGGGGGGGGGGGGGGAAGCGTGTAGGAACCAGCCATCCAGGACATTGGCAATGACCAGTGCTGACTGCTTGTTACCGGACGTGGGCCATTGGGATGATAGGAGAGGATTAACTAGAAGGAGCTTATGAACGTCTTTACCACGTGAAGAGGGGTGTGTAAATCTTTCTTCCGGGAATTGCTGATCCCGTGATTCTGGTGACCAGCACGAAGCATCTGCTCAAGATCTCTCGGGTGTGTAAGCTGATCTTTCCTCCACTCCTACAGAAGGTGACAGCCGAATGACAGGGGGTTTGGGATGTTGTGAGGGTGACTTCCGGCCTATCCAGAATTGGCTTGAACTGTTTCACCGAAATAAGGGACGTACTGCACGCACCGACCCCCGCCGGGACAGGACGTGGGCGGGTGAGGACTGTCGCTGTGTGACTGTTGTAGGAGGAGCTGCAGGAAGGTTTGCACCAGCCTGTCGGCGTTGGTCACCGATGAGCGTGACACTGATGAGTCTCAGGGAAGCCCCAGGAGGGCTCTGTTAGGTCTGATTCGCAGCAAGAGTCTGTGTGCATGACCAGCAGGGTCTAAGAAGCCCCATGTGAGACTCCCTTTTGCATTCCCTGTTCTAGAGTGTTCCGTGCGCATATCAGGACTTTTGATCTGAGACAGAAAGCACATCCATACGGTTTCTACAGCGAAAAGAGAGTTGGCGTTCATGCCTGGCTTCTCCAAACTTCTAACTGTGAAGCAGCCTTTCCTTCAACGCCTTTGTTATTTTATATCCTTTTCTTAAAATAACCTTAGGTTCCCAAGCACTGTTATGTTGGGTCTTGTGAGTCTTCTATCACAATGGAACCCTGTGCACCCCTGCTGCTACTGGTTTTGAAATCAAAGAGAGGGGGCCTGAGTGGCTCAGTCAGTTAAGCGTCAGACTTCAGCTCAGGTCATGATCTCCCAGTTCACGAGTTTGAGTCCCACATCGGGCTCTGTGCTGACGGCCCAGGGCCTGGAGCCTGCTTCAGATTCTGTGTCTCCCTCTGTCTGTCCCTCCCCCACTCAAGCCCTGTCTCTCTCTGTCTCAAAAATAAACATTAAAAAAAATTTTTTTAATAAAATAAATATAAACATTATTAAAGTCTTATAGTATAATCTTAATACCACTACTTATATTGGTAGAGATGGAATATATTAGGTAGATATAATGATAACATTATTATCTCTGTTAACATAAACAAACGGCATACGATGATTTTCTTCTGTCAACAAATATTGAAATACATAGATGAGCAATCAGACCTGATCAGTATTAGATTTGTATTTGAGCAAAGTTCTTGGCACCGTGAGACAAGTTGCCTCCTGACAGTTGCTTCTCATCTCTAGATTGAGTTATTAGTTAGTACTATCTCAGCCAAAGATTTTCTCGTGGAAGTGAGGGAGAAGTATCAGGAGACTTTGATGCTGTCCAGAATTTCCTACCCGAGATAATGAGTCCCTCTGAGAAACGGAGGAGATGAGGGCCTCATAGGGTACCTGACTCCACGGGGGACGTGACATTGTGAGCCAAGGAGGAAATTGTAGATGCAACGTTTAAATTTTTTTTTGCCTCGTCACTTTTACCCCTTTTCCTCACACTTGGCTCTTCACTACCCTTCACCGTGACAAATACATTCAAATTTGTATCTGTTGGAAATGTTACAGTTAAGGAAAGCCCTTTTCTGTGAAATAAAAGAATACAATCCAAGGTTCTATAAATGGCTACCGGAGATGCTTCCCAGCATATTACCATTTGACGTAATATGTTGTGATGGGACGCCACCGAATGCAGCCTCTAAGTCTACGTCAGTCACTTCCATCAAAGGCAATTACCTTTACACAAACCTCTTTTATTGGAACTTAATCTGATCTGTTAGCCCTGCAGCTTTTGTGGAAGTAAGCAGATTATTTATAAAACTGTTATCACAGGCGTTCATAAAATTTCATGTCAAGTGTCCACCATTTCTTTGAACCGTATTTCCCAAGCCTGCTTTTCTTGATTTTTACCTCATTGCGATTTGTCCAGTCACCAAGTTTTAAACTATGACAGTTTTCCTGAGCCATCTCTCTCCCTGAATGCTCATATCCATTCAGTTTTTAAGACTACCCATAACATCTCTCTTTCACACCTACCTCTTCTTTTCCCTTTTCGCTTCTCTGGCCCTCGCCAGTATATCATTAGCTCTTACTTGGTTTGTTCATTAGTGACTCTCTAGAGTCTCGCTGCTTAAAATTATCTTTCGCTTTGCTACAAAAGGAGCCCTTCTGAAATATAAGGACTTAAAGTCCTGAAGGGACCCTGATCGCCCACGGAAATACACATTTATTCCTCAGAGTTAATGCTGGTTCTGGACCAGCCTCCGTTTCCAGCTCTCCCCACAAGAGCTTCTGTTGAGTTTACACTTGAAATGCATCAAGTTACTCACCATTTCCCTTAAGCAACGACAAACTGAGTCATCCCTGGAAAATAACTTGGAATGAAGGGGAAGGAGGATAGCCTTTCAAGACAAAATGGCTCCGGCTCCAGCTCAGAAACAATCGTCGCAGGCTTGAAAACTAGAAACCTCATTCACCATCACGAAGGAGAAAAATTACTCTCAAGGGTTTCCATGAAAGTTACGGGAGGTAAGAAATACTATCTAGCCTTGTCCCTGACACAAAGTCGATCTTGGATAATGGTGATTTCTCCTCACTATATCTCTCCTTGCCTTTGATGTTCTCTCAGATGGGAGAGTTCATTCTATTAAATGTAATACTGAAATCATCAAGGCTAGCCAAAATACGTTTCCTAGAAAATATTCTCATGGCTCTTTGGTTTTCTGGCTATTCTCTTACAGCCAGAAGCTATAAGTTCTGGAAGCTCTTTATTCACGATTCTATTTTGCTTCTACTGCACTTACTATACTCTATATTGGATTTTAGTTATTTTATTTTTTTTTAAATTTTTTTTCAACGTTTATTTATTTTTGGGACAGAGAGAGACAGAGCATGAACGGGGGAGGGGTAGAGAGAGAGGGAGACACAGAATCGGAAACAGGCTCCAGGCTCCGAGCCATCAGCCCAGAGCCCGACGCGGGGCTCGAACTCACAGACCGCGAGATGGCGACCTGGCTGAAGTCAGACGCTTAACCTACTGCGCCACCCAGGCGCCCCTGGATTTTAGTTATTTTAAAGAAAACCTACAGAGGCAGATGATTAGGGAGTAAATTCTTGGTTAAGAGGATACAATAGAGTGAGAAGGGAAAATTTAGAGGAATTTGGCAAAATGAAAGACGTGAGACACTTGTTGAGGTTGTATGTAAGGGGACAAGATAGCAGGGGAAGAAGATGGTAAAGTGGAGAAAAAGAACCCTTCACCCAACCTACTCAAAGGACATCATGGGAAACCCCTTTGGTGGGAAATCACATCATCTAATGCCTTTATTGTGCATTTACATAAAGTCGAGTATGCAATAGAAATTATTAGACATGAAAAGAGGCAAGACCATATAATCAGTAATCAATATTTTTTTAAAAAGGCCATAGAAAGAGATCTCTAGATAACCCAGATCATGAAATCAGTAGATGAATATTTTAACACAACTGTGATTAGTTTGTTGAAAAATATGGACCAACACACACACACACACATACACACACACACTCCTGTGAGTTTCACTAGAGACTTGAAACGCAAAAAATAGAATGTGCATTCTAGAAATTTAAAGTAAAATACCTGAAAAATTTCAGCCTGAGTTCAACATCGTAACGTAGAAGCAGTGACTAGAAACAGAAGACACCCAACAACTGTAACACCAAGAAAAAAGTGAAAACAAATTATGAACATAACCACATACATGTCATACACAAATGGTTTCAGATACAAATTATTAATTAGGCATGAAAAGAAGTGAAAAAGAATAGGGCAGAAGCAAAATACGAAAAGATGATTGTTTAGATTTCCAATAACAAACATTAACTAACATATTCAAAAATTTCAGAAACTCTAAGATAAACCAAAAAGTAAAACTGCATACAGTTTTTTTTAAATTTTTTTTAACGTTTATTTATTTTTGAGACAGAGAGAGACAGAGCATGAATGGGGGAGGGGCGGAGAGAGAGGGAGACACAGAATCTGAAAAAAACTGCATAAAGTTTTATTTTCTTAGACATGCAACCGAAAGCATGATTCATTAAAGAAAAAAAAATCAATAAATTGGACTTCATCAAAATTGGAAACATCTGCTTTGTGAAAGTCCCTGTTATTTGCAAGCCATATATCCGACAAAAGATTCACAACTAGAATATATAAACAACAGTTAAAACCCAACTATAGAGGGGAGCCTGGGTGGCTCAGTTGGTTAAGTGTCGGACTTTGGCTCAGGTCATGATCTCGCGGTTTGTGAGTTCGAGCCCCACATCGGGCTCTGGGCTGACAGCTCAGAGTCTGGAGGCTGCTTTGGATTTGGTGTCTCCCTCTGTCTCTCTCTGCCCCTCCCCAACCCCTCCCCTGCTTCTCTCTCTCTCTGCCCCTCCCTCCCTTGCTCTCACCTTGTCTCTCTCTCAAAAAAAAAAAAAAATTCAACTATAGAAACAATTTGAAAATGAGTAAATGAGTAGAAAATATAACTGACATCTCATGAAAATATCTTCGACATCACTAAATGTTGGGGAAATGCCATGAAATCCTGTCAGATGATAAGACAAGCAAGGGTCCTATAGTTATGACATGGAGCTTGGGAGCTGCCTGGGGAAACCGATGAAGGTACATTGTGCTCCTCCCCTTGGTGTTATTGGCTCATGGCAATAACTGTTATTGGCAGTAGGTACACGCCAGGAACCAGAAGCTGGATTCGTGCTCACAGTAAAAAGGCCACTACTTCAAGACCAATTGCAATTAAAATTGCCACTTGATGAAGTGTACAATAATCCATTTCATTCACTGGGTTCATCTGTCTATGCACAGGCCAAACCAAAAATATTAAGTAGGATCGAAGACAATCTTCCAAGTCTTTTTTTTTTAAGTTTATTTATTTATTTTGAAAGAGACAATATGAATGGAGGGAGGGGAGGGAGAGAGAGAGAGAGGGAGGGAGAGAGAGAGAGAGAGAGAGAGAGAGAATCCCAAGCAGACTCCACAGTGTCAGCACAGAGCCCGATGTGGGGCTTGAACATATGAACCACGAGATGATGACTTGAGCCGAAACCGAGTTGGACACTTAACCAACTGAGCCCCCCAGGTGTTTAGTGGAAGTATTATTCTCTGCAGTCCTCCCAGGAAGTGGTACAGATTTGGGATAACTATTATTTTCAGTAATCAACCATTTTCATAACTTCCGCTTTGCCCTCCAGTCATAATGCCAATTGCTCTGTGGGTCAAAGAATCAACGTGGAGTTTGCTCAGTTGTTGAGTACGGGTGTGGTCCATACACCCAGAGTCAGGGGAAATGACTACAAATTGGATTTGTGGGTCCATAAGGTAAGCCTGAATGAAAACAGTAAATTGTCCTTTAACTGCTGCAAATCTCAATACTTAATGGTTTACTAAGTAGTCAGAGTCTCCAGGAAGGGAAAGATCAGCTCAGAGCTAAAGTTCAATAATCCCAGAAGAGAGGAATTCCTTTCCCAAGTACACAATTACTCAGATACATGGCTGGAGGCACCACTGGAGAAGTATAGGCGAAATGCTAACAGTAAGGATCTGTGGTCTTACAGGACACTTTTTCAGGACGCTGGCACCCTCACCTGTGTTCTTCTCCATGCCAACTGTTAATTCTATGATAAACGTAACGTCCTCTGGGCCATCTCACGTCCAGGACCTGAGTGATCCAGCTGCAAAGAGAAAAATCCATTTATATTCTAATGAACTTCTAGCAAATCAACTGCACTCACCGCAGCCCATCATTTAGCCCAAATTGTAAAAGAGCCAAACATGAAAACATTAGCAGCGGTTCAAACTCAGACATTAATTCCAAATCTGTTGGTAATTCCAGGTTGACAAAACATCTCAATGTAAAACATTCTCCCTCCCTGGTGTCACCCCCAGAAACCATTCCCACACATATTCACCGAGTTTCTGGTGACAAAAACTAAAGCAAACGCCTGCAGTTCTTGTAGTGTGAGAGCAGTTCCCTCCAAGGTTTCACTTATAATTGCGTCCCCAGGGCACACGGTGATCCGACGCTCCGCTTACGAGTAGGGACTGACGAGAATTGTCCTCTTGCGAAGGAACTGCTTTGGTCAAGATCCGCTCAGCTGACCGCTCCACTAGAGTAAAGGAGAGGCTCGCTCTGTCTTGGAAATCCCCGTGGACGTTAAGGGTTTAGATACACAGGATCGTCTAAAACCACCAAAGGTCCCTGTTCCAATCCCTGGGGTCCCATTCTTTCCAAATAGCGTCCAACGTTTCATCAAAAGTAAATCACGCAGGGTTCGGAGCTGTTTTTACTCGAACCACGTCGGAACCACTTTTACTCTCGTAGCTTCTGACAGCGAGTGCCTAGGGGTTTCCGCTTCAACTCCGACAGGGCGAGGACCGACTGACTATCAATTCAGGGGCTCCCACAACCCCCTCCTCAGGTTTGATCATTTGCTAGAACGGCTCACAGAACTCAGAAAAGCAGCTAAGCTACTATTACTGGCTTAGCGTAAAAGACACAGCTCAGGAACAGCCAACTGGAGGAAATCCAGAGGGCGAGGTCCCTGGGTGTGCCTCCTGCCTGCTGGTCCGTGTGCTCACCAACCCAGAAGCTCTCCAAACCTCGGTCATTTAGGCGTGGTTGACTAGATCACGAGCCGCTGGTGACCAGCTCAATCTCTCCAGTCAGGACGTGCAGCTGAGACTTCCGACCCCCTAATCCTGTGGCCGCTTCCTCCGGCAACCAGCACCCTTCTGGAAGCTCCTGGGCCCCACCCAGAGTCCCCTCCTTAGCATAATAAACCCGGGGGTGATGGAAAGGAGTTTATTATGAATAACAAAAGACTCTTCATTCCCATCACTCAGGAAATTCCTAGGGTTTTAGGAGTTTTTATGCCAGGAACCAGGAACTAGGATTAAATACCCATTTCTTATAGTACAATATATCACAGGGCTATGAATCTGATTTAGAATTTGATTCAGAAACCCACAGGATCATTCTCTGCAACTTATTTTTTTATATTTAGCCCGACAATGACAAGAAATAAAAGACTGGCTGAGGACAATCTTTTATTAAAAAAAAAAAAAAAATCCTGGTCCTCTGATCATGATTTGAGCTGATAATTTGAAGGCTCGAGTTTGTAGTATTATTTCTTCAAGCTCTCCCACACACTTCAAGCAGCTTTCCCCAACTCCAGGCTTCGTGCCCTTGTGCCGGCCCTGGAGATCTATAGCGACAAGCCTTGAATGCAAAGCTTCATTCCAGATACCACAGGAGGTAATTTAATGATGGGAGAGCTGGGGCAAGCTGAGGGCAAAGTACAGGTTACAGCACCGCCCCCCCCCTTCCCCACCCAGGTGGGACATGTGTGATATTCCTCAGACACTCCTGGCCGCCCAATAATGAAAGAGGTTTAAGTGCTGGCCACGGTGATGGGGGAAACTAAGGCAAATGAAAAATTAAATTCCCTCACTGACTACAGCCATGGACAAGTCCTTGAAACCGGCAGAGAAAACTCCCTCTAGGAGCTCAGCTGCCTCGATGATGGCACTTTGTTGGGGACAAAAGAGAGCCTTAGCTTAACATTATCCTAACCCCCAGGATCCTGTAAGTCTACTTTAACATATAAAAATTCCTTTGGAAGCTTCCTTGATCTCAACTGCCCCAAGTATATGCTGGCAATCATACTCTAAGCTTATGGCCCCTGATATATATCTGAAGGGTCTCACGACTGAGGTTTTACTAAACGGTGATAAATGGTGTTTCTGTAGCAACAGCTAGCCCCTCAAGGTCCCGGAAAAACCTTGCTTCCAAACTTCCTTAGAGACTTACTCAATCCCTGACCCCCTCCCAACCTGAGGATATATAATGAGCTACCCCATGCAGCTCTTCTGCCCGCGGGTCCCGTCTCCGTGTTTTGATAGAATCATCTTTTTGCACCAAAGATGTCTTCAAGAATTCTTTCTTGTCCGTCAGCTCTGGACCACCCCACCATCACCCCAAAACTTCATTACTGGTACCAGTTCCCATATCTAGAAGGCTTCCCAATTGCTAACAAAATAATTCCTCTTGGTTCGCTTAAATAAAGGAGTTCTCGGGAAGTACCGGGAATTTCACAAGCTCATGAGCGTGCTTTATGTTGAGCTTCCAGAAACAACTCCCAGAACCACGATGCAGAACTGACACGGCAAGGGGTCTGTCTCTGTTCCCTCACCCTGCCTCGCCTGAGTCAGAAAGATTCTGGGGCCAGGGAACTGGTGCCAAAGCAACTAGAAAATTCTAGAATGATTTCCCTCTACTGTAATTGGAAAACCGCTCTGACTTCCAGTCCCGAGTCTGTACTATGGAGGAGCCGATCCAGGCTTGGGGAAGCCTGGAGCTTACACAATCCTGGAGGTTCACTTTAGTAAAATAAATACAGAATAATAAATAAAAAGTAGATATAATAATCAATATGTACTTCGCATTAGAAAAGAAATCACACAAATTACCTATTTCTGAAAGGAGACAAACACCCTTATCACCACTGAAGGTGGTCAGGATAAGCCACTCTAAAATGTGTCAGTTTGGCCCAAGGATTATTTTTAGCTGAAGACAAATGAGATTCAGCAGATGCACAGAGTCCTCTGCCCTCCCCTCTTCTGCCTAAAATCGGGACATAAATTTCCCTTGGTGAAAGTATCCCCTCTTCCATACCAGGAAGAGGGAGGGCTCTTATCACCGGGGACAGACGGAGCCTTGAGATGAGTCTACATAAACCAGTCTTCTTATTAAAACAGCCCTTAGTTTCCATCAGTTTCCTCTATTTACTTCCTAGTCACATCTCCACAGTTTATTATCCCTTGAAGCCCAAACTCCCTTTCCTTTGTTAAAATAATATATAAGCCCCTGGGTCTAGCTGCTTCCTAGAGTTTCACCTCTTTTCTGTGAACTCCTATGCACTAAAATATTAATAAAAATTGTATGCCTTTTCTCCCGTTAATCTGTCTTTTGTTATTTTAATTTATATGCCCTCAATTACGGAACATAAGAGGGTAGAGGAAAATATTTTCCTCCGTGACATCACAGAATCTAAAAAATAATATATCATTTTAAAATTAACCGCCTGATACACGTCTATGCTCTCTGTTTTATGGATGGAAACTCCTTAGTTAATTTTCCATTTTTTTTAACGTAAAAGTAATTTCAGGTTGCAAGTTTCTATAGACAGAATAGAAAGATAATTGAATCTCTGCTTTAGTGTGGCGTGGCTGATCAAATTTTACTTGTTATAAGTTAACAGAAATAGTTTAGAAGTTTCCTGTTGCCTTCACAACTCATTATCAAGAAGGCTTGTAAATCCTTACTGTTGTTTGGGGAAAACCTGTGGTCATTTCCATTTTTACATGTTGTGTAAGAATTGGGGGGGGGGGGGATTGCAAGTTTTCTTGTGAAACAGTCAATGACATAATAGCACTTCATTAATCATTTTCTCATTGATGCTTCATGCAAATATTAGAGTGACATTTTACTACTTTTCTGTTACCTTCATTGACGTTAATATTTTCTTCAGATATTAAGAATGCAAATCACTTTCAAAGATGCTCTTTGATTCACGCCTCTTTGTTAATTGGAATATTAAAAACAAATCCAGGATCCTGTTCATATTTCTATTCAGATTTTATCTGAAGAAAGTACAATTTCAATGATTCACGCACTCTGCTTTTTTTTCCCTCAGATGTCATTAATTAATTTGCCTGACGGATTTTCTGTAATTGTTTTCTAATCAACAAATTCAATGACAATGGAAGATACTCTGTGTTGATGCACATCAGAGATCTATGACTTCTCACTTGTTTTTCTTGACCAGTGCGAAACACCTTTCCAAAGTAGACTTGAGTTCTATTAGCTTTTGTTGAGATTCTTTTGTGTCTCTGAAAATACGACCCTTCATCAACTGGGGTCCTGCCAGTGATCACGAGCTCGTGTTCCGAGGCTTGAGCAGCTGGGTCACGGCTCCTCTCCGCACACGCCGCGGGTTCTGGCATCGTCGGGCGTCTTCACATCCTCCCCTGCTCCACGCGGACATCACGACACGGGTGAGGCAGGCAGCAGGGCGAGAAGCCGTCTCTACACCAGGAGGCCATTCCTATATACAGGAATGGCTATGTCCCTGAAACAACTCTCAGCCGGGTGACAGGAATTCCCTCAGTTGCATCATTACCAACTGACATGAGACTTATGGCAGAGTATGTCAGGCCGGTGGAGGCCCCGAGAGGACAGGCCTCACTCAGGCGCACGGCCCAGAGAGTTCTTGGTTTTGTGCGAGAAAGAATTCAAGAACAAGCCACGTAGAGAAAGGGACAACGATTTAAGTATAGAAGTAAGCAGCGATCTTTCCTCCCAGATGGGGAAGAGGACCCCCCCCCCCTTTGCCTCCAGCAAAGGGTTTTATGAGATTTCTTCAATTAGCTAAAGTATAGGGAGGGGCTTACTCTTTAACTCTGGTTTATCACTTCAATGGGGTGGTTAATTTTTCTATTGTCTCACCGTTGTGGAATGACCCACAAGAGCAGTTGCAAGAATGTCCAGCCTTTGTGGCTTTTACTGCCTGAGGGAGTGGGGTCTTGAGCTTCTCCCTGAGTCGGACCTGGGGACTCTTTATATGACCTGTTGACTTTTATGTTAAGGATCAGCATAAAACCAAAATGGCTTTACTTTGGTCAGCTTGTCTCCCTAGGAGAGTGGGAAAGAGAGTGTGGCCTTAACTAATTAGGGATAAATTATTTTTTGGAAATTTTACAAAAACGTATGTTCATGTGTACACATTGCTGGGATCCCTCCCAGGGTCTTTAAAAAAATTTTTTTTAATGTTTATTCACTTTTGAGAGAGAGAGAGTGAACAGGGGAGGAGCAGAGAGAGAGGGAGACAGAATCAGAAGCAGGCTCCAGGCTCGGAGCTGTCAGCACAGAGCCCGACACGGGGCTTGAACTCACAAGCCTTGAGATCATGACCTGAGCTGAAGTCGGACGCTCAACTGACTGAGCCACCCAGGTGTCCCCTTCCCAGGGTCTTTGAAGGTGCCCGTGTGTCAGTGATGGATATGAGGATTAAGAATGATTAGTTTCATGGTAAATCCACCTCTGATGTTCCCCTGAAGCCACCAACACCAGCAAAAAATGTGCTGTTTATGACAAATTCAGCTCAAATCTGATTCAAGATTTCTGATTCCAGGCAAGACAGAATAGTTTTCAGGAGTCAAGAGCTAGAAAAGCCACAAGAAATACAACAAATCATTTGTGTAAAATATCAGAGAGCTACCGAAGGAACAAACACAAAAAATACGTGTTCAGTGTAATAGTCCATGGAATAAAGGGGCACCTGGGGGCTCAGTCAGTTAAGTGTTTGACTGTGGCTCAGGTCATGATCTCACGGTTCCCGAGTTCGAGTCCCGCATCGGGTTCCGGGCTGACCGCTCCGGGCCTGGAGCCTGCTTTGGGTTCTGTGTCTCCCTCTCTCTCTGCCCCTCCCCCACTCATGCTCTGTCTCTCAAAAATAAATAAATGTTTAAAACATTAAAAAAAAAAGAATACAGTGTATAATATATATAACATATAAAATAAAAAATGTGAATGGATTCTTTATGTTATCAATAAGGCTTCCAGCGGGAGGAAACCTTATCCATATACTATTTCACATTTTATAGGCTATTAGTAAAATTTCAGGGGAGTCAAAAGTTATGGGTGAATTTTTGACTGCACATGCCGGCACCCCTAACCTCCAGCATTGTTCCCAGATCAACTGTACAATAATACATCTTCTAATGCTATTAGCATTAGCATTAGAGCTATGCTAATAAGTAGATTTCTAGAAAATGAGTCCTTGTGGTAAGAAGGGAGACTCATGACTCTGGGTAACAGAGGAAAAATAAAACAAACATGGACGAGGGTAGGACATCCATATGAATCAGCCAGTTTCCTAACACATTCTGTTTGAACCTCTCCAAGCCCCGTTCACTAGTTACATATCTGTGGAGATAATGGCTCGCTCTCATAGGGCAATAGAGATAATCACAGGATTATTGAGGAAATAATCCTTTCAAAGGACAGCAGGGCATCTGTCTGGATAATAAACTCAGCAGACTCTTCCCCATTTCAGGACGAGAGAAGTGGGCATCGCTTGGTAATTTCTATGTTTCAGGACTTGTGAAACAATTTCAGCTTATCTACACTTGATCCATTCTGCAGAATAAATATTTATTTTTATTTATATTTTCTTTAGGGCTCGCTTACTTTCTTTTAAACTGTAATTTCGTTCATTTAAATTACAACCTGTTTGTCGCGACCGGCGCGACAAACACCGAGGTCAGGGTCCTGAGGGTAGGGGAATGCAAGAAAAAAAGAGAGAAGAGAAAGTTTGGGAACAGGAGGGTCCCCTGGGCTGATGGCCCAAGTGACGGCTTTATTGTTGCTGTACACAATCTTTTATAACCAGACTCTTATGGGTTAGGTCATTCTAAGAATAAACAGGTTTCACATAATCGCTGCCCACCAAAACATTTAGTTCTGTGTTTCTTGTGCATTTTCTAGACGGGTCACAAGACCTTGTTGATAAGATTGCTAGCAAAACACAGTTCCCATGTTTGTTTCTAGCTGACTCGGGGTAGAAAAAGGGAGGTAGCATTACTGCCAACACCTGCAGACCACAGGCTTCAGGAATTAACTCTCTCAGCCTTGACAAGGCTTTCGTATGCCCTTGAAAGTGGGGGAATGGGAGGGGGAACCACCGGGTTGGCTTGAGTCAACGGGGAACGTTGCTCGACCCGGTCTCAGCCTGGCACCGGGGCCCGGCCCCCCACACCTGTTGAAGATAAATAAGTTATAGCCTGTTAAAAAACATTGTAAAGCCCCTCCCCCGTTCATGCTCTGTCTCTCTCTGTCCCAAAAATAAAACAAAACAAAACAAAACAAAACAAAACAAACAAACAAAAAAAAACATTGTAAAAAAAAAAATGCATGCAGTAGTACAATTTTGTCCTGACCATCCCCATCCTTACTTCTGTCCAGAAGCAGTCACTGCTATTAAGTTCAAAAAATGTTTCAATGTACACAAAATCTTCTTTTCTTTTCTTTTCCAGTTTTTCTTCATACCCTTCCTCCTTTTCTCTCTGTGGCTATTGTCCTCTCTCTCCAGGTTATTCATGTTAATTACCTAAGAAGTAGCCTTTGCTATTATTCCAGAGAAAAACAAACATATTTTCTCATCAACTCTCATACCAACAATACGTTAAAAAAAAATCATGTTCAGGGTGTTTTAAATCATTATTTTACAAAATTATGACCAGGTTATGTGCATTTTTCTGCATTTTGTTTGCTCATTCAGGAATATCTCAGGAAAACATCTCCAAACCATTTGTTAGAGCCATCATTCCTTATTCTAGATGGATGAATATTTCCCATTCTGTGACTATATTAATTATTTAGTGAGTTTACTATTGTAAAATACTCTGTATTTTTCTCCATCTCCGGCCATTAAAATATTTCTACATCAAGCATTATTTTCCATTTGTCCTTATATACAATTAGATTTCTCTCCTTTTTTTTTTTAGAAGTTTATTTATTTATTTTGAAAGAGAGAGAGAGAGAACACAAGGGAGGGGCAGGGAGAGAGGGAGAGAGAATCCCAAGAAGGCTCCATGCTGTCAGCGAGGAGCCCCGATGCAGCACTTAAACTCACAAACCGTGAGATCATGACCTAAGCCCAAATCAAGAGGCAGACACTTAACTGACTGAGCCACCCAGGTGCCCCGTTAGATTTCTAAGAGAGAGATTCCAAGGACGGGCAGTGCAAGGTTGAGAATTTGTAGTATTTAGAGGTCATTGCCATATTTTCCCCCAGAAAGACTGTAACACTTTGCATTTCCTCCAGTAATCTGTGAGTAACATTTTTCCTTCTTTCCCATCAGCAGTAGCCTTCAATTCTCCGTTTGCTTGCAGTCTGATGAGTATGAAGAGTTTTATCATCGCTGTTTTAATCTATACTTCTCTATTTGAGAATTTGGTCATATTTTCTTATATTGGTCATTTGGATTTGCTTAGTCTCTATATTGTTAATTCCTATAATTTGTCCTTTTCCTATTGAGCTATGGGGTGGGTCCTCAAATTTGTTAAAAGCTTGTGGTTTTTTTCTACTTAATAGATCCGAATATTTTTTTCAGAATTATAAATATATGTTTGTCAAATCTATTCATCTGGAAAGGAAATTGACATGAGCCTACATATTATCTTCCAGCTCTTCTCAAAAGTAAAATATATATTCTGTAAATATATATTCTGGCTAGATTAAATACTGCAATTTAAAAAAATTAAATCTTACAAGAACATCTATGCAATCTTGAGTCAAAGAAGAGCTTAGTAATTAAGCCTAGAAAATTTCAAATCCATGAAAGATAAGGGATATATTGACTCTATGTTCATTGACTCTGTGTTAATTTTTAAAACTACTTTATGTAAAATGTATTACAAAAGAACTTAATAAAGCAGTGTTCTTAAGACAAATAGAGGTCCATTTAGAGAATTTACATGTGGAATAAAGAATTCCTTTCTGCATGCCTTTAGAGAACTCGTGAAGAGTTAACAAAAGAAAAGAAATCTTAGTTCCACAGCACAACATCAAACTTTGATAACAAACTTTAGTCCCCATTGTCATTACTTCTGTCTTAGAAAAAGTTGAGGATTTTGTCCCTAGAGGAAGTTTGCTGAGCAAATCAAGAGCACAGAGATCTCCTCTCTCTCTCTTCCCATTGGGTATGCGGTTAAATACTATCAACTGTGGGGGAAGAGTTTGCAATTCAGTGTTTGAGATTTCTACCAGAGACCAAAACAAGCACCAATATTGAGAGAGGAAGTACGGCCATACTTCTATCTGTTTCTTGCAAAACCGGTTAGAAAAAAACGCTCTGAAAATACCAGTTGATGGCCTAATTCCAAACGGTGTGATGCCAGAACACCACATTCTGGTCATCTGTGATTGTGAGTCCTCATCTTCCAGCTCATTCTGAACGGAAACCTCATGACCTACATGGAGCGTAACTAAAAGAAGTTGAATGAATTTCATCGAATTGGCTACACAGCTCAGTAACACACCTGTGAACTTGAATTCTACTTGGATTCAAGCCGCCTTGGTCACAAAAATAGATTGTTCTGTCTCCAATGCTTAAAATGGAGGTAAGTAGAATACAGGTCAAAAAATTCCTAAGCTCACGGAGTATTACTTCGTAATATACACACGCTTACTATGTTGTAATACTATCATATCCTTATACACTGAGTATCATATTACTTATACTTGGTAAAATGTGAGTCTTCTAAGCACCCATTTCATGGACTGGTTACATTTCACATCTCAGCTGAGACCAAACGATGTGCTAGGAAGAATATAATTCATTCTGCTTCAGCTTCTATGAACGTTTATATAGGATGTTATTTTGAATACATTTGTAATCTCTATGGGAAATAAGAACTTTAGAGCACGTCAATCCTGGCTCTAATCTTCAGTTTGCTGCTTGCTAGCTCTAAGACCTTGGGCAAGGAACATCTCTGAGCATCTAAGTTCATTTTCTGCCTGCAAAAGTAATCTTTCCTAAACAGGAGAAAAATTTAGCAAACTTCTTTGTCAATTATGCTAAGCCGAACTATAATGCATTAGCTGTGTGAAAATTAATCCCGGTGTTCATCCTTACACTCCAGCAAGAAGATGGAATCTGTGTGATATTTGGAAGCCTATCTCTTAGGCATACGAGATGATTTGAGAAACCTTAAAAGTAAACAGCTTTTATGCCCGAAGGAAATACCGACCCCACAATGTTACAAAGGATAAAACTAACATCTGAAGCAATTAACTCACTTCCCCAACTGTAGGACGACTTACTGGCAGACTGGGGAGGAAAACTCTTGTTACCTCTCTTGTCTTGATCCTCTGCCCATTCTGTAGCTCGTAGAGATGCTTCCAAGACTCTGTCAAACCTTATCTTTTTGAATGTTTGAGCTCAGATACGGGAGGAGAGAATTCCACAGTGAGATGACCAATATGAGGTCAACCAATGTACAGGTTTACAAAGAGATGATCATGCGTAATCATCTGGGCAAGTGTTCCGGACTCTGGGTTCAGGCATTCTAAGAGGATCACAGATAAAGTTTGCCAACATCCCCTCAGCAGCTTCTAAAATTCTCCTTCCATTAACTTCTGCTTCAACCCAGATGTGCTCTTTTCTGATCCCCTTGGGAGCTCGCATAATCAAAATACTTTACTTTGCTGCCCTGTTGAATGCTTGTTACTCACAGGGAGAATAGCATTAGCTTGAGATGCTGTCCATGCAGCTTCACTCCAGACTAGGGGAATCTGCCCAGTGGCCTTTAAGGTACCAGCCACAACCACAAGCTCCTGGCCTGGGTGTCAACAATCGGGAGCAAATCTGATACAATTGCAGAGACGCAGATAAGAACTTCCTAGGTTTTTGTCTGTCTGTTCTACTTGTTGGCAAATAGTGCGATCCTAACACTTAGAACATGAAGTGGAATTGGAATCACGGAAAACCTCTGGGAAGAATAGTCAGCCGAGGTCAGATGGAGGTGACATTTGAGAGAAGGGGGTGTTTCTGGGGAAAATTTGGGTACAGCAGCACCAAGGAGATTGCTGCATGTGGGGGGAAAGTCTGTGAGATTGAAGTTGGGGATGTGTGGGCAGAAAACTAATGGATGGATTTTGAGACGATAAAAGTATATTACAAGTCAAATACACAGTAGCCTTGACACATAGCTACCAGGTTTCCTAAGGTGTGATCTACATTAGAGCAAAGGAGGGCAAAAGACATTTTTTAAGAATGAAGATATTCTAAAATTTTAGCAGGTATGCCATAAGACTTCATATTAACTTAAAAAAAAAACAAGCAATAAAAACACGGCATTAAGTGAAAATCCCGTGAGTTAAAATTTACGTTCAGCTTTACGACGTGGATGCGCTAGTACAGCTTATAACGTGCACGCTCAAAGCCACGGGCAGAATTGCACTTTTGTTCTGCATCCTTCCATTTTTTGAAAGCTGGACAAGCTTCATGCACAGCACGACTTTTGTTTTCATTTAATTACCCAAGCACTTCAGAAAGTATATACTTGCTACAAGTTGTGCTATTTCGGGCCAGTTTTCTTGTTTGTTGTTGACACACTCCCCGCACTGATTTCCTGTGGCTGAACGTCTCCTACTGCAAAAGTTTGATTCAGTTCATGAGGTTCAGCTTGGAATTGTATGTTTGCTCTTTACGGCTTCTATTGATGGGGAAAACGCTAATACCCCAGAGCTCGCTCACCGGCTCTCTCCTGTCACACACACGCATACACCGGCCCCTCACATCACAGTCCAAGTGTCCAAAAATAAATTTGCTGATCCAACATGAAATATATTATAGTTATATATTTTTAAGTAATTCCTCCCTAAAGGAATCCACCTTTTGCTACCGTAAGGATTGACTTGAGTCTTTCTCACTAAATATCTAAACCAAGGTAATAAGCCTCGTTAATGGAATGTTGACATGGGACTGTAGCAAAGAAAACACTGGGCATTTACAAATGACTCGCGTATTTAAAGACATTGCAGTTGAAGGATAACTAGCCAGCCAACTCTGTGTCCAGCTCTCAGCTTTCACCTTGTGCCTGTATCAGCTAATTTCATCAGAAGCACTCCTGAGACCATGCAGTGCACTTTTATACAATTCGATTCTATGTAGTTGGAAATATGTAAAAAGCAAAGGTACACTGAAGTTCTTTTATTTTACTCAAAAGGCCCTCACTTTACGAAATAACCCAAGAGAACAATCCCGGAAATAACATTCTTCTTTGTCTCTTTACAACGTCATTCACAAATGTTTTTCAAGAAAAATCTTTTAAACATTTTTTAACTTTTTTTTTTTTTTTTTTTAAGAGAGAGTGAGAGGGGGTGGAAGAGCGGCAGAGACAGGGAGACACAGAATCCCTTTCAGCCTCCAGGCTCTGAGCTGTCAGCACAGAGTCTGACTTGGGTGGAAACTCACAAAATGTGAGACCACGACCTGAACCGAAGCCCTGAGGCTTATCCCACGGAGACACCCAGGCGCCCCTAAAGAAGAATCTTTTAGTTAAACTGGAGTTCACCATTGTTTCCCATACCTTTAGAAACAAAGTAGAATGTTTCCATGGGCAAAGTTGATGCCTGGGAGTCAAAAGGTTTCAGGCAAGAAACCCGAAAATCACATGCATATTTATCGTCTTTTCCTAATTCTAAAATACCATTAATTGCAAGATAATGGGCTTTGATTATGACAGCCGAAAACAAAAGATGCAGCACCTCCATCCAAAACAGTCCTTGGAGGGTTCCTGGGGCGCTCAGTGGGTGAAGCATCTAACTCTTGATCTCAGCCAAGGTCTTGATTTCACGGTCTGAAGTTCAAGCACCCCTCCCTCCCTCCCCACCTTGGGCCCCTTCACTGGGTGTGCTTACAGAAAAAAACAAAGAAACAAACACATAGTTTTTTGAAAATTCTAAATACATCTGAAAGTGTGTTCCACATTGAAGAAGAGGAAGAAGGAGGCACCAGCTGCAGCACTTCGTGAGGGAATAGATCTGTGCTCTGGGCAGCTGGGGCAGGGGGGGGGGGGGGAGCAAGCTCTTAAGAGCTCCCCCTCCCCGGTGCTGCTTTCTAAACTTTCCACACTAGTCACTCAGCTCATGTCTGTTTTGTGTTCTTGATGCTTTAGTATCCTTTAAAACTATTTATCTAGAGCCCATACAGGGAAGAAGGATGGTAAGACTTAAAAGGAAAATCACATTGGCTACTGAAGCTGTTTCACATGAGGCAAACAACTGCATACATTTTCCTTCCCCAGACATACTGATGGAACTTCCACAGCTTGGGTTGGGGTTGAACAGAGCCGGCCTGGAAGAAAGTCCACTGATTCACTGTGCTTCTCAGAGTTTCACGTGGATGAAATCCGAAAGGGCTACTAAAAGCAAACATGAAATAATAGAATAGAAATAGAAATCTGAAAATCCAAAGCAATAATAACAACTGACATGTAATTTATCCTGACACCCGCTGTTGGCTGCATCTGGTTGCCGCGACATGATACACCTGTCTTTTTTGAGGAGGAACCAGCTGTGCCCTCAGGGGGATCAAAGTCTTCAACAAAAGGAAGGTCAATCTGAGAGTAAAAGAGTAAATTTTATTTATTGACTGATTTATTTATTTGTTTTATTCATTCATTCATTCATTCACTTATTTTTTAGAGAGAGAGAAAGCGTGAGTTGGGGGAAAGGGGCCAAGGGAGAGAGAGAGAGAAACTTAAGCAGGATTCATGCTCATCACAGAACCTGATGTGGGGCCTGATTCCACAACCCTGGGATCATGACCTGAGCCGAAATCGAGAGCCAGGCATTCAACCAACTGAACCACCCAGGTGTCCCTATGTCTATCTACTATTTCTTTTTTAAATCGATGGGATCCTGCTCCACAAATGTTCAATAATCAACTTTTTGTCACTTAAAGATACATCTGAACGTCATTTCACATCTATATCTGTGCCAATGCATCTCGATTTAGCAGATGAGAGCAAGAGAGGGGATATTTTGGGGCGGGTTAATGGTCTATAAAATACATAAAGCAAAGTTAAAATACACATTGCTAACATTTGGATGAACAAGAATAACAATGAAAAGTTTACATTCTGGTATTGCTAAAGTAGCGAAATAATTTCGCGTGTTCTGTTGAGATTTTTGGCGAGTAGAACGGGCTTGGTCACACCTATAGGTCACGCAGGGCTCTATGGAGCTTCTGCCCAGAGCACCTCGGGCTTCCTGTGTCACCGTCACCCTCTCCTGAACGTGGTGGCTGTGTTTGGGTGGACCAGACATGCGCCAGGCAGCTGACACTAAAAGTGACACGTTACTTCGTAGCCGATGGTTACAATGACCCCTGTGTCTCAGGCTGATGTTTTGGGAGTTAAGGAGGAAATGGGAAGGTGACTTTTCAATGGACAGAGACATTTCTCATTGGCAACCCAAGGAAGTTTGGGCAAATCATACGGAATTCCTCTCTGAGCACCTCGGAGACCTTGAGTCGCGAAAGCTCCCTTCATCCGCACTGCTCTGTTTCTGGGGCCGGTGTTGAGACAGTCGTGTGCAGCTATGTCTCACATCGAGACAACCTAGACAAGCATTCTTATTTTCACTGTAGACACGAAGAGACTGAAGATCAGAGGATGAGAAGCATTCCCAGGGTAATGTGACTGGACAAGGTATGATTCCCACCACACCTGTTGGACTTCAAGTTTCTCATTATTAAAAACTCCTACACGAATTCTGACCTTCTAAAAGTAAAAGGATATAATTCCTTAAATTGGGTCTGATAAGTTGCTAGGTATGGTCTATTTTTTTTTTTTTTTTTTTTTAGGGTAGGAGGGGTGAGATTTAAACAATTTTGACTACTTCGTACCAACAGGGAACGTCGTGGCATTAAGGAGAAATTAGAATACATTCCAGTGGCAGAAACTATGCCAAGTTCTACCTAATAGTAGGTACCTAGGCAGAAAGAACTGAGAATAATGAACTTGCAAACTGATAAAAGGTCGAAGGATAAACTCTGCAAACATGGAAACTGATGATATGCTATAAAAAGTCTTGAAATTCATTCTGCTAATAGGCTGTTACAAATATAGAAACACTTTTGAAATACTTGGGAAGATATTTGTATTTTTATCAGTACTTTTTCACATTATGGATGCTATCAGTCTGTAACGTAGGCAGATTATTAGCAAAGTAATTATGACCAATCGACAGCAAATAAGTGTGTAATTATTACCTTCATGACTGTTTCTATTGCAGGGAACCAAGAGCTGAGCCACCGATCATGAAGGGGGTAAATGCGAGTGCCCCCCGGGAGTTCATCCTCTTGGGTTTCTCAGACCGACCATGGCTGGAGCTCCCACTCTTTGTGGTGTTCCTGGTTTCCTATGTCTTGACTATCTTTGGCAATCTGGCAATAATTGCCGTGTCTCATCTGGACCCCAAACTCCACACCCCCATGTACTTTTTCCTTACCAATCTGTCACTCCTGGACCTTTGCTACACCACAAGTACAGTTCCACAAATGCTGGTCAACATATGCAGCACCAGGAAAGTAATTAGTTACGGCGGCTGTGTGGCCCAGCTTTTCATTTTCCTGGCCTTGGGTTCCACTGAATGCCTTCTCCTGGCCGTCATGTCTTTGGATAGGTTTGTCGCTATTTGTCGGCCTCTCCATTACTCAGTCATCATGCACCAGAGGCTGTGCCTCCAGCTGGCAGCCTCGTCCTGGATTAGCGGCTTTGGCAACTCGGTGTTGCAGTCCACCTTGACCCTTCAGCTGCCGCTCTGTGGCCGTAAAGAAGTGGATCACTTCTTCTGTGAAGTCCCTGCTCTGCTCAAGTTGTCCTGTGTGGACACAACAGCAAACGAGGCTGAACTATTCTTTATCAGTGTGCTATTTCTTTTACTACCCCTGACCCTCATCCTTGTATCGTATGCTTTTATTGCCCGAGCAGTGTTGAGAATCCAGTCTGCGGAAGGTAGACGAAAGGCATTTGGGACATGTGGCTCCCATCTAATTGTGGTGTCACTCTTCTATGGCACTGCTATCTCCATGTACCTGCAACCACCATCCCCCAACTCCAAGGACCGGGGCAAGATGGTGTCCCTCTTCTATGGGATCATCGCACCCATGCTGAACCCCCTTATATACACACTTAGGAATAAAGATGTAAAGGGAGCATTTAAGAGGGTGATTGTGTGGGTCTTCTTAATCAAGAAATAGGAATGCCCGAATGATAAGCCTTCCTGGATTGTTCTCAATGCGGGGCTTGAACTCATGACGCCAAGATCATGACCCGTGCTGAGATCAAGAGTCAGATGCTTAACCAACTGAGCCACCCGGGTGCCCCTCAAATGGTAGGCCTTCTTAAAGACTTGAGGTTTATGTGTTTTAATAATTTAATTGTCTCTAAATTGCTTTATTCTCACTACTCTTAGAACTATTATGGTGCTCTCCCTCAAATACAATGCCATAGATAGAAAATTGCATTTATGTTGTACTATATATATATATATTCACTGTACGAGTGCCACTAACTGGTCTGTCATGATCCCCTAAAATAGCATAACCTTAAAATATTTAACACCCTAAGCTTGATACCCCTGGTTTGTATGCTTGGGGAAGAATTAGACTTCTGTGAGACTAGAATAAAAGCTTAGTAAACAAAACATTTTTATACACATGCAAATACCTTCATACACACTCAGCTCCCACACTCAACCCACACTCAGCCCGAATACACCCACCCACACCCAACCCATGCTTCACAGGAAATTTAACAGAAGTCCATAAAACCATTCAAAGCCCCCTCCTCTTGACTGTAGATATAAGGTTCGTAGCCCTGGCTTAAATTATTAACACTCTTCCCACATCAACATAATCCTAAAATGCTCGATGGTATTCCTTCCAGTTTTACTGCACCTTCTATTCCCCCGCTTCTACACTCACCCCTTCTGAAGTGTCCTACTCTATTCTGTCAACTGTAGCTACATTTTACACCTGAAGCAAATGTCTTTTGATGAAAAGTTTTTTCATGATCATCCTACTATCTATATGATCTTTCTCTTTTTAAACCCTGAGGCACTTAGTCTAAATCATGAAAATAAAAACGGCACAGCATGTAATAACATTCATGACTTATTTGATGCACTTTTCCTCAAGCAAGAAGCAAAGCTTACGAATTCCACGTTAGTTCCCTTGAGGTGGCTGTGATCTGTGCTAATTCCGTATGGCCCTCAGAGATCACCACAGTGCTGAGGAAAATACTTAGACCCCGTGAGGTGGTTATTTGGTTATAATACAGCGTGACAATCTCATGATTGTCATACTGTCGTCATTTGAACTGCGTCCTCACTATCCTTCTTTTCCAATTTTTTTCTTCCACTAGGTATACCATACAAAGAGAAAAGACAACCAAGAAACACAATTAGCACATTTCTTAAGAGCTCCCAATAACAGCATCCATTTCTGTCTCGGTGTCATTCCAACACAACACAATGGTTCTTAAAGCGTCCACAAGTATCAGCACCGCCTGGAGGGCTTTAAAATCCCCCTGGTGGGGGCACACACCCAGCTGCCAGATTTTCTAAGGTCTGGGGGAGAGCGCGGCCTGGAAATTTGCATGTCTAATGATTGCCTAGGTAAGGACTACCAGGGGACCACACTTTAGAGACTGCTGGGCTAATATCTAAAGTGAAGATGTTTTCCTGAGTTCCTATCTTTTATCTCCATCAGTGAGAACTATAATTAAAAGGGCAAATGGAAGCAAAACACTAAGAGAATAGATTGAAGTGTGAGAAGACATTCCCCAGTGAAACGCGTTCATATTTTGAAGTCCAAATAAATAATATACTGGACTACCAGAGATGAATTTTGATATGATCCCAAAGTCAGTGTCAGTAACCTTTAAGAATGATCAGGAAATAGCAGTGAAACCAGGGATGGAAATTGAGGTATTTCACATTTTTAAAACTGAGCCAGTGATTGATTCAATATGTGATATAATGGTTTTAAAGTGATTTATAACAAAATTCTACAAATATTTCACTATCGTTTTTGTGATTATTTAAAAAGTATATATTATATATTAAATACATATTAATATAAATATATGATAAATATATGACATGTTAATAAAAGTATATACTATATAAATAATTATTAATATTATTACTTGTTAATGTATGGTATACTTATTTTGATTATTTAATATATTATCTTATGTAGTATATTATTTTTAATGTAATATACTGTTCAATGTATTTGGTATATTTTTTAATGTATTTAGTGTATGACTTAAAATATATATTATAAATAAGTAGAATCCATTCTGGATTTATTTAGCATAGCAAATACTAGACTACCTGTATCTATTGTTAGGGAATGTTAGATGTGTGCCACCGATCTCGATTTCTGAGTAGAATGTGCACACTTCCCATAGTATTGCATAATATGGAGCAGTGATGACCAAGGTGGTAAAGCAATTCTATCTGCTCTTGTCTGTGGGATGACCGGGTTGTCCGTGGGGTGACCGGATTGTCCGTGGTGTGACGGGACTGTCCGTGGGGTGACGGGATTGTCCTTGGAGTGACTGGATTGTCCGTGGGGTGACAGGATCGTCCGTGGGGTGACCGGGTTGTCTGTGGGATGACCGGGTTGTCCGTGGGGTGACGGGACTGTCCGTGGGGTGATGGGATTGTCGTGGGGTGACCAGGTTGTCCGTGGGGTGACGGGATTGTCCTTGGGGTGACGGGATCGTCCGTGGGGTGACCGGGTTGTCCGTGAGGTGACGGGATCGTCCTTGGGGTGACGGGATCGTCCGTGGGGTGACGGGATCGTCCGTGGGGTGACCGGGTTGTCCGTGGGGTGACGGGATTGCCCGTGGGGTGATGGGATTGTCCTTGGGGTGACGGGATTGTCCATGGAGTGACCGGGTTGTCCGTGGGGTGACGGGATTGCCCGTGGGGAGACGGGATTGTCCGTGGGGTGACGGATGGATGGGGGCGTGGCCGAGGCAGTGAAAGGATGCGCCTGAGGCAGAAGAAAAGACACAGAAGCTTACTGAGTACCCTGCAGGGGAGCGGTGGGCAGGACAGCAGAGCAGAGGCTGTGTGCCCCGAGGCGTTGGTGAGGGGCCACAGTCAGGGAACTTGGGGGATGTGGGGGCTTTTCCCTTTTTTGGTAACTGCCTGGTCTAACCAGCCCATTGGTTAGCTGGGGCCTATGGCCCTTTCCGGGTGGGTCGTGTCACCAGCCTGTTTGCCTTCAGCTCGGTCAGCTTGGGGTGGGGGGGAGGTGAGAGCTCCTTCCTGCAACAGTTGCTCTATCTCAATCGTTTTAGGCAACGAAAGGAAGGTGAAAGATTCTTCCTGAACCTTCTGTTTCTCAAAAATAATCAGTCTATGGGGCACCTGGGTGGCTCAGTCGGTTAAGCTTCCAACTTCAGCTCAGGTCATGATCTCACAGTCTGTGAGTTCGAGCCCTGCGTGGGGCTCTGTGCTGCCAGCTCCGAGCTTGGAACCTGCTTCGGATTCTGTGTCTCCCTCCCTCTCTGCCCCTACCCCTGCTCATGCTCTGTCTCTCTCTGTCTCAAAAATAAATAAAAACATTAACAAAAATTTTTTAAAAATTTAAAAATAACCAGTCTAAAATAATCCACATGCCAAAGAGACACTTTTGAGGGTGGCAAATTTTGCTCCCTCACACAGCCAAGAGAAACCAAAAACCTCGGGGAGGTAAGATTTGTGTGTGTAATTTGGAAAGGGGAGAGAGAAAAATAAACAAGATAAGTGTGTGACAGGCTAAAGAAAAAAAACAACAATAGGAAAAAGCATAGGGAGGAGGCACATTTTTCAGGCATTCCTGAGAATGGGACATTTCAGCCGTGACCTGGGGCCATGAGGCCCCGGGGTGGATGGTGGGTGTGGGGTGGGGGAAGGAGGGGGTTGGTCTGGACTGTGGATGCCAGAAGCTAGGGTGTGTTTGGTGTCAGAGGGGAGCGGTATTTGCCGCCCCAAAACATGCCTCTCAGGCGTAAGGATTATACTGAGCTGGGTTTTTGAAGAAAACAATTTTTTTCTCTTTGAAGTGTATCTATTTTGAGAGAGACAGCACAAGTGGGGGAGAGGGGGTCAGAGAGAGAGAGGATCCCAAGCAGGTTCCTGGGCGTCCGCGCAGAGCCCAGTGCTGCGGGGCTTGATCCCACGAAACCGTGAGATCATGACCTGAGCTGAGATCAAGAGTCAGAGGCTTAACCAACTGAGCCATCCAGGCGGCCCGCGAGTTAGTGATTTTTAAGAAAGTGCAGCCACAGGAGAAGCTCTGAAAACTGAGTAAAAGTTACCCTTTTGTAAGAGACGTTCACATTCAGAAGGGAAACCTGCATTTTGTAAGTACGTCTCCCTCTCGTACCTTGAAGAGCCGGATGCCTAAATCTCTAGAAACATCAGTGGGGAGGGTACCGACTGCAGTCTGCCCCATAACCGTGCCCTTGCTTACTGTACTTGGCCTGAAAAATCTGCCCTCACTGGCCTCCCTCCGCATCCCCAACATGGCTTAGGGCCCCAGGTGGACAGGTATTTAAGGCATCCTTATCACCAGAAACGGAATTTAGGGCTTTAAGAAAACCACGGTTGAAGGATAGCAGAATAATCCATCCCAAAATAAAATGATTTTTGTTTTGTTTTGTTTTGAGAAAAAGCAGACCCAGAAGCTCTAAAAGCAGAGAAGAGGGGCGCCTGGGTGGCGCAGTCGGTTAAGCGTCGGACTTCAGCCAGGTCACGATCTCGCGGACTTCAGCCAGGTCACGATCTCGCGGTCTGTGAGTTGGAGCCCCGTGTCAGGCTCTGGGCTGATGGCTCAGAGCCTGGAGCCTGTTTCGGATTCTGTGTCTCCCTCTCTCTCTGCCCCTCCCCCGTTCATGCTCTGTCTCTCTCTGTCCCAAAAATAAATAAACGTTGAAAAAAAAATTAAAAAATAAAAAAAAAATAAAAGCAGAGAAGATATCCTTTGGTCGAGGCAGTTTACATTTATAACAGAAATCTCCATTTGGAGATTCGTCGTAAGGGGGACTCGTCATCGATACGAGTCCTCGTAAGGGCGACTCCCTGTCGGCACCTGGAAGAGAAAGGTGACTCTAAACCACCGGAAGCTCGGTGGGGAAGGCACCAGATTAAATCTGGACAACCACCTTCCTGTGGGTTGCCTAGTCCCCTCCCGTAACTGCCCCTCTCCCACCCTCACGCCCACATCTTTGTTTTTAGCGGAAGATGGTGTTTAAGGGGGTGGCCCCGGGCCATTCCGGGGAGTTTTCCCACGTATGCATAAGGTACACCTGTTGTGAAACGTGTTTGTTCTTCTCTTGTTCATCTCTTTTATGTGGGGGCTGGTCCTCAGCCACGAGCAATGAAGGGTAGAGGGAAGGTTATTTTTCCCTACAGAGGAAAGACCCCTACACAGTCTTCATCAATAGGGAAGAGGAATACGTAATAATTAGTAATTACTACAATTATTATTAATAAATATTATATGCTGAAATATAATATAATTAATACAATAATTAATAATGTGGCATGCTTGCTAACTTTGTCTTGTCAGTGATTCACAAATTTATTGTTTCGTTGCCTGGAAGGCATAAAAGCTGCCTGCTTTGGTCACTTATTTGAGTCTTATATCTTTATGGTCTTATATTTTATAGATTTAATTTATCTTACAATTTTATGTATAAAATTAACTTTTTTGCCTTCGGTGCATCTGTCTCATGTCAATCTAATTATGAGGCCAGCTAAAGAGCCGGTGAGGTAAGGAGGGAAACGTACCCCCACCTACACCTGCATCCTGGCTCGTGAGGGTTGGAGACACAGGAGCCCTCTTTCACTTCAGCGGAAGTTCTTGCTTTCGAGGTGACCAGGTCAACATGAACATGTGCCCATTTGGACCAAAGACAGTATAGCCAGGGGTGATGAGGGAGCACGAGGCAAGCTGAGGGTGATGAAGTTTTGGGGTGATGGGGGGGTTCATGGCGTCCAGAGCCGATGGCCGAGAAAGAATTCTTGAAGACCTCTTTGGTGCAAAGAGGTGATTTGATTACAGCGCGGGGACAGGACCTGCAGGCAGGGAGGGCTGCACTGGAGTGGTAGGGGGGTGACCCCTTTATGGAGCCGGGGGAAGAGTCCAGAGGGAGTTTCCAAAGAGACTTTCACAAGCTCAAGACTTACTGGAGGCCCAGCTATGGTCAAGCTAAGGTTGTTTCTCCCTCTGGCAAAGCATTGACGTAAGACAGTAGGGACTTCCCGGACTTCAGGCTATTGATGGGGTTGCCTTTTTCTCGTAAACTGGTGGAGACTCTTATCAGTTCAACCGTTTGGTTTTTTATCCTTTCCTGTTTTGGGGTAGCCTGGAGTGTCCAGGGACTATCACACAGATCCCACCTTGAGGGTGGGGGTGCCCGGAGGCTGCACTGTGCCCTCAGGTGGCCCCGCGCTCCCTCATCAAGGGCAAAATCCCAGGGCCGCTCTTCCTGCCCCCGTGGGTCTCTTGCTTGATTTTAAGGAATTCAGGTTTATCTATACCCGGTTACAAATATCTCTTTGCCCCCTGCCCCCAGTCCAAGCTGAGGCCCTGAGCAGAAACCTGGAGAGGGTAGGGGTGGAAATGAATGTCTGAGCAGTATGTTCCCAAAGAAGGACCCCCTTCCAGGTAAAAGAGAGCTCATCCTAGGCCCAATACCTGAACTCAATCGCAAGTGCATGTGAGTGTGCACAGGCCTCCAGGGAGAATGTTCACATGTTTCACGGCGTTCCTACAGGGGTCTGTGAACCCACAGGTTAAGGACCCCCCACCCTAGACTGTAAGGAAAGATGGTCAGGAACAGTAACCCAGGGCTCTTAACACAAAGGTGTGTTTACCTTGCGAGTTGGGCCCTTAAGTTCCTACTCGGAGTTGGCCGAATCTCCCAGAAAAAGAAAAAAGCTGCAGGAAAATCTGCTTCAGAGGAGAACTTCGGCACACCCGTCTGTGTCACGTGATTCTGATCCTATTTGACAACTCTGTAACTGACGGTGACTGGTAGCAGTAGAACACAAGTCGCGTCTGTGGACACGGGATGGATTCTGTCTGGTGACGGGACATTTTCCTTCTCCCCAGTCCGCTCCCCCTGCCCACTCCCACCGCCGAAAAGCCGGTTTTGACCCCGCCGACACATTCGGGTCACATTCGGGTCACTGTTCCTCACCTGTAAATGGCATCCCTTCTTTGACTTCTCTCAACGGGTAGTAACCCCTCATCAGTTATCTCAGGAAGGAGCTAAATGAAATCTTAAAAAAAAAAAAAAAACTTTCAAAAATTTTATATTCGTATGACAGTTATGATTTCACCTGGTCTTTTTGTTTGTTTTTTGGTTTTTGGAAATTACGTTTCATTGACACCTCTGTGCCCTAGACTCTGAAGGGGTTTCTATGGCCACCGAAGGACGCCTAAGCCCCGCGTTGCTTTTCTCCGTGGCGGCCAGCAGAGGGCGCCACCGGGCCATCCCCACCGCCTTCCGGGAGGCCCACCGCGCTGCCCGCACCGCCGGCCGGGGGCGCGACCTCGCTGCCCCCACCGCGTCCCGAGGGTCCCACCCAGTGGCCGGAGGTCCCACCGCTCCGCCCCCGCCCGGCCGGCCTCCCGGTCGCGGAACTTGCAACGAAAGTGAGGTTTTCCTGAAAAGAGGGGAAGAAGGGGCATCACCGGGTTCTAGTCAATAAGAACAGAACACGAGCTAAAGGAAAGAAATACACGGTTGTCGGTGTTGCGGCGCCGCGGCCATTTCTAGCGCTGGCGTTCGCTCTCGGTTACCGGGCATTGGTGGTTCAGTGGTAGAATTCTCGCCTGCCACGCGGGAGGCCCGGGTTCGATTCCCGGCCAATGCAAGGGGCCCTTGGGGCTGTTTTTACCACCTCTTGGATCCTTTCTAATCATTTTTAAATCGCTCCCGTGCGTGCAAACGTAGGATGCCTCCCACGCTGGATTTTGGGGGGCTACTCGTACAGGGTGGGACTGTGAGGTGCAGACTCGCTCCCGCTCAGATCAGCGGGGCAGGCGGGGCGCGACTGTTTTCCCGGCGGAATCATGAAATGTTTTGCATTCAGAATATTTGGGGTCAGTGCACCCTGGGCTCATTGTCCTTTCGGAAGCATGAATGAGCGAGCTTTAAAGGAAAAAACACAATTATCTCAAAAACAAAATACAAAAGCTGGTGGCAGCCTTTGGAGGAAAATATAACAAAAGACCTTCCTAAAGCCTTCTGCGCGGTGCCGAGCAGAGTGGCGCAGCGGAAGCGTGCTGGGCCCATAACCCAGAGGTCGATGGATCGAAACCATCCTCTGCTAGCTGGCTTTTTTTATTCAAAAAAAAAAAAAAACCCACAAAAAGCAGAGAACATAATTCCCCACCATCTCTAATGAACGCTTTGGCAGGTTTTGGCAGGGGAATAATTTTGGAGACGAAAATAATCTACAAATCGAAAAGTTTCTAATTAAGCAATGTCAGGTGCCCCAGGTCAGAGAGGAGAGAATTCATTTTAACCATCATCTGTAAGGTCGCATATCTACTGACTACCATGTGGGAAGACCACAAGACTTTAGGTTCCTATTTCAAAAGAACCGTACAGAGCTATTTTCAGTTTTGGAGATTTAGTTAAGGACAGTTTGGGGTATTTAAAATGGCAACTGTCCCAACAATCTCTCCCCCACTGTTTTCCTCCTTAGCACGTGGCATGCCGTGTATTTTATAGTATATGTTTTCTCCCTCCTGGGATCTAAGTGCACAAGAATGGAGATTTTTGTCTGTTTTGGTGATTTGGTGAATATGTGAAAAGCTACAATTTCTAATACACCAAACACCAAGCAATATGTGACGTTTTTCTTCACCTTCTCTTACTTTTTAAAAAATTATGGAATACGAAAATGACCACACAAAATCGATCTATTATTTAACATTGTGGTATGTTCACTAGAAATCTCTTTTATATTTAAAGGTGGGGGGGGAAGCCCACACAAAACTGAAGCACTCTAACTTCACCTCAATCCTACCATCCTCTTGCTCTGGGCAAGGCTACATGAATTTGATGTGCATCTCTCCCATTTTTTTAAAATAAATAATCTTTATTTGCAAAGAGTCTGGGGACGACTCATATGAAGGCTTTTATTTAAATAGCACAATGCTTATTTTAAAAGATCAATCTGGTAAAACACCCAGAAAGGTGTGGCTGTTGCTGCTGGGATGAATGGTGGATGGGACTCAAGCCTTCTGATTCCTCAAAGTGCTGGTCTTCAATCGTCGTCTTCACTGGATGGCTTTTAAGGCAGATTACAGAGATTTCCAAACTGCGGAATTTCCTTGTGTGGAGCCAGATTCTTCTTGTGGACCTGAGTGTCCATTTGATGAGCTTTGGGGGAAGACAAGAGACTGGGACCAGCTCACTTTTTCCCACCTTCCTTTCCACGTTCATCACCCGGAATCGTGTGCATTTTATTAATGTCTGCAACTGACAGTCTGTCTCTATCAAGTCGTTAAATAGCCTAATCATTCAAAGGCAATCGAAGATGCACCCTCCAGCGGCCACATGACCTGGAGGCTGCCACAGTGCGCCACTGAAAGGCCACCCTGGTGTCCCCTTCATCCACTTCCAGGTAGCTGGTAATTTATCCTGACAGCTCATAATAATTTTATTAATATTCCCCTTTCCCTTTTTACTTCTCCACGTCAGCATTTCATTCGCAGGCCTGCTTTTATCAGGAGGTACCAATTAGTGGAATACCAGCACCTAGACTTTAAGAAACATACCCTTTTTGGCACGGCAGAGACAAAGCCCCTTCTTTGCTACAAAGAGGGATGGATCCTGAAAGGCTTCATCAAGGGACCTGGCCACCAACGTTTCTGATGAAAGCTTTTCAAAGACGTGGACTTCAGATCGTTCCTATGACCTGTGAAAGTAACATTTAAATTCTAAGTCTGCCAATGATTGTCTTTTTAACAATGTGCTGCCCCGGTAATAAGATGCTAGATCGAATCTCCTTGTCGCCCCAAGACCTTTCCCCTTTGTGATATTTCTTTGTTTGATCAGAAGACAGTTTGGTTCTTATTTCTCCCATAGGCATGAAAGGAAAGTAAAATAAAAACATAAAGTAAAAGCAGTGACTCACTAGATAGTTGAATTAAACGGAATGTGAGAGTCTGTGTCTCACTTCAGTGGACAGCAGGAAGTAAGGGACTAAACGAGAAAGACGAGCTCGGTTCAGGGGAACAAGGGTGGGCCCTTTATGGAAGGGATTCACACTAGGAAGGGGAGAGGTGGAGCTCCGGTTCGGATTCCCGGTGGCGCCTTCAGTCCTTCCCTTTCATTCCTCATAAGGCAGGAGAGGCGGGGACAGTCACTAAAGAAGAGACTCGACCAAAGAAAAGTAGATACAGGAGAATATATCACAATAAGACAAACATAACATAATCCGATAGGAATGGGCTTAGTTAACCAGGTAACTATCAAATCCACAATAAATAACTCCACCTTTCACCGCTTTTATTTCATTTTATTTCATTGCAAGCTTAAAGAATTCAAAAATCTGTTAGCTTTTTATCCATTTATTTAATCGGCAGAGAGCAGCTGTTGAAAGCCTGCAGTGTGCAAGACCCTGTGCTCTGCCCACACCTTCCAGGTGAGGAATGGATTCTTTTCTGTGAAGGATGTAGGAAGCTGGGGAGATCTGGGAACTGGATCTGGGCTTTGGTAGCAGGGAATGTATAAGGGACAGCTTGTCATGGGCACAGGAATCTCTGCTAATGCCCACAGATCTCCAACTGTGAGCTTAAGGGTTGTGAGCTTTAAGACGTTTTTTTTGTTTCACGCACACCATGTTACGCATTTTTTATTAGTTGCCCGTATTGAAATTTTAGAATATTCCATATTCAAATGCATCTCATATCCTCTTGAAATTTGGAGAGACTCGCTGTCCAGGGCTCGCAGCCCCTGCAGGGCAACAAGTAGTTGAAATCTACCGCATAGGCCTCACGTTCTTCAGGTCTCTGAAGTTCCCGCTGGTCCCCTTCATGGGCAGATGCCAGCTGGCATTATAGCATCCACAAGAGAACAGCGAAATGTGCCATTAAAACCGGGATAATGACATTTGGTATGGAAAGTCCATGTGCTTCAAGAAAAAGAGCAAAGAGGGGCCCCTGGGCGGCTCAGTCGGTTAAGCGTCCAACTTCGGCTCAGGTCACCATCTCATGGTCTGTGAGTTCAAGCCCTGCGTCGGGCTCTGTGCCAACAGCTCAGAGCCTGGAGCCTGCTTTGGATTCTGTGTCTCCCTCTCTCTCTCTCTTTGCTCCTCCCCTGTTCATGCTCTCTCTCTCTCTCTCTGTCTCAAAAATAAATAAACATTTGAAAAAGAGCAAAGACTGTTTTTTTGTGCAGATGAGGCGTGGTTTCTAATATCCAGCCAGTTTGGCTCTTACGGGCTGGGCCTTTGTGAGCATCTAATTTGAAACCCCGGCGTAGGCTGTCTTGTTAGCGGCACTGTAAGCTAAGTGTAGATGTTTTATGAAAGACAATTTGGACTGGAAGGTTGACAGCAAAGCATGGAAAATGGCTTTATGTGCTGTTATGGATTAAATTGTGTTCTCTCAAACCCCAGTGTGACTATTTGGACACACAGCCTTTAAGAGGTAATTAAGGTTAGATGAAGTCATAAGGAAGGTCCTGATCCAATAGGACTGAGGTTCTTACAGGAAGAAGGAGAGACACCAGAAGTGTGCAAACACAGAAAAAAGCCCACACGAGGACACAGGTGTAAGCAGAGGGAAGCTAACCCTGCGCACACCTTGATCTTGGACTCATAGCCTCCAGAACCGTGAGAAAATAAATATATGTTGCTTAAACCACACAGTAAATGGTATTTTGTTGTGGCAACACCGGAAGACTATTGCAAGCATTTTAGTAGAATGTTGGGACTTAATTAGGCAGTAGAAGTATGGATGGAGGAGCACGAGACAGAAATATCTAGAAAGAAAAGGTCTACCTGCAAAGAGGGGAAGAGTCAGACTTTGGGAGAAACACATACTTAAAAGTGCGGAGGGACCTGCAAAATTGGGGTTACCAAGTCTATACTGGCCCCTTCATGGTGGAAAAAGTGCAACTTACATGTAATCATATTCCTAAATCCTGACATGCCTTCAAAGAGCAGCCGGTAAAATCAGGGGTTTGAGGGTTCTGTTCGGTGTTTAGGTTCACAGGAAACAAAGCGCTTGTTACTTTGAGGACCAGAAATAGAGAGCGCAGGACCCTACAACTCTTATTTCTTTAAAACTTATTTTAGGGTGCAGAGTATTTTGCTTTTTGTTGTTGTTTTTTTCTTTTGACAGCTTTAACCAGACGGCAATACTCTCCACGACTTTCTATCATGCGCACGAGTGACTGTCAAGGAAACTCCTCAAATCCAGCGGGTAAAGAGACAAACAGTAACTCTGCCTACCCTCCAAATTGGTTGTCCTCGGGAAGCCTGAGATCCGTGCCTTCGCTTTTTTGCCACAAGATGGCAGAAGAGGACAACGAACCCTAACGCGCCACCCTAAGGCCTCCAAGGATGGAGACAAAAAACCAGTCTCGGAAAGAGCAAAGAAAAAAAAGGAGGAGATGAAAATGATGCCCACGAGTTCAGGAACGTGGTAAAATTAGGGAGCTCCTCCCCAGGAAGTAGCGTAGCTTATCGGCGGGCTCTGCAGGCAACCAAGGATTAATGCCGGGGGCTCCACGGATAAAATAACTAAAGGCGAAATTTCGGCTGCCGGAGCAGGGGACAAGGCCACCTTCCAAAGGGCGCCTAAGAAGCCACACTAAAGTTGAAGGACAATGAGCTTAAATGCTTACCCAACTGCTCTTGCGGGGGGCTTAGCCTCCCACCGCTCTTCCCCGCTCTTTCCCAGTCCGAACCCAGCCCCAAACACTTCTAAAGGAAACGAGACAAAATAAGCCAGCTGCTTTCTCGGAAAATGTAGGTGGCTCTGAAAAGAGCCTTTGGGTTGGATCGTGTCTCCCAGCACTCACTTGGAGCTGGTGTACTTGGTGACGGCCTTGGTGCCCTCGGACACGGCGTGCTTGGCCAGCTCCCCGGGCAGCAGCAGGCGCACGGCCGTCTGGATCTCCCGGGACGTGATGGTCGAGCGCTTGTTGTAATGCGCCAGGCGCGACGCCTCGCCCGCGATGCGCTCGAAGATGTCGTTGACGAACGAGTTCATGATGCCCATGGCCTTGGACGAGATGCCGGTGTCGGGGTGCACCTGCTTCAGCACCTTGTACACGTACACCGAGTAGCTCTCCTTGCGGCTGCGCTTGCGCTTCTTGCCGTCCTTCTTCTGCGCCTTGGTCACCGCCTTCTTGGAGCCCTTCTTCGGGGCGGGAGCGGACTTGGCTGACTCAGGCATGGAGGAGAGGACGCGCAAGGCAATCAGAAGAAAAAGAGAAAAACGCACTGTAGGCAGTAACCCCTCCTTGTCCTTTTTATATAGAAGCCTTTATGCAAATAAGGTGTAAGTTACAGTCCTGGGCCTGATTGGTGACTAGTCAACATGACGGCAGTAGTTAGTTCTGTCCAATCACAACGCAAGACTCCCAAAGCTGCATTCTCGTTGGAGAAAATAAAGCCACAAGTTTAGCCAATGCAAAGCCTTCTTTTTCGCGCCCAATCAGGGCTATAAAAAGTGCTGGTTTTGCCCTCGCTTTGCCAAGTGCCTCTAGGGTGTTTAGGTGGTCATGTCTGGACGCGGGAAGCAGGGCGGCAAGGCTCGCGCCAAGGCCAAGACGCGCTCGTCGCGGGCCGGGCTGCAGTTCCCGGTGGGCCGCGTGCACCGCCTGCTCCGCAAGGGCAACTACGCCGAGCGGGTGGGGGCCGGCGCGCCGGTGTACCTGGCGGCCGTGCTCGAGTACCTGACGGCCGAGATCCTGGAGCTGGCGGGCAACGCGGCCCGCGACAACAAGAAGACGCGCATCATCCCGCGCCACCTGCAGCTGGCCATCCGCAACGACGAGGAGCTCAACAAGCTGCTGGGCCGCGTCACCATCGCGCAGGGCGGCGTCCTGCCCAACATCCAGGCCGTGCTGCTGCCCAAGAAGACCGAGAGCCACCACAAGGCCAAGGGCAAATAGAGTTTGAATTCCTACATTTCAGATTGAGATCAAAGGCTCTTTTCAGAGCCACCCACCATTTCTGTGGAAGAACTGAACACGCGTTTTTCTGAACCATGTAAGTTCGAGGGACCCAAAGTGAAAAGTCTCCTTTGGTTTGCCCAAGTTCCTTTTGACTCTGGTTTGCTCAATAAAGCCATTAAAATACCTTTTGGTCACCTCCCCACGAGCACAGTGTTCTGGGTAATTAAAAACAAGTTTCTCCTCCAGCGACTACTCTAAATACTAAGCCTATTTTGTCCTCCAGCCCCCACCCCGAGTCTTACTAGCAGAACCTCATGGTCCACTGGTCAATTAAAGCGTCCTAACACTTTCAGAACTATTTGAAAAAGCTCTTAAGTGTTGACCGCTGAATCTCACCACTCCACACCCTGGTTAAATTTAGCATACAATTAGGAGTTAATCCAAAAAGGCACTTGATTTCATCAAAATCGGTTAGTGAAGGTGTCAGATAACACTGGTAACTTGGACTGACAGCCAGCTCCTCCCCACACCACATAGGGCAGTTTGGTTGTTCCAAAGAGCCACTGTCTTAGTGTAAAACCTTTATTCCAGGTCTTGGTACTGTCATTAAAAGCAGATATAAATGATGCAGTCACGAAGCGGAACTTACTTAAAATGAGACTAACGAATACATTATTCTGGTGTAATTCCCGCTCCGCCACCCCCCGCCATATTTGAAAAGGGGAAGAAGCTGAAATAAAAATGCATTTTTAAAGAGATAATTTAGGCGCTGACTTCCACAAATTCCAGGTCCGATTCTGTTTCACTGGTGGAATCTTAACGTTTTGGTTGAAAACAGTAAACTTAGGATGGAGTACGGCAATGATTTTGTTCCTGTAATAGGAAATAAAATCAGTAGCATGGAAAACAAAACGGTTTCAGAGATTTTAGGACTCAGATGAGGATTGAAGGAAAAACCAATCAGATTACTCCCGCGACAGTCCTGGCCAATCAGGATCGTGTCATCAGTATAAAGTCTGGTCCCGGCGCGGACTTCAGTCGCTGGTTTTCGCAGCGCGAGCTTCACCGTCATGGCTCGCACGAAGCAGACGGCGCGCAAGTCGACGGGCGGCAAGGCCCCGCGCAAGCAGCTGGCCACCAAGGCGGCCCGCAAGAGCGCGCCGGCCACCGGCGGCGTCAAGAAGCCGCACCGCTACCGGCCCGGCACGGTGGCCCTGCGCGAGATCCGCCGCTACCAGAAGTCCACCGAGCTGCTGATCCGCAAGCTGCCGTTCCAGCGGCTGGTGCGCGAGATCGCGCAGGACTTCAAGACCGACCTGCGCTTCCAGAGCTCGGCCGTGATGGCGCTGCAGGAGGCGTGCGAGGCCTACCTGGTGGGGCTCTTCGAGGACACCAACCTGTGCGCCATCCACGCCAAGCGCGTCACCATCATGCCCAAGGACATCCAGCTGGCGCGCCGCATCCGCGGGGAGCGGGCGTAAACTTCTCCCGAAGCTGGTCCGGCCGCCCTCGCTTCCTCCCCCCTCCCCCAAAGGCTCTTTTCAGAGCCACTTCTGTTTTCACGGAGAGAAGCTGTGTACTCCGGCCTGCTGACTTAAAAGTACAGACCTCGTGGAAGAGAGCAGGGAAGTGGGGTCGGCGTACCGCAGTTTTTCTCCAGCTAATGTCGCTTCGCCTTATGCTAAATACGTTTAGTGGCGGAGGCCTTTGCGTACTGGGTTCGTCTTCTACTAAATACTTTAGAAAGCTGTTCCTTAATAGACGGTTTATCTAAAAAGACTGCAGAGACCAAGTTACCGTTTGATCCTTTAAGTACTGCAGATGTAAAAATAGAAAACCTTCAGGAAAGGAACTTTGCCACCAGTTAAAGCAAGATTCAGCATAGATACGGTACCTCCCGCCCCATCTCCTACAATCCGGGAGTGGAGTTCGGTGCAACTTCGGTGTATCCACTGCACGCGGGAGGACAACTTGCACGTTGAAGTTCTTCCATGGAGTTGAAAGATTTGAGTTGTCCAGGTTCCCAGGACGTGGAGGGTGCCGCCAGGTTAAAATCGGGCACTGCTACTGTTTTGCCTAGAACCTAGCAGGCGTGCAGACCTCACGTTTTCTTACCGATATTCCATTCCCTTTATACAACTCCAAAAAAGCAAAAAGCCGGAATTTGGCTGAGGCCGTAGCTCTGTTTGCCAAACAAATGAGCTTCGTGTTCAGACCATTCTCATGACATTTCTCATTGCTTAGCACTAACATCTGGTAACTGTATAGGATAAAGCTCAGGAATGTTTACTCTCCTCCACACACATGCTAAGAAAAGATATTCTAAGTTCAGCGCATTGGCCCTCTGGTCCTCCTCTGCCAGCTTCTGGGGGCCTGGCACCGGAGGCCTGGAGGCCAACCACCCCACTCTTCTCTCCCCATAAAACATACATGTCATGAGGCCAGAGTCTTTTCTGTTTACTGTCCTATCCCTGGAATAGTAAAAGCCTGATACACGGCAGGTGCTAATTAAATCCTCGTTGAACGAATGTATTGCTGATTTTGCTGTCTTTTCCACCCAAGATAGCTCCATTCAGCCCTAGGCGGTTACCGTGCTCACCGCCACCGGCATTGCACCTGTCATGCTGCGTGTAATCACCACTATTGTGATTCCCACGGTGCGTAGAGAAAATACTGACAACTATAGAAAGCTTGACAGTGTCCAAAGTATCTTTGCATATCTTTTTGGATGTGAACCTGACTGTAGCTGGGGTGTGGACAGGGCCTATCACTAACTACTGCTTCACTAGCTCTAGAAACGTTTATCTTTTCCATAAGTACCCAAGTATTAGGGGGCAAAGCCGGTAGATCTGTTGAAGAGTCTTTCAATAAACCCTAGGATGGAAGATCTGGATAAGCCTCCAATGGCTATAGGAAAATAAAGAATTAATTTTAAAAAAAGAAAAGCAAAGCTAGGGGCAGGAAAGCCTATTTTCCTTTAGGCAAAAAGGCTCAGGGCAGAAGTCAGGTTGTTTTGATATCTTCCAAGTCCTCCGACAGGACACCTGCTGGGATCGGAGGGGGGGGGGGGGTGGGGGTGTCTATGGAAGAGTGTCTATGGAACAGTGAGGAATATTCTGTTGGAAGGCTAAGTTTGAGCATAGAAAAGGTGGTTTTAGGACACGTTCAAAAATTCTTTGATACTCTTACCTTCAAAAAATGGAGCCTAATTCCTCTCCCCTTGAGTTTGGACTGGCTTTGGTTAGGGACTGGCTTCTAGTGAATGGGATAAAGCAAAGGCATGAGGCCAAAGTAATGGGGAGCTATTTGGAGATGAGGTCACAGAAGGTCCTGTCCTCCTTGCTCTCTCTCCCGTCACTTGCCCTGCGGGACCCTGGCTGCCGTGTTGGGAGGACATGCAGGCAGCCCACGAAACTGACGCTTTCTCCGACATTCCATGAACAACTCCCAACAGCCACGGGAGCCCCAGCCATCTCCGGCCCCAGTCAAGCCTCAAGTGACCATGGCCCCTGTGGACAGCTTGACTCTTCTTGAGAGACCCTGAACCAGACCACCCAGCTAAACCACTGTTTTCTGACCTCCAGAAACTGTGTGAAATAATACATTTTTTGTTAAGTTTTGGGGGTAATTCATTACACAACAGTGAATAACCAATGCAATGGGGAAAAAAAAAAACAAACCAGAAGAGTTAGTGGGCACCCAATGGACTCCATCAGTCTAGACGAGATGACCACACCCCACAGCTCTGCGCCATAGCCACTGCCCCGTTGGCAGCAGTATTTTCTTTTGCTGTTGTCCAGAGAGGCTGGAGACCAGCTTTGTGCCCCAAAAGATTCAGAAGGAAGATGAAGTCTTTGGTTCCTCAGGTAGGGCTGCTTTGAAGGTATGTACCTGGTATGGTCACCTCCAGCTGCAGACTTTAGAGGGCATGGGAAGTGTGGTGTTCATGCAGGCTGGGCTGGAGACTACAGCTGAGTCCTTTCTCGCTCTCAGCACTGCTTTCTCTCTTTTTGGAAATTTACCTGTTGAAGGTACTCTCTCTCTTTTAAATTTACTTATTTACTTAAGTGATCTCTACACCCAACGTGGAGCTTGAACTCATGACCCGGAGATCAGAAGTTGCACGCTCCACAGACTCAGCCAGCCAGGCGCCCCCAGAAGTACCATTTCTAATGGTCAGATATACATACTTGTTAAATAAACCATTACAAATCATTATTCTGTGACTCTCCTTTTCCCAGATCCCACACCAGTATAGACTAGCAAACATGTAGATTATAAGTTATTTTCAATTTTTTTGTTAATGTTTTATTTATTTTCGAGAGAGACATAGAGAGACAGAGCATGACTGGGGGAGGGGCAGAGAGAGAGGGAGACACAGAATCCGAAGCAGGCTCCAGGATGTGAGCTGTCAGCAAAGAGCCCGATGCTGGGCTCGAACCCACGAACCAGGAGATCATGACCTGCGCCAAAGTCGAACACTTAACTGAGCCACCCAGATGCCCAGATTAGAAGTTATTTTAGATGGCGTTTTCCTTAATGATGAAATGGATCCTTGCTTTCAAGAGATTGCTTTTTTTTTTTTAATTTTTTTTTCAACGTTTTTTATTTATTTTTGGGACAGAGAGAGACAGAGCATGAACGGGGGAGGGGCAGAGAGAGACGGAGACACAGAATCGGAAACAGGCTGCAGGCTCCGAACCATCAGCCCAGAGCCTGACGCGGGGCTCGAACTCACGGACCGCGAGATCGTGACCTGGCTGAAGTCAGACGCTTAACCGACTGCGCCACCCAGGTGCCCCTCAAGAGATTGCTTTAAAGATAAATGTGGTAATATATGAGACTGTAGGAGAGTACCCCCCCCCCCCCAGGAGATGTTAAGTGCACAGTAAGACCCAGTAAACCTAATTTCATCTAGAATTCCTAGTGTGGTGTGTCTCTTGTAACATTGAGGAAATAAACCCAAATCCTCTTATAAGATTACATGCAGGAGTTGGTCACTATTGTCATTGGTTGATATTTGGAAAACAATCTAATTTGATCAGTAATACTCAGCAACTCGTAAAAAGGATTTCACTTCTGCTAGTGGCCAATCTTATTTCTTTGAAGATTCTTATTTCTTTGAAGTTTCTGTCTCACAAGGTGGGATTCTCCAAACTTGTCTTCCAATTCCGGTAGTACTTGTTCCCTGGGAACACCAGTGTTTAGGAGGCAGGGGAGATGCTGAGATAATTAGGTGAGAACAGACGGTTTTAGAACTGCCCACAGGCTTTCCAGAGGGGAGAAGCCCTGAGAGGCCATCAAGCAGGGAAGCAAGCAAAGTCACCAAGAATTCATTATGTATATTTTTTAAAGTTCATTTATTTTGAGAGACAGCACAAGCAGGGGAGGAACAGATTGGGGGAGAGAATCCCAAGCAGGAACCCCACTGTCAGCGCAGAGCCTGATGCAGGGGCTTGAAGTCACAAAACGTGTGATCATGACCTGAACTGAAACCAAGAGTCCGATGCTCAACTGACTGAGCCACCCAGGCACCCGGCCAAAGATTCTTTACGAAGGAATCATGGGGGGTGCTCACTCTGCAGCGGGCTATGCTGCCGGAAGTGTCCCCCACTGACACGGTTCTCATTATGAAAGAGATTCTTAAGTGTAAAAAATGCATTTCTAAATATATCTCTACCAGTAATAAGGTTTCTTATCTGGATAAGATTAGAAATAATGTATTTCTGAGATGGAAACTGGTACCAAGTGTACTTAAAAATTTTCACCTACATAAATGGCCTGAAACAGGGTTTAGAGGAATGATAGTTCTGTGGAAGAAAATACGCCTTGAGTATATTAGTTTATTGCCTATCTTAAAGAAAAAAAAATCTGACTTTAAATGGAGACAGTTGAATAGCTAACAATTATATGAAGAATTTTTGTACTTCACTAGGTAATCAGATAAATGCAAGTTAAAATAATGAAATACTGGGTAAAAATCACACGTGGCATGCGAGGTGGAGAAACTTACTTTCCTGTGGTGGTTTTGCTGATGGTGGTTTTACGTAATACATGTTGAACAATTATCTAATTTACTTCGTAGAACTGGGTATGCCCAGGTCTATGCCCAAAGGAAATTCTCCTACAGACCCATAAAAGGACATATCGTGAAAATTCATCAAACTGCTATTTGTGAAAGCAAAAGGGTGGAGATAAATTAAGGGCATGAATAAGGAAAATATAGTGGCTGCATTCCAAGAAGTGCTCTTTCTTCTAAGATCAAGAAACAAGTAAATGGCAAAAACAAAAGTGAGAGACTAAAGAAAAATACCAGGTGTACCCATAATCACAAAACAAAAGACCACCCCCCCCCCCCCCCCCCCCCCGCGCCGTTCCGGAACTAGCCAAGGCATGCCCGGTTGTGGTCCGACCTAAAGGCGGGAACCAATCAAGTTCGGCTGAGTGTTCAAATTTAAATGTCAACCAATAACAGCTCTGTAACCATGGAAAGCCTCTAACTTCCCCTTAACTTGTTTGGGCCTGTCTATAAAAATGCTGTAAAAAGCTCGTTCGGGCCTCTTAGCGTCCCCGGCAACCAGTGCGCGGAGGTCCGGGTTCGAACCTGCAATAAACCCTTGCCGCTTGGCTTTGACTTTGGACTCTGGTGTTCTCGGGGGTCACCCGAATTTGGGCATATCATTTGGGGGCTCCTCCGGGATACCCCCAAGCCCACCAGACCCCAAGTCAACGGGTCGTCCCTGAGACCGATCGGTAAGTGAGCCGGCTCTGTTCGTTTCTGGCTCTCTCCCGCGCGGGATCTGTATCGGTGACTGACACAGCCCTGGCGGAGGCGCTATAGGGCAGTCAGTCGGGTCCAGTAGGAGACGTCCACTGGTACCCGTCTGGAGCACCTTTTTGGGCCCATCGGAATTCTTCTGTCCGGGTTAGGAACACCCGAAACGCACTAGCGATCTAAGTGTTGTGTTCTTTATTCTAGAACCTTTAAGTGTTGAACCCCTTCTCTTTCACAGGTGACCTGGCCTGGCGCAACCAGAAATCCTCATAGCTTTACTGTTTCTCCTTTTAATCCTTTTCTCCAGCTCCAGGATACAGATGGGCCAATCTCAAAGCACTCCTCTTTCTCTCCTTGTTGCTAACTTCAGGGATGTTAGAACCAGAGGGCAGAATTTGAGTCTAGACATCCGGAGGGGAAAGTTAACCCTCTGCCGCTCCGAATGGCCAACCTTCGGCGTTGGATGACCAACCGAAGGAACTTTCTGCCTCCCTATAATTGCTAAGGTGAAGTCAAAGACTTTTCTACCGGGTCGCGAGGGACACCGGATCAGATTCCCTACATTCTAGTATGGCAAAATTGGGTGGAAAATCCACCCCCTTGGTTGGCCCCCTTCCTGTCCTCAGGAACGTGTAAGGTCCTTGCCATGCGGACTGCAGATCCCCCAAAACCAAAGACGCCATCCGCGCCCTAGTATCCCGTATTGCCCGTTGGTCAGGACCTACTACCCCTAGACCCTCCACCCTATCATCCCCCTCCCCTCGTACCCCAGGCCCTGCCCGCAGCAGCCGCCCCACCAGCCGCCCTTCTAGTTGCCCCCCTAGGGGAACCGGGAAGACGGGAAGCGGCAGCTGCGCCGGAACCAGGAGGACCGGAGGCTATAGCTGCGCCGGGCCCCATTGAAAACGAAACCGACCGCGAGGGGCCAGCCGGCCGAACCCGCGGGCACACCCAGCGGGAGCCAAACCCTCGCCTCCCCGACTCCACTGTGGCCCTACCCTTGCGGGAAATAGGACCCCCAGATGAAACAGGCAACCCCCGACTCCAGTAGTGGCCCTTTTCCACCAGTGACCTTTACAACTGGAAAACGCAGAACGCTCGATTCTCTGATAACCCTAAAGACCTAACAGCTCTTTTAGACAGTGTCATGTTCACCCACCAGCCCACCTGGGACGACTGTCAGCAGCTCCTCCGCATCCTGTTCACCACAGAGGAGCGAGAGAGGATCCAATTAGAAGCAAGAAAGCTGGTTCCCGGAGACGACGGTCAGCCGACATCTAACCCTGACCTCATTGATGCGGCTTTCTCCCTAACCAGACCTCCACAGGACGAATGGGACTACAACACGGCAGAAGGTAGGGGAAGGCTACTCATTTATCGCCAGACTCTGATGGCGGGTCTCCGGGCTGCAGCTCGCAAGCCCACCAATTTGGCTAAGGTATATTCGGTCGTACAGGGAAAGACAGAGAGTCCAGCTGCTTACTTAGACTAATGGAAGCCTTTAGACAGTTTGCCCCCGTGGATCCAGAAGTCCCTGAGAACCAGGCTGCTGTCGTTATGTCCTTTGTAAATCAAGCAGCTCCTGACATTAAGAAAAAACTCCAAAGGCTAGAGGATTTAGAAGGCAAACAGATCCAGGATCTGCTCCGTATAGCACAACGGGTCTACAACAACAGGGACGCCCCAGAAGAGAGACCGACCCCAAAGCTCAGGACAGAAAGAATGAACAGAACGTTAAAAGAGACCCAAACCAAATTAACCATGGAGACTGGCGCTAATTGGGTGGTCCTTCTCCCGACTACGCTCTGTTCAGGGTGCGTAATTCCCCATACAAACTGGGACTCACACCCTATGAAATAATACATGGTAGACCACCCCCCATCATCCCTAACCTAAAAGATAACCTTGTCAAAACTGAGAACGATAATGGTCTTGAACTCTTGTTCTCCCTACAAGCCTTGCAGAGGGTCCATGAAGATGTATGGCCCAAATTAAAAGAACTTTATGAGACTGGACCCCCGCCTATTCCTCATCAATTCCGCCCCGGGGATTGGGTGCTCGTCAAACGTCATCGGCAGGGGACTCTGGAACCCAGGTGGAAAGGACCCTTCCAGGTCATCCTGACAACGCCGACTGCCATCAAAGTAGACGGAATCGCCACCTGGATCCATTGCACCCACGCCAAACCGGTGGACCCGTTCTCAGACCTCATCGGACCCTCAAAGACAACCTGGACTGTTGACTGGACTAAGGACAATCCTTTAAAATTGACCCTACGCCGCCAACGGACTGAGCCGTAACTATGGTACTTGCCCTCCTCTTGATTGTTCTGCAAATTCTGTCTGTAGATCCAAATCCCCGCAACCCCTATAATTTGACCTGGGAAATTACTAACTTGGAGACTCATGAAATCTACAACAAAACCCTAGGAACTGCCCCATTAAATACCTGGTGGCCAGATTTATATTTCAATTTAGAAAAAGTTAGTCCATTAGAAGAAATGGAAGGAGGTAAATGGAGGCAGCTGCAAAGGAGGGTGTCAATAAGTAGAAATGGATTTTATGCATGTCCGGGATTTAGGACGGGGGCGATGAAGCAGACATGTGGAGGGATCGAAACCCTCTACTGCGCAGCCTGGAGTTGCGTCACCTCCAATGATGGGGAATGGAAGTGGGAAGTAAAACCCCAATTTACTGAAATGGCCTATGTCCAACCATGTACCCACACCAGGTATGATGAGAACTGTAACCTTATTCGTGTAAGATTTACAGAGGAGGGGAAAAAGGACAGGCGGTGGGTCTCGGGACTCACTTGGGGACTCTACTTATATCAACGTCCCCTCTTTGGGACTGCCATTCAAATAAAATTAAAAGTCTCCCCTCTTGTACAACCAGTGGGGCCAAATCAGGTATTAGGGGAAAAAAAGAGATAAGCCTATCCCCGGGCAGATCTCCACTACTCTCTCCAGCAGGACCCCCATCCTTACCCCAGGAGTAAAAGCACAAGCTGTCCAAGAAAATCAGAACCCAGAAGACATAGACTCCCTATGGAAATTGCTAACGGCAGCATATGAGGCCTTAAACCGGTCGGACCCTGAGGCGACAAGGGCCTGCTGGTTATGTTATGATATAAAACCCCCCTTCTACGAAGCCGTGGGTCCAGCTGCCCCTTTTTCACAATCAGGAGAAGAGTCACCAGCAGCTTGCAGGTGGAATCGAAAGAGCCCCGGCCTCACACTGCAAGCGGTCACTGGCAATGGGACTTGTATAGGAAAGGTCCCCTCTAGCCATATCCAGCTCTGCCCCGACTAATTACTCTATAAATGAATCTAAATGGATAATTCCAGCTCCTGACGGTTGGTGGGTTTGTTCTAAGACAGGGCTCACCCCATGTGTTAGCAGGAATGTCTTTAATTCGTCAACAGAATATTGTATCATGGTATTAGTGTTTCCAAAGGTTATTTACCACCAAGAAAATGTCGTATATGACCTGTGGACAGAAGGGATGGAAGCAAGAGAGTCAATAAGAATAAAACGGGAACCCTTTACGGCCATAACTTTGTCCACCTTATTTGGCCTCGCTACCATAGGGGCAGGAACAGGGATCTCATCACTAGCCATCCAGCACCGGGGGTTCAGCAGCCTAAGGGCAGCCATTGATGAAGATACAGCCAGAGTTGAGGACTCCATCTCGCACCTCGAGAAATCTCTGACCTCCCTTTCTGAAGTAGTCCTACAGAACCGAAGGGGGCTAGATCTAGTCTTCCTCCAACAAGGAGGTTTATGTGCAGCCTTAAGAGAAGAATGTTGTTTTTATGCTGACCACACCGGAGTAGTCCGAGAGTCCATGGCTAAAGTTAGAGAAGGGCTGGCCAAACGGAGGCGTGGGCGAGAACAAGAAGGCTGGTTTGAGTCTTGGTTCAATCAGTCCCCATGGCTAGCCATCCTGCTTTCTGCTCTAGCTGGACCCCTTATACTCCTCCTCACCCTCGGGCCTTATATTATTAATAAACTAGTTGCCTTTATCAAAGACCGAGTTAACACGATCCAACTGATGGTCCTTAGGACCCAATACCAACCTATCGTTACCGAAACATTTGAATCAGACACATAAACCCAAGATTGGCTCTTGAGGCACCAAAGAAAGGGGGGAATGAGAGACTAAAGAAAAATACCAGGTGTACCCATAACCACAAAACAAAAGAACCCCCGCCCCCCGCCGTTCCTGGAACTAGCCAAGGCATGCCCAGTTGTGGTCTGACCTAAAGGTGGGATCCAATCAAGTTCTGTGTTCAAATTTAAATGTCAACCAATAACAGCTCTGTAACCATGGAAAGCCTCTAACTTCCCCTTAACTTGTTTGGGCCTGTCTATAAAAATGCTGTAAAAACCTCGCTCGGGCCTCTTAGCGTCCCCGGCAACCAGTGCGTGGAGGTCCGGGTTCGAACCTGGAATAAACCCTTGCCGCTTGGCTTTGACTCTGGACTCTGGTGGTTTGTTCTCGGGGGTCACCCGAATTTGGGCATATCAAAAAGCTGAACCAAACGCTCATCCCTGCTCATCCTCTTCAGTTCCTACCTGGACTCTTGGGCCATGATCTCCAACAGAATTTTCTGGGTTTACTCACAAATGACCTGGAATAACCACCAAAACCAAGGCACCAATTCGGGAGTCTTTTTTTTTTTTTTCCCTTTCTTCTTTATTTAAATTCTAGTTAGTTAACATACAGTGTAGTCTCGGCTTCAGGAGTAGAACCCAGTGATTCATCTCTTACAATGACACCCAGGGCTCATCACAAGTGCCCTCCTCAACGCCCATCCCCCAGCTACCCCCTCCCCTCCCCTCCCCTCCAGCTTGTTCTTGGTATTTAAGAGTCTCTCACAGTTTGCCTCCTTCTATTTTTATCTCACGTTTCCTTCCCTTCCCCTACGTTCATCTGAATCTTGAGGACGTTTTAAACCTGATTTACAGGACACCAGTGTCTTGGTCTGTTCCGGCTGCCAGGACAGGACACCATACGCTGCGTGGCTTACAAACAACAGAAATTTATTTCCCAGAGTTCGGGAGGCTGGGAAGTCAAAGACAAAGGCTTTGGTCAAATTCAGTGTGTACTGAGAAGTTACTTCCTGGTTCACAGACGGTCATGTCACTGGGTCCTCACACCGTGGGAGACAACAGTGGATCACTGGGGTCTCTCTTACAGAGGCACTAACAGCATCCGGGAGGCCTCTGCACTTAGGACTTCAGCGCCTGTCAGTATCCCCACTTCCAAGGCCCATCACATTAGGGTTCAGGTTTCAACATTATGAATTCTGAATGGACACACACATTCAGTCTACAGCAACCAGTTCATTTTCGAAGAGTAGAAGCTTAGGAACTGCGTTCTTGGCCTCTCCCCCTTCTTTGGAAGCCAGGATGGCTAAGGGGGCCTCTACACCAGGGCCCTCAGCTTCACTGTGGTTTTTATGTTCTCACTAGCCAACCCTGGAGATATTAGTAAGGTAAGATGAACAGCATTTCCCGGCAACGTTGTCAGATAGATTTCAGGCATGAAAATTAGCTAAATTAAGAGAAGCTTAGAAAACAATATTAAGACCATCATGGATCACGTGATAGTAAGAAATTGCAGAAACAAGGTAGGACATTCGATAAAATGAGGCAATGTCAGGCATGAAATGCTTCCTATGTTGGAGAATACACTTGAGTCTTTAGAGTTTCAGAACAAAGCAAGAGTTGCCACTGATTAGTGAGTTTTGAAAATCACTTTTCTAGCCATTAACGGACAAGAAAATGACACAATGACCCTAGGAAAGAGGACGGGTAAGAGAAGAGAGGAAGAGGCCGAAGTAGGGAGCAGTGCATCCCGCTTCAATTACCCCCCCCCTTTTTTTAGGTTTATTTACTGATGGGGGTGGGGGGACAGAGAGAGAGGGAGAGAGAATCCCAAGCAGGCTCCACAGGGTCAGCAGAGCCCGACGTGGGGCTGGAACCCACGAACTGTTAGATCATGACCTGAACCAAAGTCTGGCGTTTAACCAACTGAGCCACCTAGACTAGGCGCCCCCTTCCATTGGTCTTAACAGCACATGGAAGGAGTTAGAAGCTGAAGGAAGCTTTACAGATGCCAGCAGCGGTGGTGACTGCTCTGAGGCGAGGGCAAGAAAAGGAAACTCCCTGCTTCCGGGTCTCACAGTTAAGATTCTGAGCTGGTGAAAGGCTGCTCTGTGTGGAAGTAAGATACTACCAAAGTGGGAGAAAGGACTTGAGGGCCTAAGTTCATGGAGTGGAAAAGACTCCAAAAAGTTAGTGGCGTTTTGGACCGGTATGTCTGTGTGCATGTGTAAATGAGTGTGCAAGCATGTGGGGGACAGGAGAAATGAGATTTGGGAGAGGGAGTAATGACTAGTAGGGAAGCTAACTTTGAGTGGAAAACAGCAACAAAAAAGTCAAAGATAAGGAAAACAATCTCCCAGCCACTTCCAAAGCCTTAACCAGAACAAACAAAACAAAATCAGGTGACAAGGAAATAAGGATGTGCAAATTAAATTGAAAACACGACAATATTGAAAAGGATTGAGCCAAACACTTGGAACTAATAATATTAAAAAATTGTCAACCAAGGAGGTGTGGATCAGCAAACAACTTTCGCCTCATTAAGGGGCAAGGGCCTTAATTAGGCCTTTTAAGGGCCTTAATTTCGCCTAATTAAGGGCCTAATTAAGTTTCACAGAGCTTAAAACATTGTCAATATTTCTCTTGGAAAATACTATCTCTCCTAATGTGTGTGTGTGTGTGTGCGGGGGGGGGAATCCCTGCATGTATCCCAATTATTCACCAAGAAATTATTGGACAGCTCATGTCAATTAGCATAATTACATGCCGAGACACAAAATAGAATTTTAATAGTATTTAATTGAAATGAAATGAGAACCTTAAGCTCTTAAAATATTGGGGACTTTTTTAATTCTCTTCTCCCCCTTGCATGCAGGGAACAGACTGCCAGCAGATGGAGCTAAAAAATCTGCAGGCCCGTCTGTTTGCTCCCTCCATGCAAGGGGGAAAAGAGAATGAAGAGTCTCGCGTTTAACAGGGAATTACACCTTCAGGAAACAGAGACCGTGAATGTTTCAGGACAGAGCACTGGCAATGCAATCAAATCAAATTACACGCCTTTCAAGGTATGTTACCTTCACCAAAGGAACACTCATAACTGTTCTGTGCTGCAAGACTTGTCTTGAAAAGACTGGTCTCCAAATAAGATTTCCAAGAACAGCTGGTATATATTGAAGCAGAATGCTGCCCGTTTCTCTATAGGTGCAGGGGAAAGAGTGCCCTTATTCATCAGCAGATACACCTTTTACTTCCTCAAGGTTAAGCGCGCAGATTCCATTTTTAAACAGGGATGGAGAAAGAGGCGGGACTCGCCGCTCAGTAAATGTTCACGAATACAACACAGGCAAGTAGTGTTTTTAACTTACGGGAAGTACAGTTTAGGATACGCCCAGTGGCTGATTCCTGGAATAAAATTAGGTATTTGTTCAAGGAGTAAATAATCACACACTTTTGAAATAGGAAGTGTAAACCTAACAGAGGCTGGGGGAAAGAGAAGCGTGCGTGTGGACGAGCAGGTTTCCAGGGAGAAACGATTCATTATCTGGGAGACAAGCCAGCGCCCGAGAGAGGCCGTTCCAAACGGCCCGATCAGGGAAACCACCACAGCGCCGCCTTTCCAAGGTTTTTTCCCTGGAATAAAGTCTTCCCTAGTCTCTTCCTTCTGCCTTTTGTTTGTAAATGAAAGGCAGACGGTTTCTGGGCGCAGTCGGTTTCCCAGTTCATCAAAGGACTTGGTGGGGGAGGGGGAGCTTGGAAAAGCTTTGCCGCCTGCTCCTGCGCTCTGCAAGGCAGGAGTAAAAGGTCACCTTCCTCAACAACTTAAGAAACCTAGTGTTTCCAACCCAGATGAAGAGAATAAGTCACTTCCCCCAAAATATGTGGCAGCGAAGGGGAAGGGAAAGAAGACGATAAGTAATACGTAAAGAAAGGAAATGGGGAGGTAAAAACCGCACCTTGACCTGTAGCCAGGAGGCGCTGACGCGCGCCGCCCGACGGGTCACGGAGAGAGGACCCGGCGCCCGACGCGGTTTCACAAACGCCCCCAAATGCCTGCAATCGCAGCTCAGGAGAGTTCCAGGCGAGCTCAGCTGCCCCGGCACGAGTCGCCACCTCGATCAGTGCTGAGCGACAGAAACAACAGCAAGACTTCACCCGGCCACCGAGGCCCGGGCAAGCGCAGAGAACCGCAGGCGCCTTTTTTTAACCAAGGACTGTAAGCACCGCCCCTCGCATTGATGCTGAAAACTCGGGCTGGGCTCTGTCGGAGACCTCACAGGGCGGATACTGTGGGTCGGCGGTGTTCCCAAACAGGTCCGACAGAGGAGTATATAAACTCCTACCTCGGCGAGTAATCGTGTTTGTCTGTTCCGGAAACATGTCTGGACGCGGTAAGGGTGGGAAGGGCCTAGGCAAGGGGGGCGCCAAGCGCCACCGCAAGGTGCTGCGCGACAACATCCAGGGCATCACGAAGCCCGCCATCCGGCGGCTGGCCCGGCGCGGCGGCGTCAAGCGCATCTCCGGCCTCATCTACGAGGAGACCCGCGGCGTGCTCAAGGTGTTCCTGGAGAACGTGATCCGGGACGCCGTCACCTACACGGAGCACGCCAAGCGCAAGACGGTCACGGCCATGGACGTGGTGTACGCGCTCAAGCGCCAGGGCCGCACCCTCTACGGCTTCGGGGGCTAAGATGACCTTAAATCGTCGCACCTATTGCCCAAAAGGCCCTTCTAAGGGCCACCCACGAAATCTGTTAAGGAGCTGTGGACCCCTTTATTGATTTAGCTGAGCGCCGTACCATGAGTGCCCTTAGCATGGGTTAGGGCCGATCAGACCTGAAACTAACGTGTTCCTAAAATATCCGCGCGTCTCTGCACTCGGCCCCCGGTGTGTCTATCACAAAGTGGCTAAACGTCCGGTCATGCCGAGTCTTTACTGTCAAGAGCAGGTTTGTACTGAAAGCCGAACTTACCATACATCGTCCGAGGGGCAACAGGACGATCGTGGTAAACAGCGATTCTCTTCGTCTGGGAGTTCTGGCTTAGAACGCAGTGGCAGGACGTGAAAACCACGTCAGTCCCGCCAATTGACTTTATTTAAAGTAGATGCATTTTTACCAGGAATGCAATCATGACGCTTTTTAAATTAGTGAAATGCACTTTGGGATTCTTAATACAACATGGTAAGGGATGCTCATGCAACCTAGAAGTTTTTTGAAAAGTCCGACATTTTCTTTGTGCATCACAGAGATCAGCGGGCGAGGCGGGAAGACGCTTCCGGTCCTCAATGGATTGAACCAAGTGAATTCTGGAGGCGGGGCGAGGCTGGGCGGGGCGGGCGCCTACTGTCCAATCAGGATTCGAGGGTCGCTATAAGTACTGGGACCCGTGTTCTTGATCCGGCAGTGCTGAGTAGCTAGCCCTAGTTGTCATGGCTCGCACGAAGCAGACGGCGCGCAAGTCGACGGGCGGCAAGGCCCCGCGCAAGCAGCTGGCCACCAAGGCGGCCCGCAAGAGCGCGCCGGCCACCGGCGGCGTCAAGAAGCCGCACCGCTACCGGCCCGGCACGGTGGCCCTGCGCGAGATCCGCCGCTACCAGAAGTCCACCGAGCTGCTGATCCGCAAGCTGCCGTTCCAGCGGCTGGTGCGCGAGATCGCGCAGGACTTCAAGACCGACCTGCGCTTCCAGAGCTCGGCCGTGATGGCGCTGCAGGAGGCGTGCGAGGCCTACCTGGTGGGGCTCTTCGAGGACACCAACCTGTGCGCCATCCACGCCAAGCGCGTCACCATCATGCCCAAGGACATCCAGCTGGCGCGCCGCATCCGTGGGGAGCGGGCATAAAGCTTTGTAGCGTTCTCCGTACACCCTACCCCAAAGGCTCTTTTCAGAGCCCCTCCATTGTCACCAGAAAAGAGCTGTTAAACTTGTAGGGAATATACGGTAGGCTCGGGAACAACACGGGGCGGTTTCCAATAGCTCCTGTGCCACACCAGGCGTGTGCTCCCGAAGACTGCAGGAGGTGGCTGTGCTGTGAATCGGGAGGTTTCGCACTCGCTGACCCCCTCCTGGGACTTAGCACAAAGGAGCTGTTTGAACATATTGAAACGAACCAGCCATGCTAGAAATGAGCTGTTCTGGGCCACGTGAAGTGATTGAAGGAAAGAAATTTGAGTCCAGGTTTCTGTGCATCGTGCAGTTGGCAAGAACCGCTTTACTTTTGTCAAGTATCCCCAGTGCTTTTACATCAAGGAATGGGCCTCAATTTGCTTCTCTTACTCGGAGGCACAGAACATGTAGTACCCTCCGTGCTTAAAAAGGCTTCAACGTGATGTTTGACAAGAATAGTCTTTTCGGTTTTATCCATGTATGTGATTGTGGAAAATGGGCCGACAATGACCTACATATTCTGACCTGCAGGCTGTCCTCTGAATTCTCAGGAGCTCTAAAAAGCATAAGGTATTTCCTTGTTTTAAAATTGTGCTTCTCAGTGTGAAGTTGGGTTGTGAGGATTTTTGGGTTTTTTTTTTCAAAAGGAGTCAAACGGAACTAAGATTTTAAAGCTGTTACTAGTTTCCACAAAAATAATGGGTTTCCTAATAAATTTGTTGTGTCTATTAAATTTGTCCAATTACTTTTTTTTTTTGAAAAATCTTGTGCTTTTCACATAGGACTATAATTGTTTATTTGCTTGTTTTGATTACAAATCCTAATTCCCATGATGTTGCAGTTTTTCTCGAGTGTTCTCAGACTGGTCAGCCATCTGGGCCTTATATTCTTTCCCGTATTTGGGGTTTGCCCTTCCAGAGAGGCTGACATCCCAGCTACAGGCTCCTAAAACTTTTTGGAATGTCGGGGAATTGACAAGAAAGACCGTTCTGAAAAAAAAAAAAGAAAAGAAAAAAGGCCATTCTGACCTGCGGGCCAGAGTCCTCTTATAGAGGAGTTTAGCAATTCTTTAGTGGCTCTTAGTTTTAGAGACTACTTGATGTTATCTCTTACAAGCTTCAAAGATTGATTTCTCCTCACCCTTTCTAGGATTTTTCCCATCATAATAGAGCTGAGGACATATACTGCTTACAGAGCTTGTGGTCCAGGTTCAAACCTTAAAACTGCCAATGACTAGCCATATAACTTCTGGCAGGTTACTCCTCCTTGCCCTGGGTCTCTGTATAGCTGTAAACTGTGGCAAATAAGACTGTAGAGCAATCTTAGATTACTTCCTGGCACTTAGTGAATGCTCAGTGAATGTTAGCCCTTGTTAATTATGCCTTTCTTAAGCATAGAGGTTTGGGTTTCCCCTACCCTAGATCTTCTGAAAGTTTTGTGGTTGAAGTGGTGGAAAATGCTTGCTTAAAACATTTTTGTTAATATCCCTTCTTTAGTTCTTGACGTGCATGGTTCTGAAAAAAGACAGTCTTGTAGCAATATCCCATAATCTGTGTCTGTGTGGATGAGTCCAAAACATAGCAAAATGGCCGGATAGCAAATATTCTGGCCTTTTCAGGCCAAATATTGTCTCCGGCTTTTTTTTTTTTTTTTTCTTAACACAATTAAAAAATCTAAAAAGCACTCTTAACTTGAGAGCAACAGAAAACGACACTGTCCCGATTTGGCCTTAAGTTGGCTACAGGTTCAACTCCAGGAGCTCTTTGGGGAGAAATACGTTGGCAACTTTAAACTTCCCTAAAGTTTGTCACAGGGAAGAACTAGGTGAGTGTTGATCGCAGTAGAGATTCTAATCATTAGACCTCCCTTCTCATCCAGGCCAGTCACAAAATCCTATCCATTCCCCACCTCACCCTCCTCCCAAACTAATAAGCAAACATATCCTCCCTCCGTTCCAACCTCAAGGTTACTGCCTCAGTTCTCTTGGATGCTAATGTATTCCTGAATTCTTCTGAACCTCTATAACTTGCAGTCCCTCAATTCCCACCCTTCTCATGGTTGATAGTCAACAATTTCTCTGAAATACAGGTCTGCCTTTGCTCAAACACACAAAAATGCCCACATTGATGTCTCCTGGCTGCTTACAGAAGAGGGTATTCCTGACAGTGTACTTTATTAAATGTTGATGGAGATATGGGGTTTGAATGAGAGCACTGAGAAGAGCACCTAGGAAACCGGACAAAGTCCCATGTCATCTACACAGTCTGTACTTTTGAGGACTACTGGAACCCCTTGAATATTTTCAGCAGGTTTGAGTTTTTCCTAAAGCACATTATCCGGGCAAGGCAATTTTTGTACTTATCATCATGGATTTGCCTAATACTAAAGAGAGAAAGTATCTCGATTTAAAAAAACACACTCAATTTAAGTTTGAATTTGAATCCAGGTCATTGGATCCTGAAGCGAAAGTCATTCCTCTTCCTCCCGCTGCAAGGTAGACGTCATTCTGGCTACTGAACATCTCCAAGCTGCAAAAGGCATTCTCTAGAGATATTGTCACCTGCAAAATCCTAGGAAGCAGAACTGGTTTTGAAAGTGGGATGTGTGGGGTGTATGTGGTGAATTTGGGGCTGCAGGCAACTGTCTGCGCTGCCCCTGTGTTACTTGCTACAGTTGGAAACAAAGTTTATGTCCAAACCAAGGAAACCTGGGTCTTCCTCTAGCAAAAAATCAAAGGCCGAACCTAGGGACAAAGCTTTTGAAAAAATCTCCACTTGATAGTTCGTAGAAACTTATTGCAACTTGCAACAAACTAGCACAATGCCTTAAACCCAGTGGATATACGTGAAAAGCTGAAAAGATTTTTAAAAATATCTTTCATCTGTTGCGCACGACTCATGAAAACACAAGCCAGCATGTGAACCTGGAGGCTGCTTTCCTCCTTTACAGCTTCAAAGCGTCAAATTCTGTACAATTATTTTCAGCATTTAATCAAATTTGGGGGGCTAACAAACACAGTTCTGGAGTCCAACCGCGAAGGGCGGCTGCCTGAGGGCAGTGGATTGGACGCTCCACCAATCACAGAGCGCCACCGGCTTATATAAGCGCCTGGCCGGAGTCGGGCGGCATTGCACGACTTGCCCTTTGGATTTTGAGTCTCTCTCCCTCTCGCAGTTCCTGCCTCTGGCCATGTCGGAAACCGCGCCTGCCGAGACGGCTGCCCCGGCGCCGGTGGAGAAGTCACCTGCCAAGAAGAAGGCGACCAAGAAAGCTGCGGGCGGTGGCGCGGCTAAACGCAAGGCCACCGGCCCCCCGGTGTCAGAGCTGATCACCAAGGCGGTCGCCGCCTCCAAGGAGCGCAACGGCCTCTCCCTGGCCGCGCTCAAGAAGGCGCTGGCGGCCGCCGGCTACGACGTGGAGAAGAACAACAGCCGCATCAAGCTGGGCCTCAAGAGCCTGGTGAGCAAGGGCACCCTGGTGCAGACCAAGGGCACCGGCGCCTCGGGCTCGTTCAAGCTCAACAAGAAGGCGGCCTCCGGGGAGGCCAAGCCTAAAGCCAAGAAGGCGGGCGCGGCGAAGGCCAAGAAGCCCTCCGGGGCCACCCCCAAGAAGCCAAAGAAGGCTGCGGGAGCCAAGAAGGCGGTGAAGAAAACTCCGAAGAAGGCGAAGAAGCCCGCGGCTGCCGGGGTCAAGAAGGTGGCCAAGAGCCCCAAGAAGGCCAAGGCCGCCGCCAAGCCCAAGAAGGCGGCGAAGAGCCCAGCCAAGCCCAAGGCTGTGAAGCCGAAGGCGGCCAAGCCCAAAGCCGCCAAGCCCAAGGCAGCGAAGCCCAAGGCTGCCAAAGCGAAGAAAGCGGCCCCGAAAAAGAAGTAGGAAGTTGGCCTTTGAGAAGGCAGCAAAACCCCAAAGGCTCTTTTCAGAGCCACCCAGAGATTTCTGAAAAACAGCTGTACGCTCAGGTTGAACCCGTTAAGTTAAACCCTGCATCTGCTCCCCTTTTCAGTTTTTCTCTCGATTTCACTTGCAAAGAACGAGTTGGGGACTGAATTTTATTCAGCCCTTGTATGTGGATTACTTACGACTTTATGGATCGCCCGTAGGGGGCTGTACTGCAGCAAAGTAGTTTTTGCCTTTTTAAAAAGCCCGCGCAACATCCCTAATTGGTTCTTTTCCTGGGTATCTTTGCAGGCAGGAGGATCTTGATTGGTACACGTATTGAGAGCGCAGACGGGCTGGGCTTTAAAGTTACGTGGCACATTAGGTTAGACCCTTAACTACTGTCCCAGCTCTTTCCCAGAAATAGTGAGTGGCTCTGAAAAGAGCCTTTGGTTCGCAAGTTGCTAGGGAGACCTTATTTGCCCTTGGCCTTGTGGTGGCTCTCGGTCTTCTTGGGCAGCAGCACGGCCTGGATGTTGGGCAGGACGCCGCCCTGCGCGATGGTCACGCGGCCCAGCAGCTTGTTGAGCTCCTCGTCGTTGCGGATGGCCAGCTGCAGGTGGCGCGGGATGATGCGCGTCTTCTTGTTGTCGCGGGCCGCGTTGCCCGCCAGCTCCAGGATCTCGGCCGTCAGGTACTCGAGCACGGCCGCCAGGTACACCGGCGCGCCGGCCCCCACCCGCTCGGCGTAGTTGCCCTTGCGGAGCAGGCGGTGCACGCGGCCCACCGGGAACTGCAGACCGGCCCGCGACGAGCGCGTCTTGGCCTTGGCGCGAGCCTTGCCGCCCTGCTTCCCGCGCCCAGACATAACGACAGGAAGCAATTCACCAAGGACTAGAATGTGGGTGGGTAGGATGGGACACAGCTTCACTACTTATAGTCCTCACGCGGCGCCAAAATAAAGCTGTCCCATTGGCTAAAATTCCAGTCTTATTTAAGCCAATGGAATCCTGGCTTTTCAAATACACTTATTTTGATTGGATACAACCACATGATGCCCTGTAGAATTTACCACCAATTAGACACCCGGTTTGTTTAATTTTCTTCGCGTGAGAAGCTGTGCATAAAGAGAACCTAGAGACCCCCAGTTTTTCTCCAGTCTTTCGGCTTGGGGGGCGGGGGTGGTTCCTGTGCTCCGTGACAAGACCAGTCAAGGCTAACAAGCTGTGAACAGAGGCACGTAGAGCCCCCTTCTCATTTTCCCTCTTATTCTCAAGCCCTTCAGCAACTGCTCTCGGCCCTGCCTGAGCCAGCCAAGTCCGCTCCCGCCCCGAAGGAGGGCTCCAAGGAGGCGGTGACCGAGGCGCCGAAGGACGGCAAGAGGCGCGAGCGCAGCCGCCGGGAGATCGCGCCCCCCGCCCCCGCCCCGTGTACGTGTACAAGGTGCCTCCAAGGTAGGGGTCAGACGCCCCCACGGGCTTTCTTTCACAGCCATCTACGCTTTCCAAAACCACCAGTGCCCATTATTTCCCGATTTAGAGGTAGGTAAATGCAATTTTTAATCTGAAGGCTTTGGTCCGTGCTTCTTAATTTGTGCAAAAGCTACATTTTGGCCTTGTGTTTCCAATAAGATCTGAAGTTGTTATTGTTGTTTTTTTAGTCTCACAAACATCAGACACCCCAAAATAATTTTATTGTATTTCACTTAACATCTAAATTCTCACACCAAGAATCACTCGTTCGGTTAATTAGTGAGAAAATTTTAAAGTACGACGAGAAGAAAATATCTTTCAGCTTCTAGTGAAAATCTTAACTGGCTGAACATCTGTTTCTCTCCCCTTACGGAATACCACCGTTTATCAGTATCTCCCCTGTCCCCCCTCCCCCTTCCCATTGGAAGGCTCTGAATCACATAAATTGGTTTAAAGGAAACTTACCAAGTCACAGTCCCTTTAACATTCTTTACGGTCAATGCTGAGTACGGACCTTTCTGCTACCTCTCATTGTAGGCCTACGTTTCCACCAAGTAACCAAAATGGTGTTGGGATAAAAATGGGGACAGAGAGGAAAATGAGAACCTAAATTAATCACCTCCGTTCACCCCTTAAGGATGAGGATTGCTAATCCAGGCACTACTTTCAGACTTGAATTTTTCTAGGGGTCACTTTTTGCATGTTTTCCTGGGTATGCCTTCCAAGGCACACCTCACTCCACCCCAGTTTTCCTAGTGAAGTTCCAGAAAGGTGCATCCTGAGCCTGCCTCCTCTATCTCACATTGAAATGCCCTCTTTTCTGGAACCCGTGTCTGTTCGTTGTGAGTTTCACGTAGGCAACTCCCATTTTACGGCAACATACATATTTTATGAGAAATCCTTGCAGTTTTCCAGAATAACAAAATTCAGGAAGAAGAGTGGAATTGTGTTTACATTTTGGAAATGTGTTTAATTTCTGGCTTAATAGAAGACAGCTGGATTCATGTACAGTATTCGTTTCTGCAGTCAATCTATTGCAATATGATTGTCAAATGAAAATGAGAGTGGAAAAGTTAAGTAAGTTTCAGTATTACACAAATAAATTTAGTCTCACACATCCACCAGAAGGGTCTCAGAGACCCCCATGTGTCCCCAGATCATATTTTGAGAATCACTGCCTTTAGGACAAGAAGACATTTCATTTGTTTATTTCATAACCATCCTGTTGGCTGGCGGTAGGTAGCATTGGGGATACCCTTGGCAGGAGCTGAGACACAGAATAATTTGAGAAGGCCTTGCAAATCGGTCTGCATGCCCAATGATGGCTGTCATTAAAATGAAATCCGCTCTCCTGAAATGAAATTTCAGTGAATAAAAAGGCAGGGAGCTCTTTTTTGAGCCTTGATCTACAGCGTTTTCATTTTTTTCTTAACTAGGCTCCACGCCCAATGCGGGGCTTGAACTCCTGACCCTGAGATTGAGTCACATGCTGTACCAACTGAGTGAGCCAGGTGCCAGTTTGTTTAATTTTAATTCTCCAATTTGCACGGTTTAAACATGATTCTTGCATACTTTCTTGCCTCCCCTCTCTTTTTACTGTTACTGTTAGTCCGGACATCTAAGATCGGCCTTACTTTCAGTCAGTAATGTCTTGGACGCATTAACTCAAAACTTGTAATCACTACTTCTTCCAGGGCTTCTGGGGAATAAAGAGAGACCAAAATCTCCACTCTAGGGCTTACGTTGGGTAGTTAGTTCTCTGTGACCACTGGTGCGCCTGCCTGACTCCAGAGCCTCAAGAACACTTCAGTGGCAGATGCTGTTTTCAAAGGCCAAGTGCATATTACACTCTTCTCTGACAGTCCTTTATCTCGGTCCAGAATAATTTTTTTCTTTTTAACTCTAACTCACTTTTCTTCCTGAGCTAATTGCTTCATTCTTCTCTGCCAATATAAGACATCACCTTATCAAGGTTAATTTACCAGATTTGGGGGCTCAATCTAAATAGTTTCAAAAAACAATATAATTACAAATTTTAGAAAAGGCACAATGGACTCCTATCCAGGTATGTGTTAAAATACTCATGGGGCGCCTGGGTGCTCAGATGGTTGAGCATCGGACTTTCACTCAGGTCATGATCTCACGGTCTGAGTTCGAGCACCGTGCTGACAGCTCAGAACCTGGAGCCTGCTTCAGATTCCGTGTCTCCCTCTCTCTCTGCCCCTCCCCTGCCCGTGCTCTGTCTCTCTGGCTCTCAAAAATAAATAAACATAGACAAAGTTTTGTAAAGAATACTCATAATAAATTAGTAATTTTAATTTTTTTTTTTTCAACGTTTTTATTTTATTTTTGGGACAGAGAGAGACAGAGCATGAACGGGGGAGGGGCAGAGAGAGAGGGAGACACAGAATCGGAAACAGGCTCCAGGCTCCGAGCCATCAGCCCAGATCCTGACGCGGGGCTCGAACTCACGGACCGCGAGATCGTGACCTGGCTGAAGTCGGACGCTTAACCGACTGCGCCACCCAGGCGCCCCTAAATTAGTAATTTTAATATTCCACCTTGAACTTCTGAAAGAATTAATATAGTTCACAGAATAAATATGAGGATGCTGTCCGTGTGCTCTCTTTGCACATGTAGCCCCAAATGGTTCTCCCAGTCATTATCGGCTGCATGCCACTTCTTTGAAAGGAATACGAAGTTTTAATTTTTCTAACATTCTTACCCCAAGAGAGTACTAAAAAAATAAGGGGTCAGCAATTGTCCAGTTTCTGATTATTCCATTAATTCCATTAGATACAATATAAATGAAAAAATATAAAAATGTGTTATGTATAATTTTGTTTTAGGGTGTGTACGTATATATGTATGTGTGTAGTGTATTTGGGCTTACAGAATATATAGCTAAGATGTCAGGATTGCATCTATCTGTATTTTCCATCTCACTGCTGTTCCGTGCTGGGAGCATGAAATAATCAAAAACCAGATAGCCAATGCTTTTGAATTTTTTGGAATCCCCTTGGAGTAAAAGCATTGGAGAAATTAAAATTTATTCTAGCGTGTGTATAAATAATACATTTATGTATGTGACATACATGCACAAATACATATATACATATACATGTACACACACTCATGGTATAATTATTTTAGTTGCACGCAGTATTAAGTTTCAGTTGCTTGGAGACAAATATAAATAATTGTATTTGGCCAAATACAAATGTATTAACACTTGCAGGATACCTTAACGTTCTATTACTTTATTTTCAAGATGTGAGTTTAAAATGTTGGTGGTGGAATTAAATTAAAAAGCTACAGAACAATCACGTTAATATCAAGAATTATTTTTTAATTTTGTTTAATGTTTACTTATTTTTGAGATGAAGAGAGAGACAGAGTGTGAGCAGGGGAGGGGCAGAGAGAGAGGGAGACTCAGAATCCAAAGCAGGCTCCAGGCTCTGAGCTGTCAGCACAGAGCCCCACGCGGGTCTTGAACTCAGGAACAATGAGATGGTGACCTGAGCCAAGTCGGACTCTTAACCAACTGAGCCACCCAGGTGCCCCAAGAATTAATTTTAAAAATCCAGTGTTACATTTATACAATGCTACCCCTCAAATTTGAGTGCAAGAATTTTTTATAGTTCCATGTTCTCAAAATACATTCACAAGAACCAACTAGTAAAAAACGCTAGTATGTTTGGATTAGAACATGTTTTAGGTACAACTCCATATTCACATCATATGCACATATTTCTAATATTAATTGGGGTGTACTTCATATTAGTTTTTTTCATACACAAGTGCAGGAACTTTCAAAAGTTACCATTATTGAACATTTTTGTGCAGCACCCGAATATTTGCATGAAAAGTCCATGCCTATATTCTCAATTTTTTGTTCTGTATTTTCACAATTAAAGCAGATGTGATATAAAGTCGTTTTATTTTCTCTTAATGTTTATTCTGAGAGAGCATGCACGCATGAGTGGGGGAGGGGCAGAGAGAGAAAGAGAATCTCAAGCAGGTTCCACGCTGAGCACAGAGCCCTACACAGGGCCCCATCTCACAAACTGTGAGATCATGATCTGAGCCCAAATCAAGAGTCAGATACTTAACCAACTGAGCCACGCAGGCACCCCAAAAATCATTTTAAAAAGTTAAAACACACTCAAAATACACTTACTGGTGGATATTTTTCTTCATTCTAAGCATCTCAGGAAATCTCTGGGAATTATTTTGTCTCTTATGTTTTGTTCCAGTGCATTAAAATTTTTCTTTTAAAGTCACCACTAGTATAAAAATTCAGAAATCTGAAATTGTAAGTCATCTAGCAAAGGTATTATAATATGGTTTCCAAAAAGATGTCTGAAGCTATTCAACTTTGAATGTGAGGTCTCAGGCAAAGATTCAGACTAGCTTCTCTCTTCACCCATCTCAAGGCCATCGCCTTTGAGAGACTTCTCATGGCTGGTCAGTCACTTATTTCTTGGCATATTCCAAATTAATCTTATTAAGTTGTCTCTATATTTTCTTTATTTTTTTTTTAATTTTTTTTTTTCAACGTTTATTTATTTTTTGGGGGACAGAGAGAGACAGAGCATGAACGGGGGAGGGGCAGAGAGAGAGGGAGACACAGAATCGGAAACAGGCTCCAGGCTCGGAGCCAGCAGCCCAGAGCCCGACGCGGGGCTCGAACTCACGGAGCGCGAGACCGTGACCTGGCTGAAGTCGGACGCTTAACCGACTGCGCCACCCAGGCGCCCCAAATTGTCTCTATATTTTCATAGGCAATTTGAACAGATGGGAAGTTTTGCCTCAAGTGATCAATCGGCAGAATAGTATTTTTTTTTGTCTGCCCTTGAGTGACAAGCTTATAAATATACAAGAAGTACGTCCACAACTTCTATGTTACTTTATCTTTGACTTTTTGTTTTTATTTTTTTATTATTTAAAAAAAAGGTTTTTCTTTTCACATTTATGTTTGAGAGACAAAGAGAGACAGCATGAGCGGGGGAGGGGCAGAGAGAGAGGGCGACACAGAATCCGAAGCGGGCTCCAGGCTCTGAGCTGTCGGCACAGAGCCCGACGCGGGGCTGCAACCCACCAATCCCAAGATCGTGACCTGAGCCGAAGTCGGACACTCAACCGACTGAGTCAGCCAGGCACCCCTCAAAGTCCACAGTTTACATCAGGTTCACTCTCGGTGGATAATGGTATGTATCCATCATTATGGCATCACACAGTGTTTTCACTGCCCTCAAAATCCTCTGTGCTCCCTCCACATACTCATCCCTTCCCTCCCCTCAGCCCCTGGAAACCAGTGATCGTTTTACTATCTTTATAATTTTACCTTTTCCGTAACGCTGTATTGGCTTCTTTCACTCCGTAATATGCATTTTAGGTCCCTGCACGTCTTTTCCCGGCTCGTCAGCTCATTTCCTTTTAGCGCTGAGTGATAGCGTTGTCTGGCTGCACCAGTTTGCGCATCCAGTCACTTACCAAAGGACGTCTCGGTTGCTTCCAAGTTTTGCCAGTTCTGAACAAAGCTGCTACATGCGCCTGAGTGCAGGTTTTGTGTGACATGTTTTCAACTCCTTTGGGTAAATACCAAAGAAGGCGATTGCAGGATTATGGGGAAAGCATATGTATGGTTTCGTAAGAATTGACCAAACTCTCTTCCAGGATGGAAGACCCTTTTCCATTTTGCACTCCCGCCAGCAGCGACCGACGGTTCTCCTTGCTCCACGTCCTTGTCAGCATTTGGTGTTCTCAGCGTTCCAGATTTTGACCTTTCTAATTGCTGTGTGGTGGTGTTATCTTTGCCTTTTATTTTTCTAAGTTTTTATTTCTTTTTTTGCCGGAGTCCAGCTCCGGCAGGTCCAGGGGTTCCCGAAGGATGAACGGCGTCGGCGAAAAAGTGAAAATAAAACTAAGATAGAAATAAAAATAAAAAACTAAAATAAAAATGGACACAGACAACAGCAATACCCCAGGTAGTTTGAAGGCCAAATTACCTAAAAGCAGGAGTAGAAGAAGCTTCACTGTCGTGGGCCGCCCTGCAGTCACCAATCCGTCCACAGCCCGGGCCCTGCCACTCAGGCCGGGTTAGCTTGGCTTCCAGCAATTTGTTTTGAGAGAGAAAGAGAGAGAGCACGAATGGGGAAGGGGCAGAGAGAGAGGGAGAGAGAGAGTCCCAAGCAAGCTCTGTGCTATCAATCAGCACAGAGTCCAGCTCGGGGCTCAAACTAACAAACCATGAGATCATGAGCTGAAATCAAGAGTCAGACATTTAAGCAACTGTACCCCCCGGGTGCCCCTAATTTTTTTATAGTGATGGTAATCTATAACGTTACTTCATTGTTACTCCTTTCATGAGAAGTTTACTCTAGTTTTCAAATAATCAAAAGTAATTTCTTTTTTGAGAGAGTGCAAGCAAGGGAGGGGCAGAGAGAGAGGGAGCACAGAGCCTGATATGGGGCTCGATCTCCCAACCACGAAATCACGACCTGAACCTAAACTAAGAGTTGGATGCTTGACCAACTGAACCACCCAGGTGCCCCTCAGACTTTTTTTTTTTTAAAGTTCTGCAAAGTTTCCCGGGCTTGTCTGTAAATCTGTTACTCTACTGACTTTATACCGCTTGAAAAGGCTCTAAAATTTAATTTCTCCTCTTACGGATTCCTTTATGCAAAATTCACTGATGTTATATAGGAAAATTTTCCTCTGCTTCTGGATCTTAGCGGTAATGTTCCTAACAATCTTATCAAAAGACAGAAGGCTTTTGATTTTGTTGAAATGTGTTTGATGGACTAAGGTGAAGCCACAGCACAAAGAAACCTGGAGCAGAGACACACATTATTGATGACGCCCTACATGCTGGAGGGAAACTTAAAGATCGTCTTGTTAAACCCTCCTCTAATTTACAGTCGAGCAATCGGAAACGAGACAGGTCAGATGGCAAGCCCTCTAGCATGCCAGAACTCAGGTCTGTGGGATTCCTTCCCAGTGCCTGTGCGTGTGTGCGTGTGTGCGGGCATGTGTGCACAGACGATTCAGGAAAAGCACGAGCTGGAGAGGAAAGAAAGCATGACTCATCCATCCGGCATATATTTACCGTTATATGCCAGGGATTACGCCCACAAATGACATGGATTGTAACACACATTTACTTTTAAAAATTAGTAATTTTATTATAAAAGACAAGTATGCTTTTAATTAGTAACATAGAGGCAAAAACCTTTAAGATGTCATAAGAAGAGGTAAATAGGAAACAGGGCGTACGTTGTTCAGTAGAGATCGTAGGGGCGAAAGGGTCCAGAGCTATTCTTGCACTAAATATACGAGATGCTAGATGTTTGGAACTCACGCTCACCAGACTCGCGTCAGTCGGTAATCATGAGGCCTGAAGTCAGCCCCACTCTGGGGACACCAGGAGTCTGGGAACAAAAATAAAGCCTGTGGCTGTCGAGCAGACTCCTGGGCGAGCTTCCGTGGGGCCAGGCGCCGGCCCTGCATCTGCCCCGCGGGCTGATGCTCGGAGAGAACAGATAGACGAGAGTCACACACACTTGAATCAGGTAGCTGGCTCGGCCCCCTCCTGCACCGAACCTCTCTCTTCCCCTCTGCTGCTTGCTGGGTTTCTAACTGATTTAAGTAAGGCACTGTGGTGAGAGCGCTGAGACGCAGTCTGAGTCTTTCTGTGCCGTGCCCTCCGCGGGAGATCGCCGGGACCTCGAGGTAATTTCTTGCCTGATACCAGTGAGGCTGCCCGGTCCTAGCCACGGAGGGGGGTCATTGGGAGGGAGGCGGCGAGAAGGAACGTGCGGGAGCATTCCGGGCAGAGGGAGAGGTAGTGCGAAGGCCGGAGGGGTCAGGGAGGCTGGGGTAGAGGAGGCCAGCTGGACCCTGGGGATCGGAGGCCCGAGGCAGCCCTGGGCCGGAGCACCTGACCCCTCAGAGACCAGGGTAAGGGCTCGGAAGTGTTGAAGCTGATCTGACGAAGTCCCAGGGATCTCTGGGCTGCTGAGGGGATGCAGGGGCGAGGGGCTGGGAGCATTCAGCAGGTGGAAGCTGTTCAGTGGCCAGGACAGAGGAGGTGGGGCGTGGAATAGGATGGTGGAGGGGGCAGAGTGAGGGACTCGGGGTCTGCTTCCCTTCATCCCTCAGTCACGGCGGAGGGGGCCTTCCTCCCCAGTCTTCTCCCTCTGCACGCTTCCGCCGGAGTAAACCTCTCTAAAATGTCACTTGTCTCGTTAATAACACTTTTCACAATAATGTTTCTTTCTACACAAATGAATCCAGACTAGTTATCCTTGGGACCGTGTGGCTTGAGCCCTGAATGCTGGGGTTTGCTTTGAAGAATTTGCCCATTCTGTTCCACCTCCCTTAGAACACACCATATCAGATCATGATTCGGGAATCAGATAAATCACGTATAAAGCTCCTTCTGTTGTTGTATATCATGATCTATGTCCTTTAGGACAGTGACCATGTTTTTGCTTTTGTTTTTTTTTTTTTTTTTTTAAGTTTATTTATTTTGAGAGAGAGCATGCAAGCAGGGGAGAGGCAGAGAGGGAGCGAATCCCAAGCAGGCTCCACACTGTCAGCGCAGAGACTGACACGGGGCTCAAACTCACTCACTGAGAGACCATGCCCTGAGCTGAGGTCAAGAGTCAGACGCTTAACCAACTGAGCCACCCAGACACCCCTGATGGTGTTTTTGTTTTGTTTTGTTTTTTTATCACCTGCTTCTCCAAGGACACAATAATAATTGATCCCCTTTCTCCAAAGGGGGACCCCTTTCTCTCTTCAGTTCTCTTTGCCCCCCAAAGACACACACGTTTATTTTCATTTCTTTCCTTCTAGGCTTGTACAACACGTCTGTGAGAAGGACAAGAAAACAAAGTCAAGTCTGAGGTTTGGGGATCGCTGTCCCAGCACCAGCAGCTCCCACGTGCCTCGTCTTTCCCAGAGCGTGTTCTCACTCCATGTCTATTAAGCTTCCAGCAAGGGGGGGGGGGGGGGGGGGGCCCTCAGCGTCTCTGACAGATTTTACAGAGAGACGACTTGCTGACCTATCGGGTGCATACGTATCAGGTGGCCAGGGGCGGGAGGCTTCTGAGGCATCTACAAGGAGGTGACTGCTGTAAAGGCCAACCCAGGAGGCGGCTGTGGGGAGTCCATTCCCTCCGGGGTCACCATGCCTCTGCGCCACATTTCGAGGAGAGCTGAGTTCCCCTATGTTCTTAGGGTCGAGGGTACATACAGGAGCTCCAGTATCACAGTGGGCCCCGCACACGTGGCCCCCCACCTGTGTTTCAGTGTCCGGCTTGTTTATTCTCTTCCGGCTGAAGCTGAATGTCAGTGTCAGTGCTGCTGCCTTCGTTCAAAGCCGGCGGGCTGGCACACATAGACAAAGCTGTCCACCTCGTCTCACGCCTGTGCTTACTCCCATGTCCAGGGTCAGCTTCTGGGAACCATTCAGCTAGACACATGGACCTTCTGGCTTACCCAGGCCTGACGCCTCTCCAGGTCTTCTGCGAACGGATCTATCAGCACTGCCGACTGTTTCTGGGGGTACCCCAGCATCTCGGAAGCCTCCCAGCAGCTCTCTCCTTTAACATTGCCATGCTGGAGCCTGTGCGATCAAAGTCACCAGAGTCTGCATTCCCGCAGAGCAGTAGTGGCCCTTCGGGAGCATGCTAGGAACGAGGCAGACCGGATTTAGGCTGTCCCAGTGACTGGGGGGAGGTGCACCCCTAACAGGAGCGGACGGGCTGCTGGGTGTCCTATGAAGAATGGAGTCAGGGGACACGCGACTTCCAAGTGTCTCCGGGTAAATCTGAAGGTGCGGGACCTGTTGTGGATAAAGTCCAGAACCCAGAAGCACGAGGTCTTTGCCCACGTGTTTGTGTGTAGTTTAGGGGACACTGAAGTTTCCGACAAATCCGGATTTTTTTCCTTTTTGTTCCTTTCACATGCTCATGTCCCCCAAGAATCATTGGTGTTTACAAAAAGAAAAAAAAAAGTCGCCTCACTGAGAGTTAAGTCTCTTTTCAGTGTTTGAACACCCGAGTCAACCCTACAAGGTCTTTGTGGCTCCAGGATGACTCTACACACAGGTTCTGTGAGGACTGTTGTGTCAACCTGACAGGGCCGTGCACTACCCAGATACTGGGTCAGACATTATTCTGGGTATTTCTGTCAAGGGGGTTTTGGATGACAAGGACATTTAAATTGGTAGACTTAAGGGGCTCCTGGGTGACTCGGTTAAGCATCCGACTTCGGCTCAGGTCATGATCTCGTGGTTCATGCGTTTGAGCTCAGCGTCCAGCTCTGTGCTGACAGCTCGGAGCCCGGAGCCTCCTTCAGATTGTGTATGTCTCTCTCTCTCTCTCTCTCTCTCTGCCCCTCCCCTGCTAGCAGTCTGTCTCTCAAAAATGAATAATAAACCATTAGAAAAATTAAAAATAAATTGGTAGACTTAATTTGTAAACAGATTGTTCTCCCTGATGTGGGTGGGCCACATTCAATCAGTTGAAATCAGGAAAAGGAACAAAAAGGCTGTCCCTCCCTTGACTGAGAGTTATTCATGTCTGGCTGCTTTTGAGCTGGGATATTGGCTTCTTCCTGCCTTTGGACTCAGACTGAAACATGGGCTCTGCCTGGGTGTCAAACCTGCGGGTCTTCAGGCTGGAACAGCATGGCCTCCCTGGGTCTCCCAGTTCCTGACTCACCCGGCAGCTCTCGGGCCTTGTCAGCCTCCCCAGGCACAGGAGCCGGGTCCTTGTAAGAAACGTCTTAATATATATCCACATCCATCCTACTGGTTTCACTGCTCACCAGTACAGGTGCAAATACTCAACTACTTCTCTATGTGTTTTTGTGTAGGACGCAAGCATTCATGTTGAAGTCATCTCCTTTATTGTTAAAATAACTGTCTCTTATTTCATTTTTATATAATAGTTACACTGTTTCATGACCTTTAGAAATTATGCATGCGTTTAAGTGTTATTACCTAAGAATTTAACTCTAGGCTGGAAAAAGGGGCCACTAAAAATAGATATAAAAGGGGAGCCCGGGGAATGACACACATGAGAACCACTGCCTTTCATAAATGCAGTCAGGGAAATGTAACCTGTTTATTAAGCTACACGAGACCAGACCTCACGGCGTGTGGATAAGCGCGGGTCACGGCTCCTTCCTCTCCTCCCCTGGCCTCAGCAGCCCTGGCCTGGAGCCTCTGCCCTGGTGCCTTGAAATTTAAAGGTTCTCCCCAGGGGTGGCTCAGTCCGTTAAGTGTCCGACTTTGGCTCACGTCGTGATCTCATGGTTCGTGAGTTCAAGCCCCGTATGTTTGGGGCTCTCTGCTCTCAGCACAGAGCCTGCTTCTGTCCCCTCTTTCTGCCCCTCCCCTGCTCACATTCTCTTCCTCAAAAACAAATAAATATCTATACATATGAGGTTCCCCCCAAATTAATATCCTCGGGATTCCAGTGGTCCCTTACAGCTTTTCATAATTTCTCCCTCAAAATGATGTAAGCCCAGCCCTTTGGCTGAGGCACTTATTTGGTTCTTCTTTCTGTCACTGGGATTCTTGCACACCTGCAGGGGTGGGGTCCTCGTCCCGTAGTCTACCCGACCCCCGTCCTAGTACTGGTCAGGCCCTCAGTCAACTCATTTAAGCTGAAGCAGTCCTAGTCGGTCGTGATGCCAGGAATACTTACACGTATGTTCAACGCCGTAGGAGTTGAGAGAAAGTTCTTAACCCTATTCAAGTCTGGAAAATAATTTCCTTGTGCGTTTTGTTAACTTGTTTTGTGTTTTAATACCGCATGTCTGCTTTTCTCGTGAAACCTCCCAAGAGGCCGAATAGGTGACAACATCAGAAAAGGCAAGCTTCTGAAACAGAAGCTCAATAGAAGTTGAAAGCAATTAGGAAGCAGCCGGGCACCTGAGTGGCTCAGTCGGTTGAACGTCTGACTTGGTTTCCGCTCAGGTCATGATCTCGCTGTTCGTGGGATCCAGCCTCGAGTTGGGCTCTGAGATGACAGTGCGGAGCCTGCTTGGGATTCTCTCTCTCTCTCTCTCTCTCTGCCCTTTCTCCGCTTGCACACTCTCTTTCTCTCTCTAAATAAATAAATAAATGTAAAAAAATAAATAAGCCTTAAAAGAAAAGGTATTAGGAAGCAGATAAACGAGCCATCTGCAGAAACAATACACATTTAAAGGGGTTTGGACAGTTGTGGGTGAGGAGATGCTTCCATATCCAGGAACCTAACAGGTGCCTAAGGGAAGTTGTGGTCAAATTAATGTCATGTGCCCGATACAATGTCCTGAGGGCTGGTAAACTGCATGAAATCTAGGAAGGAGTGAGGAAAAAAAAAAAAAAAGGGTTAAGCTTTTGTCAGTACATTTTGTTCAACCTGGAAGGAAGTTTTCAATGAAGAAAACATGAATTTCTCTAGGCTGGACAAAGGCCATTTTCAGGTAATGTAACTTGGGGAAAAGCCTCTCCTTTAGGATAAGATTCTCTCATCTGTTTTTTATGTTCCAATCTGTCCCTTTGTGCCCTAAAAGTTGTTCTTTAGAGACAAGATGACAAAAAGTATTACTTGGGGCACATCATGTGGATCACGGAAGACACCAGCCAGTCTGGTGTAAGACAGTGAAGTGACATTCAGATTGGGATGAGCTCAAGTCAATTTCCCCAAGACTGATCAGCAGTGCCGTAAATTAATCAAGATACTTTGAACAACGAAGGGTTAGATGCCTGGATCGCCAAAGTGCAAATAACCCACAAAATCTAGCATTGGGTTCTTTATTTTTCTCTCCTTTCAGGAATTCCAAGTTTCTAAATGCTGAAGGACAATGGACCCGATGTGTGAACCCTGTACAGAAGGACCACAAATGCCTTCTGCGTGCTCCTGTCCATTCTGCGCAGATTTCAGAATCCTCCTTCCCGGGTTCTTCAAAACATCTTTCCTGCTGACAGGTGCAAGTCATATCTACCTATTCCTATACCCCTACCTGTACCCGTACCTATGCCATCCACACCCATCTCTGCACACACACGTTCCCCAGGCCGAGGATCTATGTGGTAGATAACTCAATCCCTCTAAATCCTCTCATTTCCTCCCCTGGATTTTATCTGCCGAGTCCCTCATGCTGTAAAACAGAAAGACCAGAGTTTACCGCCAATTATCTGCACTAATGGATTAATGGACAGGACCAAAGGCATATGTGGTCTGAAAGTAGTGATGAAAATAACCAAATATATGGCAAATTTACTGTCATCAACTACCTTTTTTTCATTTTTTTTCATGTTTACTTATTTTTGAGAGAGAGCGTGAGTGGGGGAGGCCCAGAGAGGGTGACACAGAATCTGAAGCCCAACGTTAGGGCTCACACCCATGAACCACAAGATCATGACCTGAGCCAAAGTCGGACGCTTAACCAACCGAGCCACCCAGGCGCCCCTGTCATCAACCGTCTCGAAGGGCGATGGAAGGAGAAATGATACATAGACTTAAAAATATTTCTTTTCTAACAGAATTGAGGACGGGATATACACACATACATACACATGAATACATAAAACATATACAGAACACACACACACACATGCACACACACACACATGTATAGGCCAGAGAGACCTGTCCCAAAGATTTTGAGAAGCTGAGTAGACAGAAAAGTTTACAGGCGCTGGAGGTGGGTTCTGGCTGAATTGTAGCCCACATCTTGAGTTTTCTGAATTCATGGGCCTTTTTAATAGCCTGTCAGTGTTTTTCTCCTACACCCTCAAAGAAACTAATTCTATCTACAGAAACCCTGTACTGTATTTAATTCTCATTTATAAGGTTTCCTCTAGGACACATGAGATGATGGGACATTGATTTTTGTGCAAGATTCTTTCCCTATTATATTTTTCAGTATAGCATTTGCTACATAAAGGGAGTATGTGTAACATACATCTTAAGTGTAAAACAAGTTGTATCAAACACCCATGATGAACTTCTAGCACTAAATCTGGAATGTTGGTAACAAGTTATTTACCTCAATCACTGAGGTGTGCGCTTCCTGATTTTTAAAAACTCGCACATGGAGCTCTTAAAGTTTTTTGAATCCTACACTTACACGTGCTTCTATAGAAGCTTAAATAGTAATGTATTTACGAGTCCTAGAGAGGGCTATCATCTATGAACCTCCTGAGGTTTAGGTTTCTGAAATTTCACCAAGCACTGCTGTGTATCTTAATCTTTTTCCTGCTATGTGGACTCCTAGCGAGTGAATGTACCGCAATATATCTGTTTAGTCTTTTTGGCCATGAGTATGTGGCTGCATCTACTACTTTGCCACTAAGAATGAAGAATATTCTCACCCAGACACCTGTGGGTGGAACTGAGTCACTGGAGTACTGACATTGGACAAAGGGCATTATCAAAAAGTTCAGCAAACCCAACTCAAATGTAGAAGTGTTTCCACACACACACACACACACACACCCCGCCAAGACCAAAATATTTTCAAATATGCCATTCCTAAGGCTTAAAGCGGAGAGGATTTGTACTCCCTGAATTGGGGATGAAGGAACAGCCTTCTCTGGCTTTTCTCATTTTCTTTCCAAACGTCTTCCCATAGAAACAGGAAATGCAAGGCGCAGAGAGAGAAAGAAACCATGGGATGGATTCTCCGACAGGAAAGGCAGGGAACAGAACCCAATCCCTCCCCTAAAGAGGAATTTCACTCAGAGAAACGAGGGAGTGAGTCCAGCAGCGGCTCCTCACGCCTAGCCACACGGCCCAGAATCACCCCAGTGAGGACAGACTACCACCGGGCGGCCGGCGGTAAAGTTTAAACTCCGCGCGCTGCGCCCTGGTTGGCTGCCCAGACCAACGTGGCCACCGACGAACGGGGGTCTTCCGTTTCCTTCTGCTGCCTTTCTAACTGGCGAGTGGCGAATCCAAACCTGGGGGAGCAGAGCTGGCACCATCCCCAAAAGAAACAGTAGCGAATAAAAGGGTGTGCGCTTCTCAGCGCGTGCCCAGGGCTTCGCTCTAAGGTGCGCCTGGGAGCTAAGGACAGAGCTTTGTGGTCATGGAACCCCCTGCCAGGCTGACGTGTTCAAAGCTGACCAGGTTTTGTTTGAGACAAAGGGTGCTTTCTTTCAGTAGGCTTGTCTGATCACGAATGTGATCCTTCCTGACCGAAACCCATAGAAATACGTCTCTGGAGTTATTTCAACTTGCTGTACACTGTAATTTCTAGCGAGACGAAAACACGGGACTCAGATACGGTTTCTTTACAGAAAACAAAGACTCAGTGTAAATAAGTGCCAGTTCCCTTTAGAAGACTGAGTGGCTCTGAAAAGAGCCTTTGGGGGGTGGACCGAACCTTACCGATTGCTCTGCAGCCGGCGGGCTCACTTTGCGCTGGTGTACTTGGTGACGGCCTTGGTGCCCTCGGACACGGCGTGCTTGGCCAGCTCCCCGGGCAGCAGCAGGCGCACGGCCGTCTGGATCTCCCGGGACGTGATGGTCGAGCGCTTGTTGTAATGCGCCAGGCGCGACGCCTCGCCCGCGATGCGCTCGAAGATGTCGTTGACGAACGAGTTCATGATGCCCATGGCCTTGGACGAGATGCCGGTGTCGGGGTGCACCTGCTTCAGCACCTTGTACACGTACACCGAGTAGCTCTCCTTGCGGCTGCGCTTGCGCTTCTTGCCGTCCTTCTTCTGCGCCTTGGTCACCGCCTTCTTCGAGCCCTTCTTCGGGGCCGGGGCGGACTTGGCTGGCTCAGGCATGGTCGGGAATCACTGTTAACGGACTTGAAAACAGAAAGAATGAGTATGAGGGTCTAAGTGTCCTTTTTATCCACAGCTTCTTAAACAAAGGAGGCACTGGACGAAATCCTGTAGCTAATTGGCGAGTTCTGCAAACGTCACGTATTAATTTCGTTCAATCAAAGTAAGTGTATTTGAAAACCAGCATCCCATTGGTTGCAGCGAAACTGTAATTTTAGCCAATGGGATAGTTTTCTTTTTGCGCCCATTAGAGACTATAAATAGGGTAGCTCTGGCTCAGCCCATACTGAGCGTACCCAGGTTTGTGATATTTTCTCCGTCATGTCCGGTCGCGGAAAGCAGGGCGGCAAGGCTCGCGCCAAGGCCAAGACGCGCTCGTCGCGGGCCGGGCTGCAGTTCCCGGTGGGCCGCGTGCACCGCCTGCTCCGCAAGGGCAACTACGCCGAGCGGGTGGGGGCCGGCGCGCCGGTGTACCTGGCGGCCGTGCTCGAGTACCTGACGGCCGAGATCCTGGAGCTGGCGGGCAACGCGGCCCGCGACAACAAGAAGACGCGCATCATCCCGCGCCACCTGCAGCTGGCCATCCGCAACGACGAGGAGCTCAACAAGCTGCTGGGCCGCGTCACCATCGCGCAGGGCGGCGTCCTGCCCAACATCCAGGCCGTGCTGCTGCCCAAGAAGACCGAGAGCCACCACAAGGCCAAGGGCAAGTAGAAATATGGCCTAGTCTGGAGCTCAAGTCTCCTGTCCAAACCAAAAGGCTCTTTTTAGAGCCATCCACTTAATCAAGGAAAAGAGCTGTGCCTCACGTTCTGTCATTGGGATAGCAGGTGTTGAGTAGTGGCAAATCCTGTTGAAAAGAAAATTTATAGGCCTGTCAATCGACCCAAGAGTCCTTGAATTAAAAGAAGTCACCTTGCCAAAAAAGACAAACCTTTGCCCTAAGGAACCCATAAGAGGAAAACTTGGGTGTCCTTGATTATTCCTGCAGGATCAAATGTCCATGTGGAACCCAAACTTGGCAGCCTGTGACTTTGGCCTAGCCTTCTCTCTTCTAATTCAATGGAATCCTCCTGAATAAGACTCCCCTCTCCTATATGTCCTGCGTTAGTCCTGCAGGCCGGTGGACTCCTTGTTTGAAATAAGTTCAGGCAGACAATGCGTTTCATAATTGTACACAGGTGAAGTAAAGACAGCAAGGAAACACATCGGGGAGACCATGTGCCTTTGCAACAGACGTGAGAGGTGGACGTTGTAAGTCAGATTTTCACCTTAACTATACTGGCACCCAATGAGTCCCAGTGCCTATTCTGGCTGTTCTCGGCCACCAGCACACCCTTATCACCAAAGTCAGAAGCTGGAGGGCGTCTTCCATTCCTCTCCACGGAAGTACACCTCCGCCAATGTTTAGTTTTTCCTCACGAAGATCTTCTAATAAAATTAAGTTTCTATGCCGCTTCTAGTCTATGTGAATTAGTTCATTTCCTGGGTCTCTTGAAAGGTTTGTATGTCCTATCGTGAAATCTGAACTGCAGTCACAGGCAAAAACCCCCTAGAATCCGTGAACACAGCAATCCCAGACAGGAGGGAAATGTCACCTTTAAAAACGTTTCTTTCAAAGTTACGATTATTCGATGTCAAAGGACCCACATCCTGATTTCAGTGAATCTGATTATTCAGTTGTTTCCTCTTAAAAAGTCACCTGCATTAATCAAATTTGTAAATTTTGAACAGCTATTTCTCTTAGCATTGGAAACGTCAAATAGAATAAGTTAACACAGCTCCAAGGAAGGCCTAGGAGTTCTTTCCATGTTTAATCATAAAATACGCTGTTTTGATGATTGATGTGGCTTTTGTGACAAGGTTCAGAACAAATCTCCCAGCATGAGACACTTTGACGAGTGGAGTTTTATGAGCTGAAGGCAATTAGGCCCAAAATACTCAGGTAGACTTTTTACCACCCCCTCTACTGCCTACAAGGATGTGACTGGGCCTGGGCCAGGAAGAGAGCTATCACCAGAGTAAGTCCGAAGTGTGAGCTAGGTGCAGTGAGCCATGGGGAGCTCACAGGACCTGATCAAATTTCTCCCTGTCTCCTTGTCTCCACAAGGCCTGGCAAACTTTTGTTTACTGAACATCCTCTCCGCATGTTCCTGTGAACAGTCTTCCCTTTGAAGCCCAGACCTCTGCCCCCTTCTTAGCTCAGTAGCGTTCAAGCCTAAACTGCCCGACTGTGGGAGAGCATCACCAGTCTTGGTGGGACTCCTGCATGTACAAAATTAAATGTTTTCCTCTTGTTCATCTGTCCTCTGTCAACTTCATTGTTAGACCAGCCAGAGCACCTAGAAGGAAAGAAAGGACAAGTTTTGTCCGCCCTTAACAGATCAAATCGCTAGTAATTGCTTTCTTGCATTGTTTGTATGTCTCACAAGAACGACTACATTGTTAAATTGTTATTAAAATTATGTTATTCGCATGGTTTTGATTTATCAAACCAATGAACCCATAATCAAATAATTGGCAAATAAATACACATTTTTGTTTTAAGTAAAATATATTCAAGCGTGATACACTATCGCTTATAATTCCATGTTAACTGAGTTTTTTGTTAGTTGCCTATAGCTCCAAGGTCATTGGATAAAGTGCGTACTATTGATGAGGGAGCATGAGGCCGACTGAGGGGCAAAGCACAAGCTGGCACACACCCCCGCCCCAGGTGGGCCATGTGTGATATTCCTCGGACACTCCTGGCTGCCCAAGAACGAAGGAAAGGGGTGTCAGTGCTGGCCATGGTGATGGGGGAAACTAAGGCAAATGAAAAACTAAATTCCCTTACTGACTACAGCCATGGACAAGTCCTTGAAACCGGCAGAGTGACCTCCCTCTAGGAGTTCAGCCGCCTCCACGATGGCACTTTGCTGGGGGCAAAAGGGAACCTTGGCTTTACATTATCCCAACTTTAAGGATCTTGTCAGTCTACTTCCTTTATCTCAACTGCCCCAAGATATATGCTGGTAATCCTACTCCAAGCTTATGGCCCCCCATGAGAGACCCCCATACATCTAAAGGGTCTCATGACTGAGGTTTTACTAAATGATAATAAATGCTGTTCCCTTAGCAACAGCTACCCCCTCAAGGTCCTGGAAACTTGGCTTCCAAAATACCTTAGAGACTTATTCTACCTGTCAGGACAGGGTCCTGTCCCTGTGCTTTAAGAAAATCACCTTTTTGCACCCAAGACTTCTTCAACATTCTTTCTTGGCCATCGTCTCTGGATGTCACTACCCCCCCCACCCCAAAATTTCATCACTATTATTATTTATATAATCAAAAAAATAAATAAAAACTTCTTTTTAAAAAATAGAACCAAACCTTCAAAATCTTTTGATGAAATAATTCAGATATTTGTAATTGCAATCAGATCCAGGAGGACTGATGACAACTTCATAGTTTATACTGTAAAATCATTTTCATAGGAGGTAAAGTTCAATTTTAGTGGCAGAACATTTACGGAACCTTTTATTAAACAACTGAAGTATAATTGACACAGAGGAAAGCAGTGTTTAAGCTTTCTTTCTGGAGTTGGTCTCTCCATTAATTTCCATCTCTGCAGATTCTGAAAGCACCTCTTCCTACGTTAGATTTCCCGTGTATCTCACCCATCAGTTTACAAAGTCCCTTAGAGTGGAGACTGGGTTTTATTCATATTTGTGTCTTCCTAAACACAAATGACACAATGACAACACCACAAAATATAGTCAGTAAATTGTGTCAATTTTATAATAATAAAAATCCTTATAACATAGGTACGTGGTATAAAATAAAAGCAAAAAAAAAAAAAAAAGAGAGAGAGAGAGAGATGGAAAGGTAAATAAAAAACAGATCCCATGGAGGAACTGGAGTCAATCTAAGTGGAGGCAGCGTAAAGATGAGATGGGTCCAAGGAGCAAAGACCAGTCGGAAAGACGTAAATTGCCTTTTTCAGTTCATGGTATTTATCTGGAAAGAGGCTGTGCTTGATGACCTTAATTTGATCGGCCTGCTGCCTCCTCCCCCAATCTACCAACAATCTCACATTTAAATAAATGCTACTTCTGTCGATGAATATGAGTTACCTGGTTGAATAATGAAACAGCTCAAGTGATCAGGGGCCCCAGCGGCTTGGAGGAAGGCAGGGATGCAGGCCGGGGCGCGAACACCAAGGGCAGAGAATTAGGGATCCCCCAACCAGTACAAACTTCTGAGGCTTCAGTGACTTTCCCCTAGGGTTGCTTTTGTGTGGTTTTTATAAATCTCTCGGCTTCCAGATTTTTCTATATGCTTACTATTGAAGTTTCTATGTGCTTACTATTGAATATGCTTACTATTGAAAATACTGGTTTTCCTGGTGCAGTGGTAGTATCTCAAGAGACAGGGCTTTGGTGAAGAGGGAGTAGCAATGGACCCTCTGCTGCGATCATCCTTCACTTACATTTTTAGCTGTTAAAACACTGATTAGAAGTTAGTTCAAAACATGGGGTGCCTGGGCGGCTCAGTCGGTTGAGCGTCTGACTTCGGCTCAGGTCATGATCTCGCGGTCCGTCAGTTCGAGCCCCACGTCGGGCTCTGGGCTGATGGCTCAGAGCCTGGAGCTTGCTTCTGATTCTGTGTCTCCCTCTCTCTCTGACCCTCCCCTGTCCATGCTCTGTCTCTCTCTGTCTCAAAAAAAATAAATATAACTTAAAAAAAAAAAAATTTTAGAAGTTAGTTCAAAACAGGGGCGCCTGGGTGACTCGGTTAAGGATCCGACTTCAGCTCAGGTCATGAGCTCACAGCTCGTGAGTTTGAGCCCCGCGTCAGGCTCTGTGCTGACAGCTCAGAGCCTGGAGCCTGCTTCAGATTCTGTGTCTCCCTCTCTCTCTGCCCCTCCCCCACTCATGCTCTCTCTGTCTCTCTGTCTCTCTCTCTCTTAAAAATAAACATTAAAAAATTTTTATAAAAGAAGTTATTTCAAAACAGAATACTTGATGAAGATGTACATACATATATAGAAATGAAAACAGAGGAAAAAAGTAACATGTTCATTTTGTTTAGGGTAATAACTATTAAAAATATATTTTGACCAAAATAAATGTCCATAAAAAAATCTATTGAGGGACAGCAGATTTCTCCAGCCCAAAATATATCTCTTTGGCCTAAGGATTATTTTGAGCTAACAGCAATCAAAACCTAGCAGATTCAGGAAAACCTCTTATGTTCCCCCTTACCTGCTTAAATTTACATTGGAAAGGGGGCCTGTACCAGGAAAAGGTACTACCAGAGATACCTTTTATTATTTTGTTTTATTTTTTGAGAGATATTTTTATCCTGGGAAATGTACCTGCATGACAGGGCAACCTTTATTTTCCAAACACCTTCTCTCTCCTTCCTGTGAATGGTCTTCCCTCCTTTTAAACCTCCAGACAGACCCTTTACCTTTTCCTTAGTTCAATATGTTATATAAGCCTCATTACCTGGGTGTTCTATTTGTGTGTGTGTGTGTGTGTGTTTATTTATTTTTGAGAGAGAGAGAGTGTGAGCAGTAGAGGGGCAGAGAGAGAGGGAGACACAGAATGGAAGCAGGATCCATGCTCTGAGCTGTCAGCACAGAGCCCCACTCGGGGCTCGAACCCACAAACCGTGAGATCACGACCAGAGCCGAAGTCGGACACTTAACAGACTGAGCTACCCAGGCACCTGTGGGGGCTGTATTTTTATGAGACTCCCATACATATGGTTTGTTTCATTCCTGTTAATCTGTCTTATATCAATTTAATCATTAGATTAGCAAGGGAAGAAAGGAAATATTTCGCCCTTCCCCCACATAATATAATACATATTAAAATAAACACAGGCTCTGTTAATAACATAATATGTAGTAAAAATAAATGTTAGTTATTTAACATTGTGTATATCATGTACAATGTTTTAAATTCATGTGTATTAAGGTAAAACTATTTTAAAGTATATAGTAAATATAAAATATTTTAAATTTAGTACTAAAAATAAAAATTATTTGTTATATTAAATAGAAGTATGCCATGTATATGCAGTATTTTACATAAATTATCTTCATTAATTCTTACACTGTTTATGAGGTGATTACTGTTACTATTCCAATCCCATTCTGTACATGAACAAAGATTTAGAAAGCATAAGGAAGTGACCAAAACCCAATCAGTAGAGAAGATACAATTTCAAACCGCAGTTGTTTTTGTTTTTGTTTTTTTCAGCTATTAACCGGTCCCTAAAACACACACTTGAACAATGGGTGACGTTAGTTACAGTAGTTTACAAAATTATATTGGTGTCAAAATTTCAGAGTATGATCTTGTATTTGTTTTTAAGAAATAAAATCCAACGTACGCGAAGAATATTCTATTTTAAGTCTTATATGAAAACCAAATTTTCATTTTAGTTGTTGAAAATTAAAAGGCTTAAAAGAAACTGCCATCGGTAAGTTTATGGATATAAGTACGTCATTTTTGTAGGGCTTTAATTGTACTCCAGTGAATTTACAGTTAATGCAATTGTGATCAAAATCTTAAAGGGATTTTTTCCCCCCGAAACTGCTACAATGATTCCAAAGTTGCCCATGAAAGGAACCTTGTGAGACTAGATCAGAAATTTTTGAAAAGAAACCATGAGACCTGTCATGGCAAATTAGGCCCTCTAATGCAACTGCAGTGTAAAACGTTGATGTAATACAAAAGAACACTGTAGGGGAGGAAAAATAACTAACCCTCTACCCTGCTAGGTTCTGTACGTCCCCCCCCCCCCCACCCCCAAGCCCCCTGCCATAGCAAAGGCAGAGTAACCAGAGAAAACAAGCAGAAGTGTAATGACATGCACGTCATGTATTCCTGGGAGATAGTCTGAAAAACTGAGAAGAACACCTGAAAAGGCCCAAGCCGCCCCCTTTACATACTATCTTCCACTAAAGACAAAAGATGTCATGCGGGAGGGGCGTGCACAGGGCGCCGGTTATGGGCTCCCAGAGAAAGGATGGCAAGCAACGCAGGGTGGTTCTGCAGAATCAAGGCCGGGCTTTCTCCAGGGACAAGTTTCCGTGCTGATCTAGTCGTCCTTCTCTTTCTGGCCCAGAGAGGGAGACCCCGACTGAGATCTCCTTCACAAATGTGAAATTCCCCTTAAGAAAGTGTGAGTTCTCCTCTGGTCTTACAGATTCTCCTGCGTCTGGTATTTCTCTAAACTGCTCAGAAATAGCCCTTATGTCAGACAGGCCTATGTGCGGGCGGCGCATACCGTACCGTTCACACGCACGGGGCATGTTTGGGGAAGGTGTGCCTGAGCTCCCCACTCCTATTTTGGGGTGGCGTCCTAGGGTACCCTTCCCAATCATCCCCTTCTGAAGGAGAAAGGACAGCACTTGCTTATAAAAAAAAAATGAGCCCCTGTGAACATTCTCACGGGAAGATATAATTTCAGATACAAATATCAACGGTTTCAGAAAAATCTAGAGCTTAAAACTGAGACTCCTCACTCCGTTCCCTCCCCCACACCGCCATTGGCTCTCAGCCCAGAGAGGGGCGGAGCCCAGCGTGCGGTCGCGGCGCCTCGGTTCCCGCCCGCGCGTTCAGTTCTCAATCAGGTCCGACGACTGCTTATAATAACGCCGGTCGGGCCAGTGGAGCCATCGCTGGGACTTACGCAGCGTGTTTAGGCAGCTATGTCTGGTCGCGGCAAAGGCGGGAAGGGTCTGGGCAAGGGGGGCGCCAAGCGCCACCGCAAGGTGCTGCGCGACAACATCCAGGGCATCACGAAGCCCGCCATCCGGCGGCTGGCCCGGCGCGGCGGCGTCAAGCGCATCTCCGGCCTCATCTACGAGGAGACCCGCGGCGTGCTCAAGGTGTTCCTGGAGAACGTGATCCGGGACGCCGTCACCTACACGGAGCACGCCAAGCGCAAGACGGTCACGGCCATGGACGTGGTGTACGCGCTCAAGCGCCAGGGCCGCACCCTCTACGGCTTCGGGGGCTGAGCGCCCGGGACCCACTACGACCTCCCCAAGCACAGAAAAGGCCCTTTTCAGGGCCCCCATCCTCTCAGCGAAGGAGCCGTGACGCCGGTTTCGCTTTGTGTTTTCTGACTTTGTTGTGTTAACTCCTGGCCTTTGTCCTATTCCTTACGTGTCCCGACTAGGAAAGTCTTACTGCCAACTGCCCACATTTCCGTGCATTTTCCTTGGGCATCAGTGTATTTAGCAAACATGCTTGGTGTTCTCTGTTTAACTTAAAAGTCTGGCGTTTGGGGTTTTAATGCTGCACTAGGAGCTTCAGTATGGCCGCAGTTGAAGAAATGGGACGGTTTTTTCTGTTCAGAAGGTGTACATGTGTCAGGGTTGAGACAGACGAGACGGACTCCGCGTCTCCGCGCTGAATTTGTGACTTGGTGCGTTTAGTATTCTCGATGCTTTCAAGTTTAGTTCCTGTTTAGTGGCCTTTATTCTGCTGATCTATGTCCTCTGCTCAAGAAACCAGTGCGTGCTAAGGGGACTGGAGAGCAGTAGTAGTGACGAGCCGTCCTTCCTTGCCCCCTTTCTGATTGATGCATGCAGCACGTGGTTGGCCCCCTGGCTCGGATCCTGGTTTCCACCCAGTGTGGACACCGGTAGGTGGTAGAAGACTTGCAGGCTAATCCCCCACAGAGGGGTGCTGAGGGTGGGACGCAATTGGAAGGGATCCCAACTAAGTCACAAGGAAAACAAGGTTGCATTACAGAAATGTTAGGGTGACAAAACAAAGCAGACCCTAAACCCAGAGGAGCTACTGCAGGGATCTTGGGAGCGGAAGAGTGGAAAAGGAATCAAACAAGGGGTTAGGACATGAACACAGACCTAAATTCAAAGTAGGTCTTAATATTCCTCCAGACCAGATCTTAGCAAGTAGAGAAAGAAACCCAAAGTCAAAGGTGACAATCTGGATGTTGGTAGAAAGCTTGGCCAGTGCATATACACAGGCCGAAGTAGTAATTCCCACAGGTATGTGAAAAAAAGTAAACAGTGATCGAGATATTAGATATAGATGTAGATAAATGATAGATAGATAGATAGATAGATAGATATTTTTCCCCCTAAAGCTGAAATTAAAAACTTTAATCATTTGCCCATACTTCACCAAGAGTTAACCTTTGTGAGGTCAAATACTAAATATGCACCTGGCCTTCTCCCAACTCAGGACCCTGGATGCATCTCGGAAATACAGTGCAGTCTTTCTTAATGATTGTGATCTCTCATTTTCCTGGGAATACTTGCGCTAACTTCAGCTAACATATGACTCTAAATTGCAAAACCCACAGTGTTTTGAATGGGATTTCCTTTTGTCTTTGCTATTCCTGTAGGAGATTGTCTGTTGGGAGAATTTGGTTTTGATTATATTTCCCCAACACCTTCTGAAGGTCTATTATCTGTTTGCGGCTTTCCACTGATTTCTTGAATAATTCTGGTAACAGTCTCTCAGTTCTTAAAAATAAACAACTAGGGGCGCCTGGGTGGCGCAGTCGGTTAAGCGTCCGACTTCAGCCAGGTCACGATCTCGCGGTCCGTGAGGTTGAGCCCCGCGTCAGGCTCTGGGCTGATGGCTCAGAGCCTGGAGCCTGCTTCTGATTCTGTGTCTCCCTCTCTCTCTGCCCCTCGCCCATTCATGCTCTGTCTCTCTCTGTCCCAAAAATAAATAAAAACGTTGAAAAAAAAATTTTTTTTTTAAAATAAACAACTAAAAAAAAATCCTGAAGTATTCTGTACATTATTTGTTATTTTTATAGTTAATATTCTAGTCCTTGTCTTCAGAAACCCATGGCTTATGTTCATAGCCTGATTTAAAGAAACATTCAAAATTTCTTGATATTACCTTTCATAAATCCAGGCCCCAAATTTTGAATAATGAAACCCTGAAGGTATTACTTGTATCTAAACTCCTCTTGTGGTTTCCCACGTGGCCAGGAGGCCACACATATTTTCTCATTTTATGAGAAAAGATGTACTTTGTAATTAGCAATATACAATTATACAATTGTGAGAACTCTTTTCTTATATATCGTGTAACAGGAAAAAGGAAGGCAAAGCAAAAATAAACTATGCATTCCTAAGTTAACCAGATGAAATATTTTTAATATAAATGTTTAACAATTTTACTTAAGTTGGATAGAACATATTTATATTTGTATACAATAACCACACAAAACTACCAACAGACTTTGTTCCTAGATATCAACGCCACGGCGAAAAAAAATAACAAATACTTTCCGGGAAATATCAGAAGGTTCCTGGAGGTTTATCAATCTCCGTATTCACAGTATCATACCTAAATAGAGGATTCTATCCTATTCCATAATGATAACACTGATTAATATAATAAATTAACCAGACGTTCTCTAGTCATCAATGGATGGTTACTATTTTTCCTTACGCTGTTCTCTATAGGCCCATGCTACAAGATACAGATCTGAAATTGAGTTTTACAGAAGAAGCATCAAAAGAACTTTAATAAATAATTGTTCCAGATACCTGTCAGACTCTACCTTGGGACTGATTTAAAATTTTCCAAGCTGTATTAGAAGCAGGGTACTTAACCCAAGATCAGCAAAGCAAGAGTTAATTAGTTAGGACTGAATGAACTGATTTGGTTGTGGCTAAAATTCCCTTACTAAAGTCCTCTTATACTTGTAATTGTTGTCTTTTTCAAATGGATTCCTCAAATTTTAAAAAAATATTCTATTAAAAGAACTCCTGGTAAATTGTCAGGAATCTTAAAACTATCGACTCTGTTGAAAACAGGTTATATATTGATTGGCTCTATCTACAAAACTTCACAGAATAATGGTTGGATTTTATGCAAAATGCTAGGAATCCAAGGAATCCAAGGAATGCGGTTATTATAATGTGGTTGGTATAGGCTTAGAACTAATTGATCCTTCTTAAAACAAGTAGGCCTTTCCTTTATCCCCTTTTCAAACCATCATTAAAACAGACCAAGTAAGACAAAAGATAAAATTTAAAATACTTCATCATAAGATGAAGTATCACAGTTGATAAAAAGCCTTGATGTTGGTTCCCTAAACATTTCAAAGTGTATATTTCTCTACTATTTGCAGATATTCAATACTGCTAGAGAAACAAATGTGATGGATGAAACTTCTGTCTTAAGTATAGGTAAATACCTAGAAAGTGGAGTGTGTATGTATTAAGGATATAAAGAAGGGGTAAAGGACCAAGAGACATGTAATATTCATGAGGCACTTTTATACTTGAAACACCAGACACTAAATATGCATGAGATACGTGAGGCACTAAATATTCGTGATACACTAAATATACTTAGAACACGTAGTACCTTGATTCAGTCACCCTCTGGTGATGTCCATCCTGGCCCCACACGTCCTTTGCCTAAGATACGCAAATCAAGCACACGCCCATTAGGCAGGTGAACTAGTAAGCATCAACTGTGACCAGGAATAACCGTCTGTCTTCCATAGACTAGCTCCCTGTCATTGGCCCCGGGCGCCTTCCATTTGAGGAACTACTTGTCCCAACTTGGGCTGTAGTCTTCAAGAAGAAAGGCTGCATGTGGCAGAGAGAAAGGTAACTAAATGCATGACCAATGATTCAGCTGCTGTGGTCCATCTATCTCCTCATGCCTTTACCCAAGCCTTAACTTACCACACGTCTTTCCCCCTGTCTCAGGCTATGTACTCAAATGTATTAAAAACAAACAAAACACACACACACACACACACACACACACACACATACACACACACACAAGCATCCCCAGCATTTAAATTTGGTCTGAGTCTTTCTGGGCCACAGGACAGCTTGTCTGGTGGTGTATTTTGAGGCCAGCAAGGCATAAACCCAGAATGAGTACAAATGAACAAGTATACATTGTAAGAATAATCAAGAGAATACCTCCATTGGGTGGGGGATGGGTGAGATGGGTGATGGGCATTAAGGAGGACACTTGTTGGGATGAGCACTGGGTGTTACATGTAAGTAATGAAACACGAAATTCTACTCCGTAAATAAATAAATAAATAAGTAGAATATCTCCGACATTTGCAAAGTTGTTTGGAAAAAACATACACCGGAGTATTATGCACGGCTCCCTAAGAGACTATAGTATCTCCTGTTAATGTGGCTGGATCTCTACTGGAATGTGGTTGTTCAAGAAAAGTTGCTCACACCCGGAGGTCACAAAATGAGATACAATTAGTGGCGGAACGTAAATGTAAGTGCTTCACACAGCTCTGTGTGGCAGGCAGGATTCAAGCACTTGTCATTAGCAACTCAATCCTCAAAATAATCCTTTGAGTGAGGTCTCCTCCTCCTCCTCCGCTTCCTCCTCCTAACCGTGTAGGTGAAAAAACTGAGGCCCAGGAAAGAGTTAGAACTGAACCTGCTCTCACAACCAAGTGACGCTTCTATAACGACTCTGTTTAGACGTTTCACCACCTCGCATCACTTCAGTAAGCAAGGTTATACAACAGGACATTTACGTCTTAACTTTCACAATATTTTGTTTGCTTTACATGCTTAAGAGATTCGTCTTTATGTCCAAAGTTCACGTGGGTCCACTCGCTGGTGCCAAAGCTGACATTTTCCCACGAGTTAAAAGTACATTTTCCATGTGTTACATCCATTTGTACGTCATAAATTAACGCTGAACGAGCGCCGATTAGGATCCTTGCCCTTAAAACATACACATTTAGCGTTAACCTTTAAAAGCTGTCTACTCTTCGTGGGAAGTGATGGCGAACAATAGGACATTAGTGGCCCCTCCAGACTTAGACACCACTGACCTGATTGACAGGTGACATTTAGAGGGAGCGGAGCCCTCAATTACAAACTTAAAAATAGATTGCCACCTTTCTTAGAATAAAAACTTCCCTAACTTTAAGTCTGAAAACTTTCTTTCAACTCTGCCAAGCAGACTCTGCAGGACTTCTGGCAAGGGGCCGATCACAGGAGGGGGTCTCCCCAGCAGGCCCACAGTTAAGCCTCAAAAAGGAAGTTGTGTCCACCGCAGGCCTCAGAAGCCTCTTCACACGACCTGCTTCCTCGAGCGAATTCGCAGCTAACAAGACCCCAAGCCAGGCGGAAAGGTTCGCTGTTGTAGGTTTGCAACAGGAGGGAGCGACCCGTGCGGGACGCGGACCGGCGAGCGTCAAACTAGCGTCACGGCTCCTCTGTGAGAGTGGGGGGAGCCCTGAAAAGGGCCTTTTGTTTGTAGACACGGCAGGACGGGGGTGCGCAGAGCCCCGGAAGCCGGGAACCTGGAGTTCAGCCCCCGAAGCCGTAGAGGGTGCGGCCCTGGCGCTTGAGCGCGTACACCACGTCCATGGCCGTGACCGTCTTGCGCTTGGCGTGCTCCGTGTAGGTGACGGCGTCCCGGATCACGTTCTCCAGGAACACCTTGAGCACGCCGCGGGTCTCCTCGTAGATGAGGCCGGAGATGCGCTTGACGCCGCCGCGCCGGGCCAGCCGCCGGATGGCGGGCTTCGTGATGCCCTGGATGTTGTCGCGCAGCACCTTGCGGTGGCGCTTGGCGCCCCCCTTGCCCAGGCCCTTCCCGCCTTTGCCGCGACCGGACATACCGGCACGAAAGACTCCACAAAGCCCTGTCACGTCTCCAGAGCTGCGGGCTTTTATATAGCCTCTGGCGGACCGAACTGAGAACCTAAGGAAGCCGCGAAGTGCCACCCAGTGGGGGAGGGAAGTCTGACCAAAAAAAAAAAAAAAAAAAAAAAGCCTTTGGTTTCCTTGTGCTGTTTTGTTCTATACCTAGTACCTTCTGTGACAACGTGTTAAAACTTTAAAAATTTCTTTTGAATGTTATGAAAAATACAAAAAAAAAAAAAAATGGGGGGGGGGGGCAAGCAATAGATTAGCAAGCTCTTACCCCAGGATACAGAGAGCACTTACAACTACTAGCTACTTTGAGATTTTGGTGAACAGACATATGCACGTATTTTTTTCAAAGAAAATTTACAGAGTGCCGTGCATAGGGATTGTGGAACTTCTTTATGCTGATTATATTTTTAGTCAATTTCCTCTCTCTAAAGAGAAAAAGACGTTTTTAATATCCACGTGGTATTCTTCCTTAAGAATTCTCTATAGTACACTTTAACCAATTCTCTAGTAAATCCTTAATAAACCAGATGTTTAAAAGAATTCTTTTCCCCACTGATCGATGTGTCACTTTTAACAGTGACTCATACTTGGAACTGTGGGGGCAAGGGCAGGCCACTAAGATGGGCCAGTTTGGCGTGAAGGTTATTAAAATCCAGCAAATTCAGGAAAGCTTTTTACCTAAATAAAAATAAATTTTTAGTAAATTTTTAGATTTACTAAATAAAAAGAAATTGCATAGAGGACCTGCTCCAGGAAGGGAGCTTTCACAGTTGGTAACTATATTATGAACTACGTATAGAAGATGGGCAGGGACCCGGCAAGGCCTGTTTGATCAGAGTCCTCTCTATGCCCCCTGAGTGGCCCGGCAGACATTGGTTAACCAAACTCTTCAGAAGTGCATTCCTTCCCTTTGAAGTCCCAGACCCCTGCCCCCTCCTTAGTTCAGCCTGACATATGCCTCATTTTGCTGGACTGTCTTTGAAATGTCATGTCTGTGTGGATTCCCTGTACATACACTATTATATTTGATTTTCTCCTGTTAATCTGTTTCTGTTTGATTCTTAGCCTAGCTAGAAGGACCTAGAAACGGACAGGATATTCTCCCTCCCTGACAGAACTATTACCAAAAAGTCTATTCTGTTCTATATTTTAATCAGTTTCCTTTGCCAAAGGAAATCTATTTTCACTTGGAACTTTGGAAAAGTTACATGACTGAAGGTGAAAAAAGTGATTATTTTTATATCTGTGTAATATTCCATCATAAGCAGTTTCTATGATACATTTTAAACAAATGTTCTAGTACTTAACATAATGTGCTTTTTTTTTCAATTTTAAAGGAGATTTATACATAAATCTGAGGATAACCTAGAGTTGAAATGTTTTGTCAGAAAGGATGTAGATTTTGTGGTATTTGATTAATATTACTACACTTTCCACAAAATTCTTATCACATTCACCTGTGCCAGCGATAACTGTTGTGCATGTGAGTTTACCATCACTAATAAAATACTAAAGCGACATAGTTTGAGGTGGTATATTCTGCTCCCCTGCAAAATACTGGATCTTGTTTCAGGTTTAAAGGAAAAATGAACCCCTTTTGGAAGTTTTCACATCACTGCATTGCACTTATTAACTGGGGCAGAAAAACTGACATCTTTAAAAGAAAGATCGCGTCATTTTGTACATTGTAGGAACTGGAAATTTTCCCTTTATTCTTTTCATGGCTCATTGGCTGGTCCACTAATTGAAATGACATAAAACAGATTAATGGGGGGAAAAACCAAATTTGATTTCATAAGTACAGAAGCCCTGTAAAAAATAAGAGACTCCAAGGCAGTCAGGCAGTCGAGGCTGAGTCCCCCTCCCTGGCTGTGGGGTGGGATGGGGACCTGGGGCTGCAAAGGGGAGGAGGGCCAATCACAGGAAGATAAGAGCCGCTGTTTGGTTAATCAGATGTTTGCCCGGCCTCAAAACATCTTTCCACATTAAACAGTTCTGTCTGGTCATAGCTCTCCCTCTGTTATCAACCCCTTATCGAAATCCTTTAAGGCAGTTAAGGGAGGGGCAAAAGTTTTTCTTGGCCTGTGAGGTTGTTGATTGGCTTTAGTTCTTGTGCCAAATAGTCCACTTGTCAAAGGGGTATTTTGAGACTTGTTCTGAACCAGGTCACTGTCACATTGCTGGGCTTAGAACGGGGCCTGGCTCCTAGTATCGGGGCAATAAATATTTGCTGAGTGAAATGTAGGGAAATAGAGAATTCTCAATCCTCTTCGGATCTCTGGCTAAGAATTAAACCAACATGAGACAGACCAACGGGGAAAAAAAGGTCCAAATCTTACTGAATTTTTCCATTCTACATGAGAGCCTTCACAAGAGCAGGACGTCTCAAAGTGACTCTCGCAGGGGAACCTCCATACCTTTTAGAAAAAAGATGAATTTGTGAGGAATCGACAAGACACAGGGCTTTGGGCTTGGGGTAGTCAATTGAAGAAATAATAAGGTTTTTTCAAATGGCCTTTTGGCCCCCAATTCCCCTGTCTCCGGTGACAAGAAGGCCTCCCTTCCCCTGGGTGCAGGGAGGGCACCTTTCCCTGGGGAGGCTCTTCTCCCGCCTCAGGGTCAAAGGGCGGAGCGGGGTGGGGGGAGGGGGGTCCGAGCGACCTTCCAGCTTTTTAGTTTCTCAAACTCTTTCAAGCTCAAGATATTAATATATGCCAAGGGCCAAGGTGCCGTATTTGGGGGCAGCGAGTCTGGAACCCGATCGGAATGAGCGTGGTGAGCCTCCCCTCCTCCCAAGTCCCCTTTCTGAGCCCCCTTTCTTGAGCACTGACGTTGCTCCAGCTGAAAGCTGGACGTCAGCCTGTGCTCCGCCACCTTCTGTCAGTCCGTCCGTGTGCAGCAAGGCCTGACCTTTCTGCCTCCTTTTCCCCGTCCGCCCTCTTCTTCTGACTGCTGCCTCCTTAGTCCCGACCTCACCCCTGGCTGGTATTTCCAACGTTTTGACCCGGATCTCACTCCCTTTCAATCTGTTCTCACCTAGGCCACCGGGAAAATGATTCAGAATCCTACATCTTGCAACATTTTCAATTTCTGCAGTCTGGATTCTCCCAGTAGATAAACATTGTATTTCTTGACAAGGTGTGCAGGGCTTCACAGTATCTAAGGTTTTCTGCCCCACCTTCGGCTGGCCTTTCCACCTTCATCTCCAGGCATCCCAGCCTCCAGCCACTCTAAAGTAGCTTCCAAAGTCTCTAAGGGTGTGCTAGGTGCTCAGACCAACCTGCCTGGAGCAGGCTTCCCTCCCCGATACAGGGTCTTACCCACCCAGCAGGCTCCACTTAGCTCACTTCCCAGCTTATTTGCAGAGTCCGCATTTTCTTCTGTTTCCTCTGGAGATGCTGGGACTTTCTCATTGCAGGAAAGTGTCTTAGCACCTACTAGGCACTGGAGACCAACTTGCTGCATACATGGAGGAGTGAAGAACTGTGGACTTGATACAAATAAAAAGACTGAGTTAGTTACTGGGAATATTAAAGAGAATTGAAGAGGCGGAGAAGGAAAAGAAAGAAACTTCTCCAAGTCTTCATTTAGCCTGATGGGAAAGGGCTCAGCTTTGTTTTTCAAACTGTATTTGTTACACCTTTACTGAAAGCCCTTTAATAATGCTTATACTTTTACGAGGGGGCGGGGGGAGGCACGGTATGGACGCCTTCGTGGGGTAAACTGACAGAGGTGACCAGGTGAGGAACTAGAGAATAGAATAGTCTGAACTACGCTGTCTGGTGACGTTAAGTCACCAAGTTTTTAATCAGCGCTGCTGTCCTGACATTAACATTACCTTCCAACTATAAAGCAGTAAAAGATGGAGTAGGAGGTAGAATCACGGGAGGCTGGGGGCACGTAGATGGCACCAGCCGTATCAACGAAGACCCACACCCCACGATCCTGTCTTATCCCTCTTACCCCGGAGAAAACTAGCCTAGGTCTACGCACAGATTAAGTCGAAGAAGCCAGAAATCACTACGTTCTACGTAGTTCACCACAGGAACCTCTGAATAGTATTGCAGCCCAATTTAGAAAGCCGAGGTGGTATATTCTTTGGCTTTTTCTTAGCACACAAGATTTCATACTAAAAAGCAACTTCAAATTTGATGCAAAAATGCTCGAGGCAAATCCTGCCAACAAGAATGTCAGTTTCTCATAAATTATTTACTTCTAAGAGAAAATGCAACACCCAATTCTATATTAAGCAAGGCTAACAGCGAACAAGCTCTTTTTTAGAAAGCGTGGATGGCTCTAAAAAGAGCCTTTGGGGTATGGGTCTGGAGAATCCGATCTTCCTGGGAAAGGCGAGTTTACTTGGAGCTTGTGTACTTGGTGACGGCCTTGGTGCCCTCGGACACGGCGTGCTTGGCCAGCTCCCCGGGCAGCAGCAGGCGCACGGCCGTCTGGATCTCCCGGGACGTGATGGTCGAGCGCTTGTTGTAATGCGCCAGGCGCGACGCCTCGCCCGCGATGCGCTCGAAGATGTCGTTGACGAACGAGTTCATGATGCCCATGGCCTTGGACGAGATGCCGGTGTCGGGGTGCACCTGCTTCAGCACCTTGTACACGTACACCGAGTAGCTCTCCTTGCGGCTGCGCTTGCGCTTCTTGCCGTCCTTCTTCTGCGCCTTGGTCACCGCCTTCTTCGAGCCCTTTTTCGGGGCGGGAGCGGACTTGGCTGGCTCAGGCATGGCCGGGACGACACCGCACGGGCTCAGAAAAAACGAAACTGTAAGGCGAGTAAGACGCAATTTGTCCGGTTTATATAGAAACCCTTATGCAAATAAGGTGTAAGTTACAGTCCTGGGTCTGATTGGTGGCTAGTCAACATGACGTCACTAGTTAGCTCTGCCCAATCACAACACGACACTCCCAAAACTGCATTCTCGTTGGAGAAAATAAAGCCACAAGTTTAGCCAATGCAAAGCCTTCTTTTTCGCGCCCAGTCAGGGCTATAAAAACTGCTGGTTGTGTGCTCGTCTTACCAAGTGCCTCTAGAGTGTTGAGGTGGTCATGTCTGGACGCGGGAAGCAGGGCGGCAAGGCTCGCGCCAAGGCCAAGACGCGCTCGTCGCGGGCCGGGCTGCAGTTCCCGGTGGGCCGCGTGCACCGCCTGCTCCGCAAGGGCAACTACGCCGAGCGGGTGGGGGCCGGCGCGCCGGTGTACCTGGCGGCCGTGCTCGAGTACCTGACGGCCGAGATCCTGGAGCTGGCGGGCAACGCGGCCCGCGACAACAAGAAGACGCGCATCATCCCGCGCCACCTGCAGCTGGCCATCCGCAACGACGAGGAGCTCAACAAGCTGCTGGGCCGCGTCACCATCGCGCAGGGCGGCGTCCTGCCCAACATCCAGGCCGTGCTGCTGCCCAAGAAGACCGAGAGCCACCACAAGGCCAAGGGGAAGTAGGAATCTGGGTTAATTTGTCACAACGCCTTTCTCCCGCATAAACCAAAGGCTCTTTTAAGAGCCACCTACAATTTCCTGTGAAGGACTGTACACGAAGTATCTTTTGTTCCTGATAACAATTCTGAGACGTCATCTATCTCGCAACTTAATGCGTTAAGTAAAAGCAGTTGAGTAAAAAGTTCGCCTTCCTAGTCCTAACATTGTCAAATCTGTCCTCTAACTTTTCATGTTACGCAAAGAACCTATCGTATGGACTTGCCACTTTCGAGTCCAGATTTCTGGATGTACATTCAGATGGGTAGACCCACCATAGGTTACTCGTGGTGGGGAAGTAGATAATCCTTAAGAGGAATACAAGTAATTCTGCTAAATTACACACCATGTTTCATGTCCTTTGCAAAGCCAGTCTCCTCCCCCGTTAGTAAAACAAGGCAGGTATCGTAATTTTGAGTTTCCAAGTTAGCAGAAATAAAGTATGCTGCAATGGAATTGGTTTGTATTCTCTGAAAATGAGAAGTTCGTGGAACAATGTTTCCCTGTGAAGTTTCTAGTCTGTGGATTGTTTGCATGCAAGTTAGAATTTCCTTGAAAAATAACAAATCCCAAAATGTAAAAATAAAAAATTGAGGGGAGATGGTATAGAATTGAGCTGTCCAGAATGGTAGCCAGTTGTGTCTCGTGATCACGGGACGTGTGGCTAGTCTGAATTAAGAAATGCTGTACGTGTAAAATGCACACTGGATTCCGCAGAGTTTGGAGAAAGGAATGTAAAATATCTAACAGTTGCCGATTACATGTTGAAATGATTTTGGAAATACTAGGTTAAACAAAATAGTTAAAATAATTTGTTTTTTTATTTTGTTCTAATGTGGATATAATGTGAAAATATGTTTCTTATGTAGCTTGCATTTATTTCTACGGGAAATCGCTAATATAAAGCGGACAAAAAATACATATTGAGGTCGTGGACAAGACCATCAGCACACTCGGCGCTCCATAAAAGTTTCGAGTCTTTAACCAATCCGGTTACCGGTTGTGTAGGCTGGTCCCCTTTTGTCCAATCAGCTTCTGACTCTCACTATAAATAAAACGGAACCGGCTTTCTTTTCTTATTGGCATCCAACGTCCAAGCAATGGCTCGCACGAAGCAGACGGCGCGCAAGTCGACGGGCGGTAAGGCCCCGCGCAAGCAGCTGGCCACCAAGGCGGCCCGCAAGAGCGCGCCGGCCACCGGCGGCGTCAAGAAGCCGCACCGCTACCGGCCCGGCACGGTGGCCCTGCGCGAGATCCGCCGCTACCAGAAGTCCACCGAGCTGCTGATCCGCAAGCTGCCGTTCCAGCGGCTGGTGCGCGAGATCGCGCAGGACTTCAAGACCGACCTGCGCTTCCAGAGCTCGGCCGTGATGGCGCTGCAGGAGGCGTGCGAGGCCTACCTGGTGGGGCTCTTCGAGGACACCAACCTGTGCGCCATCCACGCCAAGCGCGTCACCATCATGCCCAAGGACATCCAGCTGGCGCGCCGCATCCGCGGGGAGCGGGCCTGAGCCACAAGGTCTGTCACTCCTTCCCAAAGGCTCTTTTCAGAGCCACCACATGTACGCTGAAAAGGACTGTTTCCCTGTAACGGTTATTGATGGGTTGGTTTCACCGGCGGGATAACGACCATTTACGGGCGCTTTACAGTGTTTTAGAAAGTTAGTAAAGACCCTCACAAGTGCACTTAGCTATTGGCCTGCTTGCGCTCCGATTCATACTTTTAGTCCTGTTTAACCACACTGGTCTGGGGTTCATTAAACCCTTTTTCTCGGTAGACAACTTGATGTAAATACAAGGAAGCTACCCGCACACGTTCTCCCTTTCTTGTTCTCCCTGTCCCTTCTCAACTTTGAGGCAGGTGGGGAGAAATTTTCTAAGTTACTTTGTACTCCTGAAGTTGGGTTCCAAGGCCACAACTGCTAACTTAAAATCACCCATCTTGATTGTGTTAATTGCCTTCAGGTGAGTGGGTTCATGGTTAACTAGTGCCTGTGATTTCCACATCCAGAGTTTTAAGATAATGCCAGTATTTTACCAATTAAAAATGCCCTACTAGCCTCTACCAGCAAAACAATGTATTATAAACATCCTCTCCGTAATCTGCCTTCCTCTGGAAGGGAAGCTATATTTGGAGGAAAGCAGTGCCCTCCCACCCTCCCAATTTACCCTCCCACACACACGCGCACGCGCGCGCACGCACACACACACACACACACACACACACACACACACGAGGCTGTGCTGATCCAAAACAGATTGGTATTGAGTGTAAGTGAAGCTTTCCTTACCCCTGGGCTGGGAAACAGCTATTAAGAAGGGCCCTGTCCACCCTGATCAATACTCTTGCTGGTTGGGCAGAGTATGCAAAAAGTACAATTCTCCAAGTTAGTCTTTCCGTTCTGATTGTATGAGGACTTATTCAGGGGCAGTGAGTAGTTCTAGTTGTGTGGACCTGGTCATTTTTAGATCTGTGGGTCTAAAATGGATACTCCAAGTCTCTGAAACCACTCCATGTGCTAAAATGATTATCTCATGACCTACCTCAGCTCTTGCTGGGCCTTCAAGGTGTGCTTTCATCACCCCATAAGAGGAATTGAGTTTTGCTATAGGAATGGCACGCAAAAATGCATGCTCAGTGACCCCAGATCATTTTGGCTCATGCTAACGTGTCGAATGTGATGCCATCTTCTAAGGCTCACTGAAGGAGGAGGGACGGTCTGATCAGTCTGGGGTATGCATTTTCACTTTGCTAGAGATCTGCAAGAATTTCAGAATGTACGTGAATATGTACGTCTTAACTCAGGAGGTAAGTCTGGGATGGACATAAAGGTTTGGGAGTCATTAGTACATAAAAAGTAAGGTTTGGGAGTCATCAGTATATAAAAGTCTTTAACACCAAGCAAGTGGCCTACAGATCCCTTCTGGCTTCTTCCTGTCTCTTGCAATCTGCTCTGTGGCCAGTATCGAACTTCGTGTCATTGCCTGAAATATCACAAGCCATGACTCTGGTGCTGCTCATTCTCTGCTGAGATCCCCACCCTTTCCTCTAATTCCCAGTTTCCTCCAACCTTCAGATGAGATGCTCCCTCTCCTTCCTTATCCTTCCGTCTTAGTCCTCCCAAAGTCCTGTGCTTATTTCTCTTGCTATCTTGTGTTTTGATTATTTACTTTTGGGTTTTATCCCATCAGAATGAGTTTCTTTTGGACAGGCAGGGTCTTATTGTTGTGTCCTTAATGTATAGTACCTGAATATGAAACGGAAACTCACGGAAAGTATAAGTACATTACAATTTAATAAATGAGGCCACAGAAAAAAATAGTCTTTGTGCATCCATTTCTTGAGATTGCAAAAAAAAACAAAAAGTGGCATAAATATTCCAGTCTTTTCCAAGGACTAGCATACAAGGATCTTGCTTTGCCTGTGTAGAAATATGGACAACGGACCAGGATCTTTGAACTCTATTCTCAAACGGGCCTTTGGCTTTTCAGAAGCATTTCTATTCTTTCAAACTGGGTCTCCATCATGAAAACTTGGACTCCAGTTCTTAGCATTCAGTGCCATCCTTGTTACGACCAAGATTGTACCGCTATGTTGGACATCTACACGTTTGGCCATGTGGTAATATATGTATATACTCATATACATGAATATACACATGAATAATTATAATACTATAAACTGTATTTGAATACTTTTAGTAAACAGATCATGAAAACCAAATTACTCTTTAAAGGCAATTTTTTAATTCAAAATTACCATCTTCCTGACACCCTAGTGGTTTTGTGTACCATATATGGAAACCACTCCTGCATCCTGCCCAGTTACCTTGATAGTAAAATTGTCACTTACAACAAACTTTCAGATACTGACATAGGTAGTCGCCTTGAATCAACTTAATGTCCTTGTACATTCAAATAAATGACTTTGAAATTAGTCTATTTAGTTCACAAATGTTAACTTGTTAGCAAAGTATCCTAAACACTGTAGGAAAGGGAAAAAATTCTCCCTTCATTGTACCCACCCCTAACCTGGCTTAAGAACTAGAATAACAAAAAAGTGCGTTTTATTACATGCAGAGGCCCACTGAAGTTTCCGACCCCAAATCAATGACCAAGGCAGAAGTTTTTACTTTTTAGACAAAAACCTGAGGATTTGGCAAAATACAGAAAACACGTTTGAGATCCTGGACTGAACAAGTTGAACAAAGCAGACTAGTAGAAACTGCAGCTCCCGGGTCTTTAGAGTTCCTATCTCTGGTGACCCAGCTTTCAGAGAAACAGCAGGAGTGTCTTTACACAGTGGAGGCTTCCCAAGTGTATTTAGTTCAGAGTAACATGCCAATGTGGTAACCTGGGCGCAGCCTGCCCTTGGCCACTACAATACCAACTCTTAAGTGTGAACAGGAAGCTAAAGCCCAACTAGAAAACTTCAATCGTCCTGAACGAAAGAATAACGTAAGAAGAAAACAAGTCGTGTCACCTTTTTAGGACTATAGAAGTGGCTCTGAAAAGAGCCTTTGTTTTTCAGTGGTTTCCAAGCTTCCTTCTCACTTGGCTTTGTGGTGGCTCTCGGTCTTCTTGGGCAGCAGCACGGCCTGGATGTTGGGCAGGACGCCGCCCTGCGCGATGGTGACGCGGCCCAGCAGCTTGTTGAGCTCCTCGTCGTTGCGGATGGCCAGCTGCAGGTGGCGCGGGATGATGCGCGTCTTCTTGTTGTCGCGGGCCGCGTTGCCCGCCAGCTCCAGGATCTCGGCCGTCAGGTACTCGAGCACGGCCGCCAGGTACACCGGCGCGCCGGCCCCCACCCGCTCGGCGTAGTTGCCCTTGCGGAGCAGGCGGTGCACGCGGCCCACCGGGAACTGCAGCCCGGCCCGCGACGAGCGCGTCTTGGCCTTGGCGCGAGCCTTGCCGCCCTGCTTCCCGCGTCCAGACATGACGACCCCAGATGCACAGAGGGTACCTGATACAGCCAACACCAGGCCAGCACTTTTTATAACCCTATTGAGCGCGAAAAAGAAGACTTTGCATTGGCTAAGCTGGTGGCTTTATTTCATCCAATGAGAATGAAGCTTTGGGAGTCTCGCGTTGCGATTGGGCAGAACTAACTGCTGACGTCAAGTTGACTAGTCACCAATCAGACCCAGGACTGTAACTTGCACCTTATTTGCATAAGGGATTCTACATAAAAAGGACAAGTTGCGCTTTGCCCGCAGTATAGTTTTCATTTCTTTTCTCAGCGCGTCAGGTTTTCTCTCGGCCATGCCTGAGCCAGCCAAGTCCGCTCCGGCCCCGAAGAAGGGCTCGAAGAAGGCGGTGACCAAGGCGCAGAAGAAGGACGGCAAGAAGCGCAAGCGCAGCCGCAAGGAGAGCTACTCGGTGTACGTGTACAAGGTGCTGAAGCAGGTGCACCCCGACACCGGCATCTCGTCCAAGGCCATGGGCATCATGAACTCGTTCGTCAACGACATCTTCGAGCGCATCGCGGGCGAGGCGTCGCGCCTGGCGCATTACAACAAGCGCTCGACCATCACGTCCCGGGAGATCCAGACGGCCGTGCGCCTGCTGCTGCCCGGGGAGCTGGCCAAGCACGCCGTGTCCGAGGGCACCAAGGCCGTCACCAAGTACACCAGCTCCAAGTAGACTTGCCAAGTAAGCGTTCTGTTAGCCAATCCCAAAGGCTCTTTTCAGAGCCACTTAAACTTGCTAAGGAAGAGCTGGTGCACTGTCATTATTAGGGAGACGGGTGTTGTTCTAGGTAGGTGATAGCGTCCCGGATCACGTTTTCCAGGCACACCTTAAGCACCCTTCGGGTCTTCTCGTCCAGGAGGCTGGAGGTGGGTTTGACGCTGCCATGTTGACTGGGTGATGGGCTTGGTGGTGCCCTGGACGTGACTGCAGCGTTGTGGTGGCGCTTAGCACCACCCTTTCCCGTGCGTTCCCGCGCTTGCCATGTCTACCCCTGATAGTGGCCGTATAAGCGGAAACCCCAAGGACAAAAGTCACAACCTGGAGCACTGAAGGGAAAGGAGAGTGGAGTGAGGCCAGCCTTTTGCTTGAACTCTGCGGACCAAGTGGAAACTAGAGGAACACGGGCGGGAAAGCCTCACAATTCATCCCACTTCCTCGTTCCAAAGGTGGAGGGGGGGGGGGAGGGGGGTGCTAAAGCTTATGTTGAGTCTCCGAGGTCGTCTTGGGCGGAGGTAAGGCAGTCTTCAGGTCGTCTTGGGCGGAGGTAAGGCAGTCTTCGTGGTGCCCTCGCAGGGACTAAAGAGCCCTAAGGGCTCAGCTTTAGATATTGAAAGCAAGAAAAGGAGATAAGTCAGTGAATGTGGGCCTCCACGTGCTATTCGCCGTTCTGCACATGTGGGCACAAGGTGCAGCGAAGTTCTTGGGCTCCCTGGATAGGAGCGGAAACTCCGGGCTCTCGCTCCAGCTCCACCCCTTGCACGGCTCTGAGTACTGATCTGCAGGATGGACACACCGCCAGCAGGTGCACGGCGTCCCATATGGCAGGTACAGTGCTCAGTGCACGTTAACTCCTCAGAACGGCTCTGTGAAGTGGGCACGGTCACCTCCCTTTCTCAAGTAAAGCAAAACAAGTCACTTACCCAAGGCCACACAGCCAAAAAAATAATAATAAAAATAACGCGAATGGAATTTAAGCTGCCAAATAAGCTACCAAATTTGAGTCCTCGCTTTTGGTAGGGATTGGCTGCCTCTTTTAGGGCATAATCCCTGCCCTGATGAGAAGGGAAAGTGTAAATGAAGGCCTTTGCTTTTATCATCCTTCTGCAGTAACCCCTCATTTCTTCAGATTTATTGGGCATTAACTATGTTCCTAGCACCATGCTGGGCTCTTGGCCCCATCGGGCCAGTTCTTGCTGTGTCTTGCAGCAAATTGCATAAGGTACAGATCTCCACGTCTTCCCTCTGTGAAATGGGAATAACTCGGAGATGACAATGAGAGGTCTAAAGGAAGGTTGCAGCTCTTAGTCACTCAATGTTCCTTTGTCTTCTTGCCGGTATCTTTGTCTGTGTTAGAGTCACGTGGAATAACCAACGTGAAAACACGTTATGGCAGTAGTAAAGCATTTTGCTACCGGAAAGCCAGTAAATCAATTGCACTCCGGCCAGTTGCTACTTATGGTCCCCCGCCACCCTGTTGCATTAAGGTAGTAATGAAACTTCAGTAATTTTTATCTATTCCTCTTTCGAGTTTCTGAAAGAAATCTCTGTAGTAGTAGGCCAACGCAAAGTGACAAATAAAAGTTCTTCTGTGTCCACCTCCTTGCCAGTAGTCTTGTGACTTTGCTAGGATAAAAAGATGCCAAAGCAGATTTTAAAATGCTTTCCTGCCGCCACCAAAACCCCACTGTATTTCCCAATCCTTCCAACCAGTTAAACTAACATTTTATTTCGCCTTTAATACTCACTACAAGCCAGTCATTGTATGTTGGGTTAGAAATGGAATTCCTGAGTAAGACTCCATGATCTTAATTCTCAGTCACCACTGGGGGCCCTGAAAATTGGTAATCCTTTCATGGAAGAAAATTTGACAATCTCTTTCAAAACAATGCATCTATTTTTACACCCAGAAACCACCTCTGGGATTGTATTATTCGTGAAAATGTGCAAAATGACATATATGTACAGAGTTTTTCAGCAGCCCAGTTTATAGTACAAGAGACTAGAAGCAATCTGAGTGATCAAAAACAAAGCGATAAGTTACAGTGCATTATTCTGATGGTAAAAACAAATAGAAATGCTCTTTTTCATAATAACAGTAGCTAATATGTATTGCTTACCACGTGCCAGGCGAGGTCCTAAAAGATTCCTCACATAAATTCCATCCTTTAATCTTTATAATAACCTTAGGAGTGAAATTACTACTATGCCTGTTTTATAGATTATAAAGTGGGGATTCAGAGAGGTTGAGTAAACGGCCTGAGGTTGCACAGCCAATAAGTAATGCAAACATACTTTTTAAAGAATCTAGCTTCAGAATCCACATTCGTAACCACTGGGTACTATTAGGCTTCTCCAGGTATCGACATGTGATGGTCTCCATTACTGGCTAGTGCAAAAAGTAAGGCACGGGATAGTGTGCAGAGAATTTTGTATACGTATGTTTGTATGATTGTAAAATGCCTCTAGAAGGATAGTAGATAAACTGCCAACGATTCAGGGAGGATCTTTTCAACTGTAACCCTTTTATGCTCTTCGAATTTTAAATCAGGCATGCACTGCCCATAAATGAATGCATGAACGAACAAATAAATAAATCTAAGAATCCCCCTGCTCCAATACAGATAAAACACACATAATAAATGCCTTGGCAGAGATGTGTATGGAAAACCCAAGGAGCACAGGACAGGTGATACTACCGGTAGGGGTGGGGATCATACAAAACAACATTCTAGGCAGAAGAAGTAGGAAAGTGGGTATCACATTCAAGGAATCAGTAATCGTTGGTGGGACTAAAGTCTATGAGGGGAGGCAGAAGGGAGCAGTCCATGGGCCCGAGCCATTAGTCTGATGGAATGTTATACCAAAGGCTTCATTCTGTACTCTGCGCAGGCTTCTGAAAATGGCAGGCCTTCGGGATAAAGCAACTAATACGAATTGTGAAGAGCTTATCAAGTAAGATTCTGAAATATGCAAAATTCTACACACCAATATAACTGGATGGCTATTTAAGTGAAGCAGGCTCTCAAATTATTTATTAAATTAGTCCAGCATTCATAGGATCTCGTTGCTCCATGAGCATGAAGGAGAAAAAGAAAGTATCACTATTTTGGAACTAGTAGAAGAAGCTCAGAAGAATTTATGACCGGCTTAAAGGAAAGATTTCATATACAACATTGTGGCCTCTGTAGCCTATGATCAAAGAAGCCAATGGATGAGAAGTGCCCGCTTCGGAGATAAATGCCGGAAGGCTGTGCAACAATGTCTCGTGTTCCGAGGTCCTAGGAGACCCCCTTACAAATCTAATGACACTCCTCTGTGTTTATCACCTGCAAACAAACTGCTGGGTAGCAGCTTTGAACACTGGCACAGAACTCCATATGGGACGCAGTACGGTGTGCAGACAGGGCCTCACTGGCCAGGCTTGACTTTATATTCTACGTGAAGAAATAGAAAAGAAGTTGAAGAGGGTTTTATTTCATACGAGAGAAGTGGGCCTTATCTTCTACCATCCAGGAGGTCCTTCTTTCTAATTGGCCATTGCCAGGAGGAAGAGAATTCTTCGGTTTTTATCTTTTGGTGTTTAGTATAGAAACGGTCCCCATCTTCTTTCGTGCAAGTTTTTTTCCAAATCGGTTTCCTTTAACCTCACATTTTCCTACAAGAACTTCCGCTTCAGTCTGTCGCAGCTCACGTTGACAAGAGATAAGACAGTGAAAGAACAGACCTAGGCCGGCCGACTAGTGACTGTGTCCCCGACGTGGCCGCAGAAAGAAGTTCCTGCTCAAACCTCAGACCACATCTCCTCCCCCTTGAGTAACTTATGTTTTCTAAGAAAGCAGGCTACCAATTGATGCATTCTTCCGAAGTCTAAGGTGGGAGGAAGGGGAGTGTGAGAGGCATGGAAAGGGTGAGTAGAAGAGGGAGGGCTTCTCTCAGGTGGGGGCCGGAGGCAGGAGCCCTCAACCCTGTCCAGGCTTAGAATGACCCGGGAGCATTTTACCCCTCCCCAAACCAATTAAATCAGAGTCTCTGGGGATGGTGTTTGGTGCTAGGTATTTATATAGCACAGCAAGGCTCACAGCCAATGGTTAATAGGTTACCAGTGAGAAACGTTCTGTATACACTAAGGCCAAACATGTTAGAGAGCCTCAGACACAGTGGTTCTTACACTTCAGGTGCATCAGAATCTCCTGGAAGACTTGTTCAAACACAGATTGCTGAGCCCCACCCCCAGAGTTTCTGATTCAGTGGGTCTGTGACCGCCAGGCCCAACATTTGCATTTTTAACAAGTTCCAGGTGATGCTGATAATTGCTGATCTGGGACCACACTTTGGCAGCCAATCGGCTGAGGCCATGACCCTTCCCCAGCCAATCGGCTAAAGCCATGATCCCTATAAAACCTTTGTGCTTTTTGAAACCCGCTCTCTCTCCGGTATCTCACCGCCGTGTCCATGCAGGTAGGGGATTGAGCTCGAGCTAGCTCGAATAAAGGCTCTTTGCTTTTGCATGGGACTCGGCTCCCTGGTGGTCTTTGGGGATCACGAATGCTGGGCATAACAACAGGAGCTGTGACAAAGGTCCGAACAGTCCGTGGAGCTTCAGGCCACGTGTGTAACAGGAAAATCATTAAGCATCGTGCACTAGGGGAATAAGAAAAGTATACGCATTGTTGCAAATCCCAATTATAAGTCAGACAAATCATTGGAGAGCCAGTAATTTGACCTCTGTGTGATCCAATCAGCCAGCGTAAAGAAAATTAATCCTAAAATAAGAGCGTTCTCTTGTATGGAAGCCACTAGTCTGGCATTGGAGAAACACTGGGAAAAGAAGGCTGAAGAAGTTACCGTGTAAGTGGCACATGGAGGGGAGGAGCGAGCCAGACAAATAAATTAACTAATCAATTAAATCTGTTCTACGTCAGCTCCTGGCTGAGTAGTTTGCATAAAATAAAGCAAGGAAGTGGCTAGGGAGTTGGGAGTCACAAGTTTTGTTTTCAAAAATTTTTCAATGTTTGTCTCTCTTTGAGAGAGAAAGCGAGAGTGAGCAAGGGAGGGGCAGAGAGTCAGAGGACCTGAGGCAGGTTCCTCACTAACAGCGCTGACCGCGGAGAGTCCGACCCCACAAACCGCGAGATCGTGACCTGAGTCAAGGTCAAACGCTCCACTGACGGAGCCACCCAGGCGCACGACGTGAAGGAGGGTAGGCGGACAGGGACGGTGGACATCACTGACATCAAGCGGAGAGAGAAACACCATCTAGGGGAAGCTACTCCAGGTGGAAGGGACCTGTGCAAAGTACCCAAGTCAGCTCCCTGCCAAGCACCTTCTGGAACAGCCAGAGAGGCTGGTGTGGGCACAGCAAAGGGAGCCATGGGGGGAGAAGTTTTGGGGTTCCCACGTCTGCCTCTTCCTCGTAGTGCAACTGACTTCCTGCACAGAACCTCACAAACCCGAAGGTTCTCTAGGCAGCTGTTGAAAATTAGCGCCACAAAATGAGAGCCGATGGCCTCACGTGCGCTAGGATCTGGATCCAGGGCAGCGAAGGGTGTTCTTGTAAAACTCTCCCTAAAGAGGTGACTTCTAACAGAGGAATCCTGTTCCCCGCCATACCCCCAGCACCAGGCAGACTCTGGAATGACATTGCGTGAGTGATGACCCACAAATGTCTTTTTTCGCTTCATTTAACAATACATGGCCCTTAGAGGGCGGCTTGGGGAGGGGGGAGGGGGGGTTCTTCTTAGCCTTAATCATCTACTTCATATTTTTAACTTTTCAAATTCCATCCCACTCTTGCAGACCCCAGGGCCAACAATTTTGGAAACAAGCATCATGTTGGGAGGCCTATCGCAAGTTCTTAAATAGGCCCATAAGAAGACACGAACGCTGATGTTCATTAACATGTTACTTATGGTGACGACAAATTGAGGACAGTCCTACCGGGCAATACTGAGGGAGTAGACAGGGAAAATTCCTGTTTCTAGAAGTTTTTCTGGTTACCGTTACTGCATAGGAAGCCAGCCCAAAATCCGGTACCATAAGAAACATTTTGTTATATTCGTGGATTCTGTGGTCAGGATGTGCTCCAAGATGGCTGGAGCTCAGGTGGGAGTTCACCGACTTGGGGTGACTGTCGGCATAGCTGCGGAGGGCGACAATCACCTGACGGCATCTTTATCCCCACGCCTGTGCGTTGACACTGTGGGCCAGACCACTGACACGGGGTCCGGGCTACTTAACAGTACGGCGGCCTCACAGCGGTCAGACTTCTCCTGTGGTGACTTAGGATTCCAACCGTGAGTCTCCCAACACCCCCGACCAGAAACTGTGACTTCCCACGTCAGAATTAACCTCAAAACGCTAACGAAGTCCGACAGCGTCCTGCCAGATGTCCACGAGACGATTCACTATGGACAGACGGGTGCAAAGGTGGGAGCAGGAATTTCAGTTAGAAAAGGCGCCTGAAAACCGGATGAAGGGCATAGAAGGTGGTGCCACCAAAGCCGCGCAGTCCTAAGGACCAGTCTTCGTAGAAGACTGTCCTGAGTAGGTCAGGCCTTCGGCCTCTCCGGTCGTGACCTGTAACAGCCATTCGTGCCCCCAGCCATGGAGACAGCCAAAGCACTCACACATTTCCAAAATGCGCCTGTAGGGGGCGGTACAGCTTTACTGGGCGGGGGAAGGAAGAGGAGGAAAAAAATGAAAATCTGGGGATTAGGATGCAGCGCCTCAGTGATGAATATTTATCACAAGGGATACCTGCTAAGCAACGGCACCCGCCGGCCCCATGGTGTAATGGTTAGCACTCTGGACTTTGAATCCAGCGATCCGAGTTCAAATCTCGGTGGGACCTTCCGGGCTTCTCTTTGCCAATTTTTTTTTTTTTTTTTTTTTTTCTTCCCGTGATCTCTCTTAAAACGACCCTCTCCCCCTGTAAGGCAGCCCATACGAAGCCCTAACGACCAATCATATTACCGGAAGCCAGAGCCCGCCCGCGCCAGCGAGACCCCGCGGAGGAACGCGCACAAGAAGCAGTCTCCAATCCTGTAAACTGCTCCCAGATCCAGATGGGGGGCGGGGGGGGGGGGGGCGGGACTCGTGTCTCCCACGTGTGCCCTTGGCTGGATTCCTACAGAGGAGGTTGTGCACACAGAAGGACTTCCGTTTTACGAGGAATGGCCAGGTTACTGTGAGGCTGGAAAAGGGATCTGAGCTGAGAAGTGATCAATACCCGGTCTGAGCGGGTCCGCCCTCCCCGCGCTTGGCCTCCTCCGTCGGACGCTCTCACCAAGCCCAGGCCCGCAGAGCGAACGGTCCCCTGCCCGCGGCCCCCAGCCCGTGCAGGCCCCCTCGCCCCACCCTCTCCCCTCGGCGAGCTGCACGCCTCCGAGATTCCTTCTTGCACGTGAGTCGCGCTGCGTGGACGCCCGTGCTGGTCGCTTGCAGAACTCTCGCCGCAGCACGATCGCGGCCCTAACCTGCCCGCATCTCCTGCCTCGTCCGCCTGTCACTGTTCCTGCCCCTCGCACGGTCCCGCGTCAGCTTCTAGTCACCAGCCGGGGTAAAAGTATTTCTGTTCTTCCCCGCTCTCTTCTCGTTTTCTACCCACTCAATGTCTTCGCCCTCCCCCTCTGCCCTCGCGTTCTCCAAAAACCAACTTGCACCCTGCAGCCCTTCTCCCTGGGGCCGCCGCTGGCTCCCTGGCCCCGGGCGTCAGTGCCTCCTCCGCGTTCTCCTTCTCATCCCGCCTCGGGTTTCAATGCCTCGTGCAAGAACCCCTCCCTCCTGCGCGAGGGGGAGGGGTCAGCCCTGACGCTGACCTTTCAGGTCTGGGCCCCACGGGCCCTGGTCGTGGCCGTGCACCCGGACTGACTCACGCATCCCAGAACCCATACCTGGTGCCTTCTCACTCCTTTTCCTTCCATGATCCCGAGTCTACACCCGCTGAGAACGAGATTTGCCCGCAGACCGGAGCAGAAGCCTCCCTGGAGATGAATGTCCACAACGAGTGGTCTTAATGAGGCCACTCAGTGGCTAAAGGGTTAGACCCCACCGTATTTCGCCTGTTTGGGGCAAGAACTCACTTCAGGGAAGAAAGGCCCCTTTCCCTGCATTCCTGCCCAGCCCCCGAGGCCCGCCTCCGGAGCGCACTAATCGTGCATTCGCTGAAGACTTCGGAGTGGGCACGGGAAGCGAGGACTTGGGCTGAGGGTGCTCCGATCTCGTCTCCGAGGGCGCAGGACGGATACAGGTTCCTGGACGGTGCCCTTGCTGGGCGCCCGCTCAGGTCACACCCGGGCTCTCAGCCGGCTCACCTGCGGGCGGAGGGAAACCCCCAGGAGGCGCCCAGCAGGAGCACAGACGTGCTGATAAACGGGGAGCCGCTGCTGCTCAAGTCAGGGGCCCTCCCTGAACCTCCCAAGGTCAAGGTCGTTGGGATTCTTTTTTTCCTTTGGCGTCGGAAACTGTGGTTGAACTAGTGTGTTCACCTCTGGCTGCCTTCGTGGAGGAATGAGAAATGTCGGGGCTTTCCCGGCGCAGGGTTAAAGGTGTTCTTTGTGAGGACCTCTTCCTCATCTGCGCCAGGTCTTGGCGGATTGAAGGACCCGAGGAGGATTTGCACCCTCCGTCCCGAGGAGTTCCTACCCACTCTGCACGAATACGACCTGCACCTGTTCTAGGCTTCTGGAAAATTCCCAGCCCCGCTTTCCAGAAAGAGCCACCCTGCAAAACTCGCTCTGCGAGGGGACCCCGCAAGAAGCCCGGTATTTACAGGGAGAACGGCGCGTTGCGGGGTTCGGTCCTCCAGGGTTGGGGTGTTGGGGGCGGCCTGGTTTCGCGGCGCTTTGTTGCGCTTTGCCGTCTGTGTCCACCAGAGGGCGCGCCGTCCTCGCAGCGCTTCGCCGCAGGAGCCTATAATCTGGGGAGGCGGCCCGGCCCGGAGGCCCTGCGCCCACGGGCTCCGGATCCTGAAATCCCGGGGGGCAGCCCGGCCCGGCTGTCCCGCGCCCACAGGCTCCGGATCCTGGGAAAGAACCCAGAGCGCGCACGCAGCCGACGAAAGGGCGGCGGCGGGCGGGAGGCCCCCGTGTCGCTCCAGCAGGTGCCAGGTCCGTACGCTACTCCGCTATGTCCAGGGCGCGCCCCACGACACGTATTCCCCGAGTCACGTGCGTTCGGTGGCCTCTCACACCCGCTTTCCGTCGGGGAGAGGACTGGAGGGCGCGGGGCTGGTGCCGGAGCCGCAGGGACCTCCCTCCCGCCACCGGACCCCACACACACACACAGGTGCTCCAGGGTCGCAGGGACCCTCCTCCCTCCCCGTCCCCAGTCCACCCCCAAAGAGGTGCCACAGGAGGGACCGCCCTCCCGCCCCGGGCCCCCACACACACAGGTGCCCCAGGGCTGCAGGGACCCTCCTCCCGTCCTGTCCCCGGTCCCCGGCTCAGGTGCAGGGCCCGCAGAAGGAAATCAGCCTTGATAAGCAAGCGGAGTGAAGGACCGCAGGCCTCGGCCTCAGGTGTCCTCACCTCCCAGGGCGCGTGTGAGCCTCACGTGAGGTAACAACACAAACACCTGTCACAAAACCTGAACCTCGGTGACGGCTCAGCCCGGGTCACGACCTCACCTGTGCTCCTATTTAGGGGCCCGGAGCACCCCGTTCCGGAACCGCTTGGGGGGAACAGGCAGGTTAAAGGGGGGAGAGGGTTCCTGACGTTTGGAAGCCGGTGTTTTCCAGTAAGACCCTGGGGTAGGAGGTGTGTGACAGGTGACCGTCCCCGACTCCATCCCGGAGGAGGAAAAGCCACCTGTGCTTATAGATCAGGGGACTTGGGCAAGAAGAACTATGTGACCAAATTAGGGGGCAAGGTGGCGAGGTGGGCCCCATGGTGTAATGGTCAGCACTCTGGACTCTGAATCCAGCGATCCGAGTTCAAATCTCGGTGGGACCTGAGGGTTTCCTTTTTCAACGTGATCCCCACCCTTCTATAAACTACTGGTCGCTTTACTCTCTTTTCCAAACCGTTTCTATTCCGCCCCGTTCCGTTCCATTTCATCCGCAGACACGTGACTGTAAGGGGGGGAGGGAAGGGAAGGAAGTCCCATCACTTTCATTAAGTTCCAGTATAATATTATTTTTCATATCCTGTACTTATGAAAAAGTATGTTTCATGTTTGGTTGCACGCTATTACGTTTAATGGCTGCTCAAACAAGAAGAAAAACATTTAAAGTAGAGAGACTTACACACCTGAAATAACTAAAAATCATACCTCAATTTTTATATGATTTTGTTTTAGACTAGGATAATTGGGTCATTAATCACAGCCTTTAAGCGTAAAAATGCAATATATTGGGATAAAATTCTGTGGCAGATAGAGAACAGAAATATTTTTAAAAGAGAATTCATGAGCACTTCCAACTCTTAAAAGCATGCCATATTTTTTGAATTGAGGTATAAATAATATATAACATTATATTAGTTTCAGGTTTGTTTTAGATTTCACATATAAATGAGATCATAAGGTATTTGTCTTTCTCTGTCTTATTTCTTTCACCAAGTATATTTTTAGAGAATTTTAGTGCATGTAGATCGTTAAAGCTTTTAGTTTCCAATGAACAGTATTCAATCATTGATTGGATTCTTTCCTAAGTTTACATATGCTACAAGTTACATTCTTGGGAGTGATTTAAATTTATGAGGAAATATTTTAGAAGAGCGCTGGAAAACGTGTGAAAGCACAAAAATACAGAATTAAAATTGCTTGAAACTGTTCTTGGTTCAAACAATGAAGTCATAGACCAAAGCAGCCCTTTTACATCATCTCTGACTGGTTCATTGCTAATTTTCAGGTGGATTTCCCCTTCTGTTTGTGTACATTTGAGTTAAGGTGTTTTATTACGATTTTGTAAACTTTTATCGAAGAGTATTGTTTTAAACCTTCCTCGCTTAAATATCCAATAGTTTCCAAGTAAATTTTTTTCTGAGTTCTCTTATTAATTGCAACTACGTATTTTATTAATTTATATTTTGTATCTAAGTCCCGAGTCTATCTGGAACTTGATTTTTAACCTGGTTGAGAGTAAATGTCCATCTTTGTTTTCTTCCATAGGTCAAGTTAGTTACACCATCACAATTTGTTTTCAAATCGCCTTCACTTGCTGGATGGAAATATTAGCTTTGTTGTATGTTAACTGCCTTGTATCCATTTTTAAATGTATCTATTTCCCTCTCTGTATACTTCTGACAATGCTAAAAATTTTCTGTTTAGAGTTTCTTTTAATACATTTTAATTCCCTTAGAGCATTCTTCCCTTAGGTTATCGAAATTTCCAGGTACAGGGGAATAGGAAGATAAAGGGGGGGGGGAGGAGGGCTGGAGATTCCAATAATGTTTCCTTTTTAATTTCCAGCTTCTGGTAAAGAGCTGAGGGCTAAGTCGCTTCTGGTGAACATAGACATGAGCTCATCAGCCTGGAGAGAGGCCTCGGGAGCTGGGTCCCAAGTCCTGTGGGTCTCTGCCTCATTACCTACCTCAGAGCAAAGACACCGGTGCCCTTGAACACAACAGGGTCTCCCTGGCGAGCCTGGCAGGCTTTGAAGGGATGCAGAAAATAACGCCGGCGGTCGTCAAAGTCTGGAGCGTCTGTCTGAGGCCGTCTGGAATGATACAGCTCACAGTCTGCACGAATCGGGCCCAGGGCTGCGTCTCTGGGGACACGATCTGCACCCCAAGGACAGTCTGACCCTGTTTTTCTCTGCTCCACTATTCCCTGTTCCTTCTTCTGATTCCCCACTCTTCTCTGGCTGCTTGCAAAATAAACCAGAGCGTTGTCTGCGCTCTTTCTGAGGTGCCTGGAAAACCGCATCGACGGTCTGACAGCGCCCTGTCCTTCAGCAGGACCGCACTTACCTCGCCCGGCAGCAGCAAGAGACTTACAAACTGGGTGGCAGCTCCCCATCCTGGCATCACACGAGGGTGGGTGTAATTCGCGGGAATCAAAGGATTTACGTGGGGAATCCGGGAAGGTTCACTGTGAGCTGGAGGCATCGGAAGCGGAGCCCGGGGCTGGAAGGGCCGGAGAACCTCCAGCAAGTTCAGCGCGCAGCCTTGCTTCCTGCGGCTGAGCTCCCAAAACGCTCGGCCCGTTTCCACAGACAGGGGACTCGTTCAAGGTGCGGCCACGGCAGCCGAGGGCGGGGGCCCCACAGCGTCCGCCGAAAGTGTATCACTGAGTCCGGGAAGACGAGCGCGGATGAGGCCAAGCGCCGGGAGTGCAGCGAGCTGGACCTTTTCTGCAGGTGAACTCGGTCGCGGCCACGCAAACCAGGACCTCGCCTGCCTTTAATCACAGCCCAGCCCTCAGGAGCAAGGACGTTGGGGGTCAGGTGGGATGGGGGGGGGCGGGAATTAAGGAGACATTCGGGAAGACACACAGCAGATTTGGGACACAACGGGGGTGAGCCACCCGGCTCCGGTGAGGATGGGGACAGGGTGCGCTGCGGCTCCTGCTCCGGGCACAGGTGACCTGGACGCTGCGCTGGACGGCGGCGGGGACCCCACGGAGCGCAAGGCGGCAGGACGGTCCCGCGCTGGGAGCTTGCCGGCGGGCGGGAGGGAGGATGCTGTTAAAGGAGCAAACTATGTGCGGGTCCGAGGGGGGCAATTGGGGTGCCGAGGAAACCTACTGGGAGCAGCGAAGCCGAAGCCCGGATCAAGGCAGGGGAAGAAGCCTCGGGAAGAACCGTGACGCCCAGGCGGAGGGATGAGCAGCAGGCGCAGGTGAGAGAGGTGGGCACAGGTGTGAGCGGGGGAGGGGCGCAGGTGTGAGCGGTGGGTGGAGACGAGCGTGGAGAGCACAGGTGTGAGGGGGCGCAGGTGTGAGCGGGGGAGGGGGCGCAGGTGCGAGTGGTGGGCACAGGTGTGAGCGGGGGGGGGGGAGGTGTGAGCGGGGGGCGCAGGCGTGAGCGGCGGGCAGCGGTGTGAGCGGCAGGTGCAGAGCTGAGGCGGGGCGGGATGGGGGGAAGGAAAATGAGGAACGTGGGGAGGAAAGGATTTCTCCACAGCTGGCGCCCGGAGACCAGCACGAGGTGCCCAGGCAGCAGCAGCAGCTTGAGGCCGCATCACAGTGTCAAATATTCTATTTTAAACAAGAGTCTTCCGGGGTCGCCCGGGGGGGAGGGGAGGGGGCTCAGTCGTTAGGCATCGACTGCAGCTCAGGTCACGATCTCCCGGTTCGTGGGTGCGAGCCCCGCGTGGGGGCTCTGTGCTGCCGGCTCAGAGCCTGGAGCCTCTTCACATTCTGTGTCTCCCTCTCTCTTTGCCCCTCTGTCTGTCTCTCTCTCTCTCTCTTTCAAAAATAAGTAAACATGAAAAATATTTTTAAAAAAATTCAGCTCATTGGCTTTCAGTTTTGGGTTTTCATCCCTCCCCTTCCCATTCTTGTTGATTTCATATTAATTTTTGAAACTGTAGAACCTTCACAAATGTAGCTTTCGAAAGGTAAAGGCTTACCAGAAAGTACACTCAGAGAAACGTTCTTCCATAGTCCTTTACGCCCAGTTCTACCCTCTTACCTCACCAGCTTCCCTGGCCATCTGTGACTAATACTGCGTGTGTGCGTGTTCCTCACTCTGGCTGGACATTTAAGGTGAAAATGCTTTTAGGGGGCAAACAAGCAGAATACGTCGAAGAGGAGCGGTCTTGCCCAACAGGAACGTCTTCACCACTAAACTCCTGTTTGAACATGACTACTCGAACTTTCCCTTCGGCTGTCTTGCCCTGTGGGGGTCCCGCTGTTCAGAAGAGTCTCTGTCGCCTCGTCACAACCCAGGCACACATTAAAAAGTCTTTCGATTAGTAATTTTCTTTGTAAAATTTGTCTTCTGCAAATGTGTCAGAAGGACTGTTTTGCTTCCTCGTTTGTCCATGGAATTTGGTGTCCATTTGGAATGTTTTATTCTAGTGGATTCCAGTGTTTTCTACCATTTCACATCTAACTTCTTTGCTTCTTGTGTTTCTCCTAACGTTCCCGTGAATCTAGTTTGCGCACGTATGGACAAGGAGAGGCTAGAAAAGACACCTTCCCGGTTCCGGCACATAACATTGCTTCAGAGAAGAATTTGCAGCCCATTACGATGGACTCGAAATGAGTGTCATAAAATCGTGCGCAGGAATAGACACGCGAGTGAAAGAAGCAGAAAACCCCACCCAAGTAAAAAGGCAGGTTTGCAGTAACCAGCGGCCTGGACAAAAGTAAGTAATGCTTCTCCTTGAGGCAAAAGTAAGTAATGCTTCTCCTTGAGGCAAAAGTAAGTAATGCTTCTCCTTGAGGCAAAAGTAAGTAATGCTTCTCCTTGAGGCAAAAGTAAGTAATGCTTCTCCTTGAGGCAAAAGTAAGTAATGCTTCTCCTTGAGGCGTAGGAAAACTGCACGAACAACGGTCACATGCCCCCTCAAGGTGCGCTGACCGCCTGCCGGAAGGAAGCTCGGCACCTGTCACCTTCCCCTTCTCCCTCCTCGAGGAAGATTTGCCTCTGCTCTGAAATGAGCCATGAGAGAGGCACGCTATCATTTGAAGGAGAAAGGATGAACATACCACACGTTTCTAGAAATCAGGTACTATGTCGGAGGTGACTGCTGTGAGCCCGAATGCACTTTCCACCAAAAGGTCCAGTTAGCAGAGGATGGTTTCGATCCATCGACCTCTGGGTTATGGGCCCAGCACGCTTCCGCTGCGCCACTCTGCTCCGCGGGAGACGTCCCGGCTCTTATGTTTTATCACGTGAAGGAGCAGCCCCTTCGCCGGGCTGCCGCTCGCCTCTCCCGCCACTGTCCCACCCCCCACCTCCCACCCCCTCTCCCGCCTCGGTCGCTGCCGGGCCGCCTTCTCCGGGAAGCAGGTGGCGCGGCGGCCCGAGCGGCTTGCACCCGGGAGCTGCTCTGGGCTCGGCCGCCCGCTGGCGGGGGGAGGAAGGCACACGGACGCCGGGCTGACCGCCCCGCCCGCGCGCCGCCCCTTCGCCCGGCAACCGGGGTGAGCCGGGTACCCCCCCTGCGCCCTGCGCCCCGCTCCCGCTGCCCGCGCGGTGGTGGCCGCTGTCCCCTGCGCCCGGCTCCTGCTGGCTTGCGCGGTGGTGGCCGCAACAGGTGTCCCCTGCGCCCGGTTCCCGCGGCCCCTGCGCGGCTGTCCTCGCGCGGCGTGTGGCACCAGATCCCGCGCCCGCCTCTCGGAAACTGCTTTCCCGGCTCGGGGACGCGCAGGGCGTGGGGGCCATCACCCTTGCCGGGGAGGAGAAGTAATTCTGTCTCCAGCCCTCCGGTCTCAGTAACTCAGTGACAACAGCAGCGCAAAAGAAATCGTTTACTAACGTGCACCCGCAGGACGAGGAGCTCCGCCCAAATCCCAATCCCACCCGCCGCTGAAGACGAGAGAAAAGAGTTGGGGTGGGGGGGCGGCAGGGGAGGTGACCGGGTCGCTCACGGTAAGCCAGCGGACGTTTGGGACACAGCTCTGTCCGTGCCTCCTCCCTGACAAGGGTCGACACCTTTTTGTGTTTCCCAGCACGGAGGGGAAGACGGACAACTTTGTAAACTTCTGCCCGGCTTTTGGGCACATGGGGGTGGATGGGGGGTGGGGGAGGGGGAGAAGGGGGGGCGGGGCAGAGAGCCTCTTGTATCTGCGGCTTCTCCACTGCCTTCCGCTCAAAACAATCCTTATGCCACAGTGGCCTGCTCCGCCAGCCTTCATTCCAGCCACTGCATCGGAGTCTTGCCTTCTCTCGGAGGCAGGCTGAGCCACTGCGCAGCTAGACCGAGGTTAGGAAGACGCTGCAGAGGAGGAAGGTGACCGATTGATGTGCACGTCGTGGATCCCGGCAAAACAGATCCGTGCCCCCAGCACAGGACCGGGCCCACAAGATTTGGAGTCTGGGCCCTTAGCCCCTAGGGAGGAAGCCTCTGGTCTTCCTCCCCAGCCCCGTTGCCTGAGGCCCACGCGGTCACTGGACCTCTCCCTGCTCCCACCCCACCCAAGCCTCCGGAGCCCCAGAGGGTGCCCACCGGGCACCGGAACACAGCCTCCCTCAGTCTCCCTTGATTTCAGTTTCCTTGCCCACACGTTCCCCTTCTCTCCGCCTTACTTCTTTTTAACATTTCTTGCAAGGCCCATCTATGACACGGGATTCCTTCTACTTCTGCTTGCCGGAGAAATCCCTTCTTCACTCCGGAGGATAGTTTCACTGCATACGGAATCCCACACCGGTAGTTTTTTTCTCTCAACGCTTTAAACATTTCCCCCGCGCTGATTGCATGAGTCCTAACCCGCGGTTCCCTGGAGACCTCTTTCCATTTCCTCCGGCTGAAGGCAGCATCAGGGCCCAGGGGACGCTGTCCCTCCCGACACACCTGATCCAAGATACTGACCTGCCAAAGCTAAGAGGCGCCCATATCCCAGCGAGGGGAGCAGCCAGGCGGACGAAGGGACAGTATCCTCCTGTCTTGTGACACTGTACCTGGGAGGGTCCAGATCGCCTCCCCGGAGACCATCATGGGAGCGGGCTCCTCAAAGCCGACTATACTGGATTGCATGATCAAGAAGGCGTTCTCGGGAGACTATGGGATAAGACTGATCCCTGGGAAATTCTGCACGGTCTGTGAATTAGGATGGCCCACGTTCGGTGCAGGCTGGCCTCTGAGGGCACCCTAGATGTCCCCACGGTCCGAGCTGTTTATAAAGTAGTTGCTGGAGACCCTGGCCCCTCGGATCAATTCCCGTACATTGATCAGTGGCTGGAAACAGCCCAAGTCCAGCCTCCTTGGGTCCGGTTCTGCATTAATAGTAAGGGACAATGTAGGGTCTTGGTGGCACAGGCCGAGAAGAAGACCTCACAGCAGGAAAAAACGCCCCCCATCCTCCCAGAAAATTCAGAAGCCCTTCCATTTCCACCACCATATGCCCTCTATGCCCCGCCGCTCAAGAGAGGGGAACCTCCCCTGCCCGACAGTCCACCTCCGTCGGTTTCGCCTCCACCAGCGGCTAGCCCACCCCTCCCAGGGTCACCCGAACCGGTGCTTGGGTCTGTGGCTCAAGGTCCAGGACCCCCAACGGCAATGCAGTTGCTGTTACGGGAAACAAGGGGTCCACAGAGAATATAGGTCCCGTTAAGACCCCAAAAGAGGGAGGATCGGTTTTCTGCTACCGACCGTTCTCCACTACTGACCTCATCAACTGCAAACACCACACCCATCCGATCTGAGAGGCCGCAGGCGACGACAGAACTCCTAGAGTCCCTGGTCCAGAACCCCCCGTCCTGCCTGGGTCGACGGTAAGCAGCCTCTGCTCACCCTTTTCAACACGGAAGAGCGCCCACGAATTGTCATTGAAGCCAGAAAATGGCTCCAGACCCAGGCACCAGATGGACAACTAGATGTTGAGTCTTGGGCACGGGAGGCTGTGCCCGAAGAGGAGCCCCGCCGGGACCCCGACACGGAGGAGGGAAGGGCCCGGTTACAGAGATACCAACTCACCTTCCTCCAAGGGGTAAAAGCGGGGGCCAGAAAGCCCACCCGCATGGCAAAAGTATCCGAGGTCCTACAAAAGCCAGAAGAGAGTCCAGCTGACTTCTATGACAGATTATGTGAGACCTACAGAGTTTACTCTCCATTCGGCCCAGAAGCCCCCCAAAACCAGCGCGTGGTCATTGCTGCCTTCGTGGGACAGGCCCAGTGTGACATTAGACAGAAGCCCCAAAACCGGGAAGGATTCACGCCACCAAACTATTGGAAATCGCCAACAGGGTTTTTGTAAATCGGGTCCAAGCTGCCAGAAAGGAGACGGACCGAAGAATGGAACAACCGGCAGCTCTCCTGGCCGCGGCCTTGGGGCGCCCCCCCGCCAGACGGGCCCCCACGGACACCCTGAGGAATGCGAGAACAAAAGAGAAGGGCGCCACTGACACAGGATCAGTGTGCCTTCTGCAAGGAACGTGGACCCTGGAAAAATGAACGTCCCAACCGCCAAAAGGGAAAAACGAAAACTTCCCCACCCAGCTACCAGCCGGAACCACCTGAGGCCGACCTGATCGGACCGGCACGAGTGGACCCTGATTAGGAACGACCAGGCTCTGTCCAGCTGGGCCCCCACGAGCCCATGGTCAAAATGAAGGTAGAGGGCCAGACAATAGACTTCATGGTCGACACCGGAGCCGAACACTCTGGTGACACACAGGTGGCACCTCTGTCGGGTCACAAGTCACCAACGTAGGAGCCACTGGGCCGCAAACCCGAAGGCCATTGCGCGGTCCCCAACAGTGCCGGCTGAGGGTCACCAGGAGGTTCATGAATTCCTGTAGCTACACGACTGCCCGCTGTCACTGTTAGGTGAGACCTCCTGGCCAAGTTGAGAGCAGAAATAGCCTTCACCTCGGATGGACAGATGCAACGGCACCTAAACAAAGAGGCCCAACCCATGGTTTTGTCCCTGATGAATCCACGGGAAGAGGAACAGATTATATACTTGCCTTCCCGGTGAGCCAACAGCGGCCCCCGAGCTAGAAGCCGAACTCCCTTCAGTTTGGGCAGAAGGAACCGCCCTGGTCTGCCAAAAACCACCCCCTGATACTAATTGACCTAAAGCCTGGGGCCCGACCTGTCAAAATACACCAAGATGGGGTCCCGCGGGAGGCACGCCTGGGGATCCAGACACACTTGGACAGGCTACTCAAATGGGGATTTCTGAAGCGATGCCAGTCCCCGTAGAGTACTCCTCTGCTGCCCATAAAAAAGCCTGGGACAAATGATTACCATCCTGTACAGGACCCAAGAGCCATTAGTGAAGCAGTCATCATGCGTCATTCAGCGTTGCCTAACCCATACGCTCTACGAGGACTCACATCCTTGGGAGCAGGATGGTTCACAGGCCTCGGTTTAAAAGATGCCTTCTGTCTCCAGTCGGTGCCTAATCGTCAACCCTCATTCGCCTTTGAGCGAAAACCCTGCCACAGGGCCAAAGGGGCAATTCACTTGGACTAGACCGCTGCAAGCCTTCAAAAATCCACCCATCTTATTCAGTGGGGCGCTGGCATCTGACTCAGCCAGGTTTCCGGAACAGGACCTAGGACCTAGGACGTGTCCTCCTCCAACGTGGACGATCTCCTGCCGGCCAGTCCCACGCGGACCCCATGCTGGGAGGGAACCAGGGCCCCACTCAGGCTACTGGCAGAGGCGGGATACCGGGTGTCAAAGAGAAAGGAGCGGATCTGCCGACAGGAAAGTCAAATATCTGTACTTCAAAATCACCCAAGGCCAACGGATGCCGGGAGCGGAAAGGAAACAGGCAGCCTGTGCCACCCCGGCTCCCCCTAACCGCCGGCAGGTCCGAGAGTTCCCGGGAGCAGCAGGATTCTGTCGGATATGGACGCCAGGGTGCTGAGTTGGCCAGGCCGCCACACGAGACACGACAGGGAAAAGAAAAGGCCTTCGCCACCGTACAAACAAAACGCACAGAGGCGCCGGCCTTGGGGCTCCCAGATGTATCGCGAGATTCCAACCTGTTCATACTTGAGAAGAATGGGGCGGCCCTGGGGGTTCTCACCCAGCGATTTAGGCCCTGGTGAAGACCGGTGGCGTACCTTTCAAAGCAGACTGACTCAGTTGCTGCAGGACGGCCACCCTGAGGGCACTGGGAGCCACCGCACTTCTAATCAAGGATGCGGACAAATGCCCGTGGCGACCAAACCTAAACGTTAGGTTTCCCATTCTGTTATTTCCTTGATGGCTGCCGGCGGGCAACACTGGCCACCGTGCGCTCGGGTGACCCGGTACCAGGGACGGCTAAGTGAGAATCGACGAGTAAGACCGGAAGCCGGAAAAACCCTCAACCCCGCCTCTTTCTTGCCCGCAGGGCATGATTGTCGTCTGGCCGAGCCGACCTATCAGACAGGCCCTTACACAATCCTGACCTCATCCTGCGCACCGATGGCGGCAGCTTCACGAACGAAGGCCAGACACACCGTCTGGCTAGTCTCCGCGCTAGTCTCCGATTGTGAGGTCGTAGAAACAGAGGCCCTGCCGCAAGGACGGTCGGCCCAAAGAGCGGAACTGTGGGCCCTCCTCAGAGCACGAGAACTCGGGAAGGACAAAAGGGCCGACACAGACATTGACTCGCGCCACGCCTTCGCCACTCCACGCGCACGGGGGGCCCTATACGAGGAAAGAGGACTTGCGGCGGCAGGAGGAAGCGAAATCAAAACCCGGGAAGAAATCCCACAACTATTAAGGGCAGTCTGAGAACCCAGGGAGGCAGCAGTCACCCGCTGCAAGGGACACCAAAGAGGAAAGGACTGACTCAGTGTCAGAAGGTAGCCGCCGGGCACACGCCGCAGCTCAACAAGCAGCGGGAGAACGAACAACGCCCCCAAAGGTCACGCTGGCCCTGGAACTGCCCACCGCCCCGAGGTACACGATCCAAGAGACAAAACGGGCACAGCAGGGAACAGGAGGCCAGACAGAAGGATGGTGGGTGCTTCCAGACCGAAGAGTCTCCGTACCGGAGCCGCTAGCCAGCCTGGTGGTTCTCCGACAGCCTGAGCTCACCCACCTGGGAAAACCTGCCTCTGAGGCCTTACGGAGCCGTCACTATGTAATCGCTCGGCTCCCGTCCCCCCGTGCCTCGGCCTCTCAACACTGCCTCCTTGGTGCTCAAAATAGCGCCAAACAAAGCCCCACCGGGCCCAAGGGAACCCAACGCTGTGGTCAGGCACCCTTCGAGGATTTGGAGGTAGACCCAGGGGAGGATACAAATACCTCCTCGTATTCATCTCCACATTCCCGGGCCGGGCGGAGGCCTCCCCCACACGCTCCGAACACGCAAGAGGGGTAACCAAGGCCCTGCTAAGGGATATCATTCCCAGACACGGAACGCCCCTAACCATAGGCTCAGACGACGTCCGGCTTTCTTGGCCGAGGCAGTGCAACAAGTAGCCAGGAGCCGGGTATCCAGTGGGACTTGCACGCGGCCTACTGGCCCCAGAGTTCAGGGAAAGTGGAACGTGTGAACCGGGCCCTCCAATGAGCTCCGGCAGAACTCGGTCAAGGAACTAGTCTGCCCGGGGCTGAAATACCGCCCCTGGGCCTGCCGCAAGTACGCTGCACCCCTCAGCAAAAGTAGGATTCTCCCCCTTCGGGATACTGTACGGGAGACCACCCCCCTTGATTCAACTCCAAGGGGACATCAAGGAATGGGGAAACTCAGAGGTCCACAAACAATTGCAAGGGCTAGGACAAATGGTTCTTGGGATGCACGGATGGGTCATGGATAGGATACCCATTTCCCTGGGAATAACTGTTCACCCTTACAAACCAGGGGACCAAGTAGGGACCCAAGACCAGAAAAGGGAACCCCTCAGGCCTACCTGGAAAGGGCCCTACTCAGTCATGCTAACCGCCCCCACAGCACTTGAGGTAGCGGGTCAAACCACCTGGATCCACCCCTCCCGGGTGAAGCTGGTCCACCTGCCAGGAGAGGACCGGACACACGGGAAGGTAACCCTCAACCAGAACAGTCTTCGCGGCTCACCCTTAGGAGGACAGCACCGCCCGGCTCCAGTCACGCCAGAAGCTCTTTGGTCTGTGAGCAGTTAGACGGAATCCTGGCACCGAACTTTGCCTCCTTACACCCTCCCCTCCTGTTAGCCACTTGCCTCCTTATACTCCTCGCCTATCGCCGTCCCCCACCCAGAATAAGGAACTGTCAGGAACCTGCCCTACCAAAAGGAAATTTCTCCTACCGTTAATGCTGAGTTCTCTCGTCAGAAGCGACGGCCCTCCGCAGCGTAATGATGACTGTTTCAAGACCCATTACAGGAACTCCCCCTCCACGTCCACTGCCCTGAATCCTTTAAAACAAGTCACGGGACGGGGATCTACACACAGGGCGTTCATCACGCACACACATCAACATGGAGAGTTATCACTCGGCCTCACCCTGTTCCCACGAACAGGGAAAAACTTACTGGCCAGGAAAAAGAAAAACTAAGCATGATGGCTTTGGCAGGGAGCATCATGTCACGGACTCCCAGACGAATATGTCCGCCGGACACAACAAATCCACTTTGGGTTGTCTGACGGAGGGGGCGTCTAAGACCAGGCCCTTACAAAGGCAACCCGACAGGCGGTACAAAATTTCATGAAGCAGATTTCTGGAAGTCTACCCAGGAAGACCCAAACTTCCAGAAATCAGACGCAATGGGCCTTGTGACTCTAACTCTTACACCCAGATTCTAAATTGAACCCATCGCCTTCTCAACTCCTCTAACCCTAAGTTAGCCAAGGACCGTTGGCTTTGCCTCTCTCTAACCCCCTTACGTTATGAGGCCACCCCAGTCCCGGGTGATGTAGCCAATATGCTGTCCCTCACAACATGTCAACAGATAACATAACCGTCACAAGAGGGCCCGTGGTTACTGGTATAAAACTAATAGGGCGGACCTCCTTATGTCTTAAGGACCCACGGGGAACAACCCCCGTAGGTAACTTCACTAACAACCAATGCATCCAAACTGAGATATACAATCAAACAGGTAAAAACCAAGAGTCACCTTGGTGCCTTCCCCCCGCAGGAATATTCTTTGTTTGCGGAACTAATGCTGATTTGTGCCTGCCTGCTGGCCGGATGGGAATTTGCGCCTTTGCACCCCTAATGCCCCAAGCGAGTATTCTCCCCGACAACCAATCTCGTACCGTTCCCTGGGCTGCACATACCCGGTCCAACCGAGCTATCCAAGCTACGCCTCTACTAATCGGGTTGGGACTCCCTGCCGGAGTAAGTACTGGAGTTGGGGGAGTAGCCTCATCGATTTCCTTTCACCAAAACCTATCCCAAGATCCGACAGATGACGTAGAACAGGTTGCAAAGTCCCTGGTGGACTCCTTAGCAGCAGGGGTATGACAAAATAGAAGAGGGTTCGACCTGTCCAGGGCTGAGAAGGGGGGAAATACGCCTCTTCCTAAACGAGGAAGGTTGCTTCTATGCAAACCAAGGAGGAATAGTCAGAAATACGGTCCAACAGCTGAAGGAAGGGGTCTCGGACAGAAGGCGAGAGCTGTCAGAATCCTGGGGGTTCTGGAATGACATACGGAAACGGGGCCCTTGGATCCTGCCCTTAGTTGATCCCCTCCTAACGCTTTTGATAGCCCTCCTGTTTGGCCCCTGTGCTCTCAATGTGATAACCCACTTTGTTTCCTCTTGGGTAGAGACAGTAAGGCTTCAGACGGTGATGGGAACCAGAAGCCCTAACTACGATTACAGCCCCTTGGACGACGGGGGGGGGGGGGGGGGGAGGGAGGGAACCCCTGACTGCACAACCTCTGCGCCCCCACTCAGCAGAAGTACCAGAGGGGTCGCCGCCTTCCTGTTACAATGCCAGGACTCCCTTCACTGCTAATATAAAACTTTGATGTTCTCTAAGTCCGCTAAGGGCAGCTTGAGAATCAAGAGGGGGGAATGAGAAGGAGAAAATCAGACGCGTCGTGGCTTTCCTCAGAGACTTCTTACATAAGGTCTGAGATGTGCAGTTCTTTCCCTGGTAATTCACCGTGTGAGGGGGCGGAAGCATTCTGTGCCTAGGCCCGTCTGTCTGTCGGTGAACCTGGGCCTTGGGCTGTGACCTTCCTCCGTGTTAGCCCCTCCCCCCCTTAGGTGGGCAGAAGAGGCCGGAGGGGGCTGGGAGCTGGGTGTCGCTCACCCCCCAGGTCTGTCTGGCTCGGTCCCCTGTGCTCGGTCCTTGTTGGGGACAAGAGAATGCGGGTATTTTTGAATGGCTACGGTTCTCCTCCCCTTGAGGAGGCGTGGGGGGATTTTCCTCCAGAACCTGGTAGGGCTCCCAGAGGTGAACTCCGCGAAAGTGCGGGGCCTTCCCGGAGACTGGACCCCCTCGAGTTTGTAACTTCACGCTTGTCTGCAGGAGGCTCCATTCCTCGGCCGAGCTTCCCCCTGTGTGGCGCTCCAGCCTCGGTTTCTCCTCCCGGCCTCCGGTACCGTGAGCTCCGAGCCTCCGGCCCGCCTGTCGCTCCAGTTTGGGAGGCGGTGGTTTGCCCTGCTGAGCTCGGTTCTGTGAAGGCTGGAAGAAGATTTGCAAATTTTCAGTCTGTTTCGTGTTTTTCTCGCTATGAGGATAAGACTGGCAACTTGTAAACTCCTCATATGCTGGATGGGAAACAGGAGGTCCTCCAATTGGCTTTGAAATGCTTCTGTTTGATCAGATACGTGCCTGGCATGGGTGGTCGTCAGCCATTTCTGCCTCCACGGTAGTGACCTTTGGCAACACTACGGAATTAATGAACCCAGTGAATGAATCGTCATGAGGCCCTGAGTGGTTTCTGAGCAGTACGTGTCTGCCCATCTACATTGTTTAGGAATAACTTAATTTATGATTTCCATCTGAATTCAGTAGGTTCCCAGGGCAAAGGGCACGGAGGGAGGGTGTTGATGGTCAAGACTGGTCAAGGAAATGGGCCAGGCCTACGAGAGCAGCCCAGTGTAAGACCCCTTCACCGGAAGTGGACGTTGGGCCTCCTGAAACTGATGTGGGCCCCAGGACCCAGAGGGGCCCCACAGGACCAGCCGAGAGAGTCCTTGACTGCTGATAGGCCTTATGCTAAGTTCCAGGGAGGGTGTGAACCACCGTGGAACCTGAGGATTCAGGGACCCTCAGTCCTTTCACTGGGGGTAAGAGGTTGCCTCTCCTCTGCAATCCCCAATTCTTTGCGGGCCCCACAATATGCTGGCCCTCCACAAGCAGCGGGGTGGCAGGAAGCACGGGTCTGTCCTCAAGGAGCCTCCACCCCTGCGAGAGACACAAACACCAGCAACAGCTTGAGCCGCAGGGCAGACACAGCGCCACGGGCCTCTGCTGGCTGGACCGATCCGGGGTAGCGTCCTCAGGGGCGAGGCGCCCACACCGGGTCCTGAGAAATGACTGTAGTTGCCTGTGCTTTTCGCTTCCTGGGCCTCGGGTCTTGTTTTCATGCCTTGGTTGGAGGAGGGTGCGCTGCTGTGTTAATAAGCTCTGTCCTCCTTCGAAAACTCTTCCCAGTGATCAGGATCTGAAGGAAACGCCTCTTCAGGGCAGGACCAGAGACGGCATGGACTTTACTCCCGCTGCACGGCCAGGACCACGGTCAGGTGCAGCCAGGGGGGGACGCGGGTTCCAACTCTGCATCCCCCACGCCCAGGTCCCTCTCCTCGTGAAGACGGCATGCGTCTCAGTCAGACCGTGCCCAGGGGTCATGTCCTCGGCAGGGTGATGGCCCACAAAGCCACGAGGAGTCTCAACCCCATGACATTGCAACATGAGACGACTTAATTTTCCTCCAACCGCTGCCTTCAGACTGGTCTTGTTAAACCTCTCTTTCCATCCTGTGGGCCAATTCCATAAGCTTGAGGACACATTTATTTCAATGTCCCCCCTGTAGGGCTGGGGGCGGAGAGGAAAGGGAAGTAAGGAAGATGGCGGATAGACAGAGGGGGCAGGTGCTCTGTCTTCCGAGGACGCAGGAGAGTGCAGGGTCAGACGCAGGGTCAGACGTCCCCTCTCCACTGCCAGGCCTGGCTCATCCATTGACTGGGGAGCAAAGGAGGGAAAGAGACCTTTGTCTCCTCACATGACTGGCCGCTGCCCAAGGCCTCTGCCTGTTGTGGGTGCTGCTTCTCGGGCTCACAAGGACTGGCTTGCACAACTTCCGTGCAGGTGCACCTCTGAGCCACCACTCGCCCCAAATCTATGGTCTGTGAGGCTGATGGCACTGACCTATCTCCCCTGACACCTGAGGCTGAGACAATCCTAAAAGACAAATTTGTCACTCGATCGGCCCCAGATATTCAGAGAAAACTGTAAAACCTGACTGTTGGTCTGGAAGGGAGCCTGGAGAAACTCTTATGAGCTGCCAACTGGGTATATTACAACCAAGATCAAGAGAAGAATAAAAAAATAAAAATAAATTTAAAAAAAAAACAGAAAAGGAGGCTTAAAGAAAAAAAAAAAAGAATCCGAGGCCTTAGTGGTGGCCTTACGTACTAGGTCAGACCGGACTTCCCGAGGTCCTGGCACCAAGTGCCATTTATACGGCCGTTCAGAGCACTGAAGTGAGACTGTCCTCAGAGGGGACAACCAAAACGAAAACCCCATAAGCCAGGCCCTTTGCGCGGAGACAGCCGCTGGAGGTCTGAAGGCCCTCGGGGCCTCTCTCTATGAGGGCTCAGAAAACCAGTGTCCCTGGGAGGGACTGACCGGGGCCTGGGGCTCTTCACGGTGGCTCCCCTAAACCAACTGTCCATCAGAAACCCAGAGCCTCGAGTGACTCTCAACACAGAAGGAAAACTGGTTGATGTCCTTCTTGACGCCGGAGCTACCTTCTCCGTCCTCCTTTCTGCTCCAGGCCAACCGTCCACACGCAGGAGAACAGCTAGAGGCGTCTCCGGAAAGCTTACACCTGAGTTTTTCTCTCAGCCCCTGGGATACCTATGGGGAAAACTAATTTCTGCTCCTTCTTTCTTGGTAAAACCAGACGGCCTTCCTCCCTTGCTAGGAAGGCACATTGTAACTGAATTAGAGACTACACACTACTGACTCCAGAACAAATGAACAATTGTGTGCGCGTTTGGAAATTACTGGATAGTGTAGGCTGTAGATACCAGGGTTCGGGAAAATAGTTTGCCTGCTATATCAATGATTAAATGAGACTCAACCCCACCTACTCTCCCCCCCACCCCGAAAAAATAAACTGGGGTCTGACTCCAGCCCTTGGAATGGTTGCAAACAGAGCAGGGCATTTACTATTACCGGGCTCACAGAGCTAAAAGATCATTAAAACACAGCATCAGGCTTTTCATTTAGGGAGGGACAAAACTTATCAAACGGCCCAAAGGATGTTTACTAAAAAAAAAGGCGTCAAGGACAGTTCTGCGAGTAGTAACAGCCTGTAAAGTGTCTTAGAAGCCATCCTTCCACGGACTTGCTCCCCCAGACCATCAAGGAACCAGAGACTATCCAGGAAAGACTAACCATTAGGTTTCCCTCATCTGCCAAGGTCAAAGGAATTCCAACGCCTGTGGGTGCGGATTGATACTTTTTTACTAATTGAGTAAAGGCCTCCCCCTACAGGACAGTTCCTCGAGTGCGAACCCAACTGAGCAGTGTCAGAAGGAATTAAGTTGCTTCCTGGAAAAAAAAAAAAAGCCTCACTGTCACACGACTCTACTCTCTGCGGGAATATCCTGCTCCAGTGAGGGAGGCAATGGCCTCATTTTTGGTGGCTCTTTTCGGAATGTGGAGACTTGAATAAGTCCCTACTCCCGAGCGGCTAGAGAAGTCCCGCTCCGTACCTCCCAGCAAACGCTGTCTACTGTGGACATGAAGGCTCCCCCATCGCGGCCAGGCCTCTCCCGGTGCTGGGCCCTGGGCTCCGCAGCAGCTCGGAGTGGTTTCTCCCCGTGATTGTGGTCTACTTCTGACAACAAATGTGCTGCACCTCCCCCCACACACACCTGCCGGTTCCCCAGCTCTCCGGACACCGACCCGCTACGTGTCCCGAGGGTCAATCCAGTTCTGACCCTCCTTGTGCATTTGGTGCCGGGTGAACTGGGGAGACCCGGGGCCCGGGGCCCTGACCCCTTCCGTCCCAAAGGTGTCACTGAACGCTCTTGGCCTCATCACGAGAAAGGACTCAAGGTCAGACACACAATTCACACACAGCATGGCAGGTGGTGACGCAGGGAAGGGAGAGAGAGGGCGTAGGCCGCACGCACCCACCCACCGAGCGAGCCAGAGTGTGGCCAGCTCTTCCTCCCAGGCGCTCAGGTTTCTGTCTTGGGAGCAGCTGTTCACTAGAGGACGGGGTATTCGTGACCTGGGGCGGGAGGTTTGGCGCCTTCCCTTCCTCGTTTGCTCCGGGGCTCCTGTCATGGCGCCACCCCCTTGGGCCCGTCTGGGGTGACGGGGCTTCCCGAGGAGTCCGGACACCCGGCCATCATGGTTTCGCGGCCTGTCTGCAGCCCTGAGCCCAGTCACGCCGACACAAACAATTAACCTTCACAGGCGTGTTGAGGGGAAGGGGGGAAGAAGGCTCTGGTTCTCAGCAGGGTTTGTCCAGCAGAGGCCTCCGACCCGGCCCCTGAGGCTCTCCGTCCCTCAGCGGCGTCCTGGCGGGAACCCCAGGAAGACCCCCGGGTACCTGCGTCTCCTCCACTCGAGATGTTTCCACACGGCCAACGCGCGTCCTCGCCTTCGTGGGAAGCCGGGAGCCCTGCGGGGAGCCGGCACCCGACTGAGCCCTCAGGTCTGCACGCCTTGGGCTCCCGGCCCCAGGTCTCTGCACCCCTGGCTGCTCCCGGCCCCGATCCCACAGAGGCAGCACGCCATCCCGCTGAGACACAGGGAACTCCGGAAGGGAGTGCGTCAGTCACACGCGGTGTCCCCCCCGGGGCCCTTAAGGGAAACGAAACGGGCACCTGTTCCAAAGGAATGCCCAGCCCGGGTGAGGCTAAGACCATCAGATCGGCAGAAGGGGACGAGCTGTCCCTGAAGGGGGATGGCCTCCTGAGTGACCGAAGTCGGAAGGCTCACTGGGTGCGGGCCCCCCCCCCCCCCCGCCCCATTGTGAGGCTCTGCAACAGCCCCTGGGGACTCAGCATCTGAGTAAGACCCGTGGTCAGAGCCAAACGTGGACGCTTTTCGTTGGGCTCAGACTGTTTCCGAGAAGGAGACCTGTTAAAGGATGAACACGACTGTCCGGGCCAGCACCTCATCAGGGTGTCGCAGGCGGCATCCTTTGCTGAGGCTGCTTCCGGGAGCTGGCACCGCAGGGGCCCCCTAACAACCCGGAGACTCAGAGCCACTGGGGCAGGTGGCTGGGATGGGGGCGCGGGGTGCCAGCAACGTGGCTTAGGGAGTCCACGAGGAGCAAGAAGCTTCCTCTGTTTGAAGATAAACAGTGATTCTATCTGGCCAAATGGAGATGCTAGGAAGCAAAATTTAGGATTAGGAACGAAGACCTTATTTTCCAAGCCAGGGAACCTTTCAAATGTCAAGGGAAGGTGCTCACCACCACATTCCAGAACACCACGTGTGTGAAGTGGTCAGACTAGAAGAAGGTATCCAGGCCTGGAAACGTTTTCAATGCAAGAGATCTTTCGTTGATTGTGTCCTGTCCTAGATCTCAGACTTTTCATTCCTTGTAATCAACGATACCATGTCCTGACGGTCGATACTTGCCTAGCGGATGCTGGGATGTAAATCCAGCCGGTAGAATCACCAGCACGCCCAGCCATCTGTTCATGGTAGTCAAGACTGGAAACTTCCCAAGTGCCCATCTGCAGTCACATGGACATGTTCACATGAAAAAATACATAACGCAGAACGTAGAATGAATAATCTACAACTTCCATGAATGAACTTCACAGACCCCGTTGACCAAAAGAAAAGAGACAGAAAAGAGGATTCGTTTTGGGGGGGGTGGCAGGGCGGGGGTGAAGGTTTATGGAAGGACTTGGCTTATGCCAATTACAGGGACTGGCTAAGCAATTTGTAAATCCGTACGGCAGGCACTCAGATAAGGCGGGCCAGCAGGAAGAGAGGCTGGCAACAGAATTAAAAGTATAGATGAAACAGAAAGTCGGTTCTTTGAAAGTTTCAACAAAACTGACCAGTGTTTAGCTACATTGACTAAGAAGAACAAAGAGAGGAGACGCAAACGATGAAAATGAGAAGTGAAAGTGGGGACGTTATTACAGATTTTATAGAAATAAAAGCAATTGTAAGAGAGTACTCCGAAAAAGTACTCTGAAAAAGCATACTGGGTAAAGCTAGATTAAGTGGACAGATGTCTAGAAACATCCAATCGGCCAAATAGAAAACATGAAGCAACAAACATGTGAACAGACCCTTAACTGCTGAGATACTGAAGCAGGAATCCAAACCATCACAACAAAGAAAAGCCACCCCAGATGGTTTCAGGGGGGAAATGCCACCAAACGTTTAGAAACGTACTTTTGGCGGCCGGAGGGGGGTTGTGGGGATGACAAAGGATGTCGATTTAGACTTGATCCCTTGAGACTGTCATACACGGAAAAATACTTCCTTTAAAGTGGGGGAAATAGTCATCAGATTGGCGTCACCTCCTCCCTCTCCTTTGGCACGGCTCTTCCAGCGGGTCCCCTCGAGTCCCCGGAGTGTGAGGACCGGGGTCGCCTCCTGGCACCTGCCCATTTCTAGGTTCGCTCCTTCTGGAAAGCTGTCCGCTCTTCTGACCGGAGGCTGTCTGCCGGCCCCCTTCGCAATCCCAGCAGCCGCCCTCGGGAAGTAGGAACCGGCAGGTTGTCCAGTCCTGATTTCAAATGTGCTGCCAGGCTTCACGAAAATCTCGGTGGGCAGAGGAAGGGCCTTCTCTGTGCGTCGGTGTTCACAGCAGCGTCACCCGCGATAGTCGGGGAGCACCGACCGGGATAAATGCCAACAAGTCTACACACAGAGGCAACATGTTCAAACTACAGAAACACAGAGATAGAGAAAAAAAATCCCGAGAGCCGCTACAAGGGGAAGAAATTACCTACAGAGGAGCAAAGGTAAGGATTACAGCCGCTTCCCCCTCAGGAAATGTGCAAGCAAAAAGAGCAGAGTGAAATAGTTCGTGCGAGGGATGAACCCATTTATCTAGAATTCTGCACCCTGGGAAGTCATCCCTCAAGAGTGGAGAAGATATAAAGATTTCCCCAGAGAAAACATTGCGAGCATTCGCGGCAGCGACCCATCTAGCAGGAAACGTTAAGAGAAATTCTTCAGAAGAAAGGAATGATACAGATCAGAAACTCGGATCTATGTGAGAAAGACCATCAGAGAAGAAATACATGAAGGTGAAATAAAAACTTTCATATTTCTTACTCTAAATTGACTTGACTGATAACAGGGTGTTCAACATAAAAATACCCACAACATACTACATTACGTATGTTGTCTATCCATGTGTGTATATACATATATTTGCTTATGTATGTGTGAAACAAATGACAACAAGGATACAAGGAACAGGAGGGAAGAATTAGGATTATTTTGCTGTTATAAGGTACTCACACTTCCTGTAAAGTGACACAGTGTTTTGTTTTGCTTTGTTTTGAGAGAAAGAGACAGAACGTGGGAGGGGCAGAGAGGGAGGAAGACAGAGAATCCCAAGCAGGCTCCAGGCTCTGAGTTGTCAGCACAGAGCCCGACGTGGGACCCGAACCCACAAACCACGAGATCACGACCTGAGCCGAAGTCGGACGCTTAACCGACTGAGCCCGCCGGGCGCCCCTGACACAGTGTTATTTGAAAGCGGGCTTGGGTTAGTTGTAAATATATATTGCTAACTCTAGGGTGACCAGTAAAAAAAAAGTAACAAAAGAAGTATAACTGATATGCTAAGAAAGGAGAGAAAATAAAATAATATAATATAATAATGCGAAGTGCTCAATTAAAGCCACAAAAGACAGAAAAAGAGTGGAAGACAAACACAGGAACAAAAAACAAAGGCACCAAACAGAAAGTAGTAACAGCTGTGCAAAATATTAATCCCACTATACCAGGAATCAACCCAAATATCAATGGTCTAAATGCACCAATTAAAAGACAGAGATTGTCAGAGTGGACCAAGAGACAAGACTAAACTATATGTTGTCTACAAGAAACCCACTTTCAACATAAAGACACATATCGACTAAAGGTAAGTGAACGGACACAGACACACCAGCCAACGTTGGAACAAAGGGAGCAGGAGTAACGTGTTAAAGTCAGACGGAGCCGACTTCAGAGCAAGGCCACCACCAGAGATAGAAAGGAGCTTCATAGAATGACAAGGGGTTCGATTCTCCCTCGACAAAAGGGGTCAATGCTTAGCGTGAACATGCCTCACAGATCATCAAACCACCTGGGACAGAATGTAAGAGAATTGCAAAGAGGAACAGGTGAATCCATGATCATGTTTGGAGACTTCGTGTCGGAAATGGTCCAGCAGGCAGGAGATCAGTGAGGACACAGCCGAGCTGAACAACGCCATCAAGCAAATGGATATCATCTACATCTACAGACACCTTACCCGACAACAGCAGAACACACGCTCTTCTCAAGGTCACACGGGACCACATTCTGGGCCATACAACACACCTTACCACATCTGAAAGCATTGAAGTCAGACAACGTCTGCTCTCGGGCGCCAACAGAATTGAACTAGCAATCGATAGCAGAAAGAGAGCTAGAAAATCCCCCGAAAACCCGGAGACTAAACAACACACTTCTCAATGACACATGGGGCAGAGAAAATGTCTCGGGAAAAATGAAAAACATCTTGAACTAAATGACACGAAAACACACTGTTTCATACAGTAAAAGAAGTGCTTAGAGAAATTTAGAGCATCGGACGCATATTATTTGCAAAAAAAAAGATCGGAAGTAAATCATCTAAGATTCCTTCCTAGGAGAGTAGAAAAAGAAGACCTAATTATCCAAAGCAAGCAGAAAAGAATAATAAAAATTAAACAGAAATTAAAGACAGGAAATCAATGAAACTAAAAGCTGGTGCTTTGAAAAGATCAATGAAATCAGTAAAAATCGATCAGCCTCTCACTAGACTAAGGAAAACAAGGGAAGGGACACGGATTCGTGATAGCAGAAATGAAAGAAAGGGCAAAACGATAGATCCCAAGGACAATAAAGGGATGTTATGCACAAGCTTTATACCCACAATTCAGATAACCTAGACGAAATGGACCGATTGAAGTTGTGAAGACAGAATTTGCCAAAATTCACACAAGAAGAAACAAGGACCCTCAATAGGCCTCCACGTGTTAAAGAAATTGAATCAATAAGTAATACCATTCCAAAACAGAAATTTCAGGCCCAGGGAAGTTCACAGTGAATTCTGCCAAAGATCTAAGGAAGAAATAATACCAATTCTCTACAACCTCTTTCAAAAGACAGAAGCAGAGGAAACGCTTCCAAACTTAGTGGGGCGAGCATCATCCTAACATCAGGATCAAAGACATGGCCGGAAAGGAAAACCACAGACTGTCATCTTTATGAACACAGATGCAAGAATCCTCAGCAAAATACTAGCAAATTGAATCTAACAACGTATCAAAAGAATTATACACCATGACCCAGTGGGATTTATGCCAGGTGTGTAAGGCTGGTTCAAGATCCAAAATCACTTACTGTAATCCATCACACCAACAGGCTAAGAGAGAAAACGCGCATGATCAGATCGGTAGCCGCAGAAAAAGCCTTTGACAAAATCCAACTCCCTTTCGTGATAGGAACGCTCGGTCAACGTCTCTACCTTCTACTCAGTTTTGCTGTGAACCCTAAACTGCTCTTTAACAAGTCTATTGAAAAATAATAAATGCGTATAGTAGAAAAGAAAATGGTTAATGTGTGTGGAATTGTGTGAAAGGGAGTGAAGTTTTGAATTTCAAGCTGGGCAGGGAATAGATCGAGAGCCACGCCCGGGAGCATGTGGAGGGTGGGGAAGAACGAGATCATTCTGATCGTGGTCATGGTTTTAGCATAAGGCTCATAGAACTTAAACACTTAAAAATGTCTGGGAATGGGATACCTCCTAACCTCAGTGTGGTGCTTGTTTTGGATCAAGTTTAAAATGCGGTTGTGGACACTGACTACGCAAACGTGAGTAGAGAGAAGACCCCGGACTTTTAGGAACCAACACTGATGAACGCAGGAAACCTAGGTGAGCGCCACCAGCCTGGCCCACGTGCAGCGGTTTCTGTGGTGTAGCGGTTATCACGTTCGCCTCACACGCCAAAGGTCCCCGGCTCGAAACCAGGCAGAAACACACGCACGGCCGAGTAAACCCTTTTCTCTTCCAACAAGCCAATGCCGTGTGTCACATAGACACCTGTCACCCTTCTGACCCAGCCTTCTATTCGCTTTATCTATGGTCTCCTGTGCACAGCTCCGTCCCTTCCTCCCCCGAGTTAGAGAGTCATGGGGACACCCCGAGACAGGGTGTCTGTTTTGTGCGCCCGGTCACCAGGCCAGGGGACACTGACGGGCACCTGGAAGGAGGAGTTGTTTGGGAAAAGAACACAAGCCAGAAAAATACTTCAGGTGGAGAGAAGGCCCTCTCACCGAGTTTGTTTTCACAGTTCTCACAGCGCGACGGTTTCTCGAGTGCCACGTTCTCCAGTCAGTACCTTCCAGCTCCCGGGGCTTCTAAAAGCACTGGGTCTCATTGACCGTCACCTTGGACTGCATTCCACTTTCAGGAGTCCTTTAAAATCCAGTCTTTGGGCAAAAAAACCAGACTCCCAAAGAGGGCCAGCGTCACGGCTGGCAAACCACACGCCCGACTTAATGTTCTACCACTCCTGGTCTGAAATTCTCAATAACTTTTCAACAGAAAGCCCTGCGTTTTCATTTCACGCTGGGCCCACAAATCCTGGCACGCGTCCTCCCGAAAGCTCACAGAAGGAGCGGTCTGCCACCTCTCTGGTCCTTCCGGGGAGGAGCAAGCAGCTGAGAACAGTGCCACCCCCTGCTGGACGACGAATGTTGTGTGGAGGAGGGGGTGCCTTTGCAGACTGGACCGCCTCAGGAGGCATCCTCGCACATCAAAAGGAAAAGATCGGCTAAAACATTAAAATTCTATTCTAGGATTTGATTTTTTTTCCCCAGCGTTTTATTTTGATCTAAGTACTTCCAGTCCCAGCTGCCTCCAGTCGCCTGGTAGACTTCTTGTTTTCTGTTTCGGTTGGTTCCATCGCCATTCTTCTTACTCTTCCAAGATTCCATCGCGTCACTGGACTTTTCAAAATATTCTGTGGCGTCCTAGAATCCACAATCACGGGAGAAGGAGGGGTGGTTATCGCGGCACTCGGTTTGCGCAACATGCACGGTTTGTCTCTTTTTCTTGCCTTCTTTGTGGATTGCTTTAAAAGCAAAACGCTGAGGCTGCGAGCTTCTTTGGGAAATGTGGAGCGTAGCTATAGAGGTTTAAAATTAGAAAATTACGGCTCGCGTCTAGTTCACAGCATAGCTTTGCCAATTCATGGTGAATAATCTTCTCAGTCTTCTACAAAACGCCTCAGACAGGTAGACTCGACATCTGAGGCTTCCATCAGGTATAAAACCCAAGTTCTGATTTGTTTTGCTTATTTTTTATCCATTGCCTGTATTTGCCTTGGACAATTTCGCTTTGTAAAACCTCAAAGAGGAAGGCCCCGCTGGGATTCGAACCCAGGATCTCCTGTTTACTAGACAGGCGCTTTAACCAACTAAGCCACGGAGCCTGATGTCCCATCCCTCCCTGACGCATATTGTTTTATGAAATGTCACACCTTGATCTACGTGGAGCCCAGGATGGGGTCATCGACACCAGGGAAAGCTCCTCCCTCGGGGAGGAATCCTCGAGTAGGATTGTCCTTAACTCGAACACCTATGCACCTTGGGAGCTCCCTGCCTCCCAGCAGACGGGCACAGGAGGCACGGGGCACGCTGTGTGCACACTCGCGTGCAAAAGGAACAGAACAGCAGGCACACGGGTCCACGGCGATCCTAGGCTCCGGTGGGCACGTGACGCTTCCTGATTAGGACTCAGCGCTGCTGTCTGGGAACCGGTCTCCCGGGCCCTTGGCTGCGCCCTCGGGATCAGCCATCCCACTGGCGGGAAGTTTCTCCTACTTGCAGCTGAAGAGTCACCTTAGCCGACCTCCTGCCTGTAGTCTGGGGGGTTCCGGCCCCTCTCTCCATTTTCTTTTTCTTTTCGTGTTTCCAGGTCCTCTGTCCCTTTAGTTCAAGCTGCGTTCAACCACCCTGCTCTTTAAAGACCTGCGATCTCGTGAACGTTGTTGGAGTTTATCCTTGTATGGTGGGAGTTGGCAAACGGTGACCCATAGGACAAATCTGGCCAGCTACCTGTTCTTGTCAAGTTTTATTGGAACACGGCCACACGTATTCTTTTCACATCATCTGCGGCCACTTTCCTGCTTACAACAGCAGATTTGAGTAGCTTCGACAGACGCTGACTGTATGGTCCACTGGCCCGTTGAAGAAAAAGTTGGCCAACCTCCGTATTTAAAAAAAGCCACCTTCGCAGACCTCATGCAAACAAGCCCTTGCTTGCCTTGGCTTCCAACTGAGCTGCCGTGGCATCACACCCGCAAGAGTTGTGCTTCTGTGGATGGGACGGGCGGGGCAAGTCCTTAAGAGGCTCAGAGGTTTTTCTGCTGAGATACCGCCTTAACTCCCTTTGGAGTGCCAACGAAAGATTTTACAATCACGCCTGTGGCTTCATCTTGAGGCCACATTTTCTGACAGTGCTCTGGATTTAATTCTTGCCTGAAAGTCATTTCTTTCTTAACTTCGGCATCGCTTTTGATCGTGGGGCCGCTGGGCATGACGAACAGCTTGTCCTTCAAGCCCTCTGAGTTGTGGCTGAGTTTGTGTCTGAGTTTGTGTCTGACAGTCCTCCCCTTCACTGAAACCTGAGCAGCACCTTCGCAGTTCCGCCTGGAAACCTCTCTAGCTAAACTGGTCCGTCGGACTGGTTTCCATCCCATGACACTGCAGGCCCTGGCGTTTCTAAATCCCCAACTGCTTCACGACGAATCCCTTTTCCTCCAGGTTCAAGTAACATTTTCCGCAGGATCCATTTGTGCCTCCTGTGGCTTACCTGGATACTTGGGCGGGGGGGGGGGGGGATCCAAACCTAAGGTTATGCCTTGGTATGGACCCCACCTGATGCCCCATAAGTTAGGATGTCTCCTCAGGAGAGCTGGTGGGAACCATCTTCAGCGCTTTGTAAGCAGCTTACTCTTTTCCAGTGGCTCCTTTCCCAGCCTCCTGGAGTTTTAACCTCCCCTTGAGCGTGAATCAATATTCCGCCCCGAAGGCACAGGAGGGCCCCTCAGCCAGCCCGGGAGCCCTCTCCGTGCGCGGCTTTCTCCTCTCCGGTGTCCTGTGCCCCCTGTATCCTGACCGCTTTGGCCTCCTTGAAATGCTGTTTGTGCTCCCAATGCGGGGACCCCGCCTGGCTCTGAATCGCCCTCGGCCCTCGCCCCCTGCCGTGCTGGGGCTAGCAGCTGCCTCTAGGCCCTAAGCTAAAACCTTTGTGAGACTCGCCTCGTCCGTCCCCCCGCTGCCAGGGATGGGGGCCCTGCACTGACAGCAAAGTCACAATTCCTGTCGGGCCCCCTTGTGGCCCACGAGCGAAGCGCGGCTCCTACAGGCACGCATCCTTCACGGGTGGAGGCGGAAGCCTGCGTCCCGGTCGTCCCACTTGCCCACTTCCTTCTGACCTTGCTGCCGTTCGAGGCTTTTCGCTGCGGTATCATCTATCTATGTGGCCCTTGCTCCTTTGGGACAACTTAAATACACGCACCCATCATCCCATTCATCTATCTATATTCCTCTCGTGTCCTTTATTTCACACATTCTCCATTGTAATGGAAGCAGATGCTAGAGTCTTATGTCTTTATCGACTGTGCTCTGGAAGTGGTTTAAGGTTCTTCTCCTCATAGACTTCTGGTAGCTTTATTCTTTACTTTCACATTTGGGAACTAAACTTACTAGCTGATTCTACTGTGTAGCCCGTGTTCAGAACAACAGTAATGGAATGTTCTGGGAACCTCTGTGTCTGTCCATCCCTGTAGGATGCTCTCTCTGATCTGTGTTTTTGTGGAACCAGCAGTCGTGTCCAACCCCGGCCTCAGCCCAGTTCTCACCCCAGCGCTGAGACCTCTGGGTTTCCTTCTGGGCTTGTTAAGTGCAGGACCCTTGGGCCCTGTCTCCTTTCTAGGAGTTGAACCTTGATCTGGCCGGAGACAGAACCCAGAGCCGGCCAACCGGAGGACTTGAGGGGGCCACTCCTTGTGGGTGAATTTATCAGCCAGAGAGAAAGATCTGAATGTGGATCCGGTCAGTCTGAACACTCAAAACGAGGGTTGGGTCCATCAACGGAGATTCTGGAAGAGTCATCTCTGCTTGTCCGGCAGGGCAGACATGACCCCCTCACACTGTGGTGCCTCCCTTCGGCTCCCTGAGGGCCGTGTCCCACGCTAGGTGTTGGGTAGCGCCCTCCAGATCTCATTTCAGCTCAGGAGACCCCAAATGTCCCATCGGATGCGTACATTCCCCGCCACGACTTGTAGCGCCCTTGACGGAGTGTGGTCCGCAGACGGAGGGCGGTGGTCACCCGAGTGTGCCCGGTGGGGTTGGCATTCTTGGGGCCCACCCTACACCCTACACCCCGCTCCTTCGGGGACACACTGGGCTGGCAGTTACAGCCCCTTGCCATTAAAATCGGAGTCACGCATGTGAACTGTGTCCGCCAGGGATTTCCAAATCTACCGCCGGGGCGAGCTCGTTTAACCTCACGTCCCTTGGGCCCCAGCCCCGCTGCCCAGACCCGGGTTGGGGAGGGGGGAGGGGGGAGGGGGGAGGAGGGAGGGGGACGGGAGAGGGAGGGGGACGGGAGGTCTGGGACGAGCTCAGGAAAACCGCGGCCTCTCAAGCGAGTCCGGATGAGTCCGGATGGCGGCGGCGGGGAGCGGAGGGAGCAGGTGCACCGGGGCAGGGGGAGGGCGGGGGCTCTTGCTCTCCGTCCCTCCCCCGTTCGTTTTTCTTTTCGTACCACACAGAAAGAGCTACTTCTCTGAGGCACAGGCAGTGAGCTCGGGGGGGGGGGGGGGGGGGGCGCTCCCCGAAAGCAGGCGGCGGGCTGCCGCCTCACGTCCGATGCAACCCCCAAAATCAGAAACCCGGGCTTCCTTCCTGCGTGGCGCGAATACCGTGCTTGCAACAAAAAACAGTTGCCGGGGGCAGAAGCCCAGCCACCGGGATGGCCGAGTGGTTAAGGCGTTGGACTTAAGATCCAATGGGCAGGTGCCCGCGTGGGTTCGAACCCCACTCCCGGTAGGGCGAGTTTCTGAAGGCTGGAGGCCCCCCTGGGGCGGCGAACGTGGCCTGACCCCGCGCCTGCTTTTCTTGTCCCCCCTACGCTGTCCTCGACCGAACCGATTTTTGCTCGGACCCCCTCAGAGGGCCGGCGTGAGGCCCTCCTCCCCCCTCCCCCCCACGCGCCGCCCCAAGTCCACAGTCTTCCTAAGGAGCTGCTCCTCCTGCGGGCCTTTCCGTTCCAAGGGGGACGGAGGCCTGGGGCCCCGCCGCACGACCACCCGCCAGGTGCCCCTCGCCCCCTGCGGCTGGCTCCGAAACACGGCTGACCCCGCGCCAGCGGAAGGTGGGTGTCTGCCCATGGAAAGACGCTCCCGCAGGGGGGTGTTAGCTTGCCTTCCGGTCAGTGGTGTTGGGCATCTTTTCAAGTGGATGAACCCCCTGGGTCTCCTCTCGTGTGAACTTATTATATCCTATTCTCATTTCTCTCCTTCCCTGTCAGGTCTTCCTCTTGGGGGAAACAGGAGTCCGGCGGGCCTTCTGTCGGTAGGTCACAGGTTTATTTGCCTTGGAACTTGGCAGGGATTTTGGAGGCGGACACTTTGGACTGTGCGCCCCCACAGTGATCAGCCTTCTGGTTCAATGTCTGACTTGCATGTGCCTTTTCCTGCTACAAGAGCGAGAGTGACAGAGGAACGCCATTTCTTCTACAATGTTCATGATTTTTTTTGTATCTAGATCTCTGAGGTATCTGATTTTTCCGTGTTTTAATATGAGAGATACAGATCTAACTGTACCTTGTTTCCAGAGGATTACCAGTGCTCTCAACACCATATTATTGAATGTCCATATTCTCCCCATCCGTTGAAATGCCGGACTACTAAATTCTGTTCTCTAAAATGCATAGGACCAGATGATTGGAAAGACCATGAACCTTGGAACTCAACAACCAATGTTCTAATTCTGGCTTTCCCGTGGCCTCTCTGAGCCTTGATTTCTTCCTTTGTTAAACGGAGACAATAACCCTTATCTCACGTAAATGCCTGCTGAATTAAGAAGTCTCTTTGCCTCGGTAAAGATTAGTCATCTTTCCCCTAAGAAGAAACTCACACACTTTTGTAGTAGTCCTTAACAGAAACCCCGAAATCAGATTTAACATCAGATAAAATTTGTCCTGATGGCTAAATTGCTTCTATGTTTTGAGATCAAACATCGAGATTCCACATTTGAACGTTCTCTGATCCTGGGGCAGCTCAGTGCATCATTTTCATGAGCGGCCTTGAATTTCAAGTGTGAACGTTGAGTTTCACGTTTGCTCCTGGCCATCCCCGGCAGAAGGAAGGAACTTCCTGTGTCTTCACGGTCAGAAATAAGTCGGTTTGAGAAAGACTAACATTCCATGGAGAGGCAAGACTCCTCCCTACCAAAGGTGGTTTCTGTCACCTTTTTTCTTTCCCATGAATGAGGGAGAGAAGTGGAAGATTTATTTTTTTCTGAAATGAGATTCCAGATGGCAAAGATTTTACCCCAACTGAAATCTGCTAAAGAGACAACACAGCAGTCTCTCAGTGGTCGGTTAGCGATGTCGTGCAGACTGGCGCCCAATGACACCGACGTCCAGGTTCTGTCACTGCACAAGTTCTCTTATGTCACATCTCCCCACCAGAGAGTCAACTCATCTAAAATTACCATCCCAAACCCCTCTCTGCCACCAGGAAGATCTGAACCTGTTGTGTCAGGCACTTGACTGTATTAACTTCCTCCCGATCATCAGTGACGCCGGCGACTTCCACGCAGCCCCAACCTCTCCTGTTGTTCCTCGAGGCAGGTAGAATTCCGTGATGGCCTCCAAGTTGCCCTCCCACGGTGTATAAGCCCTGTACAACCTTCACAGATACTAGTCTTTCATCTAATACATAATTAATAGCTAACAATTCATCCCTTAAACTAGTTTATATACATAGTTTATAAATATATATATATATATACCATATATGGCACATATATATATGTGGTGTATATATATATGGTATATATATATATATATGGTGTATATATATATATATATATATAAGATGTATGGTGTATATATGGTATATATACATATATATATATGATGCATGGTGTATATATGGTGTATATACATATATATATAAGATGCATGTTGCAAAAAATATATATATACACCATATATATATATTTTTTTTTTTGCAACATGCATCTTGATATTGGGAATGCAACACTGAGGGAAAAACAAACTAAGTTTCCTCCCTCCCACCCAGGCTTTCTGGGTAAAGGAAGAGACACACAGGTGGCTTTTATTTTCAACAGGAAACTGATTCGAGGAGGAAACTGAGGCTTTCTGGATCGGTTTTGTCTTTGGACAGAAATCGTCAAGCCAGCCACACTCCTACCGCCTCACCCTGGGCCATCCTCTCCTTACTGCTTGTGCCAGCCTTCTCCAGAGAAACAGAACGAGTAGGGTGGAATATATAGGTTGGCTCCTGTGGATATAGAGGCTGAGAAGTCATCAGATCTGCAGGCAGCAAGTGGGAGGCCCAGGAGAGCCAATGGTGTGGTTCCGGTCCAAAGACCAGCAGGCTTGGGATTCAGGAAGAGCCCATGTTTCAGACTGAGTCCGAGGGCAGGAAGAAACGGCTGTCCCGGCTCAAAGGCCGTCTGACAAGAGGAGTTCCATCTTCTTCAGGGGAGGGAGACCCATTTTTTCTATTCAGACCTTCAACTGATTGAAGGAGGCCCACCCACATTGGGGGGGGCAAGGTGGTTTACTGTCTACTGATTTAAATGTTAAACTCACCCCAAAACACCCTCATGGAAACATCCAGAATATGTGACCAAGTATCTGGGAACCCCATGGCCCAGTCAAGTTGACCCATACAATTAACCATCACACCAGTTCAGTGTAAGCAAAACCATGATTAAAAAACAAGGAAGGACAATTTGCACTAATCTCAGCACAGTAAGAATTTAAGAAACAATGCAGTATATATAGTTTTTGCATGAGTAATATATTCACTTGGCTGAAAAATGAGAGAGTATTAGAAGGTTCCTGAAGTCTGTGGTCCCTCCTTCCCCATCTCTGCGGGTCTCACCAACACCTTTACCTCAGTTTCTTATACAACCTTCCTTTTCTTAATGATACTTGCAAATATGAACGTAGTCTTATCTTCCCTAACTTTTTACATAAAGGAGAAAATATTTACCCACTGTTCTGCAGCTCCAATTTTCAGGTAATGGGACAACGAGATCTCGATTTCATCAGTACTTGGCTTACCAGTAACACTTCCCGTTTCGCACGCGGCCCAAGTGTGGCTTTTTTTCAGATGAGTTTATCCAACCAGGAAGGAGTTGGATCTGAAAATTTCTTTCCCACTGCACCTCTAGAGAAGGGAATGAAAGCAAAGCGTAGGAGCTAGAAGGGAGGAGGAGAAAATGAGATCCCTATTACTTTTTGTTTTGCTCTCAGGGACAAAGTACTTTTTGTCTGACGCAATATAGTGTTCAAAGATACCTGAAGTAGGGGTTTCGAAGCAGCTAGTGATCAAGGGAAATTATATATTCATCCAAGAAATATTTATTGACCTTCACTCTTCAGAATGTAATAGTTATTAATTTTTAGCAAAGAGGCTTAAGAAATAGCATTAAGTTAAAAAATGGATAATTCTTTTAAAAAATGTATGTATGTATACGTATGTATATAATGTCCAGCAGTATCTATACTATAAAATGTGCTTAAGTGTTTACTTAATGTGGGAATATATATGTATATTTTTGTAGCCGTGTTTTTTATGTGTTTTGGCAACAATCCTCCGTAATACTTGTATAATTAAAAAGGAGAAAAGTAAATGCAGAAATAGTGAAAAAAAAAACACCGCCCCGGTGCCTCCAGGATCCTCCAGGATCCAACCAATCCTTTGGATCTTTATACGTGGAGAAAGGATGAAATACTTAAAAAAAATAAAACTTTATGAAGAATCTTTCGTCCTGACAGTGTAAGGTGGACGCTCAGGGTTCCTTACCCAGGATGGGAGTCGTCTGACCTACAGTCTGTATCAGGGTTAGTGATGAGGAAGGTTGAAACGATAGAAACTTAGAACAGTGAACACTCTTGTTGGTTATCGGGATTCCACTATGAATTCAGTTATCCAGATCAGGGGATTCCTACAAAGGTGGTCACTCCCTGATCAAAAGATAAATGTGCTTTTAAGAGACCATGGAGTAGACTAGTTCGGAAGGAAGACTTCGGAGCAGATTCCCCAGATCTAGAGAAGCCGACCCCTTAGTGAGACCCTGAGAAGAGAGGGGTTCACGGACACGTGGACACCGCAGCAGAGCGATCTTGTCTCCCAGTTGTGCCTCCGCCACGTACCCCCCCAGCCACAGTGTCTCACGGTTCCAGTGGAGATAATAACCCCTACGTCACCGAGTTGTGAGGACACACACACACATACACACACACACACACACACACACACACACACATACACACACTGCAGGTACCACAGCAAGTAGGGAGTGCTGAGTAATCACTAGTTCCTGTGCCCCATAAAAGAAAACCATTCCCTTCCTTGATAAGCTGTCCTGATGAAAATGTTCCTGATTAATTTCTGTGGCTTTTAAAACATTCTAGACGTTCACTTCTCACTTCTCTAACGCTGTCATCTCATCCACACTTTTATAGGCCGAACACCTGAGTCAGGTGTTCCCAACACATCACCCTGGGCCTGGCCGCGAGCCTCTCGCCTGGCGATCTGACTCCAGTCTCCAGGACCCTCTGCGGTCCCACAGCAGCGGTGTCGTGAGTAGGGCCAAACGGTCACTGCCTTTCCACCAGACTGAGGAAGACGGCTCCACCAGCCGCAGACGCTGTGCCCGCCAGCAGCATTTGCCGAAACGACACCGTGGGGAAAAATGATCAGTCACAACGCTCCCAGAGGGAGGAAGATTTTTATTAAAACTTCAGCTTCACAGATGGAGGAAGAGCTTTGTTAAAGACAATGAAATACCGTTACGAAACAGCCCAGTAAGTGCACATTTGTAGAGAAAATGGAGAAGAGGCATCTGTGTAATTTAGGAACCAGAATACAAGACTGCCTCTCTGCTTCTTCACACGCAATTCTACCCCTTCACTTCCTCCACCATGAAACACACCTCTGATCCAGGGCTCTACAAAGACACCTGAACAGAACAAGGGGGAGAGTCGGGGACACTGCCTTTGGGGTGGATGGCTGAGAAATCGCCAGCTGCGGGTAGGGAGCCCTCTTCGTTCAGTTCACTCTCTCTGCTTGGTTTTCGGCTCAGTTTTGGGTCTTCTGATGAGACGGTGTCCATGTGGCTTGGTTGAGATTTTAAAACTCCAACAGCTCCCAAACCCTGGGAACTGTGAAGGCAGAGGGCTCCTAAGAAAACAACTATACTGATGACTCTGGTGGAGACAGTCTCTAATTTTCAAGGAGTGGAACAGGCCCAGAGACTAAGGTGTGGTTTTGCGATCACCCCGTAACACAACGTCCAAGCTGACAGCGTCCAGCTGTGTGACTGGGACGGAGACACGGGGCCCTGCACCCAGAGGGGCCTCCTGCTCTGCCGTCGCTATCTTGAAATGGTTGATGACCTTCGGCCAAGAGACCCCACAGCTGCATTTTGCACTGGGCCTCACAAAGTCTGTAGCTGGTCCTACGTGTTATGTTCTACGCTCTGCTGTCAAGAAAAGGAAGTAATTCTTCCCCGTATTCTGCATTCTACCCCTTGTCCAAAGTGCGTTTGGTGCAGAGTGGGTTCTTGATCCCACTTCCGGGGTTTATACTGCGAAACCGAACTGCAGGAAGAAATCAAGTAAGAACAAAATTTTTAACATACATCCCGAAACCATGGGCAAGCACCATAAGGGACACTAATGCTCAGAACCAAAGAGGAAAAGGAGAAAGTGAGGAAAGTGACTACTGATGGAACTTGAGACTAAGGAAAAGGAAGACCAAAGAAACAAGCTTTATCCACTTCCCGGGAGGCTGACTGACCTTCCTCAATCAGAACCCGATGACCACTCACCAGACAGGAGAAAGATGGCCGAGCCGGACAGGTGTATGAAGTAAGGACACTTTTGGTGATTTCTGGCGGATCAGGTCCCGAGCCACTTCCAAAGTTTGCAGATAGTGCGTAGATACCGAGAGGAACACAAGAGCCCACGCCCACCCAAGACGGCGGAGAGACAGACCTTCTGATCAGCCTGTGCTGACACTTCACGGCTCCACTGCAGAAACGTGATCCGTGAGCCAAACCGTCCTCCACACTGCCCCTCATTTGCCTTCTGTCTCCTGGGAGACCACTGTTTTCCCCTAGATTTTTCTTTTCCTTGGCACTCTCCTCAACGTTTTTCTGAAAAGCTCATCAAGCTAAAACCTTCCCTCTGACCCAAGGGCAAGACGTTCAGAGTTCGCTCCTGCCTGTCCTTACCCCTGGCGGTGAAGATAAACGCATAGGAAACACCGTTTCTGGGCCTCAGGGAATAACCAGCAACAGAAAGTCAAGCAGAACGAGCGAGCCGAGAAGGGCGCTGACCATGAAAATCCCACCCAGTGTTAAGGAGGCTAGAACCAGGGACGAATGGCAGAGTCTGAGAAGCCCTCCCTCTCTAGGACCCACTCCCCGGCTGTCCAGGCCCCAGGTGAGGGGAGCCCGTGAGTGCGGGTGGGTGTCGGGCGGGCAGGAGCGGCTGTGGGGGAGCTGGGGAGGAGGGGACCTGAGGCTGCAGGTCGAACCTCGTCTCACCTGGCTTGTGCCGGGCGCCCAGACTTCGAAGAGCGTGCCGACAAGGCTCTATTTCCAGGCAGCTCTATTTCCACCCAGGACACCAGGAAAGACCACCACACCAAGGAGGTGGCCAGGAAATGACAGCTGAGGACCATGTCTCTGCTCGGTGTCTTCATGCTAAACCACCGCTGGAAAGGCATCACCTAAGAAAGGGAAGGGCCAGGGGGGAGTTTCCCCAGACTCTCCAGATTAACTCCTTATCCTTCAAAAACAATTCCTAATGATCCCTCATTCCTAAAACTTTCTTGAACCTCCCATCCTGGCCCCAATAACCCTTCCACAGTTTAATTCCCTATTTAACAAATACCGTATGCCCATGTCATGCCCGACATTCTGTAATACTGCCTTCTAACACCTCTCCCGGGCCGGCTGTCATCCCCGCCAATCCAGACCGCAGACTAACAGCCTCTCCCCCCATAACTTTATCAGGTCCTTCTGCTGAGAAGGCTCCTAAAATCTCCCCAGCACATGTGATGTAATCCTTTGAGTAGCATCCAAGCCCTTCCTTAATCTAGCTTCACCCTATCTTTCCAGCTTTATTTCTACTTCCTCCAAAAATTCAACCTCTCTGCCAAAAAAAGTTCACCATACTGTCTCCCAAATCCTGCATAGGCAAGAGTTCCCGGTATGGGCTCCATTTAAACCTTCTGTCCCATTGCCCACTAAGTACCATCCAAGTATCTCATTCACTTAGTAAGCGGATATGTCTTGACTACCCACTGAGGTGCCTACACTGTTCCAGATGCCTGGTATTGGTCTGCAAACAAATATGGTTACCATAGGGAGATCTCCCAAGAGTGGTGCAGCCCCTGGGCTCTGCTCGTCCCCATCTACCCGGTCCCCCTGCTTCTCTTCCCTCATCAGCCAGTGTGAATCTATCCTTCAAGGCCCAAGCTTCGGTTGGAAGTTTACCCAACCCCCACGTCCAAACTGTGTGCACCCTGTGTGAATACATATGACAATGAAGTCATGTATCACTTCCAGCAGGGAGGCCAGCATGTGGCTGGAGTGGAGACAGAGAGTACATCACCAAGGTGACGAGGGCCAGACTGTAGGATCCAGCTGTAACATTAAAGAATTTGGTTTTTATTCCGAGAAGCCATTGCAGCAGAGAAATAAGGTCGGACTCACATTTCTATGGATTCACTCAGTTGCTGTTTTATGATTAGACTACTGGGCAAGGTTTAAGCAAGGGACTCAGGGAGCTACTGCGATAGTGACACCATATGAGATCATGGAGGTTTGGAGCATGTGCTTATTGAGGAGGGCGCTGCCAGTCTCCCACTGGGTTTACTTGGCAGGTAGAGCCACTGGGCTTAGTGATGGATTAGACATGTGAGTCAGGAATGAGCTCAAGGTTTGGATTCAGATCTGTAAGGACCACGTTGCTTTTTGCTGATACGGGTGAGATCAAGTTGCAGGCACAAGGGGGTGAGAAGCAGTTTGATTTCGGACATGTTACATCAGATATACCTTTTAGACGTCCAAGGATGTTAGGCGATGGTATATACTCGCATGGGGATTAAGAAGGAGGTCCAGGGTAGAGACACGGGGATTTAAATCTGAGAAATGTCAGGAGACGTGGGAATTTTTTTTTTTATAATTTTTTTTTTAACGTTTATTTATTTTTGAGACAGAGAGAGAGACAGAGCATGAACGGTAGGAAGGGCGATTCCACAACTGGTTTTCAGAGGAAACAAATAATTCAGGTTTTTCTCCTTCCAGAAGAGTTTCGTCACAGGAAAACAAAGCCCTCTGCTCTGTCGCCCCCGCTAGTGTGCGAGAGCGCGGGGGGGCCGAGACAGGTGCAGGGCACCGGCAAGCTGGGGACGGGGACTGTGCCCACCTTGGGGGCCAGCACCGCAGCAGAGAAGTTCGGAGACTCGCTCACCCAGCAAAACCCGCACCCAGAGGGTGTGCAGGCCCGCGGGTACCCTCCGCGTGTAGCGCAAAAGTTGGCCCGTACGGGGATCGAACCCGCGACCTTGGCGTTATTAGCACCACGCTCTAACCAACTGAGCTAACCGGCCAGGACACGTGCGGGCCTTTTCCCACGGTAAACGGCACTCAAACAGCATTGCCTCCTCGAGGCTAATCTCGGGAAGAAGAGAGGATCGCTCCTATTTCTCGCGTCCTTCCCGTCTGGAGGGGCCGAGGGGGGAGAAGGGAGGAGGAAAGCTCCATAGTCGGCCTCAAGGGATCGGGCTTCTTCCGGGAAAACCCGAGAAGATTCAGGCCAACGTCAGGGAGCGGGATCCAGGCGCCTCGGCGCTCCCGGGGACCGTCGAGACAGGCCGGCTCCGCCCGGACCCTGGGGACGCCGCACCTCGGACCCCGCGCAGCGCCGCGCGGAGTCCGCCCCTCAGTGTCGCCGAGCTGGAGCTGCAGTGTGGCTCCCGGACGCGTGGTGGCGCCCGAGAGCGGGGCTGGGGTCTGCGGGGCTGCTGACCCACCGGGACCCGGAGCGCGACCTGAGCTCCCGAACCCAGCCGGAGGGAAGGGGGAGGCGGGGCGCGTCCTGGGCCCGGGAGCAGCGCCGGGACTGACACCGGAGGAGGAGCCGAGGCCCCGGTCGGGCGACTCCGGAGGAAGGAGGGAAACCTCGGAGCAGGTGCGCCCTTCCCTGCACGGCCTGATGCACCTGCCGGGACGCGCCCACGCGGGAGGGGCCGGCACGGGGCGCGGGACGCGGAGTCCTGCCATCCTCCGCTCTCTGCTAGGTCCCGCTTCCCCCTGGCTTCCCACCACGGCGCTTTCTAAGCCAGGGGTACTAATATTTTCAGAAGTTCACCGGTCTGTGCACATTCTCAAAGCCTTCTTTCCCCTCCATTTATAAGTACCTGTGAGCACGTGTATGTATTATATGGGCTTCTCTCGGATATGCACTATAGTATGTAAGGTGTTTAGGACTTGATATGCGCTATTTCTCCCTAGAAATGAGAACCATACCCTTTGACCAGCTAACTTTGCCTTTTCTTTTCTAATTTCCATTTCAAGCATTTGCGTTTAATATCATACATATAAATCATTCTTCTGGCCATTTAGCACTCTTTTGGCAACTTTGTATACCGTTTGAAGCAACTAGCAGGTATCTTCATACTTTTTGTTGTTATTCTGTGGTGGGAATTCTGAAAGGTTGTAGAGTAGAAGATTAATATCATTATCATTCTTGTTTTCCCGGGGCACTTGCTATGGTAAATGATTTCTGAAAGTCTGGACCCCATTCAGACTTCACTTTGACCTCTAGAGACCAAAGTATGCATCAGTCATTACTTGCCTTTTGTCAAGGGTCAGTTCCCTGGGAAACGCTCTGAGTTCATGGGGAAGGCTCTCAGAATCAGTAAATACGAGAGGGTGAGGGAAGCGGGATTGGGAAGAGGCAGAAGCTGAGCTGCGTGTAGTTTAACGGAGGCCTCAAGCTGATGTCTCAGGGGGATTTGAGCTTGGAATGGCGCTTCAGGGACGCCCTGCGTTGAGGCGGAGGAGGGTGAGGGGAAGATTTGTACTCTAACATCACCCAGTCTTGGATGTGAGCACCCCTCGAAGGTGGGTGTAACTTTGAGCAAGGTGCCTCTTCTGTGGAGGAAGTTCCCAGAGACCAACCCAGCCGTGAGTGAACCATGGGCAGTCAACATCTGTGAGTGGAGAAAGGAGTGCCACCATTTTGGAGGGCCATCTGACAGGCGCAAACAACTCCTCACAGTTCTTTCAGAGCCATGTGTCAGACACGTGCTAATCTTTGACCAGCGACCTCTCCTTTTCCACACTAATAGAGGAGAGAGCAGGTGTGGTTAAGAGAAAAGGATGGTTAGTAGAAAGTCAAGTCATTTTTCCTTTAGGGTTCAACAAAGGTCTGTGTCCCCAACAGACTTCAGTGGGTCTAGTGGTGTCCACCTTGAAACAGTGATCCACAAAGAGACAATCACTTCAATCCACTTCAATCTGTTCATCCTTCCAAGAGAACATTCTTCTTTGGTTTTGACTGAGACATGTCTGTTCTTTCGTTTCTGAAACATCTGGTGAACTAGTTACTAAGTTCATTACAGTTGAGGTGTGTGAAATCATACTGAAATAATATGTAATTTAGGGGCCCACTGCACCTGGCTCCGTGGCTTAGCTGGTTAAAGCGCCTGTCTAGTAAACAGGAGATCCTGGGTTCGAATCCCAGCGGGGCCTGTGCCTCAGCTTTCTTTCTGGCTTTTGTGATTTAACCTCCCATGTTTTCTCTGGGTGGGTAGGTACCAACTTGAATTTACCTGGGGAATACTCACGCCTTTGAGACGCATATCCTATACATCGTAAGAGTAATTTAAAGACTCAGAATATCTGTTCTAGGGGTGATATATCAGGAAAAGGCAAGGAGCCTCACCTAGCCTAGCTGAGGTTTGCCCCTTTGCCCTGCCATTTGAGATCAAGTGGCAGAGATTCAACCACTGTGAAAATACCCTTTCAGATATTGTATTACTAAGAAATTACTGATGACTAAGAAAGGATTGATTACTTTCTTGTTGATTTTTGAGCATCAGGAAATGCAAAGGTGTTAGAAGACTAACATTTTATTAAAACTCCTTAAAGTGGATTTGAATCTAATGGACTCCATAAGAGTTGAGCGGTTAACAGGCCTAGAAAATAAAAGGTAGTTCCTCTATAAGATAATTTGAATCAAGTCCCGAACATTCAAAATTGTGTCTTTGCTGAAGAGAGTTCTAACTAAATACCATTTATTTCCTGACATAAGTTATTCTTTATTCAAACCTCCTCCCCTATTAAATGTTCCCTGGCTTGGGATCCTCAAACAGACAGCTCTCTTCTGTGCTCTTACAGGAGGCATGGTGGTGTTTTAGGTCAGCTGTGTGCTTCTTTCTTCTTCGTGTTCAGGTATTCGTTGCTAAAATTGGGCACTGGAGAGGTTGGTGAATTCATCTGAATGAAATGTCCATTAAAAGGTGAAAGGTAAAGTATGGTGATGATGAAAAGTGTTGGAGAAAGGGAAATGATTGGGAAGGATGTCCAGCTTTCACCAGGAAAGCTTAGGTGTGAAATGAATGCGATAATGACCACCCTGTAGATAATTACTTGCGCAAATCATTACTCAGCAGACTCAGCTGAGATCTTCTGGATTCATCTGTCCCTGTTCCCTGTTGTCACACTTTCTTCTCTGTGTTAGTATTGTTTAATGCTGAGTCTGTGTCTACAATTCCACATAAACAGCACATCAAACTTAGGAGTTGTCAAACACTCTCAGATGGTTAAGTTTTAAGTTCTTGAGCCTTGTACCTACACCATGATTACACCTGGAAAAAATCTCAAGCACCTTGGCGCTTTCCAGGGCTGATGTCCCCAGCGCTGACCCATTGCAGAATCTCTGGAGTTGATCCTTCATCCTTTAGAATTTCTTCATCAACTCTAAGCATCTTGGCGGCCTGCCTGGAGGTGATCTTCCCAAATATCCACATCCAAAATAGATCTCGCCCAAGCTTGAAACTCATTATTTCCATCTGCACTTAGATTTCACATAGGCACTATTAGCACAGTGCGCCCTAAACTCAACTGACATCAATCCCATTGGAAACCTGTGGCTAAAATTAACCTCGATTCCTCCCATTGCCTTTCCCACCATGAAGTCACCACAAAGTCTTGTTGATTGTGCCTTCGACACCCGTAAGATGTCCTTGCCATCTGTCCTTCTATTGGTCCCTCTTTGGGTCTTCAACATCTCTTAGCTGTCCCTGTCTTCCAGATTGGCCATCGAAAGCCATTCTCGACACACCAAAGTCTCTGTCTTAAAATACAAGACACCACTTCCTTCTTAAAATTTCCCAATTTTAACCCTCTCTTCTTTTTCTAATATATGCATGCAAACCTGTATATTTTCCACTAAGTATTGTTCTAGTTGCTTTTAGTTAGAATTACCTTCTGGTTTCCATTATACCTTGACTTTGACTTGTGGCTTATATAGAAGAGCCATGCTGAAGTTTCACTATATCTGGGCATTTTCTACTTTTTTGCTACTGACTTCCTGTTTAATTCTATTGTCAAAATATCTGAAGGTTTATTTTAGTCCTTTAAAAATTGGGGGGACTTGTTCGATGGCCCTGTTTTGGTGAATTTTTCAGGTGCACCTGAAAATAATGTGTATTCCGCAAGAGTTAGGCGTAGTGTCTTAAAAGTGCTAATTAGGTCAAATTGCTAAGTTACTAGCCGTGGCCTAAATCTTCTATAACCTACTTATTTCCCGTTTTCTTTCAGTTTCTCACCAGCTACTCCAAGGGGTCTTTTGAATCACCAACCATGGTCGTGGTTGTTCTATTTCTTGTTTTAATTTTCTCAGTTTCGCTTCATCCAAGAATTAACAAGTGTCCTTGGCGAATTGATCATTTAATTGTTGCTGAACGTTTCTCTTTAACCTTGGTCTTGCTTTTTACCTTCAGGTCTACTCGGTCCGATATTCGTATGGCCACACCAGCTTTCTGATGCCTAGTGATCTCAAGGTAAGCTTTCCCTCGTCACTCTGCCTTCAACCTGTCATCATTAGTCATCTTGCGCGTCTCTTGTAAGCAGGGAGCAGTTGGCTCCGGTTTTTCCAATTTTGCTTTTCTGCCAGCCGATCTCTGCCACTTAATTACGTGTTTATCCCACTTACATGATATGAAGTTATTTATATTTGGATTTAAGTCCATCGTCAAGTTATTTTTCTGTCCATTTGTCCCCCCTTTTTATGTTCCTCTTTTTCTGTGTTTCTTTGAATAGTTATTATTCCATTTAACCTTTGTTTAACCTAAAATGTATTATCTTTTCTCTCCACCTCCTTTTTAAGATTTTTTAAATCTTTGGTTTCCAAGCATTTCAATATAATTTAGGTGGTTATGATTTCCCTTATGATTATCCTGGCTGTCATTTGCTGGGCTTCTTGAATCAATGAGGTGATGTGACTTTTATTTTTTTCATTGAGCTGTATCCTTAAGATTAGTGCATTTTAATAGTGTAAAGTACACCTTGATTTTTTTTTTTTTAAGGAAATCTTCACTGATGACGTCTACACTCCAAGAATTAAAGCTTAGGCTCCAACCTGTCTCATCACATTCAGATTAAATTATACCTTCCCCTCTGTGGAAGGCACACACCTCATCTTCCCTGGTCTGGCCCACATATTCCCATTTAATCTCATTTCTTTCCATGCCCTCCTTCAAATCCTTGGATATCCACCGACCTGCCTCCTGACCTTTCCCCCCCGCCCCGCCTCCATCCCCGCCCACCCACCATTCCCCGCCTCCCAAGATCATGCCCACTCCACTCAGTTCCCAATGACGAGACCCCCCTTTCTGACGTCTCTGCATCATGCTTCATAGTCTTTTCATCTATGAAGTCTCAGATCAAGGGTCATTTTCTGTAGAAAGCCTTCATGGGCACTGGGGTAGTTTCCATTTTTTTTTGGCTAAACAGGCTTCTCTGAACATTATGGTAGATACATTTGGTGAACGCATTTCTCCTGGGATTGGACATTGTTAATTTTGTAAAGGGGAAACTCCCCTACGAAAAAGACCTGGGGGCATCAAGAAATATTTACTTTTACTAAGCGCTCCCGTCATGGGGTTTCCGTAGTGTAGTGGTTATCACGTTCGCCTAACACGCGAAAGGTCCCCGGTTCGAAACCGGGCGGAAACAGCCGCTGGCCTTTGTTTTGCTCCTGAGCCTACATCCTTTTAGACGTGAGCCTGCACTTCCTTTCTGGGGTCTCAGACTTAAAAACACACGCGAACATTTGCTACGCCCAAATACGTCAGTTTAGTATAAGGATGATCTTGAGCTGAGAGCAACTGAGAAAAAGCAAACAGGAAGAGCCCTCTGTCCTCCTGTGTGCCTGAAACAGGACGTAAGTGTCCCTTGGTGAAGGTTCCCCCCACCCCCCATGTCCTGCCAGAGAGAGAACCACCCCGATGACTGGAGGTAGGAAGTCAGCGCCAAGAGGAGCCTGAGGAAATAAACTGCGAACCAACCCGGTCTTCTTCCATTCTTTCCCCGCTGTTTTCCTTCCCACAACTGTTGCCCCTTGGAGCCCACGCTCCCCTTTTCTGGGTCTACCCGCTTCCCTACAACGTATCACCCTTTGCTAAAATGGCATAAAAGCTTTCCAGTCTAACTGCTTCTTTGGGTTCTCACTTCTTTTACGTGAAGCCTTCACGCCTGTAAAATTAAAATAAGAAAGAAAAAAAAACAACGTCAACAAACTTTGTAAACCTTTTCTCCGGTTCGTCTGTCTTTTGTCAGTTGCATTCGTAGGCCCCAGCCCCCAGCCTAAGAGAAGAGAGGGAACATTCTTCTTCCCTACATATGGAAATTGTGAACATCGGGGCCTTGGGAATTTGAAGAAAATACACGCATATCCAAAAGGATGTGAAGGGATAAGCGTGTAATGGGGAGCCAGGAGTACTCACATTTCAACACACGGTCCCATGGTCCCATGAACTAACTCACATGGTCCCACCCAAAATAAATAAGTTATACAGTGTGTTACAGTGATTATGAGTGACATGGGGGAAAATAAAGCAGAGAATGAGGAGAAGCACTGGAAAGAGGGGAGGTGAAAGTTTCAGGTGTGAGTTTCAGGTGTTATTTGAGGAAACACCTGCCGTAGGTAAGGGGCTGGGACCGGGCAGGGCAAAGCACGGGACAGCGAGGAGCCTGATGCTTACAGCGAAGAGCAAGGCTGACAGCGACTGCAGCCGGGTGAGCAGGGGCGCAGGGTGACACCCGAGGTCTTCAGGGGCCCGGAAACCCAGGTGGGGACTTGGGCGCTTACTCCGATGAAAGGAGGAGACGCCACTGAGTTGTGAGCACAGCTGGGCCATCAAGTGGAGTAGGTTCAGAAAGATCCCCTGGCCGCTCATGGTGGAGTGTTCGGTGAGGGCTGGAAAGGCCGGATGCGGGACCCGTTAGGAGATGCTTGCAGCATATTCCGCGTGAGACGTGCAGGCGCTGTGCACCAGGCCGCTAGCAGCTGGGTGGTGAGAGCGTTTTCGGATCTAGATGCTTCTGAGGGCAGAGGGAAAGAGAATTCCCGCACCTGTGTGGAATGAAAGAATAATTGAAGTCAAGCGTGTTGCCAAGATTTTTGCCTAAATACCTGAAAAGTTGAAAGAGCCATGAAGCTGAAGAAGGTTTTGAGGGGACCCTCCGGCATCAGCCACCCCTATCTCTTCTGCCACGCCGCCCGGTCAACGACAGACACTTGTCTTCAGTCCAGCGAGTGAGGCCCTCTCCACGGGGGCTGTGATGGCCGAGTGGTTAAGGCGTTGGACTCGAAATCCAATGGGGTCTCCCCGCGCAGGTTCAAATCCTGCTCACAGCGTTGCAGCTTTTTGATGAGGGTCCCAACCGGCCCCCTCCCTTCAGCCACGGTCCCGATTCATAGCCCTGAATGTTTGAGGTGCCTGGGCCACCAGCCCGGTCTGACTTCCACCCTCCCCTTCCCTGGTCTGGGCGCCTGAGAACCTCCAGATTTCCGCGTCTCCACCATCCACGCCGAGATCCGGCCTTGGAGAGCTCAAAAACACCAGCTGCCTGATCGTGAGGCTGTGAAACCTGACGAACGCCTGCTCACGCTGGCGACTATTCTGCCTCCCTCGAAGAGCCAAGCACAATTTAAGCCAATTTTGTGTTTGTTAGTAAATGAGTTCCTGGTTTCCAAGCTTCTCCGTCAAATGCGAATCTTAAAATGTATACTTCCACTGAATTCTCGCCTCCTTGTTGCATCCAGTGTTTCTTGCAGTTTGTGGGCGACGTCTGCGGGCGGGGTGGTGAGGAAGAGCCCCAAAGCCAGGCACCAGGATAAGCTGGAGTGAAGACAGAGTCCAGAGGGAACGTGAACCCTGCGTCCGTGGAGATTTGTTCAAGCAGAAGCCAAACCAAAACGAAGCAAAGCAAACAGCCCCGAAGCACCAAACAAGCGTCCCATGGGGACAGTCAGAGAAGTGCAGGTCGCCCTCTGTCTTCAATGAAAACATTTTATGTAAATGTGTTGTGCAAGCAAGTCATAAAATCAATTATGCTTTCCCAGAATTGGTACAGATTTTGTTCCTAGTCAACCACTTCCTCGTCTGGTGTGAATTGTGTAAAGTAACGAAAATATTAACACTGAGGCCACCTGAGCAGGTGCGGGCCAGTGGCGCAATGGATAACGCGTCTGACTACGGATCAGAAGATTCTAGGTTCGACTCCTGGCTGGCTCGTCGGGCTCACTTTTTTCTCTTCACGCTCTCTAGGTACCTATAAAAAAAAGAAAAAGAAAAAAGAAAGATTGGAACAATCCTCACAGTCGTCCGAACACATTTTCCTGGAACATGATCCTTCCCCCTGGCGATGCTATCCCACATCGGCTGTGGGTTGGGTCTGAAAGAGACGCGTCAGAAGCAACGAAGGAACCATCCTCTAAGCTTTTTCTGCCTTCATCTCTTGAACTTGAGACAGGAGATTGGCCGAAAAAGACCGTTAGAAGGAAGGTTTTAAAATCAAAGAAGCTGTAAAAAATAAAAGCTGGTCTTCCAGTATCTTCTCCACCCACATTTTTCCCCGTGGGAAGGGTCCTCACCCCAGAGGTCTCTCCTGCGAGCTGCTTCCTCCCATGGCTACCAGCCAAGAAAGGGAACCCCTCCTGGGGAACCCCTCAAGGAAGGTTGGGCTGTGGGGACACGGGTGCCAGCGGCTCTTTGCCTCAGTGGGGCCCCTTAGAGCTTGGCCCTGATGGACGGCCGCAGTCGCCACTCCTCCCCGACATGTCCCCACGTGCCCGGCCAGGCCATCGTGGGAACAGACGCCGCTGCCCCCGAGGGACGAAGAGCCGACAGGAATCCCTTCTTTTACAAGAGTAAGCAGCGGGAGAAGATGAGGAAGACCTGGGAGGTGGCAGCTCCCGGGGGTGGGGGAGGGGGGGGAGGGGGGCTCTCAACAGACCTGCCTCTTCCCTGTGCGTCGGGGCCCAGCAGAGAGGCTGGGGGGGGGGGGGTGGAGAATCACTGCCAAGTGGGGGAAATTCTTCAAACCAGCCCAGAAGATCATCCTCATACGTGGACCGATTTCCCAATGTGTGGCTTGTCTCCTCGCTGGGCCTGGCAGGTGAATTGCGGTCAGCGCGTGCGCCTTGGCGGGCGGGGACGGGACCGAGGAAAGCGGTGCGCAGCCCCGCCGGGTGCGGGCAGGTGCAGGGGCGGGGACCGAGCCGGAGAAAGCGGGTGCAGCCTGGCCGGGGGCCCGCAGGTGCAGGGGCGGAGACCCGACCGGAGCAAAGCCCGTGTGTCGCTGCCCCAGCCAACCGAGTCGCCGCCAGCCTCCGCCTGCCTCCTTTTCTCTCTAGCAGCTTCTCTTACGCGCCCGGATGATACCGTCTCCTGGAGTTTCACCGAAAACCGAGCAGGCGCATTGCTACAACGGTCCTTGACGCCCCCCTTTCCTAAGACACAGCCGCCTCGTTCCCACACCACTCCCTCGGGTTGCTTCAGGAGACTTCGCAGCGGGTGTGGTTACTTTTAATTAAGAACAAGCGAAGCGAAGCGAAAATACACAGCCTTCTTGTCGGGAGGAGGAAGGTCCGAGCTTCGGATTCTGATTAGCGGCGATTTGGGGTCCGACGAGTGAGTTGGCCAAGTCCACGCGGCGGGAAGGCCAAAAGAGGTCACGCTGCGTGGCCCGTACGGGGATCGAACCCGCGACCTTGGCGTTATTAGCACCACGCTCTAACCAACTGAGCTAACCGGCCACCCGACGGGGGATGCTTTCTAAAAGAATAAGTTCATCTACAGTTTTGTTTGCCCAAAACTAAGGGGAAGGTCTTCTTTTTCTCCTCTCGCTGCTAAGGACCGTTTTGAACCGTATCCATAGCCTGTAATGAGAAGTCTACACTCTCAGTTCTTCGGATTGGGACTAGGAAATCCACGGAGAGACTTGTGCAGACGCTGGGTCCAGCCTATTTGTGGAGAGGGCACCGGGCCGGGATTTTCGGTTGTGGTGAAGGCAGTGTCCCCTGTTTAGAGGCGAGTCGGAAGCTCCGGATCACACGTCGCAAACTTCTCTCCCAGGACTTGGACCTTAGTGACGCGTCCAGTTCGGGTCGGTTCCAGGCAAGGAAACGCAGACGAGCGCGACGCAGGAAAGGCGCTGTGCCCCGGTCTCTGAAGCCCCGCAGACACCTGCCCCGACGTCATGAGCCGGGACGGCGGCCCCCAGCAGCACGGGTCACCACCGTGAGTTGTCCTGCTTGGGGGCGGGAGAGCAGGGCCGCGGAGGTTTGCAGAGGGCGAGGGGCAGGCGGCGCCCGGCTGTTAATTCTCCGCCGACGGCACCTGCCGGGTGTCCCTCGGATCGCGGCGTGCGAGCCGGGGGCGGGGGGGACCCCCGGAGTCAGCCAGCTGCGCGCTGGGCGTCCCACGAGCCTCCTGGCCGGTCCCCCGAAGACAGGTCGAAGGTGTTCCCGGCGTGAGTTACTCCCCACGTATTTGTCGACCTTTCGTGCTGAGAATACTTGTCCGAGAATACTTTTATTTAGAGCTAAGAGAATCAACAGGTGATGACGACTGTTGGGTTCAAAGCCGACGCTGGCGCAGGACAGAAGCACGCGCCTCCAGGGTCCGCTCTGGAAGTGTGCAGGGTCGACGGATAGAGACTGGGGGCCCAGGCCTTCCGAGTCCCCGAGGTGGCCTCCGCGGTCTGCGTCCTCCTCGTCGTCGCGGGGAGCCGCGCGCCCCGCCGCGACCTGACCCCGGGGTCCGCACGGCAGCCGCGCCCCCCGACCGCGTCCCGGGCTCCGGGCTCGGCAGGCAAAGCCGCCGCGACGCACGTCGCTGGTTTCCGGGCCTTGGAACGCCGAAGGGATTACCCTGGACTCCTTCCTCCGGGAAGAACGGAGTTTCCAGGGCGGCCCGGCCCCCTGACTTTTCCGACCCCGCCCTTGGGTCTCCGGGACCACCGCGGGCCCCGCCCTCGCTCCCCTGCAGACCCAGCCCCTCCCAGCTGGGGAAACCTAGGGTGTGGGTCAGCTGTCCTCACCCCACCTCAGTCACCTGCCCACGTGGACCGAAGGTCCCACGCCCACAACTGTATTTTTCCGTGCCTGCTTTTAAGTGAAATATTGCGTGTGAACGTAGCGATTCCGGATCAGAAGAGGGACTCGTGAAAAGACCCGTCCTTTAACATGATGGTATAGAACGAATCCATCGATCCTAGACTCTACCCTCAGATCGTCCTCGGAGACCACCAGAGCGCTCGTCTGCTTCCTTTCCCCCCCCAAAATATCCTACCCCTAGTCAAGCCTTCCTTTAACGTCCCCACCTACAGCCTCGGCCATATGTTGTAGCGTGTGCAGCAAATGTCTTGTAAGAGAATTTCACACGATGCGCGTTATGTTCCAGATTAGATCCGGTTAAGAATCCAGCACTGTCTTGGGAAAAATGATAGATCAATGTTCACAATTCCTGTGATATTTTATAGCATATATATAGTCACGTATAATCTTAATAAATACTAGTGAAATTGAGTTCATGTCGGGGGGGGGGGGGAGAGGGGAACGTGGGTGATGGGCATGGAGGAGGGCACTTGTTGGGATGAGCATTGGGCGTTGTACAGAAGCCAATTTGACAATAAATTATATTTAAAAAAATAAACCAGAGGTTCTTTAAAAATAAATAAAATTCAATTTATGCTTAAACTATCATTCTCGCCTTTCTGCACAGCAAAATGACGCACTAGGACTGTCCCTAGAGCTGAAACCCAAAATGCTGTATAAAGTAAGCAAAACTTCTTACGGGATTCAAAGTGCTGACCGTGTAAGGACCCTAAGTGAAAGCAGAAACAGAGGTAATTAAGTGAAGAACTCAAAGTGCGCATGCCCTGATTCTTATAGATGCATTTAATAACACCCCAGTGCTCTGAAAAAGGCACTGAGCTCTCTTTACCTGAAGGAACCGGAGGAACTTAGTGTATAGATGTAGAACTGCGTTTTGCCAGAGTTTACAAAAGCCCTTTCCAATAAAGTAAGGGTGAATGTATGCAGTTCCTTTCCACATAAATGGTGCTGTGGACTGAACTTAATTTGAGGGTGACTGACATTTGCTATGGGTTCATGGTTTCTGAGGCCCATCAGTAATAGGAAAGTCAACATTTGCAAAAGAGACCTGCCGAGACCCGGGATCGAACCAGGGACCTTTAGATCTTCAGTCTAACGCTCTCCCAACTGAGCTATCTCGGCGAGCCCTGAGAGCATTTCTTGTCAATTACTCCTTAAATAAGCTTTTCTGAACAGCCTATTTGCTTTTTAGGATGATACGTTTCAGGAAAGTCAGCAAATTTTTTGTGTTGTTTTCTGAAAATGTAACTCAAAAATAATCTTCTGAAAATGTTACATTTTGCCCATTTCAAAACTAATCCTACGGACATAGAAATCAGACCGGGGGGGAGGGTCACTATATTGTACACCTGAAACTAATACAATACTGTATGTTAACTATACAAAAAAAAAAGTTAAACAAATTTACACAATGTGTGAACATATTCAAGGTTTCTTGAGTATTGTAGGAAGAACAAAAGGTGATAAAGAAAATTTTGTACAGGGTTTCTAATGTATGAATTAGATAGCCGTGGGAGTGTAGGGATTCAAAGCTTCCTGCTGGAAGAATTCAAGAAAACGCCATTTGGGGTAATTTCTAGTTTGGACCCCCCCCCCAAATTTTTTTATTCTTTCAGTTGTTTTTATTCCTTTCCCCTTTCATTTTATGAAAGTATAAATTACATAGCGTAAAGTATGCACATCTTAAGTGCACAGCTTGATGATTTTTACACACCCTGTGTAAGCACCTGAGCACTGTCAGACTCCCTCTCATTTGCTGTCCTCCCAAAGTCAGCCACTGGTCCGGGCTCTCACTGTATGTGCTGTCCTTTACTGTGTCTTCATACACATTAAAACAAATTGAATCTGCATTCTTATGTCCGGTTTCTTTCACTCAATATTGTCTTTGAGATTCATCTGTGTTTTTATCTGTGACGACAGTTTGTTCCTTTACATCAACTTCCATTTGGTTACACCACAACTCACTGGTTCATTCTAATGCTGATGATGGCATTTGGTTTCCAGTTCTAGGCTACAAAAGCCACTGAACCGTCTTGTGCATGGTTTCAGGTGAACATGAGCACTCATTCATATAAATAGATACAGACACAGATAGATACATAGATAGATACAAAGGTATATGGATAGATACATAGATAAATACCTAGATACATAAATACACAGATAGAATATGAAATTGCTGGGTCACAGGATATATGTATGTTTAACTTTATTAGATGTTGCTAAACAGTTTTCCAAAATGCACGTAAGTGTATACACTCTTAACCGCGATGTGTGAGGCTTCTGGTTACTTCATAGACTAGCCAGTACTGGATATTGTCAGCCATTCTAATTTTGGCTATTCAGGCCAGGATGTCGTGCAGTTTCTTTGTGATTTTCACTTGTACTTTTTTTTGATGACTAATGATATTAATTATTAACAGAGGGGAGAATAAGATATTTTTGGTGTTTCTCTGTATTGTTTAAAATAGTTACACTATGGGGGTATCTGTTATTTGGATAACTGAAAAAAATAAATTTAGCATACCCTGTATCAAAAATTATACGAGCAACTTGCAGTCAACAAACCCCACCTCCTATATAATGCAAAACATCATCATAGTATTTAAGCGCGGACAAGCCCAAACACAAATCTTTCCTCTTTTGCCCAAACCTGCTGGTAAGACCAAACACAGACCCTTCCCCTGTCACTCCTCTCCAAGTTCTTGTCCTTTGTGACATGAGTGATTGACCAAGATGAGAACTGTTTGTCCCTCTGTCGCCCCACCCCCACCCCCCGTTCAATGATTCGAGAAAGACTCACGAGACTCAGCATATAGGTGTCCTCATAGCTATGATTTATCACAGCAAAAGTCAGCAAAGGAAAAAGGCACCAGGCGCAAAATCTGGGGGATACCAGGGGCGAGTCACAGAGGACAGGCTTAATTCCCACAGCCGAAAATTGTGACAAGACACGGAAAATGTCCACCAGGGAAGTTCGTCAGAGACCCGGTGCCCAAATACTTGGGGGTGGGGGGAGACTGCCTAGCGTATATCGAAACTGCAGACCCAGGAAGAAGGCAGGTGTTCGGCAGAACTGTATGCGTTGCATGAACAGCTCAGGCACAGTGAGGCGCTCCCGCCATTTGGGAAACGGTCGGAATCTCTTAAAATCTAAGTTCCCAGATGCCAGCCACAGGCCCATCCTGCAAGCAGGCCCTTCTAAGGACAGCAGCCCCAGGCCTGCTGTGTGAACTCTGTACAATCCCCTTGAAAGTAGCCAGACACACAACTGAACACTTCCCATTCATCTGATTGAAACTTCCCCAATTGCTAAACGATTCCACACAACCTCATGTGGACGCTGTGTATATTCCCTATAACAGTCTAAGGCAAACCACCCTGCAGAGAACGCCGCGATCCCGCATTCTGGGGCACTCTCCCGATCACGAGGGCCTAAAGAAAGTCGGTGTCCTCATCTCTCTGGCTTTTGTCTTTGGCCGTTTGGTGTCCTGGGTCACACGGGAGTAAAAGCCCACCTGGGACACCCGTCTCATCCACCCAGACGCTCAGGGCTCCCAGCCTGCTGTCGTCCTTTCCTGACGGTGGCTCTGGGATCGATCCCAGTGAGACCACCTGCTGATACAGGTGCTCCAGACATTCGTCTGGGGCAGCTCGGTAAGGATCTAATTTTGCTTCTTTGTTTGACAGTTATTTTGCTCTGGCTTTTCACCTTGATATTATGGGTAACTCTAAATGCACCCCAAGCCCCCTTCAAAAGCTCCCGCCATTCCATGCTTTGGCACAACGGTGACAATTCAGTTCATTTCCTCCCCCAAATGGCAGAATTTAACTCCTACAACTATCTGTTTTTAGTATGCCCTTGATTATGTAAGATAACAAAGTCTTTCCACCTTTGACACAGCTACGGTTATTTATAATGACATTACCTTCTATGTTGACTTTTTAAAATAGGCTATTCTTCAGAGCTTTTCTAGGTTTACCAAAAAAATTGTGCAGAAAGTTCAGCGAGTTCCCAGATTCCCTATTCCCCCAAGTTCAGAGCTTGTTCTCTTAGTAGCATCTTGCATTAGTATGATACATTTGTTACAATGGATAAACCAAGAGTGATACATTGTTGGCAGCCGAGGCCCATAGTTTCCTAGGATTTACTCTTTGTGTTGTACAGGCCCATACGCTTTGAAACATGCAGTGGTTGAATGAGGCAGCCACTGCGATGTAGGCGTTAGGCTGCTCTTGACCTTCTGATGACATGTCACAAGGAGGGTCGTCCGCCTCCAGACCTCAGCTGACCGCGGGCAGCGGAAACTGTCAAAAGTGGAACCACGCGTACGGAGGGATTACCGCACAGACAGTCCCCATTTATGATGGTTCCGTTTACGTTGGTGCAAGAGCCATACACATTCAGGAGGAAGCGGACTTTGGATTTCGATCTTTTTCCAGGCTGTGACGTGGGTGAGGTCCTCTCTCGTGATGCTGGGAAGCATCACGACCATTCTGACCCCGTTCTGCTGGTCACTTTCAGCACAGCATTGAGTGAATTACATGAGACATTCAACACTTTAGTATAAAATAAGCTGGGTGTTAGATGATTTTGCCCAACTGTAGGCTGATGGGAGCATTCTGAACACATTTGAGGCGAGCGAAACTGATGTCCTGTAGGAAGTGCGTTAAATGCATTTGTAACTTATATTTTCCATTTATGATGGGTTTAGCAGGACGTAACCCCACTGCAAGTCAAGGACATCCGTATTTGTAAACATTTTCCATTCATTTCCCTTGTTCTTTGTTTTGTTAGTTGTCTCCCGCTCCGTTTCCACCTTCTGGGGCTTCCTTGAGCATTGGCTGTGATTCCACCTTCTGTGATTCTCACGGACTGTGATCAGTGACTGTGACTCCCTCTGCCACTCTCCTTCCTCTCCAGGTTTTGGGTTACCAGGTTGCCCTGTGACCTCAATATCCTGATACATCTAGGGAGAATTATTGATTTTCAGCTTTTCTCTTGTGGTGAGGATGAGAGTGATGGCTCCCAAACTGTTTACACGTTGGAGCAGAAACTGAAAGTCCCCTGTGTTTACCTTTAAGATCTTATTGTCACTTGGTTAAATAGGTAGCCAAGTATGAACTTGCGAACCTATTTAATTAGGTGTTACTACCTGGAAACTTTTGACATTTTTTTCTCCTCGCTTCAACTCCCGACGCAGTTTGCACCTAACACTGACTGAGACTTCCCAGAGGGCTCCTAGAGAATCAGCCATGATTTGCTCCTTAATATTGTAAAAAGAGGGTGTTAGAAATAATTAAGCTTATTCCCTATGTTACTATTGATCCGTTTCATGGGAAGCACTGTCAGATCGGGGGGAGATTTCTACCTGACTCCTCTACCTGGAGTTGGCCAAACAGCAAAGTGTGAGGGCACAGTCCCTAGGCTTCTCTCACTTCTGACACACATTTGCAAGTTTTCGTTCTGCAAAACACCATTGGGCTCGATAATTTGCTAAAAGGGGTCCCGGAGCTCATCAGAGCTATTATACTCATTGGTTACAGTGTATTAAAGGGAAAGGACACAAATTAAAATCAGCCAAAAGGAGACACACATCCAGCAGACCCTGGCAGAGTTCCAAATGAAATTGCTGTCATCCTCAGGATAAGCGATCGTTCTGCATCGACGTGTGACAATGCACAGAGTATTTATTGTTAGCTCAGGAAATTCACCTGAGTTTCTGTGCCCAGAGTTTTTACCGGGCTTCATTGTACAGGCATAAGTGATCGATTACGCATGTGCTTGAACTCACTCTCCAGGCTGCCTGAGAGCATGACCTAAAGCCCCCACCCTAGATCACATGGTTGGTCTTTCTGACATAGCTGTGGTATGTGGCCAGACCCATCCTAAAATACATATACAGTAAAACCTGGGATTGCAAGTATCTTGTTCCGCAAACGTTTCACAAGACAAGCAAACGTTTCTGATAAATTTTCACTTGATACATGAGCGATGTCTTACAAAACGAGTTGTACGTGACGCCGAACGTCAGGTGATCACAACTGAGCCAATGGTTTTGAAATTCGCTTGAATATACAAATACACATTGGATATATTTGCAATGAAGTGCTTTAGATCACAAGCATGTTTCTGAAACGAATTAGGCTCACAGACCAAGGTTTCACTTCTACTATTGGGTATGACATAGATTAGCTTCCAATATCTGAAGCAAAGGACAGACCTCTCTGGCCGTTTTCACTACCTGGGAAGGGGTAGGGTCCTCTCCACATGTTCACCTCGAATGGTATCTGGCAAAGAAGAGAATGTGAGTCACTCTAGTTTTTGAAGAAACTAACAACATTGGTAAAACAAAGAAAATTGTCAACTTTTCATGTTTATGGGCCCTGCTTCTGGGCTTCCGGGGAAGCCATGCTTTCACATTTACCAAGGTCAAAATGACTCAGCAAAACCTCAAAGCAGGGGCTCTATTTCTGCCTTGAACACACACGGTGCATCTGCTTTATTTAAAAAAATAATAATAACCAAAAAGGAGCATTCCTAACATAAAGGTAAGTTTCAAAACCTCCCTGGTTCCTGTAAGATCAAAGTCACGCAGCGTTGCACATACTAAAAATGTAAGATAAAGTCTAACTTTCTAGAGTGTTCTTCATCATGATGATTTGTAACATTAAAATTTTTTTTAATGTTTATTTATTTTTGAGAGAGAGAGACAGAGCATGAGTAGGGGAGGGGCAGAGAGAGAGGGAGACACAGAATCTGAAGCGGGCCCCAGGCTCTGAGCTGTCAGCACAGAACCTGACAGGGCTTGAATCCATGAACCGCGAGACCCTGACCTGAGCCAAAGTCTGGTGCTTAACTGAATGAGCCACCCAGGCGCCCCCGTAACTTTTTAAAATGTAAAAAGCATATATAACTGCACCAAATGTCCCTTCCTAAGAGCTCTCTCTTCTTTGCAAGGTTTGTGTATCCCAGGCACCTGAACTAACTTGCGCTCAAATGAAACTCTTTTCCTTTCTCTTCAAAGATTTTTAAAAAGCTTATTCAATCTGCGTCCACAACGTAAAGCAACAGCCTGTGCTCGGGGACCTGGGGGCTGGGAGATAGGACCAGGGAGGACCTCGATACTCACGAATATTCAGAGCCAAGGAAATGTGTTATCCAGGCAAAATAAATAAATAAGTAAAAATTCACAAAATTGTTACATGAACCATAACTTGGTTGTGACAGAAGACGCAAGAGTGGGCCATATTTAAGTTATGGATAAAATCACTTACAGGGCTTTTTAAGGATATGGATCTTTTCAGTTTGCACCAGAAATAGAAATGGAAACTGGGGAGAAACAAGCAAATAGTGAAGAGACCCACAGGTCAAAATTGTGAGAAAGTTTCTTGTTCAACTATTTAAAATTCTATCACTCCATAAATGGTCACAAAATTTTACTGGACACAATGAAGAGGAAAATTTTTGAAGTAGGATATTTGGCTGTTTCTTCTTCTTCTTCTCCTCCTCCTCCTCCTCCTCCCTCACCTTCTTTTTAATTTTAGAGAGAGTGCACACAGGCTGGGGAAAGGGGCAGAGGGAGAGAGAGAATCTTAAGCAGCCTCCACGCCCAGTGCCCAGTGTGGAACCCAACATGGGGCCCAACACGGGCTGGATCCCACGACCCCAGGATCATGACCTGAGCCCAAATGAAGAGTCGGACACTCAATCGGCTGAGCCACCCAGGCGCCCCTATGTGGCCTTTTCTGATGGCACACGAGGTCTCACGGTGGCTAAAACAAACTCATTACCAGTTCTATTTCTCAGCCAAGCGTGTAAATCAATCCTCATTTGGTGGAAGTGTGTGTCAACTCTAGAAAAACCTCGAGTTATAGTGTTTAGAATATCTGATGTTTTCACCTGGAACAGCCAACAGAAACCCTTTTTTTGTTTTCCTTCTCATCATTCCCATCCAAACCACCTTACTTTTTCCTCCTTCCTTTTTTATCTTCCTTTTCTCTTCAAAGTTCTGCATTTCTTCTCCTGTACCATTTTGAGACTCTATAGATATTTTTGAGCATTTTGAGCATTTTTGAGCAAAAAGTCATGGTAATTGCCCTTAATAAGCAAACTCGTTAGGAAAGACGGCTGTGTATGTAAACACATCGTTTTTACCATGAGATAAATGTGAATTTAGCACTACAAATTATCTATCAGGAAGAGGGAAGAAACCATCAGGTCTGTTTCCGGGCCACGAAGAGGGAGCAGGAATCTGGCATGTGGACCAGATGAAGAGAATCTCGTAGGCAGAGAAAGGACTCAAACAGGCCGTGGTCACCGCTGCTTTTTTTTGTTTTTGTTTTTGTTTTTTTACCTGAGCTGGCATATCCCTGCTCTGACCTTTGACTCCACATTCTTCACTGAAAGACACTGCAAGACAAAACAAAACTCCCTTGTTAATATTGTTCATCTCTCAGGGTCTGCGTTTCAACGTTTATCTTGCTGAAATAAATAAATTATATCAATAAAACAAAATAAAGTCTCACCATAAGGGGTTAAGGGGGAGACAGGGTGCAAAGGTGCAGAGCCCTCTGAGACACCACAGGTGCAGAAAGCTTACCTAGGGGGACACTCTACTCAGAGTCAGGAGTTGAGCGGGTGCTAAAGAAATCAGAGCAGCTAAAATACAGTCCTTGTCCCTCCCAGGAGCTTATGATCCACGGAGTGAGGGAGGGAAGCAAAGAGAAGCCTGAGCTAATCCACCCGGGGCCCGGCAGAGCAGGGGAGGCTCGCAGGGCAGTGCACCGTGGACACCGGGGAGGTACAGGAGTGTGGTCACCAGCAGACACATGGATGCAAAGGAAGAAAAAAGAGCCAGGACACAACGAGGGTACTTATCAAGGCACAGCGGTCTGTGGGAGCACGGACTATGAACAGGGGAATAGACAGAGACGTTAGGAAGTAAGGTGGAATCAAGAAGACCGCGTAACAGACAAATACGAGGAATCAAACGTGAGTCTCGGCCACAGACATCAGCACAGCACGATGCCAAGTAGAAGAGGTCGCACCAAAACCCCACAAGTTGTACGATCTCACTTACACGAAATTCTAGAAGAGGCAACCGGATGGCAGGTGAGTGGTGGCCAGGGGGGCGTGCAGGGGAAGTAGGCTACACCAGGGAAGGAGGAGATGCTGGGGGAAGGCGCTGCTCCCCGTCGACGGTGGTGGAGTTTACCCCTGAGATACGATCATCCTGCTGGGCAGAGGAAGGCCTCCGTGAAGATGTCCACACCACCACCCCCAGATCCTGGGAATGTGCTGCCTCACACAGCAAACGGAATTTTGCAGATGTGCCTAAATTCAGGATCTTAAAATAGGGAGATTATCCTGGATTATCCAGGGGCTCCAATACAATCATAAGGATCCTTAAAAGATGGAAGAGGAGAAACATTAGAGTCGGGAAAGGAGAGGTGACCACAGAAGCAGCGATCAGGGTCATTCCGTGGCTGGCTCTGGAGATGGAATGGCCCAGGGCCAAGGCGCCGGCGGGCTCTAGAAGGCCGAAGGCCGAGCAGGCAAGAAGAAGGATGCTCCCCCAGAACTTCCAGGAGGTCCCAGCCTGGCCAGCAGCCTGATCTCAGGGCAGTGAGAGCCACCGTGGACTCGCGGCCCAAGGAGCTGCAACGCAATGATCCTGCGCTCTTTTAAGCTACTAAGTTGGTGAGAATCTCACGAAAAAGGAGATGCTAGAAAACTGCATGGCTATCTTCTGTTTTGAACAGCCCGCGGCAGTGCCCTAAAGTCAAGCCTCAGAACCCAGGGACAGCCCAGCCTCGGACAGCACGCGGGAAAGCCCTGGGGACACTGCTCTGTGCCTCTGGGATTCTGCTTCCACACCGTCTCCTCGAACATCCTTTGGCCTCGGTCCTAACTGGTACCGTATAAAACATCACGTCACGTATCAGCTTTTCAAAAATTATCGCAGAGGCTCTTCTGTGGAAAAATACACAGCAGTGAGCTTCTGGGGACATCCCACAGCTAGGCCGCGTGTTTGTTCTTCCCTGGGCCTGGGCAGGACTTCCGCGGTGGAGACCTGAGACTTGCTTCCTTGCTTCCTTCAGGCCTCTGCCTACAGGCCACTGGCTTAGCGAGCCTTCTGGTCACAACCCTATAAGATACAGCACTCCCAGCACATACTCTGGTGCCTCCTGTCCCTTGTGGCCTGTCTTTGTTTTTCTCCAGGAAACACTCCGCCACTCTACTTGGATGTTTATTTTTAATTGGTCACTGCGGATTCCTCCCTCCTAGAACTCAGGATCCAGAGCACGGAGGCTTCACTTTTTTACTTCAGTGGGTAACCTCAGCACGAGGCACAGACCCAGTAAAACCGCAGGCATTCCATATTTGTTAAATGACCGCCTTTGAAGTAAAGAGCCCAGGAGAGGGAGTGGGTTTAAGGTTGATAATCTTCCCACGTGTCGATGTTACAGACCCGACGGGGTTAAGGTCAGAACAGCGCAGAGGTCAGCAGGATGCTGGGCTCTGCGTTCAAACGAGAGGGCTGGGTGCGACAGAAAGGGTAGACCTCGGTTCTTACGGAGAGGCTGTAATCAAGGGAACGAATGCCACACAAAGAATGCGTATGTCCTTAGCCGAGAGCAAAGCGGAGGGCGGAACTGTAGGGAATGTCGTATTTAAGGAACAGAAGAGGAGGAGGCCCTGAGACAGAATAAATCCAGGAGCGCCTGGACAAAAAAACAGGCAACCTTGAATCATTTATTTCAGACACAGCGTCAGAATGACAGCAGCTCGGCAAACAGGCCTTGTCTGTTTATTTTCTGATGAAATTAGGAAGAAGGACGTACCCAGCCACCTGTGCCCGGTGCCTCACTGCGGGAGGCTGGCCGAGGCGACTCAAATCCCACGAAGATTTCACAGGTGGAATCCGGCCACCAGACGGCGCCCTGCGGCTTCAGAACTAAGATGCGGGAGCGCCCCCCCCCCGCCCGCCCCCATCCGCACCCCCCGAGCTGACAGCAGAGAGCACGCCCCGGCGCTCCGCTCCCCCGCCCACTTCCCAAAGAGCTGCGGAATCCTTTAAGGAAAGGAGCGGAGAAAGGATGGGGCCCCCTCCGCCGATATGCAATGGCTGTGAGGTCCCCTGACCCGGGAGAAGCGCCTCTGCCTGGACAAATTCAAGTTGCCTCCTTCTGGTGTGCGGTTTCGTCCCGTTCGAAAACCACCAAATGCCCTCCATATCCGCGGTCTCGCCACGGAAAAGAACACAGGCTCCCTCCAGCGCTTTGTCCGGAGGAGGAGAGGGAAACGCACCCGAAGAAAAGGAGTGTGAAACCGCAAAGGGAAGAAAACATGCTCCAGGTGAGGCTCGAACTCACAACCTCGGCATCACCCGCACATATACTGCTGTATAAGTACCGCGCGCTAACCGATTGCGCCACTGGAGCATGCTTTCCCCGCACCGCCAGCGCGCGCTCTACAGAGCCTGGGGCCGGCGCGCGGGCACGCGGACGCGCGGGGACCCGCCCGCACCCGCCGCCCCGCTGCGAGCCGACGCACGCCGCCGTCCCGACGCCTGCCCCTCCCCCGCGGGACGCGCGCGCGCTCCGCCCTCCCGGCTCCGCCCCCTCCCCCCCCCCCCCCCAACGGCCCCCCGTGGGGCGGGGCCGGTGTCCGCGGGCGGGAGCCGTGGGGCCGCCCCGCCCGCACCTCCGGGAGGCTCCCACCGCGCCCGGGGCGCCGACGGGCCGAGTCCCCGGCCCTGGCTCCGCGCGCCCCCCTGGAGTCCGCGCCCGCCGGCTCCTCGAGCCCGGGTCCCAGCCCGCCGCTCCGGCAGCTCCCGCGGGAACCGCTGGAGTCGAGACCCCTCCCCGCTGGTGCTGCGCGTCACGGCGGCCAAGGCCCGGTCCACACCCCCCCACCCCATCCCTCCACCCCATCCCTCCACCCCCCTCCTCCACCCCCCTTCCTTCACACTCCCACCCCCATCCTCACCCTGCTCCTCCCCCCACCCCTCCAACCCCCCCACCTCAACACCCCCTTCAACACCCCAACCCCACCGCACCTCCACACCCCCCAAACCCCTCCACCTCCCCACCCCACTCTCCTCCACCCCACTCCGCCCCCCCATACCCCCTTCTACCCCCCACCTCCCTCTCCACCCCACTCTATTCCACTCCCCACCCGCATTCCTCCACCCCCCCACCCCCCCTCCTCCACCCCGCTGGGTCTTGCAGGTTCCTGGCTGTTTGCCTCCGTGATGTCATGCCCACCCACAACCCTCGTCCCCTCCATGTGGCCTTTAATCATAAAAGCCCCTTGTGTGCACTGGTCTGCTGGCTTATTCGTTTGATTTGGGCCCGCGGAAACTGCAACCATTAAAGTGTAAGCACACACGAGATACGAGGCCTTTTTGCTTTTGTGGAACAATTCCTGTGCAGGAGAAGTGGAATCGTTTAAAGAAGAGAATAGCCTGCCCAGTATTCTTGACCACACACTGCCTCACAGTCGGGGCTGAGAGGAATAGACCGGCGACCAGGTTCCTCCTCCCAGACACACGCACGGCGGGGGAGGGGAGCGCAGACCATCGCTGGGCCGCTGTCATTCCACGTGTGTGACACCCGAACACGAGAGGTGAGAAGCAACACTAGAACTTCGGTAGATGACCCTCAACCGGAGAAGTCCTCCCCCCCCCCTCCCCCGCCACGGCCTCCAGAGACCAAGTTGGCCTGACCTCTAGAGACCATCCCAGAGACCATCCCATCTGAACAGCAGCCGTGGGCAGGCCCTGTTCTACGGCCTCCTGTAAATCCCAGGGCAGCGTCCATGGGGCCGTGTCCCGGATCCGGATCCAGATAAGAGCCCGCATCTTGGGAATTACAGTTCTTAAGAGGTGGAAACTTACAAGACTTGGGGCGCCACCGGATCTTAAGCTGATTTTCATCAGAGAAGCCAAATCTGTGACACAACATAGGCCTTAAAGCATAAAATCGTGTGCGTGGGGAAAAGCAGGAAGCTAAATGCTTAGAATCGTTAATGGTAAAAAAAAAAAAATAATAACCGTCTTCTGATCTCCACCTTCTGTCGTGTGGAAGGCTGGCCCGTCTGGACGACATCATGGGCTCCCCACCAGCCGCTGACATCAGCTGCAGTTTCACAGTGGGGGCACCAGCGGGAGGCCAGAGAGGACACGGAGGTGGGGGTATCTATCTCTCTGCACTCCTTTCTGGGCCTCACCTCCGTCTAGCTCATCCAAGTGGACCTTTCCTTCATCTCCAATAATGGCTTCTTCCCTGCTGCTTCAGGCCCTAGGGATGCTAACCACCTGTCAGCAGTAGCTGTGTTCTCTGTCCTTCCCCTCAACCTGCCCACACCTTTGTCAAATAGCCTGTTTATGAACCCCTTCTAAGACTATCCATTGTGAAGGTTCCCTCCGCACCTGAGTTCCTGGGTGATAGGAGCCGTGATATAACTGGCAGTGTTCGGAATGACTGGCCGTGGTTTGGGAGGTAGTGTGTGATATTATGTTTTGAAGGGGGGGGCACCAACGTGGAAATAGGCATATTGTTGTGATTGATGGGGTTCAGAACACGCTAGCCCAAAATATGGCAAGTTGGCAAATCAACAATTTCAAGCGGAAGGAGCTTGAGAAAATGTGAGAAGCAGGAAGGTCACTCTGACCCGCCCCCTGCCCGTCTGCCCCGAAGCAGGTCATAAAACTCCTGTGTCAGAGGTACCCTGAGGAAAACAGCATCCTTATCTCCAAAGACAAAGGGACCCCGGGACCCCGGGAAGAATCCAAACAGTGTCTCCCGGTTTACCTTTCGGCCTGTCACGGGTCTGCAGGCTCGTCCATTCTTCATCAAGCTTGGCGTAAAAATAATCAGGCTTAACCCTGTCTTCAGGTCTTATTTCCTTATGAAGGCTCCCGGGTCATGTACACCTTATGTCAAATAAACTTGTGTGCTTTCCTCCTGTGAATCTGCCTTTGTCAGTTTAATTTTGAGACCCGGCCGGGGACCCTACGAGGGTCAAGGAAAACCTTTTTCCCTCCCTTGCATAATAGCAATACAAATAAAGGGCAACCACTGGGTCTTTAACCCACTTTTCAAGAAGACAATGGACATATGGTAGCAACTGAAATGTCCCATTAAAGTCATCTCAGCCAGTAACTCTAGGAAATACTCAAATTCTGTCTCAAAAAGATAATTCTATAGAGTCCATGATTCAAGGTCCTCATTATTCTGCGTCTGCAAGAGGCAGATGCGGCTGGACTTCATTTGCCATTTGAGAAAAGTGGTGTCTTTTTATAACCCGGGGAAAATGCCATTTACCTTTGGGTGTATCTTCTCTTCACAAGTCTTTAAGACCATATTAATAATGCGGAAATGTTGAAATAGCATTTGAAACACCTCAGAGCCTGGCTGCTATGTGCTTTGGGGGCACAAAACATTCCAACCCCTCTGAATCTGTATTTTTAGAATAGTGATTCCTCCCCCTGGAGGAACTGAAAAATTGCCTAGCACCATACCCGCGAACAGTCCTCACCCTCAGAGACTGAGTTTATTGGTTTGGGCTAGATCCCCAAAATCAACAGTTTTAAAAAGCTCCCAGTTGACCCTAATAATTATAAACCCTCCCTGTCTCTAAATCTAAGAAAATAAATAAAAATAAGAGAAAGTGTTTGGATCCCTAGCAAGTATCCAGAGCGGAGAAAAGGCTAAAGTTATATGTCCATTTTTTAAAGGTCACCCGAAGAATGAACAGTTACGAGCACCAATCTAAAAGAAGAGAACTGAGTAGGTTCTCTGTACACACTGCCAGGTACTTCATAGAATGAATCAATTACGTAAGAGCTGAAAGCAAACAGTAGTATCCTCCAATTTGGAAACATGTAGATTGTCGGTGGGAGGTGGGGGCTGCAACCTGGGCAAAGGTTGCACAACATCCTTCCAGACCGAAGACTCATCTCCCCCAACACCGATCAGGGGAACGTCCCTCAAGATGAAAGAAGTGCCAAACCTCAGTCTGTTGGCGTCTTCCATGTAGGATGACGTTAGGAGAGTCTTCGAGGAAGAATTATCCAGAATGACTAACCTCCAAGAATAAACCATGTCTTGGCAGGTCACAAAGGAACGAAGGAAATTAATGTGGAAAAATGGGTCGATTACTGAAAAGATGCCCAAAAGGTCTGTAGCCCCCTCCAGCCCTGTGGAGAAATCGGCATTGTGTACAAGACCCAAAGAACCCTGAGATTCTGTGTGTGTGTGTGTGTATGTGTGTGTGTGTGTCTTTTTCTCTCTCTCTCTCTATCCCCCCATCTCAATTCCTCTCTCTTCCCCCCTCTCTCCCTCTGTCCCCGCTCTCTCTGTCTCTGTCTCTGTTTCTTTCTGTGTGTCCCCCTCTCTCTCTTCCCACCCCCTCTCTCTTTCCCCAGAAGGGCGGTGAGGATGGGGGTAGGGAGAGATAGGATTAGTGGAGGTCTATGGTCCGAAGGCTCACTTTCTCTGATAACCTCAAACCAACGCTTTCACCCAAATCAGAAGAACTATCCAAAACTGACATGTTAGAATGCGTCTCTTATGGCCCTTTAAACAACGTTTCAAAGACTCATCGTACCAATCAGAGTTCTTACCTGTATATGGCCAACCCAACCGTGCAACAAGTGGGTAAGAAATCCACCAGAATTCCTGAGGAGGCCAGAGGGCCAGGCGTAGACGCTGTGCAACCAGCAATAACGCCCCATCCACCCACCACCGCCCTCCCAGCACAGCTGCACCGCCAGGCAGTGGTGCAAGGTTCTTCTGAAAAATGAACACATCTTCTGCCCCTCTCAGCGGAGCCGATGCTCGCACTCCCTGCTTTTCCACGTCCACAGCGCCTGAACCGAAGCCGGACGTGGGTCAGGGGGCCGGTGGCAGCTGGGTCACATGCTTATGCTCTGGCTTCGAAGCAAAATGAGTTTAAAGACGTCAAAACTGAATGAAAACAGAGCCTGAAGAGCAAATAAAATGCGCTACAGCATTTACAAAGTAGAGACAGCGAGTAACCCTAACAAACTGAGTCTGTGACAAAACAAGATTAGGGAAAAATTCATGAAATTCAAAGGAAAACAACAAACACGGAAACAGAATCACGTAGGTTTTACCGAAACACGACGGAGATCTAAACAATCTGGTGGCCGGTGTCTGAAGTAGAGAAAAATGAAGTGAAACAAGAAATAAAACGTCAACAAAAATGTTTGCAAATATTTACAAAGAAAGTCATCTTCCAGGAAAAACAAATATTGAATCCGTCAAAACTGAGATATCTTGTCATTGTTACCAAACTTCATAAACAGAAAGACAGCAAATGACCTACAAAGGGAGGGACATCAGGTCACGTGTCTCCGGTGATGTTAAGTGCGATTAAAACACATCATAACCTTAGGAGCACCTTGCTTGGGTCCCACGGAGCCTGGGAGTGCAAGCGGGCATCCAACAGCTTGAAAAGTTATCACCTTCACAGTAAATCTACTGAGCATCCCCTTTGGGCCAAGTAACTGGCTAAAGGGTAAAACCAGGAACAAGGTGACGGTTGGCCCATGCGGGGAGATGATCCTCCCAGAATAAAGAAACTATAGGTAGGTGGGCCATGTCGTGGTTTTCAACGTGCTTTCATGGTTTGTACTGTATAGATTAAATAAAGTCAAGTATGAGGTAAGGGAGACATTATTCTAGATATCCTTCGTGTGTGTGTGTGTGTGTGCACGCATGTGTTTCTTGCACGTGTGTTTTGAGAACGTTTAGGTACAGCTCAATGTGGGCTCAGAGCCTAAAACCTTCACATCATTAAACAAGAATAAAGAAAATAAGTAAGTGTTTGAGACATGATAGTGGGAAAGGAACAATTAAAGAACCAAGGGAAGCATAAGAAATTAATTTAAAAAGCTAAAGGAAAAAAAGCAGGACCCCAAAGATTATTTTTAGGAAAAAACAAAAGGGAAAAATATATAGATAACATGAAGAGAAATAAAATAGATAATAATTAGGTTATTAAAAACAGGAACATAAAATTGGGAATTACAACAAGGATGCAGAAGAAATGTACAAATATAATTTTAAAAGAGTATTTTGTACACCTCAACCAAAAAAATGAGAACCTGGACAAAATTGGTGATTTTCCAGGACAACGGGCATTACTAATGTGGCTAATACCCACGGAGACAGTTAAGTGACTTGTCAGAGCAAAGCCAGGCGTGTGATGACATTGCAGGAGAGGGACACTGACTGGGTTCTGCGAGTGGCACAAGAATTAAGTTGACACAAAACATTGACAGGAGGAAAAAAGCTATCTTAATTACGTACGCACACAGAGGCATCTCACAGATGATAGAGACCTCCATGCCATCCTGGGAGACGCACAGGAATCGAGATGTGGAGCTTCTGAGTTGGAAGAGGCAACTTATGGGAAGGTAAAGGAGGAAATGCATGGTAAATAAAGTTGCCTTTCTGTGCAGCTAAGAGTGTCTCCTGGATAAATTTGTCTCTGGGAATAGCTCTCTTCTTGGTACAGATGCTTTTTCTAGTGGAAGTTTCCCTTATAAATGTAAATTCCTTTACAAAATTTACAGGAGTTTACAAATTCCTTTACAAGATTCCTTTACAAAATACACTGTATTTTAGACATTTAAGCAGCTGGCAAATTCCTTTACAAAATTCCTTTACAAAATACACTGTATTTTAGGCATTTAAGCAGCTGGGGGGGGGGGCAGTAAAGAGCTTGTCTCTGCTGGTCTTCCGTTGCCTAAAAATAATGCCTTTCCCAAAGTGGCATATTTTGGAGTGGAATGCTTTGAACCTTTTTAATATTTAAATACTGAAAATAGCATAGTGTAGGAAGAAGTGACTTTGTTTTTGATTTTATAACACCAGGATTACTCTGATACCAGCAACAAATAAAAGTAACACAATTAAAGAGTTCCAATACAGGAATTCTCTGTACTTTCTGCTCATTTTTCTGAAAATCTATTCTAAAAAATAAAGCTTGCTAACTAAAAAAACGAACACCGATTCATTTTGCTTTGCAGAGTAGGAAAAATAATTTGCCCTCTGTCCCTCTGGGTTCTTGCCTGAGATCCCTGTCGTGAACAATTAGCAAAAGAAAAACACAGAAGCTCACTAACATGGAACCTCCGGTACATATGAAAGACGCCCAGGGGAAAATGAGTAACTCTTCAAAGTGACTTCCAACTCCAGCTGAAATACCATCCTAGTTAAAGACGAAGAAGAGAAAGGTATGGGGCGCCAGTTTGAGGTTATCAGGAAAAGCAAGGTAAACACAGGTAATGTTTGTCACGCAGCGTAAAGTCAGAGCCTTTTCCATTGATGATGTTACCAAACCCAAGTTTAGCTGAGCGTCATCGACTGAAAGACCCAGACTCAAGTTTTGACTGGAAAGGAATCGACCTTTATTCTGGAGCCCAGCAAACTGAGGAGAAGGCGGACTCTTGTCCAAAAGCCAACTCCCAGGTTTCTGCCCGGCCCAGGGGTTTTTAAAGGGACTTCGGGGGTTAATCGGCAAAGGAAGTAAAGGGGCCTGCAACATTTCTTGATTATGCGCAGACCCCTTGGTGCCAGCCGCTAATGTTATCTCAGTGCTGGGATGTGTGAGGGAGTTGGGTTCCTGTTTCATGGTACGTAGGAGGACTCCGTTCTTTCTGCAAAGGAGAACAAGGTCTGCAGACACCCACAGGGAGATTAGTAAAATCATTTGTGTGACCTGAAAAAGAAAAACATTTTGCTAGAAAATTGCTAGGCTAATCGAAAAGCTAAGGTGGCTTTAAACCCGCTTGCTGGCCTCCATGGCCTGGAAACATTCTGGTCCTTCACTCCTCAAGGCCAGTGCTCTGCAAATCTCAGACAGAGCACATTAGTTCTGTTACAATGAAGGGCCTTGGGACAGCAAGTAAGGGGTGTGTTAGCTTGAAGCAAGTGAACCCTTAAGACTGACCGGAGGGGGGGGGGGTCCCTGGGTGGCTCAGTGGGTTGAGGCTCAGACTCCAGCTCAGGTCATGGTCTTGCAGTTTGAGGGTTCGAGCCCCACACTGGGCTCTGTGCTGACAGTCTGGAGCCTGCTTCGGATTTTGTGTCTCCCTCTCTCTCTGCCCCTCCCCGGCTCATGCTCTGCCTCTCTCTGTCTCTCAAAAATAAGCAAAGGTCTAAAAATTAAAAAAAAAAAAAAAAAAAGACAGACTGGAGGGCTGTTACAAAAAGATGCTCTTGTGATTTAGAGTACAGAGAAGGAAAGCCTCGCCCATAGAGAGTTCCTTTATAAACTGCCCTTACAAACGGGTAACTTCTACTCTGTTTTTAGAGCTTCTTCTGTGTCTGCTTTTTCTCAGAACCAATCAGCTCAAAACAACCCTTATGGCGAACAGGCACACCGTGGGGTGGAACAGTCCGATCTTCAGCTAACTAACACCACTGCGGAAGGTGTTCACGAACAGAATCGAGCAGTACCCGTTTTAAGCGTACTTGCAAAAAACAGAAGGTGGTCGTTTAAACAATTTAAAGTTGGCTCCGTACTACATAATTAATGCATGTAATTCACCAACTATAGGTCAAATGAAAAAAAAAAATGACATAATCTTGAGTAGGCCAAATAGGAAGTACATAAATTCGGCACACCTTCCCTAATAAAAATACGCTCTCAATACTTAGGCATGGATATGTCGGGGCCCAGGGCAGGCCGCCCCAAGATGGGTCCCTTTGGCATAAAGATTATTTTGTGTTAAAAGCTATCAAAACCGAGCAGATCCAGGAAAAGCTCTTTACCTCCCCCTTGACTGTCTAAAAAGAATTTAGATTGAGAACCTGCTCCAGGAAGAGAGCGGTCACCATGGACGACGACACTCCGGGGTGAACTAGGCAGGGCACATGGGGGGTGGGGGGGGAGCCCGGCAAGGCCTGTTGGACGAATGTCCTCCCTGCATCCCAACGTTTCTGGGTGGCCCAGCAAACATTTGTTTACCAGACGTTTACTCGTTTCTATCTTCCTGAGGATTCCATTCCTTCCATTTGAAGTCCCAGACCCCGACCCCCAAGGTTGATGAGGACGTGTGTGCCTCATCTGTCTTTGCCTGACTGTCTTTGGAATTTCCCTGTCTGTGTGGATTCCCCAGACACAGGCTTTAAATTTTATTTTCTCTGCTAATCTAGTTCACGTCCATTTGATTCTTTGTCCAGCTAGGAGGACCTTGAAGGGGACAGGAGATTCTCGCTCCCCAACGGATCCCTGACTGAAATATCACGTAGGCGCCCAGCAGAGGGCCCTGTCTCGCGTCCTGGGGGATGTGATGCAGCGTTGGGGTATCTTCTGGCCTCGGAGTGTCCCTTTGCAGAGCCTGGGGCCCCTGGGCCCCAACGGGTATTGCCTTGCCTGGCTGATTCCCGTGGGACGGTCCTCCTATGCCATGGTTTTGTGCGAGTCTAGAGGCATCAGGCTCAAACACTCTGGTTCCCACAAATTTTCCCGTTTGTGACAGCCTCTCTCTCTCCGTTTGGTGGCTTGCAGAGCAAAACGCCAAAGACACACTTCCAGACGACAGTTGCCAGAAGCTTCCTCTACACTTTGACATTCATCTTCGCTGGGGTTTGGGGGTGTTGGGTTTACTCGATCTTTGTATCTTCCAGAAATGTGAGATGCTCTAGTCATTCACGATTCTCTCATGCGCTCTGGTCGAGCTGACTCGACGGTGGGAAAGCCGTTGAGCTTCCGGATTCTGCAGACTGACCGGCTTGGCGGAGGGTTTCCCGCCACCTTCCTGGGCCCCGCGGCACTGCGGTGGGTGCCCTTTCCATCGTCTGGTGTAAGCCGTGCACTGAGGTTTCTTGTTGGTATAACTTCGCTCCTGCCTTCGGACTAAAACACCTTGTCCGAACCACCCCATTTTCAAGCTCTCCTTTCCCCCGATGTTTTCCACGTTTCCGAAACAAGGCCGAGGGACATTTCGCGACACATCACTCCCACGCACGCTAGGCACCCGTGAGGCAGGATCTTATGCCCTCGGACTTCCATCTCTCACCCACGGGGAAAGTAGGAAGATCAGCAGGCGGGTGGGAGGGGCCAGGCCGAGCGGGAACAGACGCACGAAGGACACGCGAGGCGACACCAGCACAGGGCTGCGGCGTGCCTGCTCTGCTCCCGCGGGCCACACCCGGGGACACGGCGCTCTGGCGTGCAGGGGTGTGGGGACACTGCTCCCCGCTGAGGATCGCATCTTAGCTTTGTTTTGTTTCTCCCCGGCACCTGTCCCATTGCCTTGCACCCGGGGGTCCCGTCTGTGTTTCTGAACAAAGGGCGAGAATTCTCATTTAACTTTCCACCTGTTCAGTATCTTTCCAGCTGTTACAGGAAAACACGGCCCACTCGGGGTATCCTGTTGTCGGAGAGAAGCGCAGGGCCGCCCTGACTGGTACGTGTCTATGGGTCCCCAGGTAGGAAACCTGGGCCATTTCCACACTTGCGGGCCTGCTCTAGTGACCTTCTCCGGACTCTGCAACGTGTCCCTCCGGCTCGGTCTTTCCTCACACACGCATTCCTGAGCTAGAGGCCCGCCCCTTCCATTCACCTGATTAGACGTTTTTACCGCTGATTGGTTAGGGCAGGAGGGACATCGATGCTGTCCCCTGACCTTGGCAGAATGACTCTGTCACCAAGGAGCCATTACGAAACTGGAGGACCACCTGCCTTGTTCTCTAGGAACTATACCTTCTTTTCCTTCTGTGATGCAGTCAGGCGTGTTATCTTATGACAGACAGCCCCCTCCTCAAAACAAACAAACAAACAAACAAACAAACACACCAACAAACCCAATTAAAGTACAAGATTTTTACAGATTGTCCAGACTGTGAACTGCTTCTGGTGGAGACCAATTTCTACAACTACATCTTAGTCTTTCCCGTTTCTCTTGTGATTAAGGGGTTGCCTCTTGGTAAGGAAAAAGATTTTTAATCATGGAGCTAGCCATCCATGGAGGCCAACCAGATTTTTAAAAAATTTTTTAGTGTTTATTTGTTTTAGAGAGACAGACAGGGCAGAATGGGAGAGGAAGAGGCAGACGCAGACTCCGAGGCAGGCTCCAGGCTCTGAGCGGTCAGCACAGAGCTCGACGCGGGGCTCGAACTCAAGGACCATGAGATCATGACCTGAGCCGAAGTTGGTCTATTGAGTGAGCCCCCCAGGAGCCCCCTGGATTTTTTAAAAGCCTGGTCCTCTCAAACGAGAAATAGCAATGACAATGCTGATGGTGACAGCAACAACATAGCAGATTATTAAATGAAATGGATTAACGTGAGCAACACGTTGTGAACTGTCAAAAAGTCAAATAAAATATTGTGTATATTTTGAACACTTCTTTTGAGTAGCCCATCTATGCTATTAACAGCCCCACTTATCTCAAGGCAGAAGTTAGAAACTCCATTTTGTGGTCTCCCTGGAATCCAGAGTGCAGAGACAGATCTAGATTTTTCTCCAATAGACACACCCATACGGGAATAGATTTAGAAGAGACTAATGTGCGGAAGAAGCATTGGACAGGCTTTGTGGCCGTTTTGAGGCTGTCAGTGGAGACACATTGGTTGTTAGAGTGGGCGGTGCGTTAGGCTCTAAGAGGAAGCCTGGAAGCCAGCACGGAGGAGGCTGTGCCCAGCTTCAGGGAAGGTCAGAGGCCTGTGTGGGCCGCACTCCCGAGAAACCGGGTCACACCCACACCGGTTGGCCCAGAAGGCCACTATGGCAAGCCCCTGAGCACGTGAGGAGGACAAGTGGGAGACCAGCCCCAAGCAATGAACATTCTGTCCCCTAGTTCACAACCATCAGTAACAGAGGGAAACCTGACCCCAGGGCACCAGCTCTCTCTCTAGCTCACCTGCTCTCACATCTAAAGAGCGTACTCTCACTTCAATAAACTTTGCTGCTTGGATCACTGCACACCGCATCGTGTGTCCTTGAATGTTTTCTCTTGAGGAGACCAAGAGCCTTCGGCGACATCTTCGGGGTGGGCTGGGGCGAGGCCTCGGGGCCTGGGGTCACCCCAGTTCTCCGGGCAGCCACGTGGCTCGGGAACAGCAGGTGCTCCGTCGGGTTTAGCAGAGGAGGTGGCAGGGATGCCCGGTGCACTGGTACCCGGCTGTCTGCGTCCGCAGCCCCCTGGCTTGGACATTGTCTCCAGGCCCGACTCTCCGGACATCCGTGTATTTGGAACATCGGAGAAGAATTGTGGAGCATTAAAGGATAAATCGGCTCTCGTATAACCATGACGTGAACATGTGTCTGTAGACGGGAAAAAAGTTCTCCTTGCTCCCCTGGGGGTCCTTGGCTGGGTCTGAAAATTAAAGTGGCAAAGACTGAGGGGAGAAAAGCATACAGACCCTACCGGATTTTTACGTGTACGTGGAAGTCTGCACCAGAGCACGAAGACTCCAAGAAGTGACCAGACCAGGAAGCTTGTATGCCATTGGGACAAAGGGACAATAATTTGCGAGGAATTGACAATACGAGGGGGTTTGGGGTGGGGGTGGTAAATGGTTAGTTTAACAAGATTTGTTTGCACAGATCTCTTGGCCCCCGGTTGCCCACCCCGTGGGGGTAAGAATGTCTTCATCCTCCCGGCACAGACCTGCTGCACAGGATTTTGCGACCTGCTTCAGGGAAGGAGGGCTAGGGCAGGTCAGCGTGACCTTCCTGCTTCTGGATCTTCTCCAGTTCCTTCAGCTTAAGACAGTCAATATGTCAAGGTGCCGCATTTTGGGGCAAAGTTTTCGGAATCCTATCATTTCAAGTATTTTAATAAACTCAGTAATTTACGAGGGACACGTTAGCTAATCAGTAAGATATTATCGTTGGTTCAAAAGAGAATTCAAAGCAACGCACATACGTAGTCGGGTGAGAAATACAGAAATGAATTTACAAACCGATGCCAGCCCCACAGCCGGCGAGCACCGCAGCTGACTGGCCTGGCGTTGCACCCGCTGTAATTTGGACTCTCCACACACAGGATTCGCATACTGTCAGTTTTCTACGGGTTAGCTTCCTTCTCCACAGTTGTAAGAGTCACCCACAGACCAACCCTCTCTAGGATCAGCAAATCCCCAGAGGCCCCAGCATCCCGTTGAAGGGGAACCCACAAGTCCCTTTTGCCCATCTTAAAATCTCCTATGAGATGCTCAGTTAAAAAAATAAGTTTATTGATTTATTCTCAGGAAGAGAGAGAGCACGCGGGCGCGCACACATACACGTGGGGAAGGGGCAGAAAGAAGGAGAGACAGAATCCCCAAATGGCTCCAGGCTCTGAGCTGTTAGCACAGAACCCTACGCGGGGCTCGAACGTTGGAACCGTGAGATCATGACCTGAGTTGAAATCAAGAGTTGGATCCTTAAGCGACTGCACCACCCAGGTGCCCCCAAGCTGTTCAGTGAAAAAAAAATTTTTAATGTTTATTTATTTTTGAGAGGGAGACAGAGACAGAGCGTGAGCAGGGGTCAGGCAGAGAGAGGGAGAGAGGGAGACACAGAATCCGAAGCAGGCTCCAGGCTCTGAGCCATCAGCACAGAGCCCAATGAGGGGCTTGAACCCACGAACGGTACGATCATGATCTGAGCGAAGTCAGACGCTCAACCGGCTGAGCCGCCCAGGTGTTCCTCAACTTTAAAAATAAATTCCATTTCAGGGACACCTGGGCGGCTCAGTCGGTTGAGAATCTGACTCCTGATTTTGGCTCAGGTCATGATCTCATGGCTCATGAGTTTAAGCCCCTCAGAGCCTACCTGGGACTCTCTCTGCCCCTGCTCTGCTCACGTGCTCTCTAAATACATACATACATACATACATACATTCCATTCCATTTTAAACTAACTAGAGCAGCTTCTGATTTTTGCAACCCCCAACTCCGGTTTACAAAATTCCTTCAAACAAACGCCAACTTTACAGGAAAATACCATCCACGCATTAAGCAACGGTGCAACCCCGCATGCCAGATTTACTGGCTGAGCTGAGCTCAGCTCGTAGGGAACGAGCAGGAAGAAACTTCACTCTCTCTCAACTGCCTCTTTCAGCCGGCTCTGCAGACCTTCCTCCTCACTTCTCGGTGAAAATTCCAGTAGATCCAGCTTTTCTGGATTCTTGCTCAGGTCGACAAAGACTCCAGGGAGGCCTTGTCCCCCGGGGCCTGCTTCCCCCCCTCCCCCCCCCATTTATTTTTTCCTTTTATTTGAAGTTTATTTATTTTTGACCAAGACAGAGACAGTGTAAGCAGGGGAGGGGCAGGGTAGGAGAAAGAGAATCCTAAGCAGGCTCCATGCTGTCAGCACAGAACCTGATGCGGGGCTCGAACTCAGGAAACCGTGAGATCATGACCTGAGCCGAGATCAAGAGTCTTCAGGGGCACTAAGGAATCTACTCCTGAAATCATTGTTGCACTATATGCTAACTAATTTGAATGTAAATTTAAAAAAAAATAAAAAATAATACAAGTTAAAATAAAAAAAAAAAAGTCTTCAGCTTAAGGGACTGAGCCACCCAGGCACCCCTGTCTCACCCAGGTTAGCAAGAATCCTGCAAAGTCCACTGCGTAACAATTCTCCCAGTCGTGACATGGGATCAGATTCCTCGGCCTCTACCCTTGAGCTGTGGCCCCGTCTTTCACAAGAATCCCGGTGTCGGAAGTCTCTCCTCTTAGCCATCCTCAGGGCGGTAACTCTCCAACGATCTGCGCTGTGTTTGGAGTTGGGTTCGGTCCCTCCCCCCATGACAATGGTCTTGAGTAAAATCTCACCATTTTTAATGATGGAGGCAGGTTGGGTGGGAGGACCCACAGGGGCTCCCGGAGGAGCAGCCAAGAGGGTCTTTGGCTTCAAGCAGGATCGAAATCAAACAGGAGCCAGAAGGAAGCGAAACCAGTTCGGTGAATAGTGTAAGTGTTAAGAGTGTCGCAGACGCAGAGTCTGGAAGACTCGGGAAGACTCGGGAAGGAAAGGAGAGTGAGTCTTGTCGCTTGCAGTTAAGAGTTTCTATCGGAGGGAGGTCCAGAGTACTTGCTCCTTAAGGAATCCGGGCAGGGGCCAATCCAGGGCGAGCGACAGGTGGACAGGAAGTGTTATTTCACAGATCACCGTGGGTAAGGGGTACTGACGCAGCACCAGCCGGGTTTGCTGGAAGCCAGTGTCCCGAACACGCTCGGGATCCGGTGTCCGGGGGGGGGGGGGGGGGGGGGGGCCTAGGAGGAAACTCAGAGAAAGACTGACTTTCTCGCCTCCCCCCTCGGAATGGGCACAGAACCTCTTTGGTTTACTCCGAGGCAGGTGAACAGAACAGGAGTACGCGGGGCCTAGCGGAGAAACAGCAGGACCGCGCCTTCTGAAAGAGAGGCCCTCCGGTCTCCCCACGTCACCGACAAGCGTCGGAACAAGCTCTCTGTACCAATGCTAAGGAACACTCTCGTTTTCCGGTACAGCGTGATATCACCTCTTAAAATTCTCACCCAGCGTACAGCTTTCTCCTTTCCCGGCTCGGGCCTTTTCACGATGCTGACGCTGCAGTGGGCAAGGAGCTACGTTTGGTCTCCTGAACTCTCCCTCCTCACTCAAGCCGCCGGGTCTGGCTGCTGTGAGGTTGGGCCGCGTGGGGCAGACTGTGTCTTCCAAGCCCCCCACCCGGCACCCCTCCCCACAGCACACGTCCCCCCAGGCACCCCTCCCTACAGGAAAGAAGCCTCAGTCCCTTAGAGGAGGAGACACATACCCATCACCAAGAAACACCCGCCTTTTTCTGAGATCCGCGGAAGAATGGCTCACCCTCTCTGTCCCTCCGTCCGCACTCAGCCATCAGAGCAGCCACTCAGGCTCGCGCTTCTAGATGCTTTTAGCCATAAACCCAGAAGTTTTCTGAACCCTGTCCTTCTGGGATTTTTAGGGAGACTCATCACATAGGCCTGAGGCTCAGTAACTCAATCTCTAGTCCCTCTTCCCTTCCTGGAGGATGGGGGTGGGGGCAGCCGAACATTCCAAGCTCCTGATGGTGGCTCCGTCTTCCGGTGACCAGCCCCCACCCAGGACCCCACGCGGAGTCGCCCCTTTCGAACAAAAGACGCCCCTGTCACCGAGGACATTCCTAAGGATTTAGCAGCTCTGCGCCAGGAACTGAGGTCAAAGACCGAGTATTAGAACAAAAGACGCTCCTAGTGCTCTTGTCACTCGGGGAAACTACAAGGGACTTGGGAGCTCTGGGCCAGGAACCGGGGACAGAGGCCGCTGTGTACCCACACACGGTCTAAACTGAACAGCACGGTCTAAACTGCTGGGTCCATTCATATGCAGATTTTTCAGTAACTATAGCACGGTATTGTAAATGTATCTTTCCTTCCTTGTGATTTCTTTCTTTTTTCCTTTTTTTTTTTTTTTGTTTTTTTTTGTTTTAAGTGATCTCTGTGCCCCACGGGGAGCTTCAGAGTCACATGCCCTCCTCACTGAGCCAGTCAGTCCCTGGGATTTTCTTAATAACATTTCTTTAGCTTACTTCGTTAGAAGAATACAGTATACAAAATGGTGTCAATTCTTATAGATAAGGGTTCCGGTCAACAATAGGCTATTAGTAGTTAAGTTTGGGGGGAATCAAAAGTTATCTCTGGATCTTTGACTGCATGGGGATCCAGGCCCTAATCTCCCACATTGTTCAAGGTCAACTCTCTCTCTCTCTCTCTCTCTGTATATAATGCTGTACTGTATATGAAATATCACACAGCAGGCCTCTACTGTACCCAATCTCGAAAATACGACACCCCATAATGAAAACCCAGGGAATTCACCATCATGCTATTCTTCGGGTCCCAAGTTCTCTTCTTTCTTCTCCACACTTTTCAGGGTCTCCTTATATTTGGTTTACACCTAACGCCTGGGATTCTTAGCTGTGCTCAGTGGACGGGATAAGGAGACGTGACATGTGTGTTCCGTCTATAGAGGTAAGCCTCCTTTCAGTCGATTTAGGTTTTTTTTAATTTTTTTAAATTTACATTTATTTACTTTTGAGAAACAGAGTGAGACAGAGCATGAGCGGGGGAGGGGCAGACAGAGGAGACACAGAATCTGAAGCAGGCTCCAGGCTCTGAGCAAGCAGTCAGCACAGAGCCCGATGAGGGGCTTGAACCCGCCAACTGTGAGATCGTGACCTGAGCCAAAGTCTCTCAACCGACTGAGCCACCCAGGCGCCCCTCAGCCTATTTAGTTTTTATAGTTTCACTTTCATCAGCCCCACGAGTAAGAGCGTGTTGTGAGGTGGATTCTAGAAGTCAGGGAATCATCAGAGTAACGGATTTTACATTTGGCACCACGAAGTAGGGGTGGGTATTGCGACATCCAGATTTGGCCAGTGGACATGTCTCCAAAGTCTGTTCTTTTGGCCTCATTATCTTTCACACTTCTTCACACCTTGATTGACCGTGCATGAGGTTACGAATTTTATCTTGCAATTTCTTGGGCCTTGACCCTGGCTACACACACACACACACACACACACACACACACCAAACAGTGGAAGCCGTTGGCTTATATAATCCAAAACGAGGGAAAACAGTAACCTTGGGAACTAAAACGAGACGCCCTCAAGTCATCTGCTTCATACACACAGAGGCTAAAAGGAATTCATGTGAAAAAAGAAAAGTTCAGTCTTTCATTTGGATTTCTGGGCTATCATTCCACCAGAGATGTTTTTTGGAGGCTCACTTCATTTCTCTCTAGTTCTGTGCCAAGTGAGACGGCTCGGAGTTTCAGAATCATAATGAGAAGCCGTGCTTTAGGTTTTTTTCTTATTCTGCCAGGCAGTTTTTCTTGTCACCCTCTGCTCTCCTTTCTGCCCCTTCCCTCTGCTCCCCCAGGTCCCTCAGGAGACCGCCAGAGCGCGCTGAGGCCCAGCCAGCAAAGTGTAGCTTCCCGTTTACAAAGCAACTTTGGAACAGAGGCTATTTCTGAATCGGGAAAGGAACGCACTGGCGTATTATTTTCGACAGAGAAGTTAAAGATCATTAATAGTGCTTGTTATATTTAGCAAGAAAGTTTTGCTTTTTCCCCTAAAGTGCTGAATTGTAATAGTTTCCTTAGGACCGATAACTACGGACACAGAACTTCCTGTCTACTACCAAGAAGTGCCATTTTAGTAAGAAAAAGAGAAAAAAAGCCATCAGTTATTTAGCGGGCCTTATACATATGCTGTAATAGAGGTGTACAAATGGTGTTAGAAAAAGCACCACTCGCCTAGATTGAGGGTAAAGCGACCCACGAGCCGAATCCTGAAAGATGGGGAGGACTTTGCCAGAACAAGGGTTGGGGGTGGTTGGGGGTGTATTTCGAGCAGAGAGAGCAGCGTCCACAAGGTCACGAAAGCACAACGAAGCCCGGAGACTCTGAGGAACAGCCAGAGTCCTTAGCTGGGAGCAGCAGAAAGCTGACTGATTTTAACGAAAATGAATCGAATGTGCCTTTCAGAGTTTACAGTACCCTTTCCAAACACCTTGCAAAGGGAGGTGTGTTGGATTGTTTTCAAAACTCCAAAGTACTTTCTGGAGAAATATGTCTGTGGCTTACATACTTACAATTACTATATTATTAATTATTTAATACAAGCGTGGTGTAGGGAGATTCCATCAGTTGAACCTCTGGTGTGGATTATTGGTTTTAGCAACATACGGAAGCCATTCAGCTGATATCCGGTGTTCACGTTGGGGGCAGCCAATTCCAATCATGAGACAACAAAATGAGGCCAGAAGGAGGAGTCCCAGGTTTGGTAGAATCGTTATCAGGGCTGAGTTGCTCTTTGGTCTTCTCGGTTTGCTGCCCTTGGCTCCTTGACCTTCAGATCGTTTTTATGCCTCCTAAGGTATCTGCAGAGTCGTCGCACTCCGGGTACAGTCTTTAGCTGGGCTTCACTCAACAAACCTTTGCTGAGCACACACTAGGGTCCCCACTTGGCCAGGCTCTGAGATACAAGAGTAAATCGGATGTGACTCCTGTCTGTGGGGGAGTTTAGCGTCCACTGGGTAAGTTCGATAAGATCCATGATTATAACACAATTCCTTTAGGCCTCCAGGGGCTGAACGAGGCAGGATCCCAGGGTGGGGTTGAAACTCCATACAAATCAGCTTCCCCGCTGGCTTATATCGGCAGTAGTGACACTGGTGGCTCTTCAGGTTTTTTCTGCACCTGAATTTCAGGTGTTACCAGTAATGCAGGTGGCGCAGCGGCTCAATTTCCATTTGTTAGGAGAAATTTCCATTTTAGAATCGTCTCCTTTTGTTCGCAGCAATTTTCTGAGAATACAGAATAGAGATGCAGTCGGTTCATTTCTAGTTCTTGATTCCGGTGTCAATGAAACATTCCTTTTGAAATCATCTACCAAAGATGAAGAAAAAAAAAAAAAGGCAGCTATTGGAGGCCCCAGTGAGATTCGAACTCACGACCCCTGGTTTACGAGACCAGTGCTCTAACCCCTGAGCTACGGAGCCTCGGTGAGTCCCTCTTTGACTCCTTGTCCTAAGGTTGATTATATATTCAAATGTCTGGGTTCCTGTTTCTCAAGTTTCTGGAAATTTCATGTTCCACCCTCATCCCCTTTCCTACTTTCTCCGTGACAGTTTCAATATCAGAAGGGCTGTCTGGGGACCGGGCTCGGACCAGCAGCGCCTCAAAGTAACGAGACCGGGGTCAGAGAGGAAACGCGCCCGGAAGCTGCGGGCCCCCGAGCCAAGCCCGCAACAGGTGCGCCTGGAGCTGGCAGGGACCGCTTCCCTCCGTACTCTCGCGGCTCGGTCGCTGGCTTACACGGAAACAGGAGGAACCAAACCCAAACACACCTCGACTGCTGGCCAGGCCAAAGGAGTCATGAAAACGACCCGGAAAAGCAAGATTCCGGCGCTGGGAAGCGGGGGGCCGCGCGGCGCTTCCGCCCGGGACTCCGGAATGCGCGCTCCACGCGGCAGGGGAGAGGCCGTGCGACCCTTGCCTGCAGGGCCGGCGGCCAGCCGGGCAGAGGGACCCACAGGCTGGGACAACCACCGTGCGCAGGCGCAGCACTGCCTGCGTGCCCTGGGGCCTCACGAACGCACGCGATCGATGGGAAACCTAACAAGGGGTGGGCGTGTCCATGAAGGTGAGAGCGAGGTCAGTGGAGGGGGTTCAATGTTACCACTTACTCTTAGGCGCCGTGCTGACCCCGCTAGGATTAGAGGTCCGCCCCCCGCTTCCGGGAGCGGCCAGTGTGTTCACATTCTCCCAAATCCTCGACTTGCCTGCGCAGAAGGGCCCTGTCTTCCGAAGCTTCGCGTCGTCGCCAGAGTATCGGAGAAGGGGGTGCAGGCCCGAGGAGGGTCAGAAAGTCCCAGCCGGCCTGTGATTTGCAGGTTTGTGTACAATGTTCACTTCCTGCTTCTAGCACCTAAAGAAATGTATAACGTCGGTGAAACAGGCCTGTTAGGGTCAGAGAAATCACTTGAACTTTTTGGGGGGGGGGTTGTTTTATTTTTTAATGATCTTAAGTTATCTCAGTGGGCTCTCTGCCCTTCCCTGTCTGCAGAGACAAAGACTGAAATGCGTTCATTCGATGAGCCCTTGGGCTGGATTCTGTGCAGGCTCCTGGTCTTTCGGCAAGTCCTCAGTAGGTAGAGACCGCGCGGCGTGCGTGCAAATCTCGACCACGCGGCGTGTGTGACAGACTGTTTCACCTGCAGATACAGTTATATTGAGAGCGTTTTTGCAGCTCTGCGAGGGCCTGCAAGAAACTACAGTTCTCGAAGGGGACGAGCCCAGATAGCGCTCTTCTCCCAGCTCGAGTCTCCAAAAGTCAGCTAAGCCTTGCCTGGAACTCAAGACCTCAGGGGCAGGAAGACAGACGGCTCCAGGTTCTGATCATGGAGGCATGGCCCCCTCATAAGAATTAAAGAACTCTCTTTAAGAAAACGGGAAAGGAAGCAGAGAACACAGTCGGGAGGGAGACGGGAGGGACGGAAGTAGGAGATAGACACCCGCCTCCATCAAGTCCCCAGATCTGTTGGCAATACTCCCAAGGGGTCCCGAACCACCCCTCTCCCCGGCCCGAGTCTCCAGCTGGGACTCTGAATTTTGGTCCACTTCCACTAACACCGCAGTAAGGTACTATATAGCCACACAGGATATCAGGTGGCTCTTACAGATTTTTAGAAGAAAACTATATTCAATATGGGGAAAGGCCATAAAATACCAGTAAGTGAAAAAGGCTGAGTGCAAAACTACATGATACGATCACAGTTTTATTCTAAACGCCTTGCACCTTCACTTAGAAGGAAATAAGTCAGCACAGTGGGGACTCTCCGTTGGCTTTCGAATTTATTTATGTGTAAAGCCCTCTATAATTAGCTTGTAATGCTTGTTCAATTATACAAATTAAAAGATACTTGAGTAATATTTCTCTGTGTTTGGTTGAGCCTTACTTATGGTAAATGTGATTTGTGGAGCCAAAGATTCAGAATTCCATAAATGTAGGACCCAGCCCTTTGACTCTGTGATGCTAACCTTGACAATTCACTTTTCCCTACTGTTATTAATTTTTACCTCCTTCTGATGTAGGAAATCTTTGCCTAACTGGAATTTGGTTTTCGTTTTTTAAGTTTATTTATTTTGAGAGAGAGAGAGAGAGAGAACATGAACAGGGGAGGGACAGAGGGAGAGAGAGAGGGAGAGAGAGAATCCCAACCAGGCTCTGCACTGTCAGCACAGAGCCGGACATGGGGCCTGACCTCATGAACCGTGAGATCATGACCTGGGCCGAAACCAAGGGTCAGATGCTTAACCGACTGAGCCACCCAGGCACCCCTAGAATTTGTTTTAACGGGTGTTTTCGGAGAGCCATTGGATTGATCTCCAAATTTAGGGTTAGGTTCAAGAGAGGAAATCGGGGACCTCTACTTCTCTCTTGGCATCTCACATCTGCCAGTAGCTTCCACGGGCTGAATCCACATAGGAGCTAGCGGGGCAGGAGAGCCCAACGGGACACAGCCTTCCAGGGAAGAAACGCAGGCCAGAGAATGGGTCTGGATGAGCAAAGGAAGGATGAGCAGCAACCTAATGTAACTCCAGTGATAGGGTTAGGGTAGGGTTGGTCGAGTCGTGAAATTCTTGGATGGACCTCGGGTAATAGGGTAGGTTGACGCTTGAGCAGCGGATACATAATATTTACTTCTAAACAGCTTGAATTGGCCCATATAGGGAGTACAGCCATTGCAGTATGTTGGCCACTCACTGCCATCGGGTGAGGAGGAAGGCAGGAAGTCTAGTCCTTTCTGGCAGACGCCTCCCAGGGAGACTGGTCTGCGAAAGGCAGCTCTCCTGTGAAATAAGGCTGGTTCTGGAGAACATGCCGTGGGGCTTCTGGTTTCATTCCAAACACCACCTAAGGCTGCAGTGATATCTCCTGCTCGAGAGGCGGTCAAGTCTGTTTCTCTTGGGGACCCCATGAGCTACATAAATAACGTTTTGGAAATCTCGTTCTGATCATACTGGTCGCGTGGATTATCTTTTTAAGACGCACGATCCTGCCCTACACTTGAGTGTGGGAACACTCCCCTAACACCAGGGATGTGCAAAGTTGCAGGTCAGGAAACATCCGTTGCTGGTCCACAGAGAGGTAAGCTTGTTCCAGAATGTAATTAAACGCACTCCTACCTTCCCTGAGGCACTTTCACTACAAACAGTCCGTCAACAGAATTAAACAAGATGCTCACCGATACAACTGATTTCTTTCTGGCACGAGCTCCCTATCGTGGGACAGAGAAGACTGGTGTAGACATTTAGGGACTGTGGTGGTCTGCCGACCGTACGCTGAGTGGCTGTGTTCGGTTTTATGTCCTTCTTGTCACTTGCCCTCAACAGGCTCTCCGCAGACAGTAGCCACACACCTTTGTGTGCCGTTGGGCTGTTGGGTAGCTGGTTAGTTCCACTGGACACAAAGCAGAGAAGATCCTGGTTTTGCAATAGCTCCTTTCCGGCCGACAGGACTCAACTGGGATCCGTAACACCTTTCCTTACAACTAATACCCAGTGTGGCTTCTGTTGGCCTTTGGAATCCCTCATGGGTAAGATTTAGTGAGACAAATGCTCTTGCGTCCTCTTTTACAGGGTGAGAAAGGGGGCAGCAGGAGCCAAGAAGGTGCACACACATTTCTAGCTAGGCGTAAATAAGTGTCACTGGGTCCCAAAGGGGCCTGGGAGAGAAGGTCACGGGCAAGAATGTCGGGGGCTCCATAAGTGAGACACCCTGTTCTGGTTCCGGGAAGAGACAGAACAGAAGAGCGTATCTGGTCCACCGAGCCCACCTGTATGGGGAACGTAGAGATAGATTTTTCGCTCTCTGCAGTGGAGAAAGGGGATAAAGCACACTCCAGTGCGGAGAAGGTGATGGTGACGCCAGCACGAGACCGGGGGAAGGAACGTGCCTACGTCTCTGCCTTTCACAAACCTCTGCGCCCCAGACGTACCCCCCACCCACCCTAGGTCACGCTTGTCCCTGAGCAGCAGCTAATCTAGAGTAGAGAGAAATTGTTAGGCCGAGAAGCCTGGAGTCGGGCCACTCCTCTGAAAGGACGTGAGCAACAGATAACAGAAAAGAAACGGAGGCCCTAAGCTTCCCCCAGAAGAACAACAAAGAACCCAGAGTTGCCAGTGCACTCAGAATAAAAACCACGGAACGACAGATTCGCGAGAGAGTCGGCAAACTCTTCCCGGAAAGGGCCAGATGGTAAACATTTTAGGCTCTGCGGGCGTATGGTCTCTGTCACCACTACTCAGCTCCAGACTGTGGCTCAAAACTCGTCTCAGATAAATAAGACATAAGCGAGGAAGCGGGGCTGTGTTCTTACAGCACTTCATTCACAACACTGAAATTAGAATTTCATACAATGTTCACAGGTCACGAAATATTCCCTTGACGTTTTCAACTACTCTAAAATGTCAGTTTTAGCTCACAGGCCCTGTACAAACGGGCCTCGGGGGGGATTTGGCTCCCGGGGCTGGTTCCCTGACCCCAGAATAGCATACACTACGGAATGTCAAATACAGGTAAAGACCAGCTCTCAAAGTCCGCTCTGCGGTGGGAGCTCCATTATCTGGATTTCTTGTCTTTTCCTTTTTGTCTTGTTCCTTTAATTGTCCTATGATTGCATTTGCCATTACTACTGTTTCAGTTACCATGGCTACAGAACAAATTACCCCTCAAATCAAGGGCTTAAAGCAAGTATGACATAGGTTTTGACTTAAAAATACATATATGTAATTTGTGTAGGGCCCTGATAGATAGTCCACCTGCGTGCGGCTCAGCAGAGATCTTTCTGGGATCTGACCCAAGGCTTCACAATTGCATCCTTGGCTTTCTCTTTAGACCGTGTTTTCCCAGAAGACTTTTCTTAATTGTAACATCGTCTGTCGTCTGGAGAAGCTGGCAATGGGGAACAGTTTTACTGCTGAATATTCACCAAGTCCTGGCTCCTTTATAATTAGCCATTCTTTCCTTAGTGTGTCTGTCTCTCGTAGTGTGTCCCTCTCGTGTCTCATTTCACCGTAGGCATCTAGGAAAAGCCAGGCGACACCTTCAGAACATTGCCCGGAAACGTCCTTCGCTGAATCTCCAAATTCATTAGGTACATTTTCTATTTTTTCACATTTACCATAGTAATAGTCCTGCTAAGCTTTCTGCCATTAGATAATAATGCTCTCCTTTCCTCCAGCCTTTTCGAAAAGGATTTTATTAAAATCTACAGCCAATGTGGGGCTTGAACTTGCAACCCTGAGACCAAAACTCACATGCTTTACTGAGTGTGCCAGCCGGGCGCCCTTCTCCGGGCTCATTTTTCCTCATCCTCCTTGAAACGTCCCTGACTCTGGGATCGCAAGTTCTGCCAGCACAACACCACGGTGATTTCTCTGGTCTTTAGTGAGCCACGGCTGTGTCCCCCACAGCAAGGCTGGATCTTAGCTAGGGGTGCGGAGAGGCAGAGGGCTCACCCTTCCAGGCTTTATCTCGGCCCTCTCTTCCGGCCGTGCTTTCTTGGCCCTAGGGGTGGTGACTGCTCCCTGGGTCGCTCTTCTTAAAGTCTTCCCAGTTCTCTTTACTTGTTCCTAGCCAACTCCTTGTTCCTCCGACCCTCCCTTTAGTTAACAGTTCTTGACATTAAAACTTGCCCTGTTCGTTATAAGATAAACAAGTTCTGGGGATATCGTGTAAAACATGTCAACCATAGTTAGCAATACTGAAATATGTACTTGAAAATTGCTGAGAGAGTGGATCTTAAAAGTCTTCATCACAAGGAAAAAATTGTCACAATGCGAGGTGACAGATGTTGGCTCAAGTTGCTGTGGTGATCGTTTTGCGATACGTTCCTATATCAGATCCTTACGTTGCCCATCTTAAACTTACAGTGTTCTAGGTCAATCATATCTCAATACAACGTGAAAAATAAGTAAATAAATAAACAACCAAACACCTTTTCCTGTCAAATTACTGCGCGGTGTCTCTCTCCTGATTGGACGGATGCCCCCGACCCATTGCCACGTAAAAAACCACATTAAAACGTGATGGCTTAACTGACACAACAGCTCTCATTTATTCTCTCCCAGACTTGGTTGGAATCTGGGCAGAGCACCGAGGACACGGCTTGTCTCTGCTCCTGGTTTCGGGAGAGCCCACTGGAGGACTGTGAGGCTGGGGGCAGGAAATCATGCGAAGGACCATTTCCCCGCGTGTCAGGCAGCCGCTGCTGGTGCGGGCTGGAGACCTCAGTTCCCCCCTGCAGGGTCTCCTGTGGCCCAGGTCGGGCTTCCTTGCAGCGTGGTGGCTGGGTTCTGAGGACAAATGCCCTGAGAGAAGGCTGTTGGAAGCAGTGGCGAGCTAACACTGGGAGCCCAGCAGCATCGGTTCCAAGCATCGCAGATCTACCTGGATCCAATGCGACGCAACACAGTCCCCCACCCTCGGGCGGAAATGTGTCAAAATCGCATTACAGGAAGAACCCGTGGCATGACATCTCTCAGTAGGGCCATCTTTGGAAAATACCATCTGTCACAGGCGTTCTTATGGCTGCACTCAGAAGCCTCTACTATTTGAGACTTCACTTACCCAATTTCCCCTGAACTGGTAAGGAAAAAATGGGTAAAATACAATATAACAAAGAGGTGTCAGGAAATGTACTGTCCACGAGTTCATGACATATTGACTGTGCTGTGAGGAATCCATCTATGAAAGACAGTTGGATCATGGCATATTTTCTGCTGCAATTCCATATGACGGGGCATTCAAAATAATATCTACTTTCAAGTATCTCCGATATTTTAAACCTGTATGCAGAAGTTTTCATTCCACAGAAAATATATACATAGACTTCAAACCGGTATAGGCCGAGTGCAAAAATTCAACATATGCATACATTAAGATAGGCACTTAATTTTCGATACTGTTGTCATTGCCGTGCTGAAACATAATCACACTAAAAAGAGTCAAATCTACAAATAATAACCCACCTTTTAAAAAAGGTATTTCCCACGCAGCTTTAGAGTAATAGATGAAGAAATCACAGATTTAAAAGTGATGTCTTACAAATTTAAATGTGCTGTATGGATCTAGACCCTTGCGGTCTGATTACAGGAACCTGTCGATACTCCTGTTTATCGGAATTTTAAAGTGCTTCTCTCTTTCACGGCTTAGTCCCAGAACGGTAGTTGCACCAAGGTTACTTCGTTTCCTTCTTGGCTATTTCATTTTCACCGTCAGCTGGTGTTTTTCCAGCCACCGAAGGCAAACATGTTTCAGACTAGCTGCTGCCGCCCAAGGTGGGTCATTTTTACTGAAAAGCACCCGAGAGCCGTGGAGAAAGGAGGGGCAGGACTGTCCTGCAGCGCCCAAGCGACCGCGCAGGGCGGAAGACAGCGCTGGGGAGTGAACCCGGGAGCGAGATGAAAGGTTAAGGGCGGCTCGGGCGCCGTACTCCCCCGCGGTCGCGTCTCTGGGTTCCGAACCCGCGCCTCGCCCAGTCTCTCCGCGAGACGCCGCGGGCGCTGAGCCCCGGGGCACGCGCGGAAGCACCTCAAGTAGCAGATTAGGCAGGTGTCACGCCGCGGTGTCAGGATGGCCGAGTGGTCTAAGGCGCCAGACTCAAGCTTCCGCTTCCCGCTCTGGGGCTTCTGGTCTCCGCATGGAGGCGTGGGTTCGAATCCCACTTCTGACACTTCCGTTTTGTTCCTCTCTCCGTGGATTCAAAATTCTCCCCCGTAACCGCCTGCGACTAACTAACCGGCCACAAAGAGAGTACGGGGGTGTGTTCACGGACATTTGGACGCGACCCCTTCCCTCTTCCCAGAAACTGGAACCGCGTGCGCGGGTGGGCGAGTCATCCGCAGGCGGGAGGGGTTTTTACTGAGGAGAGAATTACTGAACCCGCGAGCGGAAAAGCACCTGTTCCCAAGTTCCGTCCCGAAGTCTGCAGTGCCGCCTGTGAACTCTGAGAGCGAAAACCTTTAAGTCAGCAATGGCGGAGAAGTGGCCTCGCTGTGCAAATACGCTCACTAACAGTAAGAGCTCCCTCTGAGATTGTATCTCAGGGTTATGTGATTTTTATGTGATTCATTTTTTGAAGGTAAAAAAAAAATGCATTCTATGAAGTTCTGCGTAGGCTAACATCTTGGTCTGAAACTGCAGATCTTAGATGTCTGCAGCTTTGCTATTGAATACGAGTTTGTCCCCCTGTTACTGAATTACTATCCAGCAACTTCTCCGGCAGGGATGTGTCTCGGTGGGATTCCGGCTCAGCTCCACCGCTGGCCTTGCCTAGGAAAGTCATTGTAGTAGTTTTTTTCTGTGTTCAAAATAGATATCTGACACACAATACTGTGTAAGCTCAATATCGTGTAACACTTAAGGTGTACAACAGAGTTCTTAGCTGGCCACATAATTATCATTTCTTCTAGTGCTGACAACAATCAGCATCTCGGTTCTTGACAAGTTTAATGTTCATAACACAGTTTTGTTGTTTATAATCACTGTGCTGTCTTTTAGGGTTCCAGGACTCATTTATCTACTAGTTGCAAATATACACCCTGGAGTGTCTCTCCCACCCACCCCCACCCCCAGCTCCTGGATTCCACCACTCCACTCTCTGCTGACACAATTTTGTTTTTAATTCCACATATCTCCTATATGTAGTATTTGTCTTTCTCTCTCTGACTCATGTCACTTAGCATAATATACTCAGGGTCTATCCATGTTGATTCAAATGGCAGAATTTCCCTTTTTTCTCCTGGCTGAATACTCTTCTATTATATACGTATAGATATATATCTCTCACATCTTGATCCATTCATGCATTGACAGACAAAGGTCACTTCCATATCTGGGCTATTATGCATAATACTGCACTAAACATGGGAGTGCCTATGTCTCTTCACTGCTGTTTTTATTTCCTTTGAATAAATACCCAGAAGTGGCATTTCTGTGTCATATGAGAGTTCTATTTTTATTTATTTCTTTTTTTGAGGAACCTCCACCCTGTTTCCGGCAGCGGCTGTCCCCGTTTGCACCCCCACCAGCAGTGAGCCAGGGCGCCCTTTTCTCCACATCCTTCCTTCCACAGCCTCTTCCTGAGGCTGGCTGTTCTAACAGGTGTGAGGTGATACCTCATTGTGGGTTGGATTCTCATTTCCTTGACAGCTAGTGATGTTGAGAACCTTTTCATTTGCCTGTTGTCCATTCGGACGTCGTCTTTGGGCAAATGTCTATTTAGTTCCTCCGCCCATTTTTAAATCAGATCGGTTGCTACTTTGTTATTAAGTTGTATGAATTCTTTACAAACTTTGAATATTAACCCCTTACCCAGTACATGGCTTGCAAAATTTTCCTCCCATTCTGAGTGAGCCCTGGGACCAAAGGGTGATGATGAGTGAGGCAAGAACCAAAACGAGCGCTGTCAGGAGTGGGATTCGAACCCACGCCTCCACGCGGAGACCAGAAGCCCCAGGGCGGGAAGCAGGTGCTTGAGCCTGGCGTCTTAGACCACTCGGCCATTCTGACGCACCGCGCACCGCTGGGGGTAAGGACCATTAATGACCGAGGCCCTTCCGTGCAGGAAGGGGGCGGGGCTCTGTTTCCAGAAGGTACGGGGCGAAGCACCCGCAAACCCGAAGGCACAAGCGGACGAGCGGTGCGTGCGGGGAGTTGCGCGCTGGCGGCGGCGTGAAGGCGCGCGTCCCGGGGGGCCTGCCTGCAAGACCCGTCTAGCGCGTGGGGTGCGGCTGCGGGTGCTACCGGGGCCGGGGTGCGCCCGCCGTGCCTCGGGGGCTTCCCTGGACGGTCACGGACCCTCCCGCGCCTTCATCTGCACGAGCTTTCCCGCGGGGAGCCGGCCCCGGGGCGCAGCGGTGTTTTCGCGTCTCACCGGCTCCGGCCAGGGCGCGCGGGGGCCTTGAACGTCCCTGCGCGGCCCTCGGGTTCCCTCCCCAGGGTCCCCTGGCGCCACCTCCTGGCTCCCCTCTCCTCTCCCCTTCCATTCCTTCGGCCTGCAGGGCGAGAAGGGATGTGATGCGGGGCGCGCGCCTCATCATAGGGCGCAGAATGAGAGAAATAGGAGGGCACGGGCGGACGGCTGGCTTCACAATCTCTCCTGAGTTGAAAAAGACGTTGTCTTTTAAATCCCTCCTGCCTCGACCAATGTTCCCTTTTCCTGCCGCCCCATAGGAGCGTTCTCGGTCAGTTCCCTCAGTTAATGGCCTGCAGAAACCTTTCGTTTCCCACGAGGACCCCCGAAACATGCAGGCCCCGACTGGCAGACAGCTGTGCCAGGATCCTAGTCTGTGCGCACGGCCGTGGGGGGCCGGGCCGGGGGGGGGGGGGGGGATAGTTGTCTGGTTTGGGTTGGTGTCCGTCTTCACAGAGAGCACCCCAAATACTGTCTCCAAGGCAACGCAAAGAGGTGGAAAACGTGAAGGTCTTGAATCAGATGTGTGTGCCTGAAGCCCCGTGACTCACAAAAGTGTGGTGTGGATCGCTCTGCATGAGTCGGGCCATCTGTGAACGTGTCCTCCATCCCTACATTTAGGGAACAAGTGCTCCCTGGAGATCCTCCGGGGATTAAGGAGACTTCATGTAGGGCCCCCACCCCCACCCCACCCCAGCAAACCATGTGACAAGTGGCCGCTGCTCAAGACCCCGGCCACCTTCACTTTTCTATTGGCTAACGTGGCTGGTGTAGCAACAACGCCAATCCCCTGCTCCATTGCCCTTTCTGAACTGTGGTGTTCTATCTGCCAAACACTTAGAAAATGTGCTCCGAGTCCTCCTTTCTGCCAATGAACTTGTTTTCAGACTTCGCCTGCCCACCTTGGGCGGTGTGCTCTCTCAAGATGCCCTTGACATCTCAGTCAGGACTTCTTCCTCCTTCTCTCTCGGAAACTCTCCCAATGTATTGGTGTTATCAATCAGATGAAAAGGCAAGGCCTTGGGGTGCCAGGCTGGCTCAGTCGGTAGAGCCTGTGACTCTTGATCTTGAGGTTGTGGGTTTGAGCCCGATGTGGGGTGTGGAGGGTACTTGGCAAATAAAGTCTTTTTTTAAAAACCTGAAAACTTGGGGGCACCTAGGTGGCGGAGTCGGTTAAGCGTCCGACTTCAGCCTGGTCACGATCTCGAGGTCCGTGAGTTTGAACCCCGCGTCAGGCGCTGGGCTGATGGCTCGGAGCCTGGAGCTTTTTCCGATTCTGTGTCTCCCTCTCTCTCTGCCCCTCCCCCGTTCATGCTCTGTCTCTCTCTGTCCCAAAAATAAATAAAAAACGTTGAAAAAAAATTTTAAAAACCTGAAAACTTGACTTCTAAACATATCATATGAACACAATGTCAAAGGTTTCCTATGTCTCACTAGTTAATGAGTAAACCGTTAGAAATGTTTCCAAGGAGAATGGGAAGAACAGACCACACACAATCAGAAAGGCTGAAGTCAATTTGCTAACAGGTGCAAAACTGGTTAATATCCTATAGCACAATAAAGCTCAGTGTTTGGGGTCCTCTCTTCTCCTGGACAGAATTGTATTCCAAGCGTGCAAAATCCTTTGCAGGGATGTAGACAAGAGGCACTTGCAAAATTATTTGTTTTAATAAGTTAACCTCTACCACCATAGAGTTCTAGAATAGCCTCGTGAATAGAAAGTCAGCCCAAGGTGCCCATTCCTATAAAACTGGATAATTCCCAGAGGGGCTGCTAGACCATGCCCAGCACTTCACTAAGGCAAGGACCCAATAATTTCTGTTGTCCATTTTTACGTCTCTGATGATTTTTTGACGCATGCGAAATCTTATACAAGCTGATTAACAGTAAGCTAATTAGGAGAGTGGAGAGGGAGACATGTTTGATCAGGTCACTGTGTTCTGACTCTTGTCTCAGTTTACCTATGTATAAAATGGGATATATGTATTTAATTTCAGTACTGTGGTCAGGCAGAACACTTTAAAATCTTTTATGCTTTCCTTAGTTTACATGCTTTTCCAGGGGAGCAGAATAGGCCACCCCAGGGTGTGCCACTTTGGCATTTGACTCAACTGCCTGAAAAATGTAGATAGAAGACCTGGCCCAGGAAGGGAGCAATTAGCAGAAAAGACTGTAAAAAGTGTGGAACAGGGGTGGTGAGCTGGGGGGAGCTCACAGGGCCTGTTTGTTCTAAGTCCTTCCTGTGTCCCATTGTCTTTGCACCACATGACACATATTCGTTTACCAAACGTTTGCTCTGCCCATCTTCCTGTGAGTCGTCTTCCTTCTTCTTGAAGCCCCGACCCCTGTCCCATTCCTTAGCTCAGAATGGCATATAAATCCACTTGCCCCCGAGTCTCTTGTCTTTGGGGCTCCCATATGTATGAAATTAAGTGTGTTTTCTCCTATTGATCTGTCCTATGTCAATTTAATTAACAGACCAGCCAAAAGAACCTAGAGGATAGAAGGAAAAATTTTCCTTCCCTACACTTTCTAATGGACTCGTGTGTTCCCAAAATTAATAAAAACAAATGTATTCTTCTTCTTTTGTTCTGCATCTTTTTTTTTTCTATCCGTCCCTATTTGATTATTTAAACTATCAGATGTATGTAGTGTCGATGACATTTTGGGGTGATGGTGGGGTGGTCCGGAGCCGACAATCAAGAAAAAACTCTTGAAGACACATCCTTGGTGCAAAAAAAGGTGATTTTATTAAAGCATGGGGACAGGACCCATGGGCAGTGGGGTTGTGACAGGTAACTCATTATATACCCTCAGGCTGGGAGGGGGTCAGGGATAGGTTAAGTCTCTAAGGAATTTTGGAAGCAAGGTTTCTAGGACTTTGAGGGACTGGCTGTTGCCAAGGAAATGCCACTAACTGCCGTTTAATAAAACCTCAGTCATGAGACCCTTCAGATGTATACCAGGGGCCATAAGCTTGGAGTCTGATCGCCAGCATCTATCTAGGGGCAGTTGAGATCAAGGAAGTAGACTCACAGCATCCTAGAGGTTGGGATAATGTTAAGCTAAGGTTCTCTTTTGCCCCCAGCAAAGTGTCATCATCGAGGCAGCTGAGCTCCTAGCGGGAGGTCACTCTACCAGTTTCAAGGACTTGCCAATGGCTGTAGGCAGTAAGGGAACTTAATTTTTCATCTGCCTTAGTTTCCCCCATCACCGTGGCCAGCACTGACACCCCTTTCCTTCGTTCTTGGGTAGCCAGGAGTGTCCTGGGAATATCACCCATATCCCACCTGGGGGTGGGGGTGTGCCAGCCTGTACTTTGCCCTCAGCTTGCCCCACGCTCCCCCATCAGTGTGAAGGGAATTCAAAATCAGCATGTAATATTTGTTTCTCAAGCCCAATACAATGTACAAGTCAACTGAAACAGTCAAAACCTAGCAGACCAGAGATTTGGCCAAGGTCATGAAAGACTCCACGACTTGACTGATTGACAAACTAACTCCATACTGGTAGAGTAAGCAGTCAGTTAGGTTCTAACAGGATGTCTGGAGGCCAGCAGCAAGTAAGTCAAAGGCCGGTCCTGGTAACACTCCAAAACAAAGCCACGAGAAGCCAGACGGCACCAGACAGGCCAGAAACCCTCACCAAATAAGGGAGACAAGGCCCCCCAAACCCTACCCCCCACCAAAAAAATCCTACATATTCCATCCCCTAGTTAACAACTCTCAGTAAAAGCTAGACACCCAGCCCCTGACGGCGGCTCTCCCCTGAGCTCACTCGCTCTCACATCTCTAGTGTGCTCCCACTTTAATGAACTTCCTATTTGCACCCCTCAACTGTTGTGTCTGGTCTGTCCTTGAATGCTTTCTTGTGACAAGACCGAGAGCCTTCGGGGACGTCCTGGAGATGGGCTCCCCAGTCTACCCGGGACCACTTTCAGCCCAACCATGCCAACTGCAGCCCCAACGGAAAGACAGGGACTTAACCTTGCACAGACTCGACCTTGCAAATGGACACCACTCTACTATTCCAGCCCCGGGAAGACACGTTCTTCCTGTCCACCCCCCCACCCCAGCCCAGCCAATGAGAAGCCACCATGCTTCAACTTCCGGTTTGCTCCAACAAACCTTTGGTTTGGAACTGCCTTCCCAGCTCACCCCTTTTCTGCTTAAAAAAGCACATTTCTCCTTTGTTCCCTGGACTTGCCTATGGTTTTGCCAGATTGCAATTCTCTTTTATTCCCAAATAAACCCATCTTTCGCTGGTAAAAATAATAGGCAGTTTTTGTTTTTAAGGTTAATAGGCTAATTCAATACTGAGACAATAAATATCTTCATTGATGTAAAAGGTCTTTACAGAATAATTGTTCAACACTTACTTTATGTGTCACTAGAAAATAAGCTCTCTGAAGACAAAAGTTTAGTTTCTTATTCTCACTGCTTAGAACTGTCTCTGGCACATAGTAGGGAAAAGATGAATTTCAATAAAAGTAAAGCCATAACTCAGACAGATATAAGAACCACCGTACGTTAAAGGCTTTACTTAACTCATAATACAGGAATCCAGCAGATTTTATCAGTTTAAAAGAGAATCCAAAGAGTAGGTATATTTATAGCTCAGGAATACTGAAATAAATGTGAAAATGTGACCCCAGCTTTTGCCACAGCAGGGAAGGGAAGTCATCTGAACCTCTCCTGTCCAAGACAGAGTTTGTACGTCTATAGACAAGAATTATTTTCCATTGCTCCCAGGTATTCGCAATTACCGAATTGTCGAGTGAATCAGAATTAGATAACCCAGAGGGGATTCTTTGAGAGAATGCGGTTGGTTTTCCGTTGACTCAAGACATTTTCCCCTATTGTACTTGTTGAATGTTTGTTGATTAAAACAACGACCCGCAGTATCTGCCCCTCCCTCACTTGTGCTGTCTCTGTCTCTCTCAACATGAATAAAAAACTTAAAAAAAAAAAACAATTACCACGATGAAATATAAATAATACCTCCAGTGCCAAAGAAAGTTTGCTTTATGGTAATTGGAGGCAAAATTTCACTGGCTTGTAATTCTACTATTCTTCCTTTCATTATCTTGTCTTTTTGTTGCATAAAATTATGTTAACATACTCACGTCCTATTTCACTTTTAGCTTTTAATATGTAACTTTCTGGAGATTATATTTTTTTCTTTCTTTTAAGAGGCATCGCGCTATCTTCTTATCCTAACAGAAAGAATACCTATTATGAAATATTTTAATCTCAGGATCTGTCGACTAACATTAAACCATCACTGGCTGGTTCTACAATCAAAGCACAGCTGTTCTCTTTCTTGTTTGAACCTTTTAATCTGTTTTCCATGCCTCTTTATTAGTCTTTCATATTTTCCACCTCTTAAACTCTGTCATACTGCTTCCGGAATATTCACTTAGATTTAGTCTAGTTTTTCTCTCTTTATTCGTATATTTCTGTTTACCCTTAGAGTGTTGAGCGTGATTTTTAAAAGAACACTTCTCAACTTTCATGTAGTCAAAATTGTCAACCTCTGTCTTCACCGTTGAGTTATATTTTGTCTTCACTCTGGAACGAAATTCACTTTGAGGTCAGTTCCGTACACTTCCATGTAGATGGCCACGTTAAAAAAAAAAAATCTACCGCGGGTGGTGTTTACACAGCCTTCAGCAGTGGAATTTCAAAATGAAGACTCCGCACTCTCCCCTTGAAAACACCAGGCTCCCTCGTTGAAAATTCAGGTCCAAAAGTGAGAGCAAGATAGCAAAGAAGGCCGTGGAGAGGCCAGGAAAGAGAACGGGAGCCCTGGGAAACTGGGGGAGATGGACCAGCTACATAATTTACGGGACCCAATGACAAAGGAAAATGGGGACCCCTGGCTCAAAGAGCGGGAGAAACGTGCTGTTCAAATTACTAAAATATACCCGCATGGGGGTGGGCTGGAGGCTCACTCCCACCAAGACTCCCACCCAGCGTCCCCTGGTAATGCCAGCTGCGAGACTACAACCTTTCCCCCCAGATCTCCTAGGGAGCTTACTGCTAGAGGGAGGGGGTCAGGAAGGGGAGTGGGAAGGGCAAATTGGCACAAACCCTTCTCTGGGAGGGAAGAGCCAGGAGAGCCCAGGCTTCAACGAAAGCCCCAGCCTCAACACGCTCCGTGCCCCAGTGAGCATCACGAAACATATTTAAAGGGAAAACTCTTAAGAATTTCAAGACGGCATCCGCAGAGCATAAACCCCAAGACAGAGCCCTTCTAAGTGTGGGTTTGGGGGTGACGGTGCGCTGTGTGACTGCATAGGTTCAGGTCCATAAATCCGGCCCTCTTGGGAATCACACACTATATTCAGAACCTTGAGAGAAATAATGGCTGAGTCCCTCTGGGGGTGAAGTATCACCTGCAGTTCTAGCGGCTTCCAGCTGGAGCTGAACTGTGATTGTGACTTGGGCCTTCTCAATCAGACCTTTCTAAGTAACTGAATAGAAACTGCAAGACAGTTCTGAAGCTGACGATGAGGCAGTAAGGAGTGGGCGATAGAAACGGTTCCTTAAGAAGCCTGAAGTATCTATCCTCTGTCCGCCGTCTTGGAACCTGTGGCGGCCTGCTAGGAACTGGACTCCTGAAACGACAAACACGTCTGGAAGGCCGTGATCCAAAGCCATTTTTGATGGCTGTAGGCGAGGTCTGCGGAACCAGAGGGAGCACACAGCTCTTCTTAAAATTGAAGGTGTTTATGCTCGAGATGAAACTGAATTCTATCTAGGCAAGAGATGTGCTTATGTGTACAAAGCAAAGAACAGCACAGTGACTCCCTGTGGCAAACCGAATAAAACCAGGGTAATCTGGGGAAAAGTGACTCATGCTCATGGAAACAGTGGCATGGTTTGTGCCAAATTCCGAAGCAACCTTCCTGCTAAAGCCATTGGCCACAAAATCCGTGTGATGCTGTACCCCTCAAGGATTTAAACTAACTGAAAAGTAAATAAATAAAGGTGTAGATTTGTTGTCTTGTATTTTTGTTAAAAAATTAAAGGCTGAAGTATTGATAACTTGCCTTTGTAAAAATCCACTTACAAATGTGACCTTTCCCCAGGAGAACCACAAAGTTACCTTGGCTTCCACTCAAAACGAAACGTGGGGGACCTGCTACCTCTCCAGTAGCAGGCGCCTTCTATGTTCCAGACTTTTTTTTTTTTTTTTTTTGCTTTTTAACTTTGGAGCAATTCAAATCATAGGAACGAATATAACATTTAACCATGAAGCTGAAAGGAGAGAAGTCTGGTTTTGAATAAGTACGCAGCTGGTGGCCATGGGCTCAGATGTGAGCGAAGATCCCAGCAAGGTAGGATCCCCTTGGGCTCTGTAGCTCCAAGGCCAAGAGCCTGGAGGAAAGACGGAAACACCTGCGCGAACCGAGAGGCGGCTTCATATACTTCTGCGTAGGAGACAGTCTTTCAACGACGCTCTCGGGGCATCCCTGGAGGGTGGGAGAAAGAAGAGACGGTCGATGAGAGGGACAAGAAAGAAGAGCGAAAGGGTGTCAGGTAAGAAATGAGGACATGGAAACGTTTGGAAACAGCTTGGCAGGAGTCTTTGTCGGGAAGAACCAGGCCTCGCTGGCAGAAACGGGTCCAGACATAACTAGAAAGCGATCCGGGCCTCGCTTTCTGCTCCAAGGTCACAACATACGTACAGACTCTCTCCCGAACACCGACTCAGTGTCGGGACCAGAGATGGGAGATTCCGTGTAGGCCGGACGTCCCGCTGCAGGGGAGGAGGGCACGGAGCCTCCTGCGAGTCCTGCGCTCGCCCCTTCCCTGCAACCCCGGTAGTGGAGGTTCTGCAAGTAGCGCTTGTGGCTCCTCCCTCTGCCCCGCCCTCTGCCCCCGACCCTCCCTCCGCTCTCGCCCCCCAACCCCGGCATGCCCCGCCCACTTCCCCCTCGCTCCGCCCCGCCCCCTCCCTCTGCCTTCGCTCCGCCCCCGCCTCGCGCGCCCCTCCCTCTACCCCGCCCAGCCCCCCTCCCTCCCCTCCCTCCGCTCTCGCCCCGCCCCCGTCCCAGCCTGCCCTTCTCTCTGCCCTAGCCGGGTCCCCACCCCATCCTTCCCCTCCCTCTGCCCCGCCCCTCCCCTCTAGCGAGTCCAGGCTCTGCCCCACGCCCCTGCCCCCTCCTGGGTGGCGGAGGTGCAGGGCGACCTAGTTTCGGGTCCACGAGCGCGCAGGTTATGGCGCGAGAGCTCCGAGCTTTGAACCCCCCGCCAGAACTCCACGCGGGCTCCCGAGAAAGGGCTGCGGACCCTGGGTTTTCTGAGTGTGTACAAAGGCGCGGACGTGGGAGGGATTCCCTGTGGTCGCAGGTCTGAGAAGGAAATGTGCGGTGGACCCCGAGTGGAAGGCGGTAGAAGAGCCGGCGGAGAAGAGTGTAGACACCCGAAAAGACGTACTAATTAGTGAGAGTCTAGGCCACTGGCGCTGCAGGTAGCAGAGTGGCGCAGCGGAAGCGTGCTGGGCCCATAACCCAGAGGTCGATGGATCGAAACCATCCTCTGCTAGCGTGTTTTTATTCAATCCGCACACTGCCCTCTCCAGCTCCAAGATCCGCACGAACACCAAGGCCGCTCGTGACAGTGACACTACTACCTTACCTTTCTTGATCTCTTTTGGATCTTGTTGGAAATTGGCCATTATCAAAAGCGTGTCTCTATCAACATTTTTGACGCTCCCCCCATACTGGGAAGGGACGCGTCATCCCGTTTATGGTCCCCGCGTCTTGGCCCCTGCCGAGGTGCGACCACGTGTCGTGCACGCACGAAGACGTGCGGTGACGCCGCGCACGCGCTCGCATCTGCCTGGTCCGTCCCTCCCGTACACAGGACAGAGCTCAGGACCCAACGTGGAGGTAAAAACAGCAGGGCGAGGACGCAAGCGGACTCCCGAGCGTCGCTGGGGAGGGGGCGGTGCACTGCCCGGGGTTCACGTCCCTGCCGGGTCGGACGAGTGGGCGCAAGAACGGCAGAACTGGCAAAGGGAGGTCGGACAGGTGTGGGGGAGACCTGGAGGGGTGGAGGGAAGGAACGTGACGGAAGGCGAGGAACGACTTGGACACAGCGGCGCGTCCCGGACAGAAGCCAGTCTTAGAAGAGGCGGTCGCGTGTTTGCCCGCTGTTCCACCCTCACAGCCCAGGAACCCCGACGCCAAAGGAAAACACTGCTGGAAGCAACGGGAATTAAACCTCTGCCCTGTGCCGCAACCTTCGTTCTTTACCCAACGTTTGGCTCTCCTAAGTTTCCTCCCATTTTCGGAAGTCGCTGGTGGAACCTGCGCTTCCTCCTCGCGGTGAGCCGTGGGGACACCTGCGCGTCCACGCCCAGGCCGGCTCCGGGGGCTCTGCCTGCAGTCCTCTCCTGCAGGAATATTCCTTCCCACCAGACGGATCCCCCCGGTTCCCAAGCGACTTTCCTCCCACGCCCCCTGCAGTAAATACACCCAATACTTGTGTCGCGAAGAAATGCAGCGCTCAATGCCGTCGAGCTCAGTGGCAGCGCTGAGGCCCGGACTGTGTGAGCGGCGCAGCTGGGGGACGCCAGTGATCTCTGGAGTCACGGGCATCACTCGCACTTCTTGGAGCCCATAGTCATTATAGGCAGTGAATTAGGGCCCCTGTCGTGAAGCCTGGGTAGCTCAGTCGGTAGAGCATCAGACTTTTAATCTGAGGGTCCAGGGTTCAAGTCCCTGTTCAGGCGGGCAATTGCTGTTTTATTTCAGTTAGGCCTACAACATCTCTGGAGCGGGGTCTCCGCAACAGCCGAAACAGACCAAGGCATATCCTTGCAAGAGTTTACGTTTTTGGTCTTTCATTAATCACATTTGTCTGTTTTCACGTTCCTTTGACACGACTCATTAATCTTGGAGCGAAGCCTGTCAGGAAGGGAAGAGAGTCTTTGCGGTCTGTCTCCGAGGTGACACAGTTTGGGCCAACTCTTCCTACACGGACAGTTTGTGGCACCTTAAAAGCGCCTGGCTGAAAAGCCATATGCGAACACATTTTGAAATGGTCTTAGCTGCTTTTTTGTCTTTACATTAAAAAGTTTCGGTTCTTATCCAGGGATTTGGATTATGGTTAAAGGCCCTGATCATGGGCTTTTAAGTGCATGGTGTGTGTGCGTTAAACCACGGCCCTGGGAACCCAAGGTACTGAGAATTTACTGGTTTTCTAATGTTTTATGTTTTTAGCCTGACGACAGGTAGTATAAATACTGCACTTAAGTTCATTGTGTTGGGTCTCTCCTTTTTTCGTTGTTATATTATTCATTTGAAATAATCAGGTTCATGCCATGTTGCTTCTCTACCCTATCCTTGTTTATTTTATTATTTTTGTAGGCACAGGGACGATATCGTTCTAAAAGTCAAAACCATGCAGAGATACTCGGAGAAATGTCACTCGCCTCAGCGGTTCTTTGGTTTTCCTTCCCTCTCTCTGCTCACTCCCACCTTCTCTCTGTGGGCAATCAGTCCCCACTCGGTTTATCCTTCCTGTACCTTTTCCTGAACAAACAAGCAGATACACAATTTTAAAATTCCCTCTTCTTTCCTAAAGAAACTATACCACAGATGTTGATTGGCACTTCATCTTTTCACTTACCAAAAGACCCTAGAGATCACTCTATGTCAGTTCATCGAGATCTTCCCTGGTCTTACATTGTTAGAGCCGCAGACGTACCCCGTTGTGTGAAAGTAATGCTTTATTTAACCACGTTCTTCTGTTTGGGCATTTCGGTTGTTCGCAGTTACAAATAATATGCGCACGTGTGTTTTCATTCTGTTGAAGGTAAGTTTTCAGGGGAGGTCATTAGGTTTGGGATTGTTGGGAGAAATGATGAATGCCTATGTGATCTTGTTAGATATGCCCCAATTCCCCTCCATAACGGTTCTATCAATTTGTATTCCCACCAGCAATAAGTAAGACTGCCTGTTCCCCATAGCTTTGACATACCTTTTAATTTTTGTAAATCTAATAGCAGAAAAATGGCATCTCAGTTTGGTGCGAATTTGCATTTCTTTATCTGTTAGAGTTCAGATATACTTTTATATGTATAAGGAACTTTAAAAAAAATTTTTTTAACACTTGTTTATTTTTGAGAGAGAGAGAGACAGAGCGCAAGTAGGGGAGGGCAGAGAGAGAGGGAGACACAGAATCTGAAGCAGGCTCCGGGCTCCCAGCTGTCAGCACAGAGCCTGACATGGGAAACCACAAACCATGAGATCATGACCCGAGCCACCCAGGAGCCCCTAAGGACTTTTTTAATATCTTAAAAAATTGTCTATTAACATCTTTTTACTATTTTACTATAAAGTTTTGGCTTTTGTTTCAATTGTTAATTGTTAATTAATTGTTCATTGTTTATCTCTCTATCTTAGACATGTTAACACAACAAGAAAACACTACATAACAGAATGGGGGGGGTTCATTTAAAGTAGTGATAACAGGAAGATAGCGATCCTTGCAATGAACTGAATGTTTGTACCCCCCCCACCCCCCTCAAATTCATATGTTGAAATTCTAAACCGCAGTGTGATATATTGGGATGTGGGGTGTTTGGGAGGTAATTGGGTCAGGAGGGTGAAGTCCCCGTGAATGACATTAGTGACTTACAAAAGGAAGCCCTGAGTGCTCTCTAGCCCTCTTTGCCCTGTGAGGATACAAGAAAACAACCCGGAGGAGGGCTCTCACCAGACCCCAGCCACACTGGCACCACCAGTCTTGGACCTCCAACCTCTGGAACTGTGAAAAATGGATTTTTGTTGTTTATGAGCCCCTCAGTTCATGGTACTCTGTGAAACTCTTTGTCAATAAGAATGAAAACAAATACAATAAACGGTCAGTTGAAAAAGCCAGAATAATACCAACAAAATTAACAGACGAAAACACAAGGAAGAAAATGAGAAAAAATAAAGTGCAGAAAACAATGTGGTAGAAAATAGAATAAAATCAAAATCCTGAATTTCTGGAAGAAAATAACTTAAGGCAAACTAATGACTAATTTAATCATGAGAAAAGGGAGAAAACAGACCTAAGAAACACTGAAGGGAAATCAACATTGAAAACAAAAAGATGTTGTCAACATTATAAATGCTACATAAATTATTCTAGAACATAGAACATGAAGGAATACTTTCTAATTCTTTTTATGAAGCAATTATAGCATTAATGTCTGAACCTAACAGTAAAAAAATGTACATGTGATGATCATACATGAATATCAATCTGAAAATACTGACATTAGCAAACAGAGTCCAACACCATTCTGACAGAGTGAGATTTAGTCCAGGAATTCAAGATTGTCCCATTTTTACGAAGTCCATTAAAGGATAAGGATATATCACATTAATAGATGTAAAGGGAAAAGCCATATGATCTCTTCTGATACTGATGAAGGAGCATACGGCAAGGTGACACCCTCCAACCTCCCCCCCCCCACACCCCCACCTCTGCCCAGACAGGCGGGCTCTTTGTGACATTCCTCAGGCTCCCCTGGTTGCCCAAGAACCAAAGAAAGGGGAAAACAAATGGTTGACTGATAGAGATCACAGTCGTGCAGGACTTGAGTCTCCATCAGTTTTTAAGTGTTTTCATGATTTACAAGAAAAAAAGGCAATCTCCAGACACCTCTAGACTTAGTTTCCTGGAGCCCCAACATGCCCCTCCCCTCCACAGTGGTGTGGGGAACAAGGACAGAAGGAAATGGCAGAACTAAATTTCCTTAGAACCTGCAGCTCATTGACAAATTCTTGAGGCAGGCAGAGTATAACATTCCTCCGGGAACCCCTACGGTTTTAATGTTCATGCTTCGCTAGAGGGAAAACCACCTTAGCTTGACAATAGCCAGGCCTCTGGTATCTTCTGAGTCCTCTTTAGCATATGAAAGTCATTTTGGAAACTTCCCTTTTACCTTGAAGTCCCCCAACTCCCAAGTGTGCAATAAGTCCCTCCTCACGACCCCAGAGCCGCTCTTCCTGCCCAGGGGTCCTGTCCCCATGCCTTAATAAAACCATCTTTTTGCACAAAGACGTCTCAAGGATTCTTTCAAGGCCATCAGCTCTGGACCCCCCACCAGTCCAAAACCACATCGATACAGATACTGAAAAATTATTAGGTAAAATTCAACACCCGTTCCTGACTTAAAAGTTCAAGAAAATAGAAATTAATGAATACTTTCTCTGAACACACACACACACACACACACACACACCCATCTTGAAACCAGCGGTTTAAGCAGCTTATTTAACAGGAAACCACTAAGGGCATTTCCACTAACAATACAGCTGGTCACTACTCCCACTGCTACTCAATATTGTCTACTGGCAGTATTGGGAATGCAGTTAGATGAGAAATATCAGAGACATAAAATTTGGAAGAGGAGTAAAATGATCCCTCTTTGCAGAGGACCTGAGTACGCTTAGAAGACCCCAACATTCAACGATAAACATCAACCTACAAAGAAATTGTGGCACTCACAAATGAATGGACAAATAGATCGGTGCGGTCAAATACAAAGTCCAGAAATAAAGCAAATCACATAAGGACATTTAGTCTATGATAAAGAGGGCATTTCAAACCAGAAGCGGAAAGATAGACTTGTTGATGAATGGTTCAGGAACAACATTCCTGGAATTGAAGGGAGTCGGGGCCTTGCTCTCTGGACAAGGCTTTAGCTTCGGGGAATGTTGGGGCTGGTTTGATCTTCTATGCAGACCGCTCAAACTGTCTCCACCATCAGCAATAAGGCTGTGTCACTTCTCATCATTTGTGTGTTCGCTGGAGCTACATTTTTCACTTTTCCTTTGCATTCACAACTTGGCCGACTGTTTGGCACAAGAGGCCTAGCTTTCGGCCTGCCGTGGCTCTCAACATGCCTTTCTCGCTGAGCTTAATCACATCCAGCTTTCGATTTAAAGTGAGGTGCCCCACTCCTCCTCCCCTTGAACACTTAGAGGCCGTTGTAGGGCTATCGATCGGCCTGATTTCGATATGGTTGTGTCTTGGGGAAAAGAAAGGCCCGAGAAGAGGGAAGGGGAGAGATGGGGAAAGGCCGGTCAATGGAGCTGCCAGAATATACACAATTATCGATTAATTTCGCTCTCGTATTTGGGCACGGTTCGTGGCATCCCAAAACAGTTACGATGGGAGCCTCAACGCTCATGGATCACAGATCACCACAACAAATATAATAATAATGAAAAAGGTTGAAATATTGTGAGAATTACCAAAGTGTGACACAAGGACACGAAGTGAGCAAATGCCTTTGGAGAAATGGTGCCAGCAAATTTGCAGGACGCAGGGTTGCCACAAACCTACAGTTTATAAAAACAACAGTCATAAAAGCCATAAAGCAAAGCTCAAGAGAACAAAGTATGCCTATGTAACGTGTGAGTATGTTCCTAGGAGACAAAGTGTTGATTTGTCAGGTTACATAAATCTGTAACTATTGGAGGTAATGAGAACTGTTTTCCCAAAGTTGTAAAGACATACGCCTGTCTTAGTCCCTTGCAGCTACTGTGACAATTTCCACAGACTGGGGGCTTCTAAACAACAGAAATTTACTCCTCAGTTTTAGAGCCTGGGAAGTCCAAGATCAAGGTGCTAGCAGCTTCAATTGTCTGATGAGAGAGAGCTTCCTCGAAGGAGCTCTTTGGGGTCTCCTGAAAAGGGCATTAATCCAATCCAGTAGGGACTAACTCAGGAATTAGTCACCTCTCAAAGGATCCGCTTCTAAATACCATCACATTGGAGGGCAAGATTTCAACCTATGAATTTGAGGATAACCAAACATTCAACCCATAACGTCTGCCCCGTCATAATTCAACCTGAGTCCGAAGGCCTGAGAATCAGGGAGCCAGAAGAAGATCCATGTTCCAGCTTTGAGCAATTAGGCAGAGGGCCGAAGTCTTTCTCTGCCCTTTTGTCCTATTTAGGCTCTCAGCAGCTTGGATGGTGCTCACCCATATTGGGGAAGGCAAATGGCTTTACCGAACCCCCTAATTCAAGTGCTAATTTCATCCAGAAACACCCTCACAGACACACCTAGAAACAATGTTTAGCCAGATATCTGATCCGGGCAAGTTCACCCATGAGGTTCACCACCACAGGCTCTTTGGGCAAAGTATAAAGGGTACTGTGTCTTCAAATCTTCTCCAACAGTTGTCACTTCTGTACATTTAATTTTTATCCTATCAAGTGGAAATAAGTTTGTTGAAGTAATGGCTTGCATTTTGGTATCGCAGTGAGGTTGAATATCTCTACACATGTTTGGATTTATACACTTGAATTTTCTCCCCAATTCCGGTTTACTTATGTATTTATTTGACTGCCTGTTTTTCTATTGAGTTGACGTGCTTGACTTACTAACGTAAGGGAGGTCTTGGTGCATTTTTTTCTTTTTCTCTTTAGTTTCTTGCAATTCCATTATTTGAATGGCAGTTAACCTTTCTCCGCACAACTTGTGTTTTCATTTTAAGCTATAAATTCGGTTACAAGAAGCTATTAATTTCATATGCACAAACCGGTCAAAGTTGTCTTGACCCTGTAGCATTTCTGTGTCGTATTTAACCAGTGTTTCCAATCTTTGCTGCTCGAATATACATTCTCATGATGGGGGTGGATCACTCACTCACTTGTGGGTGGATCCCCATCCTCTGAATTACTCTCTACATCAGCAGGGCTCAACTCCCCAGACTGTGTTTCTCAGGCCAACCTCCCACCTGTCTGCAGCTTAGTTGCGCTGGTGGGAGATTGGAGGCCAAAAAAAGATGGCGGAGCCAGGTCACGTCTACCCCTCTTTCTACCGCGGGCTCCGTAACCTGGAGTAGCTGCACGTTCTCCTTGCCCTCAGTTCACAGAGAACAGAGCTGGTGTGATGAGATCTTGGGTCTGGAGAATTCCAATTCCCCTCTCTTTCCAAAAGGAGGATGGTGCTTTGCCTTTCTTTTTTTGGAAGGGTTTAAGGCCACCCTCATGCGTACAGAGCATTAGCTTTTTGAATGTAAGTTAAATTTTAGTCAAATGCTGAGACTGGATGGTGAGGAGCAGAAGGGGAGGCCTCGCATGTCTGTGCTCAGATTTATCCATGACCTGGGCTCGCTCGTGCTTTCTAACACGAAGATGCTGGACCACGTAAGCTGTAGTCCTCAACTTACCTCGTCAGGTGACTTCTGGTTGGGTTGAAATCAGTGTTGGGCACTGGATGGAGATTAGGGGAGAGAAGCCAGAGTGAAAGTATTATTCGCCACTGCTCGGTCTCAGCTGTATCTCCTCAGGGCATCAAATGCCTTCGAGGGCAAGTCTGCCGGGGTTTCAAGTTCTCCCAGAGAGCCAGGCCTTTTAGCCTGTGTGGCTTCCTACATTGATAGTCTCTGTCCCATTGACCACATCAGCTCTTCCATCATTAACGGAATTTTACTATATTACTATATTTGCTATACAATTTACTGTATTACATTTCTATACAAATTATTAAATTCTATTAAATTTACTATATTAAATTTCTCCACATTATTCCCCAGGATAGCACCTACAGGTTCCCGGCTGACTCACATACTCTCTACTGAGAGCTTTAAATTTTGGTTGTGGCATTTATATCCTCGATCTTTCTAGTGTTCATCTTTATCCAATGTCATATTTCCCTCCATGAGAAAACTATATTTTTTTCCTCGCTCCACTTACTAAATAGCCTGAACTGTCCTCTGCCCTGAATGCCGCCCCTCCCAATACACCAAATACTGATCTGAGCTCTCTGTCCTGTTTAACCAGTTTGAGGTTCTATGCCTGTGTCTGTGATGTGACAATATATTCATTCCTGGAGTGTCTGATGAGTTCTGCAAGCTTTACAGGCGATCCTCTCCGTATTTGTAGTAAAAGTGGCCTTGCTATTATGGGCCCGATACACTTACAATTTTACAAAAAGCTCTTGGAAATCTCTTCAAGCTCTTGAAAAAATTGTTGGGATTAATATTAGGATAATGTGGAATTCATAGATCGCTTTAGGGAGAAATGCTATCCTTGAGATACTAAGTCCCCCTATCCACAAAATTATATACTTCTCCATTTGTTTAGGTCTTTAATGTCTCTTTGGAAATGAGGCTATGTTGACATTTTGCCGTTTCTAATATTTTTGGAAAGTTTGTATGTTTGTGTTATCACCATCATTATGTCATTTAACAGCTTTGTCCTCTTCTTTTTACAATTTCCTTCCATTTTTACTGGAGCAACAGTATCGGACGACTGTATACTCTCCCTTCCCTTTCCCCACAACCAAACTTTCTCAGTGCCTTTCCAGCGCTTAGTGTATACTCTGGTGCAGTCAACGGAGTTTATGCATAAACGCTTTATCTTTCATTCTTAATTGCAGCGGGTTAAATAGCACCCCCTGGAAATGTGTCTGTCCAGAACCTCAGAGCGCGACCTTACTTAGAAATAGGTCTTTGCAGATGTCATTAGTTAAATTAAGATCGGGTCCTACTGGGCTGGGCTGGGCCCTACATCCAGTGGCTGGTGTCCCTATAAGGGAGGACCCACAGAGACACAGAGAGAGGCAGAGATTGGAACTTGGCAGCCAGAGGCCAAGGAGCAGACAGGATGGCGCCGAGTCACAGGAGGCTGGGAAGAAGCCGGGAAAGAGTCTTCTCCAGAGCCCTCCTGGCGCTGGCATCTTGATCTCCCTCTGCTGGTCTCCAAAACTGAGAGGAACGCGTTTCTGTTGCCTTAAGCCAAACCTGTTTGTAGAGGTTTGTTCCGAGGTCGTACGACTCCTATTGCTTTTCTCTCCGGTCAGGACACACGTTCATTTCAGTCATGCTCATCCAGGAAGTGTGTCTTCGATTCTTTGCTCCCTAGAATTGCTACAAAGACCACCTGGGAAGCCCCCTCTGGCTCTGGGCTGGAATTTCACTGAGGAATATTCCTAACGGTGGGATTTCCACCGCTAAAAGGCTATTCACAAATAACCCACTCGATGCCAGCGCTGCAGAATCTGAGATTAGATTTTAAGAGTAAGCTCTTCTCCGTACTCCGTGTACAAATTCACGCACAACACAGACGATTCTCACCGTGGCGAACCGAAGCAGAGGAAGTGCGTCTAGCTCGGGGGTCCTGCTGTTAAGGAACATTTCTGTGCCAGAGTGATAACACTGTGCACGGCAACGTCTGATCTCCTGCGGGCTGTCGTGTTTGCATTTTCCAGGTCACACTGGGAAATCTGTTCTCTTGGATTTTATAACAAATCTTTCCTGTGAAGATGGGCGCATCTCTCAGGAGTCCCGTGCGCAGGAAAGGTCAGGACCCAGCGTGTGAATTCCTCTATAGGAGAACTTTCCGGGGAGCAACGCGTCCTCCTCGTTAGTATAGTGGTGAGTATCCCCGCCTGTCACGCGGGAGACCGGGGTTCGATTCCCCGACGGGGAGACAGCAGGTGCAGCTTTTGGCCTCGCCCTTTTGAGAGCAGCAAACTTCCGGGGTGGGCTGGGCTCCCGGGGAGCTTCCTGCTTGGATTCCACCTCTCGTTTTAAGGCAATTTCCGTGTGGGGGCTGATCGTTGCACCGGGCCGCTTTCCCTGGATGCGAAGTGCGCCCTGGAAATGCTCCCGGATGTTGAGCTGAGAACTTTGAGCTGCAGACGTCGCAGGCGCGAGTGAGGTGTGTGTCCAGGCGGGCGGGGCGGGGCGGGGTGTTTGGGCGGAATGGGACGGGCACCTGCCGGGACAGGTGAGGCGAAGGAGGGGCCTCCTCGGAGCATCCAGGGCGTAGGGCCCGCGCTCGGGGACGAGGTGCAGGTGGAGTCGAAGGGGCAGGTGAAGGCGCCTGCGAACCGGTGGCGCACGGGCTCAAGCCCAGGTTTGCCGGCGGCGGGACTCGAACTCCCGGCTCCCTGCAGCAGCCGGAACCTGGGCCACGGCAGGCAAGGATTGGGGTGCCTGTGGCCAGCCCCTTACCTGCCCCGGAATTATGTGTCCGTTGGTCTCAGCGCTGGGCAATAAACACCTGATCAAAATCGCTTTCAGACCGGATAGATTAGAAAAAAGAAAAACGGAAAGTCTACACGAAGCAGCAATTCCCAGCTGCTCCGAACTGAAACGGCGGGAAGGGACGAGCTTCGATGGAGCTGGCGAGAAAACGAAACAACCCCAAATATTAAGACAGAGGAGCGCAAAACACAAGCTCCTTGAATCACCTAGAGATGTGCCTGAATTTAGGCCGCATCCCTCCACAGCGGGTGCTGTCTTAGGGTATTTGCCCCTCACGCCCCTCCCTGCACCTGTACATTTAGGATAACAAATTCTACCCCATGACTCTTGAGGAGATTAGTAAATGAGTAATTAATGGGAAACGGGTTAGCAATCTATAAGACAGTAATACTTGAGATTATCTTTCCTATGGGGCAAAATGTATTTGAATTTTTGCTATGGACAGACATCAGTTGCATTATGATCTACAAGCCAGCCTCTACCATATAAAACTCTGGAATAGCTTAATAAATAGAAATTCAGTTAAAGGTGCACACTCAGAACCAAACAATTTCCAAAAGTCCGGTAGACAATGTCCAACACTTCACTGAAAGGACACCCAGTAATTTTCTGTTGCCTATTTCCAAGACTTTGACGGTTTTTCCCGACATATGTGACTCTTCACACTCTAAGGGGCTTTGGGACTACCCGCCTATTTTGTCAAATGCAGATTCTCCTCCAGTAAACATAGTGTACGTCTGGGGGTTCTGGATTTTCTAACAAGGTCTCTGGCGATGGAGACCTTGGTCTTACACGAACCACCCTTGGCAAAGCTCTCAATGTACATAGAAGTTTGCTGTACATTAGAATCACCTGGAAGCTTCTAAAATCGCTGATGGGGGGGGGGGGGGGGTGGGACCCAGTACCGATGAAATTAGAATGTCTGGAGGTGGGAACCAGCCCTCAGTAGGTGTTGGAAATTCCCGGGTGATCTCAACAGGCCTCGAAGTTAGGGAACCACTGCTCATTTCTCTGTCATTAGTTATTCTGGTTATGTTACTAACATAGTCACATTTTTATTGTATTTCATATAAAATGTAAACTGTATGGCATTAAAAAAAAAAGCCCACTAGTTATGTAGCATAGATTCTGTTGTTACCACCCTTCATGTAACAACAACAGCAACCTGGTGTTTCTCCTCCAAACCATGTAGTCACTACAGTGTGCAGTGGGGCCGGCGTGTTTTAATTCCGCCCCACTTTGCCTTTAGAGACTGACTGGAGGTGACACGTGGGGGGAGACAGAGAAGGAAGCAGAGAAGAGACCAGAGAGAAAAGGAGGGGAGGCAGCGGCGAGATGGAGAAAAGGAAGGAGGGGCGAGTGAGCAGGAAACACCTGCCAAAAGAGGGAAACAGTCTTTTCCAGCTGGAGAAGCCTCCGAGGTGGGTGCACCGCCCTTCTTCCGGCTCCGAAGGACCTGGGAAATCCCAGTTACAAAGTGCAGGAAAAACTCGACAGGGGGCAGCAGACTCCCTGGCAGGTGCCCTGTCTTGTCAGCTCGACTCCAGCTCCTCCCGATCTCCTCCTGGGCTTCCTCCTTGGTCGCCGCAGCCAGGGGACACCGCTGTCCCCGAGTTTCTGCGGGAACCTGGTGTCCTGCTCTGCCTGGCCTGTAGGAATACGTGATCTCCCAGGGCCCCTCTGCTCTACCCTACTGCCGGCTTCCGGCAGTCAGTGGCGGACTCCAGCGAAAACACCCCCAAATGGAGCCTGCTCTTCGAACTCGACTTTTCTGGTTCATTTCCCGTGTATGTGCACATAAATCAGCTTTCAGCAAATGCACAATGTGGAGGTTAAATGATCTGCTCAGTGATGACGGGCTGTGGCACCCGTCCAAGACTCTAGGAAATTGGTCCACACTCTGGGGAGAGCCCGAGTGTCCCGGAAGCTGTGGGTTCCTTCCGCTCATCTGGGAGATCTCAGCCTTTCTCCGACTGAATTAAGATTCAAGAGCAGGCCAGGAACTCAACCTGGAGAACAGCAGACTTTGGATCTTTTGATGAGGAGTTGTTTGACATCTTTACGTCAGGCACACCTAGATGGGGAGGCTCCCTGTCACCCTGTCAGGTGTCCAGCCGAAGGAAGGGAAGCCGGTACCACTCCCCAGACACGTGTTCTCCTGCGGGGTATCACGCGGTGGAAACGAGGAACACAGTGATGAAGCAAATGCACTCTTGCTTTGCACACACAGTATCCACCAGGTGAAAACCTTGACTTTTTAATCAAAACGCCATCTAAGGACTTACCAAAGTCTATGGCACCCTACACAGAACAAATGGAAAGAACCTCCTTTCCAGAGCTTCTACAGATGATTTAAACCCCAGGAGAAGGGGAGTAGCTTTCCCTTTTTAAAGATTTTGAAAGTAATCTCCATACCGACGCGGGGCTCGAGCGCACAACCAGGAGACCGAGAATCGCACTTCCTACCAACCCGGCCGGCCAGGCACCCTGGGAGGGGCAGCTTTTCAACGAAAGCACAAAGCGGATGGCGAACACGATTTCAGGATGTGTCTGGACTTCAGTTCTTCACCTCCGTGTTGCAGAGCGGGGCAGTAGCCGTGCACTGGCGTCTGCTGAACAAGTTGGGGGCGCCCAGGGATCAAAGCGACCACAATGGTACCTGGGCAGGATCTAATCAAACTGCACCCCGCCTTCTAGACAGTCACCCCCACGTTGTGCAAGGGAATTTTAAAAGGGCACATCTCATAGCAATCCACTCAAAAGTTTTTTGTTGTCTTTCTTCCTATCGCCCACAATTCTACATTCCCTTGCAAAATCTAGGAGTGGCTTAGTTCGCTCTTAGAAGGAATAATTAAATGAGGCTAGATTGGGCCTTCACGTGGGCAAAGACAACGAGTTCATGTGGACCACGTGCAGGTTCCTCTTCCACATGTGGCTGGGGGGAAAAAAGTCCAACTGCCGCCTGAACAGGGACTTGAACCCTGGACCCTCAGATTAAAAGTCTGATGCTCTACCGACTGAGCTACCCAGGCCATGGGAATGCGGGGCTAACTTGTCTTATAAATAACTAAATTCCGTGAAGAATTCGAACTACCAGGAAGAGAAGTGATCTAAGGTTCCAGGAACTACCAGGGCCCCCCAAAGTGTGGCTCAGCGACCCGGGTCATCTCATCCTTAAGCAGACCGCGTAACCGCCACCCTGGACATTCTCTAAAGAGCCGGTTAACGCGCACAGCTACAGGGAGAGTGAAGGTTCTTCCTGGACCCAATTATTGCCGAAGGGGACTCGCGGTTTGGGGCAGAAGGACCCTCGGACACACTATTTCCTCCTCAGGTGCTTGCAGAGCGGACGCGCGGGCTCCTTCCCCTGCCGGTGGGGGAAACCGGGACGAGGCTTTTTAGGAACTGGAACGACTGAAGGGCATCCTCAAGAGAACGCAGGGAAGATGGAGAGGAGGAGGGTTTGACCCTGACACAACGCAGGGGGATTAAGCCTGGCTGTCCCCTGCGGGACTGTCCCCGTAGTTTCGGAAATGGAGGGTCTGTGTTCTTTGGGGCCGGGGGGGGGTGCAGGGCCGCCTCCAGCTTTGTCCCTCACGTTGCATCGCGAGCCCCAACTCATCCCAAGACAGGAGGGAGCGGCGGGTGAGGAAACAGTGCTCGTGGTTCGTGATTTAGCGGCTCGCGAGCACCTGCAGAGAGACCGGAGTGGGGGGGCGGGGGGACAAATTCCCACCCACCCAAAGGAGGCGGCAGCGCCAGCCCCGGACTACTCACCTACTTCGAGTCAATACTTCCGTTATCATTAATTTAAGGCATAATGTTTGGGCTTTTCAATTCATGAAGACAAATGCCACTTTGACCAAATATGAGGAAAATCATGCGTCAAGTTCATGCAGTACCCACGATGCCAACTGCTACGAAGTCGTGTGTACGTGCTATTTTGTTACAGAAACGACACCGAATTTCAGGCATTAAAACTAACGCGACAAACCTATGCCTGGGGGAATAACATTTAATCATTTCGACTTGACCGAAAAAACAATCCAGCCGCCGCTTACTCTTAGGAGGACACTTCCAGGTGGGCCGGGGCAGGGGGCGCTAAGCCCTGCTCTCCGGGTCTCGCGGCACCTGTTACCTTCTGAACTTAACCGTGGGGGGAGGGGCGTGAGCCCCGCGGGAAGCCGGGGGGGTGGGGAGGGCTCTGCGGCCCGCGCTTTCCTCACCCCCACCCGGCGGGGCGGAGGCGTCCCCCGGGTCCCCCCGGGTCCCCCCGGGTGTCCCCGGGTGTCCCCGGGTCCCGGCTCCGGCTCCGCGCGCCTCAGCCCCCGGCTTCCGGCAAACTCGCCTTTCGCCTCCGGCATCGCGCAGGCGCACTGGGCTGGCGCTCGCTGCGCGGAGTCCCGTTCCCTCTGGTGCGTTTACAAGCCGGTTAGCGGCCCGCCCTTCGCGGGTGTCAGGATGGCCGAGTGGTCTAAGGCGCCAGACTCAAGCTTCGCTTCCCGCGCTCGGGGCTTCTGGTCTCCGCATGGAGGCGTGGGTTCGAATCCCACTTCTGACACGCTCCCGTTTTAGTGTCAAAGTCTGCAACTTTACGTAACCGCCGTTTTAGGCAGCAAGAGCGGATCTTCCTCTTTCTCCCTGTTGCTGCCCGCACTTCACCCTTTTTAAGTCGGTGGGCTTGCATGTCTTTCTCCTCTGCCGGTGCTTCCTTCGTCCCTCCTTTCTGTTTCTTTCTTTCTCCTTCTGTGTGGAATCTCAGTAATACATCAGTATTAAAATGTAGGTCTTACAACATGGATGAGGTGAGGGTTCTAAGTTCCTGCCTCCAGTATCTGAACTGCTCTGTGAGGGGCAGGGGCAGGGGCACCCTCCACCCCTCCACCCTTCTCCTGCGTGTCCCTCCTCCCCACTGCCCTCGCCTCAGCCTCTTTTTCTTCTCCGACCTTCCTCTTTCCTCCCCTGCACACCTTCTCCCCATCACTTCTCCCTGATGGTCAGGGCGTGGGCTGTGGCGTGAAGCGTCTGGATGTGATGTATTCTGTGGCATCAGATCAGCGAGACATGAGAGGCAAAAGGGTTAGAACAGTGATTCTCAACCAGGGGTGATTGGCACCCGGTGCCACCCTCCGTGGACCCCCGGTAATGTCCGCAGATACATCTGATGCTGTATGTGTGTATATTTAAATACATACATATAGAGATATAGTAAGGTTCATTTAAAAGGCAGTATACAGGGGCGCCTGGGTGACTCAGTTGGTCAGGCGGCTGACTTCAGCTCAGGTCGTGAACTCACACAGTTTGTGAGTTCGAGCCCCACGTCGGGCTCTGTGCTGACAGCTCCGAGCCTGGAGCCTGCTTCAGATCCTGTGTCTCCCTCTCTCTCTGCTCCTCCCCTGCTCACACTCTGTGTCCCTCTGTCCCTCGGTAGTAAATAAACATTTAAATTTTTTTAAAAAAATGAAAAACAGTATACAAATGATCAAAATATGAGATAGTCATTTTTAATTGATTTATTTGTAGGAAAAGAATATACAATTGTGGGATGAAAATACGTGCAAAAGAGCAAAATTTGATTTTTTTCCTGCAAAATTATCAAGTTATTTGTACCAAGTTAACCGAAGTTCTTTCTGAATCGCCGAAATAGTCTGTTGCCTCTTTGTACTCCTGGTATATTTTTAAATAATTTGAGGACAATCTACATATTTTTAAGTTCCCAATAGTCTTGTTATTATTGCTGTGGATTTACATGTTATCTGTTTTAAAAAAAACAACAACTATGCCTCATTTTTACACAATTCTGACTTGTATTCATGTTTTGTCTCCCATGACAATTCCTCTTGACTTGATTTTCACAAATGTAGGGCCTAACTTCAGAATAGTAAAAACCCCGAAGATGTCTTTTGTGCCTAACTCCTTCAGGTTCTCTAGAATGGCCTCCAACTGACAGAAAGATTTGCTCTTCCACTTTAAAAAGGAAGAATGATAGAAATAATTAGGTTTGCTTTGTCATTTTTCAGACTTGGACTCAGAAGTATTGTGAGAATTCTCTATTTACCGAACTTAGGATTAAAAAAAAAAAAAAGACTAACACTGAAAAGAGAACAGTCTTCCTGGGTTAATTGTGTATGAGGGTGTATTTTTATTTCATAAAAATAAAGTAAAATACATAAATATAAATACATATCAATGATCTTTTATTTCTCAGCTTATAGAAAACGTAGTCATGTTCAAACATAAAGATAGGTATAAAAATTGTGTATAAAGTGATTATCAGTCAGTCGGGGACAATTATAGTACATACACTTCACGATTAAAACAGAGGTCCTCAGTGTTTATGATAAGTTCCTACTCACAGGGGAATATTTAACTCCATGTCAGAAATTTAACTCCATGTCAGAGTTATACAATAAGGAAGGATCCCACTTACCTACCATCCGTTCTGCTCGTGCTGATTAACCCATACGTTAGCTGGAGCTGGAGTCTCACTGCTATTCCAAAAAAAAATCGACTACACTCTTAAATGAGGATTCATACAAAAATGTTAAAGGTAAAGCCGAGGATGTTTCTGATGCTTATCTGACCTACCTAGTCTGTAATCCCCTCAAAACGATAAAGACACTGGGGTCAAGCCTCCAGACCCCTTTACACATTCAAAAATTAATTTTATTCCATTGTACCAAAGGAGATATAAAAATGTTTATAAAACCAATGTATATAAAAGTGTGTGTGTGTTATATGAAATGTGTATAAAAATGTATATAAAAGCAATTTTCATATGGGGAGCCTGGCTGGCTCAGTCAGAAGAGCATGTAAGTCTTGATCTTGGGGTCGTGAGTTCAAGCCCCATGTTGGGTGTAGAGATTACTTTAAAAAATAAAATCTTAAAAAAAAAACAAAAACAATTTTCATGTGGAACAAAGCTTTCTCTTGTCAAAAAGTCACAATTTTAGCAGAAGCACAAAATGTTGTTTGACTCTTATTTCCCACCTGGCAAAATCTGTATTACTTATTTAGTGATGTACACTCAATTACCCAGAATTGTTACTAAAGAGCTTTGTAGGATATTAATGCTTACTCAGATTCTCCATTGCCCGTATCATCCTTTTTTTCCCCAGGTAAGACAGAGAGAATAAATGAAACTGTCAAACATAAGGGTGCCAAACTTTCAGAAATTCTTACACTTCCTTAGCTTGAAGTATTATTTTTGGCCTCACTAACAGTGAGAAAAACTCCCCCTGGGAGCCCTTTGACTTTCTGTCTATGAATCAATGACTGAATATCAGGAGCCTGAGAACGCTTTCTCCAGTCCTGGTCTCTGCCTTACTACATCCGCACGTCGCGAGAGACACACGTAGAACCCAGTCTCACGTTCAACAGGTACCAGCGATATTTCTACAACATCCTCGGTGAGTTTAAAATCCCACTCTGAAATCAAGAAATGGTCAGACTGGAAAAAAGAGAAGATCCAATCATTTGCTGTTTATGAAATAGGCATTTTACAAGAAAGACACCGAGAAGCTTGGAGAGCATGTCAATGACCTGTGAGGAAATGTATCCATTGATTTGTTTCACCAAGTCCCATCTACAGCAAATGTTCTCATTTTATTGTTTTTTGAACCCCCGATCTTGTAAGTTTACTGACAATGTATTTATTTATGTAGTAAGATAGGATCTACCTTGAATATTTCCTTCCCTCACACACATTCACACCACTGCACCATCCGACCCAAGCCAGTTTCTAAGCCTGCTTCTTGACAGTTGGACCTTCATTTAGTAATCTCGTTATGATTTTATATGAAATGTATTATTATATAGCCAAACACAAATATGATATACTGGAAGGGAAGTCAGGACCGTCAGCAGTGACCGTATTTCTTTCACTTAGTACTATGTATTTGAAATGTAACTTACAGACCAGCACATCTGGATGGTATACGGTAGATGCCTTTCAAATGGATGCGAATGAGTATGTTTGCCTCAGGAACTAAAATGGGACCTTCTTAGAAGCATTTTTTTAAAAGGTAAAATATGGTAGATACACCCTATGAGATATTGCTCAGCATTTAAATCATGTATAAAGAAAGTAATGATGGTTATGGAAAAAAGTCAGGGGTGCCTGGGTAGCTCAGTTGGTTAAGTTTCTGACTTCAGCTCAGGTCATGATATCGCAGTTTGTGAGTTCAAGACCTGCATCGGGCTCTATGCTGACAGCTCAGAGCCTGGAGCCTGCTTCAGATTTTGTGTCTCCCTCTCTCTCTGCCCCTACCCGGCTCACATTCTGTCTCCCTCCCAAAAATAAATAAACATTTTTTTCAAATCCCAATTTATAAAAAAAGAAAAAGTCCGAAGTGGAATGATATGTATACCAAGTACGATTTTGTCATATGGAAAAGATATGCACAAAATATTACATATTCTGTAAGAAAACATGTAATGTTTTAATGTAATAGCAATGTAAACAGTTAATACATTAAAATGGTTTCCTATGAAGAAAAAAGATACAGGGAATAGAATATGCAGATAAAAAATCAATCAATTGATTAAGAGGGTCCTTAAACAGCTCCATGCATAGATCAAATAATCTAAAAATCTAAGAAAAGTACTATGAAATGGTGAAAGTAATTGGTGATCTCTGTGGTGTGTTATTATTTTTTTAATGAAAATTTTACTTCCACCCATGAAGGATTAACCACTAGGGGAGTTGTCCTCTGGCTATACAAAAATTAGAAAACCAGGAAATAAATCTATGAAATAACCATTAGAGAAAAGATGTCAGGAAGCAGGAAGTGTAGGACTGAGATCCTTGAGGGAAGGCAAAGAGAAAAGGTGAGTCTGTGACTGTGCTGGTCAGGAGACTTTTAAAGAAGAAAAAGACAGTGGTATTTAGCATTCTAAGTATCAAGACTTAGTAGAAAACTCATTTAATTAAGGGCATGCATTTTGGTGCAGGGATTAAAAGATAAAACAGGCAATGGCATGGAGAATTCAGAAATCATCCATGTGTGGATTTAATATTAGACAAAAGTGGCATTGCAGCTATAGTAAGAACATGGTAATTTACTGAGAAATCTATGCAGGAATGAATAGGGGTCAGAGGCTGTGAAACTACCACCTCATTTCATTGCCTGGCCTGCTGGACATGCGATGTATATCATGGTATGAGGAGTGTGTAATTGGCACTATTCTGTAGGAGGTTAATTATTACCCTGGCTGACGGCAGTGAAACGCGCATCATGGCCAAATTGTTGTGCAAGTTGAAGAGCAGAAAACCCACCATGTCACAAGAGGTGGTTCAAGAAAATGCTTTATTGGAAGATAAATGACCCCATGCTCAACAAGCAAAGGTAGAGGTCAACCAGTTCTCCCTTTTCAGCGCACGGAAGCATGTCAGATGCAGGCTTTGCTGGGAATTCAGTGGGTCTGTGGTCCTGTTTCCCTAATGGCAAACACAAGACCACCCCCCCCCCGGGGGCCTTCAGTAAGGGGAGGGCTGGCCATGCGATGCCTTGCAACCTGGACTTAAGATGTGAGGTGTTTACGATACAATTGTACACCCCTGCTATGGAATATTACATAGCTTATATAAAGAACACAACAACACTGCATATGTGAGATGATATTACACACGAAAGACGGGCACAGAGATCCATATGGCTATATATAAATATATAAATCTTATATAACATAGATATATTGTATAATATATGTTTATATAACATACACATGCATGTATAACTTCTGGAAGGATACTCGAAACTAAGCGCCAGTGGAGAGAACGAAGGAAGTAGTGTTCGAGGATGGAGAGCAGGTGTATTTTTCGGCTCTATCTCCATTTCCACAGTTAAGGGGGGAAGGGGATAATTGCTACTGATCTCACCCACCATTCATTTAAAAGCAAACTGAATTTTGGTTAAGTTTCCGGAGCTGGAACTTGGGTGCTTCCAAGGAGCGCTTTGGGGGCGCCGTGGGGGAAGGGGGAGTGCAGACCCGCGCTGCACGTCAGCAGCTGCAAACCCCCCGCGACTTCAATGTTCTGGAAGGAGCAGCGTGGAACCCCCACCCGCGACCCTCCAGCCAAGACCGGGAAAACAGCACGTTGGAAGACGTTTCTCATGACAGAGAAATAGCAGCATTTATGCAAATGTTGAACCTTCGCTACAAGGGTTCATTCCCTTTCGCTCTGTTTGGTCACTGAGCCCCTCTAGACACGAGTGGGATTGCTCATGACGAAGCTGCGGGGACCCAACACCACAAAGTTGAAACCAAGTGGCCACTGAGTGGCAAAACACTTCCGACTCTGGCGGGACTCGAACCCGCAACCTTTGAATTCCTTCACCGCCCGCGCTAGAAGTCCAATGCGCTATCCATTGCGCCACAGAGCCTGCAGGGAGGTGTGCTGGGCCCGAGCCCTAAGGTCGTCTACTGTGCATTTGGTCAGCAATAAAGTATTTTTCTGGATATTTATTCCGTTCCAGTCACCAAGAAAAGTGCAAGAAACACAAAAACAAGACAGTGCGAGGGACACACAGTACCCGACGCGGGTGTTTCTGATCCTTCCAGCGACCATTCTCATCTGTCTCTACGAGATGAGGAACAGTTTGATCAAAGCTCAAAACCCCAGGCCATTTGCAACTCTGTGGACGGAACTGGACGGTATTATGCTAAGCGAAGTTAGTCAGAGAAGGACATACATCATGACTTCACTCATCTGAGGACTTGAAGACACAGAGCAGGTGAACACAAGGGAAGGGAAGCAAAAATAATATAAAAACAGGGAGGGGGGACAAAACATAAGAGACTCCTAAATATGGAGAACAGATGGTTACTGGAGGGATTGTGGGTGGGGGGTGGGCTAAATGGGTAAGGGGCATAAGGGAGGACGTTTGTTGGGATGAGCACTGGGTGTTACACAGAGGGGATGAATCACTGGAATCTACCCCTGAAACCATTGTTGCACTATATGCTAACCGACTGGGATGTAAAGGAAAAAGTAAATAAATAATCAAACAAATAAATACACAAACACAGATGTCATTTCAGCCGCATGATGCACGGATGTGCTCCCGGCCGCTGGCTCCGCGAATACAGAACTGGGGGGACTCCCGGCACGTGGCCTGGGCAGCCGGGGCTAACCCGTCCCCGCCCCCCTCTCTCCTCCTCGCCCCCCTCACCCCGTCCCCTCCGGCCCCGGTCGGGGAGGCGCTTCCTGGCACCTGTGCTGTTGACCAGGACGGTGGCTTCCGCGCGCGGCCTGGTCCCGGGACTCGCGGAGCAAAGCACCGCACCGCCACGCAAGCCCGCGGTGCTTTGAGCGCATCCAGGCAGCTTGGGAAATACTGCAGGTTCCCAAGTCGGCAGTTTTCTTTGCTGCCTCTCTGCGGTGCGACCGGGCGGTCCAGCCGCCCCCGCTCCTTCGGCGACCCTCGGTCCAGTGGGTTGGGCGGGTTACAGGTGCGGCCAGTCCGGGATCTGCGGGCGCGAACGCGCGCGCTGCCGTGATCTGCGCATCGGGAGGGGGCTATCGGAAGAAGAGGGGACATCTCAGCTGTTCCCAATGGGCCACGACGTGATGTGCGGCGACCCGGACAGCGGGGGTCCAGCCCCGACCTGCAGGCGGAGCGCGCACACGTGGAGGTCAGGGGCCCCAGGGCCCTGCACGCGCGCGCACGCGGGGGTCGTCAGTCCCCAGCCCCAGCCCCACCCCCACGTCCGGGCCGCACCCGGAAAGCACAAAACGAGCTCCGAGGCTTGCAGGCCAAAACCCGAGCTCCCAACCCAGCGTCCGCGAAAGTGCAAAGCGGACAGGACGAGAGTGTTGGACGCGAGCGGGAGGCTAAGCCGGGTGGAACGTTCTCAGCGCCAGAGGAGATGGGTCGTCCTATTTCCTGAGGGTCATTCCTGCGTGTCAGCTTACAAGATGAAATTCTTTTCTGACCGTGGAGTATCCGAGATGGGCACGAAGCACAGGTCAGTTGGGAAGATGGGATCCGGGAATCCGGAGATCTAACTAAGCACGCCTTAGGCTACTTAATTAGATACTTAAACCCACACGCTGTGCTTCGCAGAGAATGTTAAAGTTTTCAAATGAAAGGAAGTCTTTCCGGGTGGACAGCGGTAAAAATATATTTGTCGTTAGTTTGTGTCTGCCATCAACAGAATGCTCAGTTGCAAGGGCTCCTTCGCAGAAAATAAGACGCGTAGACTGCAGAGCAGTTAAATATTCCCAGCTGCTCGTGTGGCACAAATCTGCAGCAAGCCCCCAAATTAGTGGTCTGTGGAATGAAATAGTCTTCCGGACCTTATCTTAATCCCTCTTGCCTCAGCAGTCTTAACACCCCATCTGAGAACGCGTTTTCAAGTAAACAATCTCATGCAGAGACGGTGCCTAAACATCTAGGCCACTTATCCATCGTGGGCTACGCGATGCACCCACGTTCTCCAAATACTTTGTGGGCCTTTCCCGTATATGTCACGTGAAATCCCAACAGCGAAGTGCGGGGAAAGACCCTGTGATGTTTGGCACAGCTGTGACGGGCTCCCCCTGTGTCTTCCGACCTGTGCTGTCCATCCTGGGCGAACTAGGGTCTCCTGGAAACCCATCTGTCTCAGACCACAGATTGTGAGTGACAGCAGAGTTTGCTCCGGTCGGAGAATTCCCTCTCCTACGATTGCTGAGCCTGTGAATGGAGGGAGGCACTGGGCGGGGGCCAGGACGAAACCCCGTCATCCCCGTTCACAGGGAAGGATATTCTTTTTTTTTTTTTTTCCCCGGTGGCTCAGAAACTTGGTGTGCTGCTTCTAGACGGCTGTGATGACGGAATGAATGACAACGGGCATCTTTAAGATACACAGACTTTACAGCCACCCCTGCTCATGTCCCCGTTATCCACGATGGGTGATCCACCCTCCCGGACCTGAGCTCTGGAAAGGCTGATGCCGTTGGTCGCGCGCATAGTCATCCTCAGCCCTTTCCCGACAGCAGACGTTCGGGCTACCTTCCCTGAACCCCTGATCCCCACACCCTCAGTAAACATCTTGGGTGCTGGATCGCTCGCCCCGGCTCACCCCTCCACAGCCAGTCAGCAGAATTGCATGCCGTCTAGCCGCCCTCATAGCTAGTGGAATGATAACTCCTAATGTGAGCGTGTGGTAGGCAGGCGGCTGGCCACTGGGCCAAGGTGTGCTGGCAGTGAGTGTGACAGAGGCCTGGTGTGGGGGACATGGGCACACACCAAGTTTTGCAACCATTTCCTGGCTGAGGCAAGGCGTCTTCCTCACAGATTAAAGAATGCGCCCCTAGTAAATCCAGAACCAATCGAGGCTGGTGAGTCGGAGCTTGCCCATGGTGCATTCTCCCGCCGCTGACCTGCGAGGACACGTGGGGTCACTTCTAGATCTGGAGCACGGCAGGCAGGGGGGCTGGAACCGGGGCGCCAAAGCAGGGGGGGGGGAGCGGCCAGGGAGGGGACCCACGTGCGTGACCCTCACAGCTGACACCTAACTGGGGCTCCTTAGAGGGCATCACACTGGCTGCCCTGGGCCCAGGGACACTTGGGGGGGTGCCGGCTGAGGCCGTGGGGAGCTGGGCAGCCTCCTCACAGCTGCAGGGGGGACCCCGGGACGGCCGCCACCGGCTCAGGAGCGTCCACGCCTCCGGCCTCCCCTCGGGATGCGAGCCCGGGTCCAGGAGGCGCCTCGGCGTCGGGGAGGCTGCGGCCCAGAGGCAGACGCGCAAAGCCGGAGGACACGGTGTCCAAGGAGCCGCACTGCGCGCCTCGCGGTGGCGCACACAGCGGAAACGCCAGGCAGGAACTCGTGAGTCCTGGGCAGAATTGAGCCGTATTACAGACGGGGCGGTTCTGGGCTCGGGGGCGCATGTGGTTCCCTCGAGCAGGGTGTCCAGCGGCGTCCTTTCCAGGCTCCGGGTTCAGGCTCGCAATCCTGGGAACAGAAGGGCCCTTGCGGGGGCGCGAGCAAGTAACAGATGCGTCCGATTTTCAGATTCCAAGGCAAAGGTGTCCTCCAGCCCTTGTCCGGGACACTCGTGTGGCGATCGACGCCCAGGGCTCCTGCCTCTGCGCTGCCTTCGTGTTCGCACAGGGTCGTGTTCTGCCCGCGAGCGCAGCACCCGGGACACGCGTTTCGGCTGATTTAAGCTTGATAACGCTTGAATCGGTCACCCGTTTTGCAGGACACTGTCCCGCGGAACGAGCCCCACCTGAAGAAGAACGTTTTGTGCGCAAAAGCAGAATATTGAATATCGAATTCTTTCCGGCCTCATCCGAAGAGCGAAACATCACCAAGCCACTACGATGACATCTGGGGAGTTCCTGCAAAAAGCGTTTGTGATGTGATACTCGACGAAACTCGTGACTTAGAAAACTGTGAGACAGAGAAAAGCGGCACCCGTCATGGGGAGGTGACCCGGAGTCACCGGCCGGGCCTGGGCACTCTCCTGCTGCGCACAGACAGCTTGGCCAAACACAGGTGCCAGACGGGACCACTCAGTGACCTTGACGGAGCAAGATGAAAATGAGATCACTCTGTAGTTGTGTCTGAGCGCACTCACACACACAAAACAAAAACAGAAACAAAAATATTGTGAAGCCACAAAAATGGCCCCAAGTCACCCCAACTTGTCCAATATGAGTAACCACAGCTTCTCTAGTAATCATAGTTTCAGCTTTGCTCTACTCTTCCTTCAGGATGGGATGTTTCAAGCTATCACAGAATCGCTCCCTGCTTCCGGACAGCATCCAATCCAGAAAAGCCCTCCTCAGGGGGCGCCTGGGTGGCGCAGTCGGTTAAGCGTCCGACTTCAGCCAGGTCACGATCTCGCGGTCCGTGAGTTCGAGCCCCGCGTCAGGCTCTGGGCTGATGGCTCAGAGCCTGGAGCCTGTTTCCGATTCTGTGTCTCCCTCTCTCTCTGCTCCTCCCCCATTCATGCTCTGTCTCTCTCTGTCCCAAAAATAAAATAAACGTTGGGAAAAAAAAAAAAAGAAAAGCCCTCCTCTTGAAATCCTCCCCCAAATCACCTCACGCAAGACTCAACCCTGTAGGAACTTGAACTTTCTAATAGGCTCTTCCTCGTGAGATGCACCCACCACTCCCCATGGTGCGTGGTCTGTGGTTCTTACCACAGGAGTCATAACCCAACTTTTCAACTGCTTACGTATTCCTGCTGGGTTTTGTCTGCATTTAAGTTCTGGGGGACTTCAACTATTCACTTTTTTTTTTTTTGCATTCAAAGTAGTGGGGGAGGGGGCCAAGCTCTCTCTCTCTTAAGCTCACCCCATCTCATATCTCAAGAGTGCACTTTTCACTTTAATAAACTTTCCCCCTTGTGTTACAGAGAAAGAAAGAAAGAAAAGAAAGAAAGAAAGAAAGAAAGAAAGAAAGAAAGAAAAGAAAAAAAAGAAAAGAAAAAGAGGAAAGAAAGAAAGAAAGAAAGAAAGAAAAGGAAAAAAGAAAGAAGAAAGAAAGAAAGAAAGAAAGAAAGAGAAAGAAAGAAAGGGAAGGACTGGGGTTGGGGGTGAGGGAAAGAAGTTATACCCAAGTCCTGCTGGTTTCTGGGAGGTAAGCTTGTGGGTTGTTTTCTCCACCTCCCTCACCCCGTGTGAGACAGCCATCACAGATTTCCTTTTTTTTTTTTCTTGTTTATTTATTTATTTTTAATACGAAATTTATTGTCAAATTGGTTTCCATACATCACAGATTTTCCAATCAAGGAAGAGAAACATCTATTTTTCTGGGCACCAAAAGAGGAACTCTAAGTATAGACTCGAGGACTTTGGTGTTGAATGTTCCCCAGCAGTTCTCAGTTCAATCATCTGTCTTTTCCAATGCGGGTCACTATTTCTGAGTTTGTTCTTGACTAATTGAATTCCTGGGGGCCTCTCTACCTCTCTGACCTGCTGATTGAATTAGACCTTAAGAATTATTTTGTGTGCATACTTTGGTGAAGGACTCTTTGGGGGTTATTATATTAATAACAAAAAATTGAGACTTTATTTTTTTTAAGTTTTTTTAAATGTTTTTATTTATTTTTGAGACAGAGAGAGACAGAGCATGAGCAGGGGAGGGGCAGAGAGAGAGGGAGACACAGAATCTGAAAGCAGGCTCCAGGCTCTGAGCTGTCAGCACAGAGCCCAACGCGGGGCTCGAACTCACAGACTGTGAGATCATGACCTGAGCTGAAGCCGGACGCTTAACCGACCGAGCCACCCAGGCGCCCCTAAAAAATTGAGACTTTAAAAAATGTTTTAGGAAAGTTCAAGACAACGGTCTGCCACACCCCTCCCCCAATATTCTTATGGGGAGACGCAGAAAATAAAGATGGAAAATATGTCTCACAGTCTTTTAAAGCAAATAGCTGGGAATTTTCCCAAGATTGCCAGTGATGCGTGCTTACTTACCATGACCATATGCCTTCTGGTTATTAGCGACAGCACAGTTTATCTTTTCTGGATGTAAATAGAAGGAAAATATTTTATCTTTGATTAGATCTAGCCCTCTCAGATTCCCAGTGGCATCTGAATTGAACTCTATTTAAAGAACACGTTGTTACTTCTGATTAAATACAATGTATTAAATCCAAGCAGTTACCTCAGCTTTCTCAAGACGCATCAAATCCTTCAGCTGTCGCCTCTTACCCACTGGTCATAAAATGGGGACCGATCTACCTGGCACCCACACTCAAGCGTTTTGTTCTGAATCGTCCCTGTGGAGCATCTGGAAATCCTGCCGAAGGAAGCAGTGCGTTGCAAAAGTGAACAGGAGAGCAGGAAACTGTCGTGTTGGTTACATTTTGCACTGGCAAAAACCAAACCACACCAGCTTCAGAAAGCAGCCAGGATCTCAGGGGAAATGAAACTCCTGGACCGTCTATACCTATAGGTTTCTTCTAATCCGCGTGGAAAGTGATAGCGCATTGGTATTTGCCAAGCACTTTCCCGAACGCCGCGAGACGAGTTGTTAGGTGTCAGCCTCGGAGCTTGGGGACCCCGAGTGAGGGGACCCAGGGCGGTTTTCAGCGTCGCGTCTCTCTCCCTGCACCTTGCCCAGCTTCCTAAACACGCTTTTGTCTACACAGGCATCCTACCTGTAAACCTACCACGTTTCCTCCTAGAATTTGAAGAAGGCCGGCTCGTGCCTGTAGTCGTGGCCGAGTGGTTAAGGCGATGGACTAGAAATCCATTGGGGTCTCCCCGCGCAGGTTCGAATCCTGCCGACTACGAGTGAGCTTTTGCCCCGCGATTCGCGGAGAGGCCGCTCTCACCGTTCTCCCCAGTCTGATCCCACCTGCAGGGGGTGCGCGTTCCTGGCGCGGACGCGTCTCGGGCCTGGCGAAAACCCACCGCCTCCGCCCTCCCCAAGTGCCGCCCGGAAAAAACCGGAGTCGGTACGCTCCTTGCCGCAGAAAGTTCGCGCCAACAGGCCTGTGCCCGGCGACGTGCAAAAGCTAAGGGTACTTTCGAATTTTCTCTCCCCCGAACTCTGCTCGAAGTAAGCTATTTCTCAAAGAGACCACTGGGTGAAGGGTATTTAGTCTGCCACAAGAGGCTATATTTATGATACTTTAAAAATTTATTGAAGAGTAAAATGGACTTTTTGAAAGCATATGCACACGTTTGTGTAATCAGCTACCGTAATCAGGATCCAGGCGGTTTTATCAATCCAGAAACTGCCTTGTGTTCCCCTTTGTAGACACCTCCCAGCCCCGCAGGCAACAGCCCATACGCACACACGTTTTCTGTCCCTGTAGTTTGGCCTTTCTGAGAATGTGATAGAAATTGAACACGATTTTTATACGGGTGGAAATGCAAGATGGCAGTTTCTTATAAAATAAAACAGGAAAATGCTGTATGATTCGTCCACTGCACTCTCATTCCGAAAGATGGAAACTTGTGTTTGCACAAAAACCTACAGATGAAGGACCACAGGGGTCTTCTTTGCAACAGCCGAAAACTGAACACCACCAAAGTGTCCTTCAGCAGGTGCGTGACGACACAAAGTGTGTCGATAGGAACTCTAGGCAGGAAAGAGTGGAGGGCACTAGTGACGAATCAACAGTTTGGAAGCCGTTCAGGGGGGCACTAGGCTCAGTGAAGAAGTAATCCTGATGGGTCGCCCAGTGCATGATTCCAACTACGTGACTCTACCGAGTGACAAAATTGTAGAGATTAGAACAGAGTAGCGGTTGCCAGAGGTTTCCGGATGGTGGGAACAGGGTGTGAGCGTGATTGGAAGGGGCGGGTGGAGATGATCCCAGCGATGTTCTGTGGTGTATCTGGTGCAGGAATGCGCACGGTATGTAACGTTTTGAGATTGGCTGCTTTCACCAGAGACAGGATTACATACAAACACTGAGCCAATATTAATCTCCTGCTTTTATTTTTTTTTCAACGTTTTTATTTTTATTTTTGGGACAGAGAGAGACAGAGCATGAACGGGGGAGGGGCAGAGAGAGAGGGAGACACAGAATCTGAAACAGGCTCCAGGCTCTGAGCCATCAGCCCAGAGCCTGACGCGGGGCTCGAACTCACGGACCGCGAGATCGTGACCTGGCTGAAGTCGGACGCTTAACCGACTGCGCCACCCAGGCGCCCCTCCTGCTTTTAATATGGTACTTTGATTATGTCACAAGTAACCCATCAGGGAAATGGGTGAAGGAACCATGGGGTACATGGAACCTCTCTGTACTATATTTGCAACTTGCTATGTATCTGTAACCATTAAAAACAGAAGCTTTTTTAAGTTAAAAACATGAACAGGGACTGTATTTTGTCAAACCCTTTCTACACGTGTATTTTGATGACTGTATAATTATTCTTTTACTTATTAATATTATCGATGCAAAAGATTTACTTTTATAGATTGCGTTTTGAATGTTAAATCAGATTGCATTTCTGAAATAAATCACACAATCAATACAAAATTGAAACTCTGTGAGGTAATACGTACATATCAACCACATACATATCAAATTATTCTGCCTTGTCCTTAAACTCACACAGCGTCAGGTGTCAGTTAGATCTCAACGAGGCTGAAAAAAGTTGAAAATACGATGGCCATATGACCCAGCAATTGTACTTCTGTGCATGCACCCAAAAGAATCGAAAGCATAGTCTCGAACAGATATTTGTACACTCATTATTCACAACAGTCAAAAGGTAGAAACAGCTCAAGTGTCCATCAGTGGGCGAGTGCTTAAACAAAATGGGGTCTATGCATGTGATGGGGTATTATCCAGCCTGAGAAAGGAATGACATTCTGATGCACTCGTCAACACGGATGGAGCTTGGAGACACCGTGCTGAGTGAAATGTGCCACAAAAGGACAAAAACTGATTCCACTTCCATGAGATACCTAGAGTGAACGCATATAGACAGAAAGTGATGCGGTGGTTTCCAGGGCCCGGGCGGAGGGGGATATAGGGAAGTATTGACTAGTGGGTACAGAATTTCAGCTTCAGAAAAGGTGCATAAAGTTCAGGAGAGACGTGGGAAGGGCTGCAGGACAAGGTGAACGTGCGTGATGCTACTGAACTGTGCACTGAGAAATGGTAAAACGGTCAGTTTTTATGTTGTGTGTATTTTCTCACAAGAAAAATATCAAAAAAAGAAAAAAAAAAAGATTACCACTTTTGTTGGCTTTGTTGAGTGTCCCCATTTTGTACTTACTTTCTATTGCGTTGTCTGCTCTTTGCTTCATTATTTCCTTCCCTGAAGCTTCTTTGGAAAGAAATTAGTGGTTGATTCCCAGTTTCATGTGCTGAATGCTTAGATCATTACCTTTAAGTGTTTATTTTATTTATACATATGTACACAAGGGGGTCTCTTTATATACACTTCTAGCTGCACAGTATGTGTTCAGATATGCACTGTTTTTATCATTTATTTCAAAATAGTTTCTAATTTCATTTGGGATCTATCCTTTGAACCACAGGTTATTTAGAAGCACATTTACTCTTTTGTAAACAAATATAATATTTCATTTTCAGGTTTTGATTTCTGGTATAATTTTCTTGCCGTGAAATAATAGCATGTATCCAGCCCTGTTATGGTTTTGGAGCCTTGCTTTGTGGCCCGGTAAAATGTCAAATTTGAGACCATTTCATCTGTGTCTGAAAGAGTTTGAGTCCTGGAGTTGATGTGTGCCCTGTTCTCTCTATATTGTATGGTCATATGAATAACAGTATTATGAGTTATGGTTACTTTTTCCGTTTATGTTTGCTATTAGCTTTTCAGAGAGGTGTACTGTGTGAAAATACCCCACTACGACTGTGGCTGTGTCGGTGTCTCTTTTTATTTCCGTCACTACCTGGAATTTTTTCTCCATTTCTCAATCTTCCAGAAGCAAGACCTCTGGATAAAGCATGGCTAATGAAATAGCTATGACTTGGAAATACAAGGCATTACCTCCAAGTGCAACAAGGAAAGCCTAGGGGGGGGGGGGGAAATGTGTTCCTACAAGCTTCAGCATATCTATTGAGACTTAGGAGACACTTTATTAGAGACACTTTTACATGTTTCCTTTGCCAAAAGAAATGAGGAAAATGTAATTCAGATATAACTGTTCTCATGCGAAACTCAAGGTAAAGGTTGAGCAGGAGCTGCGGGAGAGATTCTGATCTTCCTCTGCCTAGAAAGGAACCTGGTCCTATCCCCAGGGCCTGACCCAGATTTGTGTAACTCTGGTCTCCTACATCAGCTTGGTCAGGAAGCCACATCCCATAACCGCCCTGAGACGAGGGAGACAATCAGAACCAGTTTGACGAGCTTCTTAGCTCCAGGCCTGGGTGCACCTTGGGCTCCTAATTTGCAGTTTTGAGGTTAATGAATCATGCAGCCTGAACTTGAAGAGGCTGTTTCTCTAGGAGCTTTATGTTTGATTTTACTGGAGTGATTTCATTTCTTAAGAGTTACCGTTGGGCTCTATGAGATGCAGGAAAAACCTAGACGCGGGGGGGGGGGGGGGTCTTAGTTTTGGGCACAGACTGGGGTAATTTTGTGAACTCGCTGGGTGGTCTGTGGTCTGCACTCGCGGGGTGCTGGTGTCCAGGTTCCTCTGTGTGTGCCGGGCTGACACTTCCATTCCTTACGCCATGGGGTGCTTCACCCACAAAGGTTCTGGAAGTCTCCTTGGTAATTTCACAGTCCATTACAAAGAGACAGAAGGAATTGCCAGCTTCGTTTTCTTGTTTTCAGACATGCACGAAATGCCTCTCGATGGCCACGAGGCCCAGCGCCTTCTTTCTGACCGGTGTAAGCATCTCCCCTGAGCGGGCTCGGCACCTCTTTCCCTCATGACAGTGGGAGCTCCTGGGCTCGCTGGCTTTGTCCTTGTTGGGTTTTCCTGTTCACACCCCGGTGCGTGTACGTGCCTCTGAAAGCGAACAGCACGGAGGCTCGTTTGAGCCAAAATTCTAAGTCCGTTGTGGAACTTACTCTTTATTTTCCCTTTTCTGTTTTACCGTCTCGTGGCTGCCAAAGACAAACCGTTCTGCTTTTATAAGCGGGACCCATGGGCTGAACTCTTACTGTGCACTTTCTCTATGGACGGTCGGTCTGCACAGTAGGTTATCAATTCTTGTGCAAACCAGTATTTTCCATTTTTGTTTGTATTTGAGCTTCCCATCTTGTCCGAGCCGTTACACTGCCAGCTACAAGCGCTTCTCCACTTGATCCCCGGTTACGGAACATCCTTCCCAGCAGAGAGCCCCTGTCTTATTCACCTCTACACCTCCAGCGCCTGATCTTCCAGAGCTCAATAAAACCGTTGAATGGTCTTGGGGAAAGGTGCTGATGACTTTTTTTCTACAATAAGAGCTTTAAAAAACGTATCTTTCTGTTTCAATCCTTTGATTTGGTCCTGTTCTAATGTCTTCTTTTCCCCGTTCTTCACTCCTGCTTTTCGGATATATACATATATGGGCCCCGGACCAAGAAGTGACTCTCCAGGGGACGTGGGCTAACCCCCAAGCCTGAGAAGGAGGAGAGGTTTCGCTCTGCATTTGGCAAGCTTAGCTCTACATTTCCTTTAAGATTATTTTCTGTGGCGATGTTTCTGCACCTGCTCCTGTGAGCTGCAGGGTGACACCTTCCTCCCGCGCGGGAGATGGCCGCAGACGTGTGGGTGAGCAGGACCCAGATTGCGGAACCGGGTCCTAGTTCTCTAAGGGCTTTGCGCGAAACTGGTGCTTGCACGGAGTTGGCGTTTTGCAAGCTCCTTGAGTTTGGTTGGTCTTGCATCACAGACCATTGGCAGGAGAGGCGGGCCGCCCTTCCGGCCTCGCTCGCCCCTGCTAGCAGGGGAGGCGCGTGAGCCACCTCCGCGTGGCGAGTGCCCGGGGCGGGGGGTGTCCGGGGTGCGCGACACGGAGACCCGGGTGCTGGCCTCGGACACAGCCCTGAGCGCGGACAGGTTTCACCCGGATAGTCACCGCGCCGCAGGGCCCAGGCTCCTTCTCTTCGATGAGAAGTCGTTCTGCGGCCTCGGACGCGCGGGGCAGGCGGCCGGCACCCCCCCGGGGTCCCGCGCCCTCCCCCCCAGGGTCCCGCACCCCCCGGGGTCCCGCCCGCACAAATTCCGCGCCCAGAAGCCTGTTCTTTAGCCGAAGGGGAGCGCGGGGCCCGAGACAGGGTCTGTGCGGAGCAGCGGGAAAGAACGTCGTGGATGGAGTTCGGCAGCCTTCGCGGGCGCGCTCCTCTCGGGTCAGGCGGCGGGTGTAGACGGTGACTTGGCGGGTGTAGACGGTGACTTGCCGCGTGGCCCACGCGCTCCTTGCCGACGGCTGCAGGTGGCCGAGGTGCGCTCAAGCCCACCTGCGCCTTTTTCTCGCCAACACGCTTCTCCCGCGGGTTTTCTCCCGTGAACGTGCCAGAAACGGACACCTGGGTGTGTCTTCCTGGAGGCAGGAGACGCGATGATCAACAATCTGCGAGGAGAAAACACCGCGGGGCCGGGAGGCGAGACGCCAAGCCTGTGCCCCGTGTGTCCGGGGACTCAGCGGGCCGCTTCTCGGGGACCGTCGCCGCGTACAGTGACTGTGACGTCCGCCCAGCCCCGCTGCGGATCGGGTGCTCCCTCTTCCTCCCGAAGCCGGCAGGGTGAGGACCTCTGGGGGCTGGGGTGGGGAGGGGCACTCTATGGCCGTCTAGGTGGCGGAACATAAAATAACACAAAAATGAAATCTCCTGGGGTTTGTTTTTAAGAGTGTCATGCGCGAGCGTGGACGAAGAATCGTGACTCACAAACTCCACTAAACGCTCAGTGGAGTCACTCAAACTCTTCATAGACGATTACCGGGACCAGCACCCGCATGGGGTTCCATGGTGTAATGGTTAGCACTCTGGACTCTGAATCCAGCGATCCGAGTTCAAGTCTCGGTGGAACCTGCGGATCTTTTGGTCTCGCTTTGTTTTTTTCCTGGAAAGTGCTGTTCACCTCAATGACCCCGACCAGTTTTGCCCTGGGTACCCCCTGTGAGTCCCTGCAAGTCCGCACACGCCTGCATCTGGGCCAGGACGAAGGAACAGAATTTCCTTCTGGCTTAATGGGGTTTCTTTTTAAGGAGGGAAAGAACCATGAGACGGAAACACAGGAGGGAAACAGCAAAGCCCCTGTACTCTGCCGTGACCGGGAAACAACTCTAAATAAAAACCAAGAATCGACTCACATAACATTTATTTTTCTGTGCACATTAAAAAGAATGTTTGCACTTGCTAAATATTTCAAACGGGAAATAAATAATTCTAAGGGTCCTCCTCCCCTCTCCCTATGGCCACTGAACCCAGTTTGTGCATACAATACACACACACACACACACACACACACACACACATACAGAAACCAAAGGTGGAAAATCTGAAATTAGGGGACTCTAAGTAAGGGGTGCCTAAGACTCATTATCACATCGTAAAGATATCTACAGATTCAACATATTTCGAGGTAAAACTTGAGGGGAAATCCATAGTAACAATCTCACTGGGCCTTCATCGGGCCATTGTGCCGCCCCCAGAACGCCAGACTTCCCTCTTTCTCATCCAGCACGGCTAACTCCTGCTCTACAGCTATTTCTTTACGAATTACATTATTTGTACAAGTTTCCTTTTTTCATTTGCTCTTGTGCTGTTGTGTATAGGCTGCCTTCTTCTTCTTCTTCTTCTTCTTCTTCTTCTTAACTTCTGGTTGGGCATCTGTGTTACATGCAGTGAGGTTGGAAATCTGCAGACGTTCCGCTACGGGCTGGAAGAGCCCACGCCAGCAAATAGTCTCATCACGACACCAGGCGGGTAGGAGATTGTTAGGCAATGGTCTCCCCCTCACAACCAACACCTATCACTAACTCCAAATGTGCGCGCCCTGCAAATTCTGTCCCCGTAGCCGGGTCTCGTTCACGGCCTGCTTCTTCTCCCGTTGTCGCTTTGTGCAAACTGTTTATCCAAACGTGCATATCCAGACTGCCCTTCATAATAAATGAGTTCTGTGAAGTCTCTGCCACCACGAGTAAACACACACCCTCATTCAAAATTAGAGATCTTTGGTTTTCTCTCTCACGGTGTGTCACTGACTGTGGGATACGCACAATCCCGAGTGTTTTGCTAGGTCTGTGCTGGGGAAACACCAACTATGGCTTCGCCGCAGCCCCTCGCCCTTCAGAGTATGTGGGACCTACTCTTCATACACTCCGTCACCCATGGACACAGACTGCTCGTAGTGTGGTCAACACTGAAGTTTGCTTTATTCTTTCTTACCTTCCTAGGCACACAAATTTTCTTGTTCAGACAAACATGCAAGGAGTGTCTCTACCCTGCAAAAGTAAAACTCTAAGTCTTTCTTGTAAATATTTTGCCATCAGAAAATGGCCCACATGAATCAGAATCAGAAAACTTAAAGAGGATACGACCAACAGATATTTCCTCTACACCAAAAACTGACAGCCGTGGTTGACTCAAACCTGTAGCCATACGGATTCGCCTGATTGTTATAGAAGAGGGGAGGAAAGATTGTGGAATCTCTTTTCCTTTCTGTTGTTTCTTATTAAGTGTGAGAAGACTCAGCCTAATTGAAGAAGAAGGGAGGCATGCATAAAGTAGATGAATATATGTCCAGAGAATGTAGAAATTCAGTTTACCACAGTTGGTATCAACCAGTCATTATATATGTATATACATTTAAATATATATAGTTTTTATTTTTGAGAGAGTTTAACATGGGGGGGCGTGCAGAAGGAGAGGGAGAGAGAATCTCAAGCAGGCCTCCTGTCCATCTCAGAGCCTGTTCCAAGGCTCCATGCGCCTTGGGCTTGGTGGGGGGTAGGGGAGCAATCGCACAGTTATGAGATCAGGACCGGAGTCAAATCAAGAGCTAGTTGTTCAACCAACTGAGCCACCCAGGTGCCCCCATCAGTCATTATATACTGAGGATGATGGTTTCAAGTGAAATCAGGGCCATTATTGTGATGCCCTCCCACCTACGATGATACCCTTGTGATACCTGTTTCCTGGGACGTTCTGTGAGGTCATTTTACTGTCTGAAAACTAAGCCCTTGCAGGTCAAGGTTTAGGGCTGGTACAGGGATTTCTAGTACACCGATGGTCTGAAGTGGAATTAATCATGCCAGTGACCTCTGATCACCTCAAAGTTTGTTCATCTCACACCCCATCCTGAAGGTGGCCCCATTCGAAATTGCTCTAATGTCCCTCATTACCCACATTAGATGCTAACTATGGTAAGATGGGCTCAAAGACTTTGGTCAAAGTCCATATTCCCCAATCGAATCCCCCAAGAACTTTGATATGTTGAATTTCAACTTTGAAATTAAGAGGCAAACAAGAATTTCGTCACAAGAGAAGTGTTGGATAGAGAAAGAAAGGAGAATAAAGTATCTTGTGACATCCAGAAGCTGACCCGGCACTCGGGCCAGGCCACGTCATTCTATTGAACATAATCGCCCAGAATACCGACATCAGACATGCCTCCTCCGAGACCATGATAGAATGAGTCAGACAGCTGATGGCCCAACTTTGTCTAAGGTCACTGTGGCACACACACAATACCAAACCTCTCCCTCATGCAAACAAGTGACTGCCACCTCTGACCAGTTACAGCTTTATCTTCTCTCCGATCTGCCTCCTTCTCACGAGATCAACTGCGATACCCAGTGAAGGAATAGCGCCTGCTTTCTGACAGTTTCTAATCCAGAGCAGAACCCTGCTACTCGGGAGCCTCCCCCAAAGCACCCGGCCAAAGCCCAAATCCTAGAAAAATTCTTTCCAGCATCCTTTCCCCCGAGACACCTCCTGATCCCTCTGGGGGGAGTTCTCCCTCCCTGCCACGGATGATGATCGGCCCAGCGTGCCCCACTACAGGTGTGTTCCTGGGTCAGGCGGGAGGGCATAGACCCTATCCAGGTAACGTCAAAGAGTTGCAATTTGTTTTTGGATTTCCAAGCAGGCATTTAACTTAATTACGTTCCGCAGTTCAAAGCACATTACCGTTGTTGGTCTATATACAGCTCTTTTTTTTTTTTTTTTTAGCTGGATGGATTGATATTTCCCTTTCACGCTACAATATTCTATGCCTTCTGACTCCAGGAGCAACTATTTTGCTAGGTGCCCTGTGACATTTCCCCCCTCACCCCCACCCCCAGACTCTGCAACTTTTTGTCCGAATGTTTGTAGTTCTGTTTGCATGTGTTGTTTTGTTATTTTATACGAACAGTAAAGTGCTCCACACGTGTTGTTTACATTTACTGTGTAACTTCCTCTCACTGTCTCGGACCTCAGTGTGCGTCCACTCAGTTGTATCGACTCACCAAGTCGCAGACAGACTGATTAAAAATCCCACCCCTGTTAACGCCACTAAGCTGAACATAGTCATAGATACCTTCTACAGACTTGTGGGATATGTAGCATAAACACAAAGAAAAGTTGGATCCTGTGCTAAGTTTGTCTTTTATTTAATTACCCGGTGACAGATTTGTGTCCAAAATAGCTCCATAATTTCCAACTGTCAGCTCACAGGCCTTGGATAGCCCTGCAATACTGTCGACATTTTGAAGTTTCTGTCATTCTAACTTTGAGTCATTATTTTTCATCCATTAAATTTAATCTAATCTAATATATATGTACATGTACATAAACGTGTCTCAAAGATTACAATGATTTGAAACACCTGTCAGATTTTCAGACAATCTCGGTTGTAAATTAGTCTCTGTAAAGACCATGTCTTAATTGATTGATTGTTTTATCTCCATAATGGTCTCCCTCGAATCTACTCTACAAAGTGAACTTTTTAAAAAAAAAATGTTAATGTTTATTTATTATTGAGAGACAATTGAGAGACAGAGCATGAGCAGGGGTGAGGCAGAGAGAGGAGACACAAAATCAAAGCAGGCTCCAGGCTCTGAGCTGTCAGCACAGAGCCTGACGTGGGGCTCAAACTCATGACCTGAGCCAAAGCCGGATACTCAACCAACGGAGTCACCCAGGTGCCCCTATAAGGTTAACTTTAAAAGCATCTAATGTTTACAGTTTTACTCAAATGCGTTCCTGCAAAACAGATGTCAGTATTTTTGCGTATTTGATTTTATTCTCCGTATCATATTTTGCTATATGTCTCATTCTGCTCCTGAAGCTTTCATTTTTTTTTTTTTTGAGATACATCCGTATAGCTATGTGTGGATGTATGCCTGTTAAATGCTGCCTAATCCTTTTTGGTGGGAATACACATTCTTAAATGACCCCAAATACGTCTCAGCTGATGTAAAATCCTGGACTTACATTATGCTTCCCTGAGGATCTTGTCAGTGTTCCCCCCACTGTCTCACACTGTTGGGTGTCATTCTGGGGAAGGCTGCTTCCAGGATGATTCTTGCCCTTAGCAATAAGGTGATCTTTTTAGTGACTCCCTAAATAATCATTTATCCTCAAAGCCATATAACTTTCAGTCACCTTCCCCCCCCCCCACGGCTCCATCCCCCACCGGGTCTTCTCACCCACAAGTTCACTCCCATCCTTCTTCCAGACCTGAACTCATAAGCCTCTTAATCACTGTTTGTTTCTCCTAATCATCTCTGAAACCCGCAGTAACACTTTCATGCCCTGAACGTGCTAGAGGAGAAGGGAGTGGGGACAGAAGAATCTGCTTTGGGGTCTCTCTCTGCAGCAGCATGGAAGCCTTAATTCTAAGGAATATGTCGATCGGGGCTTTGCAGAGTTTAAAAGTCTCCCTCCCTCCAATATATGTGCCTTAATTCCAATTCCTCCCCATCTCTGGGGCCAAAACAGCTCTCGCCTTTCTCTCAAACCAGTCTTCGACTCTACATCCAAATCCTGTGGGTTGGAAAAGTCTGTCCCGGCATCAGGTTCTGGGGTTCAGGAGCGGAAAAGGTCTGCTGGGTGGGAAACTCTTGGCGCGCTGTGAAGAAATGCCCTGCTCAGATATAGGCGAACTCCCCCCGCCCCACGTACTGAGGGGTGATGCTTCCGGCATCAGGGAAAACACGAGCACCGAACACTCAACGGGCAGCAATATTCCATCCCAGGCCAAATCCAGGATGTTAGGTCGCACCACTCTTGTGGTCTTATCGCCGGAGAGGACGAGTCCAGAACAGTGAGCCGACTCAGCGGTGGAGGCAGGCGCGGGTCTGAACCCCCGGCAGGGGCAGGGGCAGGGGCGACGAACAGCTGCTGGGGGTTTGGGTGCGGGGCTTGCCCTCTGGCTTCCCAGTCCTGAGACCAGGATACAAACCTATTATGTCTGGCGGGATCTCTGACGACCTGTAAACATCGACAAATAAGACGCGTCAAGTCCTTGGAACGCCGGGGTGCAGTAGGGGCCTGAAAAAGAGGACCTACTGTGATTTGGGGGCGCTAACAAATCTGCCCCTGAAGCTGCGAGCAACCTGAGCGTCTTAGGAGTGTCTCCTGAGGACCTTGTGAGCGCCCCGGCCCATCAACCCACCCGGCAGTCCGCGACCATACCGCCTCACTGTGCGGCCCTGAGCAGTTTCTTCATCGATTAAGTGGAAATAAAAATCTCACGGGGCTCCTGCTTCGCTCCTGTCTTCTTGGCACAAAGTGATCGGTAGCGAGCTACCAGAGTCACTACTTTTCAGGGATCCTAACTCCCCACAGTGGGGGCTGGAGTCTGAGGAAGTCGGGTGCATCATGCCAACTTGGCCAGTGGAGCCGAGCAGGGCGCCGCCGGCACTTGAGGAAGCAGCCCCCGCGGGTGGGGAACGGGGTGCGTTACCTTCATCTGCGGGTGTGGGTACGCGGGAGAATAATCCAGACTGTTCCTGGTAAAACCGTAGTCGGCAGGATTCGAACCTGCGCGGGGAGACCCCAATGGATTTCAAGTCCATCGCCTTAACCACTCGGCCACGACTACCTGCTCGCCTGGGGTGAACCGAGAGTGGATGCGTGCCGCGCCCCAAGGAGTGGGGCCGGGCGGGCGACAGCCGGGAAGATCCGCGGGCCTCGCGCTCCGGAACAAAGGAGCCCGCCCACCGTGCAGGGCAAACCGAGAACCCGCGGCCTCGTGGCGGGTCAGAAAAAGGCTCCGGCACAAACCACTCGAATGTCCGAGGCCCGCAGCACCGGAGCCGACCCCCAGCGGCCGCCCTTCGCGGACACCGCGGTCACAGCGGTCACAGGGTGCTTGGGAGCCCAGGACGGAGCCCAGGAGGGAGCCCAGGAAGGAATCCGGAAGGGAATCCAGGAGGGAGCCCGGGAGGAAGCCCAGGAGGGAATCCAGGAGGGACACAGGACAGAGCCCAGGAGGGAACCCAGGAGGGAGCCCAGGAGGGAGGCCCTGGTGCCCATTGAGCTTTGAGGAGCGCCGTCCTAGGGAAATGAACTTAACAAAGAGCGTGTACTGCACACAAACCTTTTCATTTCCCGTTGTGATAGGTTTAAAAAGGTATTCAAAATGGATGAAATGTTTAAATATTTTTGCTTCATCTGCCTAACAGATCAATAAAGGCCGCTAAACAGAAATTTGGGAGGTTTCTGTAATCGTCCTGGGAAAACGTTTATGACATAACACGTATTCACTGACAAGAGCAATGTGCAATTAACATGACCTCAGTGAGGCAACCTTTTCGCCTGTGAAACGCTGAGAGGAAGGGAGGGACACTTCTCGATGTTTCCGCTGCTGGCTTCCCGCTTGCGGAGTCAGGAGCGAAACTTCTGTTTGCTTCCTGCAGCGCGAAGTGATCCAGTCTTACAATGAATAGCAGAGCGACGCATTGTATTGATTTGTTGGTTATTTATTGATACTACCCGAGAGTTGACATTTGCCTCAAAGGGTTCTTGGATTAATTATCTGCCTCGTTGCCTGCAATGCACAGTGAAAGTAATTACCTTGAACTTGTTTCTCAAAACATCGGCGCCAGTCGGCGATTGGCAAAATTAACGAATTTTTAAAAGATGATGTTGAAAGAACAGTGAGATGGGGAACAGTTTTAGAAGCCTCTTACATTTGTATACATGTTCATGTTTTGAAGGTTTGAGGAACGGCTTTATTGGAGGCCTGTGCCAGGGTGATCTCCGCACACGGGTGCAGCCAGCCAGTCTTTTAAATGAGATGGTTGTGGGTTTTCGGGGAGACGACCGCCGGATCTTCCACTATGTGCAGAACCCAACACTCGTCTTGAAAACGTTTGGTCACTTGGAGTTGTCCAGCCTCGCCGGAAGCCGAGCTATCCAACCAGCCTGATGGCAGGGCCCGGGCGGCCCACAAGTACAAGTGAAGCTTCTCGTGCTCCCGCTTTCATGTAATTTGGCCTTAGCGTTGGTCGGGGCAGCTCCCCTACCAATGAAAGTACCTGGGGAATTGTCAGTTGGGGAATTGCCCATGACAGGTCCCCCGGGAAAAGGACCATTGGGGAAAGAAATTGTCCGCGGGGAAATTGTGCGGCCCCACATCCAGCCCTTGCCACCCCCTATAAAGACTCCTCTACCTAAAGGAAGGATGGGCCCATATATTTCCCAGCCAAGGAGGGGACAAATGGATTCGAAATCCCCACTCCGGCAACAAAGGAACATATCTATGGATACAAGTTACTCCAACCCCTAGGCCCGCTTGGCCCCCAGGAGGCGTTCCAGATGATAACTGGACCTGGTGGGTTAAGGTACAGAATGGTTCATTAGTTCCTAGGCATACATTGTCCCTCATGAGCACATGAGGCGTGGGTTCCCAGGGCCCTCTTGGCTCCCTCCGCACCCCAGACCAAAGCAAAAACCTTTGTTCCTTATACTGCAAATGGTTCAAAGAAACAATTAAAAAGTCCTATCCCTGTAAACGTTCCACTTGAGGTGTCGAGAGCTAGATGACCTTGAAAGGGCAGGAGGGAACGTTACAAGAAAATAACTATGTTGTTCCTTTATGGGTGATCACACAAAGGAACATTTTTAGAATTAGGTAATGCCTAGAAACATAGATAATGCGGCTACAAGGAATTTGCTAACAAATATAATGCCACGTTTGCCACAATAAAGCGGCCGGTCGAACCCACTGCTGTTGTCTGCGTCCATGTGTTATTTTCGCCGACGCCGTTCATCCGTCGGGAACCCCTGGACCTGCTGGGGCTGGACCTCGACACAGCCTGTCGCTGTCCGCACGGAGCCGCGGCCCGATGCTACAGCCCGTGCGGGTTTGCTGCGCGTCTCCCGGGTCCCCTCGGCAGCTGGCCGCGCAGGGAGCTGGGCTCCCGGCAGGTGTCCTGCCCCAGCCCCTTCCGGCAGGCCGCCCGAGGCAGGGGTCCTCCCGAGCTCACGACAAGGACGCGTGACTCTGCCAATTCGCCCCGCTGATGTCCAACGGGAAGAGACGGGAACAGCAGATGCGCTTCCTGGTGGAAGATGCGAGCCCCTGACGCCTGTCCCTGCCCCCTGCCCCTGACACCTGCGGGCCTCACGGCTACTTATGCTAATGAGGCCCACGGCTCCCGTGTAGTCGTGGCCGAGTGGTTAAGGCGATGGACTAGAAATCCATTGGGGTCTCCCCGCGCAGGTTCGAATCCTGCCGACTACGGCGCCCCGCCCCCCACCTGGGGGCCATCCTATTGTCGCCGCCTGAGCCGGGAAGGCAGCGACCCGGTCCTTTCTGGGGCGGCGGCAAGACTCCGCGCTTGCCCGGACAGGAGGCGCGCGCGCCGTGTTTCCGTGCACTTTTGCACAAGTCACGCGGCCACAGTCCTGCAGGGGTGTCCCCGTCCCCGAGGAGGAGCCAGGCTTCGCGATGCTCCCGTGTCCGCCGCGGTCCCAGCCCCGCTCGGACGGCAGCGTGTCCGCCCGGGAGGTGGCCGCGGGGTCCGCAGGGGGCTTCCCCCGAGCCGGGGAAGACGGTAGGTGCGGCGTCCCCCCGGGAGCCGGACCTGGAATTCACAGAGCCCTGAGCACAGAAGGGGTGCAACCACAGCCGGACCCGCAGCGCGTCCCGCTCCTCACCCTCCGGGGGCTGCGCCGCGGCTCGTGAACAGACACGGAAGGAAGACGCGGGAATTTGCCCCCTAGACTTCCGGCTGAAAGTCCGCCCCCTCCCGCCTCAACGGCGCGGCCGCTGCGGTGACGGAACAGCGCGTCCTTCCCGAGTCGGGAGACTTCACCCGGGCCCCGGGGAGCCGGGCTTCTCACCGAGACCGGGATCGGGCCGGTACGTGCGGGGAGGCGCGCGGGGAGGGGGTCCCGGAGTCAGGGGCCGCAGGGCGGGGGCGCGGCCGTCTGGGGCGCGCGCACGTCTCGGGTCCCGCGCGTCCCGGCCCGGAAGCGAGGCGGGCGCTGGGGTCCCTTCTGCGAGCGGTTCCCGCCCGCGAACCCCCCGCCCGCCCGCCCGCCCGCGTCCCGGCCCTTTTCCGTCCGCTCCCGCCGCGCGGCCCCGCGTCCTCTTCTGCGGGCCCCGGTGTCCGCCGGCGCCCGCCCCACCCTCCCCCTGCCCGCAGTCTCCCCCTGCCCTTCCCCGTCCCACCCGCCCCCCCCAGCACCTCCTCCCCCCGGAGCCGCGGCACCGCGTCCCGCCGCCCGCTCCCCACGCGTACGGGTTCCCGCTATTGCGGGGGCTTCTCCTACGGGCGCCCCCCGGAGCGTCACCTCCCCTCCCTCCGCCCTGAACCCCCACTCTCTCCGAGGGTCACCTCCGCTCCGCCGAGGGTCAGCCCCGCTCCTCCCAGGGTCAGCTCCCTTTCCTCCGAGGGTCCCCTCCGCGGCGTCCCAAGCCCAGGCCGCCAGGGCCCGGCGGCCCGGGAAGTAGGGGCGCGGCCGAGCTCACGAGAGGCCCCTGTGACTCTTTAGGTTTGAGCCCGAGTCCGGCCGGCAGACCGGGAGTCGAGGTGCCAGAAAAATAAAAGGCTGGGAGGGTTTGCCGTTATTCCGTGAGCTTTGAGAAAGAGAGAGCAGGGCAGCCTGAGATCCTTCCCCGGGAGGGGGCTCCGCCCTGGGGGTGCCGCGGGCAGCAATAAGCGAGCTTAGCAGAGGATGGTTTCGATCCATCGACCTCTGGGTTATGGGCCCAGCACGCTCCCGCTGCGCCACTCTGCTCGTCTGGCGAGGCCGCCGCTGGCTTTCCTATCTCGATTCCTACCCGCTTGACCCGCGTGGTGCTACGCTCCGTCCCCCCACTCTCCCTCCCTCCCTCCCTCCGTCTCCGCTCCGCGTTTCACTCTCTTCCCAGCCCAACAGTCCACGCCACTCCCGACGTGTCCTCGCCGCGCAGACCCTCGGGGACCTCCAGTCCTCTCCCTGCGAGGTCGCCCGTCACCCGCCTGCGCTGGGAGTGATGATGGCGAGGATGTCAGCTCTCCACACCAGGGCTCGGGCAAAGCCCCTTCCTTGGGATTCGCTCCTGGTCCTCCAGCCCATCACCTTTCTCCTCTTCCTTCTCGCCGCGCACTCGGATTTATCCGCTAACGTGGTCCCGGGCTCTGTTTTACCTTTCGTGACCCCTGCCCGCGAGTCCGCGCAGGTCTCATTCGCTCGGCCGCTCTCCGTTATCGGAGACCCCAAAGTCACCCCCCCCCATTTCCAAGCCCTCATCGCGGGGTTCAGAGCCACCTGCACCCAGCTCTGGAAGCGCCCCCACCCCCACCCCCGCGCACCGCGCTCCGCGGTCAGACGTGGGGCTGCGCGACAGGTCCGTTTCTACCTGCGGGGTCTTGGCCCTCGGGCACCGACAGACGGATGACTTAGCCCAGAAGGCCCCTCTACAGGCTGCCAAGGCTGCGGGCGTTTGAAGAAACCCGACGGGCCAGCTCCCGGGGCAGAGACGGGCCCTCTCCGAGGCGATTTTACCCAAACCGGGGCCGCGCTTCCCCCGATACAGGCGCGGTGTGTGGCACCTGCAAACCCCTGAAGGCGCCGACTGGTTTCCTCCTTCACCCCCTTCGCTTCCCTTCCGAATTCTGCGGGGTGCGCACCTTCTCGGGCACATTCTCGTTCTTTCTGCCCCGTTCCCTCTTGCCTGCCACAGAAGCGCAGACCCTGTGTGGACCGCCCGGGACAGAACGTTCCGTCACTTCTACGGCTGACCCCCGCCAGCAGGAACGGCACGCGGCCCCCTCCTGCCGGAAGAGGGTCACGCGGCCTCTGCACCTGTGCGTGGGTCACTTGGACTCCCGAATGCTCTCCCGGGAAATTGCAAGGGTCGAACCAAGACTTCAAAAAAAGATCGTGGAAATGCGGGACTTGGCCCGCGCTCCTCAATTCTGTCAAGCGAAGCCAGACTCCGGGCGCCTGTTCTTAGCTGGACTGGCCGCCCGTTTTTTGGCTTTGATTCAAAGTGCTAATTTCAAGCCTGTGACACTATTTCTGGACTGCACTAGAAGGGCTGAAACTTACATTTTTATGTCTAGAGGGAGCCCAGTTTTTCGCCCTCAGGATTGACAGTGCGAGTCAAGACGCTCCAGTTCTCCCTGACCTGACTGAGTTCTCTGGTCTGCTCCTCGGCCCCCACTCCAGCAGCAGTGGGGTGAGTGTATCTTAGACTCGAGGATCCTCTGTCTTGGTCTTTCTTCAACTTTTCAGGTGGAAAACTTAGCTGCAGGGAGAATCAGGCTCTAGCGGACTGCTTGTTTCCTATGTAACCCGGGAGATGGAAATTCCTGCAGCTAAATGAGAACTAGACTGAGATCCAGCAAGATCACTCACCGGGATGAAGCAATTGCCTTCAACTTTAACTCTCTCCCAGTGAGGTGAAAGAACACAGTAAAATGTACGTTCGAAGCCAAAACTTCTGACTCTTTGACATAATGGGTCCAATAGATGACCCTTTGCTCTCATGACAAATGGGCACGTTGTGCTTTGTCCCTGGGTTGACGAGACTCGGTTTGATTTAATCTCCAGCTTCCTGCTTTGTCAGCCTCTGAGGGCAACCAGGGAGCTACCCTCCAAACCAGGACAAACCCTGATGGAAGGTTCAGACGGACTCTGAATCAAACTCTGTGAGGAATGATGGACAACGCGAAGACGTTGGCTGTGAAATCGTGTGCAATACAAAGATAAGGGGCACTAAGGAATCTACTCCTGAAATCGTTGCACTATATGCTAACTAATTTGGATGTAAATTTTAAAAAAGAAATAAAGAAATTAAATTTAAAAAATTCCATGATACACACACACCAAAAAAAAAAACATTTTGAGGGAAATACAGACCGAAGAAGGTTAAACATGTAGCCTACGCTAATAAAACAGCAGAGCCAGAAGCTTCTGGATTCTTTACATTCTAGACCTACCTGGCAACTACACCGCTAATAAAAACCTCTTTTGTAATGATACAAAAAAAAGATTTCAAAACTCTAAATGACATAGTTTTTGATTCTTTAAGCTGTGGAACGCATATATAATGGAATATTCTGCAGGTGATCGTGTGAATGAGGCATGTTCGTTTGTACTGATGTGAATTACACATGCATAATATATGTAAATCTATGTATTTACTCCATGTAACTGCAGACTCACTGAGTTGTAAGTAATGCTAGAGAGAGAACACGTTACCCGAGTTTGCCCCCATGGTAACATCCGGGCTCATCACATCACCAGCAGGATATCGACATTGATACAGCCCTCCAAGTCTTATTCTATCTCCCCAGTTGTAGTCACTTTTGTGTGAGTACGTTCACCTCTATACAGTGTATCACGTACAGATTCACGTAGCCAGCACCCCAAGCCCATGTGGCTTCGTGGCAGTGGGACGTCCCCCCCCCCCCATCTTCTCCCAGCACTTCCCTCCCTAAGGCCAGAAAACCAGAAGCTGATTCTTCATCTAAGTGAGTCTTTCCCGGAATGTTGTAGAAGTGGAATCACACAAAATATAACTTTTTGAGATTGGCTTCTTTTCCACACAAGTCCCTGGAAATTCATCCAAGTGGCCACATGTATGTGTAGTCTCTTCCTTTGTACTGAAAGCATATTTCACAGTGTGGATACATCATTAGCTGTTCAGACATTCACCTACCCGTGTTTCCAGTTTGGGGCTAGTCCGGATAAAGATTCTGTAAGAAAAACTACATACAGATCTTTGTAGGAACATAAGTTCCTATTTTTCTGGAATAAATACCCGAGAGTGCGATTACTGGATTATCTGAAAATTTCATGTTTACTTTTCTAAGAAGCTACCAAACCATTTTCCTGAGTCACTTTACCATTTTACGTTCCCACCATCAGTGTAGGAGGGATTTAGTTTCCCCACATCCTCGCCAGAATCGAGTGTTGTCATTATTTTTGGTTTAGCCATTCGGACAGGTGGAGGGTGATACCTTATTGTGGTTTTAATTTGTATTTCCCTGACAGCTAATGAAGCTGAACATTTTGTTCCTGTACTTAATTGCCATCCGTATATTATCATAGGTGTAATGCCTCTCATGTCTTTTATCGACTTTCCAACTAAAGTGTTGGTTTTCTTTCCTGGTCTGTCCGGTTTTGAGAATTCTGTGTAGATGTTCTAGATACTGTCCTTGGCCAGATATGTGGGTTATAAATATTTCTCCCGATTTGTAGTTTGTTTTTTCAACTGCTTCGTAGCGTCTTTCTGCAGAGTAAAAGCTGTTAATTTTGAAGAGGTCTGATTTATCTCTTTTCCTTTTGAGGATTGAGCTTTGGTACCAAGTCGAAGGAGTCTGCCTGACCCTAGATCCTGAAAAATCTGCTATGTTGTTTTCTAAAAGCTTTAGAATTTTACATTTCAGTCTGTGATTCATTTTAAGTTAATTTTTGTGTACAGAATGAGATTTAGGTCGATGTGGGTTTTGGTTTTTGTTTTTGTTGCGGTTTTTGGCCTACGGATGCCAGCTACTCGAGGACCAAGTATTGAAGGCTCCCTCTTCTGTTGAATTTTTTCCCCTACGCTACTGTTCAGAAATCAGTTGGGCATATTTCCATGGGTCAGTATGTATTGTTAAGGGAAAGAAATAACCAAGATGAACACTGTACGAATTTGCTACCCTTCACTTAAGAGTATAGAGTGGACTGAACATTATACACACATGTAACTCTGGAAAGTTATACAAAAACTCATTCTACTGGGGAGGCAAATCGAAGAGCTCAAGCGATTAGATGGAAAACACTTTTTTTCACTGCGTGTATCCCAATATCATTTGAGATTCATATCGTGATTATTATTTTTAAAATATTTTAAATATTGAAATTCTTTTTTTTATTAAAAATTTTTTATGTTTATTTATTTTTGAGACAGAGACAGAGCATGAACGGGGGAGGGGCAGAAAGAGAGGGAGACACAGAATCCAAAGCAGGCTCCAGGCTCTGAGCTGTCAGCACAGAGCCCGACGTGGGGCTCGAACCCAGGGACCGCGAGATCACGCCCTGAGCTGAGAAGTCGGTCACTCAACCAACTGAGCCACCCAGGCGCCCCAATATTGGAATTCTTAATATGCAAAGAAAACATCCTTTCTGTCCGTTGATTACAGCTTTGTTCCAGACTTTATTTTCCAGTGACATGGAAGCAAATGATTTTACCGTCTCCGGATAGCATTTACTTCTGGCTGTTCTTTCCTTACCCCTTACCCAGGCTGGGGTTGTGGTAAGCCAGCCTGAAACTCCAGATCAGCCTGCACAGAGGCATGAAAACATGAGTGTATTGGGGGATATTAACGATACAGCTGGTCTGCAAAAATTGCCGAACGGTGACAATTCCATGGAGAAGCAAGCACTCCCGCTAGCTTTTCATCTTTCTGAAAGAGGGACCTTCAAGCAGGAACCACCAAGGTACCCCTGAAATTTGGACTCTTCTGGGAGAAAAGAAAGCATTAGGACTCAGGTCAAACCTACTGGATAATACAGTAAGTATGATTTCTTTTTTTCTGGCCAGATTGAGAGGCTCTATCACAGGCCCGTTAATCCCAAGAACAAAACAGGGGGGGGTTTAGAGAATGAGGATGCATTGTTTACAGTTTGGGTTCAGTTCCTGTTTCTCTTGAACTTGCAGCTGTGTAGGGTTTCAAAGTAACCTACAAGATGTCAAAATATGCCGGAGGGAGTCGCTCCGTAGTCGGCAGGATTCGAACCTGCGCGGGGAAACCCCAATGGATTTCTAGTCCATCGCCTTAACCACTCGGCCACGACTACATGACAGAGCTGTCCCTTGTTAAAGTAAATAGCCATGCCGAAGCTTGGTTCTGTTGGTGAAGATCACGTTGCATACCAGAAAGTGCATTTGTAGCCAAATCCTTCCTAAGTAAGACTTTCTCCTCAGAACTGAAGGGACTCCTTGTTCTGATGAGTCGTCGGAACGAGTCAGCCTTTGGGGAGGCTGGCCGGGCTACGTCCCACAACTGGAACGGCCTTCAAAGTTCACTGCGGAATTGTATGTGATAGCTGCGATGTTTAAAAACCAGAAAAGGTGAAAAGGTGGTGCACGTGCATATATTTTCCCTCTGGAAGGTTCCACCAGACCTGGCTTCAGCTTGCTGCTGTGCGTAGAAATTGAAGAGCTGAACTCGTGGGTTGCAGAGAGCTTGTAGTTTTCACTACGTGTACTTCAAAATAACGTGAGTTTTGCCATCATTATTATTTGTGTACACGTTTTCCTGTATCTTGTTTATATACCTAGAATTGCTGGGTCATATGGTAGGTCGATGCTTAATCTTTTGAAGAGCGGCCAGACTTTTCCCACACGAATGCACCATTTTCATCCCCCCCTGTGTGTGATGGTTCAGATTTCTCCATATCCTCCCCAACACTTGTTATTACATGGCCTTTTCATTAAAGCTATCCTGATAGGTGTGAAATAGTATGTCACTGGGGTTTTGATTTGCATTTCCCAAACGACTAATGACAGCCAACATTTTCCCGTGTGCTTAATGGCCATCTGTATATCTTTCTTAGGGAAAAGTCTATTTGTGTACTTTGCTCATTTTCTCACGAACTATTTGTCTTTCCCTGGAGTTGTAAAGGTCTTTATACATTCTAGATGCAAGTCCCTTATCCGGTATATGATTTGCAAATCTTTTCCTCTAGCTGTTTGGTTGCATTTTTTATAGCGTCCTTGGAAGCACGATTGCTTTTGATGTTAACGAAGTCTACTTTATCTATTTTTTGTTGCTCGAGCCCTGGTGTCATACCTAACAATCCATTGCCAAATCTGAGGCCTTGAAGATTTCCCCAGTGTTTCCTTTTCAAAGGTTGATAATATTAGAGCTTGTATTATGCCTTTAACCCGTTTTGAGTTAATGTGTGTAAATTGTGTGAGGTAAGGACACAACTTCATTCTTTGGCAGGTGGTCATCTAGGTCTCCGAGCCACCGTTTGTTGAAAAGACCATTCCCACCCCCACCCCCACCCCCACCAATGGTCTTGGCACTTTTTAATAAAAAACCAGATGACTGTAGACATATGGCTTTATTTCTGGACTCTCAATTCTATCCCGTTGATTTCACTGTCCTGATCACCATTGCCTTGCAGTTAGTCTTAAAGTTGGGAAGTGAGTCCTCCTGCTTTTTCTTCTTTTTCAAGATTGTTCTGGATATTCTGGGCCCCTTGAAATCCCATGTGAATTTTAGAATCAGCTCATCAATTTCTACAAAGAAGTCAGCTAGCATTCTGGGAGGGAAGATCAATTTGGGGGACACTTGCTATCATAACATTGTTCAGACGCAATCCATAAACATATCTATCTTCATTTATTTCAGTAATGTTTTGTGGTCTTCAGAGTGTAAGTTTTGCACTTCTTTTGTTGAACTTGTTCCTGAATAGTTTTTCTTTTCCAGGCATTTTACGTAGAGGCATTTACTTTGCCCTTTTTTCTCTTCCTTATGAAACATGACGAAGCTGTCTGAAGCCTCCCAGATATAATATTAAGTGCTTAGGATAGCTCACGCAGACGAAACGCACAAACAAAAACCATCAAAAACAGAAAAGCAAACTGTGAAACACAGTGCATCTTTGATAAAACTCCATTTCTGAATGAATTTGATCTTATTGACTGGGGTGTAGTTAACACAAAGTGAAGGCGGAGGACGTGTCCCTGCTCTTGTGACTTGTGTCCAACTAGGAAGGCTACTCTCTGCACATGCAACAGAGCCCACACGGGAAGGGTTTGAATAGCTGTTAGAGACCTGAGTGTAGGGGCGCCTGGCTGGCTCAGTGGGTGGAGCTTGGGCCTCTTGATGTCAGGGTTGTGAGTTCAAGCTCCACACTGTGTGCAGAGATTACTTGAAAATAAAATCTCAACAACAACAAAAACCTCCTGAGGGTGTAATGGCAGCGATGAAGTGGAAGGCAAAAATACAATCACGCTCGTGTAATATACGAGGGGGGAGAGGAGAATAAGTTTGTCGATGCCGTTGGCAATACGGATCAGCCAAGTCCTTGAAAGTCATTTGCTTTAGATGGACACCCGCCTGTCTTGGTCTGAGTACGTCGTCAACACACGTGGGCATGGCAGTGAGCCTAGTGGTTTCCAAGAAAGCTTCTTCCCTCCTGTGGTAGTGAGTGGGACTTTGTCTTTGAGAACACTCATGTTGGACTCACGTCAGACAAACCTAGTACAAGTTAGAAGGAATCTATTTGTGACCCACATGTCTTCTCTTAGTCATTTTGTGTGCTTCCCAAAACAACAAAATCGAGGTAGCAAGCTCTTCTTCCCATTCAGTGGTCATGAAGCTATTAAGGAAGAAATTATTAACTTATTTTTTGGCTCAAAATCCCACGGCCTGGAAAATAACATTTACTCACCCTCTCACAGAGAGACTCCCACCCCCGGGGGCAAAACCAACAATTGTAGAGACCACGGGGCGGGGGGGGGGGGGGGGGATTCACAAACACTGTTAGAGGCCACAGACAGCAGACTGAGAAACCGTCTGCATTTTAGCCTCTCCTTTGTGTCTCCTTTTATTTTAACGAATAAGTTTCATCACTACTACACTGTAATTAAACACAAAGTTGCCAGAGAAATATCGTCTCTGAAACGCGTCTATGTGAGTCATTAAACTCAACTTTATAAACTAGGAGGCCAAGGCACACCCAGGCCCGAGGCTCAGGTCCTAGTCAAACCAGCTGTACGACTTCTCTCACCTTTGCCAGGTGTGAGTTCCTCAATGCACACCCCCGAGACACTAAAATCAGACACACGCAGGCCCAACAGAGTGGAACAGAACTCTGTGCCCTTGTAACCAGAGGTCACAGGATCCTCTACTCCCCCCTTCCGAACCCAACTCCATGGTCTCCACTGAGAAGAAGCCCCTGGTTTGTCCTTTTCTGCCTTTCTTTCCGGGAGTCACAGACACCTCGCAAGTAGCATTTTCCTGGCAGTGCTGTGTTCCTTCTGAAGGACTAGCACATGTAACAGAGGACACAGAGGTTTCTTAAGACATGTGAGGGGAGATGCTGGATTCATGCATCTACTTTCTGCAGACTCTCAGATGAAGCCAGGAAGACAGGAGAGAGCAAAGGACACTCCACGTAGGAATTTACTATTTAGAAAGGACACGACACCAGTTAGATTCGTAAGTGGGGTGATTTGCTACGACAGTGGCTGAAATAGTTTATCAGCTGGACTTTGAGGATTGAAACGGGACAGTCCATTGAGACACACGTTCTGCAGACACAATGAAGGAGAAGTACAACACCAGGCTGAAAGGAGATACATGTGCAAAAAGTGACTTGGGGGCGCTAGCGGTGATGTGCGTCTTCTCAAACCGTGTTTTGGCAAAGACACCAGGAGAGGCATAGAAGCCGGGGGTGGGGGATGAACTACTCTCTCAGTATCCAAGCGGGAGCCGTGGGAAGGCAGCCTCCAAGATGCACGGGTGGCAGGAAGCGAGGGCGGAAGCTAACCATCAACTTGCACCCACGAGGAATTCTACCTTTGCTGTAAGGGCAAAGCAACTCAGCCCATCAGAGAGACGCGCCCCCCCCACCCCCCAGGAGAGGAGAGGGGGGAGCTGATGAGTGATGAAGGCGCACGGCTTCCTGGCCTCTGCCTTCTTAGAAATCGTCCTGCAAGGGACGGACAGTGTCCTCGGTGCCCAAACAGCTGCATCCGCTGCCCGGACAGGCGCTCCCTGCCGGCCGCTCGGACACAGGGGCTGCGAGCCTCGCTCACCGGCCGCCGCAGACACCCAGGGAGTCGGGAAGAGCGCCTGGAAATGCTGGGAGTCACAGCGACAGTAGTCCCCGAATCGCCGCGAGGTGCGCGCCCGGGAGACTCCCAACTTAGACGTACCCAGTTGTTTCCCGCGTAGACCATCCTTGGCTTCGATGTCCTGCACGCTCAGTGTGGTGCTTTCTACACGCTGCGGATCTGTGGTGTCTTAGCCGCTTGCCTCGGGGAACCAGTGAGCCCTTGGACCCAAGGAAACGCGCTCCAAGTGCAAACTACACGCCAGACTTGGAAGATCGTGCCCGGAAAAAACAACAACAACAAAATATCTCGTCGACTCTCCAAATTGCTTACAGCTTGAAATGATAGGTTGGCTGTATTGGGTTAAATAAAGCATTATTAAAATGAATTATACTTGTTTTACTTTTTAACATGACTGATAGAAATCTTTACATTACAGCTGTGGCCGTATTTCCACTGGAAATGCTACTACTCTCTGAATATCAAAACGATGGAGGAAAGTGAAGCGTGGCCCTATCGGGTCGTCTCCACTTCCTTCCTTACATTCTCTGTTGAAATCACCGGAACTCTGGCTTTCTGGACACGGTCCACCAGTGTGGTGTTGTCGGTTTTGTCTTCCTCCTCTACAAGACATCTTGGCAATTTAAAAGTAAAGGGAGAACTCTTTCTAGAATCCCAGGGGCAATGTTTGGAAACCAGATCACACACCCACACTCTGAGAAGCAAAATTCTGCGTCCTGGGCCGTCCTGGTTGGGGATCCTTGCTACAGCCCCCAGAACGTGGGCTCTGCCCTCCACGGGCTCCTCCAGAAGAAGCATTGGGAATGAGAGGAACTCCCGCTGACAGATCAAAACTCTCCTCTAAGGTATGTTTTTGAACACGTTAAAAAAAAAAAAACCTGTCTTTTTTTACATTTATTTTTTAAAGCAATCTCTACACCCCACGTGGGGCTTGAACCAGCAGCCTTGAGATCAAGAGTTGCCCGCTCTACCAACTCAGCCAGCCAGACGCCCTTTTCTGAACACATTTCTGTTTTTAAATTCTGTACTTTGATGTCACATGGGTCACTTCCCTCACCTCTAAAATTAGGAATTGTTTCCACAAGAGGACCCGAACATTCCATTAGCTCTGACATTTTAGAATTCTGTTAGGTTCTGAGTCTCAGCCACCGGTAACCTGGATGGGAAAGGAGGAGAGAAGAAAGATGATGCGTTTTGCAAAGAAAGATCAAGTTCACCCTTCGAAACCTGTCTTGTAGGCCCGGGCCCGGCCGAGTCACGTTCATCCCACTGGCACTGCTCAGCCGCGAGGACCTGTCACAGCTCAGCACCACCGGCCCGGTTGACTTGGCGACTCAAAGTGCTTTTAATTGTGTGTCTGGAGACACACATGAAGGAGGCAGGGATCCGGTCATCCATCCGTAGGGTGGGCACCGTGTTTACGAGGAGTTATGAGAAGCATCCTTGCACTAGGTGCACACGGGTGTGATGACACGGGTGCGACGAAGCAGCCAGGACAGTGACAGGCCGGAGTCTCCAAGGATTGTCCAGGCAGGGAGTCGAGAGTGTTCCTTTAATACACGACCCCCTGCCTGTAATTCGTACAGTGCGATTCTGCCTCTGAACCGGGTCTGGCTTGAGCCCAGGGAGGGTCAAACTCCTTGTCTTTGGCCCCTCTCTTCCCCCCCACCCCACCCCTGTCCAGGACCCCAGGACCAGCCAGCTCAGCGAGACCCCGTCGACCCTGCTGGAGGAGGAAAATGGCTTTACTTAATTTCCTTACTTGTGCAGTGGTTTGGATTCACAACTTGGGGACCATCGCCCGGTCGTGGCTTTCCTCTGTATTTGATCCAAAGTTTCCTGGGATGTCCTTTCCAGTGGCCAGGCCGTGCGTGGTGGGACAAGCGTCCAGACGAAGGTGCGATTCCTCGGAGATGCGGACCCCGCGGCCACCTCCCGGGCGGACACGCTGCCGTCAGAGCGGGGCTGGGACCGCGGCGGACACGGGAGCATCGCGAAGCCTGGCTCCTCCTCGGGGACGGGGACACCCCTGCAGGACTGTGGCCGCGTGACTTGTGCAAAAGTGCACGGAAACACGGCGCGCGCGCCTCCTGTCCGGGCAAGCGCGGAGTCTTGCCGCCGCCCCAGAAAGGACCGGGTCGCTGCCTTCCCGGCTCAGGCGGCGACAATAGGATGGCCCCCAGGTGGGGGCGGGGCGCCGTAGTCGGCAGGATTCGAACCTGCGCGGGGAGACCCCAATGGATTTCTAGTCCATCGCCTTAACCACTCGGCCACGACTACACGGGAGCCGTGGGCCTCATTAGCATAAGTAGCCGTGAGGCCCGTGAGGCCCGCAGGTGTCAGGGGCAGGCGCCAGGGGCAGGGGGCAGGGACAGGCGTCAGGGGCTCGCATCTTCCACCAGGAAGCGCATCTGCTGTTCCCGTCTCTTCCCGTTGGACATCAGCGGGGCGAATTGGCGGAGTCACGCGTCCTTGTGAGCTCGGGAGGACCCTGCCTCGGGCGGCCTGCCGGAAGGGGCTGGGGCAGGACACCTGCCGGGAGCCCAGCTCCCTGCGCGGCCAGCTGCCGAGGGGACCCGGGAGACGCGCAGCAAACCCGCACGGGCTGTAGCATCGGCCGCGGCTCTGTGAGGACAGCGACAGGCTGGACAACTCCAAGTGACCAACCACTTTCAAGACGAGTGTTGGGTTCTGCACATGGAAGAAGACCCTGCGGCTGCTTCAAGGCAGAAGGTGCACTCTGGTTACCGACCGGACATACACCTGCTGTGTCCTCGCGGCCCGTTTCCAAGGAGTCAAACTTACTTTAAAACAAAACCAAAAACCGCGCTGTTCAGAGTTGTGACTTGAAGGAGAAGAAGTCAGCTGCAGTTGTCTCTTCGGGAGCCAGGTAGGACTTCTTCCCCAGGTTCCTTACCACTTTCAGCCTCGGATTTACTTTATGAAACAATCGTGTTCAAAGCTTGAGGATTTCACGCCCAGACTCTGCCGCGGGAGCCCCCCACCCCCACCCTGGGGTTCATGGGCAGGTTCAGACATCACCTTCGTCCCTACTCCCTGTGTGGTTTTGGGGGAGTCACTTAAAATCTCTGTTTCAGTGTCTCATGCTTTAAAATGAGAATGTCTTTGTCTACTATGTTGCAATGTGTTCAGAAAGACTGCTGGATTTTATTCCTTTGGCTAAACAGAGCTCTCCATCAAGGCAAACTGATGTTTGTCTTCATGGAAGCGAAACAGACACAGAAATATACACAGCTCTCCAGGGCAGGGCTTTATGAGTTTTCGCCAATCCACACACCATGGTGAGCCAGATGGAGGTAGGTCGTAACCAGCGCCCCAAGAGCTCCCCGCCTGACCCCGGGTCTCACCCAGATGACCGCACTGTTCATCGAGGCCATCAGAAATGTGCCGGTGAGAAGGGACTAGAATTACTGGGACATTCAGGGCTCACTGAAGGACAGGTGGTCACAGAGCTGGGCTTGTTAATGGCAACGGGAGTGACAGGACCCTGGTGGAAGCAGGCAGTTACCATGACGACCAGCTGGGCTGGAGGGTTGGCTTCACCAACAGGGCTGCGGAGACAGTTAATAGACCACACGGTCCTGAAGGGTCAGATAGCCAGTTGGTATGTGTGCTGCATAATCTATATGATCTAGGGACGCCTGGGGGGGGGGGGGGGCTCAGTTGGTTAAGCATCTGGCTCTTGATTTTGCTCAGGCCATGATCTCAGGGTTTGTGAGTTCAAGCCCTCTGTCCTGCTCTGCATTGACAATGCGGAGCCTGCTTGGGATTCTCTGTCCCCACCTCTCTCTGCTCCTCCTCTGTTCTCTCTCTCTCTCAAAAAAAAATAAATAAAAGAAAAGAAAACCCCAATCTATATAATCTAAATTAGCGAGGGTGGATGGGAGGCTGAGAGTGCTTTCCCAGTAGGAAGTCATGATATTTTGACAAGTTCCTGGACCTAAGCTTGCCTTTTTCTGAAAGCTTTATATTTTAAAAATTGTATGTTGAGTCTTAGGATTTAGGCTTTTAAGTTCATGTTGTGTGCTTAGTGAAGTTAAACATTCCATTGGAGAGGTTTTCAGTTGCAGGAAGATGGAAATGAAAGCAAACTGCAGTCTCACCCCACCCACAAGCAGCAAAGACACGGGGGGGGGGGGCCCGAATCCATCCCTGCCAGACTGTAGCAGGGCGTTCCCCTCCACCCCTGCCCCCTGCCCCCGCCACAAAGTATCTCAGAGAGAGCAGAGTACGAGGCTGAGACTTTCACTGCTCCAGGCTTTAAAAAGGCCTTTCCCAGGCCCTGTCCCTAGAGACCCCTTGGAGGACCTGCACTACCAACCCCACCTGGTCTCTCACCCTCCCCACCGGGGTGAGATTGGAAGAGGCCTAGTGGAGAGACAAGACGTTCATCATTGCTCAGTGTTAGTGGAGGTCACACGGGGGGCAAGGATGAGGCTCTCCCACCCCTCCGATTCAGGGAAGCACTAGAGGAAGCCTAATGGGGACCCAGGACTCCCTCTCTTGCACAGCAATAAGGAGCCTACACCTTGGGTAGCAACAGAGGCTGAATGGGGAACCTGAAATGCTATCGCTCCCTGGCCGTAACCAGAACGTTTCCCCCTTCCCCTGTCAGAGCAGTGTTAGATGTTAGAGGGAGCCAGCTAACGCAGAAGGTTTATATAAGATCCAAAGTCTCATAGCATAATACCCAAAATGTCTCGAGCCAATTGGACATCACTTGTCACGCCAAGAACCAGAAAGATCTTACACTGAACGAAAAAAAGGCACTCCGTAGCTGCTGTGATGGGCAGAATAATGGTGTCTCCAAATGTCCATGTTCTAACCCCCAACACTTGCAAATATGTCGCCTTACGTGGCAAAATGGCTCTTGCGAACGGGATGGAGATGGAGAGCTTATCCCGAATTATCTGAGAAGGCCCAGTCTCATCACTAAAGTGCTTAAAAGTGGAAGAGGGAGGCAAAACAGTAGGCCAGAGATATGGGAGATGAGGACTCCGTCCATCGCTGCTGACTTTCAAGATGGAGGAAGGAGGGCTGCAAACCAAGGAACGTGATGGCCTCGAAACGACGGAAACCGTTTTAAGCTTATTGGCAGCAAGCAACATTGGTCTTACGACCACAGGGAACCGAATTCTGACCCAGTTGAGTGAGGTAACAGACTCTTCCCTGGAGCCTCCAGAAAGAAATGCAGACCCATTGGCACCTCGATTTTAGCTTCGTGCATCGGGGGAACTATCAAGAGAGGGAAAAGACAACCAGCAGATTTGGAGAAAATATTCATAAATTGTATGTTTGATAAGATCGGGTTCCATATCCAGATTATATAAAGAATTCCCACTACTCAACCCAGTGTTAAAATTAGGCAAAGTACTTGAATGAACTTCTCCAAAAATGACATATAAATGGCTGAGAAGCACATGCTCAACATCACTGCTCATTAAAAGGATTGCAAACAGGGGCGCCTGGGTGGCGCAGTAGGTTAAGCGTCCGACTTCAGCCAGGTCACGATCTCGCGGTCCGTGAGTTCGAGCCCCGCGTCGCGCTCTGGGCTGATGGCTCAGAGCCTGGAGCCTGTTTCCGATTCTGTGTCTCCCTCTCTCTCTGCCCCTCCCCTGTTCATGCTCTGTCTCTCTCTGTCCCAAAAATAAATAAACGTTGGAAAAAAAAAAAATTAAAAAAAAAAAAAAAAAAAGGATTGCAAACAGAAATCTCACTTTAATAGAATTACAGCGAGTGAAAAAGTTCACCTTAAAGGGTTATATACTCTATGATTCCATTTATATAGCATCCTTTTGTGTGTGTGTGTGGGGGGGGGGGAATCAAACCATTTTATAGAGGGGCTTTGGGGAAAGGTCGAAGGGGAGGAGGACAAGGTGGTCCTATATCCTCGGCCCCGGCTAGAATCTTCCCGGCTTCAGTCGCCGAAAGACTCTTATACTCTTTAACGGGAACACATAGAAATGAAAATCAATCAGTGGTTGCGAGGGGTGAGGGAATGAGGGCGGAGGGAGGAAAGTAGAAGGTGTACCGGGAAAGGGAGGTGACGGTGGCCATGTTTTATCTTCACTATATTTATGTCAACATCCTTGTTTTCACATTGGAGGATAATTTGCAAGATGTCACCCTTGGGGGGAACTGGGGAAAGGGCACAGGAGGTCTCTCTGTATTATTTCTTGGAAGTGCCTTTGAATTTCCAATGATCTCAAAGTAAAACATATACCTTAAATGCACCATTTCTATTATGATTAGGGTTTCCCTTAAAGTCTCAACACTCATACTTAACAAATCTGAATGTAATCAGCATCAGATGTAACGCAACTTGATTTTAGCCATAGATTCAACACTTTGCTGATTGATTTTGCTCTATCTGTTGCCTTTATTAAGCTAAGAGGCCAGGTGCCTATTTCCACAGCATTGTTGGCATCCTTAAACCTAAGTTTAATAAACAATCATGAGATTCTATTGTTTACCATCATGTCTAATCAGTGTAAGACTACTAGTGTTTGCAGTAACAGGTTTACTGTTACTATCCGACAAGTAATTTTGAGACAAGAATAATAATTCCAGCTATTAAGCACGGAATGAAAATCTCCTTATGTGCTTTATCTATTAAAATACCATCAATTTGGGGCGCCTGGGTGGCTCGGTCGGTTAAGCGGTCGACTTCGGCTCAGGTCATGATCTCGCGGTTCGTGAGTTCGAGCCCCGCGTGGGGCTCTGTACTGACAGCTCAGAGCCTGGAGTCTGTTTTGGATTCTGTGTCTCCCTCTCTCTCTGACTCTCCCCCGTTCATGCTCTGTCTCTCCCTGTCTCAAAAATAAATAAACTTTAAGAAAACGTTTAAATACCATCTGCTAGTTGAAATATGAATGGATTTTCACTATTTCTGGGGTTAAAATGCTTCAATAATTAATAATTTGTTAAAAATGGCTAATTTTATTTATGCAATATTAAGAATTAATAAAACTGAATTGATATAAAAAAGATAATATAAATATTGAGAGTTCTTTAGCTAGACAGCTAGCAGTGAGAAGAACATCTCATGAGGTGCCCGGGTGGCTCAGTCAGTTAAGCATCTGACTCAGGTCATGATCTCATGGGCTCAGGTCATGATCTCACGGTCGTGAGACTGAACCCCACTTTGTGCTTTGCTCTGGGCCTGGGGCCTGCTTAAGATTCTCTCTCTCTCTCTGTCTCCCCCTCTGCCCCTCTCCCCCACTCATGCTCACTCTCTCTCTCAAAATAAATAGATAAATAAACATTAAAACAGAACATCTCATACTTTTATTCCCCAAAACTGTTTATAAAGATTTGCTTTAGAATAAAATGAAGAGTAATAAAGATGTGATTGTATCTTAATTCTTCATTTCTAGAATATTTAAAAATAACTTTAAAAAATGACATTCTATTTTGGCTTTGAGTCGTTAAAGAAAAAGCCCTGTTTGAGAATTCTTTCCATCCGCTCACGATAATTTAAAAGTAGAATGTTTACTTTGCCATATTCCACTTTCATGAGGAAGAAAAACTCTAAAATTAGGATAAATCTTCATTTATTCAGATATAATAAAGTCTATGAAGAAAAGGAGTAAGGGTTAGAAACAAATGGGGTCCATCGAAGTTACAAGAGGGCAGTTTTGGGGGGCCCAACTGTGCAGCACAATGAAGAAAAATTTAGCAAATGACGGTGAAACACAATAATATCAATATTCCAATTCTTGACTATTAAATTTTTAATTACAGCACAATTATAATACACCAGTATACTCACATGTCATACACTACATTAAATAATAATGCTATGGGGCGCCTGGGTGGTTCAGTCGGTTAAGTTTCAGCTCAGGTCATGAGCTCGTGGTTCGTGGGTTCGAGCCCTGGGTTCTGTGTCTCCCTCTTTCTGCCCCTCTCCCACTCATGTTCTGTCTCTCTCCCTCTCAAAAAAATAAATAAACATTTAAAAAACAAAATATAATGCTAATATTAATTGATTTTTTCAATAATCTTTCTTTCTTTCTTTCTTTCTTTCTTTCTTTCTTTCAATCCTAGCATTTAATATTCCTTGTTACAAGTGGTTATTGTGTGGCTTCGGCAAGGGACTCAGACAAACACTGATTTTACAGTCATTTATCATTTGCCTGAATTATGACTTCAATGAACTTTGTCTTTAATCTTTTCTCATAATAAATAACTCTACTCTAATTTGACCCTGATCACAATGTCCCATTTCTTATATCATTGCTGTCTATAATTTTAGTTTCATTTTGTTACTACACCTGAAAAGGTAGTAATTACTAATGATATTGTCTTATGCATTCACTGCTTATTTAGATTTTCTCGTGTGTTTCTGAATGTTCTTGTTCTTTATAATTTTTGTATACCACTCGCTCATTAGTTCCAATTTCTTGTTCATTAATTTGCTCTCACTTTTGTTATCTCTACTGTTGAAACTATATATTTGAGCTTTTAGATCAATGAATAAATTTCCCCTCTCTGATTTTAGTTTTTTTATTATTTATTAAAAGCGATCTTTTTCATAATTTACTTCTTAATGATATAATTCTATTTGCTGTGCTTAATAACCTTCTTTAGAATATATTCTGCTAATGAATCATGACAGATGAGAAAACTACTGGGAGAAGAAAAGTCGGGCAAGTTACGAAAAAGGAATAGTAGGTGATAATCATATTGCTGAACATAGTGCACTAATATGGCGGAGACTTCATAGGTTAGGAAGAAACGCCTAGCTATGAACTGCGCATGCTCAAGACGGCAGCCATAACTCAGTCCCCAGCCTCCCGTGCAGCTAGAAGACAGGCCTGTGCCCTCAGCTTTGCCAATCAGATGTCTGAAAGCAAGATCTCGTCCTTCAGAAGAAAGAAACTGATGGCAAGAGTCTTATGCAGAACTGCTTCCCGGAAACAGTAAGTGTAGGTAGATATTTAAGCTGTTCGCGCCAGTAATAGCCTACTGTACCTGGAGACATAGTTCTGCTGGCAGTGAACTCTAGGAATTAAGGCATTATGAGTAATTAGGAGAACGGGGTAGTATAATATAGAAGGGCGAGTGATTATTACTGTGCCCAAGCCTTTGGAGGGAGCGAATGACAGCTGAGAGTTATAAATTCCAGCTAAATGCGTGGTTATCGAATTGTGGATTTTCTCTGCCCTAAAACAGTTTCAATTTCCCATGACCCCAGAGCTGACCTAAGTCAAAACCAAATTCGTATTATGTATAATTATGTGAGTTTCCCATTAACAAAAAGATGGATGAATGAACTGCGGTATATCGACACAGTAGAGTATTATGCATGAAAGGAGGAGTGAACGAATGACTGAATGAATGGCAGCTACTTGCAACAAAAATAACAATTAATTTTAGCAATATGTGATTAAGTCAAAGAGTAAGACCCATAAGAGCATTTATAGCCTGATACTCTGTATCTTGAAATTAAAATATGCAATTTTTAGGGACGCCCGCGTGGCTCAGTCAGTTAAGTTTCTGACTTTTGATTTTGGCTCGGGTCATGATCTCACGGTTCATGGGATCCGGCCTCACATCGGGCTCTGTGCTGCCAGTGCAAAGCCTGCCTGGGATTCTCTGTCTGCCAGTCCCCTGCTCGCACTCTCTCTAGCTCTCAAAATAAATAAACCTTTAAAAAGGGCATATGAAAAGCTTATACCCATTAGCAAATATTAAGTGAAAAAGTATATACACAGTTTTTAGGAAGGCAATAGATGAAATAAAAGTAAGGAAAGCACTTTGGGATTACTTCTTGAGGATCGCGGGAACTTCCTGGTCTTGCCTGAACTTGTGGCATACGCAGACATTCACCAGAAAAACAACCAGCTTGCAATCAGAACGTTCAGTTTTATGAAAATAAAACGATCGCAGAGATGTCCTAGGATGCAGTCTGAAAGCCCCGTGATTTCTCTGGAACATATTCGTCACCGACAGCAGTTCTGTGCGGTGGATCAATGTCATGGAAACGACCAAAGGAACACCGCGGAGATACTTAGAAAATGTATCTGAGTCTTTATTTGCTCTGACCACAGTGCTTCAAGTTTACATGGGCATCATCCAGTGGTGTTCAAATATCTGAGACAGTTCAAGAAATCCTTTATTTAAAGTATGAATAGATTTTCACAAGTCTTCATTTCTCCGTGGAAAATGAAACACCTCTGAAGTCCGGTCACTGTACCTACTGGACATTATGAAGCCTCATTCTCTCTGGGCAGAAAAGTACTGTGCTCAAGAGGATCTCTTTTCTCCCTCAATTCTGTCGCATCCTTTTGACCCTGCACCAAGTGAGCTCAGGGCATTTTATAGAGCAATCAATCAGGAAAAGTTCAACTCAACTCAAAGTTACGAGCGTCACAGAGTATCTGTTAGGTGGGAGAGGAAAATGGGGAGAAAGAGGGAGGTGGTTCTGCACTCCGAACAAGACGGCAGGGAGGCAGTGGGGTCCACACAAGAGTTCGTGTCATCTTCGCCTTCTAGATCACACTCTGGGTTTCATGTGAACCGGGGACTCCCTGACGATCATTCCTAAAAAAGAAAACTAAAAAAAAAAGGATGAAAACACTTAGGTTCCACCGAGATTTGAACTCGGATCGCTGGATTCAGAGTCCAGAGTGCTAACCATTACACCATGGAACCCCACAGCCGCTGTCGCTGACAGCTCTTCTTCCCGACAGGATGCATCCCCATTTGTGGCTCAGGTTCCTCGGAAGAGCTGACATTTGCGCCCTGGGCAGGTATCAGCCTGCCTCCGTGACGCAGGCCTTTCCTCGCGCGCACCGGGCTCTCGGCGCAAAATTCCGAAGCAAATCGGCTTCTAGGGACAGATGAGACAGGTCCTGCTTTTTGTCGCCCTCTGCCCTTTCTGCAGCTCACCCCCCACCCCCAATCCGGGCCCGGCCGCCCCCGCCCGGCTGCGCAGACGCAGGTGCAGCGGCTCCCCCTTTCCCGAGCTTCTCAGCAGCAAGACTCCCTGCTGTCGCGGATGAGATCCTCCCACCCCCCCCCCAAAAAAAAGGGGGGACGGTAGGGGACAGAAGCGATCTCAGACTGTCAAGCTGAAGGGCTGAGGACGGAGCGAACCATCTTTCCTGAGAGTAAGTAATCGCCAAGTTCCTGCAAGACGGAGGTCAGTCCCACATCAGAGAAGGTATGGGGGCTGGTACCAGTCCCTGGGAATTGGTTTAAAATGTTCGTGCTCATTCACAGGCATCTTACATCTTCTCCCCCAACAAAATGCTGCTGAAAAATTCTTCTCTTCTTTCCCAAGATAAAGAACTCATTAGAGCAAAGATTCCTGGTATATTTCTTTTGCCTCTTGCCTCCAGATCATATCAAATAAAATCTGGGAAGCCTCTTTCCCACAAAGGTGCCCCTAGATACATACATATATCGTTTTGCAAACTATTCCAGGTGTTCATGGACCCCAGGCTATGAATATTCTGCATCTGGAGATTCTCTTATGTCACCTAACCTGATCTGTAACTGAATAAAAACAAATTCTCTAAGTAGAAATGAAGCATCACACTGCTGAAGGAGAACCACCTTTTAATTGTGACTAACATTTTCATTAATCTTTGTCTTGCGAATAAGGTCAAAGTTGTATCCGTGACTGAAGCCCAAATACTAGCTGGACTGGTTCTCAGGGGGCTGTTGGGGTGCAGATTCCCGAGAAGGCAGTCTGGGGACTCACACATAAGTAGGTCAGATGAAATGGGGACGGAAGGGCGGACGGGCTCATCTTTGTCGTGGGGCAATCGCACCTCTACTGCGTCCTCTCTGAGAAGACCCCTTACATTCTGACCTTTTCCAGGAATCGGTAAAGAAATTAGCATGTAAATGGAAGGCAGGTGCCCGACAGCTTTTTCTCTCTTGACTGTCAGTGAGTTTGCCAAATCCTGTGTCATTTGAACCTAGTTTCTAGGCCTGAGCCCGGGTGGCACAATGGGTTGAGCAGCTGACTTTGGCGGAGGCCATGATCTCACAGTCCATGGATTCATGGGTTCGATCCCTGCATCAGACTTTGTGCTGGCAGTGTGGAGCCTACTTCAGATTTTGTTTCTCTCTCTCTGCCCTTCCTCCTCTCACTCTCTCTCTCTCTCTCTCTCTCTCACACAAATAAACATTTTTTTAAATTAAAAACAAAATAAACCTAGTTTCCTTGGGCTTTTTCCTGTCCACTCACAGAAGCATTGTTCCCCCCAGTCATAGCTATCTCATAAACCATATTCCAGCTGCTTCCTGAAGATTAAGACATAAAGTAGAAAGGATCTCAGAGGAAGATGCAGAAAATACAAATAAAAATGGAACATTATCGTCAAATTAAAGCGAATATTGACTGAATAAAACAATACGAATGTCTTCTGGAGGAGAAAATGAATGTAGAATTTAAATGCACACAAACAGGGGCCCCTGGGTGGCTCAGTTGGTGAAACGCCGGACGGACTTGGACTTCGGCTCAGGTCATGATCTCACTGTTCGTGGGCTCGAGCCCCACATCAGGGAGCTCGCTTCAGATTCTGTGTCTCCCTCTCTCTCTCTCTCTCTGCCCCTTCTTGGCTCAGGCTCTGTCTCTCTCCCCCTCAAAATAAATAAACATTAAAAAAATTAAGTGCACGCAAACAATGGCATTTAAATCAAGAGACGAATGAATGGAATTAAATTTTTCTAACATTAAGTCCTTTGCATTGTCTGGAAAGATGGTAATATAAGAACTGTTGGGTCAGGACTCTATGTGGTGATCTCTAGGCTCACCATTGAAAGAAAAATTGAAAGAACATGCAGCTTGCGTGTTGGTAGAGAGGAAATAATAGAATAACATAGAACTGTTCAGTCAACACAAAAGCAGACAAGATATAAAAGGGGGAACATAAAAGGACAGGGTAATAAACGAAGTGGGATATATCAGAAGGGACAGAAAACTACACAGAGTAGGATGATCATTTCAACCCAAAACATATTCCGTAATCTGTTGACTGGGATGGGGCGGGAGGGGGCTGCATCTATTTCCAGACCTGTGTGGGGTCCCACCCAGCATGTTCTCCGCGTGAGGAATCACTGCTGTGTGCACGGGGCTTTCATCCACCTCTGTACGTGCACGTTCACGAAGAGAGACAGTTACACACACACACACACACACACACACACACACACACACACACACACAAACGCCCTTCTAGTCCCCAAGTGGCAGTATTTTCCAAGTTGTTTCATTGTGATTACGCGTAGATGAGAAAAAATTGTGGCATGGGGGGGGGGGTCCCAGTGGTCTCCCGTATCTTCCGAGCGGCTGCTTCAGGGCCGGTTTCCTGCCCTCACCCTCACACGGGAGGTTCATGTCTCTCATCCTTTTTACCGCGCCAAGTTCAAGTTTCATCCCCATGACGACCACTAGGATGACTCTGGCTCCAAGCCCACAGGGATCACTTTCTACTCTGCGTGAAATCCACGGGGCGACGGGGGGCTATGAGGTGGAGGGCCCAGGAGCAGGGCACCTTGCAAAGCTGCCCCAGCCCTCCTGGACGCGTGCCCCCCTCCAGCTGCATTGTTGAACAACTGGTCTATTTTAATTAATAATAAACATCTTTTCCTAAATAAACAAGGCCAAGAGCAGAAGACCTTGCTTTGCAAACGCTTTGCAAACACGGAGCTCATCTGTTCCAGAGCATTTTGGCGGTTTTTGTTTGGTGCCGATTCTGGCGTGGCCCAAGGAGACAAACGCCCTCCTCAAAACAAACCTAGACGTTCGTTCGCTGAGGACTAATTCTCAGAATTAGTGGCAGTCTCTGCGGCCACCAGCCTCACCTTCGTGGCTACTTTAGGACTTCAATCTCCCAAATTATTTCTCAAATTATTATTATTATTACTATTATTATCAATTGTTATGATTATTTGCCCAATATTGAGTTTTAAAAGCCAACTGGGTTGACAACACCTATTAAAAAAAACCCAACAAAACCCAAAGTGAACATGGCATTTTTCTGCACTAAATCCTCTCTCAAGTGAACTCACATTTCCTAGCTGCAGCCACTCAGTTGCTTTTTCCTGCTAGCTCTGCGACCTGGGGCCGGACACTTAATCTCTCTGTGCTTCCTTCCTTCCCAGGAAAACTGGGCTTCACGGCCATGGTGGACAAGTAGTCCCCATGTGCCTCCAACGTTTGGCTACTGAGTGATACTGAAGCTTTGTACCTGGAGAATACATCTTTCTGGCTCCACCAATAAAGTCACGATTTCTGCTTCTTCATTTAAAAAAAAATTTGAGTCACGATGTGTGCTTCAAATCATGAAAAACACAAGGAAAGAAAAATAACCCACAACCCTCAAACGCCTAAGCTATACCATCACCCCCTCCCATTTTTGGAAATGCTTTAATTATAACTAACAGCATCACAAGTGTCTTTGCACATAAATAATTTCTTTTAGTTTGGGTTCTTTCCCTAGGAGAGTTTGCTCCAAAATAAGTTTGCCGTGGAAGGAGGTTAGCCATTTGTGTGGGCTTCCGCGGTGGAATGTGGGAGCGAGTCCCGAACAAGGATCTTGTTCCAAGCACCCCGGGAAGGGAGCTGGCTTGGTGGCCCAGGACTGCCCTAACAAATTACCAGAAAGAGAGTGGCTTAAAGTGACAGAAATGTATCTTCTCACAGCTCCGGAGTCCAGAGACCCGAGTGCACGGTGTCTCCAAGGTTGGTGTGTCTAGAGGGACCGAGGAGAACCTCTTTCATGGCTCTCCGCTGGCCTCCTAGGTTTGCAGCCGCTTTGTTCCAACCTCTGCCTCCCCCTTACGTGGGCTGTGTCCCCGTGTGCCTCCAAATCTGCTCCTTATAAGAACACTATCATTGGATTTAGGGCCCCACCTAATCCACAATGACCCCATTTAATAACTTGATGGCATCAGCAAAGACTCTTTTCAAATAGTCACATTCACAGGTGGGAGGGGGGACAGGATTTCAGCGGATCTTCCTGGGCGCCAGCCTTGGACCCAGTGCGGGAGCACCTGTCCCTCCGCCCGCCCTGAGTGAGAACAGACGCAGGAGCCTGAGGGCCTCGGGGCGCGCAGGGAATTCTCCCGACCGGATCAGCAAGTCTGGTGACTGTGCTGTGAGGGAGCTTTGACAAAGCACTTCAATCCCCAGTTCTCACCCCTTTGGTCCCTAAATTCTGCACTGAGAGAAGAACCCGGTTCCACGGGGGGCCGCTGAAGGCAGTCTCTGCGCGCGGGGACAATCCTATTACTCGAGCCAGACGCGGCCGCGCTCTCACCGCCCGTGTGTTAGGGGAGGTGCACAGGGTCCTCCCCGTCCGACCTGCGTCTCCCCATCCAAGGGGCCTCCCTCCCGGGGCAGGCGAGGCGCAGGGATCCCCCTCCCGGGTGGTCTTCTGCACCTGCTCCCTCCCGCCCTTCCCACCGCACCCGCGCTCCCGTCGGGTTTCAACCTGTTCTTGGAAAGCAGGAAAGCGCAAAGCAGGTGAAGGCCATCGAGGTATTGAGGTTTTAGTGGCGGGCGCCGACAGCAGACGCCAGCAACTCGGAGTCCTCCCAGCGCGCTCCCAAGGCCACTGGCACCTGCACATCCGAGGCCGCCGGGACCACCGCCCGCTCCGCAGAGACCCCGCGGACGCGCGGCCGGCGGTGACGAGGGAGCGGACTCCGGGCACGGACAGTCTTCCCTGAATCCCACCCGCGCCGCCCGATTCCCTTTGCTGCCGGGTGACCCCCGCACCCCAGACTGAGAGGCCTCGCGTGGACGCAGACCCGACTCCCGCACAGCGAGCCTCCCTCCCCGCGTCGCATCTCGGCGTCGCGGCGCGTCCAGGCAGGCGCAGGACGGCCCGGTGCTGCGAGGTGGCCCGCCTTCAAAATCGCTGGCAGGAGGCGGCCGTCAGCAGGTAGTCGTGGCCGAGTGGTTAAGGCGATGGACTTGAAATCCATTGGGGTCTCCCCGCGCAGGTTCGAATCCTGCCGGCTACGGTTTTGCCCTTGGCGTCCGGGTCCCCTTCCGGGCTCGCCCTGCCTACCCTGCTACCCATTTCTCTGGGTCTCATAACCTCTTCCTCCGAAGCCAAACAGTCGCAAAGGGGTGAGTAAATCTGTGAGGGTGTGGACGTCTTGACTTGAGGAAGGCCGTTTCTTTTTCCGCGGTTATGGCGGTTATGGCTCATAGCCAACTCGGGGTCGCTGGGCAGCAAAGTCGGACCCCCATCTTCTGGAGACGAGGTGTTTTCCTTGCTACCGTCTGCTCTAGGGAACTCAGGCTTTATAAAGCAGTATTTGCTCTAACAGCTACCAATGTTTGAATCCTTACTATGTCCCAAGCACTGAATTTGGGATTGCCTGCGTTAGCTCGTTTAATCCCATAGCCCTATCATGTAGGTGACATAAGTCCTATTTTACAGATAAGGAAACCCGACATTGAGTCGCCCAACACTGCACAGTCAAATGCTAACTAGAGCAAGGACTTTCTTAAATGCAGTTGTGAAGTCACTTTTCACAAATATTGCAGGGTTAGTGGCCAGCAACTCAATCCTGGTGTAGTTCACACGTAGGAATGACGTTAATATCAGCTGGTATTTATCAAGCGCCCATTACATACAAATCTCCAAGCGCTTTGCGTATGTTAGCACGTAAGATCCTTACAACATTCGTGTGAAGTGAATTGTATTCATATCCTCAGTTTAAAAATCTGGAAAGGGACACCCACAGGAGTAAAATAAGTTGGCCAAGGTCACGCAGCTAGTAAGTGGCAGGACTGAGTTTGAACTCTGTCTGGGTTTGTGTCTATACCCAGGAGGCCAGACGTTGGTGCAGGTGTGGGGGCAGCTCAGCTTGCTTTCACTGCTGTTGTCTACACTTGGAAATTAATGTTACTGCCTGACTCTCTTATTCAGATTTTGGCCTCCATAGATAAATCTAAGTGGTTGGCCGGGAGTGTGAGTTGTTACCCACTGTGTGTTAAGTGTTTTGTTAGCCCAAGTGTAGGGCGGATCATTCAACAGCAATGAGGTTTTACCTGTTTTTGAGTGATAGTAACTGATTGTTATTGTGGTTTCATATGAATGATCAGTTTATAAAGAGCTCTGCACCCATTAAACCTTCTCAGAGTGAAAATTCCAGGGCCCAAGAGTGGGAAAAGTTGGTTAAACCACAAGAAGTGGATATTTCTAGTTTGAGAGCAAGAACGAGATCCACGTGGAGCCCCCTCCAAAAACCATCAGGGAAAAAGCCTGCCCATTCTGGCAAAGTGGGTGTATTGAACTTACTCCGCAAGTTAGAGTCTCAGACTGGAAGAGTCTCGGTGTCTCAAAGAGGAGAGTTAGGGAAGGAGACTTATAAGAGCTTTAGGGGCCAGGATTCGTCACAGGATGACTTTAGAGCAAAATTACTAATGGAGATCTGTGGTGACACTGGTCTGAGGACGTAAACTAAGTAAATGACCGGGGTAGTCAATCGTCTTCTCTTTGGAACGTGAGTGCCTGTGGAATTACTCTTACTATGGTTATTACCATGAAATTTACAGATAACATGATACACAAAGAAGTTGAACTTAGAGTTTCTCTTGCACGTCGAGGTCTGATACACTTTATCCATTGAGTGTGTCATAGTATCGCATTTGCAAGTTTGGGAAAGAAGTGGGATTTAAAAATAAAAAAAGTGAAAATCAGGTCAGTTAGAGAAAAACGCCCAAACCTAACAGCACAGGCTCTGGCCGGCACCCACCGGGTTCAGTATCTCCACCTTACAACTTAGAGACTCCAGGGGAGAGTTCTCTGGTCCCAGCCCTCTCTTGCTACCTTCTCCTGCACATCCGGGGACCAAGGACACTTACCTGGGCCTTATGGTTGATTCGGGAAACAAAGTATAAACTCAAAGGCTCCGTGTTCTGATTTGCATGCAGAAGAAAGTGGAAAGGAAAGGTCCAGGTAGGAACAGACCTTTTGTTTGTAGAGGAACAAAATGAAACAAAAAGCCAACACACACACACACACACACACACACACACACACACACACCTTCACAACTCTTGAAAATCAGCCCCAGATGTCAAGGCTTTTGTTAAAGTCCACGTCCTCCACGGAGGCATCTGGAATGTTCCTAGTTTGGGCCACAACAGTGCTGCCGTGAATATTCTCGTGCGTGTCTTTCAAGGCAACATCAGTCGGGGGTTTTGCCGGGCAGATGTCGTCTGGGATGGAATTGTGGAACCGCCGTACGTGTGTATGTTCAAGCTTTAGTCCTGTGATGCCAAAGTACTTTTTGCAAGTAATCGAACCCACAAATGAGAGTCCACATCCTTGTCTTCTGTTATTTTATTTGAACGTTTCTAACAGGCAAATGGTTGTGCTGGTTAGTTTTACGTGTCAACCTGCTGGGCCGTGTGGTCAGTCGTTATTCTGTGTCTCCGCGACACTTCTGTGAGGGTGTTTTTGGATGAGATTCACGTGGAAATTGGTGGACTCTGAGCAGAGCAGATTGCCCTCCATCACGTGGGTGGGCATAAATCCAACAAAAGACGGACTTCCCGAGCAAGAAGGCATTCAGGCGGCAGACAGCCTTCAGACTTGCCGGGCTGCCTGGGTTCTTCTGGGCCACCGGCCCGCTGCCCGCTCTGGAGATTCTGGACTTACCAGCCTCCATAAGCTTGTGACCAATTCTTCCAAATAAATCTCTGTCTCTCTAGAAACACGTCCTATCGGTTCTCTTTCTCTGGAGAACTCTAACGAACGTAGTAGTGGAATCTAATTGTTTTACTTGTCACTTTTTCTGGTGAGGTTATTGGTTACTTTGATGCCCTCTTCTCTGAAGGACCCGTTGGACGTTTGCCCATCTTTCTGCTAGACTGTGTGTTTCCTACTCATTTTTATTCGCATCCCTGTGTATGGAGAGCCCAGCTAGGCTACCCCGGGGGGGATTGTGGTCTCAGCATCCACGTTCTTGGGCCGAGGCCCGCAGGGACGGGAAAGGGACACCAGGCCTCGTGCAGGTGTGTGCCCTACACAGCAGCCCGCAGGGTCACAGCAAATGTACGTTCCTGCCATGACGTCCCCGAAGCGCTCGTAATCAAGTCTCCCCTGCCTCCCAGGGCCATGACATTGCGCTCTCCTTAGATTAGAGCCCTGTGGAGCTCACCCAGACCCCTCTTCTGGTTCGAACCGGCCAGTCCAGTCCTAGCCCTGGAACCCCCCAGAGCACTGCGCTCACGGGCCCTAATAAAGGCAGGTCGGGTTGCTCTGTCTGCCTCGACCTCCCGACGCGGCGCTCTGAAGCGTGGGCGCCCTTCCTCCACCACCTGTGAGTAATGAACTTCTCTGTCGTAACTTCTCTCGCGGTCCGCCGTTGAGGCTTGCCCGGACTCGCCAACCGGCACCGAGCGCTCCCCCTAACAGAGGCTGATTGAACAAGGTCAAGGCAGCGCGCGGGCTTCTGCGTCCTGGACCGCGTCTTCTACCAGGCAGGTGCGCCCGGAAGAGCCGCGGCGGCGGGAGAGCGCCTCCCGGTCCCCGCCGCTCACGGTCGCCAACCGGGTCGAGCTCCGCAGCTCTCCGGGCGGCCAGGGATTCCAAAACAGGCGGGTGTGGACGCAAAAGGATGCTCCGTGCTCCCCGTCGGGGAATCGAACCCCGGTCTCCCGCGTGACAGGCGGGGATACTCACCACTATACTAACGAGGAGGACGCGGCGGCGTCGTCCTGCGGATCCCATAAAGCCAACGCCCGCCGCCCGCGTGCTCTGGGCCCCGAGGGCGGCGCGCGGCTCGCTCCCGCGACCCCTGCCGGCGACCCCGCCCGCCCTGCCGGCCCGACGGCGCCCGCTCCCCGGCCGGGCTGCCCCGCCGCGCTGGGGGACGCAGGCGGCCGAAGCGGCCACCCCGGGCCGCTCCAGAGCTGCCCCGAAACCGGGGGCGCCCGCGGCGCGTCCCCGAGACCCCCGCACCTGCTGCGCCCTCGGCACAGCCGCGCCCCTTCCGCGGGGCTCCCGGGCTTTGATAAAAAAAAAAAAAAAAAAAAAGGCGGGGGGTGTCCCGCTCGCCCGCCCGCGGGAAAAGGAGCCGCCGTAGTCGGCAGGATTCGAACCTGCGCGGGGAGACCCCAATGGATTTCTAGTCCATCGCCTTAACCACTCGGCCACGACTACACGACGCTCGGCCGCTTTTTTCAAGTCGTAGACAGCGCGGCGCCCAAGCCCGGCTCGCGGGCCCGGTGCACCGCTCGGCCGGCCCGGTGAGCGGAACGCGAACCCGCGGGGAGAATGGGGGGCTGGCCTGTAAAACGGCACAGATTAAGGGGGCCCGACCTCTCGTGCCGCCCGGGCAGTCGGGAGCGCGGGGAGGAGAGTCCTCCCCGCGGGAGCGTCAGTGTTCCCAGCAGACAAGTGAGTCCGGCACGAGGCGGCGCTCTGAGCCTGGGCCCGCGCGGGGTCGCACCCGGGGTCTGCGTTCTCCGCGCTGGAACGGCCCCCCACTGACCCCGCGGCCTTCCGGGGTCCCGGGAGTGGGAGACGCCGTGGCTTCCGTGAACCCTCCACTCGGACCGAGGAAACGGGGCAGAAACAGCCGCTGTGCGTGGTCACCAAGGCCGCCGCATCGCTGTCGTTGCAGAGCCATGGAAGCGGCACGTTGGCCAGGAAGGCAGGACGGTGAGGCCGGCCCGACCACCGGGCACCAGGCAGCCCGTAAAGAATTGGGTCCTCGTCGTTCTAGTTGGAAAATGCGTGCGAACCTTGGTACCCATGACAGCACGTACACATAGCCCCCATGTATAGAAAGTGAAACCCCAGATTAAGCAAGTACATTTAAAAAAAAAACCCAAAACGCTGACGGGACCCTCGCCAATCTAACAAGAGAGCAAAGACGTGCGGTGAAGTGAGGGTAGCTGTCTATTTCGATCACTTTTGTTTTCCTTAAATTTCTCATAGGAAGCATTGCTCTCTGCGTTATTTATATCACCGGAAAATATGAAAAGGGAAAGCCAGGTTTAAATCAATATGCCACTGCATATACCCTTACGTTAAAAACCCGGTGTGTGTCCGAACACACACACACCAGAAACAGCAACAACTACAACTAGACGTGTGTCAACAGAACACCGAATGCTAACTTCCCTGTGTGTGTTGGAATCGTGGCTAGCTAGCCTCGTTTTCTGCTTTCAGCTTTTCTCTCGCTTTCAAATTTTCAGGCCAAGTATATGCATTTCTTTGTACTTGGATGTAAAGGGTCCCCACACGTCCTCTCAAACTATAGGATGATTCTGTATCACTTGTCATGTGTTTGAAGGAACAGGGAGAGGTGTGGCATGGAAATTGATCTGGTGGAAATAAGGCAAGGATCTACCGGCTACGTATTGCATCTTCTAGAAAATGACTTCCGATTGGTAACTCCATTGAACCCTCAGAACAGCCCCACGAAGTGCCAACACCCACGCGTACAAAGAGAAAAATGTGCAAGTAAGAGACGTTCATGAATCCACAGGGCTACTGAATGTTGGAATGAAAGCATCCAGTCTTCGTGTTTCCTTGGGGAGAAACATGAGAAATGACCCCCTTGAGAACTGAAAAGCAATAATCACTTTTCGGGTCTCGTGGATAAACCCCATTTGGTCGTGGCATATCATGCTTTTTAAAAACTACTTGATTTGGGTGCCTGGGTGGCTGAGTCGGTTGAGCATCTGACCCAGAGACATGGGATTGAGTCCCATGTGGACCCTGCTGGAGAGTCTCTCTCCTTCTGTCCCTTTCCCACACCCACGCTCTCTCTCTCTTTCAAAAAAGTAAAAATATTACTTAATTGAATTTGCTAAAATTTGTTAAGGATACCTGCAACTCTTTTCATGGGGAATATTGGTCTGTGATATTTTTTCTCAACTGTCATTTGGTTTTGATATCAGGGTAACGTTGACCTCATAAAATGAATAGGAAAAGTGCTCCCTCCTCTTCTAACTTTTGGAAAAGTTTATGTGGACATGGTGTTCTTCCTTTAAAGGTTTGGTACAGTGCACCAATAAAGCTCCTTATTGGCCTGGATTTTCCTTTGTGAGGTTTTTAATGACAAATTCTATGTTAAATAGATCGATGACAACTTAGATTAGTTGTTCTTGAGTGAGCTGTAGTTTGATCCATTTGACCTAATTTATCACATTAATTGACATAATATTATTCATAACATTATTTTATTGTCTGCAGAATCTGGTTCCCTCTTTCTTTCCTGGTATTGGTAATATGTGACTTCTTTCCAGATCAGTCTGGTAGAGATTTGTCAATATTATTCAACTTGTCAAATAACCAGATTTTGGGGTTCACTGATTTTCCCTGTTCTTCTGTTTTGTTTAATTGAATTTTGCTTTTCTCTTTAATATTTCTTTCTGCTTATTTTGCATTTAATTTGCTCTTCTTTTTTTCTAGTTTTTTTTAAATTAAGTTTTAAATTTTAATTCCAGTATCGCTAATCCACAGTGTTATATTAGTTTCAGGTTCACTTTTTCTAGTATCTTGGGGTGGACTATAATTCACTGATTTAAGAACTTTTATAATATAAGCATCTCTTGCTATAAATTGCTCTCTATACAAAGCTTCAGCTGTAGATGTTTTATGTTTTGTTTTTACTTTCTTTTTTTTTTTTAACGTGTTTTTTTTTTTTTTTTTTTTTTTTTTTTGCGACAGAGAGAGACAGAGCATGAACGGGGTAGGGGCACAGAGAGAGGGAGACACAGAATCGGAAACAGGCTCCAGGCTCCGCGCCATCAGCCCAGAGCCTGACGCGGGGCTCGAACTCACGGACCGCGAGATCGTGACCTGGCTGAAGTCGGACGCTCAACCGACTGCGCCACCCAGGCGCCCCTGTTTTTACTTTCTTTAAAAAAATTTTTTTTAATCTTTGTTTTTGAGAGACAGAGTGTGAGCAGGGGAGGAGCAGAGAGAGAGGGAGACACAGAACCTGAAGCAGGCCCCAGGCCCTGAGCCCGATGCGGGGCTCGAACCCACAAATCGTGAGGTCATGACCTGAGCTGAAGTCGGACGCTTACCCGACTGAACTACCCAGGTGCCCCTTGTTTTTATTTTCTTAAGAAAAAACTTAAATTTCCCTTGTGATATATTATTTGACCTGTGGCTTATTTAGATGTATTGTCTTTAATTTCCGTTACTGATTTCTGGTTTAATTCTGTCATGATCAGAGAACATATTTTCCATGATTTCACATCCTCTTAAACTTACCAAGATTTGTCTTATAGCCCATAATACAATTTGCCTTGGTGAGTATTCAATGTTTCTTGAATATAGTATATTCTGTTGTTGGATAGAAGGTTCGATAAATGTTAATCAGGTCAAGTTCATTGATAATGTTGTTCAAATCTGGCATATTCTGACTGACTTTCCTGACCGTTGTGTTCTACCAATTACTGAAAGAAAGTGTTAAAATCTTTAACTGTATCTGAGGAATTTTTCTCTTTCTCTTTGCAGTTTCTCGGATTTTGCTACACGTATTGTGAAACTGTTATTAATTGTATACAGATGTAGGGTTGTTGTGTCCTGAAGTATTTACCCCTTTACCATCATGAAATGTCCCTCTTGATGTGTTTTCCAGCAGTGAGGTGGGGTGCTTTTTCCTCATCCGTTTTTCTTCTCCCAGGTATCCGTGTTAGTCACCGTCTGAAGTCGCTTGCTGTCTGAAGAACACTGTGTTGTATACCGTATTCCGTTTTCCAGTTTAAGGTGGACGAGTGTGTCTGGTCTCAGGTGTTCCACAATGCTGCAGATCACAAGTCCTTCTTGGCACTGGCCGCCTCCAGCCCACCGATCTGACTTTAAATCTTGGCGGGGTATTCGCCCATTCCTTTGTGTGGCTGCTTAATCATCTTTTTCTTCCGTGACCCTCTTCTTGAATACAGACATTTCGACAACTAAATTGATTCCTGGTCAACACGTGAGGGTTAACGCTTAGTGCAAGTCCATGAAAAAAATAAGGGCGGTCAGTGTTCAATGGCAGAAGCGGAACCCCCCCCCCAAGGATGGTTATGTAAATTTCATTTACAGGTATCAATACGTAGAGATAGATAGATACATGTGTACACATGTAAATTTGTAGAAGCCGGTTGAATAGTCCACATAAATGTTGAAGTGCTGAAGCTCAGACCCCCCAGGGCAGTTTGACCCAGACGGGAAGACAGATTAAAAAGTGGGTAAAGGGGCGCCTGGGTGGCGCAGTCGGTTAAGCGTCCGACTTCAGCCAGGTCACGATCTCGCGGTCCGTGAGTTCGAGCCCCGCGTCGGGCTCTGGGCTGATGGCTCAGAGCCTGGAGCCTGCTTCTGATTCTGTGTCTCCCTCTCTCTCTGCCCCTCCCCCATTCATGCTCTGTCTCTCTCTGTCCCAAAAATAAATAAACGTTGAAGAAAAAAAAAAAAATTAAAAAAAAAAAAAAGTGGGTAAGATTAGAACAAGCTGGAACCCACAAGCATGAACTGGATCCCACCGGACGGACTGAAATCTGTGTCAGCTTTGGTTGCCTCAGAACTTGGTGGTGCAGGTGTCCCGCAGAAGCCAGGGCCCTTGATTTAGGGCTAAACGCACACATGTGATCCGAGAAAGGGGGAGGCTGAAGGAGGGTGCAGGGGAAGGGGGGGTGGGGGGCAGTGGCAGACCCAGCTCTGCCTCCTGAGGAGGTAAGTCAGCAGATGAGTTAGAATGAGCAACAAGATGGCTGCTACTTGACCTCTTCCTCCAAATCTCCCCCAAGAATGACTCCTGGGGACCATCCAATCAGAAACACATAGAAAAGGGAATTCTGGGGAATGTAGTTCAACCTGGCCAAGTTGACGCAGATAATGAAGATAATGGGGGCGCTGGACGGCTCAATAAGTTGAGTGGCTGACTCTTCATTTTGGTTCAGGTCATGATCCTGGGGTCATCTGATGGAGCCCTTCATGGGGCTCCCAGCTGAGTGTGGAGCCTGCTTGGGATTCTCCCCTACTCGCACTCTTTCTCTAAAATAAATAAGAAGACAATATTTTAGTATTTACATATATAATAACCAAGAGCACACTGTCTTAATTAGTATGGATTTATAAGTAATTACATATGTCTTGAATATATATATATATATATATATATATATATATAGTATCAGTCTTCCAACTTTGCTATCTTCTTCAATAGCTTCTTGTTTTTTAAGTTGTTCTGCATTTCCAAATGTGTTTTTAAAGCAGTGAGTTAATTTCCATACAATACATAGAGATTGATTGGATTTTATTGAATCTATTGATCAATTTGGAAATAGTTGTCATCTTGATAAAATTGAGTCTTTCCAGGGCACCTGGGTGGCTCCCATGGCTGAGCATCCGGCTTGATTTCAGCCTGATCTCACAGTTCATGGGTTCGAGCTCCACGTTGGGATTCTCTCTCTCCTTTTCTCTTTGGCCCCTACCCTGCTTGCACACATGCTCTCTCTCAAAATGAATAAACAAACATTTTTTTTTTAATTGAGTGTTTCAAAACATAGTATTTCCCTATGTTATGTCTAATGCTCAAATTGTGCTTGGGTTTTTATTTAAAGGAGCATATTGTTAAATTAATTGTTCTATTGCTTTCTTTTTCTTCCTTCAACTTTTTATTTTGATCTAATTTCTAATTTATGGAGAAGTTGCAAGATAGTACAAAGAATTTTCATAAATCCTTCACCTATATTCGCTGTTAATTTATGATATGTGTTTTTTTAATAGCTAGATATATAGAAATAAGTTTACACATATATAATTTTTTTCTAGTGTGTTTCAGACAAGATGTCCCCTTACCACTAAATACTTCAGTGTGTATTTCCTAAAACCAGGGACGTTCTCTTTCCTAAGCACAGAACAGTTATGAAATCTGGATTAAAACTCTTATTTGATCTAGAGACCTCGTTACTGTTTTGCCAATTGTGCGAATCCTTTATTTCAAGAAAAACAGATGACATTCATTTGTCCTGCCTCCTTAGTCCTTTCGTCTGGAAGAGCGCCCCCATCTTTGTGTTTCACCTCATTGACCTTCAAAGCCTAACTTGGGCAGGTATTTTGTAGAACGCCCCCTCACCCTGGGTTTGATGCTTTCTCGAAAGTTAAATTCAGGTTGTGCGCTTTTAGCCGAGCCCCACGCAGATGAGGTCGAGTCCACCGAAGTAGGTCTCTGGGCGGCACGGGATGCTGCCTGTCCCCATCGTCCCCGCTGTCGGGTTACCGTTCTCCTTCTGTACTACTGGTCGTGACGCATGCAGCTCGCTTCTTTTGCATCCGATCCGGTTGCCTAGAAAACAGCGAGGCGCAGGAAGACGGACGAGAACTGAGTGGAGCAAGCAGGTGGTCGGGGGCCGGGGACCGGCGGGAAGGCCCCGCCGCCAGGGGGCGCCCGCGGCCCGGAGACCGCCAGCCCGGGCGGGGGCGCACGCGGGGCGCGCGTGGCGTCCTCCGGCGGGAGCGCCGCAAACCGCGCAGGGCCCGGGGTCCCTCCGCGCTGGGTCTGCGGGGCACCCGGGCCTCGTGCCCCCGCCACCGGGCGCGCCACCCGCAGGAGGAAACCCAGGCGGCGTCGCCGCAGAGAAAAGCGTGCTCGGTGGGTTTTGCGGGGTTTTGCCTGCGAAGACCATGTTTTAAAAAAACCGCCGCACGACGGGAGCCCGGAGGCAGCGAGAGGGACGGAGCGGGGCCCACGTCACCAGGGCCGCCCCGCAGTGCCCGCGGGGGCGCAGAAAAACACGCCGTAGTCGGCAGGACTCGAACCTGCGCGGGGACACCCCAACGGATTTCTAGCCCGTCGCCTTAACCGCTCGGCCACGACTACCCGCGGGCGGGAGCGCACGGCCCCGCTTCCGTGGGCCGCGGCGGCGACGCGCACGATCCCTCGGGAGCTCCGCGGACACGCTGCGGCCGACCCCCGGGACCCCGGAGCGGCGGTGCCACCAGCGGTCGCGGGTGAGTCCGGGCTTCCAGGACTTCCGGGCTTCCACGCGGGCTCCAGGTGGGTTCTAGGCGGGCACCAGGCGCGCACCAGGCGGGCACCAGGCGGGCACCAGGCGGGGGACTGCTTCCTTGGCTTTGTGCCCCGGGCGGAGGGCGCTCAGAGTTCTGCATCCCCTCGCCGGCAGGTTGCTAAGCCTCTTGTTTCCCACTCGGCTTTGACGTTGGGCCGAGGCCCGGGCTCTTTCTCTCCAGGTTCGACCAACGCCCCGCAGCGTCTGTATTTCCTCTTAGGTTTACATGTGAGTTTCTCTGGCCGCGTTTTCCCAACTCTCGAAGCGGATTTGGTCTATCCTGCTTAGAAGGGCTTAATCTAATTTTTAAACAGGGTGGACAAGGAGGGGAGGGAGGAGGGCATGGGTGGGGAGGAGGAGGGGGTTCGAGCCGAAGACAGAAGGGGCCCGGGGGGGGGGGGGGGGGAGGGGGCTGAAGTATGCGTGGAGGCGGCTAAAGCCATATGTGGCCAGAGACTGTGGCCATTACCATGGTGACCGAAGAAGACAAGGGGGCTCTTGGAGACACCCAGACCTTCTGCAACACCTCCATTGAGGAGATGCCCCTCGGTGTTCCCGACCTTATGTGAGAGGGGCTGTCCTGCTCCCCGCAGCAGCCAGGGGTCGGTGCGCGGCGGGAAGGGGGGTTGAGGAGGAGCAGGGGAGGGGAGGGGAGGGAGACAGGGAGGAGTATCTTGCTATTCTTTGCCTTTTTTTCTTTGAATAAATGTCCCTTTTTTGAGGCAAAACTAAATAGACAAGAGGAGGAGGGGGGAGAGGGGTGACGGGAAGAGGGAAGGGGGTGGGAGGGAGATGAAGGAGGTTCCTCTCCTAACATAAAATCAATTCTAGGAACCCCCCCCCCCCCCCCCCCCCCGGTTTAATGGAGGGGAGTCTGCTCTGAGGGGAGTATTAAGGCGGGTTTGGGGTAAAGGAGCCTGACTCCGTATTTAACTGAGCAGTCTATTGGCTGAACTGCCTTTCCCATCAAACTGAGTATCAGTCGCCTAGTCACTGTTTACAAATCGGGTCACCTTATAACGTGACTAAGTGCAAATTGAAAGCAAAATGGAAGTTGTGATATAGATGTTGCCGTAATGTGTCACATTATGACGCTTTTATTTGGTCCACACGTTTTTAACAAACCTGTGACGCTTTAAGTAAATTCCTGTGGAACTGTAGTTCGAGGGAAGTCAAATACCTGAGAAAACCCAGAAACGTTTCATGCTTTCAAAACAGACAAAACAAATGTGTGGTGTTAGGAATCAGACAGGCGATGGTCGAAGGTACCTGTGGCTGCGAAAGTCCACGAGGAGAACCTGCCCGGGACGCCGAGAATGGGGTTTCTCATTCTGGGGTCCCGGGTACACAGGTGCGTTCCCTTTGTGAAACTTCCTTGAGCTGTGTCGTTACAGTTCACGTCTTTTTGCTCATCACTGCTACATTGTGTTGTATGTCCCTAAAGATTTCCTTCAAAAACAAAACCTCTGAAGCTATTGTAAATGAAAGGGGATTAATGAAGAATACAGACCCCTAGGAAAGTTTGGGACGGGGGGGTGGGGGTGGGGGGGTGGGGGGGGTGGAGGGAGGTGCCAGCTCTAATCCAACCCCGCGGAGATGGGCTCCCAGAGAGCCTGCGTTGTCTCTGTCTCTGCAGTCGAGAAAGCAGAAAATCCAGACGCTGCCCCTGGAATGGTTGGTTTCAGACGTCTGTTGCCTGAACCGCGGGGCAGAAATCTGGAGGCTTCTGCAGCACCAGTGTCCTTTCCAAGGCAGTGGTTCTCAAAATTTGGCACGAGAGCCTTTTGTCATGGCAGAAAGCAAGTCAGCCAGTGACTTGTGCCCCGGTCTCAGAGAGGAGAGGTCGGTGCCATTGCAAGAAAACTTTGATGCTACTCGGGTCCCCTGGAAGCAGTTTGGGAGGTGGTTCAGAGTATTGGGCTCTGGATAGCAGGAGATGTAAAAAAACAAACTCGGGGGTTAACTTGGCCCTGTGATCAGTGCGTATCAGATAGACAGAAACAGAATCTAAGAAAACACAACAGTCAGAAAGTAGTTTACATTTCTTTTTTTAAAAAAATGTTTACTTTTGAGAGAGACAAAGAGAGTGCGAGGGGCAGAGGGGCAGAGAGAGGGGGAGACCCAGAATCCGAAGCAGGCTCCAGGCTCCCAGCTGGCAGCACAGGGCCCGCGATGGGGCTCGAACCCACGAGCCATGAGATCATGACCTGAGCTGAAGTCAAGAGTGGGGCCCTTAGCCGACGGAGCCCCCCACGCGCCCAGGATTTGTACTTTTAACCTTCTAGCCTCGGTCGTAAGGGAAGGTTCAGAAAGTGGAACTAGATGCTTATGCCAACCTGCTGTACCCTGTAGAGACGTTAAAGCTGAAATGTTCTGCCTTCCCAGGGTATTAAAAATAATGCCCCTGTATCACCCTGAGGGGAAGCCTACTGACACCTCGAAAGACGCCCTCACTGTTACTGACCAGTTTTTCAGCCGTTGCCCCGGGAGATTACCCAGATTCCCCCCATCTGCGTTACTGCCTATAGCCTTTTTTCTTACTGATTTTAAGGAGTTCTTTACATATTCTAGACAGAAATGTTTTGCCAAATGTGTGTGTGACAAATATCTCCTCCCGCCCTGTGCCTTTTCACACTATTAATGTTGTCTTTGGATGTGCTGAAGTTCTTAAGTTGAAAGAAGTCCAGTTTATCTTTTTTTAATGGGTATTGCTTTTTGTGCTTTTTAAACAGAAATCTTCCTTAATTCAAAGTTCATGAAGACAGTCTCCTGTTTTCCTCGATAACATTTATTGTTTTAGCTCACATAGTTAGGTCTTGAACACGTCTTGAATTAGTTTAGGGGATAGTTTACAGAGGAGGTCAATGTCCACATTGTTCTCCTTTGTATGTTGAGCTGACTCAGAACTGCTTTTTGAAAAATCTATCACTTGCCCCATTGAATTGCAGTGACACTTTGTTACATGTGTGTGGTTTTGTGTAGGCATATCTATTTTGTTGTATTGATCTTTGTATCTGTCCTTATGCCAGTAACACACTTTTTTTTAACGTTTATTTACTTTTGAGACAGAGCATGAACGGGGGAGGGTCAGAGAGAGAGGGAGACACAGAATCCGAAACAGGCTCCAGGCCGTCAGCACAGAGCCTGACGCGGGGCTCGAACTCACGGAGCGTGAGATCATGACCTGAGCCGAAGTCAGACGCCCAACCGACGGAGCCACCCAGGCGCCCCAGTAACACACTTTCTTAATCAGTATAGCTTTAGAATAAGTCTTGTTATGTGTTAGTAAAAGTCCTCCAGATTTGTTCTTATGCAAGACTTCCTTGACTATGCTAAGTCCTTTCCACTGGCAGTTACACTTTATTTGATTTTTTAAAAATTTTTAATGTTTATTTTTGAGAGAGAGAGAGAGGGAGGGGCAGAGAGAGAGAGAGCGAGACACAAAATCCAAAATCCAAAGCAGGCTCCAGGCTCTGAGCCGTCAGCACAGAGCCCGATGCGGGACTTGAACTCACGAACCGTGAGATCATGACCTGAGCCGAAGCTGGACGCTTAACCGACTGATCCACCCAGGAGCCCCTGAAATTGCATTTTAGAGATAGTCAATTCTACCAAAAGTCCTGTTTGAATATTTTATTTCAAATACATTGAGTCTGTGTCTTTCAATCTATGAATATGGTATATCCTTTCATTTAGACAATTTTTAAAATTCTCTGCACAGTGATTTGGAGCTATTAATGTAGGACTGTTGTACTTTTTAATGACATTTATTACAGTATTTGTTATTAGGTTATTCATAGTTTTCTTGCTATTGTAAGTGACATTTTAGAAAGTTGTCTTTTTTTTTTTTTTGCCAGTGTGTATGAAGATGATATATATTTATTTGGATGTTGGGTTTTGTATGCAGCAAATTTGCTATTTTACTTATTAATTCTAATAATTTGTAGATTTGGGGAGTTTTCCAAGCACCTAATTGTGTCATCTGCAAATGATGACAGTCATATTTCTTCATTTCCAATCTCAATGTCTTTAATTCTTTGTTATGCCTTAACTTATTTTATGACCTAAGTTCCCAGTACAACTTTGAAAGCAGTGGTGGGAGTGACCATACTTGTCTTGGTCCCGGTATCTGGGAGAAGGTGTTAAATACTTACCATAATCAGGATGTTAGATGTAGGATTTTGTATATATGCATCATGGGATTAAGAAATCTCTTTTCCATTCCTAGACTGGTGAAAGTTTTTAATGAGGAGTGTTGAATTTTGTCAAATGCTATGATCATTTGATTTTTTTCTCTTACTCTTTGTGGTACATTTCAAGTGATCGATGTTTATATTAAACAAATTTCATATTGCTAAGACAAACATTACCTCTTTACTTTCAACTCATTGGATCACTGATATTACTGGATCTGATTGCTATTATCTGATTTAGGAGTTTTACATCTAGAATGTTCAACACATAGATTGACCTGGAATTTCCTCTCCAGTAATATCCTTGTCAGGTGTTAGTATGAAGATTATTCAGGCCTCATCAAGAGAGTTACGAATGTTTTTACTTTTTCTGTTTGCTGAGAGAGTTTATGTATGGTATTATTCCTTCCTTAATGGTTTAAGTTTTCAACAGTGAAGCCATTTTTGCATACTGTTTGCGTTGTCAAAAGGTGTTATAAGCTGAATTGTGTTCCCTCCCAGATGCATTTTTTTAAACTTTTTAAATTTATTTCTGAGAGACAGAGAGGGAGAGATATAGCATGAATGGGGGAGGGACACACACGCAGAGAGAGAGACACAGAACTTGAAGCAGGCTCCAGGTTCTGAGCTGTCAGCACGGAGCCCGACCTGGGGCTTGAACCCGTGAACTGTGAGATCATGACCTGAGCCGAAGTCGGACAGATGCTCAACCGACTGAGCCACCCAGGTGCCCTTTCCCTCCCAGATTCAGATGCTGAAGACCTAACCGCCACCCCCACCCCAGTGCCCCACCTCAGAATGTGGCTGCGCTTGGAGATAGAGACTTTAAAAAGGAAATTAAGTTAAAATGAGGCTGTTAGGATGGGCGCTAATTCAATCTGACCGGTACCCTTATAGGAAGAAATTTGCACACCAAGAGACCCCAGAGATGAGCACTCACAGAAGAAAGGCCATATAAGGACACAGCTATCTTCACATTAGAGAAAATGGCTCTCTGCAAGCCAGAGAGACAGGTCCCTGGATAAACCAAGGCTGCACCTTGATCTTGGACTTCTAGCCTCAAGAAATGTGAGAAAATCAATTTCTGTTGTTTAAGCCCCTGATTCTATGGTATTTTGTAATGGCGGCCATAGCAAGCTAACACAGAGGGTAATTATGACTTTGATTTCTCTCGTAGACTTCAGACTGTTTGAACTTTTAATTTCTTTTTGTGTCTGCTTTGGTAAGTCACGTTTATAAAGGAACCTGTGATTTATCCTCTATTGTCAGATTCCTTCCCCACGAACTATTCATTTTATCTTTTCACTCTGATCTTGATCTCAGTAAGATCTTTAACGTCGTCTCCCTTTTATACTTTTTCCTCCTTTAAAAGAGTCTGGATCCGGGGCGCCTGGGTGGCTCAGTCGGTTGGGCGTCCGACTTCGGCTCAGGTCACGATCTCACGATTCGTGGGTTTGAGCCCCGCGTCGGGCTCTGTGCTGACAGCTCAGAGCCTGGAGCCCGCTTCGGATTCTGTGTCCCTCTCTCTTTCTGCCCCTCCCCTGCCCACACCCTGTCTCTCTCCCTCTCAAAAATAAATAAACATTAACAAAATTTTTAAAAAAATAGTCTTGATTTGAGGTAACAGTTTTACTATGTGAAAAGCAAATTTTTGTTCTATTAATTGCCTCTATTCTTTTTCAGCGGGTATCACACTATTGTCTTTTCCTTGAGACTTTTAAAGATTTAATTTACTGGCTTGTTAAAACTCGATTCTTGAGATGAAAGCTTAGATCATTACCTTTCCATTTTTCTTCTCTGTTAATGTGTAGATTTGGAGCTAACGGTTAGACCTCAAGTGCTGTTGTAGCTTCTTGTCACAAGACGTTATAGATCCGGTTTTCATGATCATGCAGTTAAAAATCGTTTACAGTTTTTTAAACTTATTTGACCCACAGGGTTATTTTGTAAGTTCAATTCCGTTACTTGATTTTGTAACATTTGAGGATTTTCCACTTGTTGATGTTCTTGACATTGGTTTTGATTTCATTTTACAGTGCTGGACCTGTTCCGCTTGATCTCTGTCTCCTGAAACTTGTTGAGACTCGCGTGATGCTTCGCCTGTAGTGATTTTGTTCAGTGTCTCCTGTGTCCCCCAAAAGCTCAGGTGTTCTGCAGTTGGGTATCGTATTAATCCAGTTGCCTAAAATTTCCTCACTAAATTTTACTTAATTTTCCATACTAAATTTTTCTCTAAGTCCCGTTTGTTATTTCTACAGAGGTGTTGAAATATCAACTATGATTATGGATTTTTGTGTGTCTTCATTTAGCTCTGTCCGTCTTTTGCGTTCTATACTTTGAAGCTGTTATTATGCCCGTACAAATATAGTGTTGTAATATTTTCTTACTAAATTGACCCTGGAGGTTATGAAATAGCCTCATTATTTTTAGTAATGCTTCTTTCTTAAAGGCTACAAATTCAAATTATTATCATTAAAGTGGTTCGGGTCAGTTCTCGTTGCTGTTGTTTACTCTGTGTCTTCCATTTTTTTACTTCAATTCTTTTTTAAAAAGCCATATGTTTAAATTGTGTGCCTTATAAAAAGCGTATCGTTTTGGGTACATTTTTTTCCCATTATGATGATCTGTCTTATAATCGAAATATTTAGTCTACCAGCATTAAAGATAAGTAGCTATTTAGTTTTGCTTCCAGTTCTCTCAACTTTGCCAGTTTGTTCTTTGTCCTCCCATTCCTGCCCCCCGGCCCCTTTTTAAATCGACAACTATTTATATTATTCACCTTCTTCTGGATGAATACAGGATTTTAGTATAGATATCTTGCTCATCTTTTATTAGCTTTACTGCTAGGCAGGTGACATTTTTGATGCTTGTTGAAATTGGAACTTTTTTTTTTTTTTGAGAGAGAGCATGAGCAGGGCAGGGACAAGACAGTGTGACAAGACAGGGACAAGAGACAGGGACAGGGACAGTATGACAAGACAGGGACAAGAGAGAGAATCCCAGCCAGGCTTCATGCTCAGTGTGGAGCCCTATGTGGGGCTTGATCTCACGACCATGAAACCATGACCTGGGCCGAAGTCAAGAGTTGGGTGCTTAACCGACTGAGTCACCCGGCACCTCACCCTTTATCAGGTCTCGTCATGCATATCTGCTAATGAGGCATTCTCCCTGCTTTCCTTTGAGTGAAACCATCCTTATTTTGCCTTAATTTTTTTCATTTTCTCAATTTAGGTATAACTTACGTACTGTAAAGACCACAAGTCTTAAAATTATATAGCTTGATCAGCTTTCGCATGTACGTATACCTGTATGACAATCGCCACGATCAAGATACAGAATATTTTCAGCAGTATAGAAGGCTCTCATTGGTCTCATCCCTGTCCGCGCATACCCTCCCTCCAAGGACAAGCACTCTATCGTCATATATTAATTTTGCTGTTTTCGTACTTCTTATAAGTGGAGATGGACACTCTTCTAGGTGTTTTTTTGAGTGACATCGTATCTGTGAGGCTTGGCCCTGTTGCTGTGTTTATCAGTAGTTATTCCTTATAATGGCTGTATACTATTCCACATTTCCATTCTGCCACTGACAGTACATTTAGGTGGTTTAGACTTTGACTGTCACAAATGACGTTGTTACGAACATGTGCGTACACGCTCTTTGTGTTGGTTATGTGGTCAAGTAGGATAATATCTGGGTCATAAGAATGTTATGTGTAACTTTTGTAGGCATGGTGAAACATTTTTTCCAAGTGGTTACACGAATTTATACTCCGACTGGCAATGTGAAAATGCTCTTACCACTAGTTTTTATGCTTCGAGTTTTAAATTTTAGCCATTCTCATGGGTGTATAGTGCTATCTAATTTTGGTTTTGATTTGCATTCCTCTGGTGAGTCATGATGTTGAGTGCCTTTTCATATGCTTATCGACCCTTTTGAATATTAAAAAAAAAATTTTTAACATTTATTTATTTTTGAGAGGAGAAAGAGCATGAGCAGGGGAGGAGAAGAAAGAGGGAGACACAGAATCCGAAACAGGCTCCAGGCTCTGAGCTGTCAGCACAGAGCCCGACGCGGGGCTCGAACTCACAGACCGTGAGATCATGACCTGAGCCGAAGTCAGATGCTTAACCGACTGAACCACCCAGGCGCCCCCCATTTTGAATATTTTTAACAAAATGTCTGCCAAGCCTGTTGCCCATTTTATTTTTGTAATGTTTACTCATTTTTGAGAGACAGAGAGAGACAGTGTACAAGCAGGGGAGGGGCAGAGAGAGAGGGAGGCATGGAATCCAAAGCAGGCTCCATGCTCTGAGCTTTCAGCACAGAGGCCCAACACGGGGCTCAAACTCACAAACTGCAGGATCATGACCTGAGCTGAAGTTGGATGCTTAACCAACTGAGCCACCCAGGCGCCCCTGTTGCCCACTTTCAAGTTGAGTTGTCTACTCTTATTTATTCATAGAGGTTCTTCATATACACACACACACACACACACACACACATATATGGATATTAGTCATTTGATGGATGGATAATATACATATAGATCCCAGATACCTCCTCCCATTTCAAGGCTTTGTTTTTGCTTTTTTCATGGGTGGCTTTTGCAACCAATACATCCTTAATTTGAAGTGTCCAACTCTTCAACTTCTTATTTTATGACTCAGTTGGTCCCATTTGAGAAATCTTTCTCTAGCCCAAGTCCATGAAGATATTCTGCTCTGTTTTCTTCTAGAAACTGGGTTGTTTTTTCTTTCACATGGAGGTTTATCACGAAATAGTTTTGTTTGTAATGCATTTATAATGCGAAGTAGGAAGTCAAGATTCATTTAATTCTCTCAAGATGTTGTATCATTATGGAAAAGACCACCTTCGCTTGACTAAATTTACCTAGGACCTATTTTGTGAGTTGGCGGCATAATTGTTCTAGCTTAGTTTATCTTCTTCAATATTGACTTGACTTTGCAAGTTCCTTTGCACTAGAGCCCGTTTCTACAAAAATACTTTCTGAGATTTGGATTTGGATTTCATTGAATCTGCTGAGTAATTTAAGATGATTTGACATCCTAACACTCTTGAGTCATCCCATATGCAAAAGAGATCACTTGTTTAGGTCTTCTTTAATGTAGCCCAGTAATGTCTTGTAGTTTCTGATGGAGTCTTCTTGCACAGTTTTGTCAGACTTATTCCTAGGTAATGTTTGCAATGCTATTGAAATGGAATTTAGAAAATTCTATATTTCACTTGTTTATTGCTAGAATATATTCACACGTTTGACATTTTGCACATTGACCACAAAGGCAATAACCTTCTGAATAGTAACGAATAGTAAGTAACTAAATTCATTTAACTAATTCCAGTAATTTTTAGATTCTTCTCAGTTTCGTACATTCATAATAATGAAAGGTTTCATTTCCCAGTATTAATATCAATTATTCTTGTCTTGTTTTAAAAAAAAAATTTTTTTAATGTTTATTTATTTTTGAGAAAGAGACAGAATGCAAGTGGGTTGGAGCAGAGAGAGAGGAAGGCAGATTCCAAGATCCAAGCTGTCAGCACAGAGCCGAACGTGGGGCTTGAACTCACAAGCTGTGAGATCATGACCTGAGCTGAAGTCAGACGCTCAACCAACTGAGCCACCCAGGGACTCCTATTCTCTTCTTGTTTTATTGCACTAGATTTTACTTCCAGAACCATGTTGAGTAAAAGAAATAATATAGACATCTTGGTCATGTTCCCAGACTGGGTTCAGTGTAGGTATTATTTTATTGTTTTAGGTAGACTAAAGAAATTCCCCTCTATTCAGCATTTTTCGGGTTTTTATCATGAATTGATGTTGAATTTTATCAAATGTTTTTTCTGTGTTTAATAAGATGATCATTGGTTCTTACATTTATTTTATCGATGCGGTAAATTACATTTTAAAAATGTTAAGCCAATCTTGAATTTCTAGAATAAAGTCCATTTGATCATGTTTCAGCTTTTTCAAAAAATAGGATTGATTTGATTTGCTTATATCTTAGTTAACAGTTTTGAGCTTTGCTTCTGTTTATAAGAGATACTGGCCTGTAATATGCTGTTCTCATAATGTCTTTCAGGTTCTGGATCACAGTTATGTGGGTCTCATATAATGAGTTGAAAGATGTTTTTTTTTTTTTCTGTAAGATTTCAGTAGGATTGATTTCATCTCTCTTTGCATAGAAAAATTACAAATGAATCTATCTACTCCTGGAAGTTTATATGAGTGACTTTTTAAATTGTGGATTCAATCTCTTTATTTAAAAAAATTTTTTTTGTTCATGTTTATTTACTTTTGACAGAGGGAGAGAGAGACAGAGCATGAACAGGAGAGAGAGGGGGAGGCACAGTATCCGAAGCAGACTCCAGGCTCTGAGCTGTCAGTACAGAGCCCCACTCGGGGCTCAAACTCACAGACCATGAGATCGTGACCTGAGCCGAAGTCAGACACTCAACCAACTGAGCCACCCAGGCGCCCTGGACACGGTGAGTAAATTATGGATTCAATCTCTTTAATAGGAATAGGACAGTTCAGTTTCCTATTGCTTTTTGTGTCAGTTGTGGTAAATTGTGTTTTTCCAGGAATGTATCCATTTCATTGAACACGTCTCATGTATTGACATAAAGATGTTTATAATCCCTCTTTCTTGTTTTCAAAATATATTTAGGATATATATGAATATCATCTATTTCATTCCTACTGCTGGTATTTTGTGTGTTTATCTTATCGTCTTTTTGATTAGTCTTGCTCAGGGTGTATCTATTTTATCATTCTTTTCAAAGAGCCAGCTTTTTCACTTTGTTGATTTTCTCTGATGTATGTCTGTTTTCCATTGATTGATTTTTGCACTTATTTTTATAGAGCCTTCTACTTTGTGCATTTAAATTCCCAACTTTTTATGGCTTGCTGAGCCATAAAATTAAAAAGTTAAATCACTTATTTTCAACCTTTCTCTTTTCTAATACCTGCAGTCAAAAATAAAAATTTGGGGGGGGGGGAGGGCCTGGGTGGCTCTGTCATTTAAGTGTTGGACTTCGGCTCGGGTCATGGTCTTGCAGTTCATGAGTTCGAGCCCTGCGTCGGGCTCTGCGCTGACAGCTCAGAGCCTGAGGCCTGCTTCAGATTCTGTGTCTCCCCCTCTCTCTGCTCCTCCCCTGTTCGTGCTGTGTGTGTGTGTGTGTGTGTGTGTGTCTCAAAAATAATAGACATTAAAAAATATGTAAAAATAAAAAATAAAAAAATAAAAATTTCCCTCTAAAAATGGCTCTAGCTACATCAGACAAATAAGAATATAATGCATTTCATTATTATTCAGCTCAAAACAATTTTAGGTTTCCATTTTGTTATCTTCTTTGACCCATGGACTACATAGATATGTATTGCTTTCTTTTCAAACATTCAGAGTTTTCTGGTAGTCCTTCTGAAGTACATAACATTGAACCTTTGTTACAGTTGGTCTATGTTAGTGTTTCTTTAAGCTAAAGACATAGCCGTTACTCCTTTTGTGTGGTTCTTATGACTAGGGTTTGTCACTTACTGCTAAGGGGAAATGCTTCTGAAGTCTCAAATAACAGTACTGTTAACCAAGTTCCCTCCAACTGGGAGAGGCGTGAACTTTAACCTCTGTGTCCCCCAGAAGTATACGCCCGCTGAATCTCTAGAGAACATTATTGGCCTTCCAGCTGCTCTTTCCGACAGAGTTTTGGAACATCTTCCTGTGTGTGTGTGTGTGTGTGTGTGTGTGTGTGTGCAGTTGAGGGATTTGTCAGTGACATAAGAAGAATACATAGAAATTCCAGCTCCTTCTCTGTGGTTCCCTCACCACCAGAACTTTGTCCCTCGGGTTCTAGGTCTCCCTGGCCCAGCGCATCTACATCTTTGCACTTGACATCTACTCCAAAATGCTGGAAAATAGCACGTGTCCTCAAGGGGATGCCCTTGTGCACCTCCGGTCCTGTTTCCCTTCAAGCCCCGCCCGTGTTGATTGCTCTCAGTGCCTTCATAATTCTTATCATGATGAATCATATTTCCTCCATAAAAAAGGAATAGTTTGTCTCTGAAGAAGAGAGACAAATGAGATTCAATGGTAGGTGAAAAGCAGGGGGCAGCCTCCTGCGCCCTAGAGTCGCTTTAGAAATAAGCTAGTGGCCGACAGAGCTGCACGGTAATACTATCTTTTAAACTTGACTATCAAAACTTCATGACAGAATGTTAACAATTAACTTTAAAGTAATATTTCAGATTTAGGCTTTTATCTTGGCAGGGTGGCCCTTCTTTTAAAAAACGATGCTGTGGGGAGGGGGGGGACGCCTGGGTGGCTCAGTCCTTTAAGCCTCCGCCTCTTGCTCTGGGCTCAGGTCCTGATCTCTTGGTCGTGGGATCAAGCTCCACACGGGGCTCTGCACCAACCGCAGGGAGCCTGCTTGGGATTCTCTCTCTCCCCCCCTCTCTCTGCCCCTTCCCCATTCTCTTGCTCTCAAAATAAGTAACCTTAAAAAAAAAAACATTTTGAACCCATTCCTTCACCAATCCTAAATTCTTATTGAGTAATTTACTCATTGCCCCTTTCATATGAATGGTTCACACTGTGTATTTGTGCTTTTCTTTTTCAATATAATTTATTGTCAAATTAGCTAACATAGTGTGTACAGTGTGCTCTTGCTTTTGGAAGAAGACAATAAATTTCAATGAGTATATTCTTCATTTATGGTTTTATTCTGTTTTCTTCTTTCACTCTTTTATTTTGAAATAATTTAATTTTCAAATAATTTCCGACGGACAGAACATTTACGAGAATATAAAGAATTCCTGGCTACCCTTCACTCCATTCTCCAAAGTTTAGCATGTTTGACATATTATTGTACTTTCGTTTTCTCTTAATGTCATACTTTTTTGAAACTGAGACGGAGTTTGAAAGCGCATAGTCTTTTCTTTCTTCTCCCAGTATTTTCTTAAAGCCATTCTTTTATATAACCAAAGAACAATGAATACAATCGGGAATTACCACCGATAAAATAAAATTATTTAATCCCTGTGGTTCATTCGGATTTCACCGATTGTTCCAATAATGTCCTGCGCAGCAAAAGAAAACCCCAGATCATGTGTTGCATTAAATTCTTTTAAGATCTGAAACATTATTCTTCCTCTATGTCATACTGGTGCGATTTGCGAGGAGGAGAACAACGCAGTTACTTTGTGGAACGACCCTCCTCCTGAAACCGTCAGAGGTTTCCTCTGATCAGATTCACACCACACATTTTTGAGGGATACCTAGAGTGACCTTGTGCCCTGCCGACGCGTCACATCCGGGGGAATTCTGATTGGCCGCCAGCCGTCCACCACGTGGTCCCGGAGCCGGCGCCGCCCCCGGCGCGGAAGCCATTTTCCTCCTGGTCGGACTGCAGCTCCTCCCCCGCCCCGCCCCCGCCCCCGCCCCCGCCTCGCTTCGGGACTAGCGCCCTGGCGCCGCAGGTGGACGCCCCCCGGCCCGGCGCGGTCCTTCCCCGGACCTCGGAGCGCGGAGCGCGGCTGCAGTTCCGGGGCGGGACGACGGAAAGAACTGACGGGACGCGCCCGGGGAGCGTCCCCTGTGGTGGCCCAGGTGCCTGGTGCGCGTCTACACTGGCTAGCCCTGGCCGGCCTCCGCTAAAGCTTCGGGCGGGTTTTCCGAGGAAAAGAGAGAGCCCTGCTCTCCGGGGCGTTAAAGTAACAGGGCCCGCTACTCCCGGCGGGCCGAGGCCGAACTCGGACCGGAGAAAAACACGCCGTAGTCGGCAGGATTCGAACCTGCGCGGGGAGACCCCAATGGATTTCTAGTCCATCGCCTTAACCACTCGGCCACGACTACATGGGGCTCGAGCGGCCAGCGCAGGCCTTACCTAGAAAGAGCAGCGGCCGAAGGCGGGGAAAGGGTAGAGGCCGCGGGCGCCGGGAGCCGAGTCGCTGCCAAGTGTGTGCGACCTGCCGGCGGTTCCGGGGCCGCGGGCCCGCTGGAGGGGAGCCCTGGGCCCGTGACCGACCGGAGCGGCTTTCGGGAGGGACTCGGCGCCGCCGGCCGCTGTCGCGGGCGCAGGGCGGGAGGAGGGCTGCGGGGGGCGCCTTCCCAGAGCAGGACCCTGTGTTGATTCGTGTGCAAAGCAGGCGCGCGCGCTCTCTCTCTCTCTCTCCAAAGTTAGCGAGCGCCGGTGTGTTTTCTCTTCCCCGACTTGGTCTCCGCCTTCGAGTCCGAGGTCGTGGGGTGCCCCGGTGCCGGGAGTGGGTTGTGGTCTACTCGGGGTGCCCTGCTCACTTAAGAGGCAAACGATCGCAGGTGGAGAAATCACGTCGCCTGTAGAGAGCGAGGAAGAGACGAGAAAGGGAGAGACGTTAGTTAATCCTGTGGTTTGATGGGACAGCCTGCTCGGAAGGGGTAGACGTGAAGCAGTTATTATCCATAACTTGCGCGGATCCCCTCCTCTTTTTTACTTGGTGTACACGTTTTTTATCAAGCACGTTGTGGCTCTTTTGTTTTTGCTTAAGTCATCTGGAACGCTAGTTTTGATTGAGGTTTGATACCGAGGAAATATCCAAGATCTGTGCTTTGGAAAACACCGCAAAACAGCAATTAGTGATGTGCCCTTTGAATTACAATTAATCAACTGCTTGTTTGCTTTAGGGTGCCAGTGAGGAAGGAGTGGACACAGGTGCAACTTTGTTTCACTGGACTGAAAATGTTTTTAATGGAATGGGTCTAGGTAAAGGAAGACAATGCACGTTGAGCTGCAGGAAACAAAAGCTAGTCCAGTTATTATTTTAGTCCTGCTTTGGAAATAAACCAAACGTCCATCTGCGGTAGAAAAGACAAATCGTGAGCTGCTGTTGTTGTTTGTTGTTTTCTTATAAAATGGAATTTCACCTCACAGGGAGTGGAAGGAACTACAAGAACAATCACACGAATGAAACCTCCCACGCTAAGAATGAGCCCAGGCACAAAAGAATACATTTATAGTGCATTCCATTGTTTGAAAGTTCAAAAGCAGGTGGAACTAATCTATGGTGTTAGAAATCAGAATACTACTACCCTTGGGAGGAGTTTCTAGCGTTCTGGTAATGTTTCGGTTTTCAAATTGGGTGCTGAGTCCATGGTTGTGCTGGCTTTGTGTAGACATACTGAGTTGTTCACTCTCGGATGCTTTGTTGTGTAGCTGTTAATCAAATATTTTCCTTTCAAAAGATCCTTCATCACTAGGATGTCATACTTTTTTGCTGCTGCTAAAATGTATGTCACACCCAAATACTTATTGATAACATACTTAGATACTCACTATTTGGAGTAAAAGCATTCTGTTTTACCAAACTTCCAGCCATTGTGCAAAAAGACGCATTACTGAGGCAGAGTTATATCTTAAATTATTCATCTGTGCATTTTTCATGAATTTCTATCCTTTCCTGTTCTCTAGAACCCTGAGTTAATAAAATATGTTAACTTAAATAAACTGTTCAGAGCGTTGCATCCAGTAAAAACTCAGTAAACTTTGTCTTTTATTCACCAAATTATACCTTCTATGTAGGTAGTGTTTTTTGTTTTATTTTTTAATTGGTTGGTGCGTGGCACATGATAGCTGCTCAATTAATATTTTACCCATATAGCCCCGGAGCATCTATGTGCAACTTCCTGTACTAGCTTCCATTTTATGTGTAGACCCAGTCACTAAAACTAATATATATGTGTACACATGCGTTCTTGCTGTCCTCAGTATTGAAAGTCTCTTTCGTGTAAGGGATGGCTAAAAATTTTCCAAGTCATCAAAATCTGGTTCCCTTTTGCTTAACAGTTCTTTCCTCGATTTCTTTTTAAATTTTTGTAAAAAAAAATTTTTTTTTTTAAACTATAGACATCAGGGAGAAGTCAAGCTGCACCTTCCACGCTGTGCTTGGCAATTTCCTCACTTTATAACAACAGTCACTTTTCTTCCAGTTTCTCATTACGTGTCCTTCATTTCCTTCTGAAACCTTAACAGAGCAACTTTGATGGTCATGTGTTTTTTAATTATACACTTTAAAAAAAGTTTTAGGTTTACAGAAAAATTGAGCAGAAGGTATAGAGTTTCCATATACTCTCACTCCCCCTTCCCCCAACCAGTTTTCTCTATCATTAACATCTTGAGTTAGTGTGGTACCTTTGTTTCAGTTGATGAGCCAGTATTGATATTATTTATGCTGCTAGTTAATATTAGGGATTCACTGTGTCTTGTACGTTCTATGGGTTTTGACAAAAATATAATGACATACATTCATTACGCTATCATACAGAATGGTTTCGCTGCCCTAAAAATCCCCTTCGCTCTATTTATCCATGACTCCTTCCCTCTCCCCATTACCTTGCAACCATTGTCCTTTGCAGTCTCCACAGGTTTGTCTTTTCCAGAATGTTATATGGTTGGAGTCATAAAGTATGTAGCCTTTTCAAATTCTTTCACTCAGCAGTATGCATTTAATGTTCTTCCGGGTGTTTTGGTAGCTTGATAGGCTATTTCTTTTCCTTGCAGAATAATATTCCATTGTCTGGACGTGCCATTGTTTATCCATCACCTATTGAAGGACATTTTGGTGGCTTTCAAGTTTTGGAAATTAGACTTTTATATGAGCATGAGTTTTCAGTTCATTCGGGCAAATATCCAGGAACGAGATTGCTGGATCGTATTGTAAGAGTATGTTTTGTTTTGTGAGAAATTGCAAACTGTCTTCCAAAGTGGTTGTACCATTTTGCCCTCCCACCAGCCATGAATGAGAGATATATTCTTTTTTTTTTTTAACATTTATTTATTTTTGATACAGAGAGAGACAGAGCATGAATGGGGGAGGGTCAGAGAGAGGGAGACACAGAATCTGAAACAGGCTCCAGGCTCTGAGCTGTCAGCACAGAGCCCGATGCGGGGCTCGAGCTCACGGACTGCGAGACCATGACCTGAGCTGAAGTCGGCCGCTTAACCGACTGAGCCACCCAGGCGCCCCAAGAGATATATTCTTAAACTCGGGAAACTGTTCATGTCTTTACTTGGGGGGGGGGGGTCTAGTGTTACAGAGATTAAAAGTGAGAGTTTGGGACCAAATTCCTAAACTCAAGTCCCAGCTTCCCCATTTGCTGGCTGTGTGATTTAGGCAAGTTATTCAACGTATCTGTGCCTCAGCTTCCTTCAGTTGTAGAGTAGGAATAATAATACAGAATAACTTCATTAGCTTGTTTTAGGAATTAAAAAAGTTAATAGATGCAAAGCACTTATTAGGACCCTGCCTGGCATAAAGTCATATGAAAATCATAGCTCATTGCATATTGTCACTTTTTCCTGATGGCCAGTTATCCCTATGTTGGCTTTCCATCGTCTGTCCTTTATATCACTTTTTCTTCTGCCTCATTCATCTTTTTCTTCTGATTCATAGAAGAGCTTTTTAAAAGAATATCCTATAGGTAACCGACTCACTTTTCACAGCATCCATCCAGTTCTCCAATATGACTTTAATTATGCTGCTTATGTTAAATATGCTCGCTATATATTTTTATCCTTTTTCATCTAGAATGTCTTTTTAGTGTTTTGTTTTTTTCACATCTTGTTCTCACATCTTTCTATCCTGTTTTCATTGGGTCGATGTCTTCTTGGAATCTACTGAGAATATCAACTTGTTCCCTGAAATTTTCTTGTGCCTCCCTTAGATCTTCTTTGAAATCTGGTCTTAGATGTCGTTTCTCCTTTCCTTTCCTTTGTGAATTTGTCTTTCATGTACTCATTGTTAGGATTTCCAAGTTTAATGTTTTGTCATCCAGCACTGACTTGACCTTAGGCCCTCTATCCAAAAGCCTGGGAAGCAGCACAGTCAGTTGCGTGGGCCACACATCGAACACTATAAAAACCTACGGACTTCTATTGGGTTCTTTTCTGCCAGGGACACACCGACAGACCGGCGTTGGACTCCATTCGCAGCTGACGTAGGCATACACCGTGCACTGCTGTAGGGCAGAACACGGTAACACCACTTCCCGCTTTCCTTTAGCATTTGAAAAGATGTGGGTCGCGACCCATTTGAAAGTCCTGAAGGCAATATAATGGGCCACGACAAGAAGTTTTAAAATGAAGAAATAGAGCACTAAATAGAATGCAGAACAAGTAGTAAAGGCAAATAATGAATTGTGCAGTGTGTTTCCCTGCGTTTTAAAATTATACACGTGTGTAAATGTGTATCTCCTACACAACGTTCGGTCACACAAACTTGAGGGTCTTCTCCAGGATCCCGTTACTCCCACCAGAGAAGTTCAGAAGCCAGAGACTGGCGCGGAGAACTCTCGGCCCCGCCCAACGGGAGCTCTGGGAAATGGAGTTCGGCGTGGTGGAGCATTCTGGGAACCGTAGTTCCGCGCGTCCGCCGGGCACGACGAGCGGGGGGAGGGGCTCTCTCCGCGCGACCGGAAGTGGCCGTTGAAGCCGGCAGAGGTTGGCGCTGGGGAAGTGCACCCTCTTCGGCTCCCTTCGCTAGGTCTGGTGCCGGTCCCGGCGCTTCCGGACGCGCGAGCTGAGAGTGTGGAGCGCCCTAGAGGGAGGGAAGCCCAGGTATCACCATGGCAACCGCCAGCCTTGCGGCTGCGTGACGTCATCCTCCTCGCCCCGCTGGAAGCGGCCTCTGCGAGAGGGAGCTGGGGAGTCCTCGGAGGGGGCGCCCCTCGCCTCCCTCCGTGCGGGGCGGTTCCGCCCTGATCCCTTGGAGGGCTTTGTTCTTTTGTTCCGGTCTGGGAGGAAGGACTGGGAGCGGGCCCCGCCCCGCCGCTCCACCTTCCAGCGTTTCCACCCCGCAACAGGTGTGTCTTCCGTTCGCGAGCCGGGGTGTGAGCCCGCAAGTGGGCACGGAGGTAACGGGCCGGGTCTGGGGGCGCCTCTGGCCAGACTGCAGGGTGGGCACCAAGGGGTTTTTGAATCCGGGGCTGAACCTGCGTACTCGAGCTCCACTCTCTTTTTGTTCAGCGGGAGTGCCTGTTTGGTGGCTCTCGGCGGGCACTTCTCTTTTCCAAGGGTCTCTTAGCCACTGTGCAAAACTCAGAGGTGCGATTGTGACGCAGGCTGCTGACCCCGGGCTGTGTCTTTTAGGGCTGCCCCGCTCCGCCCGTGTAAGGGCTCAGCCGGCGCAGACTCCTGGCCGGACACCTGAGCCCCCCGGACCGAGGCCCCCGCTGGAAGGACGCTGCTTGAGAAATCCTGGTGTCCAGGCTCCGGAGGAGTGGAATGAGCTCCTGAGATGGAAGGTAGTGGGGACTGGAGGGGGGACAGAGGGCTGATGGAGGCAAAAGAACAGTGAGGACCGGAAGATCGACTACTTGACAGAACTCATTGGTAGAGGTGGAAGTTGGGGGGGGGGGGTGGGGAGCTTATCTTAGGGATAGAGAAAAACTGCATTACATCAAGGGGAGAGATTGTTACATTCATATGGAGAGACTTGCAGGAAGAGTTAAGTCTCCCCGGCTTCGGGATTGAGGAATGAGAAGGAGAGATGATTCAGAATGTCTGTGATCCTCACGTGACTTCTGTTTCTTAAATATTAGAATGGTAAACTTGCAGTCAGAAAAAATCTTGGTAATCATCCCTTCAGTGCAAGAATTAAAGTGTCCCTTGCTGATGGCCGTCTGTCAAGCCTATGCGAAGTGTGGCATCAAACTCCATTTTGGGTGCAGACTGTCCCCTTGTTGGCTCTTTTTTTTTAGTTCCTTCTATTAGGCAGAAGTGCCCAGCCCTGTAACTTCTGTGTTGGATCTTAGTTCTTAGTCTCCGAAAGCAAGAGACTGTTCTCTCTTCCACATTACTGCCCTCCAGAATGTGAATTCAGCTGTTACAACTCCTACTCGCACATTCTTTTCTTTTCTAAGCAAAACCGCCTCAGCTCCGTTGATGGATCTTATAGGACACATCTGGACCTCTTCGACTCTCCTGCAGGAGAGCATGCTTCTTAAAATTCGTTGCCTGAAAGTAAACATAGTTCTTTACAAATGCTTTCAAAAACACCTAAAAGGACGAATTTGTTTGAATTATATTTCTGCTGTGCAGCATCAGGTTACGTTTGTTTTGAAAAAAATCAGTGATATTGTGCTGTAAGCCCTAGATCTTTTTTACATAACCGTAGGGAAGTAGATTTATGTCATCCTGTGTAAGAGAATTGTTTTTTATCCTTAAATATCAGGACTTCACATATATGATTGTTTAGGGGTTTTTCCAGCTTGTCAGAATAATTACAAATCTTCATCTATTCAGTGTTTTTTTTGTTTTTGTTTTTACATATATTTGTTGTAAGTAGGCTCCACACATTGAACTCATGACCTTGAGATCAAGAGGCACAGGGTCTACCGACCAAACCATCCAGGTGCCCCATTTATTCAGTGTTTTAACTGTCCTTTCCAACTTTATCTCACTGCCATTTAATGAATATTCCTTTTATTTCTTTCTTCATGTCCTTGAACAGGTTCAGAGTAAGGACAGAGCCCTGTGACCTGTCATTATAGACTTTCCTCTGCAATGTCACTGTCTTTACATTGTTCAGATATGGCCATCAAGTCAGGTTTGGTTTAACCTATTATCATACAGTTCTTTTTTTGAATTTATTTAACATCATTAGAAGTCTTAATATTTCTTGTATTATTTATGCAGGTTCGAGATATATCTCATTGATTGTCAATTCTTTTTTTTTTTTTAGGAGTGCAAAGAATCTCTTCTGTTTCTTACAAGTGCATATCTATCTAAAATTATCTCAAAACAAAACAAAAAGTTTGATTTTAAACATCAGCTGTTTTTTTTTATATCATCGAAGAACAATTACAGATTATAATAAAAATAACAATAGCATCAAAAATATGAAATGGGAGAGGCGCCTGGGTGGCTCAGTTGGTTAAGCATCCAACTCTTGATTTCGGGTCAGGTCATGATCTCATGGTTTGTGAGACTGAGCCCTGCGTCTGACTCTGCACTGAACAGCATGGAGCCTGCCTGGGATTCTCTCTCCCTCGCTCTCTGCCCCTCCCCCGCTCATGTTCTCTCTCCTCAAAATAAATAAATGAGCATTAAAAAAAACAAAACAAAACATTAAAACATATGAAACAGGAATACATCTAATATATGTAAGCTCTGTACACTTAAAACTACAAAATGTTTCTGAGAAAAAGTTTTTTCTAGCTATATTTAGATATACTTGACTCATAACATTGTGTAAGTTGTCCATAGTGATGATTTGATATATATTGGGAAGTGATTACCTCAGTAGGGTTATCACATCTTTCACTCCACGTATTTGCCTTCTGTGTGTGTATGTGTGTATGCGTGTGCAGTGAGAACCTTTAAAATTTACACTCTCAGCAACTTTCAAGTGTATAATACAGTATTGTTAACAATAGTCACCATGCAGTACATAGATCCCCAGAACTTACAACTGGAAGTTTGTACCCTTTGAGCAGCATCTCCCTATTTCCTCCACCTCTCAGCCCCTGGAAGCCACCATTCTACTGTCTTTATGTGTTCAGCTTTTTTAGATTCCTTATATAAGTGAGATCATGCAGTACTTGTCTGTCTTTGTCTTATTTCACTTAGCTAATGTCCTCAAGGTCCATCCATGTTGTTGCAAATGGCAGGATTTCCTTCTTTTTTATGGCGGAATAGTATTCCATTGTGTGTGTATATACACATATCACCACTGTTGATAGAAATGTAAATGGAAATAATCACTATGGAAAACAATACAGGTTCCTCAAGAAATTAAAAATAGAACTTCCAAATGATCCAGCAGTCCCACTTCTGGGAATGAAATCACTATCTTGGAGAAGTATCTGCACCCCCATATTTATTATAGTGTTAATCACAATAGCCAGGACATGGAAACAACCTAAGTGTCCATCAACACATGAATGGATAAAGAAAATGTGATATATGTATTTCCATAGTGGCTATACCAATTTACATTCCCATTAATAGTACACAAAAGTTCCTTTTCTACACATCCAGCAACACTTATTATCTTTTGTCTTTTTGATAATATTCTAACAGGTGTGAGGTGATATCTCACTTGGTTTGGATTTGCATTTCCCTGATACTTAATGATGTTGAGCATCTTTTAATGTACCTCTTTGGTACATTTGTGTATCTTCTTTGGAAAAATGTTCATTCAGGTCCTCTGCCTATTTTTAAATTGGATTACTTGTTTTTATGCTGTTGAGTTGTATGAGTTCCTTACATATATTTTGGATATTAACCCCTATCAAATACGTGGTGTGCAAATATTTTCTCTCATTCCATAGGTTGCCTTTTCATTTTATTGATGGTTTCCTTTGCTTTTCTTTGCAGAAATTTTTTAGTTTGCTATAGTTCATGTTTGCTTATGTTGCTTGTACTTTTGATGTCATGTTGAAAAGATCATTGCCAAGACTAGTGTCAAGGAGCTTTCCTCCTAAGTTTTCTTCTAGGACTTTTAGGTTTTAGGTTTTGTTTAAATCTGTAATCTATTTCAGGTTAATTTTCATGATTGGTATATGACAGGGTTCATTTTCATTCTTCTACATGTAATTATATCTAATTTTCTTACCACCATTTTTTTTTGAAAGGCTTTTTTTTTTTTTTTTTTTTTTTTTTACATTTATTTTTGAGACAGAGAGAGACAGAGCATGAGCAGGGGAGGGGCAGAGAGAGAGGGAGACACAGTATCTGAAACAGGCTCCAGGCTCTGAGCTGTCAGCACAGAGCCCGACGCGGGGCTCGAACTCACGGACTGTGAGATCATGACCTGAGTGAAGTCGGATGCTTAACCGACTGAGCCACCCAGGCACCCCATCTTACCACCATTTTTTGAAGAGACTGTTCTTCCACCATTCTTTCCCCATTGGGTATTCTTGGGTCCCTTGTCAAATATGAATTGGCTAAACATAAGGTTTACTTCTGGGCTCTCAATTCTGTTCCATTAGTTTGTGTCTCTTTTTATGCTAGCACCACATTGTTTTCATTGCTATGGGTTTGTAATATAGTTTGACATCAGAAAGTGTGGTGCATCCTATTTTGTTCTTCTTTCTCAGGATTGCTTTGTCTTTTGGGTGCCTTTTGTAGTACCGTATGGATTTTAGGATTCTTCTTCCTATTATTCTGAAAAATGCCATTGGTATTTTGATAGGGATTACATTGAATCTGTAGACAGCTTTGGGTATTATGGACATTTTAACAATAGAAATTTTTCTGATCCATGAACATGGGATACCTATTTATTTGTGTCTTCTGTGATTTTTTTTTTCATCAGTGTTTTGTAGTTTTCAGAGTAGAGATCTTTCACCTACTTGGTTAAATTTATTCCTAAGTATTTTATTTTATTGTTTTTGATGCTATTCTAAATGGGATTGTTTTCTTTTCTTTTTTTTTTTTTTTTAGATACTTCATTTTTAGTGTTTAGAAACACCACTGATTTTTGTATGTTGATTTTGTGTCCTGCAACTTTGCTGAATTTGTTGATTAGTTCTAACAGTGTTTTTGGAAGGCAGCTATGCTCACCACTATACCACTAATGCCTAACAGTGGTTTTGGTAGAGTTTTAGGCTTTTCTCTATATAATATCATGTCATCTGCAAACATAATTTTACTTCTTCCTTTCTAATGTGGATACCTTTTATTTCTTTTTGTTGTCTAATTACTCTGGTTAGGACTTCTAGTATTATGTTAAATAGAAAAGGTGAGAGTGGGCCCCTCCTCTTGTCCCTTATCATAAAGGGAAGTCTTTGAATGTTTACCAGTGAGTATGATGAGTAGGTTTGTTATATATGGTGCTGAGTTTGAAAAGTATTGGTGTTAAAAATTGTTGGAAGTATTAGGTAGAGTTTACCAGTGAAACAGTGGGCTTGTCTGTTTGGGGGGAAGGTTGATTACTGATTCAATCTCCTTACTCCTTATTGGTCTGTTCAGATATTCTGTTTCTTCATGATTCAGTTTTATTGGGTTGTATGTTTCCAAGAATTTATTTCTTTTTTTTTTTTTTCAACGTTTTTTTTTTATTTTTTATTTTTGGGACAGAGAGAGACAGAGCATGAACGGGGGAGGGGCAGAGAGAGAGGGAGACACAGAATCGGAAACAGGGTCCAGGCTCTGAGCCATCAGCCCATAGCCTGACGTGGGGCTCGAACTCACGGACTGCGAGATCGTGACCTGGCTGAAGTCGGCCGCTTAACCGACTGCGCCACCCAGGCGCCCCTCCAAGAATTTATTTCTTATAGGTTATCCATTTTTTAAAATTTATTTATTTAGAGAAAGAGTTGAGTGTGTGCAGGGATGGGGCAGAGAGGGAGAGAGAGAATCCCAAGCAGGATCTGTACTGTCAACTCAGAGCCCAACATGGAGCTCAGTCTCACAAACTGAGATCATGACCTGAGCTGAATTCAAGTCAGATGCTCAACCAACTGAGCCAGCCGGATGCCCTGATATAGATTATCCATTTTGATGGCACAGTAGTTTCTTGTGATCCTTTCTGTGGATCAGATTTCTGTGGTATCAATTTCTGTGGTAATGCTTCCTTTCATTTAAGCTTTTTCTCTTTTTTTCTTAGTTTAGCTAAAGGTTTTTCAATTTTGTGTGCCTTTTCAAAAAACCAACTCTTAGTTTCATTGATCTTTTCTATTATTTTTCTGGTGTTTATTTCATTTACTTCTGCTCTGATCTTTGTTATTTCCTTTCTTCTGCTAACTTGGGACTCAGTTTGTTCTTTTTCCAGTTCCTTGAGTGCAGAGCTAGGTTGTTTATTTGAGAACTTTCTTTTTTCTTAATGTAGACATTTAGCGTTAATTCTCTCTTAGAACTAATTTTGCTATATCTGATAAGTTTTGATAATTTGTTTCCATTTTTATTTGTTTCGAGATATCTTTTGACTTCCCTTTTGATTTCTTCTTTTACTCTTTTGGTTGCTCAGGAATATGTTGTTTTGTGTCCACATATTTAATTTAATTAATTAATTAATTAATTAATTAATTTATTTTTACATTTATTTTTGAGAGACAAGAGCATGAGCGGGGGAGGGGCACAGAGAGAGAAGGAGACACAGAATCTGAAGCAGGCTCCAGGCTCTGAGCAAGCAGTCAGCACAGCCTAACGCTGGGCTCGAACCCATGAACCGTGAGACATTACCTGAGCCGAAGTCAGACACGTAACTGACTGAGCCACCCAGGCAGCCCTGTGTTCACATATATATATTTTTAAGTTTGTTTATTATTTCTTTTCAGAGAGAGAGAGAACGTGCATGCACGCACATAGGGGAGGGACAGAGAGACGGGGAAACAGAATTTAAAGCAGGCTCCACACCATCAGCGCAGAGCCCAATGTGGGCTCGAACTCACAAAACCATGAGATCATGACCTGAGTTGAAACCAAGAGTCAGATGCTTAACTGACTGAGCCACCCAGGCACCCGTGTCCACGTATTTTTGAATGACCTCCACTTTTCATATCATTGTTTGAGTAGATAGTGGGTATGATTTTAGTCTTCTTAAATTTACCAGGACTTGATTTGTGATTTTTCATATGATCTATCCTGGAGAATGCCCCTTGTGTCCTCAAGAAGAATGTGTATTTGGTGGTGTTGGATAGAATGTTGTATATATGTCTTTTAGGTCCATTTGGTCTCAAGTAGGTTCAAGTCCAGTGTTTCTTTGTTAATTTTCTGTCTGGATGCGCCACTCATTGCTGAAAGTGGGGTACTGAAGTCTTCTACTATTATGCATTGTTGTCTATTTCCCCCCTGAAACCTGTTAGTATTTGCTTAATAAGTTTAGGAGTTTCGATGTTAGTATGTATTTGTAATTATTATATCCTCTTCATGAATTGACCCCTTTATCATTATATAATGGCTCTTTTGGTCTCTTTTCACAATTTGTGACTTTAAGTCTATTTTGTCTGATATATGTATAGCTACCTCTGCTCTCTTTTGCTTTCCTTTTGGATGGAGTATCTTTTTCCATCCCTTTACTTTGAGCCTAGGGTGCCTTTAAAATTGAAGTGAGTCTTTTATAAGGCAGTATATCAGTTGCGTCTTATTTTCCTTTATCCATTCAGCCACTGTGTTCCTTTCGACTGGAGAATTTAGTCCATTTAAGTGAAGACCTACTATTGCCTTATTAGGGTTTTTTGGGGTTTTTTTCCGGCTGTTTTGTACTTCCCTGGCTCCTTTCTTCCCCTTTTGCTGTCTTCCTTTGTGAACTGATCATTTTCCATAGTGGTATGCTTTGATTTCTTTAACTTTTGTGTATTTACTGTAAGTTTTGCTTTGTGGTTATCCTGGGGCCTACAGAAAACATCTTAGAGATAAAACAGTCTGTTTCAAGCTGATAACCAACTAAACTGCGATTCCATACAAAAACTCGATCTTATTACTGCCCTTCCTATTATCTGTCTTTGACATCACAGTTTACATCTTTTTATATTCTGTGTCTGTTAATAAATTATTGTAGTTAACGTTTTTGTCCTTTAACCTTTATATAAGAATTAAATGTTGAACACACAACCATATTACAGTATTAGTGTTCTGAATTTGACTATATACTTATCTTTACCAGTGTGTTGGGTTTTTTTGTTTTTAATTTTTCCTTATTTATATTAGAGAGAGAGACAGAGTGTGAGTGGGGGAGGAACAGAGAGAGAGGGAGACACAGAATCTGAAGCAAGCTCCAGGCCCTGAGATATCGACACAGAGCCTGACGCGAGGCTTGAATTCACGGACCATGAAATCATGATCTGAGCCTAAGTTGGATGCTTAACCGACTGAACCACCCAGGTGCCCCATTTACCAGTGTGTTTTGGAATTTCATGTTTCATGTTATTAATTAGTATACTTTTACTTCACCTTGAATGATGCCTTTCAGCATTTCTTGTAAAACAACTCTAGAGGTGATGAACTCCTTCAACTTGTGTTGTATAGAAAAGTCTTTATCTCTCCCTCATTTCTGAAGCATAGCTTTGCTGGGTAAAGTATTCTTGGTTTGCAGTTTTTTTCTTTTAGCACATTGAATATATTATCCCACTCTGTGCTGGCTGCACTTTTTTTTGCTGAGAAATCTGCCAGTAGCCTTCCCAGGACTTCCCTTAAATGTGAACAAAAATTTTTTTTCCCTGTTCCTACTTTTATAATTTTCTCTTTGTCTTTGATCGTAGACAGTTTTATCATTATGTGTTTTAGAGAAGATGTTTTTCAGTTGAAATTATTTGGAGACCTGTGAGCTTCATGAACTTGGAGGTGTTAGTCTCTCCCAAGATTTGGGAAATTCTTAGTTATTATTTCTTTAGATAAGCTTTCTGTTCCTTATTTCCTTTATTCTTCTGGGACTCCACTAATGTGTAGATTGTTTTTCATAGGCATTCTTTTTTTCCTTTATCTTCCTCTGAATGGATAATTTCGGTGTTTACTTATTTTTGAGAGAGAGAGAGATGGGAGTGAGTGGAGGAGGGGCCGAGAGAGGGAGATACAGAATCTGAAGCAGATGCTTATCAGCACAGAGCCTGACATGAGGCTCTAACTCCCCATGAGATCATGACCTGAGCCAAAGTCGGACGCTTAACTGATGGAGCCACCCGGATGCCCCTGAATGGATAATTTCAAATGACATGTGTTCTACCTCACAGGTTCTTTCCTCTCCATGGATGGTCCAGTGTGCAATAGGTGTCTTCCATTGCATTTTTCATATCATTCATTATGTTCTTTGGCTCTAAAATTTGTTTTGCTTTGCCTTTTGTTAATGATGTCTGTCTATCTGCTAAACTTCTAATTTTATGTATTGTTTTCCTAATTTAATTTAAATATTTTTCTGTGTTTTCTTCTAGCTCACTGAACATCTTTAAAACAATTATTTTGAACTATTATTTTTTTTTTGTCATGTAAGTCATAAATCTCCATTTGTTAGGGGTTAGTTAAAGGAAAATTGTGTTCCTTTAGTGGTGTCCTGTTTTCTTGGTTTTTCGTGTTTCTTGAAATCTGGTGTTCCATCTTTGCATTTGAAGAAGTAGTCACCTTCTCCTGTCTTTACTTACTGGTTTCAGGAAAAAAAATACCTTCTGTCAGGGATTCTGAGGCTTTCTCTGACCTTCTATGGCTATGTCTGCCCCACATGTCTTATTCCCTCTTGGCTGGAATTCGTAAAATTGTGTGCCTTCTCTCAGTCCTGCAAAGCCAGGCTGAGTGCTGACAGACTCCCATTTGCTCTCCTTGGTGGTGCTGAATGCTGAGGGCTTAGTGCTTTCTCTCAGCCCTGCAGGGTCAGGTCGGCCCTCTGCATGCGCTCACTAGTTGTCTACAAAGTCTCGCTCTCCCCTCCATCGGGAGTGTCCATAGGGAGCCAGCCATAGGGCCAGGGGTGTTGTGGGGAGGTATGTAGGGCACTGGAGGTGCCCATGGGCTAGTTGGGGGTATCTGCAGCTGGAGCATCCCCAGTGGGTTGGCTTCCTGAGGGCCCATGAAGTGGCTTGTAGGATCTGTGGTCCTTCATTTCCCTCTGAGAGCACCGACTCCTGTTCTCTCAGCTGCTCCCTGTCCCCCAGTCACACGGTCTCTGGCTGGGTGGGAAGGAAGTGGTTCTCGTTGGCAGGAAGCTGAATACTCTCACAGCTCACTTTCCCCTGTGGGAGAAATAAAGGGCCTTGAAGGTCTCTCGGCCCTGAGCTTTACCACCTTGGGGGTGGGGGGTGATGCAGATAAAGTGAACCTGCCTCTTGCATCTTCGGAGCATCCGGTCCTGGGTGTGCTGAAGCTTCTCTGTTGGGCTCCTGGACTTCCACACAGACACTGTGAACCATCCCTGGGTGATTGTCTGAATCGTGTTCTTTGAGGGAAGACGATAGAAAACTCTTACTCTGCCACGTTGATGACATCCTTCTCCTCAGTTCCCTGCCTATCATATCTTTTATGAACGTTCTTTTTAATTCTGAGTTCCTCAGAATTATTGCCAGAGTAATTTCATTGTAAGTCGTTGCCTTTTGTTTTCTTTTTGGGATTTTTCAGTTGTTTGGTTAGGATTACTTTTCATGGACGGATCCCTTATAGTCCTGAAACCTGTAACATGTAGTGAGCATCTGCTGTTGCCAGGCACATACTTGCTTTCTACAGGTGTCACTGGTGTTGGTTCTGTGGGTTTCTGTTACTTGAAATCAAAAGCATCTTACCCATGTTTCTCATTTCGGTTTCCCTAAAGTTTTGGGTACATAGCTGTACATGGTCATTTCCTTCTGTCCATGGATGGATGCATGGATAAAGATGTGGTACATGTATACATAGATATATGCACACAATGGAGTATTACTCGGCAGTCAAAAAGAATGAAATCTTGACATTTGCAACTATGTGGATGGAACTGGAGGGTATTACGCTAAGTGAAATTAGTCAGAGAAAGACAAGTATCATAGGACTTCACTCATATGAGGACTTTAAGAGACAAAACAGATGAACATAAGGGAAGGGAAACAAAAATAATATAAAAACAGGGAGGGGGACAAAACAGAAGAGACTCTTAAATGTGGAGGACAAATTGAGGGTTATGGGAGGGGTTGTGGGAGGGGGGAGAGGGGAGGGCCTAAATGGGGAAGGGGCACTAAGGAATCTACTCCAGAAATCATTGTTGCACTATACGCTAACTAATTTGGATGTGAATTTAAAAAAACAAGAATTGTTATCAGCAACACTAAATAAAAGACGAAAACTTAAAAAAAAACTCTTGGGGCGCCTGGGTGGCTCAGTCAGTTAAGCATCCAGCTTCAGCTCAGGTGAGGATCTCAGGGTTTGTGGGCTGAAGCCTCAGATCAGGCTCTGTGCTGACAGCTCAGAGCCCAGAGCCTGCTTCAGACTGTGTGTCTCCCTCTCTTACTCCCCCTTCCCCACCCCCGTCTCAAAAAGTAAACATAAAAAAGTTTAAATAAAAACTATAAAATCACATCTTCATTTTTCTTCCTCAGAATTTCTATTACAGATCAGTTTTCCCTTACTGATCAAATTTAAGTCTAGAATAATAAACAGTTCCTTTTGTTGCTTCCTCTGTTTTCTGAGAACCGGGCTTCCCTGGTAACCATTACTCTGAATAGACCTCCCCAAGAACAATGTTTGTTTTTGTTCGTTGACATATCAATTATATACATAAAGTGCACAAATCTAGAGTATAGTGCTTGGTTAATTTTTTATGTATCATATACCAGTGTAATCACCACCACATTAAGATATAGAATGTTTCCGATGCCCCAGAACTTTCTCTTGTGCTCCTGCCCAGTTGTTATCCCTCCAGAGGTAATCACTGTTCTACTACCATAGACCAGTTTGGTCTGTTTTTTTTTTTTATTTAAGTGAAATTACATAGCATGCATCTTGTTATGTTTTTTGTTTTGCTCAACATTATGAGTTACATCCATGTTATTTGGTATATCGACAGCTCGTTCTTTATATTGTTGAATAATATTCTGTTGTGTGAAAATGTCATGGTTTATTCACGTTGAAAGACGTTTGGGTTATTTCCGGTTTGGGGCTATCATCAGTAAACCTGCTATGAGCAGTCCTGTACAAGTGTTTAGGTGGTTGTAAGCCCTCACTTTCATGATAGTAGGCACACGAGTGGAATTGCTGAATTCACAACGAACATGTTTAAAGTCAGTATATACCTGCCAAACACTTTTTCTATGTGATTGATAAATTTACAAGCAACTGCACAAAAGTTCCAGTTTCTCTATGTCCTTGCCGCAGTTAGTACTGATCAGGTCTGTTTAATTTTTAGACAATCTAGCGGGTAGGTAGTATGACTAATATATGCCATTGTGATATTTAATTTTCATGAATAGCAGAGTTTCAAAGGGCCTGGGAAGTAATCGTATCTTTTTTTCATTTAAAAAAAAATGTTCATATATTTTTGAGCGAGAGAGGGAGGAAGAGAATCCCAAGCAGGCTCTGCGCTGTCCGGGCGGAGCCCCATGCAGGGCTCGAACTCATGAACCACGAGATCGTGACCTGAGCCGAAATCAAAAGTCAGATGCTCAACCGACTGAGCCACCCATGTGCCCCTGGAAATAATCATTTTTTATTCAGATGTTGGATATAGCAGAGAAGGCAGCAGAAATACTTTGCCTCTCTTAATAGGGAACATAGATTGAGTTGAATGATGCTGTTAAGTCTAGAGACAGAACTGTGAGAGTAATGCTTTACCTCCCGAGCCTACCGATGAGGGTGCCACGGCGCTAGTCAGCATTTATCTGGTTTCTTTTTTTGGATTCTGAGAAGTAAAGGAAATGGCATAATAGTTCCTGCTATTCTCATGTAGAAAGATAATCTGGATTTAAGATTGCAGGGACCAGCTAATGTTGACACGACTCACTGTGGTTTTTTCTTCTCCAGATCCAACCTCTTCGGAGTCCACCCTTCTCCCAGGGGGACATACTCTCCTCCCAGCAGCCAGTTTTCACGTAAGTCGGAATTATCCCAAATGCCATTTTAGTCCTTCGAGTGGATTGTGTATTTTTTGCTGTGGGGTATGTTCATTTAAAAGCCAATGTTGGGAATTCATCCTGGGCTCCCACCTGCCCAGTGACCTTGTTCGGACCTCTGTCTCTCCAGCTTGACTGACACGTTTGCGACTTAACTTCTTGCTTCGTATCTTGTCATGCTCCAACAGTGAGAGAGCAAAAGAAGATCAAGTCTTGACTTGATCCTTAACTTGAATAGGCCAAATGACCGCTAAAAACCAGAACAGGTAAATATAAAACAGGTTAAATGAGTACCATGAAAATAGAGAATGCAAAAAGTGTGTGGTCTGGCGGGGTCAGGAGAGTTTCACGGGGATAAGGGATTTGTGTTACTAGTAAAAGGATGGGTGACATTTGGATGTATTTTTTTTTAATGTTTATTTATTTATTTTGAGAGAGAGTCAGTGAGTGGAGGAGGGGTAGAGAGAGAGAATCCCAAGCAGGCTCTGTGCTGTCAGCGGGGCTGGAACTCATGCACCGTGAGATGGTTACCCGAGCTGAAATCAGGAGTTGGACGCTTAACCGACTGAGCCACCCAGGCGCCCCTCGGTATGGAGAAGATTTTGAGCAAAGGTTCACAAGTAAGAAAGGTGTCACATAGGGTTCATGAAGATTGTGGGAGCTGGTTTCTTTGGGCAGATGGTAAACAAATGGTTGAAGAAGTTGGAACAGGACAAGCCTCTGATGTCTAGACGAGGTGTTGAAGGCTTTATTCTGTAGGCCATTCATGAACCATTTGTGGTTTCTGAGGAGGGATTGGACAGGACAATGTTTTAAGAAAAAACAGCAACTGAGAATTTAGGAAAAAAAGGTAACCATTATTCCACCAGGTATAATTAACCTCAAGCCCCCCTTTAATCAGGCTCCTTTTTCTTAGATTTTTTTCCCCTAGTTCTTGTCCCACAATGTAATCGTCAAAGAAATGACCCCAGTTCTTCCTACTTTGAGCTCAGACTCAAAGACTCTGGTAGGTCTTTATTTTTTACTGGTGAGTGATGTGATAATAAACTGTGTATATTTAAAGTGTATAACTTGATAAGTTTTGACGTACACGTGCACTCATGAAACCATCACCACAGTCAAGACAGTGAAGATACCCAACCAGAGAACATTCTCTGTATGACTGAATCTTTTTGAATCTGAGACTTTTGTTCTCATTATAGTCTATCTTGATAAATGAGCAGTGAGCACTTGAGAAGAATGTGTATTTTTTCAGGTTGTTGGGTAGAGGATTCTAAGAATGTATTTGTTTCCTTTTACAAGGTTAATGGCTTGAACCTACACATTTACTGGCTTAGTTGCAGGGGTCAGTAGGCTGGGCTGCATCCTCTGAAGGCTCTAGGGCAGAATCTGTTCCCTTCTTCCAGCTTCTCGAGGCTGCCTGCATTCTTTGGCTTGTGTCCCCTTCCTCCATCTGCAGACCTCTCTGCGACTCTGACTTGTTTCCCTTTTCACATCTGCCCTGTGACCTTCTTGCCTCCCTTTTGTAAGGACTCTTGATTACCTTGGGCCCCTCATGCATTCTGGGATATTTCCCCACCGGGATCGCTTCTGCAGTGTCTCTTGTATTAGATAATAATTTCATAGGTTTTAAGGATTAGGATGTGGACATCTTTGGGAGGGCCACTATTCCATATACCACACGTGTCATTTAGGTCAAGTTGTTGTTCAAGTGGGTTTTTTTTTAATATATATATTTTTTATTTTTGAGAGAGAAAGACACAGTGTGAGCAGGGAAGGGGCAGAGAAGAGAGGGAGACACAGAATCTGAAGCAGGCTCCAGGCTCTGAACTGAAAGCACAGAGCCTGACCTGGGGCTTGAACTCATGGACGGTGAGATTATGACCTGAGCCGAAGTCAGACGCTTAACAGACTGAGCCACCCAGACGCCCCTCAAGTGTTTTATATCCTTACTGATTTTCTTTCTTTTTTTTTTTTTTTCAACGTTTATTTATTTTTGGGACAGAGAGAGACAGCATGAATGGGGGAGGGGCAGAGAGAGAGGGAGACACAGAATTGGAAACAGGCTCCAGGCTCTGAGCCATCAGCCCAGAGCCCGACGCGGGGCTCGAACTCACGGACCGCGAGATCGTGACCTGGCTGAAGTCGGACGCCTAACCGACTGCGCCACCCAGGCGCCCCAAGCAATTACCTTTTAAAGAGCTGGAAAAGATAGTAAGAAAAATGTATATATATTTATCCACCCAACTACTATTTCTAGTGTTTTTCATCCTTTATGATGTACATCAGTGATTCACAATTATGGTGATTTTGACCCCTGGGACGTTCGGAAATGTCAGGAGACATTTTGGTTGTCCTGAGTCAGTGGGAAGTGCTGTTGGCATCCGGTGGGTTGATGCAGTGATGCCCCTTCCCCCCCAGATTATTTAAAAGAATGATCTGGTCCAAAATATCAGTAACGACAAGGTTGAGAATCTTCGGTGTAGGCCCTTATTTTCATCTGGTATCATTTCTTCTTCTGCATGAAGGTCTTAAGATTTCTCAGAGCACCTTTGTAGCCACGGAATTCCTTCAGGTTTTTGTATCTGAAGAAGTCTTTACTGTGCCTTTGTTTTTCAGTTCTACATTGACCGTTCTCCTCTCTACACTGTCTGTTCTGTTCTACGCTGTTGTTGCTTCATTTTCTCCTCTGTGCACTGCTTGCGTCGAAAAAGCTGCTGTCATTTCTCTGTTCCTTTATATTTATTCATGTGCCCTGTTTTTCAGGATTTTCTCCATCACTGGGTTTGAGCTATTAAGATGTGTCTCAATGTAGATTTGTGTCTCTTAATACTTGGAGTTCATGGAGTTTCTTCGATCTGTGGGTTTACAATTTTCATCAAGTTTAGAAAAAAATTTATTTCTTCAAATTTATTTCTTCAAATGTTTTCTCTGCTCCTCTCCTCTCCTTTTTTTAGGGACTCCAGCTGCACACGTAATGGGCCACTTGAAGTTGCCCAGAGCTCCCTGAAGCTACATCTTTTTACGTGTTTTTTTTCCTGTTTCACTTTTGATAGTTTTTATCTCATTGTCTTTGAATTTATTAATCTTTTCTTCTTCATCCCTCATCTGCCATGAACGCTATTCAGTGTGTTCTTCATCTCCAGACATTCTCATTTTTAGCTCTAGACGTTCCACTTAGGTCTATTTAAAAAATGTCTCGCGTGCCTCTATTAGCTTTTTGAACATACGGAATGCGGCCAGAATAATTTTTAATGTTCTCATCTGTTAATTCTAGCATGTGTGTTAGTTCCGGGTTGGCTTTAACTGGTTATTTTCCTCATTATAGGCTGTATTTTCCTGCTGCTCTGTATACCTCATAATCTCTGATTTAAATCTCTGATTTAACTTTGTTGGGTTCTGCATAGTTTTGTGTTCCTGTCAAATATCCTTGAGCCTTATTCTGGGATGCAGTTATGGTGCCCGAACCAGTGTTTCTTTCAAATCTTGCTTTAAGGTCTGTTAGGTGAACCAGGACAGTGTATAGTCTAAGGCCACTTATCGCCACTCTTGAGACACGACCTTGCTGCGTATTCTACCCAATGTCTAATGAACTATGAAATTTTCCACTTTGACTGATGATGGGAATGGAGACTGTTTCCAGCCCATTTTGAACGCCAGTACCTGGCGATTTTCTCCCTGCCTCCGGTGGCCTCTTCGCAGCCACGCACGGTTGGGTACTTGCTGGAAGCTCAAGCGGGAGCCTCTGGGGTTCTGCTGGCTTCTCTGCTCGCTGGCTTCTCTGCTCGCTGTCTCCTCTGCGGCCCTCTGTCCCGTGGGCTCTCGAGGCAGGAAGTGGGAGCAGCTGTACGGCCCACCTCACTGCTTTACTGATTCTTAGGGATGGCTGTCCTTTGTTGTAGGAGATTTGTTGTCTTGGAAACTGTTGTTTCATATGTTTTGTCTGGGATTTTTTGGTTATTTCATGCAGGAGTGTAAATCCAGTCTTGTTACTCTCATCTGGACCACAGCTTGATCTTCTTGAAGTTTTGTGGGGTTTTTTGATGTTTGTTTCAGATAGAGAGACAGCACGAGCAGGGGAAGGGCAGAGAGAGGGAGACACAGAATGCAAAGCAGGCTCCAGGCTCCGAGCTGTCAGCACAGAGCCCAACCCGGGGGTCAAACCCATAAACTGTGAGATCATAACCTGAGTTGATGTCGGACGCTTAACCGACTGAGCCCCTGAGGCGCCCCTTGCGGTTTGTTTTTGATCCCTAAGCTTTCTTAAGGCTGGTCTAGCCTCGCCTTACTCTGGGTCCATTTTTCGGGCTGCCCACGACCACCCTTGAATTCAATGATTTGCCAGAATGACTCGCCCAACTCGGTGGCAAGACTTAGGGCTAAAGATTATTACAACAAAGGACACAAAACAGCGTGAGAAGGGAAAAGATCACAAGCGGAATCCAGAGACATCAGGTACACACTTCCGAGGCCTCCCTCTGTGACGGTCACGCAGAGGCACTTCCTTTCCAGTTGGGACGCACGGACAGGGGAGGAGACGGGAAGCCTGCTGGAGTCCTGAGCGGCTCTGAGCGGCTGTGGCACAGACCCCAAAGTGGGCGCCGTGTGCGCGTGTCTTCACGTGTGGACAGGTCTGGAACGTGGCGCGTAGGCGCACAGTAACCCCGCCGTCGGGGACTCCCAGGCATTCGTTTCCAGGGCTTGTTCACGTGTCCCTGCAGCTTAGCAAGGGCCGAGCAGCCCAGACCTGCCGCTGTTCCTCTGGCCTCGCTCCTGGAGTGTGCCGGAACGGTATGGGAGTGGAGCGTGCGCGTCCCCTCCACTCTGGCTCTGTCACCGCGGCAGCTGCCAGTGTGACAGAGCTTACGCCATAACGTGCACGTTCCTCCGCCTCCGGCGTGGTCTCGGGGAGACGCCTGTCGGGGATGGGCCCTGCCTCCTGCTGTGGGTCCCTAGCGCCTCCGGGCCGAAACGAGGGGGTGCGGGGCTCAGGTGATCGGCTCCCCTCTCTCCGTCTGCCTGCTGTTCAAGTGCCAGCGTGTTTGTTTCGGGGCGTGTGCTCGCTTGCACCGGGAGAGCCCGTCCGGTCGCTCTGCTGTGGCTAGAGGCAGAAATCTCAACAGTTGTCAATTTCAAACCAAATTAAGTCACCCGATTTCAAATGCAGAATAAAGACAAAAGTAGGACGTCCCCCGTACTGCCTCCGAGTCCCACCACACAGCGCCACTGATATTTGGTTGTGTCGTCTTGTAGGTTTTTTTCTGTCATTTACATAGAACTTGCCTATTCGTAAGAACAGAACCAGGATCAGGCCGTGTATACTGATCTTCGTATCACACGTCATTTCCTAATTAGCGCACATCGAGCTCCTTCATTCAAAAGTCCGCGTCAAGTGCGTAGCACGGATACACCACAAAGTCTGTAAGCACTGTCCTGTTAATGGGCATTTAACTTGCTTGTTTTCCCTCCACGGTGTTGCGAGGGGACTGGTGCGTATGTCTTTGCATCCGAGGTGTTTCTGGAGAATAAATTCCTACAAGCAGTAACGCTGGATTCACGGATACGTGCATTTAAAGTTCTGTGGATCCCGTCGGATTGCCCCGGAGACAGACCGCGTGTCCCTGCCACGCTGCACATGCGCGCTGCCCGCGCGCTAGCCGGCCTGAGCTCCTCCCACCGTAGTGGCGGTGGAGTGGGGCATTTTTTCATGGCTTATTTACGACTGTCGGGTGAATTGCCTGTTTGGGTTGTTGGCTTTTTTTTTAATTGATGTGGGTTCATCGGGCTTCTTTTGCTATTTGTGGGATCTCAGAATATTGCCTTTTATGGCTTATTTGAGAAGTTTTACGCATTTGTGTGGCGGTATGGGTCAGTCTTAGGGTGTTTGCTTTCTACACTGCAAGATTATAAACCCTACCTCTTATTCTATTTTTGCTTTTTCTTAAAATTGAATTTCGACTCAACAGAAATATTTGTGTGCCATGAAGAAACCCACCTTCATTTTTTTCTCTGGACAGTCACTGTTATGACACCGTTTGGTGACTAATTCAGCTTTTTCAAACTGATTTGATGGTTGCTTAATCGACATATTCAGTTCTTATAACCATGGGTCCGTTTTTGGACTGTTTTGCTACATTGAGTTTTATTCCTTACTCGGCCACTGTTTTAATTTATCTTAATCTTTTGGTATACATCTTGGTATACTTTGAGATGTGATAGGGAATTCTCCTCCCCAGATTCTTTCAGAAACATTTTTGATTGTTACTGAACATTGTAGGTAGTAAAACATTTCATTTTTGTCAGTAGGTGTATTATTAATACTTGATAGACCTTAGAACACAGAGGTGACGATGACTGACCACAACAAAGGCCTCCATTGACTTGCCACTAATTGTATGCCAGACCCTAAATGTGTCACGTTGACTTCTTATATAGATCTCACAGGGAGCCTACGAACGAGGTACCGTTTTTATAGTCACTTCACAAAGAGGAACCATCAGAGTCCTTTTCCAGATGGCCCCGCAACTGTCTCGCCTTGCTTCTGTCAGTGTTGCCGACTTGGCCCTTTCCCCGGGTTAATGCGTTATGGCTGAGGAGGAATATGTTTGCTATTTCAGGAATCCGTGACCTTCAAGGATGTGATAGTGGATTTTACCCAGGAGGAATGGAAACAGCTGGACCCTGTACAGAGAGACTTGTTCAGGGATGTGACGCTGGAGAATTACACACACCTTGTCTCTATAGGTAAGGGTCTCTCGGAGTTAAGTGTCTGTGGGTGTGGAGGAGGAGGGCTCTCTGCTTCGGTAAGTTTTTGCCTCTGATGAAGTTAAGGAAGCAAAGATTGCTAAGTTTTGAAAAAGTTTCTACTCTCCTAGCAGGTAGAAGTACAACCTAGTAATTTTTCTGAACCCACGTCGGTTTCCAGATTAAACCATGTCTGGGCATTTGGACTGCTGAGGCTTTATGTGCTGTTCAGAGCCGTCGGATTTGTCCCACGGGGCTTTTACTGCAGCCACACACCTTTTTTTCCCCCTGTGAGCAGGACTCCAAGTCTCCAAACCTGACGTGATTTCCCAGTTAGAACAAGGGACGGAGCCATGGGTGGTGGAGTCCGGTGTTCCGGGAGCTACTGGCGGGGGTAAGTACTGGGGACCTGGGGGAAGAGCATCGTCACTTCTAGGCCTCAGCCTGGCAAGAGGTTTTTATGGCTGAAATCTAGATAGATCTGTTTTTCTTGAAAGCAGCTCCCGTGGCGAAACGAGAATCCATCCGGACTCTTGGGCTTTGTGAGAACACTGGGGCTTTTGACATCTGTTCTAGTTTTATATTCCTCTCCCAGGAGGCATCCTTCCTGCCTTGTTCTGAAGGCAACCTCTTAACCTGGACTCCGGTGGGTTCCATCTTTCCCCACCTCCTTTGGGACTCTGATCTAACTATCTCTTAACTATCACCTCGCTTTACAGCCCTACAGGGTTGTTTTTCCCCCTTTTTTTTAGATCTACAGGCTCTATTACTAGGCCTTTCAAACGGAAACAGTAACCTAAATTTCTCAATACTTTTACTCAACACTGTTCATCCTTTCGGCCACCATCCAGGCTGCCTCCTTGCCTTCCCAGCCAAACTCTGCACGAGCAAGTCTGTGTCTGCAGTCTTCCGTTTTATTCCTTACGCCTCCGATCTTACGACTCAGACCGTCCTTGAGACTGTGAATAACTTTCTTGTAAACCGTGAATTCCCAGCTGCACAGAGAGACCTCTTCAGAGATCTGACCCTGAAAACATATACAGACTTAGTCATACAAGGTAAGGGATAGATCTCCAGAGTCAGTGAGCTGGGGTGGGGGTTCTTTTTTATGGAGAAAAGAAAGTACTCTGTGTTCAGATTTGGGAAGTGTTGGATCATCTAAAATTTTAGCAGGTTTCTTGCCAGAAGAACTCAGATTTTCAAATACGTAGTTGGGCATTATGAATTTCCAACAAGGTTGCATAGAATGTCACATTCTTCCTCAAAGCCTCACTCTCCCAACAGTGAATCCTTTCCAAACTGCACAATTAAAATATTTCCTTTAGAGGCCTCCTGGGTGGCTCAGTCCATTGAGCGTCTGACTCTTGGTATGATCTCACGTTCTGGGAGTTCTAGCCCCACGTCGGGCTCTGTGCTGACATTGTGAAGCTTGCTTGGGATTCTCTCTCCCTCTCTGCCCGTCCCCTGTGTGCACTCCCTCTCAAAATAAATTTTTTTTTAAGTTTTTGACAGAGACAGAGTGTAAGCATGAGCTGGGGAGGGGCAGACAGAGAGAGACAGGGGGAGAAACAGAATCCAAAGCAGGCTCCAGGCTCCGAGCTGTCAGCACAGAGCCTGATGCGGGCCTCAAACTCAGGAACTGTGAGATATGTCCTGGGCCGAAGTCAGATGCTTAACCGACTGAGCCACCCAGGCGCCCCCAAAATAAATACATTTTTTAAAAGAAGATGGTTTCATGGAACACAATTTAGAAAAGTGATTTAAAAAAAAAAAAAAGCTTTTATTAAGTCATGCTTACATGTTGTTAACTTTTGGGGAAAAAAATGGTCAAGTTTTATTACAAATTAAAAACGAAGTTTTTAAAAATTCCAACTTGAGCAGATGAAAAAGCAATTTAAAAATATTTAAATATGTATCTAAAAATCCTAGACTTTTCACAAAATGCTTCAGTCATTACCAAAAAGACTTATTTAGGTAAAAATACTAGACTCCTCATGTTGGTGTCTCATGTACATGAGCTACATACATAGCTCATGTAGGTGGTGGTTCCAGTGACCCGGTCCGTAGGTAGAAGACAGTCCCTTGAAATATTTGGCTCCATTCTTTGGTTTACTTTTGTTCCTGGGACGTGACCAAACGATGGCCATCTTGTAAGCTGGCCGTTGGTCCCGCCCGCTTCAGCCCTCAGAGCAGACTTCCTCTTAGCTGTGGACCTGGCACTTTTTCCCTCCGTAAAAGCAGTTTACAGATTTACAGAAATGTACAGGTAATCGGAAGCGGTAACAATACCTGCACCGAAGTGGCTCCTGGTCCTTGTATTGTCTTCCTTGCCCTCTTTCTGCCGTCTCCTCTGGGCTGTCTTGGTGACCTGGTCTCTGCAGAATCTTGATGCGTAGCCGCGATCCCTATGGTCTCCCTGGTGTGTGGCAGTCCGCCCGTCTGCGTGTGTGAGTACTTCTCCATGCACAGGGGTGTTGCGGTCCTGCGCTCGGTGCCCACAGCTTCACACTAGTAAAGTGCAAATGCCTTTCTGCAGTAGGAATGGTGCGGTTCAGTCTGGCCTTCTGGAACTTTCTCTGTCGCAGACCCTGGGTCTGGAGTTCTCTCGTCTAGCAAGAAAGCCGGATGCAGGATTAAAAATGTGAGAGAGGCTAATGTCGGGAGGAGACAAGAGCCCCAAGCAAGGGTCTTGCTTTGTTTTTATTAGGATCAGGAGGCGTACAAGTCTGGGGATGGGCACGTACAAAGAGACCGTGAAATCCATGAAATCGTGAAGGTTAACTCATGGGCGTGGGGGGAGGGGGTTTTGAAGGTAAGCGGTGTTGGGGGTTTGGGTCAGTACAAACTCCTGGCGGAAGGTTGGAAGGTTGGGTCTCAGGGACTAGAAAGAGCCTGCACCTCAGGGTCTACAAGCACCTTTCTTTTGCTAATTAGCTCCGCTCTGGGTGACATCATCCCGTGGTGGTCTATAGCCCTCTGTACCTGTTTGCCTAATTGGGTCCTTCCTTCCTGTGAAATCAGCTTCCTGCTACTGTACTAAGTTGGGGGGGGGGGTGCTTTCTGCCCTGAAGCCTCATCTTGTTTAGCTCCTCTTGGATGCTGTCATCCTGAGATTCCCTATTCTTAAACCTCTGCCCCGTTTACCTAATCTCACCCACCTCCCTCGTCTACCCAAGTAGGGCCTTGGGTGTGTTCATCCTATGGCTCGGTGCGCCCTGCGCCTTGGAAACCCACCGGTGCAGGCTCGGGAGTTCCCGAGCTCACGCCCCACGGTCCTCCAAGCCTTCCTTCTCTGCCCCGCCACTGCCGTTCTGGTCATTCCGTTGGTTACCGCGCAGACGTGACAACGTGGAGAGCACGTCCCGGCTTCCCCTGGGACTCCGGGGCTGGAGACGAGCCGCCGAACGGCCTCACAGGCCGCGGTGTCCACCTGCTCACCGGGAAGCGCTTCTGGGAGCCGTTCCTCACGGGCACGTGCTGTACACGTGGCTTGCCAGGTGCCGTTCTCTTAAGGAAAGGTACCCGTTTCTTACACGGAAGCTTGGCCATTCCCCAAGACCCATGTCGCATGGACCCTCCCGTCCCTGCCGGGGACGCCGCTGTCAGGAGTCCGCCTGCGCCATTCCCCAGGGCGCCAGGGACGGAGAGGGGACAGGAGAGCTCTGGGCGCGTGCTGGTGGGGACCGTGACGAGGCCGGCAGCATGGGACACTCGGGGTTCCCGCGTGTCTTCCGCAGCCTCCTGTTGTCAAAGGGACCAAAGAAACACTTTTTTTTTTTTTTTTAATGTTTATTTATTTTTGAGACAGAGACAGAGCATGAACGGGGAGGGGCAGAGAGAGAGGGAGACACAGAATCGGAAACAGGCTCCAGGCTCCGAGCCATCAGCCCAGAGCCTGACGCAGGGCTCGAACTCACGGACCGCGAGATCGTGACCTGGCTGATGTCGGACGCCCAACCGACTGCGCCACCCAGGCGCCCCAAGAAACACGTTTTAAATGCGGCTTTTTATCTTTCCCGACTCTACCGCGTTGACGGGCCTAGTTTTAGCTGCTGCCTGTGTCTGGGGCAGAGCTCCGCCTCCTGCCTGTGCCGAATCGCCGGTCTGGCGCCGCTTCTGTTGTTCGTTTGCTGATAAACTGCCTTGTGTGTAGATTATTACGTATTCGACTCTGCTTATGTTTTATTGAGCCCCTCCCCCGAAATGTTCCTGTCACTTCCGCAGCTCTCGCTTCCCCTGAAGCTGATCTTTCCTGTTACTTGAGCGTCTGGGTCCTTCTACTTTGGGCATCTTCCACGCCCACAAACACCACCCCAGTCTGCTCCGTCACTGCCTTTTCTCGTTCTCAAAATGCCGAGAATTGACCTTGTCATCTGCCTGCCTTGAAGTATTTCCTCTGTTGACAACTTCGCGTCTCTGGCAGAGACGGACTAGATCGTGTTCCAGGCTAAACACCGTGGTCTTAGCCAAGTCTTCCCGTCCTGTCCCTACTGGGAATCTTGGTTCCTTGATTTTTGTTTTGCTGTTCACTGGCAAGGAATCCCAGTTCAGACCACCTCCGTTAGCCTGTGTCTCCTCTTGGCCAGCTCTGTGGTCTGTCCTTAATCTACTGTGACCTCAAGTGGCGTTTCCTTACTGGCACAGATAATCTCTGTGATGTGGAATTAGACATTGTCTCGCCGCTTTCGGATTTTATTTATGGCTATCCTTGGCTCTTTCCAACCTTCTCCTCAAATAATAGGGCTGCGCTCGAAAGTCCTCAGGACTTCCCAAAAGCTTTATTTTTAGCTTCGTTAGATCATTCCCACAAGGGCAGTTATTAGAGAATATAGGCGTTTTCTTTTTCTTGCAGACCGTGACATCGGACCAGATGATAGCCGAGTAGTCCCAGAGCCGGACATTTCTGAAGAGCAGCCGTGTCACGGGGCAGTGGTGGAAAACCACAAAAGGGAAGACCCTCACGGTTCTGACTTTTCAGAAAGTTGGGGGTACGAAGGCAGTCTGGAGAAGCGTCAGGCACACCAGCAGGCGCTGCCAAGAGAAATAAAAATAACCGAAAAGACAATACCCACTTGGGAGAGAGGCCCTATAAGTAAGGACTTTGACAAAAGCGTCAGTGTAAGCTCAAACCTTGTGACACAAGAAACATCTGCAGAAGAGACCGCTACTAAGACGAGCGTCAAACAGAATACAAACCCGGTCAGAAAAGAGAAATCTTGTAAGTGCAACGAATGTGGGAAAGCGTTCAGTTACTGTTCTGCTCTCATTCGCCATCAGAGGACGCACACCGGGGAGAAGCCTTACAAATGTAATGAATGTGAAAAAGCCTTCAGCCGGAGTGAAAACCTCATCAACCATCAAAGAATTCACACTGGAGATAAACCCTACAAATGTGATCAGTGTGGGAAGGGCTTCATTGAGGGTCCGTCTCTTACTCAACATCAAAGAATCCACACTGGAGAAAAACCCTATAAATGTGACGAATGTGGGAAAGCCTTCAGTCAGAGGACCCATCTTGTGCAGCACCAGAGGATTCATACTGGGGAGAAACCGTACACCTGCAGCGAGTGTGGAAAAGCCTTCAGCCAGAGAGGCCACTTTATGGAACATCAGAAAATTCACACGGGAGAAAAACCTTTCAAATGTGATGAATGTGACAAAACCTTCACCAGGAGCACGCACCTGACTCAGCATCAAAAAATTCACACTGGGGAGAAGACCTATAAATGCAACGAATGCGGGAAGGCCTTCAATGGGCCCTCGACGTTTATTCGTCACCATATGATCCATACCGGTGAAAAACCCTACGAATGCAACGAATGCGGGAAGGCCTTCAGTCAGCACTCCAACCTCACCCAACATCAGAAAACACACACCGGGGAGAAGCCGTACGACTGCGCCGAATGCGGAAAGTCCTTCAGTTACTGGTCCTCCCTCGCTCAACATCTGAAAATTCACACCGGAGAGAAACCTTACAAGTGCAACGAATGCGGGAAGGCCTTCAGTTACTGCTCGTCCCTGACGCAGCATCGGAGAATTCACACCAGGGAAAAGCCCTTTGAATGCAATGAGTGCGGAAAGGCTTTCAGCTATCTGTCCAACCTGAATCAACATCAGAAGACTCACACCCAGGAGAAAGCGTATGCATGTAAGGAGTGTGGGAAAGCCTTCATTCGCAGTTCATCTCTGGCGAAACACGAAAGAATTCACACCGGTGAGAAGCCCTATCAGTGTCACGAGTGTGGGAAAACCTTCAGTTACGGCTCCTCCCTGATTCAGCACAGGAAGATACACACCGGAGAGAGACCTTACAAGTGTAACGAGTGCGGGAGAGCCTTCAACCAGAACATACACCTCACGCAACACAAGCGGATTCACACGGGAGCAAAGCCCTACGAGTGCGCGGAGTGTGGCAAAGCCTTCCGGCACTGTTCCTCTCTTGCTCAACATCAGAAGACTCACACGGAAGAAAAACCCTACCAGTGTAATAGATGCGAAAAGGCTTTCAGCCAGAGCTCTCACCTGACTCAGCACCAGCGAATTCACACGGGAGAGAAGCCCTACAAGTGCAGCGAGTGTGACAAAGCCTTCAGCCGCAGCACGCACCTGACCGAACACCAGAACACGCACACGGGGGAGAAGCCTTACAACTGTAACGCGTGCAGGAAGACTTTCAGCCAGAGCACGTACCTCATCCAGCACCAGAGGATTCATTCGGGAGAGAAGCCTTTCGGATGCAGCGACTGCGGGAAAGCCTTCCGATACCGCTCTGCTCTCAACAAGCACCAGAGACTGCACCCGGGCATATGACCCTTGCGGGAACATCACAGACGTGGCGCACACATTTGCTCCGGTCTGTCCTTTGGTTAAGTGCTGAAGATTCAGAGTGAAGTGAGAAACTGCCTAAAAGACGTTAGCTTTTCACGGTCGCACTATGGAAGGGAAAGTACGTTGGGATGAAGCAGTCCAGTGGTTTTCGAGCAACTCTGTGACATTGGAAAACTCGACTGTTTTAAGCTTCACTTTGCTCCGTGAATGAGGGGATCTGGAGTGGATGCTTTCAAAGGTCGTTTGGAATTTTATATTCCACTTTTTGTGTTCACAGTGTACTCTTGAACGGGGTCACTGCACGTCAGCATTTTGCTGTGTCGCATCTAGAGTGTGTATATTTATGCATGTTTTGCCAATAGAAAGCGTCTGTGCTTCAGTAACTAGGCTGGGGATCTATTATGCTTCTGTTCTAATGCATTTAAGTTGATTAACTGGTTCCTAATAAAAAGAACTGTAAAGCATTCTTAAACTAATAACTCATTATATAGTGGCTTACGTCAGTGTAACGTTAAACCTTCCTGTTATTTTTCTCTTCTGGTTTTAACATTCTAGCTCATCACAACCTACAAAGATCCTCTTCTGTACCTGAAACCAGTGTTATTTAACCCTCATTGCATCGTGGAATCACTTCAGGAACTTTGTAAAATTCTGTTGCCAAGGCCCTGTGCTCAGAGACTGGCCTGGGGGGTTAGACCAGGCACACTCCTGCTGCGCACCCTGGAAAGAACAAGGGGGCAGATTTCATTCCCCCTCCTTGAATTGTACCTTCTTCCTGCGGCTCCTCTTACAAGCCTCACAGATTGGCTGCTGTACACAGTATAGTTTTTGTAATATTTTTTTAAGTTGGGTTCGCACAGGCTCTGGGGTGTAGGGTCAGCTTATTTCCTCACCACACTGCAGAAATTAAACAGCTGTGTAAAGGTCATTTTACCTGCTTTTCCTTGGCCCCCAGATTTCTGAAGCAGACGACCGTGCCCACGATGCCCCTGGCAGGCAGGGTGACGCGTCAGCCAGAAATCAGCATCAGGTTTCCTCCGGATGGAGTCTGATGATCAGGTAGCTCTTTTAAGGGGCACCTGACAGCTTCCCAGCCTGGCCTTGAGAATAGAGAGCTCTGACAACAGGGTAGCACAGAAAAGGAGTTCTAGACTCTTCTGCAGGTGAGGTTTGGGGGAGGGAGCGCTGCAGATCGTCACAAGTGAAAAAAAAAAAAAATCCATGCAGTCTTTTTGGCTTGTTTATATAAGTGCCAGTGACCTACACTGGGATTTGGGCCCCTCCTTGACTGAAGACGCCAGACGGTGAAAAACAGAATTCAGGAAATAATGTAGCCATTTAAATCTCAGGACCTTTTTCTGTCGTAACTTGACGCATCTATAAAGGAACGTCACCTTGGTATTCCTCAATTTCTCGAGACTTCTGTCACGTAGGACTTAGGTCGTCCCATTGGGGAGAGATAAGACTGGCCAGGAGGACTGGACCCCGGTCACAGGGTAAGCTCCGGCTGGAATCTGAGCCGCTCAGATTCCAAGGAAACGAAGCCTCTGCATCTGTGGGAAGGGTCATTTCAGAGGAGATCCCCAAATGGGAAACCCTGCGTCTGTCTGCAAGGAGAGGACTCCTGTCCCTGTACCACCGATTCCTAAATGAACAGGATTTATGTGGAAATGCGTCCTGAACCCTGAAAGATCCCACTCTGGTCCCTTAACTTGATCCCTTCAGAGATGCTGTCAGGTCAGACGCGGAGCCCCGGGACTATGCGGTCACGGCCTAACCTCATCCTCTTCCATGCCTCCCCCTGTGCCGGCCCGCCAGCTCTCCAGACTGTGTGCTAACCACTCCCGGTATGCCAGGCCCCGACCAGGGACGAGCAGGGAGACTCCAAAAGTTAACGTGACCTTACTTTCTGTGTCTTTTTGAGTAGCCCACAAAACCGTATCTCCTAGTTGTTCCAGAACACCTCCCAGGTCCCCAGGCGGGCAGACTATCAGCCGCTGCTCAGACGCGTCCGTCTCATCGCCCGCTGTGGTGCCTGGTGTCCTTTGCCTGACGTGTCCCCTAGCCACGGGCTCTCCTTTTTTCCCTCCTCACTCCTATTTGAAGAACCGAGAAAGGAAGTTACTTTAAGCGGTATGTCTTTTTTCCCCTAATTTTGTTATTTATACGCCACAGACACCTACCATAACGTAGCTACAGATTTACATAACGTGCCGGATCCCAGTGTGTCGGACTGGACGGCGGGGGACAACTAAAAATCTAAAGGGGAGACTTGGAAGTTAGAAGTTACAGCTTTTTAAAAAACTTTAAAAGAAGTTACAGCTTTTTCCTTGAAATTATGATCAGCCCAGAAAAATAGAGCGGTTCAGTTTACATCAGAGGTGTAGCCACGACCATTGACAAGGATCTCAGCAGTAACCCAGAAAACAACACTTTCGGAGGCAAGGAATTCTCTATGATTTCTAAAAAATTCTGTGACCTTCATGTGTAGTTCTAAGGGTGTTTCAGCATCCAAGACTGTCCAGTCCCCATATAGAGACCAAGCATTTTTCCCAAGGTCCTAGATCGGCAATTTCCTAGTCTGTCGCCAGATTATAAAGGGCCACCTCACTGGGTTTTTGTCCAATACCTTGGTGAGGGAAGCAGGAAAGGGGGAAATATCACATAACCTAGTCGGTCTTCATTAAAAGTAATTCATCCACAGCCAGTGCCCGAGAGTTACCCGGCCTTACAGCAGTGGGGCTTCAGACGTGGACCAAACCAAATCTGCTTTCGCAGAACTCACATTTATTCTAAATAAATGTGTAAAATGCCAGGGCGCCTGGGTGACTCGGTCAATTGAGCGTCCAACTTCTGCTCAGGTCACGATCTCACGGCTTGTGAGTTCAAGCCCCGCATTGGGCTCTGTGCTGACAGCTCAGCCTGGAGCCTGCTTTGGATTCTGTCTCCCTCTCTCTCTGCCCCTCCCCTGCTGGTTCTTTCTCTCTCTCAAATATAAATAAATATTAAAAATTTTTTAGATGTGTAAAATGCTGAGCGATGGTATTTTAAATAGCACTAAAACAGCACAGATGGCTTGTGGGAAACCCCCCTAAGGGCTGCCCTGCCAACGCAAATCAGATGGCCGGAAACTCCTTTCTCAGGAGAGGGTCCGTTTCCAAACAGACTGAGGGAATGAACTAAGTAGATACCTGGGAGGAGAACTTTCCAGGCAGAGGGTGTGGCCTGGAAGCATTCGGCTGTTCCAGGAACACCTGCTGGAGCTCGGTGAGTGGTAGGAGAGGTCAGACGGCTGGAAAACATTCACGCGGGGCCTGCCTGGCCTTGGGACGATTTGGCATTTTATTCGGAATGAGACGGTAAGTCACTGGAGCCTACTGAGCAGGGGAGGGATGTGATTTTGGTTATGTTTTAAAATGGTCATGGGCACCTGGGTGGTTCAGCCGGTTAAAAGTCCGACCTCAGCTCAGGTCATGATCTCACGGTTCGTGGTTCAAACCCCGTGTCGGGCTCTGTGCTGACAGCTCACAGCCTGGAACCTGCCTGGATTCTGTGTCTCCATCTCTCTCTGCCCCTCCCCTGCTCATGTGCTCTCAAAATAAATAAACATTACAACAATTAAAAATGAATAAAATAAAAGGGTCACTTGCTGTGATGTAGGGAAGAGACTGCAGGGTCGAAAGTACCAGAAGACTCGAGTGGGACACTACTCCAAGAAGTCCAACTAAGGGCCGATGGCAACTTGGACAAAACCGTAGCAGTGAGTGGTAGGAAGCGGTTGAGCCGTATTTTGAAAACACAACAGACCAGTTTGCTGACGGTGTGGACGTGGAAGCGTGAGAGAAAGAAACCAGAATGGCTCTCAGGGCTCTGGCTCGTGTAACCCGCAGAAAGAAGCTGCGGTGTTCTGAGCCGGAGGTCACCAGAGAGGGCGCAGGTTCACACGAGGGGTGATGAATCAGAATTCAGTTTTGGAACTTGTTTAAACATGGTTAAAAAAACAAACAAACAAAAAAAAAAACAACACCCCCCCCACACACACACAAAATACAAGCGTACAAAGAACACATCTGTACAACCAGCACCCCAGCAGCCCCTCTCAAGCCCCTTCCAGTCACAACCTCGCTCTTCCCCAAAGGTAACCGCCGTCCTGCATTCTAATACCATAGATAAGTTTCACTGGTTTTGCTCTTTGCTCCTACAAACTCGCAAAGCTGGAGGCTTCTGTGACTAGCTTTTTAAACTCAGACCGTGCGTGTGAGGCTCACAGCTGCAAGGAGCTGTGCACGTAGCACCGTCTCTCCGTCCTACCAACAGATGCATCGTTCCGACCGTTTCCAGTGTGAGGCAATTCCGAATAATGCCACCAGTGACATTCGTACGTGTCTTCTGTGCACGTGTACCCATCTGTTTGAACACCTAGGAGCGAAATTATGGCGTCATGGTGGGGGGGGGGGGGAGACACGCGTTCAACTTCAGTAGACACCGCCAAACCATTTTCTTGTCAAGTCTCTCACTGTGACAAATGCAAATGAGAAAGTAGATTGGATCATTTGGAAACATGTTTTTTAATGATGGTTTGTTCTGAGAGCGAGCGAGCTGGGGAGGGGCAGGGAGAGAGAATCCAAGCAGGTTCTGCGCTGTCGGGGCAGAGCGTGATGTGGGGCTCGATCTCACGGTTGGCGAGATCATGACCGGAGCCAAAATCAAGAGTCTAGTGCTTAACTGACTGAGCCACCCAGGCACCCTGACAATTTGGGAACATTTTGAATCAAGACTGACTAGTGACCACAGAGCCTCACAGTGCACAAGCCCCTGGGCACAGCACCTCAGATGGTAGACACTCAGTATGTATAACCGAGTGACTGGCTGAAAGTGAAGCGGGGGAGGAGAGGGGTCAGTACTGATCTTCACGATCCTATGTTTACGTTTCGGAGGAAAAATAACCACGGCCCAAGCCCCCCGGTCAATTACAGCGTCCAGGCGGAGAGAAGAGGAGGGGGAACGGAAGAAAACAGGGGCACAGGGCCCATGACGGAATGGGCTGGGAGCTGGGAGGACTTGGAGAGGCAGAGTGACAACGTGGGGCGATCCGCAGGTTCCCACAACCTTCTGAATCACACAACCAATGCCCTCCGCACAAATTTCACATTTCTCCCACACCTTCGTTTTCTGATAGCAATGCTTTCCTCTACAGATCTGACCGCCAGGAGAGAACGCGATGTTTGCGCTCATTACAGAGTCCAGTCCTCACCACAGCCACACTTTTGCTAAGACGTTAGCGTCCTGTTTTATACGAGTCCCAAATGAGCGATCTGACTTGCGATGGTCAATGTGAATATGTTCTGGCGCACCTGGGCTCAGACGCTTGGAACCAGGCCCTGGACAATGACGGCGGCGATAATAATTACCATTTATTAAAAAGCATCATCCCAGGCCACTTAACATGCATTATCCCACTTTTTAAAACTACAGGCCTAGAAGGTCTGCGTTGCTACACCTGCTTTTACAGATGATAAAACAAATTTAAACAGTAAAGTAACTTTTCTGTCAATTATATAGAAAGTGGTGGAATGAGGATTCAAATTCTGTTCCAAGTCCGTATTTTTCCACCTCGTTGCGAAGCCTAAGAGTAAGCCACCAAAGGTAATGCCACCCTCTGGGTGTCGAGTTGACCGGCTCCCCTCCAGTGGCAAGAGCACACAGTGGCACCCCTCTTGCCATCTCTGTCACAGCTTTATGCACTCAGAGTTCCAGCGCCGGCACTTCCCTCGTCAGGGGGTGCCTGGGGAGGCTCGGTCGGTTAAACGTCTGCCTCCTGATTTTGGCTCAGGTCATCGTCTCACGGTTCGTGAGTTCGAGCCCCATATCGGGTTCTGTGCTGACGGTGCGGAGCCTGCCTGGGATTCTCTCTCTCCTTCCCTCTCTCTCAAAATAAACTTTAAAAAAAAGCTCCCCCCCAAAACACAAGCTAAATCTCTTTAAAAAAATGACAATAACAACTTTTGATGAAGCTCCTTGTCAAAAGCTTTTGAAAACATAAACCACAGGGACGCTGGGGGGCTCAGTCGATTAAGCATCTGACTCTTGATTTCGGGTCAGGTCATGATCTCCTGGTTTTGTAGCTCGAACCCCGTGTCAGGTTCTGTGTAGATCCTACTTGGGATTTTTTCTCTCCCTCTCTCTCCTTCCGCCTCTCCCATGCTCGCGCTATCTCTCTCTAAATAATTAAAAAAAAAAAAAAAAAAGGAAATGTAAATCACGTCATCATCATCAAGGCAAACTTCTTCACTGGATCAGTGTTCCAGAGGACTGCCAATGTACCTTCAATTAAAAATTAACAAACAAATGATCAGTACTGTCTTTTTTTTTTTATGTTTTACTTATTCTTGAGAGAGAGCATGAGCAAGGGAGGGGCAGAGAGAGAGAGCAGAACACAGAATCCAAAGCAGGCTGCAGGCTCTGAGCTGCCAGCACAGAGCCCAATGTGGGGCTCAAACCCACAAGCGGTGAGATCACGACCTGAGCCAAAGTCAGACACTCAACAGACTGAGCCACCCAGGCGCCCCACGATCAGTACTGTTTAAATGAACATGATGATCATGAAGCGATGGACAGAAGGTAGCATTACTATTTAAACCTGAAATTAAACATCCTGACCATCAATGGAACTTCAGGTTGCTAACCTCTCTGTACATCACAGAGCTACAGGATTGTTAAATGGATGCTGTTGCACTTCCTAAAACCGATTGTTAGGTACCTCAGCCACTTGTCACCACCTTTCAACAGAGCGTCCCTTCAGTGGAATCAGACCGATTCATTCAAAATCAATGTGCCATATGTGCATTAGACAGAAACCAATGCGTAACCGATTTGCTGAAAAAAATCAATTCATCCATTTTACCAAAACGTATCTCACTATAAAGTTACAATTGCGTAGGGGTGCCTGGGTGGCGCAGTCGGTTAAGCGTCTGATTTCAGCCAGGTCACGATCTCGCGGTCCGTGAGTTCGAGCCCCGCGTCAGGCTCTGGGCTGATGGCTCGGAGCCTGGAGCCTGTTTCCGATTCTGTGTCTCCCTCTCTCTCTGCCCCTCCCCCGTTCGTGCTCTGTCTCTCTCTGTCCCAAAAAATAAATAAACGTTGAAAGTTACAATTGCGTAAAGTGGGAAAAGAAATAGGTAATGACAAAAGTGAAAGCACTGATACATGAATTCTAATATTTTAAGATTTTTGTAACATTTCAGCTGGGCAATTTTCACTTTTCTAGCATAAAAAATGTTCATGTTGAAAAAAATCAATTTGGCGAAATAAAGATCATAAGGTAGTTTCATTTCCTACCCTGTTATACAAAAAAGACTGGACTCGGTGACCCCAAAACTTGGGTACAGGATTCCTACTCTACGTGTGAGAGACACGGGTCGTCTCTTTGCTGAGAGACGATGCGGGGGGAGGGGGGGTACTTCTCCAGCTTTACATCGTGCAGCTGATTCTCAAGGTCTGGAGAAGGCCTCAATGCTGCTAGCAATCTGCTGGTGGCCAGGGTACAATCCAGGAGAGTCACTAGAGTGCCGTCTTCAATATGAAATAAAGTACTGGCTGTGAGTGGCCAGAAAAGCAAAGTAAGAGCTACCACCTCATTTGCAACATTGACGGAATAATGACAAAACTTTCCAGAGACCGGCAAAATGGAAAATGACACTGGAAAATGTGAAAGAACTCAAAAGGCGCCCCCGATCTCATCACATGTAGGCTGTTCAAGTGTGTAAACTCAGTTGCCGGAAGCACGCCTGTGAGGAGCGGAGACTGCACAAGGACGGAGGGGAGAGGGGTCCAGTGGCCTCTGCTCCGTGGCCCGGATCTCCCCACGGCTGTCGCTCCTTATCCCTCATGGCAGCAGCAAACACGTGTCCCAAAACACGGCCACAGCGATGTGGCTGTCAACCCCCCGCCCCCAAAGCCTGCTCGCCCCCCCCCACCCTACCCCCCCAGCTGGGTGCCCCGGTGGCCGCCCTGGGCAGGACTCGGCGGAGGGTCACAGACGTGGCTCCCTGCTCTAGGGACCCCCTCCTGGCTGCCGCCACCCTGGGAACCGCAGTCCGCCCCCCCCCGCCCCCCCGCCATCCTCTGTGACCCGTGCTGCGAGCAGGGCTGCGCCTTCCTGGCAGACTGCGACACCCCACTCCGTCTCATCCCCGTGCGGTCCCTGCGGCCAGGCAGCCGGGCAGGACAGCGGAAATGGCACTCAGCGTCACCCTGTCATCGGCCGCGGTCCTCTGTCCTGCACGCCACTGCACATCCACTCTCCCCTCCCTCCACGTGAAAGGTCTCCCGGAAAGTTCTCGGCCCTCCACGCAGAGGCCGCCTGCGACGGGGCCTTCCCGGTTTGGATGACCGGGCTGTGACGGCAGGTGGAATGTGTGCAAAGCGCACAACCCCCGCGGGACCGCGGCTCAGTGTGGGGCCACCTCAGCCGCCCCCCCCCCCCCCCGCCGCCGCCCCGACCCCACATAGCAGCCCCTCTCGTGCTGTTTCAGACCCCGGGGGCCTGGGCTCTCTCCCCAGGGCGCCTCGTTCTCTGGAGTGAAACCCTTTCCTCCTGCCCGGTGCACCTGCGGGGTCCCCTGCCCCTGGGGCAACCGCACTACCCGCGTCCCGGCAGAACACGGCCGGCTCTCAGCCAGCACTCGTCACGCCTGCGTGGCAGGACTCAACCGCCCGCCTGCAGGAGTTCTGGCTGGGCGACAAGAACGTTCTGGAGAACGGAGCTCCCGCCCGCGGGCTGGGAGGGAACAGGCCGCGCCGGAACCACGCACGCTCACCTGCCCCCTGCTCCTTCATGTCCTAGTGTGTCCAGGCTGCGGGGCGTCGCCTGTCGTTAAAGGCTTCAGAAATCTGGCAGGACAAACTAGTGTTGAACAAACACCAACCCATTAACTTTCCCCTCTAAGCTGCAATTACTACATTTTCGTGGTGGTCAGACCTCCTTCCCGCGACGGCAGAGGGGTTCCCAGGGAAGATCGTTTGCTGCGACAAGGGAAAGGTCAGAGAACTTTCTCCCTCTGGATCTGTCCCTGTAAACAGGTGTGGAGAGGGGGACCAGCGGGAGTGACCTCACAACGGGATGGGACCTGTGTTCTGGACACTGGCCTGGTCACACCCTCCACCTCAGACAGGCTTCCAGGTGCCTGAGGCACGGCTAGGCCCACCCCTGAACCCGGGGGACTCATCCCGGTGGGGACCAGGAGGAAAGCGTCCGTGACTCTGCCGCACGTGGCCAGACGCGGAGACAAGGCCGGACAGGCGGCCTTGGCTCTTGGGCGCACCGCTCGCGGAAGAGGACGGTGACCACGCGTCTGCGGGGAGAGCACTCGGCCGGCAAACGACAAGAGCGGGAAATGGAGGCTCGGAGGCGGAGCCAGTCGAGGGGCCTTTGCCAAGGCTGCAGCTGCAAGCTCACAGGTGAACGAGGCCAGTGAGAGCCGCAGGAGAGGAAGCAGCAGGGCTGGGCGATCAGCTAAGTGCAGGAAGAAGGGGCAGGGGACAGCCGGAGCCGACACCGACACCGTATGCACCGAGATGGCAGGACGGACGGTGACGGAAGGGGAGGGCGTCACCTGGCATTTGGGTGGGACAGTTCCTGCTGTGCCTGACCACCCCGCGCACTTGAGGGTGCTTATCATCACAGACTCCTGCCACTAAATCCAAGGAACGCTCCCAGTCACCGTGACCGCCAAAATGCCCTCTTAAGGGCTGGGGACACCACTTGACAGAGTAGCCAGTGTAAAAACCTGGGTTGAAGATGACGAGTTCCTTTTCAGAGATTAGTCTGTGGCACAACAGAATCCTGGTCTGGAAACACGTGGGAAAAGAGCTGGAAATGCAGGTCTTGACCATGAGCAAGGCTCTGAGGGGAGACGCAGACCGGAAACTCAGACTGAATGGTTTCAGCTGCACGGAAAGAGAAAAGGGGCCAGAGGAGATGCCAGAGACGACACTTTGGAGAATGTCCACGGTCAAGAACAGAAGAGTCAAAGAAAGAGATAAAGCGAATCAGAGCACTAGGAGGGTCAAAGCTCGGAGAGGCTGGATGAGGACACTCCCGGGCAAGATCGCGTGTGGTGGAGAAGGCCGCCTCCTGAACGAGTGGGACCAGGAAGCGAACAGCTAGCAATCAGGAGCTAGTGAAACCCACAGAAAATTGAAGTTTGGGGATAGGTAAAAATAGTCACATGGCTCAGAAATCACAGAAATATAAAAAAATAGATTTAAAGATGTGTCGCTCCCACCTCTGTCCTCCACCTGTCTAGAAGTCCCTATCAAGTAACCGCTTTAAATTTTTTTTAATATTTATTTTTGAGACAGAGAGACAGATAGGCAACACAAGTGGGGGAGGGAGAGAGAGAGGGAGACACAGAATCCAAAGCAGGCTCCGGGCTCCAAGCTGTCAGCCCAGAACCCGATGCAGGGCTCGAACTCACAAACTGAGATCATGACTTGAGCTGAAGTCGAATGCTCAGCTGACCGAGCCGCCCAGGCGCCCGTCACGTAACTACTTTAATTAATTTGTGCACCCTTCCAGAGTTCTGGTGCGGATAAAAGCAAATATAAATTCATATTCTTGTTTCAATTATTTTTTAACACAGAATGTTATCCACCTGGCTTTTTTTCATTCAAATATATATTCTGCAGATCTTTCCACATAGAGAGGATCTTCACTTTTTTTTTTATAGTATTGCATCATTCTCTTCAGAGAAACAGAACCTATAGATATAGATGATATATAGATTTAGATGCAGAGAAATAGAGATTTTTTTTTTTTAACTGGCTCGTGCAATTGTGGGAGCTGACAAGTTGAAAATCCGTAAGGCAGGCCAGCAGTTTGGGATCCAGATAAGAGCTGATGTTTCTGTCTTGAGTCCAAAAATCCCAAGAGCGAGCCTGCAGGCTGGAAACGCGCGCAAGATTTCCGTGTTACAGTCGTGAGGCAGAATTCCTTCTGCTCCGGGAAATGTCAGGTTTTGTCCTAAGGCCTACAACTGATTGAGTGAGGCCCACCCACATTCTGGAGGGTTATCAACTTTACTAAATATCACATCTACAAAATGCCTTCACAGAAACATCTAGTGTTTGACCGAACGACTCAGCACCATAGCCTGGCCAAGTTCACACACCAAATGAACCATCACCAGCCGCAGCGTTTCACCACATGGACAGCCGGAATTTATCTGACCAATTCCATGGACATTTAGGTCCTTTTCAGTTTTTTGCTATTACAAACTACTCGGTGAATTACCTCGTATGTGTGTCATTTAAAACACGTGCAGATGCGTGCAACTGTCAGATGTGGCCCAACTCCCCTCGGCCGCGCTGCCTACCGGCAACATGAGACTCTTTCCCCACCTCCTTGACAAGGACTCTGCCGTCAGACCCGGGGATCTCTGCCAGTCTGACCGGCGAAAATGGTCCCTCCATGTAGTTTTCATTCTCCTCGTCTGTGAGCAGAGAGAGTCGAGTTTCAAGGGGATGGGTCAGATTTTAGGGGCCAGGGAGCCAGTGGGTGATGGTAAGTGTACGACTGAAGAAACAGCAGTCTAAGGGGACAGAAGTGTGGCAACCTTAGGACAGAACTGGCTTGCTGGCTGGAGTAGCATGTGGGTTTGGTGAAGATGTTTTTAAATAGAAGAGCCCCACTAGACTTGCTGAAAGTGATAACGAGATGAGTCACCGGAGAGACCGACCGAAAACTGAGGCGAGCGGGAGAGCGGAGTCACGAGGAGACACAGAGAACGACAGCTGGGACGCGTGGCGGCCGGGGCCCAGCGGTGGGTGTGGAAAGCGTGGCGGACAGCAGGCCGTGGGCGGGGAGCAGCCGGCAGGCCCCTTCTGAAGGCACAGGGGGAGGAGAACTTTCGGAACAAGAATTAAAAAGGGAAGGCTCGGAGTCACCAGTGGGCGAGGAGAAGCACACGCGGCAGATGCCCACCGCCCACAGGCCCGGGGACTCCTGCCCGCCGACACCCCCGGCTCCAGACAGAAGGCCAAGGTTTGCCCGATGATTCATCCATGTGGACACTGAGATTCAACAAATATTTACTGAGCATTTACCCGGCGAGGCACCCTGATGTCACTCGGAATGAAATGAGACCAGGAAATGGAGCAGAAGGCTATAAGCCAGACGCCGAAGTCAGGTGTGTCTGAGAGGCCAGGAGGAGACGGGGGAACGTGAAGGTGAAAGGCATGTTCTGGGAAGAGCGGAGATTTACTTTGGTCTCACAAGTACTGTGGAAAACCTGTGAGAAGATAGGTCCCAGGAAAAGAAATCACTGAGCATCACAGAGAGGACTGGAGGTGACAACTGTTCGTTTGCGCAGCGGTCACGGGGTGACTTAAACACGAGGCAGGAGAATGAGTGGACCTCATTGTCCCAAAAAGAATCCTTGTACGCATAAAAATTATTACAGAAAATTTCAAATAGACACGGAACAGTACAGCGAACTCCAGTGTATCCCTCACTCAGCTTCCATGATGCCAACCTTGTTTAGCCATCACCTCCTCCTTCCCCACTTTTTTTTATTCCTGGGGTATTTTTTTGAATATTTATTTTTGGGAGAGTGCGAGTGGGGGAGGGGCAGAGGGAGGGGGCCAGAACCGACTCTGAGCTGACAGCGGGACTCACCAACTGAGATCCTGACCTGAGCCAAAGTCTATGCTCAGCCAACTGAGCCACCCAGGTGCCCCTCCCGGAGTATTTTTAAGACCCAGATACTCTATGACTTGTACCTCTTAACCCACAAAGGGCTTTTTCTTCCTTTGAAACATAACCATGATACCATTACCACAACTAATAAAATAATTTTATAAAGTTGTTTTGAGAATACCTGACTGAAGCATTTGCTAGGGGTTCCAAATAAAAACACTGGTGCTTAGAAACCCTGAAAAGAAATGCTGATACAGGGCAGGTCTTTGATAGTACTATGAAAAATTACAACGTAAACTATTAATACTGGTGGACGTTCAAGATGAATATGTAAACAATTTGTTACATAGAAACCAAAACTTTTTTGTTATGTGTCGAGATGTATATTTATATACACATCTCCATACCTAGCATGTGCAGATATAAACACATTGATATGGGGGGCGGGGCTGAAATAACAATTACTAATATCTCAGTGATGGGACAAGTGTTTATTTTCTGCTTTTCATCCCTTACGCTTCTAGGCCAGTGTGGAGGGGGTCGAGGAAGGGCGGCGGGGCCGGTGCTGGGGGAAGGATCGTGGCCCCTTTGGGCAGGATTAAGTGAAGGACTCCTCTTCAGTCTCCCAGTCCACAAATCAGAAATGCAGATGAACAGATAGGAAGCACAGAAAGTACATGTTAAACGAATAAAGAGAAGGGGGAAAGGGAAAGCTTCACTCTGACTTATCTTGGGAGAAGCAGCAGCCACAGATTCAGGGTGCCTCCCCAAAGAGGCCCAGCAG